>NC_137122.1:3510360-4787860 GCF_949319135.1 Squalius cephalus
GTCATCAGTGAGAGTGGAGAGGATGTGGCGCCCCCTGCCGGACACTCAGAGGAACACACACACAGTCAAGTCATCTTCATAATACAGCGCTTTTAAAGCGGCTTTACAGTGATAATAGGAAATAATTACAGTAACAGAGATTGTTTTGGCTTTATAGCAGCTCTAGAATAAAGTTATTGTCCAGCTAAAGTTAGTTCAGGTTCATACAGTGTCAGAAACGGATCAAATGCTGGTGTTTATGCGGGAGCAGGACAGTTATTCAGTTATTCATCAAACCATCGCTCCCTAGACAGATGACTTTGGATTAGAGGCAGAAATGTGGATTATACTGTTAATAAAATGCAATCAGATATGAATGGGTGATTTAACTTCTCTGTAGAGAAAACCAAATATATTTTCTTTACCAATAAAAAGATAAGTAGAGATATAAATCTAAAAATAGATAATAAAAAGGAATAAGAACAAGTGATAAGATTTCTTGGAATGTGGTTTGACACGAAAATTACATGGATTTCTCACATTTAAACTAAATGTAAGTGAAATGTCAGCGGATTTTAGGTGTGTTTCAGGTCTTGAATGGTGGGGCTGGGCACTGCATTTATTCAACAATAATAAGAGCAATAATAGACTATGGGTGTGTGGTTTATGATCAGATTTTTTTTCAGTTTCGATATCACGTCATGCTGCAGCTCGAGAAACGGGCGTGGCTTAAAGCTATAGAATGTCTCATGAAATATCTCATATGATGCAGAACTGCAGAAGGAGAAGCTCCACAACTTTATTAATGCTAATGACCGAATTTATCTCTAATTTTCCTAATTGAGATTTAGACAGACTTGAACATCAGCTCGACTCCTGGTGAGTTTGCATTTCCTGCAACGGGTTTTATGCAGATGTGTTGATTTATTGATAATATAAGGAATGACAAACATATATTGAGATTGTTGAATGTATTAATTGTTGTTTTAGGAAGCATTTTCCTGCGCTGTGATCTTTCTGTTTATTCAAGCAACATGGTGATGATGATGCAGGAAATATGACTGAATGGCGTTTAATTCGATCGAAAAACCTTTGAAATATAATAGGCTACAGACCAAATTCATACTATCCTCGCATTGCAGCTTGTAATTGTGTATTTTTTATTCGGATGGGAAAGCAGTATTAGCTATATCAAATCTATCGTCCGACTGTGGCCTTCTTTAAATCCAAATGCAGAGATGGACTTTGCCACAGTCAGGTAAGTTTTTGAAAGCAAAGACAAGTTTCAATATGAAAATAAAATGGGGCAAAATGTTTTCGCACTTTAAAAAAAGCGAAAAAATGTTTTTCACAATTTTAATCACATTTCCTGCATTTACATATCTTTAGGGACTGGTGATACAAAATCCAGGGAAAAATTAAGTTGATTATAATGATAAATTCTGTAAGACAAATATGTCTTAATTTATTGTTTAATAGGGGCCAATTGCCAAGACTTGAGAGAATCATTTTATAAAGTAAAAAATGTTCACCATTAATGTTTTGTGTGCAAATAAAATTTAAATAATGTGAGACTCAATTTCCACTGTAATATAGAAACAACATGAATACAGCATATTGTCACAGTGTTGGGTTTGTGTTCCCCGGTTGTCCAGTAGATGTCCTCCTTCCCCAGTGTTACTTGCATCATGAACTACGTTTCCCATCATCCTGTTCTGTCACTCATTGATCATTACACACAGCTGTTTCCCGTCACCTTGTTTGCATCTGTGTATATACCCTGTCTGTTTCAGTGTTTGTCATGGAGTCCTTGTTTAATGTCATTGCACTTCTGTGTTCCATGCCTGTTTGTTTCTTGTTTGTTGGACTGCTTTTGTATGGATTTTGACCCTTGCCTGGACTAGTTTGTGAGTACGGATTACCCTAATAAATTACTTGCGATTGGATCTTACCTTTTCCCTGTGTGTGCTTTGTGACAGAAGGACTCCGTCACAAACATAGATCCAGCAGTATGGGGTTTCGTATCCTTCCCCCCAAGACGGAGAATGAGAGGAGGGGACGGGTCCAAAACTTAATGGACCTACGCCAGCAGGGCCAGCCGGTGGGATGTCTGGCCCAAAAGTTTTGGACCCTCTCTTGAGGGTTGGGGTACAACGACTCGGCATTGAAGGAATTCTTCAATGTCTGTCTGGATGACCCGTTGCCTGGGTGGGAGATAAAGGGGCTGGAGATCCTGGATTTTTGGGGATTTACCAGCTATCTTCAGCATCGGAACCAGTGGGATACTCCAGTCCCGCCTCCGGTAGTCCCGAGTCCGGTGGTCCCGAAACGGAGGAGGAGAAGGAAGACTCCCTCCGTGACTGTTCCGGTGGTCCCAGTGCCGGTGGTCCCAGTGCCGGTGGTCCCAAATCCAGTGGTCCCAGTTCAGGTGGTCCCGAGTCCGGTGGTCCCGAGTTTGGTGGCTCATAACACTGAGACCATCCCGGAGGTGACTACCGTCCCTGAAGCACCGCCCAGGCGTCTTGCTCTGCCGGTCCCGCCCGAGCTGCTCGCACTGCCTGCGCCAACCCAGCGATCCGTCACGTCTGCCCAGCCTGAGACTGTTCCTGAGCCTATGTCTTCGGACAAGATGGTCGTCGCTGCCGCCGAGCCTGTTCACGTAACGCCTGCCGAGCCTGTGTCCCCGGACAAGATGGCCGCCGTCGAGCCTGTGTCTGAGCCGGTGGTGTCTGTTCCTGAGCCTGAGCCGGTGGTGTCTGTTCCTGAGCCTGAGCCCTCAGTGACCGCGACACTGGCCATTATGGCCACAGCCATGTGGGGTGTGTGGGCTACGCACACACTTGCCGGTGGTTTCTGTTCCTGAGCCGGTGGTGTCTGTTCCTGAGCCGGTGGTGCCAGTTCCAGTGTCTGAGCCGGTGGTGCCAGTTCCAGTGTCTGAGCCGGTGGTGCCAGTTCCAGTGCCTGAGCCGGTGGTGCCAGTTCCGGTGCCTGAGCCGGTGGTGCCAGTTCCGGTGGTGCCAGTTCCAGTGCCTGAGCCGGTGGTGCCAGTTCCAGTGCCTGAGCCGGTGGTGCCAGTTCCGGTGGTGCCAGTTCCAGTGCCTGAGCCGGTGGTGCCAGTTCCGGTGGTGCCAGTTCCAGTGCCTGAGCCGGTGGTGCCAGTTCCTGAGCCGGTGGAGTCTGTTCCAGTTCCTGAGCCGGTGGAGTCTGTTCCAGTTCCTGAGCCGGTGGAGTCTGTTCCAGTTCCTGAGCCGGTGGAGTCTGTTCCAGTTCCTGGGCCGGTGGTGTCTGTTCCTGAGCCGGTGGTGCCAGTTCCAGTGCCTGAGCCGGTGGTGCCAGTTCCAGTGTCTGAGCCGGTGGTGCCAGTTCCAGTGTCTGAGCCGTTGGTGCCAGTTCCAGTGCCTGAGCCGGTGGTGCCAGTTCCAGTGCCTGAGCCGGTGGTGCCAGTTCCAGTGTCTGAGCCGTTGGTGCCAGTTCCAGTGTCTGAGCCGTTGGTGCCAGTTCCAGTGCCTGAGCCGGTGGTGCCAGTTCCAGTGCCTGAGCCGGTGGTGCCAGTTCCAGTGTCTGAGCCGTTGGTGCCAGTTCCAGTGTCTGAGCCGTTGGTGCCAGTTCCAGTGCCTGAGCCGGTGGTGCCAGTTCCAGTGCCTGAGCCGGTGGTGCCAGTTCCGGTGGTGCCAGTTCCAGTGCCTGAGCCGGTGGTGCCAGTTCCAGTGCCTGAGCCGGTGGTGCCAGTTCCGGTGGTGCCAGTTCCAGTGCCTGAGCCGGTGGAGCCAGTTCCGGTGGTGCCAGTTCCAGTGCCTGAGCCGGTGGTGCCAGTTCCGGTGGTGCCAGTTCCAGTGCCTGAGCCGGTGGTGCCAGTTCCGGTGGTGCCAGTTCCAGTGCCTGAGCCGGTGGTGCCAGTTCCTGAGCCGGTGGAGTCTGTTCCAGTTCCTGAGCCGGTGGAGTCTGTTCCAGTTCCTGAGCCGGTGTCGTCTCCGCCGTGGCTGCCCGAGGGGTCGTCTCCGCCGTGGCCGCCTGATGGAATGTCTACTCCGCCCCGGCCGCAGACCATTCGCGGTCGAGAACTTCGCCCAGCAGAAGCTGGCTGAAAAGCAGACTGAGGCCATCAAGCACATCCTGCCGCGCCTCCACCCCATTGCCCGTGGCCCCTCAGCTCAATTCACTTCATATAGTATAGCAGTACATAAGTCAAGTCTCAACTCTTGTTTAAAGGCAGGGTAGGCAGGATTTTTCTAAAAAAATGTATTGGTACAAAAAGACAGTTTAAACAAATTTGGGGAAAAGTTTTTTAGAAAAATCCTGCCTACCCTGCCTTTAAGACATTGTTCATATGCAAAAAATATGCTTATTTAATTAAATATTTAAATATTTGATTAAATTCCACATTGATGTGATTGTTGTGTTGTAGTTTCAGGAGAAAGTGCAACAGCTGAAGATGAGCATCAGATTCCTGTGAGGAAAGACCAGCTCAGACTGGTTCTGCTGGGGAAAACTGGATCTGGGAAAAGTGCGACTGGAAACACCATCATCGGCAGAAACCTGTTTGACTCCTCCGTCAGCTCGGACTCTCTGACGAAACAGTGTCGGGCAGAAACTACAGTGAGGATGGGTAAAGAGATCTCAGTGATCGACACTCCTGGACTGTATGATACTGAACTGACTGATGAGGAGGTTAAAACTGAAATAGTGAAATGCGTAACGTACGCTTCTCCTGGACCACACGCTTTTATTATCGTGATTAAAGTGGGTCGATTCACTGAGGAGGAGAAAAACACAATACAGCAGCTCAAAGAAGTGTTTGGAGAACAGATGGAAAAATACGCTTTAATCCTCTTTAAAATAAGTTAGAGGAGGAAAACAAAACCATTGAGCAGTTTCTACAGAACGGTAATCCAGGTCTTAAAGAACTTGTAGAGAGTTGTGGAAACCGGTTCTTCTGTATAGATAATAAGTCTGCCAGTTTCCCACAGTTCAGAGATCTGATTAGTAAAATAGAGATGATGGTAGAAGAGAATGGAGGAACACACTTCACCAATGATGTGTTTGAGGAAACAGAGAAACACATTCAGGAGATTCAGAAGCAGAAGTTAGATGAGAAAGTGAAGCTGTACAAACAGGAGCATGAAGAGGTTACTCAAACTGAATGGCAGAAAACATACTGGAGGTTAGTCGAGGAGTCATGACATGAAGCTGAGCCAGTAAAAGGCTCAGTTTTACTGTCTTTTTTCAGTAAAAGACATTACTGATTCATTCCTAAGAAATGTTCTTGATGTAGTTGGTATTGCCAGAGCATATCATATGATAACAGTGACCCGTGAAGAGAAAGAGAGTGCCATTAAGGAGGCTGAGACAAAGAGTATAGAAGTACCAAGAGGCGAAACTCCGTTGCAGTTTTGACAACAATCGCTAGATGGCGCTGCTGTCGCCATTTTGGACTGAACCAACGGCTTTACCGTTAGCACAAATACCGTATACAGCATTAAAGCAACACTATGTAGCTTTTCAACCTTCATAATATATTTCCAAGACCCTTGTGATGGTACATCGACTTATAATAGGTTGAATGACACGTCTGCCATAGCCTGACGGGGTCTGTATTATGGCAAGCCTTTTAACTTTTATTCATTTCCAGGATATAAATTGTTGATATCAAAAATGTAATTGTTGATATATGTAATTATATTTTCACTAGTGAAATGTCACCATAGGCTGCCATTCAAAATCAATTGTTGATATCAAGAATTGATTTCTTACTAGTAGAAATATAATTTTTGATATCAATAATTACATTGTTACTAGTAAAAATGCAAATTACTGATATCAATAATTCAATTGTCACTAATTGAAATGTCTATTCTTGATATCAACAATTGAATTGCTACTAGTAAAAATGTTCATTTTTGATATCTGAAAATGTATTTCTGTTATCAATATTATTTCAGATATCTAAAATGGCTTTCTTATTAGTAACAACCACAGTCATGATGTCAGAAATTAACACTGTTACTAGTAGCAATTCAATTGTTGAAATCAAGAATAGACATTTCAACTAGTAAGAAATCAATTCTTGATATCAACTATAATTCTTGATATCTGTAATTGTATTTTCACTAGTGAAATGTCACTATAGGCTGCCATTCAAAATCAGTTGTTTTTACTAGTTGAAATTCAATTGTTGATATCAAGAATTATAATTTTAACGAGTTAAAATTTAATTGTGGATATCAAGAATTAGCATTGTTACTAGTAGAAATCTAATTCCTGATATCAATAAATATCATTTTAACTAGTGAAAATTGAGTGTTGATATCAAGGATTCATATCCTGGAAATGAATAAAAGTTAAAACGGCTTGCCATACTGTATCGCTTTTACTGGCACTATGTAACTTCGGGGTTCGGGTAGTAACCTGAGCACAAAAAGAACTACAAAATTCGACTGCTTTACGGCATACGTCACTTCCCCCACCACTTCCTCAAATTTGGACGTGAGAGGCCAACCAGTGTTTGTTTTCCGGCTTTCGTGCATATGTTTTTGTCATGGCCAAAGCAGCAACTGACAAAAAAAAAGGTCAGAAGTAACTAGCCTATGTCTAAACGGCGTGTACAAGTTTGGTAGGGGCTACATTCTTGCAAGTAAATAATACATGATTAGACGGACAAAATCATCGTTTAGGCATAGTAGCTTAATGACTGGAGGCTGATAGTCATGTTTGTTTATTTATTTTTCTGGTGAAAGTGTCTTGACTCAGGCTATAATCTTAATGCAAATAGATTTTTCAACTTTGCAGATTCATCTATGGTAGCTTGATATTATAATGTTGACGATATATGGCTATTACTGACCACACAAACATTGAATTGAATTAGCATTCTGTAAAACAGTAGGCTACTATAATGATGCTGGCTTGTAAGCGTGAGCTACGCGATCTTTTGGCGTTTGAAAAAAATAAACCCATGAAATTATATTCATACGCCATGCTGAAATATATGCCACTGTACCTGGGATGAAGACATTTCACACACAATGCCCAAGACGTGAGAACTGCTCCTGCAGAGTTCGGGGGTGTCGGCTTGTCAACAAATGCACGTGTATCCCCTGGTGTAACCATGACAGATTTTACGACAGTAGTAGAAGACAATACTGTTTCCCAACTGTAGGGGGAGCCCAAGAGCAAAACGTACATGGTGTCGCTTTAACATTATGTCTGGAAATAATTGGAAA
This sequence comes from Squalius cephalus, assembly GCF_949319135.1. NCBI lineage: Eukaryota > Metazoa > Chordata > Actinopteri > Cypriniformes > Leuciscidae > Squalius > Squalius cephalus. Next base: position 3,517,560 of record NC_137122.1, read on the forward strand.
CAAAGAAAACAGTAGCCGTTTCTCAATATGCATTCTTGTCTGTACTTGTGTTCTTGTGGACTTGTGAAACGTCATCAGTCGCTGCCCAAGTACTGTTCCAATTCAAAGTTCACATCTAGCCAAGTCCAGTTCAAATCCCCGGATGTGTTCTTGATCCGCCCCTTTTACCGAGGATGCATCGAGAGGTGACTTGTGCGAACTTGAGACAGCCAGGTATCCCAGAATGCATCTCACACCAACCAGCAAGCGTCAATAGCGGAAGAGAAACCCCGCGTAATTTAAAAATACTGCTGTAATTTTGTCACGAAATGTAGTATGAAGAGTATTTCAGGCGAGAATGTAGTTGTTTAAAGCTCAAATCTTTGGTTTATTTATAAAGATAGCGCCTATTTGAAAATTTGATCTGACGTTTTCGGAGTTTTGAGAACCAGGCAATCAGACGCTCGGTGCTCATGTACCACGCCGAGAACAGCCTTTCCTTGGCTAGTGCTGCTGACGTTTGCCACTGGCTCGGATGTCTCTAGTCTATGGTTTAACATGAGATATAAATCGTCTTGTGTATATCTAACGGGCGATTTATTTATTTTATTTGTCTCATTAATCTATAATTTGTTCCCTGGCAAAACGTTAAGCTGAGGGCAAAGTGAAGTTTCATAGCTTTATTTAGTCTATTTAACTTTAATGTTGTAGCCTAGAGAGCTGACTTATGTTTGACTGAATCGTTTGCTTTATTATTGTATAGCTTCTTATACCTTTTAGGCTACTTATACTTTTATAATGGCTATTATTGACATTTAACAAAAAAAGGTTATGTCATTTTATTTTATATATTTAAAACATATAAAATATTTTATTATAGCCTACATGTTGCCTACATTCTCTTCACTGAATGTACATATATAATAAAATAAAATTACACAACCCTGTCTCTTTTTGCTAAATGTTAGTTTTAATGATCAATATTATAATGTTTTTTTATTCATCAAGAGTCAGGGTTGTGCTTTATATTTCGTGTTGTTATAAATATGCAGTGAAGATAATCAATTGCGTTGCCTGAACCACATTTGTGTGGCCATTAATATGTTTATAACCGGAGTAGCCAGAGCGAGCTGAGTGACGCTATCAAGTACGCCGCTGTTCCATTTGCAGAATTATCGGACTTGAGTCCTCCCGTCCTCGGGAGTTCGTTCTCCTGAGTCGAACTTGTCAAGTCCGAACTACCAAGGACTCAAGTCCGAACTTTGCGTACTTGGTATTGAGAAACGACTAGTGTTCTGCCATCAACTGCAACAACTACCAGTGTACAACCAATCAACTAGCATTTCATAGATTCCCCAAAGATCCAGAGATGTAAAGTAGAAAAGCCTCACCCTTTCTGCCGTGTGTCTACACGGCTCTTGCTCTTGTAGCGAGGCAGTAACACGTGTATTCAGAGCGACAAAGAAAGTAGCAATACAGAAGATGTGTGTGAATCAATCAACTCTATTCCTTACTATTGATTTTTTTTTCTTGTTTATTTATTGAAACCATCTGTGAAATAGTTAAAAGTTAATGTTTTTTTTAATGGCAAATACATGTACAGTATAAGGAACCTAGAGGTCATGTGAGAATACTGCAAAAGACTGGTTAAAATAAATGTTACAGTTTTGTCTATTAAGGTCAGAAAACTCTGGGCTTCTGGTAGTAACTAGGATATCTGAGTCCACTAAAGGAGGGAGAGCGTTTTCACATTTGGCTCCTAAACTCTGGAAAAGTCTTCCTGATAATGTCCAGGGCTCAGCTTTCCCAGTTTAAATCTGGATTAAAGACACCTCTTTAGCCTAGCATTCATATACTGCATCTCCGACCCTTATACTGTTATATCAGATCAAATGCACATGGTTATTCTTGCTTAATGTTGTGAACAGCAGCTACGCATGTTTAAACTGATACCTGTTAGCTAACTGCATGATTTGTGTTATCTTGAACTGTATATTTCTGTAATATGGACATTATTTGGACACAGTCACCTCTGATAACAGAATCAGGTTCATAAAGTGTCAGAAACAGATCAGACGCTGGTGTTAATGGAGGAGGAGTTTATTTCCAGTTATTCATCTATCCATCGTTCCCTATAGACAGCTTGGGGCAGAAGATCTGATGAACATGCTGTTTTACACTTGAAATAAAGAGAGCTAAAGCAACAGTGTTCTTGATTTATTTTGTTTCATTGTGATCTGCATTAAATATTATTACATTCAATCCACTATATTTTGCAAAATTTGCTTGAACACTTTCTGTGTCAGGTTTAGGTTATTTCCCAGCATGCAATGCATAGTGCCGGTTTAGGACAGTAAATACTGAAATTAAGTGTTATATATGTATTTCTGTGAACAGGGAGAGATGTTGAGTTGTGTTTTTACATGTTTGAGTGTTTCTGTAGTTTCTGTGGCTGAATCAAAACTTGAGAGTAAGAATAAGTGAACACAAGTGTCCATGTACAAGCTCCTCTCTTCAAACCAAACTAGTGAATAAACAACATTCAAAACATGAACAGCTTCATTTACATTTATTCAATCAAATCTCAAGCACTTCATCACAGAGCCAGAGATATTCCTACATAAAGACAGATTTTTTAGAAAGCTATAGGAAACCAGCTAAAGCAGAAGTGAAATGCAGTGGGACGCTACACAATATTAAATACCTCGTTTTTAAGTCACAGTTCACAGTGGGAAAAAGAAACAAAACATAACTTTTTTTTTTAAATTAAACAGTGGTTAACTGAACAAACGATGGATCTGTCTCTAAATAAAGTCTGTCAGTACTTCTGCAAATGACTAATACAAAACATAAAATTTTGTTTAATTAATTTCCATTAAGGTGCAGCATTTGCAAGCTGATCTCCCCATTCAGTCCTGATCTCCATTCCATCAGCTTTCTAGAATTACACAGGGCAATAAACTGAGTTTAAACGGCACATTTAGAGCATTTATAATGCAGTCTTCTAATGATATATGACTATACTCCAACTCATTGTTGAAATATAAACATTTAAACGGTCAAACGTAGTCAAAAATAGTCAAACATTCATTATAAAACGGATTGTTCCAGTTCTTGATTCTGATTGGTTGAGCCGCGCTCGAAGCCGTTGTAAATTACTCCTCAAAATGTGATTGACGATGACCTGGGGCCTCATTTATAAAACTTTGCGTATGATTTGCGTCATAAGTGGCGTACGAATGAAACATAGGACGTGCGTACGCACAGAAATATTCGGATTTATAAAACCGTGCGCACGCACATCCTACGCAGTTTTCCCTTAATAAATCACAATCAATTCTAAATGTAGCGCAGCTTTTGCGGCTTCATGTCACGCCCATAGTTGCCCATAAATAGTCCGTGAAACGCCCACAAGTTAATATTCATCGATTGCGAAATCATGGCAAACACAGAGGAAAACCAAGAAACGTAACTTCACTCACGTCATTACGCATTGTGATGGCATCATGGCATTTTATTACCATCCATTTGACTGCATCTGACAAGCTACAGATGTGTTATGAGGATGAATTGCATAACATGCCAATATTATTGCAGAACATATTTCACTTTTCATTTTGCAAATATGTGTTAATTTGCATTTCTGTTGTAATCTTAGTTTGCTTTTGTTTGTTTACACTGCAGATCGATCAAACGGGTGTTCGTGTCGGCTGTTAATTGTAAGACTTGCTAACTCTTCATGTTATTTATGAGAGGCAGTATTGCCATTTCTTTTACAGTTTCTACAGTTTCACACACTTCACGTGTTTCTTCATTCTGCCGACGGTGTCGCCATTTCTCATTTCACCCGTTTTTGTGCGTACGCCTGGGTCAGACCTTGCGTGAAGGACCGCACATTTTCCCGTCAAGTTTACTTTTTATAAATACCAATTATTGCGTAGAGAGCGGCGTACGCCTTCTTTTGTGCGTACGCAACGTTTATAAATGAGGCCCCTGAGCTCTTGTGAACTAGCGTCAGATATAAAGACTGAAGTACGACGTTATAAGATCAGTCTGGACTCACCTGAAGATCCTTTTACGCAGTATAAAACAGATGAAGAAGATGATGATGAAGATGAAGATGATGAAGAGAGGAAACAGCCACCACAACTGATCTATACAAGTGATCAAATATCAGATCAGCTGATCTATAATGATAAATCAATATTAGAGTTTATGTTTAAAGCTCTTGATGTTTTACCTGAGATCTGGAGAGACGGAGTCACTTCATTCACATCTTTAAAACACACAACGATCACAAATATCAGACAGTATGACAGAAAACATTCACACTGGACTGAGTCTGAGTCTGAATCAGTGTTTTATTAGTGAATTAGACACACGTTTATCAGCTGAAACTCACCTGAGTTTGGAGTCGCTGCAGTTTCATTCCTCACTGAAAAACACATTCACAATCATCATGATTCACTTACAGAAGATTCAGTTCAACACAGAGTTTAGTCTGATTCAGGACACACTGATCTTAGGGATTTACAGATATGAACATTTTGGCCGATACCGATAACCAATAGTTCTTTATATTTGAAAGCCGATAACTGATATATTGTCACATGCCTGTCCTGTCTTGTGCTGTCTTGTGCATCTCTTCTATGCAGTAACGGTATTGCATGCGTGGAGGAGACACAGTGGGTCTGGCGAGCCTGTGTCTTCGGACAAGATGGCCGCCGTCGAACCTGTTCAGATCACGTCTGCCCAGCCAGAGACTGGTCACGAGCCTATGTCTTCGGACAATCAAGAATCAAGAATTAGCATTGTTACTAGTAGAAATCTAATTCCTGATATCAATAAATATCATTTTAACTAGTGAAAATTGAGTGTTGATATCAAGGATTCATATCCTGGAAATGAATAAAAGTTAAAACGGCTTGCCATACTGTATCGCTTTTACTGGCACTATGTAACTTCGGGGTTCGGGTAGTAACCTGAGCACAAAAAGAACTACAAAATTCGACTGCTTTACGGCATACGTCACTTCCCCCACCACTTCCTCAAATTTGGACGTGAGAGGCCAACCAGTGTTTGTTTTCCGGCTTTCGTGCATATGTTTTTGTCATGGCCAAAGCAGCAACTGACAAAAAAAAAGGTCAGAAGTAACTAGCCTATGTCTAAACGGCGTGTACAAGTTTGGTAGGGGCTACATTCTTGCAAGTAAATAATACATGATTAGACGGACAAAATCATCGTTTAGGCATAGTAGCTTAATGACTGGAGGCTGATAGTCATGTTTGTTTATTTATTTTTCTGGTGAAAGTGTCTTGACTCAGGCTATAATCTTAATGCAAATAGATTTTTCAACTTTGCAGATTCATCTATGGTAGCTTGATATTATAATGTTGACGATATATGGCTATTACTGACCACACAAACATTGAATTGAATTAGCATTCTGTAAAACAGTAGGCTACTATAATGATGCTGGCTTGTAAGCGTGAGCTACGCGATCTTTTGGCGTTTGAAAAAAATAAACCCATGAAATTATATTCATACGCCATGCTGAAATATATGCCACTGTACCTGGGATGAAGACATTTCACACACAATGCCCAAGACGTGAGAACTGCTCCTGCAGAGTTCGGGGGTGTCGGCTTGTCAACAAATGCACGTGTATCCCCTGGTGTAACCATGACAGATTTTACGACAGTAGTAAAAGACAATACTGTTTCCCAACTGTAGGGGGAGCCCAAGAGCAAAACGTACATGGTGTCGCTTTAACATTATGTCTGGAAATAATTGGAAACAAAGAAAACAGTAGCCGTTTCTCAATATGCATTCTTGTCTGTACTTGTGTTCTTGTGGACTTGTGAAATGTCATCAGTCGCTGCCCAAGTACTGATCCAATTCAAAGTTCACATCTAGCCAAGTCCAGTTCAAATCCCCGGATGTGTTCTTGATCCGCCCCTTTTACCGAGGATGCATCGAGAGGTGACTTGTGCGAACTTGAGACAGCCAGGTATCCCAGAATGCATCTCACACCAACCAGCAAGCGTCAATAGCGGAAGAGAAACCCCGCGTAATTTAAAAATACTGCTGTAATTTTGTCACGAAATGTAGTATGAAGAGTATTTCAGGCGAGAATGTAGTTGTTTAAAGCTCAAATCTTTGGTTTATTTATAAAGATAGCGCCTATTTGAAAATTTGATCTGACGTTTTCGGAGTTTTGAGATCCAGGCAGTCGGACGCTCGGCGCTCGTACCCCGCCGAGAACAGCCTTTCCTCGGCTAGTGCTGCTGACGTTTGCCACTGGCTCGGATGTCTCTAGTCTATGGTTTAACATGAGATATAAATCGTCTTGTGTATATCTAACGGGCGATTTATTTCTTTTATTTGTCTCATTAATCTATAATTTGTTCCCTGGCAAAACGTTTTAGCTGAGGGCAAAGTGAAGTTTCATAGCTTTATTTAGTCTATTTAACTTTAATGTTGTAGCCTAGAGAGCTGACTTATGTTTGACTGAATCGTTTGCTTTATTATTGTATAGCTTCTTATACCTTTTAGGCTACTTATACTTTTATAATGGCTATTATTGACATTTAACAAAAAAAGGTTATGTCATTTTATTTTATATATTTAAAACATATAAAATATTTTATTATAGCCTACATGTTGCCTACATTCTCCGAACTACCAAGGACTCAAGTCCAAACTTTGCGTACTTGGTATTGAGAAACGACTAGTGTTCTGCCATCAACTGCAACAATTACCAGTGTACAACCAATCAACTAGCATTTCATAGATTCCCCAAAGATCCAGAGAGGTAAAGTAGAAAAGCCTCACCCTTTCTGCCGTGTGTCTACACGGCTCTTGCTCTTGTAGCGAGGCAGTAACACGTGTATTCAGAGCGACAAAGAAAGTAGCAATACAGAAGATGTGTGTGAATCAATCAACTCTATTCCTTACTATTGATTTTTTTTCTTGTTTATTTATTGAAACCATCTGTGAAATAGTTAAAAGTTAATGTTTTTTTTAATGGCAAATACATGTAGAGTATAAGGAACCTATATAGGTCATGTGAGAATACTGCAAAAGACTGGTTAAAATAAATGTTATAGTTTTGTCTATTAAGGTCACAAAACTCTGGGCTTCTGGTAGTACCTAGGATATCTGATTCCACTAAAGGAGGGAGAGTGTTTTCACATTTGGCTCCTAAACTCTGGAAAAGTCTTCCTGATAATGTCCAGGGCTCAGCTTTCCCAGTTTAAATCTGGATTAAAGACACTTCTCTTTAGCCTAGCATTCATATACTGCATCTCCTACCCTTATACTGTTATATCAGATCAAATGCACATGGTTATTCTTGCTTAATGTTGTGAACAGCAGCTACACATGTTTAATACATGTTAGCTAACTGCATGATTTGTGTTATCTTGAACTGTATATTTCTGTAATATGGACATTAGCTGGACACAGTCACCTCTGATAACAGAATCAGGTTCATAAAGTGTCAGAAACGGATCAGACGCTGGTGTTTATGGAGGAGGAGTTTATTTCCAGTTATTCATCTATCCATCGTTCACTATAGACAGCTTGGAGAAGAAGATCTGATGAACATGCTGTTTTACACTTGAAATAAAGAGAGCTAAAGCAACTGTGTTCTTGATTTATTTTGTCTCATTGTGATCTGCATTAAATATTATTACATTCAATCCACTATATTTTGCAAAATTTGCTTGAACACTTTCTGTGTCAGGTTTAGGTTATTTCCCAGCATGCAATGCATAGTGCCGGTTTAGGACAGTAAATACTGAAATTAAGTGTTATATATGTATTTCTGTGAACAGGGAGAGATGTTGAGTTGTGTTTTTACATGTTTGAGTGTTTCTGTAGTTTCTGTGGCTGAATCAAAACTTGAGAGTAAGAATAAGTGAACACAAGTGTCCATGTACAAGCTCCTCTCTTCAAACCAAACTAGTGAATAAACAACATTCAAAACATGAACAGCTTCATTTACATTTATTCAATCAAATCTCAAGCACTTCATCACAGAGCCAGAGATATTCCTACATAAAGACAGATTTTTTAGAAAGCTATAGGAAACCAGCTAAAGCAGAAGTGAAATGCAGTGGAACGCTACACAATATTAAAATACCTCGTTTTTAAGTCACGGTTCACAGTGGGAAAAAGAAACAAAACATAACTTTTTTTTTAATTAAACAGTGGTTAACTGAACAAACGATGGATCTGTCTCTAAATAAAGTCTGTCAGTACTTCTGCAAATGACTAATACAAAACATACAATTTTGTTTAATTAATTTCCATTAAGGTGCAGCATTTGCAAGCTGATCTCCCCATTCAGTCCTGATCTCCATTCCATCAGCTTTCTAGAATTATACAGGGCAATAAACTGAGTTTAAACTGCACATTTACAGCGTTTATAATGCAGTCTTCTAATGATATATGACTATCTACTCCAACTCATTGTTGAAATATAAACATTTAAACGGTCAAACGTAGTCAAAAATAGTCAAACATTCATTATAAAACGGATTGTTCCAGTTCTTGATTCTGATTGGTTGTTCGAAGCCATTGTAAATTACTCCTCAAAATGTGACTGACGATGACCTGAGCTCTTGTGAACTAGTGTCAGATATAAAGACTGAAGTACGACGTTATAAGATCAGTCTGGACTCACCTGAAGATCCTTTTACACAGTATAAAACAGATGAAGATGATGAAGATGAAGATGAAGAAGATGAAGAGAGGAAACAGCCACCACAACTGATCTATACAAGTGATCAAATATCAGATCAGCTGATCTACAATGATACATCTATTAGAGTTTATGTTTAAAGCTCTTGATGTTTTACCTGAGATCTGGAGAGTCGGAGTCACTTCATTCACATCTTTAAAACACACAACAATCACAAATATCAGAGAATATGACATTAAACATTCACACTGGACTGAGTCTGAATCAGTGTTTTATTAGTGAATTAGACACACGTTTATCAGCTGAAACTCACCTGAGTTTGGAGTCGCTGCAGTTTCATTCCTCACTGAAAAACACATTCACAATCATCAAGATTCACTTACAGAAGATTCAGTTCAACACAGAGTTTAGTCTGATTCAGGACACACTGATCTTAGGGATTTACAGATATGAACATTTTGGCCGATACCGATAACCAATAGTTCTTTATATTTGAAAGCCGATAACTGATATATTGTCACATGCCTGTCCTGTCTTGTGCTGCACATGGGTGTTTTGTTATTTTGGGCCATGTGCTCGTGTCTATTGTCTAGCCCCTCCCATCTTGTTATCTGATTATTGGTTAATTTGTCCCACCTGTCTGTCTCGTTACCCTCCTTTGTTTGTTCCCTTATTTAGCCTCCTTGTGTTTGTAGTCTTGTGCTGGTTCGTTGTCGGTGTTTCTTGTTTCCTGGAGTTCCTGAGTTTTTGTGTTTGTACCGTACCTGCATGTCACTAATAAACTAACTCTGCATTTGTATCCTCGACTCTTGTTTACCATTCCGTGACAGAACGAACCAGCCAAGTATGTGGATACAGCGGAGTGAGATTTTTCCTCAGGGAGAGGGAGAAGGAGCCTCTATTTCCTTGCTGGAGTACTTTTCCAGATGCGCTCAAAGGACTTTGGAGGAGGAGAGTATCACGGCAGATGGCAGTCAGTGGAAGGGAAAGCCTTCGTCGCTGGTCCCAAAACGGAGGAGAGGTAGGAAGACTTCCTCCATGCCTGTTCCGGTGGTCCCGAGTCCGGTGGTCCCAGTTCCGGTGGACCCAGTTCCGGTGGTCCCGAGTTCGGTGGTCCCGAGTTCGGTGGTCTCAGTTCTGGTGGTCCCGAGTCCGGTGGTCCCGAGTCCGGTGGTCCCAGTTCCGGTGGTTTCAGTTCCGGTGGTCCCGAGTAAGGTGGTCCCAGTTCCGGTGGTCCCAGTTCCGGTGGTCCCGAGTCAGGTGGTCCCGAGTCAGGTGGTCCCAGTTCCGGTGGTCCCAGTTCCGGTGGTCCCGAAACGGAGGAGGAGAAAGAAGACTTCCTCCATGCCTGTTCTGATGGTCCCGAGTCCGGTGGTCCCGAAACGGAGGAGGAGAAGGAAGACTTCCTCCATGCCTATTCCGGTGGTTCCTGTTCCGGTGGTCCCGAGTCTGGTGGTCACGAGTCCGGTGGTCCCAGTTCCGGTGGTCCCAGAATTCCCTATCATCAGTCCTGCCATGGCCAGGAGGGCCGTGCATCTCTTCTATGCAGTAACGGTATTGCATGCGTGGAGGAGACACAGTGGGTCTGCCGAGCCTGTGTCTTCGGACAAGATGGCCGCCGCCGAACCTGTTCAGATCACGTCTGCCCAGCCAGAGACTCGTCACGTCTGCCCAGCCAGAGACTGTTCACGTCACGTCTGCCCAGCCAGAGATTGTTCACGTCACGTCTGCCCAGCCAGAGACTGTTCACGTCACGTCTGCCCAGCCAGAGACTGTTCACGAGCCTATGTCTTATGACAAGATGGCCGCCGCCGCCGAGCCTGTTCACGTCACGCCTGCCGAGCCTGGGTCTTCGGACAAGATGGCCGCCGCCGAGCCTGTTCACGTCACGCCTGCCGAGCCTGGGTCTTCGGACAAGATGGCCGCCGCCGAGCCTGTTCACGTCACGCCTGCTGAGCCTGTGTCCCCTGACAAGATGGCCACCGTCGAGCCTGCGTCTGTTCCGGCGCCTGAGTCGGTGGCGTCTGTTCCGGCGCCTGAGTCGGTGGCGTCTGTTCCGGCGCCTGAGTCGGTGGCGTCTGTTCCGGCGCCTGAGTCGGTGGCGTCTGTTCCGGCGCCTGAGTCGGTGGCGTCTGTTCCGGCGCCTGAGTCGGTGGCGTCTGTTCCGGCGCCTGAGTCGGTGGCGTCTGTTCCGGCGCCTGAGTCGGTGGCGTCTGTTCCGGCGCCTGAGTCGGTGGCGTCTGTTCCGGCGCCTGAGTCGGTGGCGTCTGTTCCGGCGCCTGAGTCGGTGGCGTCTGTTCCGGCGCCTGAGTCGGTGGCGTCTGTTCCGGCGCCTGAGTCGGTGGCGTCTGTTCCGGCGCCTGAGTCGGTGGCGTCTGTTCCGGCGCCTGAGTCGGTGGCGTCTGTTCCGGCGCCTGAGTCGGTGGCGTCTGTTCCGGCGCCTGAGTCGGTGGCGTCTGTTCCGGCGCCTGAGTCGGTGGCGTCTGTTCCGGCGCCTGAGTCGGTGGCGTCTGTTCCGGCGCCTGAGTCGGTGGCGTCTGTTCCGGCGCCAGTTCCGGTGCCTGAGCCGGTGGCGCCAGTTCCGGTGCCTGAGCCGGTGGCGCCAGTTCCGGTGCCAGTTCCGGTGCCTGAGCCGGTGGCGCCAGTTCCGGTGCCTGAGCCGGTGGCGCCAGTTCCGGTGCCAGTTCCAGTGCCAGTTCCGGTGCCTGAGCCGGTGGCGCCAGTTCCGGTGCCTGAGCCGGTGGCGCCAGTTCCGGTGCCAGTTCCAGTGCCTGAGCCGGTGGCGCCAGTTCCAGTGCCTGAGCCGGTGGCGCCAGTTCCGGTGCCAGTTCCAGTGCCTGAGCCGGTGGCGCCAGTTCCAGTGCCTGAGCCGGTGGCGCCAGTTCCGGTGCCAGTTCCAGTGCCTGAGTCGGTGGCGCCAGTTCCGGTGCCAGTTCCAGTGCCAGTTCCGGTGCCTGAGCCGGTGGTGCCAGTTCCGGTGCCTGAGTCGGTGGTGCCAGTTCCAGTGCCTGAGTCGGTGGTGCCAGTTCCAGTTCCTGAGTCGGTGGTTCCAGTTCCTGAGTCGGTGGTGCCAGTTCCTGAGCCGGTGGCGTCTGTTCCTGAGCCTGAGTCGGTGGTGCCAGTTCCAGTGCCTGAGTCGGTGGTGCCAGTTCCGGTGCCAGTTCCAGTGCCTGAGTTGGTGGTGCCAGTTCCAGTGCCTGAGTCGGTGGTGCCAGTTCCGGTGCCAGTTCCAGTGCCTGAGCCGGTGGTGCCAGTTCCAGTGCCTGAGCCGATGGTGCCAGTTCCAGTGCCAGTTCCAGTGCCAGTTCCAGTGCCTGAGTCGGTGGTGCCAGTTCCGGTGCCTGAGCCGGTGGTGCCAGTTCCAGTGCCTGAGCCGGTGGTGCCAGTTCCTGTTCCTGAGCCGGTGGTGCCAGTTCCAGTGCCAGTTCCAGTGCCAGTTCCAGTGCCTGAGTCGGTGGTGCCAGTTCCGGTGCCAGTTCCGGTGCCTGAGCCGGTGGTGCCAGTTCCAGTGCCTGAGCCGGTGGTGCCAGTTCCTGTTCCTGAGCCGGTGGTGTCTGTTCCTGAGCCGGTGGTGCCAGTTCCTGTTCCTGAGCCGGTGGTGTCTGTTCCTGAGCCGGTGCCTGTTCCCTGGCCGCCCGAGGGGTCGTCTCCGCCCTGGCCGCCAGATGGACTGTTGTCTCCACAGACCTTGTCCCGTCCTGGTCTGTCCCTCCCTTCCCGCCCTGGTCTGTCCCTCCCGTCCCGCCCTGGTCTGTCCCTCCCGTCCCGCCCTGGTCTTATGGAGCGTCTGGTAGCCGCTCCGTAGGGAGGGGGTAATGTCACATGCCTGTCCTGTCTTGTGCTGCTCATGGGTGTTTTGTTATTTTGGGCCATGTGCTCGTGTCTATTGTCTAGCCCCTCCCATCTTGTTATCTGATTATTGGTTAATTTGTCCCACCTGTCTGTCTCGTTACCCTCCTTTGTTTGTTCCCCTATTTAGCCTCCTTGTGTTTGTAGTCTTGTGCTGGTTCGTTGTCAGTGTTTCTTGTTTCCTGGAGTTCCTGAGTTTTTGTGTTTGTACCGTACCTGCATGTCACTAGAGGTGCACTTTAGAGGTGCACTTTAGAGGTGGCGCTGTTCATGGCGACACGTAGCAGCAGTTCGGAAAGCGTGCAGTGTGGTTTTTTGTACTTGTTTGTTGTTTGTTTGGTGCTCTTTTCTATTTTATTTTTTATTTTATTATTAGAATTTTCATTGTTTGGAAACAATGAATTATTTTAATATGACAAGTTTTTTCTTTTTTCTTTTTTTGCACTTTTTGCGTGTTTTTTGCGAGCCTCGTGTACCTCTGCAGTACAGCCGCGAGTTTCTTCTCCTGCTACGTAACTCTGGAGAGGGAAGTGTGGATCCCCTGGCAGCGTTTCCAGCAGAGGTTGTCCAGTTGGATCTTACCGCGGCAAACCGAGAGTGTGTATCCAAGCCGAAAGGGGTGAGGAAAAGGGGGAGTCGCGGCGGTGTGCGTCAGAGATTGAAGAGACAAGGCCATCGTCGTATTCCTCTCCCTACAGTTATGTTGGCTAACGTTCAGTCACTCCGAAATAAACTGGATGAGCTTCGGGCAAATGTAAAATTCCTGAGGGAGTATAGAGAAGCATGTCTTCTTGCTTTTACGGAAACATGGCTCAAGGAACAAGACTCTCATTCCGACTTGGAAATCGATGGATTTTGGGAACCCTATCGTCTGGACAGAGATCCAACTGTGACGGGTAAATCACTTGGTGGAGGATTATGCCTTTATGTTAACAAAAGTTGGTGTAATACAGTGGTCGTTAGGGAGACACTTTGCACTCCTGACATTGAACTCTTATCTGTTTCCCTTCGACCCTATTACTTACCAAGGGAGTTTCCCCAGATATTTATCACGCTCGTGTACATTCACCCGAGAGCTAATGCTGACTCTGCAACCCGAACTATTGTTAAAACTGTGCAAAGGCTTCAAGGGATCTCGCCGGACGCACCGAACTTTATTATGGGTGATTTTAATCACTGTAATATGGAGAAGCCCTTGTGTGGTTTTTATCAGTATGTAACTTGTTTTACACGCTATATGAAATGTCTGGATCACTGTTACGGATCTGTGAAGGGAGCATACAAATCGTTTTGTAGAGCTCCCTTGGGTTCATCCGATCATAATGTTGTGCACTTGGTTCCATTATACAAATCGGTCCTGAAGAAAACTAAGCCGGAACGTCGTTCAGTTCCGGTGTGGTCAGCTGAATCTATAAACCGTATCCAGGACTGTTTTAGTTGTACAGATTGGGATGTGTTTATTGATGCTTGTGCAGACTTAGATGAACTTACAGAGACGGTGTCAGCTTATATTAAGTTTTGTGAGGATCTTGTTATTCCCAGGAAAGAAATAGCCATTTATCAGAATAATAAACCATGGGTCACTAAATCGGTTAAAAATACAATTATTCAGAGAAATATTTGTTTTAATCAAGGTGATGTGACTCAGTATAAGGTATTAAAAAAACAAGTTAAAAAAGAACTTACAATGGCCAGGCTTAATTATAAGGTCAAAGTAGAGGATATGTTAAGAACTGGGAATTCACGTTCTGCATGTGAGGGGGTGAAATCCATGATGGGGATGAATTCCAAAAAATGTAAGATTTCTCTTGATGGGAAGCTTGATTTTGATCTCTCTAATGATTTGAATGTTTTTTATAATCGTTTTAATAGTCATGATTTTAGTCAGGAATTGGCCGTGTTTAATAATGGTGCTTCGGATCAGAGTAGGGTTAATGTTGACAAGGATATGGTCTTAAAACTTTTTCGAGGTGTAAGAGAGAGGAAAAGTCCTGGCCCGGATGGTATTGGGGGCCGTATTCTTAAAAATTGTGCGGAACAACTTGCAGATATTTTTTGTTTTATTTTTAAAATGTCATTGAGTCTGCAAAAGGTTCCCTGTCTCTGGAAAGAGTCTATTATTGTACCTGTACCTAAGAATAAGGCACCAAAATCGTTAAATGAGTACAGGCCAGTAGCACTTACTTCTCTGATAATGAAAACATTTGAGAGGATAGTGAGGGACGCGCTTTTGACCATGGTACAGGCAAATCTAGATCCGCTTCAGTTTGCCTATAGGTCAGGTAGGGGTGTTGATGATGCGATATGCGCTCTATTAAACATGATTTTGGCACACCTTGAGGGCGCAAAAACTTTTGTACGTTTGGTTTTTATTGATTTTTCATCAGCCTTTAATTGTATCCAACCTCATATCCTAGCAGAAAGGCTAAAGAATGTTCATAATATTGATTTTGGATTGATAAGTTGGCTGATGGATTTCTTAACCAATAGGTCTCAGCGTGTGAAGGTGAACAGTGTTTTGTCTGATGTTCTTTTTTCCTCTACTGGGTCACCGCAAGGGTGTGTTCTTTCACCTCTTTTATTTGTGCTTTATACTAATGAGTGTCGGACGCAACTCGAGAGGCGTCATATCATTAAGTTTGCTGATGATTCAGTGATCGTATCCCTCCTTGATAATGATGACTCTGATCATGGTCCTGTATTGGTAGATTTTATTGATTGGTGTAAACTGTCCTTTTTGGACATTAATGTATTAAAAACTAAAGAGATGATCGTAGATTTTCGGAAGAATCATACATCCATCTCTCCGGTAGTTATAAATGATCATGCTGTTGAGATTGTACCTCATTTTAAATACCTTGGTACTATAATTGATGAAAAGTTGACTTTTGGGGCTCATGTGGATGCTGTTTGTAAAAAAGCTCACCAGCGTATGTATTTTTTACGGAAACTCTGTGGTTTTAACGTGGATAGTATTTTTATGAAAATGTTTTATTCTTGTTTTATTGAGTCAGTTATTACTTTTACATTGGTGTGCTGGTATGGATCGCTTAATCTGAAAAACAGAAACAGACTTCAGGGTATTGTTAAGGTGTGTAGTAAGATTGTCGGCACCAACCTGACTGATTTGAACAGTTTGCATAAAGCCAGGACTCTGAGGAAGGCTGAGTTAATAATAAGAGATTCCAGTCATCCCTTGCAGAATCTCTTTAAGTTGTTACCTTCTTTACGTAGATATTCTTTACCATTTTGTAGGACAAATAGATTTAAAAATTCTTTTGTACCAGTTGCTATTGGGTTTTTGAATAATTAATTAATTATGATTTATTTATTTTTTCTCTGTATTGTTTGTTTTTGTGTGTTTGTGTTTGTGTTTGTATAGATTCTGCTGGCTGCAAAACAAATTGCCCCTCGGGGATAATAAAGTTGACCTGACCTGACCTGACTAATAAACTAACTCTGCATTTGTATCCTCGACTCTCGTTTACCATTCCGAGACATATATTGCCCGATAAATCAAAATCTAAATTTTTGAGAGCCTGATTATAAACAAAAGCTCACCATTAAAAGCCAAGCACACAATTATATATCGGCAGATACTGATAACATTAAAAATGGACACATATCGACCAATAACATTAATAAAGAACATATATTGGCCGATACCGTATATATCGCACATCCCTGATTGATGTGTTTAACTGAAGTGTCTCTCTCACCTATGAACATGGTCTGAAGACTGTGATGAGACTGTGATGAAAGAAACATTAGAGAATCATGTTAGTGAAATATTAAATATGAAAACAGAGGAATGATGAGGTGAGAGTTGATTTACTCCTGGAGCGTCACAGAGGATCTCATGAAGGACGTTCACACAGCGAGACGTGACGAGACGATCAGATGAGACTGAAATAGCAGGATCACTCAGTGTTTCAGGATATGATGGATCTGCTAACAGACGCCCGTCCTGAACACACACAAGAGGATCAGATCATGAGTGTGTGTGTGTGTGATAGTCACCTCTGAGAGCCAGCTCTGCTCACAGTCAGTGTGTGTGTGTGTGTGTAATAGTCACCTCTGAATGCCAGCTCTGCTCACAGACTCCAATGAGTGTGTGATTCAGTAAAAAAGAGGGAAGTTTGTACACAACCCTCTCCATCTCTCCACAGGACACACTGATGTTATTCATGTTTCAAAGGAAGCTGTTATATAAATCACAGATCAAATTATTGCATATTATATTGCATGACAAGTGTTTTTATTACAGCAAACATGTAAAACAAATGTATTGCAATGTACAGTATGTCATGTATTACACCTCTGTAGATGCTATCTTCAGTCTAAAAAATGTATTCAATCAAGTAACCAAGACCTGGAGCTTGTAGGTTGTTAGAGATTGAATTCAAATCAAATATTAACATCACTGCCCTAACTATTTCTGAATAGGATGTCTACTTCATAAATATTTGGAATAGTATGAAAATATAAGGTTCAGATCAACATATAGAAATCGAAGAGTCATCGGTGGAGTCTGGATGTCATCTAGTGGAAAAGTTTGGTACTGCGCACAATAAAATCTTTCCTAAATCTGGCCCAGAATTTTCTTGAAGTTGAAAATGGTTTGTAAATATATATAAAAAACAACAATATGTGTTTTATATATTTAAAATGTTCATAAACTTAAACTTAATAACTTTTTAAACTTTACTTTTACAACTTTACTAATCTGAGAAGTGTACCCTTTTAGTTCGCTGTGCATTAAGTAATGTTAACAAATACAACTTTTGATTTTAATAATTATTAGTGAACATTGAAATTAACATTAACAAAGATCAATAAATGCTGTAGAAGTGCAGTTCATTATTAGTTCATGTGAACTAATGTAGTTAAACAATGTATGAAACCTTATTGTAAATTGTTACCGAAATTACAACTGGAAAACTTGCGAGATATGTCTCGAGGAAGGGATTAGGGGACTGTCCGACGAGCGAAGGGATTAGGGGACTGTCCGACGAGCGAAGGGATTAGGGGACTGTCCGACGAACGAAGGGATTAGGGGACTGTCCGACGAACGAAGGGATTAGGGGACTGTCCGACGAGCGAAGGGATTAGGGGACTGTCCGACGAGCGAATGGATTAGGGGACTGTCCGACGAGCGAAGGGATTAGGGGACTGTCCGACGAGCGAAGGGATTAGGGGACTGTCCGACGAGCGAAGGGATTAGGGGACTGTCCGACGAGCGAAGGGAATAGGGGACTGTCCGACGAGCGAAGGGATTAGGGGACTGTCCGACGAGCGAAGGGATTAGGGGACTGTCCGACGAACGAAGGGATTAGGGGACTGTCCGACGAGCGAAGGGATTAGGGGACTGTCCGACGAACGAAGGGATTAGGGGACTGTCCGACGAGCGAAGGGATTAGGGGACTGTCCGAGGAACGAAGGGATTAGGGGACTGTCCGACGAGCGAAGGGATTAGGGGACTGTCCGACGAGCGAAGGGATTAGGGGACTGTCCGACGAACGAAGGGATTAGGGGACTGTCCGACGAGCGAAGGGATTAGGGGACTGTCCGAGGAACGAAGGGATTAGGGGACTGTCCGACGAGCGAAGGGATTAGGGGACTGTCCGACGAGCGAAGGGATTAGGGGACTGTCCGACGAGCGAAGGGATTAGGGGACTGACCGACGAGCGAAGGGATTAGGGGACTGTCCGACGAACGAAGGGATTAGGGGACTGTCCGACGAGCGAAGGGATTAGGGGACTGTCCGACGAGCGAAGGGATTAGGGGACTGTCCGACGAGCGAAGGGATTAGGGGACTGTCCGACGAGCGAAGGGATTAGGGGACTGTCCGACGAGCGAAGGGATTAGGGGACTGTCCGAGGAACGAAGGGATTAGGGGACTGTCCGACGAGCGAAGGGATTAGGGGACTGTCCGACGAGCGAAGGGATTAGGGGACTGTCCGACGAGCGAAGGGATTAGGGGACTGACCGACGAGCGAAGGGATTAGGGGACTGTCCGACGAACGAAGGGATTAGGGGACTGTCCGACGAGCGAAGGGATTAGGGGACTGACCGACGAGCGAAGGGATTAGGGGACTGTCCGACGAACGAAGGGATTAGGGGACTGTCCGACGAACGAAGGGATTAGGGGACTGACCGACGAGCGAAGGGATTAGGGGACTGTCCGACGAGCGAAGGGATTAAGGGGACTGTCCGACGAACGAAGGGATTAGGGGACTGTCCGACGAGCGAAGGGATTAGGGGACTGACCGACGAGCGAAGGGATTAGGGGACTGTCCGACGAACGAAGGGATTAGGGGACTGTCCAACGAACAAAGGGATTAGGGGACTGACCGACGAGCGAAGGGATTAGGGGACTGTCCGACGAGCGAAGGGATTAAGGGGACTGTCCGACGAACGAAGGGATTAGGGGACTGTCCGACGAACGAAGGGATTAGGGGACTGTCCGACGAGCGAAGGGATTAGGGGACTGTCCGAGGAAAGAATGGATTAGGGGACTGTCCGACGAACGAAGGGATTAGGGGACTGTCCGACGAGCGAAGGGATTAGGGGACTGTCCGAGGAACGAATGGATTAGGGGACTGTCCGACGAGCGAAGGGATTAGGGGACTGTCCGAGGAACGAAGGGATTAGGGGACTGTCCGACGAACGAAGGGATTAGGGGACTGTCAGACGAGCGAAGGGATTAGGGGACTGTCCGACTAACGAAGGGATTAGGGAACAAGCACGTTCTTTTCGCCTGTTTGGACACTTCACACATGTTTGCACTGCCCGTTTGGTTTACCTGTTTACACGTTCATAACGTGCATTTATCCTACTCAATACACACGTTTTCGACGTCCATTTTTGTTACGATAAACGTGCCTCAAAAACGTGCGCTTTTACGGCAAATCTGTCGAAACGCATGCTTTCGACGAGTCAGTGTGCAATCAGACGCCTGACCAGCTGTTTATGAATACTTTGGCTTGCCATAACCACCACCCAGTTTGTGCGTCTAAATTAGTTGCTTACAAAAGGAGCGTAATAGCAGACATAAGCCACTTTAATAAAAATAAAGGTCCATGTGTTACACAAAATGTTCCCGAAACTAAATAAAAATGCTTATTGATATTAGATAATATGCAAGATAGTTAATTTAGTTGAATAGGCTACGCATAATCCATTTATTTTTTTCTAATATCACAAGTAATATTTAAAATAGCAGGTTTACTGCTTTACATGATTGTTTTGTACTGTGCTTTTGGTGAAGTGTACTAAAATAAAGATTTACGTGTGCAACTTAAGTCTTCTCACCGCTGAATCCTGATGGTGTACAGGACACTAACTCGAGTCGCCCCCTGTCGTTTCAGAGAATATTGCAATGGCGAGCGCGTCCCAAATGGAACCCTAAGCACTCACGGGCCCTGTCCCAAATGGCGCACTTCATGTGGACTTTCGGTCTCGTGGACTTAAATTGCGCGTGCTCGCCGAGTCAACGAGTCCGTTGGCCGTCCCATTCAGCATTTTAACGCTCTGAAGTGCGCTCAGCAGCGCCCCCTTTGTACCCTTGAAGCGGTCTTCCGCGAAGCCCGCATAGAAGCAGGCTCCACGCACTTTAACTACCCAGGAATCCTTGCGAAAGTCCAATCAGACAACGGACGGGAGGAGATTTCGCTCATGAGCAATTGATGACATGGCTGAGAGGAAAATATTACGGTTTTTTATGACCTAAATGTACATTTTACCAGTTGTTACCTACAGTTTATACAAACATTATGGTCATCGACCAGTGGTTGATGTCTCAAACATAATAATAGTGTGTTGAATAATACGATCACATTATGATTCATTAAATAAATAGAACCGAATGTCAGGGCTTTACTGAGTCATATGTAAACATAGTATGAATATTGAAACCTGTAAATTCATCTGAAACTCATGCACATTTTCATTGTGTTAAAATGGTAATCTTAGTTCAAATGGAACATTATAATGTACAACTGTATACATAATTTAAATAAGCATGATGTAGGCTATCCATTGTCTAATGCCCAGGTGGCATGCACAATATCAAAATATAGAACTGTAAAATTAGGCTGTGTAGTTGACATGGAGATGAGACGTTGGAGCGCAAAATTGTGATTTCTCCTGTTATTTCCGGCGTGATGATCAAGTCTGTCCCAAAAATAACTCTCAATGCGCCCTCGTGGACTCGCGCCAAGGGCTCTATAGGTTTGCACTATATTACGTCACCAAAGTGTGGACTCTGAGGAAGTCCACAAGTCCGGAGTGTGCCATTTGGGACAGGGCCACGGTCTTCCTCTGAGTCCGCACTTTCGTGACGTAATGCTGCTTTGACTGTCGGGAAGAAGTCTGCTGTGGAGTGCATCACCGCGGGCTCTGCAAAAGTGCGCAAATCGACCACATGGGGGCGCTCGCGAGCACCCTTCTGAGACCTAAAAATGAGAAATGGGACACACTGTGGTCTCACGGACTTAACGGACACGCGCACGCAGCAGCCTTTGTAAGTCCACAAGACCGAAAGTGCACATGACGTGTGCCATTTGGGACAGGGCCTAATAACCTGTCAAACAGCGTCAGATTACTGGACTTTATCTTCTGCCTCTGATTGTGCTAATACTGTCAAATACACAATCAGTTGCGTCTGTGTGTTATGCTGACCCTTGTTTTTATAGTTCACCCAAAAAATGAAAATTCTGTCATTATTTACTCACTCTAATGTTGTGAAGAAATTACTGAGAAATGAGAAATGAAGATATTTTGAAGAATGTCGGTAACCAAACAGTTGCTGGTCTCTATTGACTTCCATAAATACCAGGCTATATAAGTCAATGGTGACCAGCAGTTTACAAAGTAGATCAATCACGTGCACTCGCAACCAGTGGCGTCATTCCCATTCAAAGTGAGGGGGCACGTGCCCCCTCAGATTTTTCCTCCCTGATAATTTTTTTGTCACAACTTTATTCCTATTATGCTCCATAATATACCTGTCAGGAATCACAGAGGATGCAGACAAGGTGGTAAGGTTATGGGTTTTATTGCAGGTTAGCGGAGATGCAGACAGATGGTGAGTAATAGTAACACAGAACAACAGGGAATGCTTAGCTGAATTTGTAAAGTCTTTCTCTTTCGTTCTCTTGGCAGATGCAGGATGGGCTGAAGGCAGAACAGGATGCTGGAAGGACGGACTGGAGAGGAATTCAGCAGGTAAGTGTTCAGGTAAGTGATCGGGAGTCTGTGGGTCATGTAATGATGAGACCAGACACTGAGTGAAGGGAGACTGTGGGTTTTGTAGGGAGTGCTGGTGATGGGACACAGGTGACGGTGCTCAGTGATCAGGGGAGAGTGAACGGGTGACTTGATGACTGGGCGGAAAGAGAGAACGAGTGGGCGGAGGTGAAGGAGAGCGTGGTGGTGAAGATGGAATCCCGACAGTACCCCCCCCTCCCAAGGCGGATCCTGACGCCTGAGAGGAGCGCTGCCGGCGGCGAGGTCGACCCCGACCTCTGGGTGCTGGACGATCAGGATGGTCTTCGTGGAACTGGGATAACAGGGCAGGATCCAGGATGTCGTCACGAAGAACCCAAGAACGTTCCTCTGGCCCGTAGTCCTCCCAGTCCACCAGGTATTCCAGGCGGGGACCTCGCCGCCGGGAGTCCAAGATGGTGTGGACGCGGTAGATAGATTCCTCTTCGACTGGAATGGGAGGAGAAGGTACGTCAGAGGAAGAGCCATCTGAGGGAACAGGAATAACAGGGTCAGTGAAGGGTTTGAGCAGGGAAACATGGAAAGAAGGGGAAATCCGATACTGGGGAGGAAGGTTGAGCCTGTAGGTGACTTCGTTCAACTGCCTCTGGATGGTGAAAGGTCCGATGAATCGAGGACTCAGCTTACGGCAAGGCAATCGGAGGCGGATGTCTCGGGTAGATAACCATACCTTTTGTCCAGGTTGATACTGAGGTGCATCAAGGCGACGACGATCCGCATGTTCCTTGTGCCTCCGAACAGCCTGTTGGAGGTGCACGTGAGCTGAGTCCCATACCCTCTCGCTCTGATGGAACCAGAAGTCGACAGCTGGAACCTCTGAGGGCTCACCCGACCAGGGAAAGAGTGGAGGTTGATACCCAAGGATGCATTGGAAGGAGGTGAGCCTGGTGGTGTTTTGTCGCGGGGAGTTCTGGGCGTACTCTGCCCAGGGGAGGTAGCGGCTCCAGCTGTCTTGGTACTGGTGGCAGTATGATCGCAGATATCTTCCTATCTCCTGGATCTTCCGCTCAGTCTGGCCATTCATCTGAGGGTGGTATCCAGAAGAGAGGCTGACAGTGACCCCGAGGAGCTTAAAGAAGGCGTGCCATACCCGGGAGATGAATTGGGGTCTCCTGTCCGAGACGATGTCCTCAGGGATGCCGAAATTCCTGAAGACATGGTTGAAAAGGGCTTCAGCGGATTCCAAGGCAGTGGGGAGACCAGGTAGAGGAATTAGTTTACACCCCTTGGAGAACTGGTCCACTACAACGAATACGCCGGTGAAGCCTTCAGAGTTGGGTAGATCAGTCATGAAGTCTATACTTATATGAGACCAAGGTCGCCGAGGAATAGGTAATGGCACTAGCTTGCCTTCGGGAAGTCTCCTCGGGGTATTGGTTATAGCACAGACTGAGCATCCGCGGACGAATCTGGATACATCCTGGGAGATGGATGGCCACCAGTACCGTTGACTGAGGAGCGAGAGGGTACGCTTGCTACCCGGACGTCCAGAGCCCGGAACAGTGTGAGCTGAGTCCAGAAGGGGTGTCCGAAGATGTTGAGGTACGAAGAGGCGCCCTTCTGGACCTCCCCGCGGAGCGGGCTGGCGAGCGGCCTCTTGGGTGATCTGCTGGTCGATGTCCCAAAGGATGGGACTCAGGATCATGGCTGGAGGGAGGATGGGTTCAGGCTGAAGGTCGGTTTGAGATGCGTGATGGAGCCGGGAGAGTGCGTCCGCCTTACAGTTCTTGCTTCCAGGTCGGTACAACACTACAAAATCAAACCGGGTAAAGAAGAGAGCCCAGCGGGCTTGACGAGGGTTCAGTGTTTTGGCTTCTCTGAGGTATTCGAGATTGCGATGGTCAGTTATTACCTCAAACTGGTGGTTGGCTCCCTCCAGCCAGTGTCTCCACTCCTCCAGAGCCAGTTTGATGGCCAGCAGCTCCCGGTTGCCTATGTCATAATTTTGCTCCGCCGGGGACAGCTTTCTGGAGAAGAAGGCACATGGAAGGAGTTTACGTGACTCACCCTGCCGCTGAGAGAAGACAGCTCCTACCCCGGTGGAAGAGGCGTCCACCTCTACCACGAATGGAAGATCTGGATCTGGATGAACAAGGATAGGAGCTGTCGTGAAGGCTTCCTTCAAATGCTGGAATGCTTGAATTGCACCGGGGGATCAGGACAGAGACTTGGGCCGGCCCTTGAGAGCTGAGGTGAGAGGAGCACTGATCTGACTGTAGTTTTGGATGAATCGTCGATAGAAGTTCGCGAAGCCCAGGAATCGTTGAAGATCTTTTATGGTAGAGGGTTGTGGCCAGTTCTGGATGGTTTCCACCTTCCTCTGGTCCATTTGAATGCCTTGTTGATTAATGATGTAACCCAGGAATTGGACGGTAGTAATATGGAACTCGCACTTCTCCAGCTTCAGGTATAGTCTGTGCTCTCTCAGTTTCTCTAGAACTTGAATGACGTGATGGCGGTGTTCAGACATAGAAGAAGAGTAGATGAGTATGTCGTCGATGTAGACCACTACGAACCGGTTGAGGAACTCACGTAGGACCTCGTTCATATATCCCTGGAAAACGGCAGGAGCGTTGGACAGTCCGAAGGGCATAACCTGGTATTCATAGTGGCCTGAGGGGGTCACGAAGGCGGTCTTCCACTCATCCCCTCGTCGAATACGAATCAGGTTGTATGCACTTCTGAGATCTAATTTGGAGAAGATGCTCGCACCACAAAGCTGTTCCAGGGCGGCTGGGACCAGAGGAAGGGAATAACGGAACTTGATGGTCTGGGAGTTAAGTTGACGATAATCAATGCACGGCCGCAAGCCTCCGTCCTTCTTGGCCACGAAGAAGAAACTCGAAGCGGCAGGGGAGGTAGATGGTCGGATGAACTGCTGCTCCAGTGCTTCCTTGACGTACTCCTCCATGGCCTTCTGTTCCGGGATGGACAAAGGGTAAATGCGGCCCTTGGGAAGGATGGCTCCGGGTAGCAAGTCGATTGCGCAGTCCCATGGCCGGTGAGGTGGTAGTTTCGTTGCCAGGACCTTACTGAAGACATCCTGGAACGCCCGGTACTCCACTGGGATCTCGACTTGCATTGATGTCTCGGGACTTTCCACCAAGGTTGAACAAACAGGAAAACTGGACTCACCCATAGAAGACTTGGAACGGACTGAAGGTCGAGTTTTCTTGACAGAACTAAGACAGGATACGTGACAATCCTCACCCCAGTGAAGAACCTCTCCGGATTCCCAGTGGAGTGTTGGCTGATGTTGGATTAACCAAGGGCGTCCCAGGATGATATCCGCAGTGGACTCCTCCAGCACCATAAACGAAATCTCCTCAGAATGAAGACATCCGATGCGAAGAATTAATGCAGGTGTGAAGTGAAGAACACGACCTCGTCCGAGTGGCTTGCCTTGGATGGTTTGGATTGGCAGATCTTGAGCCAAGCGACGATGGCGAACGTACAGCTTTTCAAGACATCGATGAGAGCTTGCGCTGGGATACACATAGAAGACGTCAGGATATGTACTTTAGTACGATTTAATGCTTCAATCTTAGGAGTGAGTTGGATAGAACTTACCGCCGGCCGCGGTGGACGAACTGGACAGGAACTGAGGAAGTGTTTATCCGATCCACAGTAGAGACAGAGATGATGCAGAATCCTGCGCTGGCGTTCAGAGGACGAAAGATGAGTGGAGTCGATTTCCATAGGAACTGGTGCTGGAGGAGTATTGGAACTGACCGTGGGCGGAGAACTTACAGTGGGTGCAGATAGATCACAAGCTGAAAGGCGTTGAGAGATGCGGATGGATTTCTGGATAAGGTTTTCTAAACCCATGCCGTCCTCATACACCACCAGCAGATGGCGGATGTTAGGGTTCAGGCCATGGCGATAAGCGGTGATCAGAGCGTTTTCGTTCCAGCCACTTGATGCGGCAAGGGTTCTGAACTATAAAGCGAATGAACTCACCGAAGAATTTCCTTGACGGAGATTATACAGTTGATCATGAACTGATAGTCTGAATGTCAGTCTGTCCAAAGACCTCCTTGAAATGCCGCATGAATTCAGTAATGGATTTTACCACCGCAGTTTCAGAGTTCCATAATGACTGAGCCCACTGAAGTGCTTGACCTGAGAGGAGAGAAATCATGAAGGCGACTCGGGCTGCATCGTTGTGAAACTGGTGTTCATTCATGGTGAAATATAGTGAAGTTTGCAGAAGAAACCCACTGCAGTTCTCCGCCTCACCGGAATAGGTCGCTGGCCGGGCCATGGGACTCGCTGAGGCAGTGAACGAAGTAGTGGGTTAATGCGGAAGTGGACATGTTGACATAGATGAAATGGATGGGACGGAATCGGCCGGAAAGTCTGTGTAGAGATCTACCGGAGAGGACGGACCGGAGAGGAATTCAGCAGGTAAGTGTTCAGGTAAGTGATCGGGAGTCTGTGGGTCATGTAATGACGAGACCAGACACTGAGTGAAGGGAGACTGTGGGTTATATGGGGAGTGCTGGTGATGGGACACAGGTGACGGTGCTCAGTGATCAGGGGAGAGTGAACGGGTGACTTGATGAATGGGCGGAGAGAGAGAACGAGTGGGCGGAGGTGAAGGAGAGCGTGGTGGTGAAGATTGAATCCTGACAATACCAGAGCCTATAACGACTCAAATGTATTCTTCTGGATGTGTAATATATCGGTCAGCATCAGCCTTTTTTCCTAATATGGTGTCAGTTCAATAGTTGTTATACAGATCGCTATGACCGTGATGTAGGCTTAGAGTGCACAAAAGTGTAGCGGTCAGCCTCTCTCTCATGTGCTCATAACTTCCCTTATTATTTTCAGGTCACTTTACTTGCTCATGACTCGCAAGTAGCAACTTAATGAGGTACTTGCCATAATACAACAGTAATGCAGTAATACAAAATATATTATTATCATTAGTAAAAGAGTATGGCAGTAAGATGATAGATTCAATGCCTCAATATTATTCAAATATTATGCCAGTAAGATAATATACCCAGCGGGCATCTTGATGTCAAAATTACGTCAAGAAATAGGTCAAAAATGAAAGTCAAATTGACGTCAAAGTGTCAATGTCAATTTGATGTCAAGATTTGACCTCTGCTGATGTCATTTTGCAAAACAAAAAGGTGAAATGCATGGCCGTACACTTATTACCAGCTTCACTTAAAACTAACCAGATTTACTTTATTTAATTTCCAGTTTAAATAAATATAATATTTAAATAGTTTAAAATATATTAAACATATTTTGATGACACCATGATGGTGGTTAGCGTTTGCTTTAGTTGTGCTCTTGACCCTTGACTCTTTAAAATAAAAATTTCTCTGGCTGCTATAACTGTGTGTTTATAAAGCACAACTATTGTAGCTAAAAAAGCCATGAAAAAATGAGATCAGGAGATGTTGCCGGTTTATTGAAGATGATGACGATATCATCATGTAATTGCCTGAATCGCTGATCTTATTCAGTGTCTAATGTTTGGTTATATAGCACTTGTGATTTTAATGTTGTATTATAATAGAAGCCATTTAATTTAACAGCATGAGAATATTGTTTTTTTTTTTAATTAATAAAGGATTTAAAAAAAACATTTAATGCATTAAACTCAACATTATTACTTAGCTATCAAGAATCAGTGTATGACTCTCAACAATGGTGACAATCAATGAAATGCTTCATGCTGCAGTGCATGCTGGGAACCACCAATCAAAACTCACCCATATCTCCCAGCATGCATTGTGGCATTAATAAATTATGCAGCTGGAGTTGATCTGATTATCTGGATATTTTGTTTGATTGTCACCATTGTTGAGATTAATATGCTGTTTCTTGATGTCTGTGTGCGTCTAAGTAATGCCATAGATGAAAGGTTTTTGTGCACTAAATAGTTTTTAAAAACCAAGTACATTATTTGATAAACAACACCGCTAGATATGCTGTAGAACCAAATTACTTCTATTATGAATAAAACCGCTTTTAAACCACAAGTCCTATATAATCAAAGCATTAGACACTGGACATAATCAGGGATTCAGGCAGTTACATGATGATTTCATCAATAAACAGCCAACACCTCCTAATCTCAGTTTCTGATGGCTTTTTAGCTACAACAATTGTGCTTTATAAACACACAATTAAAGCAGCCAGAGAAATGTTTATATTAAAGAGTCAAGGGTCAAGAGCACAACTAAAGCAAACGCTAACCACCATCATGGTGACTTTAAAATACAAAATATGATTTCATTAAACTGGAAATTAAAGAAAGTAAATCTGGTTAGTGTAAGTGAAGCTGGTAATAAGTGTACGGCCATGCATTTCACCTTTTTGTTTGACATCAGCAGAGGTCAAATCTTGACATCAAATTGACATCGACACTTTGACGTCAATTTGACTTTCATTTTTGACCAATTTCTTGACGTAAATTTGACATCAATTTGATGTCATATTGATGTTAAATTGACATCAAATGCCCACTGGGTATATATATAGCCTATATGACCACTAACACATGTTAAAATGAGCAGAACACTGAATTCTATTTGGTACCTGTCAAATATTAACCATTTTCAAATAAACGGGGTAGTGTTAAACTTATTCATCACTGAAATCTGTCAAACTTCTTTCAGTCCTCCAAAGTCAAGTCCTTCATCACATATTAATATTAAAATAACTTAATTTCAGAGCACCACTAAGTCAGACCTCAGCACCTTTATGTACCTTAAGATCGTTCTTAGGTCACATACCAATTTAAAATCATAACATAAAAACTGCAATGGTGTTTTTAAAATCATGTGTAGTAGGCCTAAGTTTATAGTAAGTGTGTGTGTAAACATATGCTTTAATGAAGTAGACTTCAAAAGCTTTTGAATTTGAGCTTACAGTTCTTTCATCAACCTGTCTTTTACATAAACTTACAAAATGGATACTTTAACTTAGTCCTCAGATAGAGGAGGGTTGCTGCTAGCTCCGTTAAGGTATTTCTGTCCCTCCCAAACTGCATTGAAATGGTATGTTTAGCAGCCAGAATGTAAAAATGTTCAGGGGGAGAAACCCCCTGACCCCTCCTAACATGATCCATATCACCCGTCAGAAAACAATTGCAACAACTCTCAGATTGTGCTTGCATGATGCCCCTGCTCGCAACAGAACGAACGCAAAATCCGGAAGCGTTTATTGCTCTGCGTGCGTGTTTCAGTATATAAATGTTTGTATAAAAGTATAATTTAGTAAACGTAGGACTACTTTCTTGCCAGATTTTCGTAATGTAAAAAAAGAAAAGAAAATATATTTCGCCAGTATAGCCTATATTGAGCTGACTTTATCAGTGATCAGACCGATGATGGATATTACTACGATTAAAACTGTTTAGATATTTCAGACTTTTTTTTACGGCTTTGCGCTTTGAAAAGTGACATCCAAGTATTTTAAGGACCCGCGGGAAACGAGCAAAATGCATTGCATTTTCGATTGAATGCATTCATTTTTATAATAAAAAAAACAGCATTTGAGTTAAATCTCGAGCATTAGAAACAACTATCGCTGATTTACTTCAGAGTCGCGTAAGTTAGGCTGCATGTTCAAGAGTCGCACATGTTGTTCATCGTAAACGTGTTACACTTCAGCATCCCTTCTTCTTTTGCAAGAATATAGGCCTACCTAATCTTTTTTGGCAATATGGCTTATAAACCTGCCAAAATCGGTTCACGGTCAAACTGCATTTAAACATGTAATATATTAAACACATTTCTTACCTTAAGCAGCTCGTTTGCAGAATGAATGAAAGAAACTCTATCCTGTTTCATCGATGAAGGAAGAGGAGGAGGGATGAGCCTTGAGTGACAGCTGTGTGTCTCTTACAAGTGTTGAAGAAGGTTTACAGTATGTGTGTTGCTGTTCAGCGGGAATATGTAGCAAATCAAACTTTATTAATGAAACAGGAGATCAGTATTCCTCTAATTTAAGTTTTATTATTTTATTTTACATTTTCATAGCTCACGGTCACGTGACTCGTGCGGATACCCGCGGTGTTATTTTAGCAGGTCATTTAGTTGTATTCATATTTTGAATTAGCTTTATTATAGTTTCCGTTAATTACTGTATGGGACGTCCCCTAAAAAACTGGCCATTCGTTTTTTACAAATGAGGATTAAAGTATTCATATGAGGTAGACTGTGCATAGCATGTGACTGCATGCAAGAATAGACCAAGTGACTCGTAATGCATACATAATAAAAGTAACAATGCATTTAAGAGTACCCGTCACTGTATTGTATAGGCTAATAGCGTTGCAGTCGCACTAAATTCAGTTATGCACGAGTTTAAAGGCCAGTAATCAGATGGTTAAATGACTCATTACCTACTTACACACACACACACAGATGTACAGCAAGTCTGCGGATAAATATCTATACGGGGGAAATGCACGGGCCATTTCTTACAATGCATCGTTTCATTTCATCATCACAATCAAATGTCATTTCATGACACATTTTAATGACATTTATTTAGCAGCTAAAATAATAGAACATTTAGTAATTCGCACATTTACTGCAAATATAGCCAGATTGATCATGATAGTAGTTTCATTCTGAATAAAAAAAAGCAACTGATTCTGTGAATTTGCATTCAGAAATGAGAAGTCGTGCCATATATGACATATGATGAGCAAAAACACTAATTTAACACACACATTAACACACTTCACACAGGCTCTTGCGGACAAACTGTAATCCCAGTGATCTAAACATTTAATAAAATGACATTTACAACAAACTTGTATTATTAAAAATGTAAATACACATGCCTTGTTTAAAACAAAGTGAAAATAACAGTGTCTGGTGTACGGGGATATTTACTGGTCAAGTCAATCTTCTAAAAAAACAAAAATCAAGGTTAGATAGACATTAAATTGTTTCTCACATGCATACTTCATTGTAATAATGTTAAATGTTATGGGGAGGAGGCGGGAACCGGCGAACAGTCAAAGACTTTAATACAATAAATGAAAAACACACAGAACGCAAACTGTCACACACACATATACCAGAACACACACTGTCCTGATCTGTCCTGATCCTCCGGGAGAGACACCGGTGATCTCGATCATCAGCAGCATCACACACTCGAGCCCTAGAAGATAATCATTAGACTATAATATATTTAAAGGACATTAACATGTCTGCAATCTCGTCAGTATTAATGCATAAAATGATCTTCGATATAAACTGCAAACAGCTTGAGTGTTTGATCAGTGTTATTCCGTGTGACAGTGACGCGTTACAGACGCGCGTTATTAGGCTACATAGCGCGTGCACGCGGGAGAGAGCGATGCTCGAGCTGTTTATGTCGAAGATAATTTTATGAATCTGCTTGGGTTGACTGACTCATAAGAAAAGACTTTCAGAATCTAAATGAAGCTCGATATGAGCCTGTTCACATATGAGCACACTCGATATGAGCCTGTTGACCGTCAATATAACAGATTTAAGGCATGTTAATTATGTAGATTAAAGATAGACCTGTCAATTTAACTGCTACACAATTGATATTTCTACCTAATAGTTATAGAATTAGCCTATATTAATGCATTAAATATGAAAGCATTATCTTAGCACTAGAGTTCTCCTAAATAACAGTAAAAGCTCTTAACGGATCATGTTGGCCAATCACAGAGCTGGAGTGGCTCAAGATAATCCGTGTATCATTCGTTCAGGCGGTTTTTAAATTTTATATTTAGTATTGAAAGTAGAAAAATGAGAAAACAGCTTGAATATTAGATTTCTAATATTCTAATAAATGTTCTAATAAATATTCTAATACAAATCGCGGAGGATTTGGGGAGAAAAGAGAAAGTTTCTTCGTGCATTCCAGTGAATTATTAAATGGCATATCGTAAATTAAATCTGGAGAAAGCCACAGATGTGCAGTAGCCTATATATGTTGTCTTTTTTTAACAGCGGATTGCAAAAATAAAAAAAATAAGATAATCATGAGGAAAAGAAAGCAGCGACTGAAAAGAGCTCTTGCATAGATCTTGTCACGTTAAAATAAATACCAAGTCTCACGTTATTCATGTTATTCTTAAATAAAACATGAAAGAAAACTGAGTCAAACTGACGGATCAGCTTTATTTGAAATGATTCGTTTCAGTCTTTTTGAACGGAAGTGCCACCCATAATTCAAAACGCAGTAAACTCATAAGGAATAAGGTGGATAGGTGAAAACTTTATAACTGCTTTCTCCAGAGCGGCTATAAAAAAAGCTGATTTGAAACAATCTGTATTGTAAAAAGCAATATAAAAATAAAGGTGACTTGACTAATTATATTGAAGTACTGCATTAATTATAATCCATACACTCACCTAAAGGATTATTAGGAACACCTGTTCAATTTCTCATTAATGTCAAGTCATCTTCATTTATATAGCGCTTTTAACAATGTGGATTGTTTCAAAGCAGCTTTACAGAGATAAATGTATAATTTAAGGTAAGATAGTTTTGGCTTTATAGCGGTTCTTTAATAAAGTTATTTTCCAGCTAAAGTTAGTTTTGATTGATTCGCTTCCGTCGCAATGATCATTTGTTATTAAATTAGGGGCCGCTAAGACGACACCATTCCCTCTACACAGACTTTAAACACGAACCTGTGAGAGACACTGATGGCGTTCACATGCGCATTTAGAATGGGTTCTATAGTTATGTGCGTTTGAATATATGTGCGCAGGTTTGTAATTCCCTACAAACCAAGCCTAAACAAAGTACTGGTCTTTCCTTATACATTTTTATACAGAATTTTATTTTATTTAGTAAAATTAAATTTGGTATTGGGAAATTGGTAAATTCACGAAACAAATTTTCCCGACGACGCTTTATCTGTAGAGTGGTAAAGGGATCCTCCATAGGGAGAGACTAGTTGGCACTTCAGCACTGCGTTGACATCGGGTCCAGGCGAAGGTCCTTCGTCAGATCTGGATACGGCCTGGATCCGGCAGGCTGCGGGAAAACCTCGGGATAAACAAAGACACTAAAATTAGCGTAGATGCCATTCTTCTCATGATGTATCAGGATTTATGGGAAGTGTTCCCGGTTCCGGCTGACCTAATCTATGCAGCCTAACATTGAATTATAGAAGTCTATAATGTATTATGTGAAAGCTAGGTCAAAGAGATGTGTCTTTAATCTAGTTTTGAACTGACAGAGTGTGTCTGCTTCCCGGACAATGTTAGTGTAACGAGGTTCAGATGTTATGGGAAGAAGGAGGCGGGAACCGGCGAACATTCAACATATTTTAATGACAAAAATAAAACAAATACAAAATGAAAGTAAAAGCCAGCAGCCCCTCACGGACGACTGCTGGCAACACAGAACATCAAATAAAACACAGGCCTGTTCCTCTCTCGCTCTTCACTGTCGTCGCTCCTCCTTTATGCTTCCGCTCCTCCGTGAGAGATGCGAGACCGGTGCGTCACGCACGTGTCGCTCATTATCAATCACGCCACCGGCCTCGCGCCGTCCTCCCACGGCCTTCGACCTCGTCGTGCTCGCCACATACCCCCATCGCCCCTCGCAGGCCGGGGGGCACCCACGAGACTACTGCGCTTACTCCCCCTCCCCCCCTCCCCGGGGGGACCGATCACGGACGACTGCTGGCAACACAGAACATCAAATAAAACACAGGCCTGTTCCTCTCTCGCTCTTCACTGTTGTCTAATAATGCAATTATCTAATCAACCAATCACATGGCAGTTGCTTCAATGCATTTAGGGGTGTGGTTCTGGTCAAGACAATCTCCTGAACTCCAAACTGAATGTCAGAATGGGAAAGAAAGGTGATTTAAGCAATTTTGAGCATGGCATGGTTGTTGGTGCCAGACGGGCCGGTCTGAGTATTTCACAATCTGCTCAGTTACTGGGATTTTCACGCACAACCATTTCTAGGGTTTACAAAGAATGGTGTGAAAAGGGAAAAACATCCAGTATGCGGCAGTCCTGTGGGCGAAAATGCCTTGTTGATGCTAGAGGTCAGAGGAGAATGGGCCGACTGATTCAAGCTGATAGAAGAGCAACTTTGACTGAAATAACCACTCGTTACAACCGAGGTATGCAGCAAAGCATTTGTGAAGCCACAACACGCACAACCTTGAGGCGGATGGGCTACAACAGCAGAAGACCCCACCGGGTACCACTCATCTCCACTACAAATAGGAAAAAGAGGCTACAATTTGCACGAGCTCACCAAAATTGGACAGTTGAAGACTGGAAAAATGTTGCCTGGTCTGATGAGTCTCGATTTCTGTTGAGACATTCAGATGGTAGAGTCAGAATTTGGTGTAAACAGAATGAGAACATGGATCCATCATGCCTTGTTACCACTGTGCAGGCTGGTGGTGGTGGTGTAATGGTGTGGGGGATGTTTTCTTGGCACACTTTAGGCCCCTTAGTGCCAATTGGGCATCGTTTAAATGCCACGGCCTACCTGAGCATTGTTTCTGACCATGTCCATCCCTTTATGACCAACATGTACCCATCCTCTGATGGCTACTTCCAGCAGGATAATGCACCATGTCACAAAGCTCGAATCATTTCAAATTGGTTTCTTGAACATGACAATGAGTTCACTGTACTAAAATGGCCCCCACAGTCACCAGATCTCAACCCAATAGAGCATCTTTGGGATGTGGTGGAACGGGAGCTTCGTGCCCTGGATGTGCATCCCACAAATCTCCATCAACTGCAAGACGCTATCCTATCAATATGGGCCAACATTTCTAAAGAATGCTTTCAGCACCTTGTTGAATCAATGCCACGTAGAATTAAGGCAGTTCTGAAGGCGAAAAGGGGTCAAACACAGTATTAGTATGGTGTTCCTAATAATCCTTTAGGTGAGTGAATATATAATTGTATAATACAAATATTAATTAATACCCATTCCATCAGTTAAAGAGTAAGAAAGGCTGTGAGCTTCAGATGCGGGGTTTCTCTGAATAACGCAGATAGTCGTGTGTACAGCTGATGATGAGAGATGTGTAAACGGGTCTGTGTGTCAACGGTGTGAAAGTGTGTTTCAGTGTTGAAATGACTGTGACTTCATATAAAAGTGAAACTCTCTTGTTCCACGTTACACAATCCCCTGATATAGTACAGTATGTCACAGACAATTAGATCAATGTATTACACAAAACTCAGACTAACTTACTGGCATTAGCATTACAGTAATCAGATATTAATGCGCAATGAACACAAACTGTAGCACTTTATGACGTTTATGTTACAAAGTTTGGGAGGAGCACGTTCAGGTAATCAGCACAAGAGGAAGCCGGTATGAATATAGCCTTCCCTTACCTCTGTCCCATGACCGTTTCACAGCATTTGGCCCCCGAGATAGAGGAATAGACCTTATTCACAGCAGCGCCACCTTTGATTTTTTAATGGGAATGAAAGCGAGGCTGTGAGGGACAGACATGCATCTCTTCAATGGGCTGTGCCAACACTCACGACCAATTCGTACAAATTCATACGAATGATAAAAAGATGGCTAATTCGTACGACCTCACTCGTACGAATTTGTACGATTTGTCTAAACCCACGTGATGGGTAGGTTTAGGGGCGGGGTCAGGGGTAGGTCATTCGTATGAATTCATACGAATTGGGCAATTCGTAAAATATATACGATTTTGCAAAAAGTGAGTGAGGTCGTATGAATTCGTACGAATTAGCCACCTCGTAGAATTTGTACGTTTTCCCGTGAGATCGGGTTGGCTGTGTTGTTATTTATGGAAGCTTGTTTTCGCCACAGAATAAAACATTTTAAACAATAATTGCGACTTTTTATCTCACAATTGCGAGTTTACATCTTGCAATTCTGACATTATTTCTCAGAATGGCGAGATATAAAGTCAGAATTGCGTAAAAATAAAGTCGCAATTGCGTGAAATAAAGTCAGAATTCTGACTTTTTTCTCGCAATTGAGACTTTATGACGTAATTCTGACTTTATATATCGAAATTCTGACTTTATAACACATAATTGCGAGTTTATATCTCGCAATTTTGACATATTTTCTCAGAATTGTGAGATATAAAGTCCAATTCTAAGGGAAAAAAAGACAGACTTTATTCTTTTTTTTTTACCTCAGAATAGTTTATATCTCACAATTCTGACTTTATAACACGCAATTGCGACTTTATATCACGCAATTTTGACTTTATAACCTGCAATTGCGACTTTATATCACACAATTTTGACTTTATAACCTGCAATTGCGACTTTATATCACGTAATTCTGAGAAAGAAAAAAGTCAGAATTGTGAGATTTAAAAGTCGCAATTACCTTTCTTATTTTTCACTCTGTGGCGTAAACAATAAGCTTCCATAGTTATTTAATGTGTTTTGGGGTTGTTCTGCTCATGAAACACTGGAAATAAATATCTTTCCACGAAATTTCAGTTGACAAAAAAACTCCCGACAACATGAGCTGTGGAAAATTGTAAGTAATCTAGGAGCTTTACACAGGTTTTTACAGCGGATGCCTTTGGAAACACGGCAAGTCTATCCCTCACAGCCTCACTCTCATACCTGTCATGGCGCTGCTCTGAATAAGGTCTATTCCCTCCTGATGACGATTCTTTCGTCACAGCTGAGCCTCCGTCCGAGGAGTAATCCTTCTTCATCATCATCATCATCATCATCGAGCCTCCGTCCACGCACGTGTCCCGGACAAGCGTTAATGTCGAAATTCTATTCAGATCAGTAGCCTAAATTACCAAACAATCATAAAAGAAAGAAATAGCGTCATCGTGAGGTGAAAATGAGGATCTACTCTGCCAGACTCTCGTCAAAGTGCTTATCTATAGCACGAAATGTATTTCTCGAGTCGTACCATTTATTCGCCAAAAATATTTTTTGCGTGCATATGATACGCACTCTATGGCGTGTAATACACACGTACTCCATACCCCTAACCCTTCCCAAGGGGTTTGCAGTCTGTATCATTTACAGCGCAATACTTTGATTAAATATATTTAATCAAAGTATTGCGCTGATTAAATATATATATTACCTAATAAATTATGTTTCTATTATTTTAGTTTTAATGAAAAACCAGGGGACCCCCCGAGGTAATTTTTTCGGGCCTTATGGGGGTTCCCGGCCCCCCCCAGCCCCCCCTCAACTCGAACACTGATTTTAGATCAATTCAGAATGATTTCCTTGGCGACGCGTCATCAGTCACACACACACACACACACACACACGTAGCCTCGCGTTTATTTCGCTTTCCCTTTTGTTCAAAATGTTCACAAACTTGCTAACTAGAATAATGAATTGTATTTGTATGATATATTTAGATAGTCAAATATGTGAAAGTGAAGGTGTTCTGTCGTTTAAACACATTTAATTATCACTGATATAACGCGCCACGAGTTTGCGCGTAATTCAGAGGATCTGTCGGATTTACATCGCGTAAATTCATCCATTTTTCCCGAAATCCAAGTAAGCCCTTTGAACTGGAAGAAAAATAGAGTAACTTTATTGTTTCATTCATACACAGTGTCTGATATGAATAAAACACTTCTTCTAAAACCTCTAGCTGTGCCTTTTTTGTCAGTTAATATTCATCAGTATTATTGATCTCCTGCACTGACACCACTGTCTGAAGACTGGACGAGGACACTGTTTTCTCCACGCCGCTGTATAGATAAATGAGCTAAATAAATAATAACTAATGATTTTTACAATGAAAATGAATTAATGCTGAACTTACATAAGCATTAATGCTAATAATGACAATATTTTCTTCTAGAGCTGCAGCCGAAACTACTTTGTTGCATTAATTTGCTGATATTTGCTGCTTTGAAACACTGTGATGGAAAAAGCGCTGTAGAAATAAAGGTGACTTTGTGTGTGTGCGCGCGTGTGTGTGTGCGCGCGTGTGTGTGTGTGTGTGCAGTGCTGTTTCAGAGCCGGCTGACTGAGGACTGTGGAGCTCAAGCCATCACCTCAGCACTGCTGCTGTCTCACTCGACAAAAAATTCTATTATTACTTTCATTTCATTTCATCGCTATAAAAGTTCTTAAAGGTCAGTTACAAAAAGCACTTTGATGATCAAACTTTAATTAACAACAACATCAATTGAAAAAAATGTTCATCTTGTTATAGGAGACCTCTCCAGCTCTTAGATAACTGAGGAGCGGAGACCTAGTCTTGACACTAACCTTTATGAATCACACTTATTCTCAAGTTTAGGAATAAGAGGAAAATCATGTAATTCTTAGAATTTTGACAGACTTCAGACACAAATGTTCCTCTGAGTGGCTTTATACATGCGGCCCCTGAGTTTTAGTTTAGTTTAGTTTATAAATCTGACCCTGCATAAAAATAATGTTGTTATCCAAGACTGTAAAATAACTTTTTTTTTGCTAAGCTACCTTTTTATCTTCATAAAAAAACGTGTGTGTTATCATGCAATCAAACCAGGATTTAAAGAGTTACAACTCTGGAAAATAATGAATGTGTGCAAATGTTAAAAATAACTAACCACACACTGGCAGTTGATGATTTCCCGCCACTTTGCCTTCTCAGATGTCATAAACACATCATGTAAGTGGTCACGAACACAACATGCTCATCTCTCACCCTCATCTCCTGAAAGTAGATCATCACTTCATCATAAAACACATTAATAATCATCTCGCCATCGTGCATTCTTCATCAGACTTCAGTTGTCTTATTCTTCTCGATACTCAGAAAATATACTGTTTATTTGTAAACGGGTAGATTACATGACTTCAGTGTTCAAACACATTAGCTTTCTCAAAATAAATAAATAAATAAATAAATAAAATAATAGGCTATATAAAATGTAGAAGTTTTGAGAAAACGGGTTGCTGGAGCTTCAGTGAGTTTCAGTAGGCCTAAGGCATTATTAATTATTTTCCTCACTGAATTACATATTTTCTCGAGGCTCACACTCACTCCTGCATCTCCATGGTCGATCACTGAGATTATTTCTCATCAGGTATCAGTCTGAGCACTCAGAGTTTAAAAAAGTAAAACGTGTAAAAAACAACATTTGTCATTAATCTGTGTGCACAACACACTCTTTAACTGGAGAGAACGAAGAAGGAAACAGAAGAGTTTAAACTCTTTTACATTGATTTAGATTAAATACGACACTCATTAATGGAGTCAAGCACTCAAACTACAAAAAGTCATCGTCCAGAAATTAAACAAACCTTATGAATGTAGATGTAGTCGATGCACTGGTGTTGAAAACTGCAGTGTTTTAATGTTTTAAATTATGCGCGCGATAGGACGAGCTCATGAAAGTGTGTATCTACACCACGAACTTTATTTCTCGTGTCATTTATACGCCAAACATGTTTTTACGTGCATTCAACATGAACACTTTTAGGATGAAATCTACGGAGAGTTTAATACTCGAGGCTCCAGATCTTTCAGGAATCTGGAATCTCATCTAACCCGTTCTGTCACATTTGGGCTACTTTGTGCATGTATTTACATGATTTAAAAATGATAACAATATTGTACATTATATTTGTGTTTGTATTTCAATTGTACTTTGGCACACCTTTCATTCTGAAGAAAATAAACAATGTACGTCAATTAGAAAATAATAATCCTGCACTAAAAACAAATGTGAACATAAATCAACTGGATTTATTGAAGTCTAAAATAGGCCTATTATTTAATATAACTGCATCAACCTAAATACATTTAGCCTATATAAGCCATAATCAGTTAGAAATATAAATTGTGTAGCAATTAAATCGACAGGTTTATCGTTAGTTTGCTATTTAATCTACACACTAATTAACATGATTGCAATTTCGTCAGTATTAATGCATAAAATGATCTTCGATATAAACAGCTTGAGCGCGTGATCGCTTGAGCGACGCGTTTCAGACGCGCGTTATTACAAAGCGCGTGCACGCTGGAGAGGGCGAGCTCGAACTGCTTGGAGAGGGTTGACTCATAAGAAAAGACTTTCAGAATCTAAATGAAGCTCGATATGAGCATGTTCAATATAACAGATTTAAGGCATGTTTTGACATGACAACTGAAGAAATTGTGATCATGTTAATTAGCCTAAGATTAAAGATAAACCTGTCAACTTAACTGCTACACAATTGATATTTCTATATAAGCCTATGCATTAAATTTGATATGAAAGCATTATCTTAGCACTACAGAGTTCTCCTAAATAACAGTAAAGCTCTTAACGGATCATTTCGGCCAATCACAGAGCTGGAGTGGCTCAAGAGAATCCGTGTATCATTCGTTCAGGCGTTTTTTTTTATTTAATATTTAAAGTAGAAAAATTAGAAAACAGCTTGAATATTACATTTTCTAACATTCTAATATTAGAATAATAGTCCTCCGCGAAAAAAATATAATCGTGTTAAGAAGATATAGCCTATTTCATCAAAAATATACATAGGCTATTTACTTCAGCATTGCGTGATAAAGTGATTTCAGTCATTTCGACAGATAATAAATTGCATTCTGTGAAAACAAACCTGGAAAGAGACGTGAGGATTTAAGGAGAAAAACGAGAGATTCTGTGCATTCCAGTGAATTATTAATGGAATAAATCGTAAATTAAATTGACCCTTCGCTAAGCCCCGCCCTCCTTAGTTACTGTTGCTACGCCTGTACGTCTATTACAGCATCATATGCACCGGTTTCAGACATTCCCGTTATTTTTGGCGAACAGGTGAAATATCTGAGAGAGCCAGACAAAAGGGACATTCGAGGGATATATCCACGACATAATATGCAACCGATTAGAGAATAATTTCATCAAAGTTGAAGCTAAAGCCTATACTGTAGGTCCCAGCGCAAGCAGCAGCGCCTTCGGTTTTAGGTTTCGAAAAGGGAACAAAATCCACCGTCCAAACTTCTAGGATACCGGGTGTCAGATTTGCACAATCCATGCGCACACCGCTTTAGCAGGGGCATGTTCAAGTTCAAAACGGTGCGCAACGTTTTGCTACGGTTTCCGGTTTAAACGTCATGTTTCCTGGAAACGGCGTGCACCGGGGTTTGAGATGCGTTTTCTCTTGTTTGGTGGGTGTGTCAGAACTGCAGTCCAATCAGCAGCAACATGTATATAAAGCACGTGGTATTAAAGTGAACTCGCACAATGGGTTCAAGGAAAGTCATTTACAAATGTGTTCGATGCAGCTCGATAACTGAGGATATTAGAAGACATGTTTGTCGTAAGTTTTATTGTAAAAATATAGGATATTATCAAAATAATGATGTAGTTTTTTATATTTTTAGATTCATTGCAAGTGTATGACATTTTGTATAGAAATAAACAATGGTAATTAAGTGCTTTTCCTAAAAATGAGAAAGAAAATACAGGCTAGTATTAAAACGGTATGAACTACAAATATAAAGTCAGTATGTGAGGCTAAATGGATGTGTTTTAGTCTGAATTAGGTAAGATGTGTGCTTCAGTTTCAGTTTCAGCAATCCCTTCACTCGATTGGGATGTTCTCTTTTGTTCTGGGCGGCAAGTGCAGTAACTGTAACATCGGGCATATTTTGTAGTATTAAACACATATTTATACCGACTTCATCAGGCTCCGAAAATTCTTCACAAAGAACACAAAGAATGGCCTTCTCAGCTGCCATAGTTGCAACTCTTGCGTCATCAGAACAGTGTGTTCAACGCATCACCGTTTCGGTTTAAAAACCGTTGTGCAACCTTTTGTCGGGGCTGAACGCAGCCCAGGTTTCCCTCGCTCGGAAGCTTGCCAGACCTCCCGCGCCTAGTTACGGTTGCTAAGCCACGATTGGCCTGTGACGGTTTTCGGGCGTGGCTTAGCGAAGGGTCAATTCGGGAGAACAAACCACAGATGTTCAGTTTATATGATGTCATTTTTCATACTATTACAGCGGAATGCAAAAGGAACAAAGAAAATAATTATGAGGAAAAGAAAGCAGCGACTGAAAAGAGCTCTTGCCACTGATATTCTTGTTATAACATGTTGAAGAATGTCCCTTTGTCTCATGTGAAAGTCTGAATGCTGTAATGCCAAGCAGAAAATAGGTCACAAGGATAAGAAGAGAATGGAAAAGTACCCAAAAGTCTGTAAA
Source organism: Squalius cephalus (assembly GCF_949319135.1). NCBI lineage: Eukaryota > Metazoa > Chordata > Actinopteri > Cypriniformes > Leuciscidae > Squalius > Squalius cephalus. The sequence goes on from NC_137122.1 coordinate 3,559,522, forward strand.
TGCAGGTGGAAGAAAAACCTATTTTTGAGATGTTCCACCAATAGAAGAAGGTCTAGGGGGAAATGTATCTAATGGTGGCAAGGCCACAAAGAGTGACGAGCCCATTGGGCACCTAGCGATAAGAAAAAGTATAAGACATGAACACTGGCCATAACCTCAGATGTCCAGATGGCCAACTGGCTTCTCACTTTGTTGCTTGTCAATAAAGTTAATTCTTCTGCCCTGGAACCTCGACTCTGAGAAACTCCTTTGTGACCTGAACCAAGGACTTCGAATTTGCTATGTAAGGGATAATGTGAGGCGGGTGTTACAGCGAATAACCGACAGGCTGAACTTAATAATAACTAATGTTATCAAGATATAACAGACCGCAGTCTACATTGGAATTCAACCCAGCCATGTAATAAAACTTAATAACTGCTTTGAGACCTGAACCAAAAAGAACTTTGAATTTGCCACAACATGTCACGTTAAAATACCAGGTGTTACGTTATTCTCATGTTATTCTTAAAAAAACATGCAGAAATCTGATAGCTCACTGAGTCAAACTGGCGGATCAGCTTTATGTGCAGCGCAACCTGATGATTTAAAATGATTCATTTCTTTTTGAACGGAAGTTCTCCAAACCGGAAGTGCCGCCCATAATCAACACGCAGTAAACTCATCAGGAATAAGGTGGATAGGTGAAAACTTTGACTGTTTTCTACAGAGCTGATATATATATAATATATATATCAGCTCTGTAGAAAACAGTCAAAGTTTATATATATATATAACTTTGCAGGATTTACGATGCTGATGACCGTTAAAGCGCATTACAGTCTGAAAAAGGTCAGATGCTGCTTTTGTGTTCAGTCAAACTGCTTTAAGTCTCTAGTCAAATATACAGCATCAGATATACCAGAAGATTGGTGCAACCGTGCAAAAAGCCAGAACTTGTGAATTGACTTGCTAAAAGAGTGAGGTGCGGTGAGGTGTTATAATAAAACATAACATCCTGATTAATTGCGTGTGGGTCGCACGGGCGGATGATATGAATCATTAATGATGGTAATATGAAAACAGCCTGTAGGCCGACGTGTAGGCTATGTGAGTGTGTCGCTGAAATCTGATTGGTTGATTAACTGCTGTTTGGCGGGAACTGCCAGATACACACAAAATCATGTCAAAATGACCACCTTGGAGAATATTTGCGTTTCTTAAAATAATTAAAGTAAAGCCGCCTTTGCACAGGACATCCAAACTCTTGGAATTCGCCACCCAGTGGCAGGAGTAAAGATCTGTTTATGACAGTATGCGCAACATGTGCCATAAAAGCACATCTTCTGCACTAAACAATGCTATTCTGATATCATATACTCTACGGCCCTGTTTACACGAGAACGCTCGCGGGTGAAAACGTAAAAATATTTTATCAGACGTGCCTCTCGTTTAGACGGCGACGGCGTTTTTGGGGCTTAAAAACGCAAAAAAGTGAAACCACTCTCCAGAGTGGAAATCTTAAAAACGCTCCACCGTCGCGTTTCCGTCTAAACGGTAAAAACGCAAAAGCATAGATATCATATAAAGGCTAGATGTCTCGTCCGCGCTGCTGGCCAATGGAGCTCGACATCCGCACACGGCGGCCATCTTACGACAGGATGCTCGCTCACTCATAACATGGTGCATGTACTTTTAAATAACCATAACTTGCTCAATTTTCTACCGATTTTCAAACGGTTTGGTTTGTTATAAACGTCTGAGATGTAGCTATTATACTGCATACATATGAATAATTATGTTCAAAATGTTTAAGCATTCAGAATTATAGCCACGTTAATAACGTTTGTAAGAAACCAAACCGTTTGTAAATCTGTCCAGATTTCAGCGAGATAAGAGGATTTGTGTGCGTGCTGCTCACTCACCTTAATTCACAGAGCCCTGTGGTAAGATGGCCGCCGGTGATGCCGGAAGTGACTCCGCCTTAAGACATCTAGCCTTTATATGATATCTATGCGCAAAAGTATGCTAGACAGTGAAGGCACCGATCAGTGCTTCACATTGCCACCTAGCCGCCTGGAGTGCATACTACATTGAATTTCACACACTTTTGCGTCACTGTATGCAAAAGTGATCACTTTTGCGTTTTCTCTTCAGATCGTTTCCGTGTAAACGTAGCCTACGTGTAGGCTATCTAACTCCACATAGTCTCGCACTTCAAATTATTGTAAATTTTGTTTGTATTTTTGCATTTTCAAAATACAAATTCCTTGTATTTTAATTAAATACTTTTTCACCGCAGTATTTTGTATTGCATTTAAACACATTTGATGAGTAAGTATTTGTAATTTGTAATTAAATACTTTTTGATGTATTTGTGCCCATCTCTGCGCTTGTGTATAAAGTTAGAAGCGCGGACAGATACTGAGGGGCCCTGCAGTGCCTTATATGAGCATAAGGACTTTAAAAGCATCTGTATTTTAGGGGCTCTGTATCAAGTCCTTATTTTAGAACAATTATTCCCTTGCAGTCACACAAACACATGTAGCCTCGCGTTTATTTCGTTTTCCCCTTTTATTCAAAATATTCACAAACTTGCTAACTATAATGGATTGTATGATATATGTTGGATTGTCAAATATGTGGAAGTGAAGGTGTTCTGGCGTTTAAACAGATTTAATTATCATTGATAAAACGCGCCACGAGTTTGCGCCGTAATTCAGAGGATTTGTCGGATTTACATCGCGTGAATTCAGCAATTTTCCCCGAAATCCATAAAAGTAAGACCTTTGAACTGGGAGAAAAACAGAGTAAACTTTATTGTTTCATACACAATAAGCATCTGATATGAATAAAACACTTCGTCAAATTATAATTGAAAGGCTTATTATTGCCGCTCGCAGGCAGTGTGGAATAAAAAACTTTTGTACTTTATTTTAAAGATTACCACTGCAAACAATTTTTTTTTTCTCAATCTAAAACGAACCGGTTAAATAACTACATGATAAATAATTCCGTGGAAATCAGCATGGATGATCTTTGTGGTAACATTTTCACTGATAATGTTAATGTTGTTGTTTTTTTTTTAAATGTAGCGATAAGGATAGAAGAAATGCTCTTTTTCTGTGTCTTTATTTGGTTAAATATGGTGGGTCAACGCATGGAAATTGACAAATACGTTTTGTGCTAAAAATAAAATTAAAGTGTCTTACACAGAATTATAGCTTTTTGAAAAGAATTAAGCTTAGGATTTCTTATTTTGTGCACCAGAAACAACAACAACAACAACAACAACAACAACAACAAAAAAACTATTTTGCATTTGTTTTTCACTCTACCCAAGATTATTTCGGAAAGATTTATTAGTAGAAAACTGAAGTGTATGACAGAAATGTGTGAATTTGATGTGCTTTTTTATACTCAGAAGGACCACTTAGAATGTAAAGTACAACATTATACAGTTATTTATTTTATTAAGAAAATACAATATACATAAAAGTGACTTTAAATTATATGTAAATGTTTTGGAACAAACAAAAGCATTCGCAATAAAAAATAAATAAATAAATAAAAACACTTAAAACATGCTATGCTTTGAAAGCACTGGACTTTTTCTATTTTCATTTTTTACTTTTTATTTCTTTATTTCCTGGCAGCTAATGTTAATGCCATAATGTGAATAATTATATATAGTAATAATTAATAGCAAATGATATTTGCGACGAAAGTGAATCAATCAAAACTAACTTTATCTGGACAATAACTTTATTCTAGAGCTGCTATAAGTTTTAAGTTTTAACACACTTGTTTTAAATACTTCCACACATTCCAGCATGACGAAACTTATAGTTATTTTACCATATCAACACTATAGAGAAACAAATGCGGCAAAATTCAGAATTTATTGGAAGTATCACTGAACATTTATTTAACCATAGCTAAACTAAATTTCTTACGACATATATAATACATAATATACAATTATTATTATTTTAATCTTATATCTGGTATTTAAAGGTTGAGGTAACTTTCTTTAATGCTGAATAGGGTTGGGTAGGCCTACCAAACTCCTTACTTTTAATGGCAGCGACTGAATTACGTCGGTACCGATTCACATTAAACCAATCGGTGCCTGTGAACGATCTGTGCGCGAGAGTAAGGCTATTAACACGCGAATCTGCGTGTTCTGCGTGTCTCTGTGGGAATGAGTGGCGCAAACTCGCAGTTTCATTTTTTTCATTTAACATGTGTTAAAATCTACACAACATGTGTTAAAATCTACACAACAAAACAAAACCACATAATTGTATTAGAAAGGTGTGTACGGAAGCCCTGAACCGCAAAGCAAAAAAAACAACAACAAAAAAAAAATCTAGCATTTCGAGAATACAGGCGAAACATTTCGAGGTTAAAGTCGAAACATTTCGAGGTTAAAATCGACACATTTCGAGAATAAAGTCGACACATTTCGAGAATACAGTCTGCCGTATGGACTTCCGCGTGTGTGCTTGCCGTGGTTTCACATCGCCTCACAGCATCATGACGGCGCGCGCGTTTCACTGTTATCTGGGCTTTCAACTAAAGGAAACTCTACAGGTGCCAATCTACCAACATGGCATCAGGCTCCCATTATAGGCCGTTATAAAATACACCGCTTTCATACTGTAGGCCTTCACTCAAAGCGCTTCACACTCATATAATCAGGGAATGTCTCCTCCACCAGTGGTTTTATATCTGAGGAAATCACGTGACCGGCCAAATGATTGGATACAGAATGACTGCACTTAAAATGTGTCCAGAACGCATTTACGGTGAAGAGGTTACTGTTAATATGACCCAGATTGTGTTGCCTATATGCCAACACGAAAACACTGCCTCTTGGACCGGATTGTGAACCTACTCCGGCGGAGTGTGTGTGCTCGTCTACAGGCAACGCCATGGTAACGCATGTTGGTAGATTAGTGTAGAGTTTCCTTTTGTTGAAAGCCCAGATAAAAGTGAAAAGCTACTATTTTGTGTAGATCCATGTGTCCGAGGCAGGTCGACTTCACAAGCGCATTACATACACACAAACACGCACGCAGCGCGCCCGCGGAAACACGCGCTCTGCGCCAGTGGACGCGCACCGTGCCCGCGGAAACACGCGCCAGTGGACGCGCACCGTTATGAATGCGCACATACGGAAGACTGTATTCTCGTAATGTTTCGACTTTAATCTCGAATTTTTTACAGAATTGTTTTTTTTTACGTTGCGGTTCAGGGCTATAAGTGAAATTGATGAGGTAAAAATAAATACTCTGAACCCCAATAGGTGACCACCATTAATAAAACCAAATGTGGGACGATTACTAAAACATAACCTGAAACTGTTATATAATGTATATCTGACTTAAAATAATATTTGTATTCTGCCTTTCAGCTGATGAAAATACTTTGTTCTTTAGTCCCTTCATTACATCACAATAACATGTCTTTATTTTATATGTAATTTAAATTCAACATCACTGAGCCCAAAGGCAGCGGCATCATGCAGATAACTATTATAGAGTCCAACAAAATAAATAATGAACAAATAAAATATAAAACAGCATGAAATAAGATCATCGACAGTCAGTCTTATATTAATAAAATATATTAAACTTCATATTTTTAGAAGGGCTGTGAATTAAAACAACCACAACAGGCAACAAGTTGATCAATTCTGTTAAATAAAAATGTTAATTTACCGAATTATCCACTTGTTTTCTGACAGTGAACACACGGAGCGAATCACCGCTCCACATTTTGATTGACAGCCGTCACAACCCATCACAACCTAGTGACCGTGTTTACGCATTTCCTCTCAGCCATTGGATGGATTTAAAAACCGGCTGTTGTGTTTGTATAAATACAGGTGAACAACTGCCGCAAAAAAAAATAAATAAAATAAAACGCTTTCTTAAAAAAGCCAAAATAACGCATGCACGTTTTCTTGATGTTCATTAAGGACAAGAAAATTGACCGTTTGTCAAATCTGAATGCCAGTTTAGAGATTTTGCTGTATGATTTAGGCTAGTTTAATTCAGATCTTTAGGTTTGCCTGAATGATTTAGTTAACAACACTTTTCCAAGCGGTAACTGCGAACACACTGAGTTTTACAACAACAAAATAACTTACAATCATCGAGAGAGTCTCTGCTGTCATTCCTTCTCGAGTCACTTTGTGAACGCGCGCCTGTCATTTCAAACGAAAGGAAGGAGAAGAGGAAGTCATATGAGGAAGAACGCGAGAGCCAATGAGCAGCGACATCAGCCAACATCAGCCAATCAGCTGCTGGTGCGGCAATCTTTTAAATGAACGAGAGCAAATGCGGAAGTCCGAGGAAGCGAAGTCGCTGATCTTGCAAAACTCACTGTAAGATGATGTTCATGTTGGCCTGTAACACCACTGAGCAAGACCGAGTTTAAAGAGGAATCACAGAACTGATTAATACATTATGGGTAAGAAAAAAAGAGAAGTGTCCAAAAAAAGTGAGCGCTATAGCCTTTAGGTCATAAAATAATAACTCTCAGAATAGCATGATTAAAATATTCTTGATCGAGAATATGGAAATATAGGGAATAGTTGTAATTTAACAGAAACGGTTGAACATGTGCTTCTGTATCTCATATGAAAAATTAAAAAAACATAATTAATTGCACATTTTTTTCTGTAATTTTCTGCTCCTAACATTTTTATATTGTAACAATTTCACATCTAATCTCCAAATTAAAACAACAGAGGCAGCATATGTAAAATATTTTAAATATGTGTCTTTTTATGAATGAAGGCCAGCGTCTCTATGTAATCGCCTACAGACCCAACAGGCTCATTTGGGTTAAAATAGCCTATTAAAACTACATGTAGTAGGTAAAATGCAGCGGCATTCACAAAAAAATGTAAGAGAAGAATGAAGCGTTTCTCTAAATGAACTCTATAAAGACCATCAGTAAAAATATCATTGATGGTTTTGGGAACGGGAGTCCGAGGATCAGGACTGTGTTTCTGCCTCGTCTAACATCATAACATCATATTCGAAACAATCAAATGCTTTGTAATAGTCAAAAGAGGTGCTAAAATATGTAGTCTGCATCAATATGCTAATATAATACTGATTATTTATATTTTTTTTGTAGGAACAGACACACACACAGTGAGTAAAGGGAAAACAACTTGTTCTCCGTTTTATTACTTTGTCAGCATCAGCCAAACAACACGTGACCTGGAGCGCCCTCCAGTGGCGACAGACTGAATTACCCAAAAACATCCCAGTTTCTCCCCTCTTAATCACATTTTCATATCTCCAAACTTATAGAAACACGAGGAGCTCAACTTAAAGCATGGCAATAACGGGATCGCTTTCTAATGTAACTGAACACTATTAGTTGGTGTCACTCCAGATGAATGTAAACTCAGTTATGAGGTATGCAACACAAATCATGACATTGGTCATATATTGTCTTTCTTTTTGAACTACCCAAACCTTAAACATTTTATAAGCGTAGCCTGTTATGTGGTCTGTGGAGCCGGACAGGAAACCTCCTAATGCTTTGGGAAGGTGTCGTCCGAGAGCTGTGTTTCTCCGTGGTCTGAAGCACACGTATTATTTCACTGACCGGCGAAGACCATCCCTGTCCAGCTTTATCTGGAGTCTGCGATGGAAAGTCCACTGATTGAGGTCATTTCAGGAGGACAGTCCAGCATCTGATCCGTACGTCTTTTCCAGAGTTGCGAATATCCCAGCTCTGGTCCTGTCTGAGAGGACACATGTGCTGTGTGGGGCATTCATTTTATGTTATAATTTGTAAATGAAACAAAAATAATTTCTGTGCATTGTTTATTTCTGTAATGCAAGTTATAGGCTAACTTGTAAATGTAATAAAGAAATTATTCTGTACATTTATTTTTGCCATGTCAATTAATTTGTACATTTACTACAAAATAAATTGTTCTAGGCCTTACAGTACTTTTTACAACTATTTCCCAGATGAGTTTCGTGTATCTGGGATGAGTGCATATCTCCACGGTCCACCAGCAGGTTTGCAGGGCTGATCAGTCGACGGCTGCCGGTCACTGAGATCTTCTCAGAAACAGGGAAGATTAAATCAAATTGTCTCACATCCTCAAAAATCAAACCATAAAATATTTTAACATGCAGAACCGTCCTGTGAGCGAAACTCTGCAGGACAACGGCCCTCCAGGACAGATGTGTCCTATCCCTGATCTAGAAGACATATTTCTAGTGTTTCTATGTTCATTTTTTTTATTTAACAATATCTAATATCAAAATCTAATACCGGTAAACAAAATCTGATTGATAACATGCAATCAATCAATACATAAATAAATTAATAAAAAACTCTTAAAAACAATGAAAAGTGTCTCACGGTTAGAATGGGGAAACTTTTTTTTTTTTTTTACATAAATATACATAATATTAGACTTATTTTTACAAATATGTATCCTTTATACTATAGTTTAAATTTAGTGTGTTTCTGGCTCATAAGAAAGAAAAGAATGTTGAATATAAATCACAGTTTCATTATAGTTCTTTCAAAACTCCTTGCTAAATTTGTTGATAACTTTATTGAGAAGCTGCAGACTCATAATCTTCTGACAATGGAAATTTTATATAATTTGATAGTACTGAATATAAACATCAGCAGCTTGATAACATGCCAAAACAATGTTGTTTTGTTTTATCTATCTATTAATGTTTATCAATGTTTATTTTATCTAACAATGAATACACCTGTCAAAAAATGGGGTTAAAAATGGGAAAATTTAGATTTTTAAAATTTTATTTAAAATAGTATTTTATTTTCATATACTAATAAAATATTACTTTTTATATTAAGAGTTTATACTAAAATGTATGTCCTATGCTGTTTTCCGTCCAATAATCAGTAGATGTTTAGTTATTTTAAGTAACAATTTCTAATGTTCTAGAAATGAACTTTAACGGTTATATATTTAACGGTTTTAACAAACTTTATCGGTTATTATACACATAAACAAATGTTCCCTGAATCTTTGAGTGAAATAGTGTTTTCAAGGGTTATTTTATTATGTAATTTTTCATAATGATGAACTAATGTTAAAGGCAGGGTAGGCAGGTTTTTTCTAAAAAACTTTTTCCCAAATTTGTTTAAACTGTCTTTATATATCAATACATAATTAAAATGTAAGTACTGTGAAAAAAGAGAGTATAAAAATCGAGTGTGTGTAGTCCTCTCAGGTCTGCAATAAACACAGCTCATTATTTCATTCACTCCCACCCCCTCCCTTCTGGGCTCCTTCCAAAGCCACGCCCCCAAAACACATGAACGCGCGACGCCGACTGGAGGACGCGTTTATCAGTGCCGAGCGGTGACTGTATATGCAGGTACTGGGAATTTTAACTGCTCTTTCTCTGTTGCGTGCCTCTTCCTCTCCTCGAGTCAAATGGGTGCGCGCATGTGGGCAGTGCCTGTAGCAGCAGGGGTGGTAGCCATGGTAGCGAGGGAGAGTGACAGTCGCCCAGCCAATCATTTCATTCGTTCCGAATGGAAATAAGTAGCTGTGTTTATTGCGCTCTGAGAGGACTACAGACAGAGCCAGCCAAGCCACTGAGTGACCCTTGCAATTGCATAGGGCCCCGTGGCCAGCAGAGGGCCCCCTAGAGTCACTGCTAGCTAGTGGGGGAAAAAAAATCATACATCAAAATACATCAAAAGTAACATAAAATAAATAAATAAAAAGAAATGGGCCTACAGCGCTCTTTATCAGGCATCATGATAAGCACAGTTGTTATTTATTTAGTTCTTTATTATGGAGAGCTCCCCGCGAGAGCTCACCACCATTATGGTGTTCTGGGTCAGTGTCGTTTACGCGTTACATCATAAGAGGAATGGCGTCTATGCTAATATTAGTTATTATGGTTATTATTAGCACCATTATGGTGCGTTCACACCGGACGCGAATAGCGCGTCAGGCGCGAGTGATTTCAATGTTAAATCAATGCAAAGACGGCGTGAATGAAGCGTAGAGCGCGGCGCGGTAGATGCGAATACGCCTCATTCCCGAGTCAAATTCGGGCGAATGGTGCAGATTACAGATTATGTGGGTGAGGGCGAGGGTGATCCTCGCTCCGATGCGGGACAACAGGCTATCAAACTGGGCGCGGGACAGGCGGAAGCACCGCTGATAGCGGCCGTCATCCAGGCGCAGCTCCTGGAGCAAATGGTGAAACTCGCCAAACTGGGTTCGCCTCCAGAGGGTCTGGTGGACCCAAGTACGGCGATGATTACCCCTACGCCGCTGTTCTGCTTGCCAAATGCAATTACAGAGCGGTAACTCTCCCGAGGAATGCTCGATCAACATCAGACATCTTGTAAAAAGATGGCCGCCAACGGGTTTCGAAACTTTCGCCTCTGAAATCATGAATTTTTACGAACTTACGAACTTATGCGCGACGCACGTAAATTTCGCTTCAAACTTTTGTTTTTACGCACAAATTAACACAAAGGGCCCTATTTTAACGATCTGAAACGCAAGTGTCAAAGCGCAAGTAACTTTGTGGGCGGGTCTTGGCGCTGTTGCTATTTTCCCGGCGGGATAAATGACTCTTGCGCCCGGCACAAATCTAAAATGGGTTGGTCTGAAGCAGCTTCATTATTCATAGGTGTGGTTTGGGCGTAACGTGAAATAAACCAATCAGAGCGTCATCTCACATTCCCGCAGGCGCGCTTGTTCTAAAGCGGATTCCTATTATAACGGCGGATTTGCCAGGAGCGGTTCACAGCCAAGGAGAGCAACGCTCTCGTCAGGGACGTTGGGGATGGAGAAACCCACCCAAATTAACTTCGGTTAAAAAGGCGTATGATAATTTGGGTAAATGTGTAAGCTAGATGTATGCTTTTATAATAAATTGTCTGTCTATCTATCTATCTATCTATCGTAATAATGTATGATTTGCAAAAATGAAAACTGCTGCTTCTGTGTAGATGAGAGAATCAAAGTGTATGCGCGTTGTGCACACGCTTCATTGATTATGGCCAAGCATGCGCCCTTAAAATAGCATATGAATAACATGCGCAACGCGCCACTGACTTTAAACTATTTTTTCCTGGTTAGTGGCGCAATTGTTTTCTAAACCTGCAAAATAGCATGAAGGAACGTTTGCGCCGGAACACGCCTCCTTTTTTGCGCTGAACCGCCCAGGGAGCGCAAGTTCATTCCCTAGTTTAGCGACGTGCTTCTGTGGAGGGAAAAGCGCGCTTTGCGCGGGTGCAAAATAGGAATGATACATGCGTCGGTGTACAAAGTCAATTGCGCTGGGTGCAAGATAGGGCCCAAAGTGGTCAAGCGTATAACTAGACGCGGCAGGCGCGAATTTGAGTTAGAGGCAGAGAGAAACAGGTGGAGAGAGGTCCTCATTAGGCTTGTGTCAATCATACAATCTCTAGCAGAGAGGAACATCTGTTGATACGTTACATGTCAACAATAATGGTAACTTCCTAAAAGAGGTGGAATTACTAGCGAAGTTTGATCCTGTTTTAAAAGAGCATGTGCGATGCATTGACAGTGGAGCGAATCGCACAACATACTTAGGGGAAACAATACAAAATGAGCTTATCGCTTGCATCAGTGACACCATTCTCCATACAATTGTGGTACAAATCAAGGAGTCCAAGTATTTTTCCCTGATTCTGGACTGCACTCCAGATGTCAGCCACCAGGAGCAGATGTCTGTTGTGATCCGTACAGTTGACCTAAAAAACACACCAGAAATCAGAGAGCCCTACCTGGGGTTCCTATTAGCCCAACTGGACTCGGCTTATCCACACTGATTCTAAGAAGGCTAAAGGAGCTGAACATCCCCTTTGAGAGGACAATCTAATGACATGAATGGATGAAGAGTTACTCAAAGAGCAATGTGCCCAGCTCGGAAAAAAAAACACTCACCTGCGGAGAAGAGGCAGATATTGATTGGAGAGAGCTAGCCATGGAGATGCAGAACCTTCCAGAGCTTCCCAAAGAAGTCACGACAGCGTTGGAGCTACTTATTCATATACATGAAAGGGGGCTGTGTGAGTTACACCCAAATCTTTGGGTAGCGCTGAGGATAGCCTGCACTCTTCCAGTGACAGTGGCAACTGCAGAGAGAAGCTTCTCTAAGCTTAAACTCATAAAAACCTTCCTGAGGTCCTCCAAGTGTCAGGAAATGCCAATGATTAGCATCAATCACCAGATAGGCAGCCAGATCCCTCATATGATGAGGTTATAAATGACTTTGCATCCAGGAAGGCAAGAAGAGAACAATTCTGAGGAATGAGTAAATGGATGCATAGCATCTCAGATTTGAAGAACTTCTGAGGGGAAGGCATTTCCCACAAATGTCTTTTTTGAAAATCAGCATCATTGTAAACTTATGATTATATTTAGTCAATAATACACGGTTAATAGCTTGCTTATAAGTCAAGTATTGGCACCTTCTTGCACTCTCTTAATTCATCTTTTTGTTTTTTAGTGAGTTACTTTTTCCCCAAAGAGACCATGTATGCGTGTGCAAATACACAAGTTTGGATTTTAATAGTTCACTATTGAAATGTTACCTTATTCTTATTATTGTTACAATTGATCTTGTTTGTGGTGTTTTAGATGTTATTGTTAATTTTGTTTATTTGAAAAATTCAAACATTTAAATGTTCTATTTATTATTTTATATAATATTTTATTTAAATGTTATTCTATTTGCTCTATTTCATTTAAATTATATATATGCTGCAGTTTGTGCCTCTTAAAATCTGGTGTCAATTAAAAATGTTTCCTTGATTTTTGAAGATCACTTGATCAGTCTTTTTATTCAGCAAGTTCATCAGTGTGTGTTCGGTCTTGCACTGTCATTCAGCTCAGTGGTGTTTTCCTGTTAGACATCAAACATAGTAGATATAATATATAGTTATAAGATAGTCATTGCTTTTCTTTAGTCCTTATTTAAAACGGTCAAAGGGGCCTCCAACCAAATTTTGCTTAGGGCCCCCAAAGGTCTAGGGCCGGCTCTGACTACAGACACTCGATTTTTATACTCTCCTTTTCAGAGTACTTACATTTTATTTATGTATTGGTATATAAAGACAGTTTAAACAAATTTGGGAAAAAGTTTTTTAGGAAAAACCTGCTTACCCTGCCTTTAACAGAACCATGAAACAAATATAGTTATCAGGGACACATGTAGATAAACAAACTTCAGCTGTTTTGTCAGGTTTGTCGCACACACTGAGATGTACACACCTGGAAAAGCGTTTCCAGACATGATGTAATCATCAGATTCACACTGAGAGTGTGTTTGTTGACGGACTCGCGCTGATTCTGGAGGGTTTGTTGTTGTTTAGTTCAGATCTGTGTGTCCAGCCTGTGGATCAGCCTCGCGCTGCGCAGGAGCGGAAGATCAAACGTCATCAGTGAGAGTGGAGAGGATGTGGCGCCTCCTGCCGGACACTCAGAGAACAGTCACAGCGCTTTAAAAGCATAAATATTAAGAATAAAGTTATTGTCCAGCTAAAGTTAGTTCAGGTTCATAGAGTGTCAGAAACAGATCAAATGCTGGTGTTTATGCGGGAGCAGGACAGTTATTCAGTTATTCATCAAACCATCGCTCTCTTGACAGATGATTTTGGATTAGAGGCAGAAATGTGGATTATACTGTTAATAAAACGCAGTCAGCTATGAATGGGTGATTTAAATTCTCTGTAGAGAAAACCAAATATATCTTCTTTACAAATAAAAAGTTAAGTAGACAAATAAATCTAAAATTATATAATAAAAAGGAATTAGAACAAATTAAAGAGATAAGATTTCTCGGAATGTGGTTTGACACGCAAATTACATGGATTTCTCACATTTAAACAAAATGTAAGTGAAATGCAAGTAAAAGGATTTTAGGTGTGTTTCAGGCTGGCACTGAAAACCATTTATTCAACAATAATAAGAGCAATACTAGACTATGGAGGTGTGGTTTATGATCAGATTTTCTTTCAGTTTCGATATCACGTCATGCTGCAGCTCGAGAAATGGGCGTGGCTTAAGACTATATATAGATATATATGAACGTCTCATTTGTCGCAGAACTGCAGAAGAAGGAGAAGCTACACAACTAGTTATTAATGCTTATCTAATTTATCTCTAATTTTCCTAATAGAGATTTAGACAGACTTCAACATCAGCTCGACTCCTGGTGAGTTTGCATTTCCTGCAACGGGTTTCATGCAGATGTGTTGATTTATTGATAATATAAGTAATGATAAACATATACTGAGATTATTTAATCTGTATTGTTGTTTTAGGAAGTATTTCCCTTTGCTGTGATCTTTCTGCAGTCTGATAATGGCGACGGGGTCTGAAACTCCTGGTAAGAGAATATCCCACAGGATTTTTTATTTTTTTTTTATTATGTTTTTATTTTTTTATAACTTTTATTACAAACTCTCGTGGAGACAACAGCAAAAGAAAACAGGCAAGGCATCAACAAAATACAAATTTAACAATGAAAAAAAAAAAAACTAAGTAAAAATAAATAAATAAAATAAGGCTTTGTTCTCAAATAAATAATATGTGTTACAGGTTTAAAAACATTTCTGCAGCATAACAAATAGCTTCTACAGTTTGTTTGGAATCTTTAACAAGGTTCAAGGAGGAAAATAACATACGAAGTTCATTTTTAAAACAGTTTACATTTGGCAATTGTTTTTTCCATTTATTTTTGTGAATGTGGTATTTACCCATAATGATGATAAGGTTAATCAACAGTGAAGTGTCTCCCGTCAGTTTAGAATTATAAATAAGAATATCTTCGATTGTAAATTGTTCAAGTTCACTAATTTTATTATTCAACCAGCTATGGACATCTTTCCAAAAATTCCTACTAATTGAGCAAAGGAAGAATAAATGTTCTGTTTGTTCTGGATTTTCATGACAAAAGTCACAAGGGTCAACTTCAAAACCAGATCTACCCCTCAGTGTCTCCGCAGATGGATAGTAGTTGTTAAGAATTTTAAATTGCATTTCTTTTACTTTGGGTGCAATTGGCCATTTTATAAATTTCCAATGTTTTTCTACAATTGTTGGATTATCTAATATTTTAAGTTTTATCTTCCTGTCATAATCATGATATAAATATCCTTTGAAAGCTTTATTTAAATATTTGTTGTCACATTTTCTGTCCGTAATGTTTAATTCTCCTATCGTTAAGTTTGGAAGTTTAATTTGGACCTTAGAAAAAATAATTGTGTTTTTTATCAGCTGTATCAAATTCACTGGGATAGATTTACAGATTTTCCTATATTCCTTAGGAATAACATTGAATATTATTACATTTGTTTTTAAAATCTTGTAACTGTAAGATTTCACCGTTTATATCTAAAATGTCACGTACAAAGATAATGCCTTGATCAAACCAAAGCTGGTTGAACAAAGACTTTTTGTTTGAAACAATGACTCTATTATTCCATAAGGTGGCACAATGAGGGGTAAAGTTATGGGTAAATACCATCTTCCAATGATACAAAACTTGTTTATGAAAGTCAGATAATTTAAAAGGTATTTTAGAAATTTTAAAGTCACATTTCAATAGAAAGTTTAACCCACCGAACCTCTTGAAAATACTTTTTGGAATGTGAAACCATATTGAATTCGGCTTCAATAGAAACTCTTTCAAACACTTTATTTTCAAAATCCACTGTTTTGATACACCCCCCCCCCCACCCCCCCTCCCTATTATATTCTTTAACCAACTGAGATTTTTTAACATAGTAGGTCTTATTTCTCCAGATAAATTTATATATAATGGAATGAATTTTTCTCACGTTTTTTGGAGCAATGCAAAGAGATTGACATGGATAAATCAGTTTGGATATACCCTCAGCCTTGGACAATAGGTTACGCCCAAAAATGGAAAGATCTCTACTAAGCCAGTGGTTTAAGGATACTTGTATTTGATCAATTTTTTCTTTCATATTAATTTCCTCTCTTTGTTTTTCATCTGTAACCATCTTAACTCCAAGATATTTAACTTCTTTTTTAACAGGAATTGACATTATTTCTGTATCTATACAGTCATATAACGCAAGTAATTCACACTTTTTCATATTTAAACGAAGCCCTGAAGCTTTGGAAAAAATATAAATTATTTGCAATGCATTACTAACCATAGATTTATCCCTAAGGAAGAAGACAGTGTCGTCTGCAAACTGACTGAGGCGAAATTAGTAATCAAAAAAATGTATACCCTGAAAATTTTGATGATTTAATATCAGATATGCTAGTAACTGTGTACATAAGATGAACAACTTGGGACTAATTGGACATCCTTGTCTTATTCCGCAAGTTATATTTATTCTAGGTGTTAGTGCTGGGTTTAAGGAGACATAACTGTAAATATCAGTATATAACATTTTGATCACTGAACAAAATTTTTTGTCAAATCCAAAATTTTCTACTGTAGAAAATAGAAAATCGTGTTCTATAGAATCGAAAGCTTTAAAATAATCTATAAATAAAATCAGGCTTTCCGATTCCAAAATAGTCCAGCATGTCCAATATTAATCTCACATTATTATGTATACTTCTACCTTTTATAAACGCAGACTGAGTTTCATCTACTATTTTATCAATTACTGTTTTCAATCTCATATATTAACGCTAATAACTTATAATCGTTGCAGAGCAACATAATAGGCCTCCAATTGTCTAAATTTGTTATATCTTTTTTTGGTTTGGGAAGTAGGGTTATTATACCAGTTCTCATTGTTGGAGTAAGACATCCTTCTTGTATACACTCGATAAATGCATTCAATAACAATTCTTTGATATCTTCCCAAAAAAAATAAAAATAATTCCGAGGTCAACCCATCAATTCCAGGTGACTTTCCATTTTTCATTTTTTTCAGGGTATTTTCTATTTCCTGCAGATTTATTTTTCCTTCTAACCTTTTTTATCACTCTCCCCAATCCTTTTAATATTATTCTTAATCAGAGTAAAAAAGGATTCACAGTCCTCCTCGTGGAAATTTGAGCTATACAGGTCAGAGTAAAAGAGTTGAACTTCCTCCTGTATTTGGCTAGGGTCTTCTATGACTGTGTCATTTCTTGTTAATTTGCAGATTCTTTTTTTAGACTGCCTAGATTTTTCTAAGCCATAGAAATATGTTGTGCTTTTCTCACCTTCTTCGATCCGTCTAGCCCTGGATCGTACAAAGGCTCCACTTGCTTTTTCTAGATAAATTTCATCAAGCTGTTTTTGGAGGGAGTTCAACTCAGTTAGTTCTTCCTCCGAAGCATTAGTTTTACCACAAAGTATGTTAATCCTTTTCAGTATTTCTTTCTGTTTTGATTTACTTGTTTTTGACATGCTTTTCCCCGTTTCAATTGCCAACCTCTTTGTTTCAAATTTAAACCATTCCCACTTCCCTTTATTTGACATATCCATTCCTTTTACTTTTAAACAAAGGGATTTTATTTGTTTGCAAAAACCATCATTTGATAATAGTCTATTATTTAGTTTCCAAATATTGCCTGAAGAGCGTGATTGTTTTGTTACTATCAAGGATAAGCTTATTAAACAGTGGTCGGTGAGCGGAGATGTAATAATCTCACATTTCAGAACATTACTACTTATTGAATGTGAGATTAACCAGTAATCTAGCCTTGACCGTTGGTTCCCGTTTGAAGCACTAATCCATGTATATTCTAAATTTGCAGGGTTATTCAATCTCCAATAGTCAAAAGTATTCGTTTCAATACAAAAAATGTGTAGTGCTTCGTTGTTTTCAGGTTGTTGGCCTCTAGGAGGTAGCATATCCAACCAAGAATTTGGAGCAATGTTAAAATCACCTCCTATAACAACATTATCTGTCACATGAACAGCTTTCCACTCTGTCACTAGCCTACCCAGTTTCTCTAACATACTTCTGTTGTTCACTTTGTTATTATATCCGTATATTGAAAGCACAATAATTTTTTGGTCACATATTTCAATAGCTGCAATCAGCCAGTGGCCATCTTTATCTCCTACGTGACTGCCGAATAATTAGTACCATGAGAATATAAAACATTATAAATTAAATATAAAAATATAAAATTTTTCATCTGCTGTACCCAAATGTGTTTCCTGTAAAAAAATTAAATTTGCCTTAAGTTCTTTACAAAATTAAAAAAAGTGCCTTGCGCTTTGTTAAAATAATATATTTTCTGTCTGATTTTTTCATCCGAAGCCAAATCAGATCACAGAAGGTTATTTAAAACACCTGACTTGCGTTATAAAGTAAGTTTGGAGCAAAAACATGGTTTTAATCTCATAAATTGTCATGTATTGATGGTGTGCTAAGCTAACATGCTAGCGAGCACTAAGATGCACCTGCCACCTAGCCATTATTTTTATGAACATTTTTAAACAGGAATGCTTACAAAAATGTTTCTTTTTTCAAGAAGGGCATTTGATACAGTTTCAAATGTGAAGTGAGAACTTTGATAAAATAAATTAGGGATTGAAACAGTGTGAATAGCCAGTCGATAGTAACTATAATGCAGACAAAAGAAAAGCATATTTAGAGCCATAACCAGGCTGGAGAGGTGTGAATGTGTGCAGGAGAGACTGAGACGGAATGGGGCTCGTTTGCACCACAAAACAAGTCAAGTCAAGTCATCTTCATTTATATAGCGCTTTTAACAATGTAGATTGTCTCAAAGTAAGACAATGTAATTCCCTACAAACCAAGCCTAAACAAAGTACTGGTGTTTCCTTATAATTTAGAATTTTATTTTATTTTATTTTATCAATTCGGGGTAGATACGCAAATTGAGTTTTCCCGACGACGCTCTATCTGTAGAGTGGTAAAGGGATCCTCCATAGGGAGAGACTAGTTGGCACTTCAGCACTGCGTTGACATCGGGTCCAGGCGAAGGACCTTCATCAGATCTGGATACGGCCTGGATCCGGCAGGCTGCGGGAAAACCTCGGGATAAACAAAGACACTAAAATTAGCGTAGATGACATTCTTCTCATGATGTAACGAGTACATCAGGATTTATGGGAAGTGTTCCCGGTTCTGGCTGACCTAATCTATGCAGCCTAACATTGAATTATAGAAGTCTATAATGTGCTATGTGAATGCTAGGTCAAAGAGATGTGTTTTTAGTCTAGCTTTGAACTGACAGAGTGTGTCTGCTTCCCGGACAATGTTAGGAAGACTGTTCCAAAGTTTTGGTGCTAAATAGGAAAAGGATCTACCGCCAGCAGTTGATTTTGATATTCTAGGTATTAGTAACTGGCCAGAATTTTGAGATCGCAATAGACGTGAAGGACTATAATGCGTTAAGAGCTCACTCAAGTACTGCAGAGCTAAACCATTTAGTGCTTTGTAAGTAATCAGCAATATTTGAAAATTTATGCGATGTTTAATAGGGAGCCAGTGCAGTTTTGACAGAACCGGGCTAATATGGTCATACTTCCTGGTTCTGGTAAGAACTTGAGCTGCTGCGTTTTGGACTAGCTGTAGTTTGTTTATTAAGCGTGCAGGGCAACCACCCAATAGAGCATTACAATAATCTAGCCTTGAGGTCATGAACGCATGAACTAATTGTTCTGCATTTGTCAATGAGAGCATATGACGTAATTGAGATATATTTTTAAGATGGAAAAATGCAGTTTTACAGATACTAAACACGTGACTTTCAAATGAAAGATTGGTATCAAAGAGACAATAGAGACAATAGACTGAATAGATGCCTAGAAGATGACTAAACATCAGTTTGCATTTTAGAGTCTAATGGGGTGGGCAAACTACGGCCCGTTAGGCTGTTTAATATGGCCCGTCGAGCATTTAAAAATTTGTCTTAAAGACCGCATTCATTTAGCCTTTTTCCTGCAATATTTTGAGTTTCAGTTGTTTCCACTATATGCCGCACTCCAAACACTAACACCGACCTTTGCTAAACCGTCTGTACACACAGATATTTATTCTTCACGTTTGCAGTTGTTTGCAGTTGTATTGAGCCCTTCTTTAACAATGCGTGGCCCAAAGAAAAGAAAAGTGGACAGTGAGTGCCGAGTTTTTAATAAGGAATGGACAGCTAAATATTTTTTCACCTAAGTCTGATCAAAGGCCGTATGTCTTATTTGCCTAGAAACCATTGCAGTTTTCATAGAATGGCAAATGAATTTCATAGAATACAATATCAGCTGCCACTCCCCCCCCCCCCCAAGCATGCTAACTGTTAGCAACCATTCGAGCTAGAAAGGAAGGTTAGCAGCCAATTTACAGGCTCAGTAAAATATTCTTCGACAAGCTACTATTCAGGAGTCATGTACCAAGGCAAGTTATTTGCTGGCATTCAAATTAGCAAAGGCCAGCAAGCCTCTCTCCAAAGGGGAGTTTTTGACAGAATGCATGGTAGAGACTGCGAGTCTCTTGTGTCCAGAGAGCAAAAACAAATGTGAACAAATTAGTTTATCACGCAGCACAGTGACCCGCCATATACAACTAATTGACAAAGATTTGACCAGCAACTTGAACAAAAGAAGAAGACTCATTTAAGTTCTATTCGTTAGTACTGGACGAAAGTAACGACATAGAAGACACCGCACAGCTCTTCATTTTTTGCTATAACTACGTTGTGTGGTGAAGGTTGTTACAGCATTGTCACAATGTTGACATTAAACCACCGTTCAGGGCTATTGCTTAAGGTTGTGCCTAGGGTGTCTGGACAACCACTGGACAACTACTTGACAACCACTGGACGACAGGATTAACTTGATGTATAATCTTAAAAGGGCCAACATACATTGGACTTAATTTCTTGCAAGGAAGTTTCAGGCGTAGGTTGCGAGTGGAAAGCCACACCATTTGACCTGGCTGATACTCCAGCGAACAGCTCGCTGGAGACGGTCATGAGCACTGTCCCAGACCTGTTCACTTCTCCTAATCCAATCATCCACAGCGGGCACTTCAGATGGTTCCCCAGACCAGGGGAATAGGAGAGGCTGATATCCTAGGACACATTGGAAGGGGGTCAAACCAGTCGATGAGTGCTTGAGGGAATTTTGGGCATACTCTGCCCATGGGAGGAATATGCTCCATTTTTCCTGTTCCTGGCTACAGTATGATCTCAAGAATCTACCAATTTCCTGATTAACCCTCTGGGGACCAAGGTGTTTTTGGGGCCCTTGAGATGTTCTGACATGCCTTGACATTTGTGCTTTTTTCAGTTATTTATTAACATGTTAATGACAAAGGTGTAAATTCACTATATATAGCACAAACAGGGCTACCATAATATGCGAGCAACTTGTATGTAGATGTTTGTATTTTTAATAGAATAATGTTTATGCGTGGTTATTGGAAAAAATAAAAATGAAAGTTGCTGAATTAAGACCACAAAACACATATTAAATATGTGTCCACAAGACTTTTGACCAATGGATGTGGTCCCTTTGAGTTCTAGCTTCAAAATTATATAAAAATAGTCTTGCTTTATCGTTCACAAAAAAAAATACATTGATTTAAATGGTGTAAAACAGGTTTTGCTTGGAAAGCCAATATGCGAGGGGGAGGAGTAGTTCACACCCACTCTGCATAATGACTCTGCCTAATGAGCCATTCTTTCAGGTGTGACACTGACTGAGCCACAATGCAAAGACAAAGGATGTATTTAGAAGAAGACTTATATTGACCATTTAAGATTTTGCTTACATCTCTCTTGTAAATATGTTTTGCTATTTTATTAAAAATGTTACAATTACAACAATAATTACAATTTCAACAATATTTCAAGTGTACTCTTTCTTTGTAAAAAAGAAAAAGAAAAAAGATTATAGGCCTACATTTTATCATATGTATTCATTAGTTTGAATATAGCCGCATTGGAACATCTAACATCTTAGTCTATGACTTTATTTTTGACAAATATACATATATATATATATATATATATATATATATATATATATAAAACGTTAGATATGAGCAGAAATTGCTAAACAAAAGCTTATTTTATGTGGCAGTATATTTTACAGTAGCCTAAAAACTGTACCCAAATCTAGTCAAGTGACTGACTGTAACGTTGTTTTTATGAAATATTAGGGCATATAAATGCTAATTTGCCGTTTAATACGTTGCTTATACAAATACATTTTATTTCAACATATTCCAGTCGATTTTTACTCATCTCAGTAGGCTAGCAAAGCAGTTTATTCTTTCACACACAGACGCGCGATTTATATTTAGGCTAAACAGTCTTTACAAATATGTACCCTTCATTCATCTCACAGAAAGGCGAGTCATATTATAGAAATGCGATTCATCTTTTTGCGGTTTGCATAGGCCTACACTAACGTTATTCCATAACGTTATTCCACACTTGAGAAAAGAAAACAGCCTACCTCACTCCTCAGCGGGATCTGCTCCTCATATCAGGATATAATGTTCCTCATATCAGCACTGTTCTGAGGAATCTTTTCTCCATAAGGTAGGCTATATTATGCCTCACTCGATCGCGACGCGCTTTGTTTACAGCTGATGTGGGCGTTTCACAGATCTTCAATAGTTCTCAGAATTTGCGTTTGAATAGCACGCGCTCTCCGGGGAGTGGTCACATTACTGTGAATTAGCTCGTAATGAGCTCGACTGGAGTCGCTCTCTTTTTATACAGATTACAGAAGATGAGAATATTTGTTTTTTATATAATTTACTTCATTTAACAGATGCGATCTCAAGCTTTATGCCCGTGGGTCTGTTTGCCTGTTTGACTGAATTTTCGCGGAGTTATAGATCATTTTCGAACGCGTTTCAAATGGGAGTTTACTGACAGTGAGAAGGCAGAAATCGCATCATGTTAATTTTTCTTTATTTGTCAAAAAGCAAAACACTTTATTTTTATTGTGAGTATACAGAAAAAAAATAGAAACTGAACAGGATCGTTTGATGTATTACACGAAAATGAAAGATCAAAATTAACAGAGCATTTAGTGTTTATTTTCATTGCTAAAAAAAAAAAACGAGCAAAACGCGCCGGCGCGTTTTTGGTCCCCAGAGGGTTAAGACGTTCCACTTGTCCATTAGCTTGAGGATGATAGCCCGATGTGAGACTGACATTGATGTTCAAATGTTTGCAAAAGGCTCCCCAAACCCGTGATGTAAACTGTGGACCTCTATCTGTTACGATATCATCAGGTAGTCCATAAATTCTAAAAACCTGATTGAACAGAACTTGGGCAGTTTCCATGGCAGTGGGCAAACCTTTCAATGGAATGAGACGACAAGACTTAGAGAAGCGGTCAATGGAGACCATGATGGTGGTGAATCCTTAAAAGTGAGGGAGATCAGTGATGAAGTTAATGGATAGGTGTGACCAGGGTCGTTGAGGAATGGGTAGTGGTTCTAGTAGTCCTGCCGGCAGTTGTCGTGGTGTACGTGACTGAGCGGAGATCTGACAAGCTGTTACATAGCTCTTAACATCTGCAGATAATGTGGACCCCCAAAATGAATTTCTGACCAACGCAGTGGTGTGATTAATTCCAGGATGTCCAGAAGCAAGGGATGTGTGGACCCATTCAATGATTCTGTTGCGAAGACTGGATGGAGCATAGATTTTCCCAGTTGGGCACTCTGGAGGGGATGGCTCTTCATGTAGGAAATGCTGAATCTCTTCCATAATATCCCACTGGATGGGTGTGATAATGATGGAGGGTGGTAAAATAGTTTCTGGTCTCATCTGTGAATCAACAGAGTCGTGGATACGTGACAATGCATCTGCCTTACTATTTTTGCTCCCTGGACAGTATGTGACTGAGAAATTGAAACGCGTAAAAAAAGAGTGCCCATCTTGCCTGGCAAGGAATTCAAACGCTTGGCGTCTTTGATGTACTCTAGGTTTTTGTGGTCTGTAATGACTTGAAAGGGATGAAGGGCACCTTCCAGCCTGTGTCTCCATTCTTCAACAGCAGCCTTGATAGATAGTAATTCCTTGTTACCAATATCGTAATTTGTTTCTTCTGTAGTTAACTCTCGTGAGAAGAATGCACAGGGGTGTAACTTGCCTGGCATTCCATGACGCTGGGAGAGGACAGCTCCAATTCCACAGTCTGAAGCATCAACCTCTACGATAAAAGGAAGTTTTGGGTCAGGATGCTTAAGAATTGGAGCTGTGGTGAAACTGGACTTGAGCCTGTTGAATGCTGATGTAGCCACTTCCGGCCATACTAACTTCCTGGGTTTTCCTTTAAGAAGTGAGGTGATGGGTGCAGCTATGGTACTGAAGTCACGGATGAATCTACGGTAGAAGTTTGTAAAGCCTAGAAATCGTTGTAATTCCTTGACAGTGCTGGGTATGATCCAGTCCATAAGCAGGTCTTTATTAGCATAAAATCCAAACAATAGTCACAACTCGTAGTCAGGTCACAGGCCTTGGTCGAATGCTTGAGAATTGTAGAATGCTTAGTAAGGCAGAGAACTGGCAATACTTCGCAATAAGGCAGTGATAGCACATTGCTTAAATACAGGGTGACAGGAAATGACAAGACAGGAAATGATGTGGCAGGAACAGGAAGTAACAGAGTTCAATATTCAGGTGATTGCTCCCTCTGATGGACTGGTGCCTGATCAAATGTTACAGCTGTCCTTGTACAGCATAATATTCTTAGCATTTTCAATGTAATCCAAAGGATTTATTAAAGGGGTGGTTTACTGATTTTTTTTCTTTGCATGATTGTGTTTATGGGGTGCAATATAACATGTCTTTGTGTGGTTTTTTTTTAAAAAAAGCCTTTTTTTTCATAAATTTCACCTTTATTGTAAGTCGCTTTCTCCTCTGTCATTTGAACAACCGGTTGACTTCCTAATTCTATGAATCCACTCCCTCAGAAACAGGCAATGGGCTCAGATTGGTTAGTTGGACTGGTGTGTTGTAATTGGCTAAACTGCGTAGCGCATGTTGTCCGGAAACTTCACGCCCATTACCTTTACGGGCGAAAGTTGCATGTGCTCCGGTCGAATGTAATGGTGTAAATACTGCCGTATCAGTTTGAGCCAGAATCAGACCCAGAAAGCGGCAATGAAGAGAGTCAAGCAGAACCTCCGCAAACACGGCTCTTACAAAACGTTTCTGAATGGTACATTTTTTTTATTACTTATTCTATTCTATTCTACTATTATTATATAAGAATTTCGATACGCTGTTACTTGAAAATGCTACTACTGCTGCCTTGTTAGCTTTTGAGATACGGTTTTCTCCTGATTAAACATTTAAAATAACTGAATACATGACTGAGTAATACCGTTTTTTAAAGTTATTGTTTATAATGAACAACTGTTTATCTATTCACAAAGTTTACTCAGTGTATCGTTTTCTTTAGGTGTACATGTGGCAACTGTGTTAAAATGCCAACAGAACACTGATAACAGCAGCTGAAGTTTGCTGTTGCGATTACATATAGGCTATATTTTTTTATTTATTTACACGTTTGTCTTATACACACAAAATAGCGAACTAACTGGCGTTGGCATTGGTTTACGTTCTTGATCAAATCGAAAAATTACGTCATAAAGTATACATGGAAAATACATTTACAAAATTAGTACATAATTACAAATTCAGGTCAAAATGTTTGTACGCATTTGTCATAGACACACGAAATAGCATAACTAAGTGGCTACTAAAGCCAGCGCTGGCATTTGTTTACGTCCTTGATAAAACTAAAACATTACGTCTGAAATTATAACCTACATGCAAATACATTTAAAATTATAAAGTCTTACTTACAGGTTGTGGCCCAACAACTGCTGCCTCTGGTTTTAAAGTTGGAACTGCTTCCAATATTATGAGTTACTTGTTGAATCCGGCATTGAATTTGTGGAGATTCTGGAAGCTGTCTTCCGTAAAATGCGCAGCACAGAGAGCTAAATTACGATTGTAATTTTCAGGAACATAATCAAACATAAATTTTAAGTCAAGTCAAGTCAAGTCAACTTTATTTATATAGCGCTTTTCACAATACAGATTGTATCAAAGCAGCTTCACAGCATTAAATAAAATAGTACATCAGTGTTTGTTTCTAGTGTAAAACGTCCACGTTTGGTAATGCTGATCAATAGTATTGTTGATTGATTAATTAAATTAAGTATCCCCAACTGAGCAAGCCAAAGGCAACAGTGGCAAGGAACCGAAAAACTCCATCAGGTGACCTAATGGAGAAAAAAAAAACCTTGGGAGAACCCAGGCTCAGTCGGGGGCCAGTTCTCCTCTGGCATTTATGAACTAGAGGCCGGATTTAACTGTAAGATTAAAAATATTATATGAATGCCTGGCTGAAGAGATACGTCTTTAATCTAGTTTTAAACTGGGAGAGCGAGTCTGAGCAACGAACAGTATCAGGAAGGCTATTCCAGAGTTGTGGAGCTAAATGTGAAAATGATCTCCCTCCTTTGGTTGATCTGGATATCCTAGGTATGACCAAAAGCCTTGAATTTAGTGATCTTAAAGAGCGCGATGGATTATAGGGCGATAGAAGATCGGTTAAATAAACTGGAGCTAAGCCGTTTAGGGCTTTATAAGTCAGTAGCAATACCTTGTAATTACAGTTTTTCTCGATTGCTTAAACACATTTCTTGAAACTATGCCTCGTATTCTCAAAACTATAAACACAAATCCATAACGTCTCACCCAATTCCCCAAACATCCTATTTTCAGGTCAAAATGAAGCTCTACACTCAAAACCATTCACTCTTGCTGAAAAACCAAACTTTGCCCTCAAACAGGACACACAAGCCCTCAAAATCACACACACTACAACATAGTCTAAGACACTGGTGCAATAAATTCAAAACAACATTTCCAAAACTGGTAAGTTATGTTGCTTGTGGTTCCCCCATCACAAACCTTTTCACATGATGTACACAAAAGACACAACCAGTGGATACATTGGCACATTTTTATTTATACACAGAAAACACACACACACAAAAACATTTTTTTTTTCCTGTTTTACTCTTTTTTTTTTTACTCTTTTTTTTACTCTCTCCTCTAATTTTTTTTTTTATATTTACTTACAGTAAGATGTGTGTGACCAACATATGACAGTAAAAGAGCACACACAAACCTTATTCTAATATGGAATTGTATTGGAATGGTAAAGAGTGTTGGGACATGACAGGAGGGCCTCCACTCAAGGATACAATATGATGGACACGTCTAAGAATGTTCCACATATGGTTGAAATACCATCATTTGCCTAGAAAGATAACATTCTGGGAGTCAAAACTATAAAGGAGAAATGATGCCCTCCCTTCACTGTCACACTCTGCAGCCACACTGTCTGACTGTACGACTGCTGGCCTTTTCTTGCAAGAAAATACACCTCATCAAAGACTATTGGAAATGTTTGTCTCTTATTCAGTGATAGAATTTTGTTTGCCACCACACCTCCCTGAAGGTTCTCGAGGCGACGGTAAAGCGACTCAAATTTGGCCTTACTCGTAGCCCAGCCTCCCTCATAGTCATACCATTGACAAAGACATGGGCAACTAGAGTGGCTTGAATTTCATCTGAGACTGCTTGTCTTCTTGTCCTTGCCCTTCCTCCTCCTCATTCTTATCCCTCTTCCTTCATGTCTTTCTGGATCCATTGTTCCACAACGCAATAAACTGATTTGGGCCCTTTTATATATCTATTGAAGGTTCTGATTGATGTGTGTTAAATTTTGACTCCTAGTGTTTCCACCTGGGTAATTGTGTGCTAACTGAGCTGAAGCTGTGCTGACTTGAGTGAACAATATTGAATGCTAGTGCTTTCTAAATGACAACATGGTCTAAGCAATGAGAAATGAAGGGATTTGTGTGTAGAGTTTTGCAGTGACAGTTCAACAAATCTGACTCATGTGTCAAAACAGGGAATAGTGTTTATAGTTTAGTGAAATGGGTGTGCTTTTTGATAAATGGCATTATGGTTTTGAAATTTTAATTCAAAAGCCTGGTTATAGTGTTTAAGCAATCGAGAAAAACTGTAATACAGAACTTTATAGGTAACCAATGTAGTGATGATAAAATTGGTGTTATATGGTCAAATTTTCTTGATCTAGTAAGAACTCTAGCGGAGGCATTTTGGACTAACTGTAGCTTGTTTATTGAGGATGCAGGACAACCAGCTAATAAAGCATTACAGTAATCTAGTCTCGAGGTCATGAAAGCATGAACTAACTTTTCTGCATCAGAAACAGTCTTGTCTGGATTTAATAAAAGAAAATTGTGCGTCATCCAATCTTTTATATCTTTAACACACTCTGTCAATTTGGATAATTTAGCGTTTTCATCTGGCCGTGATGAAATATAGATTTGAGTGTCATCAGCATAACAATCTAAACTAATTCCATGTTTCCTTATAATATTTCCAAGTGGCAGCATATATATTGAGAATGACAGAGGGCCTAACACAGATCCCTGCGGCACTCCATAGTTTACTGGAGTTATGATCGATTTTTCTCCATTTAAATAGACAAAATGGTATCGGTCAGATAGGTATGATCTGAACCAGCTTAATGCTTGTCCTTGAAGTCAAGTCAAGTCAAGTTTATTTATATAGCGCTTTTCACAACATAGGTTGTATCAAAGCAGCTTCACAGTAATAAATTAAAACAATACATCAATGTTTGTTTCTAGTGGAACGTCCACGTTTGGTAATGCTGATCAATAGTATCGTTGATTGATTAATTAAATTAAATATCCCCAAATATCCCCAACACCAGTATAATTTTGTAGTCGATCTAAGAGTATTGTGTGATCTATAGTATCGAACGCAGCACTAAGATCAAGTAAAACTAGTATTGAGATACAGCCTTGGTCAGAAGCTAAGAGTAAATCATTTGTGATTTTAACGAGCGCAGTTTCAGTGCTATGGTGCGGCCTGAATCCTGACTGAAACTTTTCATAGATGTCATTTTCTTGTAAGAAAGAACCTAGTTGGGCGGACACAACTTTTTCTAGTATTTTAGACATAAAAGGAAGATAGTTTCTTAATGAGTGGTTTTATAACTGCCAGTTTAAATGTTCTTGGAACATGACCTAAAGATAAAGATGAGTTAATAATATTGAGGAGAGGCTCTTCCACTATAGGTAGCACTTCTTTCAGTAGTTTAGTTGGTATAGGATCTAATAAACATGTTGTTGTTTTAGAGGAAGTGATAAGTTTATTTAACTCTATTTGTTCTATAGTTGTAAAGCACTGTAATTGTTCTTGCGGGGTGATAATCGAGGCTGAGTTATAAGGTGCGATTGAGGATTGAACGTTTACAATTGTGGTTCTGATGTTTTCTATTTTCTCAGTGAAAAAATTCATGAAATCATTACTACTAAACTGTAACGGAATATTTTGTTCAGGTGACGCTTGTTTATTTGTTAGTCTAGCCACGGTGTTAAATAAAAACCTAGGATTGTTTTGGTTATTTTCTATTAGTTTGCGGAGGTGCTCAGCCCTGGCCGCTTTTAGGGCCTTTTTATAACGTGACATACTGTCTTTCCAAGCGATTCTAAAAACCTCTAAATTAGTTTGTTTCCATTTACTCTCTAAATTACGGGTTTCTCTCTTTAGAACACGCGTAGTATTGTTGTACCATGGTGCTTTAATTTTCTCTCTGACCTTTTTTAGTCTAATAGGTGCAACAATATCCAATTTTCCAGAGAGAATGGTGCTCATAGTGCTAGTTAGTTCCTCTAGTTCATCTGTTTGTTGGGGTTCACTGAGCAGCTGAGACAGATCCGATAAGCAATTTGAAAAATTATCTATGGTGGATGGAAGGATTGTTCTGCCTAATCGATAACGCGGCGCAGCATGATATATTACAGGGATACGTAATATGCAAGTTACCATGTAATGGTCAGTTACATCATCACTTTGTGGAATGATATCTATATTGGTTGGATCGGTTCCATGTGATATAATTAAATCGAGTGTATGATTAAAACGATGAGTTGGTCCGGTAACGTTTTGCTTAACCCCAAAGGAGTTTAATAAATCTGTAAACGCAGCCCCTAACGCATCATTTTGATTATCTACGTGTATGTTAAAATCTCCAACAATTAATGCTTTATCGACATTGACCAATAGGTCTGAGAGAAAATCTGCAAATTATTTTAGTAAATCAGCGTAAGGCCCTGGCGGTCTATATACGGTAGCCAAGGCTAAAGATAATAGGGATGTTTTTCTAGCATCTAAAGGCCTGTTCACACTGGGACGAATTTCGCGCGCGATGTTCGCCGACGTTTAACGCCTCGTGACTAAACAAAGGGCGCCAATGTGAGTGAGCACACCGACGCGAAAAACGCCACACGTAAAAGCGTCATTTTTTAAAAAACGCCTCTGTTTCGTTTTTTTGGTTTGACGCGCCGCGTCAAAAACTATCCGGCCAATGAGATTGGCGCTTTTGCTCACGTGTCTGGAGCTTCTGAAGTTACAGTAAAACACAACTTGGGGGCGCTCAAACACAAAACGGTCTAGCCGAGCACACATACGTAACGGCGAAGAAGATATACGCTGAGTAGCGTCTACATTGCCGGGAAGAAATAAGACGAGGAAGATGCAAGGCAAGATGAATGTAGGGCTGCTGGTCTCGTTGGTGTCGGAACATAAATAACTATATGACAAACGCGACAGCGACTACAAAAATCTTGATAAAAGAGAACTGTTATGGAGTGGTATTAAGCGCCATCTAATGTCAGGGAATGAATTTGCATGTTCACTCGGCTCATCGTCAGCGAAAATCGCTTGGGTGTGAACACAAAAAACGCGTTGAAAAACGCTGGCAAATAACGCGCGCCGATATTCGTCCTGGTGTGTACGGCCCTTAAGAGCGTAACATTTAGTACAAGTACTTCAAACGAAATAAACTTATAACCCGTTTTCTGAGTAACACTAAGAAAATCTCTATAGATTGTTGCAATACCGCCGCCACGACCAATCAGACGGGGCTCATGCTTATAGGAGTATCCAGATGGAGTAGACTCATTTAGACCGAAATAATCATTTGGTTTAAGCCAGGTTTCAGTAAGGCAAAGTACATCGATGCTATTATCTGTGACTACTTCATTTACAATAACTGCCTTAGGTGTGAGTGATCTAATGTTTAGAAGACCTAGCTTTAGAAATTGTTTTTGATTACTAATAGCAACATTTTCTGTTTTAATAACAATTAGATTTTTCCTAGATCCTGCAGTAGATTTATTATTTGATCTCACTAAACGAGGAATAGACACAATTTCTATGCAATGTTCTACACTAGTATTTATATCAGTTAATTTGGTGCAGCAGAGACTATGATTTGGACTTTTGGTTACTAGTCAAAAGGTATTTAACATTTTGGAGATGTTATCTGACAGAAGATTCGATCCGAATCTGCTTGGGTGTAAGCCATCAGCACGGTAAAGCCTAGGACGCTCCCAAAACAGATTCCAATTATTTACAAAGAGCAGTTTCTGCTCATTGCACCATGACATTAACCATTCATTTAGCGCGAATAATCTACTAAACTTGTCATGTCCTAGTCGGTACGTGGGAAGCGGTCCTGACACAATGATCGTTATATCAGGCGATGTGCTGCGTACCGTATCGATCAGATTCCTGAAGTCTTTCTTCAAAACCTCCGTCTGGCGCAGCCTGATGTCGTTCACTCCCGCGTGCAGGACCACAGTTCCGACGCGCAAATCACTGTTCAGAATCTCGGGTACGTGAGCAGCGATTTCAGAAACACGAGCACCAGGAAAGCAGTGACTGTGCACCTTACTTTTACCTAATGTAGCGTGGACGTGCCGAACGATGGAATCGCCGATGATCACAGCATCGCGTTCTGTTTCGCGAAGAGGGGAGAAGCGGTTGTGTGGATAACTCGAAAACCGGGAGGGTCGGAGAGAGTTTTCTTGGTCTAGACCTGACTTGCGTCTTCCGCTGTGGAAATATCCAGGCTTCGTGGTGGCATGTTGGAGCCGGAGTGAACGAGACCATGGCTGATCGCGACCTCGGCGCTCGGGACCGATGCTGAGTAATGCACGGAGTAGACGAGGTCGGAATCAGCGGGTTAGTAACGTTAATCACTGATTTGTGTGCATCGGCGCGTGATGTTTCAAGAGCGAACCGCCGGTCTATCAGTTCGACTTGTCTCACTAAAAGGTCGTGGATCTGTTTCTCAACAGCTTCCAGCTCAGACTGCACCGCGTGCAGCTCAAATGTGTCCTCACCTGCACCAAAAGGTAGACTACTTACATCTGATATATTCGCCATTTTAACAGATGGACAGCAAGTTAGCAACGACGCTACCAGTGATGCTATCAATATTAATACTAATTTATGACTGAAGTCTTGGATATAATCCGTTTTTTTTTTTGTGGTACGGGTGTAGAGTAGACGCACGATAGGCGAAAAATGTTTGTAAGTGAGCGTGGAGAAGACGCGTTCAGCCGTGATCCCCGGGAGTAACCTATAAGAGTATCCAGCGTTGGATCACTAATAGGCTTGAGACACGTCTGCTCAACAGTCCGCGTGAGGTTTGAGCAGTAGTGCTTCTCAGTGAGGAAAAGTAGAAAATGTTTGTTGTAAGTAAGTTTAAAGAGTAAAATCAAGAATTATAAATCAAATCGATGGAGCTCCAAAGACAACAACGCATTCAGACGCGACGCACTAAATTTTAGCCATTGTTGACGAACTACGCCATCCGTAGGAAGCCCGAACACAGAAGACCTGACAGCTGGGTGAAAATAACACACTTTCGACGGCATGGCTACAGCTCTCCACTATAACTCTTCCTCTTCGACAAAGCCGCAGAAATATGGCCATACCCCCTTTTTTGCATATTCCGGAGGGAGGGTTGATGTAAATGTATGGGTTAGTTACGTATAAAACCCGGGAAGTATCTCGTTGTAGTCCCATTCGAGTCGTTTTTGTAGGCATTAAAGGTCCCGTTCTGCGTGATCCCATGTTTCAAACTTTAGTTAGTGTGTAATGTTGCTGTTAGAGCATAAATAATATCTGTAAAATTATAAAGCTCAAAGTTCAATGCCAAGCGAGATATTTTATTTAACAGAAGTTGACTACAAAAAACGGCTCGATTGGACTACACCCCTCTACTTCCTTCTTTAGTGATGTCACTAGAACCGTTTCTTGACTAACCTCCGCCCTCAGGAATGCTCCCTCAACTCTACTGGCTACTTGTGCACTTCTTATAACTTAGGCTACTGTGTTTACTCAGCTCTTACGGTGATTTTCTGAAGTAAAACTGATGCTTCATCTTTTGTGTGATGTACAATAAACTTTATTAAACTCATCAGTACATGTTTGATCATCATTCAGACAGCAGACTTGTAGGCTATTAATAAATAATGGATACATAGCCTACAAGCAGATGACAAATACGTTATAATAACCGTAATTAAACTACTAAACCATACCTGTTTCATCTCTATACAGCACTCTGACTCTGTAGGCATTATTGTCCGACTCGAAATGAACGCCGTTACTGAGAGTTTCTGATATTATCATCATTCCGTGAGATGAATTTTTCCTGACAGACTGTGCGCGAGCTCTTGAAGCTCCGCCCCCTGTGTCGTCCAGCAGCAGCTCATTTGCATTTAAAGGGCACACACTGAAACAGCTCGTTTTTCTGAGCCCCAAAAAATGTCAATTTAAACATGCTGTAAAAAATGATCTGTTGGGTATTTTGAGCTGAAACTTCACATACACACTCTGGGGACATCAGAGACTTATTTTACATCTTGTGAAAAGGGGCATATAACGGGACCTTTAAACTTCCTGATTTTTAAAAGACTTTTGAACTTTCAGCGAAACAACTTTGCAGATACTGTTCATGCACAAACAGCAACATTACACACTATTTAAAATGAAAATAGTGAAATCGCAATCAACCACCCCTTTAAAAGTTGTTCTGATACAAAAACTTCTCAACAATGGTGACCATTATAAAGCATGTTGCAGTGCATTCTGGGTGCCACCAATCAAAACTCATTCATAGCTCCCATCATGCATTGCGGTAGGAATAAATTAGGATCTGAATTGTCTTAGTAATTTCCTTTATTCTTAAAATTTTCTTTTTTTTTTCTGCTGTTTTTATGTGACTTTTTAGTAGCTTGTTTTCTAATATTCAGAGTTGATCTGTTTATCTGAATATGCTGTTTGTCACCATTGCTGAGATTCATATGCTTATTCTTGAGGCCATCCTTAAAAATATCTTGGTTTGCCGTAACAGCAAAAAAAAAAAAAAAAAGGTCGGTTGGTCGGTCTATATTTTTTTTTTCGAGAGTCGATGTAAAAAAAAAAAAAGTACAATTTTGGTCAAATTTGCATATCGGGACTTCACTGACAGTTTTCCAGAACTTCGTGCTATATATAGGCTATATATATTAAATAACAATTAGAAAACCTGTATAAACTGAGCACCAAAGAATAATATTATAGCGGTAATATTATAGGCCTATTCATGTAACGGGAGCGCTGCCAATAACGCACCTAAGCTGTCAGAATTGGGAAAAGTGATGATTATTAGTATGTCAAATATATCAAGGAGACATTTCAATTGTTTATTAATAAACAAGTGTTTTCTGTGTCAAAGATGAAGTTGACGATGCTGACGCGATCTTCGCAGTAGCCTAGTGAACGCGCCAGAGAGAAATGCACATTTCATTACATAAGCAGAGAGCAGTCTGTTTTCTTTCGTTTTGAATTGTTTTGTTTAAAAGTGTACATTTCATGCTTTTTTATATATAGGCCTATATATATGTCTCAGGTCTGTGAGGCAAGTAGCTTATACGCTTGAGTTTCGGTTCACTTAAGAGACCAGCTCCAGTTCACGCGCCGGCGACTCCGTGTCCTGATTATATTGCCTTATTTAGCCTACCTCTTATTTATTAAATACATGAAAATGGTTGATGAAACATTGATCAAAATTAAGATACAATTAATACAAAACGAAATTCAGTTTAAAGACAGACTTTCTACAAAAACAAACTTAATGAAGTGGTTAAAATCATGTCTGCCTACTCCATTTGTCTTCCGATATTTTCGGGATCATCTTATCTTATTCATGCTATTCACTTTTCATATAATCAACATGAAATTTAAAAAATAAATATTATTTTATTTAAACATGAATATGAAACTAAATCGTTTTTTAATGACTGTGGGCTACAACACAGGCCTATTAGACAGTAGCCTACAGAGAAATTTACTGTCGGAGCGTTGCCGGTGAGCATGTGGGGGGAGAGATACAATTTTATTTTGCTTGATATGCCCATTCTTAATATTTGGTGTTTTAAATGCCTGTTTGAGATCTCTGTGAAGTTTTAATTGCCGCTTTCAGAGCGGTCACGTCCGTAACATTGTTTCTTCCTCATAAATGCGAACACGAAAAATAAAATAAAATGAATAGGCTATAAATTATGTTCTGTGGAGAGCCAATCCCTCTTCATCCGGTGCGTTTAATAGCCTACTTTTGGTTTGCGCAGTGTAATTCATAGAATTAGCCTACTAAAACATATTTTTCGTGGATCTGAGTGTCGCGATTTCGCTTTCATTTCGCATAGGCCTACAGCCTACACAGCCCTTATAATCATAGATGACGCCACGGGTTTTTATTTAAAAGAAAGAGCGTAGCCTACGTTTGTAGCCTATGTAGGCCTATTTATTCACAATAAAATATAATTAATATCATTTTATTGCATTTGTATTAGTTGTTTGAAGAGTAAAAAAAAATCGGTCGGTCTTAACGCAAGTTTACAATCGGCAAGTCGGTTGGACTAAAAGGGAAAAATAAATAAATAATTGGGTCGGACCTAAATTGACTGGGTCGGTCGGGTTACGGCAAACAAGAATATTTTTAAGGATGGCCTGATGTCTGTCTGCCAACATGAAATATATATTTTAATACAACTTTTAAGAAATCCTTTGGATTATTTTGGAAAAGCTTGATCTTATACTGTAGAATCACAGTGCTGCTATAATCAATAAAGTAAACCTAAATCAGAAATTAGGTTCTAAATGAGTTCAGTGATTCAGATCAAATAATGATTTTTAAAACATAACCAATACCATCAGACCATTTTCTCTTTGTTCATTTCGCTCTTTTCTCTCAGTTACAGCAGCCAAACTAAATCTAATGTTAATAATTTAAGGGACAAAAGCACAACTAAAGCGCACATTGATCACCATAATGGTGACTTACAGTTTGTTATTTTATTATTTTGCTTGTTAACATCAGGTGTCATCAATAATGCTCAATCATCACTCAATTAATCCCTTAATTATCTCAGTAACTTTAACACGGCTTCAGTGTTCATTTAAAGGCACACTATGCAAGATTTGTACCTTAATATAACAGATTTGAACTCATTTCGATGGTAAGCGAACTCGTAGTAGGGCGAATCATCCCAATAGCAAAGCAGGGGGGACGCGAGAATCACAACTTGCTTTACGGCACGACGTCACATAGCCTACATCAACAACATATGAAGCAGCCCAGCCTCTATGAAAGACACTAGCACGCATTTCAGACGTGAATCATGACAGAGTCGACGAGGAAAGTGCGGCATACGACAACATATACTATACGACAGTAACGTTAAATACAAGTACTCCACAGCGACTCTAGGGGTCGCTGTTTGACAAAAACGGAAACTGCATAGTGTGCCTTTAACACTCATATTTTAACACTTTAACACTCTTGAGTGTGGAGCCAAATAAACTCCCAGGAGAGTTTATTTAACACTGGAGTTTTTGCTGTGTCACTTCTTAATGTTCAGTATTGCTAATGGCAAAAAACATACAATTCACAAATTGACAAATATCTGTGAATATGTAAAGAAGTTTTGATATCTGATTTGGTTTTCTCTTGTGTGTGTTTTTCAGTGTATGATCTGAGGATTGTCCTTCTGGGGAAGAGTGTGTCAGAAAACAACAGAGTGGGAAACTTAATCTTAGGGACAGATGTGTTTGACGTCGAAGCTCC
Organism: Squalius cephalus; assembly: GCF_949319135.1. NCBI lineage: Eukaryota > Metazoa > Chordata > Actinopteri > Cypriniformes > Leuciscidae > Squalius > Squalius cephalus. Next base: position 3,596,547 of record NC_137122.1, read on the forward strand.
TCCAGTTGAAAGGAAGCTCCGGCAGTGCAGCCAGAGAGTCGGAAGAACATTGAAGGACAGATGTGTGGCTGTCATCAACAGTCCTCAGCTGCTCCAGCCACATCTGTCACTCCGTCACATCACACAGACAGTGAGAGAGTGTGTGAATCTGTCTGATCCAGGACCTCATGTCTTCATACTTGTTCTGCAGCACAATGACTTCACTCATGAGGACAGATACAGAGTGAAAACTGTCCTGAAAGAATTCAGCGAAGAAGCGGTTAAACGCACTATAGTGCTCACAACTGACAAAGAGACAATAGGATCAAAGTTAAGTTCTGTGATCATAAATAATGTGGTCCAACAGTTAATAAAGGAGTGTGGAGAAGGGCATCTGCGGCTTGATGAAAGTAAACCAGAATGGCATTCTATGATATTCAACATGATAGATAACAAACTCAAGGAAAACCTGGAAGAATATCTCACATGTAAGATACATGAAGATGTTAAAGGAACATCAGTGGATGAAGAGCAGAGCAGCTCAGAGGAAGAAAATCAGGAGAGTTCTTACCATAGAGATGATGGAAAACCCGAAGAGAGACAGAAACAGAAAATTGATGAAGGTAATTTAAAGACTTGGTTGGTTTTTGTTTTAAAAATGACAAAACTACAATTTCAGCAATATTAAAATACTGCCAGGATTCATAAGAAACAACACAACGTATGAAATTCTGTTAACCATAAAAAAGAAGAATAAATTCAGAACGAATATGTACAACTTCCACACTTGATGTTTTTTGCTATAAGTGTGTTCAGCGGTTAGCTTGGAGTTTACAGCAATTAGTCCTAAATGTCCATTTCAGAATAAAAAAAAAGAAAGAATTTGAACTGTCTGTTCAGTGCATATCTGTTACTGTTGTTAAACTTTCAACCTATTGATTGTATCTAGGAAAGTTACTAGCAGTGTTTCACAAAAGGTTTATGTTAAACCCGAGTACAGGCTTATATTTAATTTAGTTTGGAAAACTCCCAGAAGTGAGGCATTTACCACTTCTAGAAGATCTGCTTCTAAACTGTTTAACACACTTTTGAAAAAAGATGTGGGAAGTGTGTCAAGAGCGCAGGTTGATGTTTTAAGGTTCCAAAATTTTGCCATCAATTTCTTTGAAATCAGACATAGTAACTACTTTCTCAGGTGGTCTGATCTGTCTGACCTCAGTGCAACTCAAGGATGTGCTGATCACCTTTCTGATATTATTGATTTTCTCAGAGAAGAAAGAAGCAAACTCACTGCACTTGCTGTCTGAGAGCATTTCACTGGGAATCTGGCTTGGGGGGTTTGTCAGTCTCTCTACAGTAGCAAAAAGAGTGCGTGTGTTGTTTAAATTACTGTTTATAATATTTGAGAAGAAAGACTGTCTAGCATTGCCTAGTTCCATATTGAAAACATGAAGGCTGTCTTTGTAGATGTTATAATGGACTACAAGTTTTGTCTTCCGCCACATGCGCTCTGCTTTTCTGCATTGTCTTTTCATATTTTGCACTGCTGTTGAGTTTCTCCAAGGTGCTTTTTGTCTGCCACTCTTCTTCCTGACTTTAACAGGAGCAATATCATCAATTACACCTTTAACTTTTGAGTTAAAAGAATCAAGGAGAAAATCAACAGAGTCTGCAGATATGCTTGGTGTTAAGGATATAGCCTTCATAAATACACTCACCTAAAGGATTATTAGGAACACCATACTAATACTGTGTTTGACCCCCTTTCGCCTTCAGAACTGACTTAATTCTACGTGGCATTGATTCAACAAGGTGCTGAAAGCATTCTTAAGAAATGTTGACCCATATTGATAGGATAGCATCTTGCAGTTGATGGAGATTTGTGGGATGCACATCCAGGGCACGAAGCTCCCGTTCCACCACATCCCAAAGATGCTCTATTGGGTTGAGATCTGGTGACTGTGGGGGCCATTTTAGTACAGTGAACTCATTGTCATGTTCAAGAAACCAATTTGAAATGATTCGAGCTTTGTGACATGGTGCATTATCCTGCTGGAAGTAGCCATCAGAGGATGGGTACATGGTGGTCATAAAGGGATGGACATGGTCAGAAACAATGCTCAGGTAGGCCGTGGCATTTAAACGATGCCCAATTGGCACTAAGGGGCCTAAAGTGTGCCAAGAAAACATCCCCCACACCATTACACCACCACCACCAGCCTGCACAGTGGTAACAAGGCATGATGGATCTATGTTCTCATTCTGTTTACGCCAAATTCTGACTCTACCATCTGAATGTCTCAACAGAAATCGAGACTCATCAGACCAGGCAACATTTTTCCAGTCTTCAACTGTCCAATTTTGGTGAGCTTGTGCAAATTGTAGCCTCTTTTTCCTATTTGTAGTGGAGATGAGTGGTACCCGGAGGGGTCTTCTGCTGTTGTAGCCCATCCGCCTCAAGGTTGTGCGTGTTGTGGCTTCACAAATGCTTTACTGCATACCTCGGTTGTAACGAGTGGTTATTTCAGTCAAAGTTGCTCTTCTATCAGCTTGAATCAGTCGGCCCATTCTCCTCTGACCTCTAGCATCAACAAGGCATTTTTGCCCACAGGACTGCCGCATACTCGATGTTTTTCCCTTTTCACACCATTCTTTGTAAACCCTAGAAATGGTTGTACGTGAAAATCCCAGTAACTGAGCAGATTGTGAAATACTCAATCCGGCCCGTCTGGCACCAACAATCATGCCACGCTCAAAATTGAAACTTTCCCAAAAAAACTTTCCCATTCTGACATTCAGTTTGGAGTTCAGGAGATTGTCTTGACCAGGACCACATCCCTAAATGCATTGAAGCAACTGCCATGTGAATGGTTGATTAGATAATTGCATTAATGAGAAATTGAACAGGTGTTCCTAATAATCCTTTAGGTGAGTGTAGTACACTAGTGTTCTCATTTAAGCATCTCTTCTTGACAGACACAGATCTAGCTTCAATGGCAGGAGAGATCAATATGTCAAAGAAAGTTCAGGACGCGCAGGTCCAAGATTGGTCGTAACCCACCACCTTTCCTGGGTACAATGAAGTACGGGCTGTAGAAGCCGGTCTTCATATCGGCTGAAGGGACCGGCTCGATCGCGTCCTTCACCAGTAGGACTGCGATCTCTGCCCTGAGCACAGGGGCATTGTCCGCCAGAACGCGGGTGAACAGAATGCCCTTGAAAGCAGGGGGGCGCCGGGCGAACTGAATCGCATAGCCGAGTCTGATGGTACGGATGAGCCAGCGAGACAGGCTGGGAAGCGTTAACCAGGCTCCCAGAGACAGAGGAAGCAGGACCAACGGCACCACAGACGTACCCGGGGTGGGGCAGCGCGGCGGAATGCAGGGACCTGACTCGGACGGCACACCGGCCCGAAGTGGGGTCTGAGTGTGTGGTGCAGCACATACCTGCTTCCGTCGAAGGGCAGAGTGATTGTGCGGAGGCGTCAGTGCGTCCAGAACACAGCCTCTGCTGCCCGCTGGCGATGAAAGAGGGGCTCGGGAGTGACAAGGCATGGTGGCATTGTCAACTGCCAAGCGAGAGCCCAGGCCCAGAGAAACCTCTTGGGGCCCAGAGGTTTCAGAAATTGGTCTTTTTTTGAAAATGTGGAATGAGGCGGAACAAAAAGAAAAGGAAACAAAAGATTCTCCACCCGGCCCTCCACTGGGGGAAGGAGTGGCGCCTTCGCCATCTCCTGAAAAGCAACTTGATCCACCTCTGGGCCGCCCGTCTCAGGGTCGTTTGCACCGTCGCTTGCCTCCTGGTTTGGCAGCGACCTGGACGGGCAGGGTCGGCTTCCTACGGCTTGCTTCACATCGACGTTACGTCGAACATGAGCGACTGAGAGGGAACTTGTGGCTTTTACCTGTGGTTTCGCTAGCTATTTGAGTAAATGAAAACATAATACTTACATTTAAATGTGAATTTGCCGTCCACCACCGGACTCTCAGCCACCTTGTTTTTTTAAAATGTTTTTTTTATAAAAATGCTGTCGTCACACAGAGGATTCGCCAGCATACAAAATTCAGCGCTGAACCAAAACTCAGTTTTGACCGGTGTGTGGATTCTATCTTAAATGCATCTGATTGGCCATTGCGTGGTGGGGGTAACAATATTACTCTAAACCATAGCACAAACTGTACACTTTGTAAACTTTTTAGGCTTTAAAGGTGCAATGCGCAAGTCTCTGAGTTTTTGCAGAACTATGCCCCCCTCTGGCGACAAGCGAAACTGCAACCAGAGGTGTGCATGCTCATGGACCACACGGTCTCTTTGAATCCCTCTTCTACTTTTGTCGAAAGTTGACTAAAGTTTTGTCGCTCGAGTTGTCTTCGCTGATACGGAGAATGGCGGCGAATACACAAATCTGCCAGACATAGCCAGGTGAGCGTGAACGCGCATGACGTCACGCCCAGTCTCAAATTCCGTCCCGAATCCCTCTTATTTATTTTACTGTACAGGATTATAGAGGCAATCGCAGAGATCAGAGAAGGGCTCATTCAGCCCATCAGGCAATTGTTTAAGCATGTATGGGTTAGAAAATGGGTATTTTTAACATGAAATGTTGCGCATTGCACCTTTAAACATTTCCTCTTTTACAGGTTCAACAGAGAGTGAAGATGATCTGAGGATTGTGCTGCTGGGAAAAACGGGAGTTGGGAAGAGTGCAACTGGAAACACCATCTTAGGAAGGGAAGCGTTTACAGCAGAAACATCTCAAGAGTCCATGACTAAAGAGAGTCAACAAGAATCATCTGAAATCAGCGGCCGACACGTTACTGTGATCGACACTCCAGGACTGTTTGATACTGAACTTACTATTGAGGAGATCCAGAGAGAAATCAGCAACTGCACCCCCATGATCCTGCCTGGACCACATGTGTTCATCATTGTGCTCAATTTAGGACAGCGATTCACTCAAGAAGAAGCGACAACAGTGAAGATCATCCAAGAGACGTTTGGTGAGAAATCTTTAATGTACACCATGGTGCTCTTCACCAGAGGAGATGATCTGAAGGACAAATCTATAGATCAGTGTCTGGGGAAACCTGGATCTGCTCTGATGAAGCTGATTGAAGCGTGTGGAAACAGATATCATGTGTTGAACAATAATCAGCCTGGAGACCGAACACAGGTGTCTGATCTACTGGAGAAGATAGACAACATGGTGAAAGCAAACGGAGGGAGTTTCTACACGTGTAAGTTGTTCAGACAGATGGAGAGAGAAAGACAAGAACAACAGATGAAGATCCTGATGGACAGAGTCAGAGAAAGAGAAGAACTGATGAAGAAACTAGAAGAAGAGATGATAAGAGAACGAGAGACACTGGAAAATATAATAGAGCAACTGATGAAAGAAAAAGAAAACCTGCTCATGAAATACGACACAGATATAGACAGACTGATGAACAGAATAGAGAATGAGATGAAGAATAGAGAAGAGGAATATGTAAAAAGAGAAGAACGATGTAAAACATTAATGAAAGAGAAAGAAGAAAACAAGATGAAGATCCTGATGGAGAGAGTGGTGCAAATGAGCAAAGAAAGAGAAGAACTGATGAAACATAAAGTAGAGAAAGAGAGAATGAAGATGATGGTAGAGAAAGAGAGAATGAAGATGATGGTAGAGAAAGAGAGAATGAAGATGATGATGGAGGAAGAAAGACTGAATCAAGAGAAAGAGAGAAAGAGAAGCGAAGAAGAATTGAAAGAGAGAGAAGACCGATATAAAAGAGAAATGAAGGAACAGGAGGTGCAGATGCGAGATGAAATGAAGAAAGAACGAGAGATGTTTAAAGATGAAATGAAGAAAGAACAAGAGATGTTTAAAGATGAAATAAAGGAAATGAGGCAAGACAAAGAGACTGTGAAAAAAGAAAAAGACAAGAGAAGAGAAGAAGAATTTAATGAGAGAGAAGAACAATTTAAAAGAGAAATGAAAGAGAGAGAGGAGCTCGAGAGAAAGATGCGAGATGAGATGAGACGAGAACGAGAGACATTTAAACATGAAATAGAGGAAATGAAGCAGGAAAAAGAAAAACTTCAGATCTCATACAACACAGAAATAGACAGTCTGATGAACAGAATACAGAATGAACGACAGAATCATGAAAAAGAGAGAAAGAGAAGAGATGATGAACATACAGAAAGAGAAGAACGATATAAAATCCAGATGAGAAGAGAACGAGAGGAATGGGACCAGCAGAAACTGGAGGAAAAGACGAGAAGAGAAGATGAGAAAAGAAGAGAGAGAGAGAAACAGATTTGTGATGAACAGATTCAGACACTGAAGAGTGAAATAGAGGGAATAATCAGAGAGAAAGAGAGAATAGAAAGAGAGAGACAAGGACAACTAGAGGATTTAGAGAAGAGACTGAAAGAAATAAACATAAGAGAAGATCAACAACAGAACTTTGAAGAAGAACTGAAGAGAAGTGAAAGACAAACAATCAAGCATCTATTTCACAGACTCCATGTTGAAGTCGAACACCTCAACAAACTGAGAGCTTCAGATGTTCTTCGGATAACCAAACATTCATTACAGTCACATGAGTCTTGTGCTGAAGAGGAGCTGATTCAGACGTTCACACAACAACTACTGATGTTGAACTACAGAGCAAGATGCATTCATGCTAAAGAGACCAGTGAAAAGTCTTTGTCTAATGAAGGAGACAGTCAATCTGAACTCATTCACCCGATGGATGTTCAGATGGCCGTATTTCACTGTGCTGATGGTTTCCTGAAGCAGCTGATGGTTACTAAACTGGCCCAGTGTCAGTACGCTCTGCCTCTGCTTGTTCCTGATCCATTCACACAACAGATTGAGTTTCCTCTCTGGACATTCAGACAAATCAACAAGAGCTGGAAGAAGAGAAACACCAACTATGAAACCATCAGTCAAACCCAGCCGATCTACAAGGCAGAAACTCCAGTGGTGTTTTTCTTCAGGTTTGGCTCCGTGTCTTCATCCAAGTCTGGGCTGATGAACAGTCTGATCAATGAGAGACACAACACGTTCTTCCACAGGAACTGCCCGGGCAGCAGCAGATCCAGAGTCCTGATGGATGGAGTGGTGGAGATCGCCTGGTTCTGTCCCTCTGGGAAAGACACGGATAAATTCACTGAATGTGTTGCGTTCTGTAATCTACACGGTGATGCAGGAGACCATGAGAAACAGCTGCAGATCCTCTCTGAAATGGCCTCAGTCAATGTTGTTCTTCTTCCACAACTGGACAGGAATGACAGACATGCTGCAACTATACAAATCTTGTCCAAGAACAGAAACCCACTCATTTGTCTTCTTACTGAGGATGTGTCAAGCATCACTAAGATACGGAGAGGAAAATACAAGATCGGTTTGAAAGACAGAAATCAGTCAGATGTATCTGAAGAACTCAGAAGAGCGATAAATGAATGTCTCTCCGAATCATCTTGCACTTTCAGACTTGAAGATGTGTCCAAACTCTCAGACATCAGAGTAGATGAGGAAGATGATGATGACTGCAGGAGAGGAAGAGAAGCAGCACAGCAGATGATGAGTTTACTGAAGGAGAAAGATCTGACACAAATCAAAGATTCATTTCTGCCTCATCAGGGGAAACTGTGGCATCAGTGGAGTCAGAAGAACAAAGAACTGCATCGACTTCAAGGAGAAGATATAGAAATGGACACCAGAAGGAAACAAACAGAGATGAAGAAAATCCGTGACCAACAGCATGAATCTGACATCAGTGAGTTTATGATGCAATTCATTAAAGAAATGAACTCATATGGTGAACATGGGAAGATGTTTTTTCTCAAATGGCTCAGAATCCTCCTGGATGAACACACATCAGCTGACCTTTCTGCTCTACTCCACAAGTATGATGAAACATGGTCAGAAGTCTTAAAACTGAAATACAGTAATAAATCTGAAGAACATAAAGCTAAACAATCAGAACTTGAGAGAATATCTGAGGATCTTCAAGCTGCAACCTTTGGTTTGGAGCACATCATGAGGGAGATCGGTCAGATCTATGAATCATGTTCATCTGTGAAGAAGCAAAAGAAAGGCCTGCGTTCTGACTTCTCTTCTCTCCCGAGTCTCGCAGCAGAGATGATGATATCTGGATTTCCACTGGAGCTGATGGATGGAGATGCTGCTCATGTTCCTCTGATCTGGATCTCTGCTGTTCTAGATGAACTCATCCAGAAACTGGGAGACCAGAGAGTCTTTGTGCTGTCAGTTTTAGGGGTTCAGAGTTCTGGGAAATCCACCATGCTGAACGCCATGTTTGGGCTCCAGTTTGCCGTCGGTGCTGGCAGGTGCACCAGAGGAGCTTTCATGCAGCTGGTCAGAGTCTCAGACGAGATGAAGACACAGATTAACTTTGACTATATTCTGGTCGTTGATACTGAGGGTCTTCGTGCTCTAGAACTGGCTGGAAGATCAACAAGACATCATGATAATGAATTAGCCACATTTGTTGTTGGTCTTGGAAATCTGACATTGATCAACATCTTTGGAGAAAACCCATCTGAGATGCAGGACATTCTTCAGATTGTTGTTCAGGCCTTCATGAGGATGAAGAAGGTCAGACTGAATCCCAGCTGTGTGTTTGTGCATCAGAACGTTTCAGACGCCACAGCTGGAGAGAAGAACATGGAGGGAAGAAGACGACTGCAGGAGAAACTGGATGAGATGACACAACTCGCTGCTAAAGATGAAGTCTGTGATGCAGAACGTTTTAGTGATGTCATTAGATTTGACGTTCATAATGATGTGAAGTATTTTGCTCAGCTCTGGGAGGGAAGCCCACCCATGGCACCACCAAACCCAAACTACTGTGAGAATATCCAAGAACTAAAGGAAACTATTATATCTCATGCCACAAAAACACATGGAATGAGGCTGATAGACCTAAAAGATCATGTTAAAGATCTCTGGGAGGCTATACTGAAGGAACGATTCGTCTTCAGCTTCAACTTCAACTTCAGCTTCAGAAATTCTCTGGAGATTTCAGCCTACATGAGACTGGAGACCGAATACAGCAAGTGGTCCTGGAGTCTTCGCAGTGCCATGATGGAAACTGAGAACAAACTACACAACAAAATAGACAATGAAGCGGTTAAGGAAACTGATCTTCAAAGAGAACTGAAGACAACAAGAGAAGAAGTGAAAAAATCAATGGCAGAATTCTTTGAGAAAGACAAAGATAAAGATATACTGATTCAGTGGAAAACATTGTTTGAAATCAAAATCAAAGAGCTTCAGGAAAATATTGTGGAAGAAACAAAGAGGAAATTAAACAATATTCTTCATCAGCGAAACCTGAAGAAAGAGATTGATGCTCAGAAGATAAATCATGAAAACACTCTCTATGAAAAGAGTAAAGAACTTGCATTGAAACTCAAAGACAAAGCAAATGATGAAGAAACACTGAAGAAAGAGTTTGATTTGTTTTGGGAACAGAGTGTGAAGAAGATCATCAGAGACAATCCTCCAATCAGAGAGTTTAATGTAATGAGAGATGTGAGAAAGATCCTCAGTGACGTCTGTGAAAGTGCTCCTGTAGATCACTGGAGGGAGAGCAGGGATATATTCACTGTGCCAAGATATTCAGATTATGTAAAGTTAAAGAAATCCAGTGGATTAAAATATGTTGTTTTTACAAATCCCTATAAAAAAATAAAAGAAATGATTAGTCGTGCTCTGTCTGAAGAGGACGAAGTTCAAGTTAGATCATTAGTCACAGATGTTGCTCAGCAGACAGACTTAATGATTCAGTCATTTAACATTTCAAAGATGGGCTACAACATCAGTTACATTCAACAGCTCACAGGTTACATCAAGGCAAGAGTGACAGAACATCAGGAAAGATCAGTGAATTATGTGTTCAAGAATGAATTCTTCATGGATTTGGTTTATTGCATCTTTAAGAGATCAAAGAAGACGATCACTGACCAACACAGACTGTTCAGAGAAGCCAATGATCCTGTAATATATGTTGAGCAGAAGAGAGGAGATTACTATAGTATTTTCCAGAAATACTGTCATGGAGCAACATCAGCTGTGATTTTTGGTGAGATCATCTGTCAGAAAGTGAAAGAGCCCATTGAGCAGAGCATCTACAAGAAGACCGCCAGAGATCTGATCGATGAAATGAGAGCAAACTGTCCATCAAATCTGGAGAAACACATCTTGACGACACTGGCAGAAGAGGAGGATTTTAACAAATACATGAACTATGTTCATAATCCCAGAGATCACTTCAAGAGTTTCATCAGAGATGAAGTCAGTCAGTACATCACTGATACGTTCAGTGTCAGTGTTTTACCCAAGATGAAGGAGAACATTAAACTCCTGCAGCAGAAGATCATGAAAGCCGCACATGAATCTACTGAATATGTTGAAGAGAACAGAGGAGATGTTGGTTTGTGGTTGAAGAGTTTCACACAGAAGCTCTCAGATGTGCTGATCTTCTCTGAAAAAGACCTCAGTGGAGTCAGACATGATGATGTTGATGATTTCAGCCTCCTAGAAGATGTGATAAGACACAAACTTCCTGATATAATGACTGACATCAGCAGTAGATTTAACACAAAGTCATTTCCAGTAAAGCTGGACTATAAATTCAGACCAGATGAGCTTCTGATTGATCAGCTCTGTCAGTGCTGTTGGGTTCAGTGTCCGTTCTGTGGAGCCGTCTGCACCAACACCATAGAAGACCATGATGGAGATCACAGTGCTCCTTTCCACAGAGTGAGGGGAATTAATGGAATATATTACAGCTCAACACAGAATCTCTGTCCTAATATTTGCACAAATCTAGTAGCAAGTCATCTGGATTTTAATACACCACATGGAAGGTTTAAATATAGAGACTACAAAAGAGCAGGAGGAGTTTATGCAGACTGGAGCATCAGCCCTGATCTCTCTAAACTGAACTACTGGAAGTGGTTTGTGTGCAGATTCCAGAAAGATCTGGAAAAACACTACAGTAAAACATTTGAGGGGAGTGGTAAGATTCCACATGAATGGAGAAAATACTCAAAACAGGAAGCTATTGATAGTTTAGATACATACATGTAATGAAGCAGATAAAGAAAGAGACTCTTGTGTCTCTTCTTAGATTTAGGAAGAAAGGAGTTTCTTTGACATTCATTAGTGAGAATCTGAGCTCATCTACTCCTCAGAAGATCAGTGCTTCATCAAATACACCAGACGAGAGTTAAAGACAAGATTCAATTCCTCATACATGATCTGAACTACAAAACAACATTTCTGAACATATGCCTAAATGATAAAACTCAAAATGCTTGATGAACATTAGAGTTTATTACTAATCAAAACAGAACTGAAAAAGATCTGTGATTGTTGATTTATGATTGAAGTGCATATATAAATGTGTTTGTTAAAGGCAGATTTTCATTTGCTGACAGTATTTCATTCATTACTTAGACATTACTAAAATATATCTGATAAAATAATGTTTATTACACAATACTGTGATCAAAATCTCTAATGCTCCATGATCTTGTACAGTGAGTTATAGCAAACATAAAACAACAAAGATTATAATTGTAATTTCTGTAAATCTACTGACATTGAGACACATATATCTCTGTAAATCTGCTTTGAAATTATATATAATGTGACAACAATAATAGATAAAAACAAAAAGTCTAGCTTCAAAAGAGTTAAAATTAGAGAGGTGAGAAATGAAATGCTCTGAGTCTGGATCTGCTGATCTTCCACTTCTGCCCTGTGTGTGTCTGAACAACAGAACTAAAGTCAACGGGACACAAACACACAGTGTGACTTTGACACATGAGAAAATGTGTGTGTTTACTTGCAGAAAGATTTGTGTTGATGAGCAACGAAGGCTATACAGGAACACATGCTTCAAAACAGAAATGCAGTGCAATTCCAGTGGACTTTACTAATGTTAGAACTAAGTTTATAAAAGTTGAAATGACAAAACTGTTAACAAAACCACTGGGCAATTACAGTTCATATGTGTATCATTCTCTGTTCAGTGTCACAAGAGTTCATCAGATTCATTTCACACTGCTTGTCCAAATGAACGAGATATAGAAACTTGTTAGCGCACATCAGCTCTAGCTTTGGGTTTTCCATCTGACCAGAGGATGAGGAAGAGCTGATTCTGATGTAAATGTCATGTCTGTGGTCCTCCTAAAACGTCAGACCTGGACTCTAGTGTAACCCCTCTCTAAATTGCCTTTGGGATTTACAGAGATATCCTCAGTCAAGTTTTCTCAGAGCACAGGGAAGAACTAGAGCTTTATCTGGCTATGATGGCAGACATTAGCCACCGATATGAACACCACAGATCATTTTCAGCAAAATATGCTTCATTCATCTCTGTATTCAACACCAGATTAGTCTGTTACTGGCACTGAACTGCTGGTCAGAGAGCCCTGGCCTAAAGCCCACGATATTGAGGTCCCGTCGCGTCTGAATCTGCCCGATCTGCTGTCCATGGTGCTGAATCTGCCATATCTGCTGTCCATGGTGCTGAATCTGCCCGATATCTGCTGTCCGTGGTGCTGAATCTGCCCGATCTGCTGTCCATGGTGCTGAATCTGCCCGATATCTGCTGTCCATGGTGCTGAATCTGCCCGATATCTGCTGTCCGTGGTGCTGAATCTGCCCGATCTGCTGTCCATGGTGCGGAATCTGTCATCTCTTTTGTTCATGGTGCCTAATCTGTTATCTCTGCTGTCCGTGGTGCTGAATCTGCCATATCTGCTGTCCATGGTGCTGAAGCTGTCGTATCCGCTGTCCGTGGTGCTGAATCTGTAGATGCTCCATTAGATATAAGAGGCCTGCCTATCCTTTCATTTAATGGTGTAATCATTTCAACGAATCTGTATGGACGTGAAATCCCTCTGCCCACAACACTACAAACCTGCGACGCGAGCAAAGCCTCCATTACTCAATACTGTCAATACTCTCCAGCTTTCTTTCATCTCAGCCAATGTCTATTTTATTGATCATTTAACCACTGGACTTTCTCAAGGGTTTTCAGTCGGTGTCCTTTCTTCTCTGTCTACTTACTACTCTGTAAAAAGAGATGTGTTAAAAAGGACACGTGTAGATTTTAACACATGTAGTGAGTGTGCTCAGGGTCAACTTGTGTTGTGTAGAATTTAACACAATAGATGTGCAAATCATTTTAACAAAGAAATTGTGTCAGGTAATTACATATTCAGATGTGTAATTTTAACAATAAAGCGAAAGGGGCACATGTAAAATTAGTAACCCTTTAATCAATAGTCGAGTACAGAAGAAGGAAGACGTGCCGAAAATATTAATAGTTTTAAGTCTAAGTTTTTCTTAATTTTAATAAATTCTCATACATTATTTTTTTTTATTCTTGTATTTTACTTGTACTTTTACTTTATTTGTGCCTGTATAGCACTTTGAACTGCATTGATTTGTTTGGAAAAGTGCTATATAAATAAAATTTGCTTGCTTGATGGCGAGTGTCGGTGTGCTCTTATAAAATGATGAAATGTTGAAAACAACACAACCTGTAAAAAGACGTGTTAAAAATTACACATAGATTTTAACACGCATCTTGTCTCGTTTCTCAAAACATCTCTATGTTTATATAAGGACTACACATTTTGTGTTACCTTTAACACAACTAAAGTGTTATTCCTCTTTACTCAGAAGTGTGTTGAAACCTTTTACACACTAATGTGAGTTTGAGTATATGGATGGATGATGTGCAGATTAGTTATTACAGTCTCTTCAAACTACACCATGTTATCCAGCAGTGCAGAACGATTTCTTAAAAATGAAATGTTTGCAGAAAGTTTTGAGCTGCAGGAGAAACTCACACACAGACTTCAAGAATCAGTTCATGAATCTCAACAACGGTGACAATCGACAAAATATTAATATTTACATTTACATTTACATTTACATTTAGTCATTTAGCAGACGCTTTTATCCAAAGCGACTTACAAATTAGGACTAGATTAAGCGAGTCGTCATGAAGAGGCAAAAACAAAAACAACGCAAGAAGTGCTCAAGATACGAAGTTCAGGCATTATTCAGAGTAGCATAAGCCCGATAAGTGGGGTTTTAGAGGAAAGGGGAGGTTTTTTTATTTTTATTTTATTTTTTTTCATGCGGTTAACCCTCTGAGGTCTGAGCTGTTTTCTGGGCCCTGGAGGTGTTCTGACATGCTCTGACATTTGTGGTTATTTTTGTTACTTGTGACATTTTCATGGCTAAAGTCTAATTACACTGTATTCAGCACAAACTCTGCTACAATAATATATCAGCAGCATGTATGTAAAAGTTTGTAGTTTTGAGATAATGACATTTATGCGTGGTTTGTGAAAATACAAAAATAAATTCTCACTGAAATAAGGTCATGAAACCCATACTGATTATTTCTTCACAAGACTTTTGAAAATTGTATGACGTAGCCTAGAATATTTGCTCTAAAACTATGTGAGAATCACCCTGACTGCTCATTCAGAGAAGACAATATATTGATTTAAAAATTTTACGACGTGTTTTGTGTGATAAAGCAATATGCGAAGGGGCGGATCATCTCATTAATATGAAAGCTTTCCACACCTGAGAAAGACAAAGAACCTCCCTAATGGCCCTATTAGGAGCTTATCAGGGCCCATCATTCTGACCACCCTTGCACAAAGAATGAGGAGATTTAAAAAAGAATGGCTTTTAAAATTGTTTGGATTTATTTACAACACAACATAATCCAAAGATACACAACAAAAAAGTACCATGTTCATGTACAGAGACATGTACTGTGAACGTTGAAGTCAGCAGGACTCAGTGGCATCTAGGCCCTGAAAAAAAAAAAAAAAAAAAAAAAAAAGTGAACATACTGATATCAAGAGAAAGGCCTGCACGATTTTGGGAATACATTTTAGATTTTTCTTGTTAAAATTGCTTTTTAAAATTCACAGAATACACACACACACTCACACAAATGTTTCCAACAATATATTATATAATGAACACCAGGTTTGTTGTGCCTTGTAGGTATAGGCTATGCGCAGTGCTGCATAAAATAATAACAATATAGCAGCCTATATATATTTTCAAAAAGATTTCAGTAACAACTAAGCTAGAGAAAAATATATTGATTATCATGTTACTTCAAATGTTTCCATCCGTTATGATGATATGAAATGAGATAATAATAAAAACATGAAGCCGTTTGGTGCGTTTTGCTTTCATCCGAAATATGATGTGTACATTCAAACGCGATCGCGCAGGAAAATATGATACATTCAAACGCGATCGCTATCAAAAATATGATACATTCAAACGCGATCGCGCTCAAATATAAAACATTATGGTTACCATATACATATCTACGTTTGAGCAGATATCCACAAACACAGTAACAGTAAACACGGGTCTAAATATTACTATTCCCCATATATCTAGCAACAGTTCAACTGCAACGTGACATTTATGCAACAATAACAAACTAATATGTAAGAATTTCTTACCTTACACCTTTCTTGTCTTCAAATCGCATTCTTTTTCTTCTGAGGTAGCCTAAATCCAATGTAAGCTCAGGCACGTCTTTCAAACTCGACGAAAAGTGAAGTGAAGTGTTTTGTTGTTGAGGTAATGAGCGAGACGCGTTCCATGTGGAGATTTGCATGTGAATATCTTTTGCGCAAGTGGGCGTGGCCAAATTAACTGTAATGAGGAAGCGTTTGAGAAGCTGGACATCTTGTTGGTTTTATACAAATTACTTAAACAGAGAATGTTTGTTTTCGTTTTGAATCCGATCATTTAAAAGTACACACTTAAATGTTTATAAAGGTGTATGGCTCATAAATGTGCGACAAGTATTCGCTGAGTTTTGTTTCAGTTTATAGACGTGCTCAAGAAAAAAAAGTTCACCGCGACGGAGAGGCAGAACGCACACCCTGTTTATTTTCTTTATTTTACAAAAGCACAATGTTTTGGTTTGATTGTAAGTGGACACATACAAAAGGAGAAATATCACAGATTCTTTTTTTATATTTCTTTTTTCTGTATGACTATAAATGACTGAGTAATTTAAGTTTATAGTGCTACAATGTGGAGAAAATCCAGCAAAACGCGCCCGCGCGTTTGTCGACCTCAGAGGGTTAAGTGCTCACGGAAGAGATGAGTTTTCAGCTGTCTTTTGAAGGTTGTCAAGGATTCTGCATTCCGGATGAGGGTGGGGAGAGCGTTCCACCAGCATGGAACTGTGTATGAGAATGTTCTGGAAAGAGATTTTGTGGCTCTCTGTGATGGAACCACGAGACGTCGCTCGTTGACCGATCGTAGGCGTCTGGTAGGGATGTAGGCTTGTGGTAGTGAGTGAAAGTAGGAGGGAGCTGAGCCTGTGGTAGATCTGCGAGCGTCAATGCCTTGAACTTGATGCGAGCAGCGAGAGGTAGCCAGTGCAGAGAGATGAACAGAGGAGTGACGTGGGCCCTCTTGGGCTCGTTGAAGACAAGACGAGCTGCAGCGTTCTGGATCATCTGTAGAGGTTTGGTTGCACATGCTGGAAGTCCGGCCAGAAGAGCATTGCAGTAGTCAAGCCTACAAATGACCAGGGCCTGGACGAGCAGTTGTGTTGCATGCTCAGTTAGGAAAGGCCTGATCTTCCTGATGTTGTGCAGTGCAAACCTGCATGATCGAGCTGTCTTTGAAATGTGATCTGTGAAGGTCAGCTGGTCATCAAGCGTTACTCCAAGATTTCTGACCGACCTTGAAGGGGTGATTGATGATGATTCTAGCTGGATAGTGAAGTCGTGCTGTAGAGACGGATTGGCAGGGAGGACGAGAAGCTCAGTCTTTACCAGGTTGAGCTGCAGGTGATGCTCCTTCATCCATGTGGAGATGTCCGCCAGACAGCTTGAGACCCGTGCAGCTACTGTGGGATCATCTGGTTGAAATGAGAGGAAGAGCTGTGTGTCATCAGCATAGCAGTGGTAGGAGAAACCGTGTGCCTGTATGATGTGTCCCAGTGATGTGGTGTAGATGGAGAAGAGGAGGGGACCAAGAACTGAACCCTGGGGAACACCTGTGGTCAGTTGATGAGTTCTGGATACCTCGCCTCTCCATGCGACCCTGAAGGACCTACCTGTGAGATAGGACTCAAACCAGTGGAGTGAAGTTCCTGTGATGCCCAGTAATGAGAGGCTGGACAGAAGGATCTGATGATTCACAGTGTCGAAGGCAGCAGACAGATCCAGGAGAATGAGGACTGAAGATTTGGAAGCAGCTTTTGCAATCCGTAGAGCTTCTGTGACTGACAGTAGTGCAGTCTCAGTTGAATGCCCTTTCTTGAAGCCAGATTGGTTGACATGTAGCTGGTTGTTTAGAGACAAGAAGGATGTTACTTGGTTGAAAACAGCTCTTTCAAGTGTTTTCGCAATGAATGGTAGGAGAGAGATAGGTCTGTAATTCTCTACAAATGATGTGTTTAGTGTTGGTTTTTTAAGCAGTGGTGTTACCCGAGCCTGCTTGAATGCTGTAGGGAAAGTGCCAGTATGGAGGGATGAGTTGATGATGTGTGTGAGTGCTGGTAGAAGTGTGGGAGAGATGGCTTGTAGAAGGTGTGAGGGGATGGGGTCTAGAGGGCAGGTGGTAGGATGACTGGAGAGGAGAAGTGTAGATACTTCTTCCTCGGTTAGCGGGGAGAAGGAGGACAGAGGGTTATTGGCTGTGGAAGTGGTCAGTCTGGGTTTCTGTGTGTGTGGAGCTGAGAACTGACTGCTGATAGTTGTTGTTTTGTTGGTGAACAAGTTCGCAAAATCGTCAGCAGTTAAAGAGGAGGTGGGTGGTGGTGGAGGTGGACAGAGGAGAGAGTTGAATGTCTTGAAGAGTGATCGTGTGTTGGAGGAGCTGTTGATCTTGTTGTGGAAGTATGAAGATTTTGCAGCATGAACATCAACAGAAAAGGAAGAGAGGAGAGATTTATACATACTCAGGTCAGATGTGTCTTTGGATTTGCGCCATTTCCTCTCCGCCGCCCTGAGTTCGGTCCGGTGTTCACGAAGAACCTCAGACAACCAGGGGTTAGAGGGAGTAGCGCGTGCTGGCCTGGAGGAGAGAGGGCAGATATTGTAGAGAAGAGGTTAGAGTGGAGCATAAGGTATCCGTTGCGGTATTCACATCCAGAGATGAGAATTGTGAGGGTGGGGGAAGAGAAGATGACACAGCAGAGGAAAGATGGGAGGGAGAAAGTGAGCGCAGGTTTCGCCTGAGAGTGACTGGTGGTGGGGGTTGGTGGTGCAGGGGTAGAGAGATGTAGACTGAAAGTAATGAGGAAATGATCTGAGACATGGAGAGGTCTCACCAAGATGTTGTCTGTGATGCACTTGCGTGTGTAAACCAGGTCCAGTTGGTTGCCTGATTTGTGAGTACTTGTAGTGATGAGTCGTTTGAGATCGAAAGAGGCTAGGAGAGAGATGAAGTCAGTTGCATGCGGCTTTTCGAGATGAATGTTGAAGTCACAGAGGACTAGAAGTGGGGTGTCGTCCTCAGGGAAAGAGGACAGCAGCACATCCAACTCCTCTACGAAGTTACCCAGCTGACCTGGGGGGCGATAAATGACTACAATATGGATCTTCTTGGGAGTTGTAAGTGTAATAGCATGATATTCAAATGAGTTGTTGTTGCATAGAGAAGAGAGTGCTGAGTATTTCCAATTGTTAGAAATGAGAAGCCCTGTACCCCCACCCCTCCCAGACTGGCGAGGGGAGTGAGAGAAGGAGAAATTGCTAGAGAGAGCAGCGGGGATTGCTGAGTCTTCTGGACGAATCCAGGTCTCAGTCAAGCCCAGGATACACACAGTGTATTCACACCTGCCTCGTTTGGTTCGATTGAATCGAACTCTAGTTCGTTTCCCCCCTTGGTGCGGACCTTTTGGGCAGGTGTGAATACAGCAATCGAACTCGGGTGCGGACCAAACAATCGAACCGAGACCCAGCTGAAGAGGTGGTCTCGGTACGGTTCCAAACGAACTCTGGTACGGTTCGTTTACGGTGTGAACATGAACCGACCCAATTGCAGAAAACTGCACCTTTTTATTTGACTGCTCTTATGAGGATACTTAACAAAACGGACATTTCGGCATAATGGTGTCTAAAGCGAGCGAGCACGGCAGAGAGCGAGAGACCTTGCGCGTGTGTGTGCGCTAGTGTGACTCACGAAGCGCATGTAACGACCCAAGCAATCAATTGTCAGTGCAGGCGGGCTTTTATCTATACCATATAGTTTCTTCATATTGCGTTTGTAGAGAATAACACCAAATCAGTAAAATAACAAATATTACATTACAAAATATGTCCATGCTGAGCCTGTTTGTGCACTTCCTGCTTTTCCCTGCCTGAGAGTTCCTGTCCAATGAATGGCCGACCTTAGCACACGTGTGGTTTTGTTTACACATTTTGGTTCACTTGCAAAAAGAGCAGTGTGAAAGCGAACCGTACCAAACAAAACAAAATCAACATTCTATTTGGTCCGGACCAAAGCAAGTGAACTATCGGACTTTCCTGGTGTGAATACACCATAAGAGTAGAATGAGATGCAAAGGCTGGAATAAAGTCAGCTTTATTGACTGCTGACTGACAATTCCATAGACCCACGGAAATAGAGAGAGGTGTGTGTGAGGATGAGAGAATTGGACGCAGATTAGCAGTATTGCGCTGCCTTTTGCGCGTGATGAAAGGGCGTTGCCGAGAGAAAACAGGAATGTATTGGAAGCACAATATATTGTGCTTCCAATACATTCCTCATCTGTTTATATAATATAAACAGATCAACTCTGAACATCACAAAAAATCAACTAAAGTCACAACAAAAACAGCAAATAGTCAGACAAGTAGGAATATTCATCTGCATAATTTATTCATGCCGCAATGCATGCTGGGAGTCATGGATGAATTTTGTACTATGCTGGTACCCAGCATGCATTGCGGCATGAAGCTTTTGGTTTGTCATCATTGTTGAGATTCCTGTGCTGATTCTTGATCTCTGTGTGAGTCTGTTTATTACTCACCAGATCAGGGGTCCGTTCTTCGTACGTCGCTAACTCAGTTAGCTGGATTTGATTGTTGGCGATTTGGCATGATCTTGGATTGTTTGGTTCTTCAACGCTCATCCTGGACTTGCTGTCATAGCAACATGTGCGCAAACTTAAACCTGCTCGCGAGCAGGCTTATTTCATGTTAACAGGATTAGATCCCGGCTTCATAAGAGGAGCTGATGCGGGGAGTCCAGCGCAGCGCGATAGTGCACTTTCTGAGATATATATTTTTTTCTCGTGATTCGTGAGATTGTCGTTTTTTGTCACTTTTATGTTTAAAAAACAGGTTTAGTTTTTTTTTTGTGGCATTTCCAAGCCACTTAAGGACACAATGTTGTAAAGAAGTTTTTTTTTTTTTAGGCTATCATAATTTTTTATGAAGATCATGCAATCATGACCATGCCGATTACAGATATGTCACTCAGGCTTCACTAACGTGATTGGTACCATAGACTATAGGCTACCATAGACTGCCATCAAGGCCTCAATGAAGGAGATTATGTGAACAGAAAGGGGATTCACAATGTAAATGTGCAGCCCAGTTACTATTGTGATTCTTAATATTCCAGATTAGTAATATTATATCAAATAAAAAAAGGCAGTTGACTAAAATCTTCCATATCACAAATGTGAAAGCAAAATGGCCAGGATCTGTGCATGACTTAAGAATTTTCAGAGATTCACATTTATGCACATTATCTGAAAGTGGTAAGGAAAGTTCCACAATTAAATATCAAGCTCACTGTATTACATACACTTATGCTGATCCTAACAGAACTGCATTTTTTCATAGGTGATTATGACATGTTCCTGCATGCAGACAGGTGTTTTATGACCCCATTCCCTGACCCAAACCAGTTACAGTGCAGCTCTAGCCAGGACAAGGGCACACAATGATATGAACTTTGGCTAACTAAAGGGAAGATTTCAGTGTCTGAGAAGTCTGAGGGTTGCACACCTGACAGGGCCTGTGATATTGCTGCATGTGCCATATTACACAACATTGCCAAAAAAAAAAAAAACACTTTTCATTAAATGTTTAATAAAAGACAAATATGCTTAGTTCCTTGAGTTTTATTTCAATTGTTCTTTGTAAAGAAAAGCCAGTGGTCAAGTGCCTGCAACAAGAGATATTAGACACATGCCTCATGCAACAAATAAAAAGGAAAAGTTGGCTATCCACTGCCCACCTGTAGGCCTATGTCTCCTCTGTCTGTGCAGACTCTTCTGTAGGCCTTTCTGTAGATGTGGAATCCTGCAACTTATATTGCAGCCATAAAGCATACAAGTATAAATGAAGTAAAGTTATTTATGCACTTGCAGGTAGGCTAGTTCCTCCATATCTGAGAGGGTTTATTCACTGTCCAGTGCAATGGAAACAAATGGACATTACAAAGTCTTATATACTTTCTTTCCTTTGGAAAGTTAGAAAATGTCCACTTACTGCACATATTTCAGCACCACTTTCTTGGGAACAGATACAAGTGTTGGTGTATTATGTAAAAGTGCACAAAAGAGGAAAACACAATGTCATTACAATGAACTACACTGGGGAAAAATGTGATCAATAACTCATGGCAAAATATTTTTACATTAACATAAGTTTATCAGTTTTCACTTTCACAAGTCAAAGCAATTCATCATTACTCAAGATTTAACAGTTGAAATGACTATACGGCCTTAATTTAATGCAGCAAAAAATATTTTACAGTGTAGGCTACTAAGATCTTTTCTATTTGGTTGCTTTTATAAACAGAACACCATTTATTTAACAGTGCCTTTTATAAAAGAGACTATAATATAACTAAAAATTAAATAACTAATATTATTAAAAATATTTTTTTTTGTACTTCACTTTTATTTGTTCCCATGTTCTAGTGTGGTGACTCTGACATTACAATGCACAAAGTAATCATGCAATTATTAAAATACAAAAATATAGGCTAATAAGTGATAAAAACATCTAACATGGCCACTTCTAACAGATTTAAATTGTCTGCTACTTTTTGCCAGCCCTCTCTCCTGGCTTTTGCGGACTTTGAGGTGTTCCCTGGCGTTTTGATTAAACATTAAAATTCCGAATAAACTTCGACTATTAGTTCTTGCTCTGCTGAGGAGAAAAACTGAGCGCGCTCTTTGGCCACACTGAACAGCCAATAGCAGTGTTGCTGATCAATGTTTCTACTATCGATACATATCCCCTTTTAACCAGCGCATGAACGTGCAGTTATCTCAGATAACTCAATCCAGCGATACTAATCATATCCGGCAAGTGTGTTCGAAGAACCGAGTTAGCCAGATCATGATTCGCACGATGATATCATCTTGGATGTGTCATTTGATCTCGGATGTAATAAGCAACGTACGAAGAACGGGCCCCAGACGTCTACAGACGTTCTTGTTGAGAATTAACAGATTTTTAGATGTTGATGTTTCATTGAATCGTGATTAGTGTCAGCTTTATTTGGGCCCTTGACTCTTTAACATTAGGTTTTTCTCTGCTTACACTAACTGTGTTTATTTTGCACATTTGAAGGAGCAAGAATAGACATGAGATAATATTAAAAATATAATCTTACGATAATATTATCATCATGTGGTATTGTTAATCTCAGCAAGTGTGTAATGTCTGATAGGTGACTTGTAAAAAGGTTTTAATGATTGTGGTTGTACAGCACGAGATCAGCAATGTTGCCGTTATCTGCACATTAGTTTTTAAAGAGACGTTGAGTACAGGAACTTAAAGTCTACACACTGTAAAAAGAGATGTGTTCAATACAGAGTGTGTTGATGGTATTTTCACTCATGTTGTGTAGATTTTTAACACACAATTTTTACACTAAAAAAAAAATGTAGTAAATTTTAAAGCTGTGAAATCAATGAAATATACTGTATGAATTGAGTAAATGCAAGTAAAAAAAATTAAGTAAAATAAATTTGAGTAACTGCATCTGGTACATTAACTAATAAAATTGAGTAGAAATAATTTAACATTTAAACATTTAAAAAACAATATTTATGAGTAATATTAACTGTTTTTATTTATGAGTAATATTAACTTTTTTATTTCCTCTAAACCTTTGTAAAATAGTATTCCATAAAACCACCAGTATACATGACATTGGCCTTTATTGTCGATGAGTACAGCAATACAGCACATTTTACTGTTTTAACATGTATACAATATTGCCTACATTTAAACTCATTTAACAAACATTTTAGAAGTAAAAATGAAACATTTAAACATTCAGGTAGCCTACACTGTAAAAATGAATACGCTATACTCAAAATTGTGGCAACAGATTACAAGAAATATTATTCATTAAATTTAACAAATAAATTTCAAAATATCTGAATAACATACAGATGTCAAAGATGCATTAAGAACTCTTTATTTTGTATTGCCAACATTGAAGACACCTGATGTTAACAAGCAGAATCACTGAAGGAGAAAACCGTAATTGTAAGTCACCATTATGACGATCAGTGTTTGCTTTAGTTGGGCTCTTGACCCTTAAATCATTGACTTTAGATTTAGTTTGGATGCTGTAACTGAGTTATAACAGCAAGATAAACAAAGAGTAAAGGTGATCTGATGGTGTTGATTGTGTTTTAACATAATCATTATTTCACAATCATTTGACCTGAATCTCTGAACTTATATAGAGCCCAATTTCCGAGTTAGGTTTACTTTATTAATTATAGCAGCACTGTCCTTGTACAGCATAATATTTTTAGCCATTTCAATGAAATGGTCGCAGGGGCGTGTCTAGAGGGGGGGGCACGGGGTGGCACCTGAAAATGCCCACCGCACCATTGGACCAGAGCGCTGTCAATCACTGCTTGATTTGAGACTCGCGTGAAGAGGAAGCGAGCACAGTTGCACGTTTACAAAACAGGAGGAGAGAGACTCCACAACACGTCAGTGTTTACGGTATGTACACACTAAATTATATATTTTGAAATATCGCATCGTATGTTAGTATTTAGTCTGATACTTTAGTGTGTGACTGACCAAGCTATGTATTAAAGTTATATATTTTGAAATATCGCATCTTATGTTAATAGTCTGATACTTTTTATGTGTGTGACTGACCAAGCTATTGCATGTAGCTAGTAGATTAGCTAACGTAACTTCGGCAGACTACTGAATAGAATTGACTTTGTCAGTGTTATTCAGCAGCAATGCACACACCACCACATGCATATAAAGTAGATAAATATTACTTTATCTGTTGTTTTAAAGACTAAAGAAAGGCACAATAATATTTTCCCAAAAAGGCCTGATAAACACTGAAATGTTTGAACGTTAACTAATACCAGCTACATGCAACTCTGTGTAATTTAGATAGCCTACTTAAAGGATTAGTTCACTTAATTTAAATGGTCATTTACTCACCCTAAACTTGTTTCAAACCTGTATGAGTTTCTTTCTTCTGCTGAACACAAAAGAGAATAGAGTTAAGAAAGTCGGTAACCAAAATCAGGTGAGGGACCCCATTGACTTCCATAGTAGGAATAAAATAACATGGCAGACATTGGGGTTCATCAATTAATTTTGGCTACCAAGATTCTTCAAAATATTTTCTTTTGTGTTCAGCAGAAGAAAAACCTTTTATTTTAAAGTTGTTAATGTTGAAATGACAGGGACTAATCTTTGCTTTATCAATATGTCTATTTATTTAGATATTTCACAATCCAGAGCGGTTGGTCCTGTGCAGCCTAACTTAGCGATGTTTCCTAGAACACAGCAAGGAAAAAAAAAGTAGGGCATGTAATTCTACACGGTATAAAGAATATCCATGGATAGAATATTAACAAAGCCAGAACTCGGCCCATTGTTTTGTATGTAGACATTTTTCACTCCCTTCTGCCCCTCAATCTGCCTTCACTTCAAGCTCTGGTTTTGCAAACTGGAAAAAAGCACTATATAAGGACAGTGGGTTTGCAATGCATGCCAAATCAGAGCACCATGTAAATGCAATGTGGGCATGGTCTGACTACACAAGGGGAGCTGAGAGCAACACATCTTTGTTGAAATCAATTAAAAAAGACTACCTAAAAAGAGTCAAAGAGAATCAGGACTATATAAAAACCGTGGCAGATGTTCTCCTGCTTACTGCTACACAACATATTCCCAGAAGAGGCCATCGTGTATGGGATCAAATTCCCGCCAAATATATAGCGGTCGCGTATAAAAAAATAATAAGCGTGAATCAAAAATTTAAAAACACATGTAAAAATATATTGCACAAACTGAAAAAAAGAATGCAAAATGATCAGAATAGCAAACAACATGGTCACGGATCAAAATATAATAAGCGTGAATAAAGAAATAACAAGCATGAATAAAAACTTTAAACACATTAAAAGTTATTTTGCACAAAACTTAAACTTATGGTCATGCTTTGTTAAAAAGTATGGTTTTATTACTGTGTACTTTGTGCTTTCTTGCATTTTCTGCTCATATTTTACTCTTTTGTACGCTTGTGATGTTTTTCTCTTCGCTCTTCTTTCTATGTTCTGCGCTTGCTCTTCCAAATGTTGCAGTTCGAGTTTCATGTAAATTAGGGCGGGCTTAAGCGTCACCATTGGTCCACTAGTTCTAGATTGACAGATACTCCTCTAGCCAATCAATGGAAGAGGGGAGTTGACGTCACACCAATGCGACTCGTGGCTACTGATGCTTACTTGTTATACAGGGGAAGACGACCATCAACAGGACACCTTTAAACTGCATGTGTGCCTGCAACTCAAACTGTTGCCGGTATACGTATACCTGGCAATATGGTATAGTTAAATTCGTCATCCTAACAACGACCTGTTACAGTTATGCCTGTCTGATGATCCATCATTCACCTCTAATGCACTTGACCTGGCACCGCGAGCGTCGATCTTCTCCGAGCAGCCACCACCTACTGGCCGTTTTACTTTCATATTTAATCAATAACAAGGATGTGTAATGTCGGTCCTGGGTGCAGAGTTTAGCTCCTTCAACCCTAATCAAACACACCTGAACCAGCTAATCATCGTCTTTAGGATATTTAAGACAGGTGAGGTTTTAAATCGGAGTTGACGCTAAACTCTGCAGGACAGCGGCACTCTAGAAACAACGTTACCTATCGCTGATGGAGATGTTGCTGTATTCAAATTTTAAGCTATATTTAAAACATTAATTCTAAAGTAATATGCAATTATGTAGCTATGTAAGTAAACACAGTAAGTTTGTAATAAATCACTGTATTAAATTCAACTGGTTTCTCTATATCTTCTCTGTAACACAATCATTTTCAATAATCTTGTCAAATTTGGCGAGGTTAATAAAAAAAAGGTAGGCAATGCGTAGCGGCGACAGGTCAAAGTCCTAAAGTCTTCAGACAATGGCCGTTTTTAACTTAGTTTTTGCGACGAATTGTAGTGTTTCATAATTGCAGGATGTTTCGCTTACAGCAGCCTTAACATATTGACATCATGAGCCAAGTAATACCTATTGTTTAACACCAATTACCAGTGTGCACATTAACATTCTCATGTATCTAAAAAAAAAATGAATTTAATTATTTATGTCCAGAGTTCAGATAGCTTTACTGCTTGAAAGTCTTTGTAAAGTTAAATTGAACTGCCGTCTTCCCTTGTAAGTGTAGCACTCCTGTAAAAATAAAAATGAAATAAAAATGTAAAAATGAAATAAAAGAGAGTGCAGCAGTGCTTCTTTGTTGTTATATTTACTCAGAATGAAGTGCTTCACGGGCGCGCACCACCCACTGAAGTGTGCGGTGACCTATTTTTTTACAGTCTATGGCGGTGACGCAATCACGCTGGTATGCCAAGCGAAAATAATTAATTTAATAAATGCACATATCAAAGCACAAATAAGAAATTGAACAGTATATAAAAGTATTAGAAAAATAACATTTTAGTATATTATAATGGAATTGAAGAAATTGTACAAACATAAACAGCTTGTACCACGAGTCGCATTAGTGTGACGTCAACTCCCCTCTTCCATTGATTGGCTAGAGGAGTATCTGTCAATCTAGAACTAGTGGACCAATGGTGACGCTTAAGCCCGCCCTAATTTACATGAAACTCGAACTGCAACATTTGGAAGAGCAAGCGCAGAACATAGAAAGAAGAGCGAAGAGAAAAACATCACAAGCGTACAAAAGAGTAAAATATGAGCAGAAAATGCAAGAAAGCACAAAGTACACAGTAATAAAACCATACTTTTTAACAAAGCATGACCATAAGTTTAAGTTTTGTGCAAAATAACTTTTAATGTGTTTAAAGTTTTTATTCATGCTTGTTATTTCTTTATTCACGATTATTATATTTTGATCCGTGACCACGTTGTTTGCTATTCTGATCATTTTGCATTCTTTTTTTCAGTTTGTGCAATATATTTTTACATGTGTTTTTAAATTTTTGATTCACGCTTATTATTTTTTTATACGCGACCGCTATATATTTGGCGGGAATTTGATCCCATAATCGTGAGTCAGAGGAGTCTGAGAATAGGGGGAACTTTCTGGCCATATTGGAGCAAATAGGAAAACATGACCCAATAGTGAAGAAAAAACTGTCCAGCGGAAATGCTGAGTACATAATGCAAAAATAAATCCTGGAGTGTTTGGCAGAGATGGTTCAACAAAATATCATCGAAGAAGTCAAAGAAAACGAGTCATTCAGTGTTCTAGTTGATAAGGACATGAGTAAAAAAGAACAAATTTCCCTGGTCCTGAGATATTATTATAAGGGTGCAGTACATTTTAAAAAAGCTGATAGTTTAAATGCTGAAGGGTTGACAGAGAAGATCATCAATTGTCTTGAGAGATATGGATTGGATTACAGAAGCAATCTTGCAGGTCAGGGATATTGCAATGCACATTGCCTGAACTTAGTTTTAGTTGATACTGTCAAGTCAGTACCTGAGGCATCATGTGTCTGTTCTTTACTGGATATGTCTTCATGTCAGGCTCATACACTCACCACAAATGGCTTGAAGTTCAGAAAGAAAAGTATGGAGGTCAGCCTAGAGAGCTTCAGAAGCTTAGCGACACAAGATGGGCGTGCAGGCACTTTGGAGCTGTGGAAACACAGCTCAAAAGTGTAATATCAGCATTGAAAGTGTGAAAAAAAGGCAACGTAAGACCAGCTCTAGACTAGAAGGATCTGAAGGAAGGAAGTGACCAAGATGACAAAGATGGTTTTAGAAAGAACATCTTCTATCCAATCATTGGCTCTGTTATTGGGGAATTACAGAAACGTTTCTCCAGGCCCAACTGCAACATAATGAGCGGTGTTCAAGCACTCCATCCTAACAGCAACAGCTTTCTACAAGAGTCGCCCCTTTTTTCATTCGCAGAGATCTATGAGTCAAATTTGGATGATTTGTGATTTTGACCCACAGGAACAGACACACTTCATGCTGAGAATGTTTACACACACACACATTTCATTTTTGTGTTGAAAATAAAGTAATGTAAAGTAAATAAAATAATGTTACATTACTAAATAACGTCTGTGTGATTTTTTTCAAGGTGGAGAGGAGGAGCTGATGGAGATATTGAGGGAGGAGGACATGAAGTTTCAGAGAGACAGAGGAGAGGAGATCACAGGAGAGCAGGGCGAGAATGGACAGATAGTTTTCTCTTCTCCACAGATTGGTAGAGAAAGAAACTTTTGGTTATGTAAATTAAAATTTGTAAATGAAACAATTGTATACATTATTTTTATGTAAGTTATAATTTGTAAATGAAACAAAAATAATTTCTGTGCATTGTTTATTTCTGTAATGCAAGTTATAGGCTAACTTGTAAATGTAATAAAGAAATTATTCTGTACATTTATTTTTGTCATGTCAATTAATGTGTACATTTGCTACAAAATAAATAGTTCTAGGCCTATACATGTTTACTTCCAGTACTTTTTACAACTATTTCCAAGATAAGTTTGTCTATCTGGGATTGAGTGCATGTTTCCACGGTCCACCAGCAGGTTTGCAGGGCTGATCAGTCGACGGCTGCCGGTCACTGAGATCTTCTCAGAAAGAGGGAAGATTAAATCAAATTGTCTCACATACTCAAAAATCAAACCATTAAATATTTTAACATGCAGAAACCGTCCTATGAGCGAAACTCTGCAGGACAACGGCCCTCCAGGACAGATGTTGCCCATCCCTGATCTAGAAGACATATTTCTAGTGTTTCTATTATACTGCTCATATTTTTTTATTTTTACAATATCTAATATCAAAATCTAATACCGCCGGTAAAGATTGATAACATGCAATCAATCAATACATAAATAAATGAATAAAATAAACTCTTAAAAACAATGAAAAAGTGTCTCACGGTTAGAATGGGGAAATGTTTTTTTTTTTTTTACATAAATATAAATAATATTAGACTTATTTTTACAGATATGTATCCTATATACTATAGTTTAAATGTAGTGTGTTTTTCTGGCTCATAAGAAAGAAAAGAATGTCGAATATAAATGACAGTTTCATTATAGTTCTTTCAAAATTATTTTGTTACCTTGAAAAATGTTGATACCTTTATTGAGAAGTTGCAGACTCATAATCTTATGACAATGGAAATTTTATATAATTTGATAGTATTGAATATAAACATCAGCACATTGATAACATGCCAAAACAATTAATACACCTGTCAAAAAATGGGGTTAAAAATGGAAAAATTTAGATTTAGTATTTTATTTTCATATACTAATAAAATATTACTTTTAATATTAAGAGTTTATACTAAAATGTATGTCCTATGCTGTTTTCCGTCCAATAATCAGTAGATGTTTAGTTATTTTAAGTAACAATTTCTAATGTTCTAGAAATTAACTTTACCGGTTATATATTTAACGGTTTTAACAAACTTTATCGGTCATTATAAACATAAACAAATGTTCCCTGAATCTCTGTGTGAAATAGTGTTTATTTTATTATGTAATTTTTCATAATGATGAACTCATGTTAACTGAATGAGACACATATAGTTATCAGAGACACATGTAGATAAACAAACTTCAGCTGTTTAGAAGTAAACAAACACAAGTTAGTGACACACAGAAACAGGTTTGTCGCACACACTGAGATTGAGAGACTGAGAGTTTGAGTGGCGCCTCCTGCCGGACACTCAGAGAAACACTCACACGGGTTCATATAGTGTCAGAAACGGATAATAAAGGGACCTAAAACAATAGCATTCTGCATTCTTGAATGTTTTTTGTTTCATTTTCATCTGCACTAAATTGCATTACGTTCAATCCATATTGAATAAAATATAGTTGGAATCGTCCTCGCCCTCATGCCGTTCTGTGAGTTTCTTCTGTGCACACAACATTGAACTTTCCCTGTGTGAGCACAAATCACTTGAGACATTCCTCAGAATATATTTTGTGTGATTTAAGAGTAATAGGCTACACGCACTGGAAGTCCCAGCATTATTAATCTATCAGCACGCCCATAACTGCGAGCTGGGGAAGATGACGCGCAAACGAAAGTGAAAGAAAATCGAGACAAACTTGGACAAACAGCAGCTCGACTCCTGGTGAGTTTACATGTCCTGCAACGAGTTTTATACAGACGTGCTGATTTATTGATAAGTCATTAAACATTATATTGAGATTATAAACAAACATATATCTAATTGTTTTATGTTTTGAATGTATTTGTTGTTGTTTCAGGAAGTATTTTCCTGCGCTGTGATCTTTCTGCGGTCTGATACAGTAAAGATGGCGACGGTGCCTGAAACTCCTCCTGGTAAGAGAGTCAATCCAGGATTTATCAACGCAAATTAACCGAGCTCCTAATTTAATATTTCCAACTGATTTCTCAAAATCATCAATTTTTTTTCGGGCATGAGCAATCCAAAATGCGCCAGAAAGTTTTTAATTTTAGACTTGTTTGATGACAAGTGTTAAACTTATATAGGTCCAAAGGGCAAAGCACACCTTAAGAAAGAAATAGCTTTTCGCTCCCCCCAAAGTGCATGATTTTTATTGAACATTGATGGCGCAACAGGTTTTGTGTGAAAATAAAACATAAAAGTGGTTTATTTAGTTTAAAAATCGTATTATGTATGAGGTGGTGAGGGGGGTATTTTACTTTGTGCAAAAGACAGTATTGATACAAATACTTTAGCCAAAATAATGTTTTTAATAATGTCTAAGGTAATACTTGTTCAAAACAATAACAATTTAAGCAAAGTTTGAACTATTTTATGTTTATTTTGATTTATTTAAATAAATATACTGTCATTAAAATGTTAATTAAAAAAAAATACAGAAACAAAATTATTTTAAAAAGTAAGCATTCTAAAAGTTCCCATAATTATTTAATATAGAATTGCAGTAGTAATAAAGTATATTGTATTATATTATATGATTAATATCATATATTTAAAAAATGACATCTGAATCTAGCCATGTCATGTCAACAAATGGTAAAGTCAGCAGCTGTTTATTATCATGTTAATTATTGTGCCTTTTACCCCAAATACCATACTTTTCCATATTCTTCCTTTATTGGATAACTGTTGCTTTAATTACCTTGAACAAAACGGAAAATCATTAACAAGACCTACACTATATTGCCAAAAGTTTTGTATTAAATATATATTTTCAAAAACATGTTTTACTCTAAACCTGTAACAAAATCAATGCCATAAATGTAAACAAGCTGTTCCAAATGTGAGGTTGATACTGTATGTCTCAAAATACAGTCAATAATTTTATCGATTCTTCAACATTTGAAAAAACATAAAATATTTGATTAAAGTATCGCAGAATCAAATTTGTGCTGCTGCCCGCGTCAAGGATCAGCTGAATTTGCACATGCATCTTGACAAGCAGATGTTTATGAAATGTGATAGATGTGCATCTAGTGGTTTAGAGGAAAATAAAATCAAAGGCGCCTTTTACCCTGTTGTACCGGATATATATTACTTAATGTAATAAATATAAGGCCAAATATTTGCTAGTCCTCACAATGATTTCACCAGAATATTTATATAAGCACATAGTTTTCAATGTGTGGTTCCAGTAATTATATACACAGGTTAAGATACTCACACGGTAACTTCCACAAAGGTTGTTTATTCCAGGTAAGAGCAGGAAACAAGCGATGTAAGCAGATGAGTGACTGAGTTTAATGATAAGTAGCAAACACTAATCGATTAACAACAGTCTAATATTTGTTGGTGCAGACAGTTGTAAACAGGATGGCTGGAGACTGAAGAGTATTAAAGATGGGATCGTAACAGGTAAGGGAACAGGTAGGTAGTCGGATGAGAAGTTCAGATAGGAGCAAGATGGATTAAGATGGCGCCTGGCTACCTGTCGGTAGAGTCCTGCACGGGTTCGGGTACCCGATGGGTGACCCGCAAATTTTGCTCAAACGGGTGAAAATTATCCAACTGTGTCGGATACGGGTGTGGATCGGGTTGGACACGGGGAAAACACGGGTCTAAACACGGGTTTAAAACAATCATATGCAAACGTAAAAATATATGCATATTTTTAGGAACACATCTACAAAAATATGCCTGTATTTCAAGTTGATAAAATAATTTAAAATCCACATCAGTTTATTTGTGCCCACCTCCTCCCAGGATCTCTATACCTACTTTCAGTTTTAAAAATTCATCATAACCGCGCGCGCGATCTGCTTGCAGTCGTCAAGATGAATGCTGAGGAGTTGAAGAAAAGAATAGCTAGTGGAGATGTTAAAGTTGTCGACAATAAGTCCAGTGTGGGAGAAATTCGGAGTTATCTGTGGAACTTCATTGCTGAGGAAGCACGCAGATAGCTGTGGTAACAAACCTAGCAGTTCTGTCGATCAGTATTTTTCAAATTTAACATTGTTAAAGGGGTCATATAATGGTACATGCACTTTTACAAGTTGATTGTACTGAACTGTGTGTTGGCAGTGCCTGTACACAACCATCATAAAATGGCGTCTAAGCGATTGTGGTGTTCTGTTCTTGGGTGTAATAAGGAACACAGCAGTCATTCTGATGTTCCTAAACCCGAACCGCTGAAGACGCAGTGGCTGAGTTTGTTTTCGAAGGGAATATTCCCCACGATCAACGTCAATGCTTTCATGTTTGCGCGAATCATTTCACACACCAGACTGCTTTACAAACGAGGGTCAGTATAAAGCTGGATTTGCTAAGAAGCTGCTCCTGAAAAAAAGGATCAGTACAAACTATTCGTGTTCCTGACGCACCTCCAGAAGAACAAGTGAGTGTAACGTTTTATTAACCTTTATATCAATCTTTATATTAATCTTTGCAAATCGCTTGCTGCACGCTTCATGATGAATGCGGCTAAGGTTTACACTCAGGGTACACTGCATGTTTCTATGTACGACTTTCTCAATATAATTCATAATCCCACGTTTAAAATGAACAACGTGTTATGGTTATTGTGTTATTGTGTTACAAATGGTGTGCACACAGAACAGAGGGGCGGGGTGAGCAAAGCTCATTATCATTTAAAGACACATGCACTCAAACGGCGTGCTGAAAACAGAGCTGTTTTTGACCAGGTAAAATAAGTGTTTTCTTACAATACTAATGAGAATTTTTAATTAAAGTATATTACAAACTTTTAATTTAGACCCTAAAGAATCATATTAGCTTGTACAAAAATGGCATTATATGACCCCTTTAAGTATGTGTGGTGTGCAGGGCGTGTTTGAACCCAAAATTGTCAGATGTAGGCTAGTTGAAATTGCGTGGCATAGCCTATAGTGTTGTAGCCGCGTCTGTTCGATTGGTAAAATGTTATAAGGCTACTCAGTTTTGTGGTTAGGTTAGCCATGTTAGCCACGCCATGCCACGCCTTTTGACAGCTCCGGCTGAAGTTGTCCTTGTGTTAATTGCTGTGTAATAACTTCTGTATGATCTGGCAATACACATTTTTGTAAGTGTGTCTATAATGTGATTGGCTAAACTGATTTTATTTCGGTTGCGGGTCGGGTGGTAGGTTCTATTTTAAAGGGGTCGGTCGGGTGCGGATTTTAATTAGTGCTGTTGTCGGAAAACGGGTCGGATGCGGCTTTAAGCACTGCGGGTACGAGCGGGTGCGGATTTACAAAATCGGACCCGTGCAGGACTCTGCCTGTCGGGATGTGGTCACTCTGGTTGCTTTATGGCTCTTAGTTATTTTTTTATCATTATGTGTTTATTTTATTCATTTTATTGACTATTCTCGTATAATACACGATTGTTACACTTTTGTGTAACAGGTTTTTGATAAATTTTAATCTGGTTTTAGATCAGGTCATAGAACAGAATTAGTTCTTCTCAGGGTATCTAATGACCTTTTATTAAAAAATGACTTTGGTAGCAATGTAGCCTTAGTCCTGCTGGATCTTAGCCCAGCATTTGATACGACTGACCACACCACCCTAACTGAACATTTAAGGCAGCACATGGGCATCTAAGGAACTGCCCTGAGTTGGTTTGCCTCTAGAACCTTTTCTGTTAAAATGGGAAACTTTGCGTCATCAATGGCTTCTATCACCTGTGGGGTCCCTCAAAGTTCCATTCTGGGACCAGTGTTATTTTCGTTATATATACTTCCTCTTGGTTTTATTTTTTAAAAACATAGTATTTCACATCATGTGAAATATGTGAGCACATTTTATGCTGATGACACACAGATGTATTTACCTATAAATTCTTGAAATTATATCTGTGTTAAATCATTTTTTGAATGTCTAAAAGATGTAAAATGCTGGATAAATAATAACTTTCTTCAGTTAAATGAGAAAAAGACAGAAATTATTATACAGTATTTGGCCCTAGTAGCGGTGCAAAAAATATAGCAATAACTATAGGCCCTTTGTCATCCAATGAGCACCCTTATGTTAAAAACTTGGGTTTTATGTTTGACACAGATTTAAAGTTTGACATACAAATCAATTCAGTTGTGAAGAATTGTTTCTTTCAACTGAAATATTGCTAAACTCAAATCTGTCTTATCTTACAGTGATCTGGAGGAAGTAATCCATGCTTTTATTTCTTCACATCTTGATAACTGCAATGCTTTGCTGGGCGTAAACCAGTCTTCAGTGTCACGTTTTCAGCGGGTACAAAATGCGGCAGCAAGGTTGCTGACAAACACAAGAAAGAGGGATCATATATCCCCTATTCTGGCCACTTTACACTGGCTACCAGTTCAATTTAGGATAAAGTTAGAACAAGGTGCTTCTGAATACTTTTAAAGCCCTACATGGACTGGCACCAAAATATATTTCTGAGCTTATAAACTTAGATCTCTGAAATCCCAAGACCAACTGCTCCTTGAAATTCCTCGGTCACGCTTAAAAGGCAAAGGAGATCGCGCTTTCTCAGCTGCAGCCTTTGCTACTTTGTAAGGACTATTTGTTGGGATTAGATGCATTTATATTATTTTATCTCTTTCTCTTGTTTTATTTTATTATTTCATTCTTTGTATTTTATTGTGTTTATGTAATTCCTTTGAAATTGTACAGCACTTTTTTAATGTGCTTTATAAATAAATTTTGATTTGATTTGGTAGGAACAAGAAGACCAGACACCTGGTGCAGGTGTTGCTGATCAGAATTCTGGTGATTGGGAACGAGTGGGTGGAGCAGAGATGTCTGGTGCTAAGGATGTGACTGACTGACTGACTGAGGATGTGGCAATATGTGACTGACTGAGGATGTGACAACATTCCCTCTCCACGGGCAGCTCCCGAATTACCACGGTGGATAACGACGGAGACAGTGCTTCCTCTTGGTGCTGGATGGTTGAGATGGTTGGTGTGGAACTCGATTAACTGTGATGGGTCCAGAATGTTATCACGGGTGACCCAATACCTTTCCTCTGAGCCGTAACCCTTCAATCAACAAGGTATTCCAGGCGGCCGCCCTTTCATAGATGTGTTCTTCATCTGCATCCACTGGAGGAGGAGGAGGTACGTCATCAGCACCAAACCCTGTGGAAGAAGGAACCAGAGGGTTAGTGAATGGTTTGAGTAGTGATACATGGAATGAAGGTGAGATGCGGTAGTGAGGAGGAAGGTCTAACCTGTAGGTGACTTCATTGATCTGCCTCTGGAAGGTGAAAGGACCAACACAGCGGGGACTCAGCTTGCAACGGGGCAGTCGAAGCTTGATGCCCCTGGTGGAGAGCCAGACCTTCTGTCCCTGATGGTATTGGGGTGTCACAGCTCTTCTTTAGATTCCGGTGGTCTTTGATTACCTCAAACTGATGTTTCGCTCTCTTCAGCCAGTGTCTCCATCCCTCCAAAGCCAGTTTAATATGACGAAGGGGATTTCTGGATTGCGGTGTGTGCAGGTAGGAGCTGTGCAAAAGGCTTCTTTCAACTGATTGAAGGCATTGGTGGTATCGAGATTCCAGGAACAAAACTTTGGCCCGATGCGAAACAGTGATGTGAGTGGGGAACTGATCTTTCAAAAGTTGGCTATAAATCTCTTATAGAAGTTTGAAAATCCCAGGAAGCACTGAAGGTCTTTGACAGATGATGGTTGTGGCCAGTTCTTAATTGCTTGTACCTTCCTCTGGTCCATTTGTATACCACGCTTGCTGATGAAAAAGTCGAGGAAGTGAATGGTGTCATGGTGTAACTCGCACTTCACTTCTTGCTGCAGGTATAGATGGTACTCAGGAAGTTTTTGAAGTACCTCCATCACGTGATGGCAATGTTCAGCCAGGTTCCAGGAGTGGATTAGTATGTTGTCAATGTGTAGACGTGGAGAAGTGGTGGAGGAACTCCCAGAACAGCCCGTATGGCATCACAACGTATTCATAGTGGCCAGATGGTGTGTCAAAGGCGGTTTTCCCATTCTCCACCCTCACGTATCTGGATGTGGTTATATGCGCTCTGCAGGTCCAACTTGGTGAAGATGTGAGCTTCACGTAATTGCTACAGGGCTGCTGGGACCAGAGGAAGAGGGTAACGGTACTTAATGGTCTGTGAGTTGAGGTGTGGTAATGAATGCAGGGCCACAAGCCTCCGTCCTTCTTTCCCATGAAGAAGAAGCTCGAAGCTACAGGGGAAGTTGATGGACAGATGATTTCTTGCTCATGAGCCTCCTCGATGTACTCCTCTAAGGCCTTCTGTTCCAGGATGGACAACGGATATACTTTACCCTTGGGTAAGATCGCCCCTGGCATCAGGTCGATGGCTCAGTACCATGGCCGGTGAAGTGGTAACTTGGTCTCTTGCTGCTTGCTGAAAACATCCTGGAACTCCCGGTACTCGAGGGGGATCTCCTGGTGATTGGAAATGTCTGGACTCTCAATGGTGGTGGAGTTGACAGCAATAGTTTTTCAAGAAGAGTGTCTTCTGTTGATGCATTGTTTGACAAATAATTTCTGGACAGGCTTTAAGCAGTTCTCAAAACAATATTCACTCCACTGATGAATTTTACCACTAGGTCAAGGGAGATGAAGTTGTCTGCCGATCTAGAGTCAATAAGGGGTTTCACTGAAACAGAATGGCGGGGAGTCATTACTATGACATCAGTTATTGTTAAGGGAGTAATAGAAGGAGGCAGCTGTGGACATGGTGGTCGAACTAGACACGCTGGTAAGAGATGCCCTTCTGCCCTAAAGGTGATGATACACAGGGCAACTTTTTGAGCAATGTTGCTGGGCAATCTAGCCGAGCAATTGTTGCTTGGGCACTTTCCCATTGAAAATGGGCAATAAATTTCTATCTGGATAATTTAGATTGGTCGTGGGCCCTGTGTCTCATCTGGTTGCCCGTTGACGGCAACATTGCCCAGCAACACTGCCCAAAAAGTTGCCCTGTGTATCATCACCTTAAGGATCCTTCGTTGACACTCTGCATGCGACAGGTGGAAGATATCGATTTGCATGGGTTTAGGTGCTAGAGGGGCAACAGATGGTGAGGGAAAGGAGGATGCAGAGTGGGCTGATCGAGCGTTCAGGCAGTGAGTCACTTGGAGATCCCGATGGAACGTTGAATAAAACTCTCAAATCCTATGACATCTTAGATAGCGATCTGTTGACGGTTGCTGGAATTAAGACCTTCACAGTAGGCTGTGATCAAAGCGGTTTTGTTCCAACGGCTGTCGTCAGCTAGTGTAACAAATTGAAGTTCATAGTCGGGATCCACCAACAATGCATTGTGGAATGGACTCAACCGATGTCAGTAATCCAACGCTAGATCCATCTGCAAGTTCATTCTCTGTGCATGATCAACTGGATCTCCCTTAACATAAACGGTAGAGTTGATCATGCACAGAGAGTGAACTTGCAGTTTGACCGAAGACTTCTTTGATGTGGGTGGTGAAAGCCGTCAGCTATTCACGTCCCAGATGAATTTTGCCCACTGTAAAACCTGTCCTGTTAGCAGGGAAATGATATACGCAATTTTTGCTCGTTCATTGTGGAAGAGTTGGGGCTGCATCTCGAAGGATAGCGAGCATTGCAACAGAAACCCGCTGCATTCCTCCGCCTCGTCTGAGTAGGTCACTGGTTGGGCCATGGGACTGTCAGATGCAGTGGGTGAAAAAGTGGTGACGGGTGGTTGGAATGATTAATGGAGTGCTTGAACCAGTTCAGCAAATGGATCCAGCGGTGGATTACTGACATCGCTTGAATCCAAAAAGAAGAGTGCAACACAAAGGTAACTTCCACAAAGGTTGTTTATTCCAGGTAAGAGCAGGAAACAAGTGATTTAAGCAGATGAGTGACTGAGTTAAATGATAAGTTTACATTTGTCTGCACCTACAAATATTACAACTGTTGTTCACATGATCATTGTTTGCTACTGGATGGCTGAAGACTGAAGAGGATTAAAGATGGGACTGTGACAGGTAGGTAGTTGGGTGAATAATTTGGGTAGGAACAACAAGACCAGACAAAGCTGAACTGAGAAGTGACTGTTTATATGGTGAGTCCTTGATGAGCTGGTGCAGGTGTTGCTTATCAGAAATCTGGGGATTGGGAACGAGTGGGTGAAGCAGAGATGTCTGGTGCTGAGGATGAGACTGACTCTGTGACACATTAATACTAATTACATAGGTAAATCATGATTATTTGTGGGTTTTCAGTGCAAAAAAAAAGGCACAATGTTTTGACAAAAGCAGCAGCGATTTTTGTCATTTTGGGCCATAAAATATCATATATTGACAATACACTTGACATTATATTTATAGTCATACTCCATATTATCTGTCTCTTTCAGAGATGTCAGCTAGTTCAGATGATCCAGTGATCCGGATTCTTCTGATGGGGAGAAACGGCTCTGGGAAAAGCTCATCAGGAAACACTATACTAGGAAAAAAGAGGTTTAAAATCCACAAACAGAAGAAGAAACATGAAGCTGAAGTGTGTGAGGAAGAAACTCAGATCGGAGAGAAGCAGGTGTGTGTGATTGATTGTCCAGATCTACTGGATCCAGATCTGAATAAAGAGAAGCTGGAGAAGATGAAGGATCAGCTGGTCTCTGGATGTTCATCAGGACTCAGTGCAGTTCTGCTCACCATTCCTCTAGAGGACCCTGTGGAAAACGAGGAGGAGATCCTGGATTATATTAAAGGTTTATTAGGTCCTGAAGTTCAGAAGTACATCATGATTCTGTTCACACATGGAGATGAACTGGAGGATCTGGATCAGACCATTGAAGAACATCTTCAACACCAAGATCATGAGGATCTCCAGCGACTGGTGACTGAATGTGGAGGAAACTTTCACTATTTCAATAACAAGAGAGAAACTGACGGTCAGAAACGAGAACTACTGCAGAAGATTGAAGGAATGATGAAGGAGAACGGTGGGAAATATATCATGGAAGAGATGAAGAGGAGTGACAGCAAGGAGATTGATATCAATTGTAAGTTGTTCCGTTGGTGTGAATTATTTCAATAACTCATGATGAGTCTGGCCACACAGGGCTGTATACGTGAACTGGTTTTTGCACATAGCACTGGTTCTGCAGAGGCTTAAAGTTTTGTAGCACAGGCCACAAAAGTCTAAAGTTTTATTATAAAGTATTATATTATTATGAAAAAAATCTGTGACTGTAATTTCAGGAAATCAAATGAAGAAATGTAGTTTTAGCTACTGGTTACTCAAATTACACTGATTCATTTTGGCTTTAATATAGAAACATATACACTACCGTTCAAAAGTTTGGGGTCAGTAAGATTTTTAATGTTTTTAAAAGAAGTCTCTTCTGCTCACCAAGGCTGCATTTATTTGATTAAAAATACAAACAAAAACAGTAATATTGTGAAATATTATTCCAATGTAAAACATCTGTTTTCTATGTGAATATATAGTAAAGTGTAATTTATTCCTGTGATCAAAGCTGAATTTTCAGCATCATTACTCCAGTCTTCAGTGTCACATGATCCTTCAGAAATCACTCTAATATGATGATTTGATGCTCAAGAAACATTTATGATTATTATCAGTGTTGAAAACAGTTATTTACATTTATATTTCATGATGCTATGATGAATAGAAAGTTCAAAAGAACAGCAAATCTAAAGCTTTTGTAACATTAAACACTACTGTTCAAAAGTTTGGGGTCAGTAAGTACTTTTATTCATCAAGGATGAGTTAAACTGATCAAAAGTTACAGTAAAGACATTTATAATGTTAGAAAATATTCTATTTTAAATAAATGCTGTTCTTTTGAACTTTCTATTCATTAAAGATTTTGAAAAAAAATTGTAAATAACTGTTTTCAACATTGATAATAATCATAAATGTTTCTTGAGCATCAAATCCTCATATTAGAGTGATTTCTGAAGGATCATGTGACATTGAAGACTGGAGTAATGATGCTGAAAATTCAGATTTGAGCACAGGAATAAATTACACTTTACTATATATTTTTGTTTGTATTTTTAATCAAATAAATGCAGCCTTGGTGAGCAGAAGAGACTTCTTTAGTCTTTAAAAACATTAAAAATCTTACTGACCCCAAACTTTTGAACGGTAGTGTAATGCTGAGTCTGAGAATGTGAACAGCTCCAAGTAGAACCTCACGTGTTGTCATCTTGTAATTACAGTAATAGTTACAAGTGACGTGAATGCAGCTTATGTTCTATAGTATACCTATAATACCTAATGCTTTTAGAGCGGCACATTCTTAAAGCTGCAGTCGGCAAGTCTGGCAGATTGAGGGGACTTAGCCAAAAATGTTGAATGTTTACAACTCTCATGCCCCTCCCCCACTACCACAGAGTACCCTCCCATCGAGTTGGTGCTCGTCAGTGCGTGTGCACCAGATTCTCTGTGAATGTGCCCGTCTCTTTAGCATCGAAGCATCATTTTCTTTTCCTTGGTTGTTTTGGACCTCCTAGCTCTGGTTGTTAACCGAGGAATTGGAAGCTTGTTAGTAGATTTTCTCTCCACATCACGCTTCGTACAATCCAACACAGCTGCGAACTTCAGGCGTGTGTATGTGATATTGTAACGTGCGCGAGAGGGGATCTGTGGCATGCATGAACTGTGATTGACAGTCAGATTTCACACAGCCCTTCGCTGATTAGACCAGAAGAACCGGGAATGGTGGATTTTTGCAAAACAAATAACAGGCTTCAGGTGGAGGTAGAAGCGCAGGGTTTTTCTAAAACCGGCTGATTTATGTTGTTCTGTCAGAGCATAGTGTCAGTTTCAGTGAATATGATCAAAAAAATCTTGCTGACTTCAGCTTTAATAAAAACAATAATAGTCTGAATTTGCTGTATTTGAATATGAATATAATGAATATAATGAGTAGCAAAATTGGTTTTAGATATTCAGTAACAGTTCTTTGGCCCTCAGTTTGACACCCCTGGGTTAAGCCAACCTACTCATTAAATGTAAGGAAACAATGTTTGTTGGGCCCTTATTAGTTAAAGGGGTCATGGAAAATTAAATTGTTTTGGGAGGATTTCATATGCAAAGTTATCCAATTACACCAGTGGGCGTTTACACTGAAGTCTCATAGCAGCCAATCACAGCAGTGGGCGTTTACACTGAAGTCTCATAGCAGCCAATCACAGCAGTGGGCGTTTACACTGAAGTTTCATAGCAGCCAATCACAGCAGTGGGCGTTTACACTGAAGTCTCACAGCAGCCAATCACAGCAGTGGGCGTTTACACTGAAGTCTCATAGCAGCCAATCACAGCAGTGGGCGTTTACACTGAAGTCTCACAGCAGCCAATCACAGCAGTGGGCGTTTACACTGAAGTCTCATAGCAGCCAATCACAGCAGTGGGCGTTTACACTGAAGTCTCACAGCAGCCAATCACAGCAGTGGACGTTTACACTGAAGTCTCACAGCAGCCAATCACAGCAGTGGGTGTTTACACTGAAGTCTCACAGCAGCCAATCACAGCAGTGGGCGTTTACACTGAAGTCTCACAGCAGCCAATCACAGCAGTGGGCGTTTACACTGAAGTCTCACAGCAGCCATTCACAGTAGTGGGCGTTTACACTGAAGTCTCACAGCAGCCAATCACAGCAGTGGGCGTTTACGCTGAAGTCTCACAGCAGCCATTCACAGTAGTGGGCGTTTACACTGAAGTCTCACAGCAGCCAATCACAGTAGTGGGCGTTTACACTGAAGTCTCACAGCAGCCAATCACAGCAGTGGGCGTTTACACTGAAGTCTCATAGCAGCCAATCACAGCAGTGGGCGTTTACACTGAAGTCTCATAGCAGCCAATCACAGCAGTGGGCGTTTACACTGAAGTCTCATAGCAGCCAATCACAGCAGTTTACACTGAAGTCTCACAGCAGCCAATCACAGCAGTGGGCGTTTAAACTTAAGTCTCACAGCAGCCAATCACAGCAGTTGGTGTTTAAACTGAAGTCTCACAGCAGCCAATCACAGCAGTGGGCGTTTACACTGAAGTCTCATAGCAGCCAATCACAGCAGTGGGCGTTTACACTGAAGTCTCATAGCAGCCAATCACAGCAGTTTACACTGAAGTCTCATAGCAGCCAATCACAGCAGTGGGCGTTTACACTGAAGTCTCATAGCAGCCAATCACAGCAGTTTACACGGAAGTCTCACAGCAGCCAATCACAGCAGTTGGTGTTTAGGCAAGGCAAGTTTATTTATATAGCACATTTCATACACAATGGCAATTCAAAGTGCTTTACATAGAAGAAATTAAAATAATAAAAAGAAATTAGAATAATTAAAACAGTTTAGAAAAATAAAATAAAATACAGTACAGTACAAACAGTCGGACAAACAGCGGCACAGTGCTCATTCAGTAAATGCATAGTTAAACAGATGTGTTTTGAGTCTGGATTTGAATGTGACTACAGTAGGAGCACATCTGATCTCCTCTGGAAGCTGGTTCCAGCTGCGGCTGGCATAATAGCTAAAAGCGGACTCGCCATGCTTAGAGTGAACTCTAGGTATTTCTAGCTGATATGATCTTAGTGATCTGAGTGATCTGTTGGGTTTATATTCAGTGAGCATATCTGCAATGTATTGAGGTCCTAGGCCATTTAAGGATTTATACAGTTTACACTGAAGTCTCACAGCAGCCAATCACAGCAGTTTACACTGAAGTCTCACACAGACACGCCCCTTCAAACAGAGCGTTCAAATCAGAGGCTAAAATCAGGGTAGAAAAAAAAAAAAAAAAGTTATTTCTAAATTATGACCATTTTTAATATAAAAATTATACCACTGTTGTGCCTGAATGCGTTCATTGAACGATAGTTCATGAACTCGTTCATATTTTGGCCAAACGTAAACTGAACGTACTGTATTACTGCCTGATGAATGTTACTGTGAACTCGTTCATTCTGGTGCCTGTGAACGGGATGCTCTCTCAGTTTAACTTCGTTCAATAGGATGCCAGATTTCTGTAAAGCCTTCCAGGCGAAAACCCAGCTAAACCACACCGTAAACAGGCCTTAATATGTAGTGGAAAAAACACCCGATCTGGCAACACAGCCACCAGTGTCGCGCCGCCACATGCGTAATCAAAACAAAAAGCAGCATGTAGGCGACATCGCAGCAAAGCAGCAAGGAGGCGTCGTATGATCATTTAAACGAGTTTTATGTCAAGGTCGGTGAGGATGGGAAAAATACATATCTGTGCAAACTTTGCCCACCGGCTTTCAAAAAGAAAATCTGCACTTATATTTACTTACCGCTGCCTGGTATATTTTTCCAGGATTCCAGTATTCCTTTTTTATGGAAGCCCGTTTCCGCCACGTTGAGTAAAAAAAAAAGATTCTTTAAGTCATAATAATGAGAAACTTTCTCATAATAATGACTTAACATCTCATAATAATGAGAAACTTTCTCGTAATTATAACTTAAACATCTCGTGATAATGAGAAACTTAATTTAATAATGACTTAACATCTCGTGATAATGAGAAACTTAATTTAATAATGACTTAACATCTCGTAATAATGAGAAACTTTCTCGAAATAATGACTTAACATCTCGTAATAATGAGAAACTTTCTCGAAATAATGACTTAACATCTCGTAATAATGAGAAACTTTCTCGTAATAATGACTTAACATCTCGTAATAATGAGAAACTTTCTCGAAATAATGACTTAACATCTCGTAATAATGAGAAACTTTCTCGTAATAATGACTAAACATCTCGTAATAATGAGAAACTTTCTCGTAATAATGACTTAACATCTCATAATAATGAGAAACTTTCTCGTAATAATGACTTATTTTCTCGCACTTCTACGCATGCGCAAAGCAGCGGAGCAGAAGGGCGTGCCACACTAGCGACATCCGCTGGTCAAAGCCGTGTAAATGCATCACAGCAAACTTGGCACGCTCTGCAAAACAGTTGTTTTCATTAAAGTCAGTTTGATCTACTAAGTGCAATCTGTAG
Source organism: Squalius cephalus (assembly GCF_949319135.1). Lineage (NCBI taxonomy): Eukaryota > Metazoa > Chordata > Actinopteri > Cypriniformes > Leuciscidae > Squalius > Squalius cephalus. The sequence goes on from NC_137122.1 coordinate 3,641,511, forward strand.
TATCATTAAATAACATCATCAGTAGGCCTATATCTTCCATACTTTTCCATGCGCACAATAAGGTGTGAAAGTGGAATGCAGACGCAGGACGGTTACCATGGTAACGAAGGACGCCTGCTTGTGCACACCGATGGAAATTGTTACATGAAGTTACAAAACTATCAGATTAAAGTTGGAATATTACATTTATTCGTCAAGTTTAAGTGTAACACATATGTGTGTTTATATAACGTATTTTGCAGATGCTAGGATATTTGATGTGCAGGTTCATCTGGAAGATATCAATACAGAAATCACCTTTATGTTTATGACTTTGGGGACATTTAAACATAAGTGGGCAGTGGAATGGGGGAAAACGCAAGGTCGAGACGTGTTTTTAAAAGCTGAACTTCTTTTCAATTTAGAACGCCGTGTCATGCGCAAGATTGCTGCAGAAGAGCGAGCGCAACGTCCGTCTAGTGCGCGTATGACTAGAAAAGCAATGAAAAAGCGCGTTCTGTATGAACGGACCCTTACACAGATTTCCAGATGAAGTGTTCTTAAACAGATTTGGAAAGGTGTGCTGTCTTATCATTCCTCCGTCTATTTGAAATCCATGGATCACCCTTGTGTTGCTGCTTGTTCATACACAAAAATACAAATGATTACAAATGAATAAAAGACTATCTAGTATGGAAGCCTGTCTCATATACTGATCATTTATCTTTAATGTTATTCACTGCAGAGCGTGCCAAGTTTGCTGTGATGCATTTACACGGCTTTGACCAGCGGATGTCACTAGTGTGGCACGCCCTTCTGCTCCGCTGCTTTGCGCATGCGTAGAAGTGCGAGAAAATAAGTCATTATTACAAGAAAGTTTCTCATTATTACGAGAAAGTTTCTCATTATTACGAGATGTTAAGTCATTATTATGAGAAAGTTTCTCATTATTACGAGATGTTAAGTCATTATTATGAGAAAGTTTCTCATTATTACGAGATGTTAAGTCATAATTACGAGAAAGTTTCTCATTATTACGAGATGTTAAGTCATAATTATGAGAAAGTTTCTCATTATTACGAGATGTTAAGTCATTATTACGAGAAAGTTTCTCATTATTACGAGAAAGTTTCTCATTATTACGAGAAAGTTTCTCATTATTACGACATGTTAAGTCATTATTATGAGAAAGTTTCTCATTATTACGAGATGTTATGTCATTATTATGAGAAAGTTTCTCATTATTACGAGATGTTAAGTCATTATTACGAGAAAGTTTCTCATTATTACGAGATGTTAAGTCATTATTATGAGAAAGTTTCTCATTATTATGACTTAAAGAATCTTTATTTTTTTACTCAATGTGGCGGAAACGGGCTTCCATACTTTTTAGTATGTCCTGAAATGGAATTTGAAATGGAGAATTATTCAAATTGAAAAACATTTGCACCTTAAGGACTACTGTCCTGTTTTTCTTTTAATAAATCCTCATTAAAAAAGACTATTCAAGCAGCACTTTTTCCTCATGTTTTTGAGAATATACTGTAGGGGTGAAAGCTGCAGTGTGGACTGAATGGACAGCAACAAAGCTTCAAAGCAACAATGGGGAAATGTTGTCCCCTCAATGCTAATGTAAACCTTGGTTGGATAAGGATTCAAAATTGGATATGAAGATAAAATCTGACGCATAGCTTCAGTGTTAAAACTGATCAAATAATTGCTGTCTATGGTTCTATATGGGCTGTGGCAATAATTTTCAAAAATAGCTTGCAGCAACATATGGAAAAAAAGAACAATGAACTAGTTCATTTTTGGAACTGTGAACTTAGTTCAAAATTTTGAAGTATGTACTATGAACTGAACTAGTTCATTTTAAAATTTGTGAACTGAACTTTGAAATAGTTCATGTAGAAAGTGAACTTTCCCAACACTGAATTATACTAGCATTATAAAGCTCCGATCACACCAAATGCGTTTTTCAGGTTCGAAAACGCGAGGCGCACAGCACTGCGCCAATCACACAGAACGAGCAGTGCACTGCGTTTTTTATGTTGCTAGGCAACCACCGAAACAGCTGTCCTGTCAGTCAAGTAAATGTCAAATCAGCTTTTTATTAACTTTATTTACTTTCTGTTAACATTGTGGTAGTTACGGTTCGTGAAGTCCTGGTAACCTGCGAGAGCACCAGCTAACAGCAGCTAACTGTCACAGTGTCTGGTTTGTGTTTCCCTGGGTAACCACTAGAGGTCCTTGTCCCCCACGGTGTCATTCTCTCATTATTCATTTCCCATCATTCTGTTCTGTCTAATCATTGATCATTGCACACAGCTGTTTCCCGTCATCTTGTTAGTATCTGTGTGTATATATATACCCTGTTTGTTTCAGTGTTTGTCACGGAGTCCTTGTTATATGTCATGTCACTTCCCAAGTTCTGTCTTGCTGCTTTTCTTGTTTTGGTTCTTGTTTTGGATTGCTCTTATGGCTTTGACCCTTGCCTGGACTGGTTTAGGTTTTCGGATTACCCAATAAATACTGCACTTGGATCTTACCTTTTCCTTTGTGTGATCGTGACAGAAGGACTCCGTCATGCATAGATCTAGCGGTATGGGTTTTCATGTCTCTTCCCCAGCCACCGAGAGAGAGAGGAAGCAGCAGAGGGGGATTTTTCGAGCCGAAGAGGAGGAGCCTTGCATTACCTTATTTGATTGTTTTGCCTTATGTGCTCGTATCAGGGAGCAGCATCCACTCGCTTGCGGACACGGCGGAGGAGGAGGAAGACTTCCCGTCTCCCTAATGTCCCGGAGGTCGTCCCCGTGCAGCCCGCTGTCGTCCCAGAGGCCGTCCCCAAGCTGCTTGCCCAGGGCCTCGCCCTGCCGGCGCCATCCCAGTGTCTCACCCTACCGGTTCCACCGATGCAACCTGCCGATCCAGAGACTGTTCAGGTCACGTCTGCCGATCCAGAGACTGTTCAGGTCACGTCTGCCGATCAAGAGACTGTTCAGGTCAGGTCTGCCGAGCCTGTGTCTCCGGACAGGATGGCCGCCGCTGAGCCTGTGTCTCTGGACTAGATGGCCGCCGTCGAGCATGTGTCTCCGGACAAGATGGCCGCCGCCAAGCCGGTGTCTGTTCCTGAGCCTGAGCCGGTGTCTGTTTCTGAGCCTGAGCCGGTGTCTGTTCCTGAGCCCGAGCCGCCGCCAAGCCGGTGTCTGTTCCTGAGACTGAGCCGGTGTCTGTTCCTGTGCCCGAGCTGGTGTTTCCAGACAAGATGGCCGCCGCCGAGCCTTTGTCTGTTCCTGAGCCGGTGTCTGTTCCTGAGCCGGTGTCTGTTCCTGTTCCAGAGCCGGTGTCTGTTCCTGAGCCAGTGTCTGTTCCTGAGCCGGTTTCTGTTCCTGAGCAGGTGTCTGTGTCTGTTCCTGAGCCGGTGTCTGTGTCTGTTCCTGAGCCGGTGTCGGTGTCTGTTCCTGTTCCTGAGCCGGTGTCTGTGTCTGTTCCTGAGCCTGTTCCTGTTCCGTGGCCACCCGAGGGGTCGTCTCCACCGTGGCCACCCGAGGGGTCGTCTCTGCCCTGGCCGCCCGATGGACTGTCTGCTCCGCCCTGGCTGCCCGATGAACTGTCTGCTCCGCCCTGGCCGCCTGAGGAGAAGTCTCCGCCGTGGCCGCCCGATGGACTATCTGCTCCGCCCTGGCTGCCCGATGAACTGTCTGCTCCGCCCTGGTCGCCTGAGGGAAAGTCTCCGCCCTGGCCGCCCGATGGGTCGTCTGCTTTGCCCTGGCCACCCGATGGACTATCTGTTCCGCCCTGGCCGCCGGCTAAGCCATCACCCCCAGTTCCTGTTCCCCTCCATGGACCTGGCGCCACATCCCTCCACCTGATCCTCCACCGTTCCACCTCCCTCCTGGACTCTTGTTTTGTTTTTTTTGTGTGTCTTGGAGCATCTGGTAGCCGCTCCTTAGAGGGGGGGTTATGTCACAGTGTCTGGTTTGTGTTTCCCTGGGTAACCACTAGAGGTCCTTGTCCCCCACGGTGTCATTCTCTCATGCACTACATTTCCCATCATTCTGTTCTGTCTAATCATTGATCATTGTACACAGCTGTTTCCCGTCACCTTGTTAGTATCTGTGTGTATACTGTATATACCCTGTTTGTTTCAGTATTTGTCACAGAGTCCTTGTTATATGTCATGTCACTTCCCAAGTTCTATCTTGCTGCTTTTCTTGTTTTGGTTCTTGTTTTGGATTGCTCTTATGGCTTTGACCCTTGCCTGGACTGGTTTACGTTTTCGGATTACCCAATAAATACTGCACTTGGATCTTACCTTTTCCTGTGTGTGATCGTGACACTAACGCAGCTCTCAGCGTTCAAAGCAACTGTAGCTTTCATCACTACAACAGAAGGCCCGCCTCTCCATTCATTCGATTGGACAGTGGAAAAAACGCGATGATGTCGGGCTTGCGTGATGCGCCTGAGGCGCATAAACAGCGCACAGAACGCTCACTGCCATAAGAAAACAATTGAAAAAAGGCGCCTCTCACTGCAAAAAAAACCCATTAGGTGTGATCGGGGCCTAAGTGCACCCATTATAAAACAACTTAAAAAATGCAGTTCATGACCCCTTTGAGAAACATCTGCTAATGCCTGTAATGTAAATATCACTGATCTTAAAAGAGAAGAGCTGATAGAGAAGGTTGTATTTAATTAAATTGCACATTGATGTGATTGTTGTGTTGTAGTTTCAGGAGAAAGTTCAACAGCTGAAGATGAGCATCAGATTCCTGAAAGGAAAGACCAGATCAGACTGGTTCTGCTGGGAAAAACTGGATCTGGGAAAAGTGCCACTGGAAACACCATCATCGGCAGAAACCTGTTTAAATCTATATCTGGTTCAGACTCTGTGACGAAACAGTGTCGGGCAGAAACTATAGTGAGGTTTGGTAAAAAGATCTCAGTGATCGACACTCCTGGACTTTATGATACTGAACTCAATAATGAAGAGGTTAAAACTGAAATAGTGAAATGCATTACATACGCTTCTCCAGGACCAAATGCTTTTATTATCGTGATTAAAGTGGATCGATTCACTGAGGAGGAGAAAAACACAATACAGCAGCTCAAAGAAGTGTTTGGAGAACAGATGGAAAAATACGCTTTAATCCTCTTTACTCACAAAGATCAGTTAGAGGAAAACAAAACCATAGAGCAGTTTCTACAGGATAGTAATCCAGATCTTAAAGAACTTGTAGAGAGTTGTGGAAACCGGTTCTTCTGTTTAGATAATAAGTCTGCCAGTTTCCCACAGTTCAGAGATCTGATCAGTAAAATAGAGAAGATGGTAGAAGAGAATGGAGGAACACACTTCACCAATGATGTGTTTGAGGAAACAGAGAAACACATTCAGGAGATTCAGAAGCAGAAGTTAGATGAGAAAGTGAAGCTGTACAAACAGGAGCATGAAGAGGTTCCTCAAACAGAATGGCAGAAAACATACTGGAGTTTAGTAGAAGAGTCACGACATGAAGCTAAGGAGTCTTTAACTGAAGCAATGATACATGGTCTTTTTCCTGACATAACAGCTGCTGACACAATATTTGGGAAGATAACAGTGACCTGTGAAGAGGAAGAGAGTGCCATAAAGGAGGCTGAGAGTAGAGGAATCAGTCGTAGAAAGGCAGCAAGACTTGCAATCAGAGCAACACATAAACTAGTAAGACAGAAGATGTGTGTGATTCAGTGAGAGGTTCAGTAATGCTCAGACAAATTAGCACTAATGTAACGACTGAGACAAATCAGACAAGTATTTGTTATAGTTTAACAAATGATATTTAAAACTCACTCTGGGATCTGTGGTCCCATCCCCCCAACAAGGGCAAGAAGTTACCATGACCACGATCAGATAAGTTGGTTTTATTGCTGTTAAAAATGTGGCCACGTGGTCAAGACAGAGAAGACAGAAACAGACTTTAAAACAGACTTTGCTGCATTAATCTGATCTATAATTGAACATGCTTCTCAGAAAATTGTGTGAATGATTTACTGTCTTGTGTAGAGTTTTTAATTCTATTATTTTTTGATACTATGTATTTTATGATAGAACCAACAGTCAACGTAACCTCAACGATACCATGTTTGGTCTCTATAAATTGGTACTTTGATGATCGTAATGATTGTGTACATGATATGCCGATAGCTGCGCAACATATTAGTATTACAAGAATCTTTCTTAGTTTCTTCATCAGAAACCAATCCAGCTGCACATGCAAATGAGCACGCTTAGAACAAAGACTTATAAATCAACCACAGAGGAATTTTCCCACCTGGAAATTCCACCCTTCTCAGTGGTCAAGCAAACCTGGAGAGGTGGGGCCTTACTCAGGCTTTATTAGAGACAAATCCACAGTGACCCGCTCTCTCTTCTCTTCTGGCCTCTACTGTTGCTTATTCAGGTTGATGTCTGTCGGGGAGTTTGACACTCACCCAACCATCAACATGCCTTTCCAAGAACTTCACGAATTGTTTCCACTGCAAAGGTACATTTAATGAGGTGCTCTGAAAATGATAAGCTGATGGTTCCTTTCATAGTGAAATGGATCTTTTCCATAGTTCCATTTCCTGCTTCCGGTTCCATTCTATCACTCACCATTTTACCTATGCATGTATATATGTATGTATGTATGTATGTATGTTGAGATTAGTTATGTTTGTGATTAACTTAAAACTTGTGCACAATACGTATTTGGATCTAATTCTCTGCTTGCAACAAAGTCCATTTTATGATCTTGATCTTGTTACATGCTCTAAGCGCTGTACATGCTAAGAAATAATGATTTTTCGGTGGCCATGAAAGATACGCTTCTCTTAGAATTAATGAATAATCAAAAGAGTTCACTGGAACTGATTAATTGATTGGAATATTAATTTAGCTTCATCAAGTTAATCCAATTACCTGACCCAAATATTAATAATTAATCATAACAAGTTGTGAGTTATTATTAATATTTCCCCTTTGAGCTAACTCGTTAAACTAACTAATGATTTTTGTTCATTGATTTATTGAAACCATCTGTGAAATAGTCAAAAGTTAATGTTTTTTTAATGGCAAATACTGTACATGTACAAGGAACCTAGTAGTCATGTGAGAGTACTGCAAAAGAATATGGTGACATTAAATATGTTATAGTTTTGTCTATTAAGGTCACAAAACTCTGGGTTTCTGGTAGTACCTAGAATATCTAAGGAAGAGGTTTTCACATTTGGCTCCTAAACTCTGGAATAGTGTCTCTGATAATGTCCGAGACTCACTCTCCCAGTTTAAATTTAGATTAAGGACGCATCTTTTTAGCCTAGCATTAATATACTGCATCTCCTACCCTTATACTGTTATATCAGATCAAATGCACATGATTACTCTTGCTTAATGTTATGAACAGCAGCTACACGTTTAAACTAATACATGTTAGCTAACTGCATGATGTGTGTTATCTTGAACTGTATATTTCTGTAATATGGACATTAGTTGGACACAGTCGCCTCTGATAACAGAATCATGTTCATAAAATGTCAGAAACAGATCAGATGCTGGTGTTAAAGGATTAGCTCACCTCAAAATGAAAATGTCCTGATAATTTACTCACCCCAATGCCATCCAAGATGTTCATGTCTTTCTTTCTTCAGTGGAAAAGAAATTACCTTTTTTGAGTCTTGGCTGACGGCTCATGCTACCGCTAACCCAGACGTCGACGTCACTGCACTGAGTTGAGAAAAGCACGTAAAAGTCCTGCAGAAAGCGATCATAAGGATGTAGTGTAACGACAAATTATTATTTTTTCCGAACTGTTAACAACTTAGTGTTAACTAATAATTGTTATAAACTGGTACTACCAACAAAATATTAGTGCATTCCTGGAACTGGGTGCTGTTACACGGCATCCTTCTGCATCGCTTTCTGCAGGACTTTTACAGGCTTTTCCCAAATCCCGGAAGTGACATCGACGTCTGGGTTAGCGGTAGCATTAGCCGTCAGGCAAGTGTTATTTAAATAAACTCCTGATGTACTTACAAACTTTCCAATGCCTCGTTTTATGAGTACAGAACCTATTTGTACTACTGTAGAAGTTTGGTACCATTCTGGGCATTATTAGTGCGGTAATTTACCAGATACAACCATGGATCCATTAGTGCCTGCACTAAACCATCCGGCTGATATCCCTAAATAAGCTCTAATTTTAATAATGTTCGACCAAGGGAAAAAAAGCTTCTGGGGGGTGTTGGGCTCGAGGTCATGGTGCAAAGGACCCTAGGTTAATTTTACTCCAAACCATCCCTTTAATGTTGTACAAACATGCATTGTTATAAAAAAATAAAAATAAAGTTATGTTAGTTAAAACGACTTAAAGGAATAGTTCACCTAAAAATGAATATTTGCTGATAATGTACTTACCCTCAGTCAATCAAAGATCCATCCACACGACTCCAGTCATCAAAGAAGTCTTCTGAACCAAAACCATTGGTCATTTTAAAAAACAAAACTATACTTGAATTCTTATCAACTGCAAATCTGCACCGCCGTCCAGCTGTGCAGTGCTTGATCGTGAGTGGTACCGCACAAGGAGAGTTTGGTAAATATCACACGTGACGTCATCACGTAGACATGGTCATCCAGGATAAACCCATGAAGGTATAATTTTGAACAATAATAATACAAATACAAATCAAGAGCAAAAAACATTAAACATCTGTACAGCGCTCCTCTTTTAATTGCGACCTAACCTACATGATGTCACGCGTGTCACCCTCTCACAAACAAGCACAGCACAGCTGGACGAAAATGAAGATTTGTAGTTAAAAGTATCTAAGATTTGTTTTGTTTTTAAAAATGATCAATGGTTTGGGTTCAGAAGACTTTTATTAGTCGACTGGAGTCATGTGGATTTTTATTTATTTATTTTGGACAGTCAAAAACCAATGGACTACAATCTCTTTCAATGTTAAAGGTGGAGGCCTGAAATAAAATTTCTGTTTTGATGAAGAAAGAAACTCAGAAATATTGGATGACCTGAGGAGGAGTACATTTTTGGGTGAACTATTCCTTTGACAAGACTTAACTCACTGCCAATATAATTCATAGACAATATAATGCAGAGGTCTTGAACCCTGCTCCTGAGCCCGCTGTGCTGAAGCTGGTTGGAAATAAACTTTGCAGGACAGAAGCAGGGTTGAAGACCTCTGTATTAAGGTACTGGACACATGTAGGTTTGACCAGTAGTATACTGCATGACGTTAGTAAGGCCCTCTGAATTTTATTTTTCTATTTGATTACATTTTAAAAGATTGGTTAAATTGTGTGCTTTATGAATGAAATTGATTATAAATGCTGTTTGATGTTTACAAAAAAAATAAATAAAGCTGATTTCATAGGGCCTTACATTAGGCATCACCTTGGACAATCAAGGGTCGAGGTGTGCCCGGCAATCTGGTCATCCTCTGGACGTCGGCAGCTGTGGCAGATGGCTGTACAGTAAGTTTATACAGAAAACTTTTTTATAGATGCAACAAGGTGCAAAGTACACTGCCTTTGACTTTACACCTTATATTCAGTAAGAAGAACTTTACTGAATATACATTAAAAGAACTTTTTGCCAATAACTGAATAAGTGTTTGCGAAACAGAACTTGCGTCAGCCTCAAGCACGATGGCGTCTTGTGGCTCTTTAAAGTATGTCCTTAGGAGCTGTAGAGCACACATGGCCTTGTCTGAAACTTCAACATCATAACTAGCCAGGACTTCAGCGATCCCCGGATAATGGCTGAGTCCCTGGCAGAACTTAACAATTGTGCTGCCTTTGCTGTGGACGGCCTCTCTTAGCTTGCTGATGATAGAGACATCTGTGAGCAGCTTAAAGTGTGAGTAAAGGCATCTTCGTGAAGACAGAAAGGGCCATTCTTCTGTAACCTTGTCAAAGGTTGGTGCAGGAACCTGATTAAGGTACCTATGTTGCAGTATGCAAGTCTTTTCCATCAGTGGCTCAGCTCTTTCTGCCCCATCAAAGCCATCCTCTGAAAACATGCGGTCCAGGCACAATTTTATCTCACCCAATGTAGTCTCGGTCTCGCCACTGGGTAGATCTGTAGGAGCCCATCTCACGCACCCATATTGATCCACTGGGCCTCCTGCCATTGTCCCTGCTCCACTGCAGGCCCTCCTATCCCTCCGTCGGCGTGCAAGAGTGTTATATCAAGATTGTTAATCAACATGCCATGGCCTTCCAAGATGTGGTGCAAAGCTTTCAGTGCATGAGGAGTGTGAGGATGGACTGCATGTGCTTCCCAACGGGCTCTGAGATGAAGAGGGAGAAGGGACAGCCTCTAAATTTAACTGAATTACATCTAGATTAAATTCTGAAGTAATAACTTAACTTAGTTTTTACACCCTCAATCTTGTCTGCCTGTTTGTCAGTTGTGATCATGTCCATAGCACCCTGCCGTGTAGATTTACCTTCATTTTTAAAAGGAGCCAACAATTTTCTGCACTGTATTGGACACAAGTATTTTTCAATGTCTTTTTCTTCGACCAACATCAGGTCTTCCTTGTTTTCGACTCCCAGCTCCTCCAGAACTTCCAACAAATGTGCCAGTGTTTCATCTGAGAGGCTTGGTAAAACTGAGATCACCAAATCCTTAATGCCTTGATTCATTTTCTGAAAGTGTCACGTTTATAATGAAAGGATCCAAAAGCAGGAGTTGACAGGATTTAACAGTCTTTAATGAAACATATAAACAAGGCAGTAAGTCGTTGTGGAACACAGAACTGGAGAAAACAAAAACAGTCAAAACACTCCTGTCTTGATGAAGAGTTAGATCTGGTCACCCGTAGAGATGAAGACAGTGCTTAGTTGGTATCTCAGCCAGGATAAGAGACCGCAGAGGTACTCACGCAGCAGATGCAGGACACAGAGAATACTTAGACACAGGCTGTACCGGACAGACATGAGCGCTGATTGTGATGATTAAGAGGTGCAGGTAGATAGAGAGGCCTGAGAGAGAGAGAGTGAGAGTGTGTGGATCTCATATGAACGTACAAAGAGGTGTGTGCGTGCGTGCATGTGTGTGTAAAAGGATAGTGAGAAAGAGAGAAGATAACCTGACTGTTACGTTCACATAATATACTTGGCATCTAGAGGTTATGGAACGTAACATAGACAAAATAAAAATAATAATAATTGAATAGAAAGTTGTTTAAAGTAATATACTTGCTCTCTATTGAGGAGATGTAATGTGATGAATTAAGAAACAGGCAGAGACCAAACTGGATTTGTACTTGCTTTTAGTAAGTAATATAGTTTGATATAACAAACCACCCAATAACACAAACCGTGAATCAAATATACGTCCAAACAATCTATTTACAAATTATATACAACATAAACAATAAACGATTACAAAGCGAGGGACAAGAGCGGTGCTAAAGAAAAGAAATAAAACAAAACACGTTAACTAAACCCCCAGGACAAACACTAAACTCAAGTAAAGAAACAGGGAAAATAATCTTCAGCGTAAAACGCCACTAACTACACTACCTAAAAAACATAAATACATAAGTTGGCACCCGCTCATAAACTAGTGTGTTATATAGCTTTTACTCTGCGTGTTGTGAAATGTAAATCACGTGATGTACTAACCTGGTCCCATCGCTATGCATCGATGAAAGACTTAACAAGCTCAGAGAAAATCAAGAGTCGGATCACAGCATAAACGCAGTAAAACAGCGTTATGAAGAGCTCAACAGAGTAAACTTCAACACACCAAAACTAAGCAATAACAAGCAAGAACAAATAACCACAAGAGAGCAAAACAAAGGAGAAACGAAGCCGCTTTTCCGCACTGGCGCCATTTCCGGATCTTTATACGCGCACACCAGTCTCTGATTGGTTCTCGGGCTGTCAGGTGAACTCGATGAGTGGCAGGAACATCATCCAATCACTGGTCCTGTGGGAAAGAATAGCGGAAAGAGAGAGAGAGAAAACAAAACAACCCTCCCAAACCATACAGGACGTAACAGACTCATGACAGAAAGAGAAAAGGTACAATTTTCTTTTTAGTTTAAATGATTCTGTAACACATTGCTCAATAAACCTCTGGAAAAGCATGATGAAGAGCAATTAGTAGCAAGTCAAACACCTCATAAGTTGCAAGAGAATAGTAGTCAAGCAAATGTTCTTGGTTAACACTAAGATGATCATCTTGAGCTACTCCTAATTCACAATATACACCAATGTCTCTCAACGTAGCAAAGATATGTTTCTCTGCAACAAAGTACACAGACTCATGTACGACAACCACTAGAATAATCCTTCCAGCATCAAGTTCATCATCATGCTTTTCAAGCAACACAAACATCCCCTTTCTGTACAATGTGCCTTTCACTGTGATTTCATTACATGCCACTGTTGACTGTGAATCTAATGTGTAACTGGCCACTGCCTCTCTAATCCTGTCACTGTAATCATCGGTATATAATTCTACACCCTTCTGTATCTGTACATCTGGAGGGAACATGCCGCCTGCACCGAGATACGCTTGCAGAAGTTGGTGTCTCTCTGTAAGAGTTTTGCAAAGACTTTTAAAATTGTGCAGTTTTCTGGCACACTTCTTACAATAGCTGTGCTTGCTTTCGAATCTCAAAGTCCAGAGGCGAATTAGTGGACCAAAGTGGTGTAAGGTCAGGGTAATGACACATGTAATGATGCTTAGGTCGTAAGGGGTTATCAGGGAAGAGCTTTTGCCTGGTGCAAATGTATTCTCCGATTAAAACTTTGAGATATGCAACCTCCACTATCTCTCTCAGTTGCAATATCAGTAGCCATACCTCATTTCTGCAGGGATCTTTAATCCTGTCACCAATCAAGAGAGGTAGTATCCTGAGACAACACCAATTGTCCACTTAACCGCTCACTTCTGGGGGAGAGTTCGCCTGGTTTGTCATTTGCATCATTTCCTTTGTATTTGAACTGATTTTTGCATCGATTCAATTGCAAGTATGTAAAATGCTTCTCCTCAACTAAATGACCAAAAAACAAAGCAAGGTCATAAGAAACAACACCCTCAAATAGGTCGTGCCCTAGACATGGTGGGAGCCCAGGCTGACAAACATGGAAATGTGCAAGCTTGTTAAAAGGAGAGTCCCCCTTGACACCAAACACAGAGCCAGCAACGGCAGAGTCTAAATCTTGGACATGGCTTTTATATAAGGCTGCACAGTTCTTGCAGTACCACACAGGTTTGGCTCATTCACAAATGTGGTTTTATTTATCTCACAATATCGGCAGAAATAATCTGCTCGACTGAAGCTTTCCAATAAAAACCCTATGCAATGGGATCCCAAATTATCTCCGGAAATGGCAACAAGAGTCTCTTTCACGATTTTACCACTGGGCATTGAAATACCAGTTTCCTCTAGAAATTTAAGATCCTTGATCAATGCCTCAGAAACTGTGTTTATACCAAAGTATTTGAAGTCGTTTTCCCTACAAAGAAGCACAAGTTGCATGTGATCTGTAGTGGATCGATTGTGTGGCAAAATCAGTCAGAGTACAGTAGACCGCTAAAACCTTACGTTCTTTCTTCCCTGAACCAAGAGGGTTTACAACCTCAAAGGCATCCTGATATAAACTGAGGCCAAGAGAATCAGAAGCTGTCTCCATTAAAATATTACTCTTAAATCCCTCACCATCCTTAACATCACGTAAAACGTCTCCAGGAGTGGGTGGTTGAGAATGTGTGTAAGCGTGTGCTGTTCTCACACAGATCTGGTTTTGAACAGTGCAGCCAATGTTTCCTTTACAGGTTTATATATTGGGCAAAACACTCTGCCATTTTCATCATTACCTAAAAACAATGGCACAGGTTCAACATAGTCAAATGACTTTTAAAAACAGACTTTCTTTTTTGGTCTGTATTTAACAGCTCCCTGTTATAAAACCTCAGAAGATCATCTCTACGCATTTCCTCAATGATGTTGCTAACAATAGCCTCTGATATTTCAAGAGCCTTCAGTTTCTCACTCAGGATCTGAAGTGCATGTGACAGATCATGTGCATTCTGAAAGTCCTCAATTATAGTTGATATAGTACTTGCTGGTAACAACAATTGTGCTTGTAATTTCAAGTACAGAAGTGTAATAATTGACAGCAAATGGCTCTTCACATTCAAATCTGTGTTCATCAGGTGTCTCTAAACAAGGCTGATTAGAAATGCAAAACTGCTCAGTGGGAGCAGATCCAGCTGACATAGCATCATCAAGAGCATCAGATTGCTTGCCAAGAGATGGGCCCGATCCTTTATGATCTCTATACATATGTGCTTTCAGAACGCTATCTTTATGGTACATGCGAGTACACTGAGAAACGCCACACTGATATCTGTAATTTGGAGCTTTGTGTGCTGGATAAACTGGACAACAGTCTCAGACACATGCTCACACTGACTGAAAAGTAAAGTTATAGTCAAGAATCTCTCAAAAATGATCTTTTCGTGGCATGTGCGTTGTCTTTGAATTGAAGGTCACAGGAATTAGCTATTCAAAATGGATGATGACTCACCATCTTCTAAGTTCACAGTGATAATGCAAAATGGATGACCAGCCGTGTCGAGCTAATGGTGCGTTCAAGTCCTCCTGGGAAGTTTGTACGTACGAGATGGGAAGTCGTGCTTATTATAACGGCATGTGCGTTCAAGTCACTTTCGTCGGAGCAAAATGGCGGAGTACTTTCTCTTAATTAATTACACAAAAATACAGTAAGGTTCTTAAACTCTTGTTCTAGAAAATGAAGAACCAAGAAATGTGCATCAGGTGTACTTTGTATTTTTATGTTCTTAATTAATTTATGAAGCCACTGCCAACTCATCGTTACATGTTGCATTGTTATATTATAATACTATCATATTCTGTGTTGGCGATTAGCTAACTGCGCTGTTAAAGGTCCCGTTCTGCGTGATCCCATGTTTCAAACTTTAGTTAGTGTGTAATGTTGCTGTTAGAGCATAAATAATATCTGTAAAATTATAAAGCTCAAAGTTCAATGCCAAGCGAGATATTTTATTTAACAGAAGTCGACTACAGCAAACGGCTCGCTTGGACTACACCCCTCTACATCCTGCATTAGTGACATCACCAGAACCGTTTCTTGACTAACCTCCGCCCACAGGAATGCTCCCTCAACTCTACTGGCTACTTGTGCACTTCTTATAACTTAGGCTACTGTGTTTACTCAGCTCTTACGGTGATTTTCTGAAGTAAAACTGACGCTTCATCTTTTGTGTGATGTACAATAAACTTTATTAAACTCATCAGTATATGTTTGATCATCATTCAGACAGCAGACTTGTAGGCTATTAATAAATAATGGATACATAGCCTACAAGCAGATGACAAATACGTTATAATAACCGTAATTAAACTACTAAACTATACCTGTTTCATCTCTATACAGCACTCTGACTCTGTAGGCATTATTGTCCGACTCGAAATGAACGCCGTTACTGAGAGTTTCTGATATTATCATCATTCCGTGAGATGAAATTGTCCTGAGAGACTGAGCGC
The DNA here is from genome assembly GCF_949319135.1 of Squalius cephalus. NCBI lineage: Eukaryota > Metazoa > Chordata > Actinopteri > Cypriniformes > Leuciscidae > Squalius > Squalius cephalus. The sequence goes on from NC_137122.1 coordinate 3,657,081, forward strand.
GAGCTCGTGAGGCTCCGCCCCCTGGGTCGTCCAGCAGCAGCTCATTTGCATTTAAAGGGCACACACTAAAACAGCGCGTTTTTCTGAGCCCCAAAAAATGTCAATTTAAACATGCTGTAAAAAATGATCTGTTGGGTATTTTGAGCTCAAACTTCACATACACACTCTGGGGACATCAGAGACTTATTTTACATCTTGTGAAAAGGGGCATATAACGGGACCTTTAATAGAAAAGCCTGACAATATCACAGCTAAATACCTTTACGTATTGTGTATTCCGCCATGTTAATCACTGACACGCCCCCAACTCGTAAGGATCGGAGCTTAGAGAAAATCCCGAGCTCCCCACTGGTATTTACGACATTGTGGTGGCGTTCAAGTGCGTTCAACTCGTAAATACGATCTACACGAGATGACTTGAATGCACCATAATACCCTGGGACATCCCGCCCATTCTTCAAGTTCAACATGTGTAGCTCTGCACTATGACTAGCCTATAGCCTATTTTGTTTTTCTTTCACCAAAAAATGTGTTCAAGATTATTCACCTCTCTCCAAAGACTTAATACATTTCGATTACGTTTACTTAAAAGAATTGCACAAAACACAGGATCATAAAAGAGAAAAAAAAACGATCCGCAAGCCGTCCTTTAACAAAACTTGGTAACAAAAACATAATTCATCATAAACTTTTCTACGTTTTTTAAATAATTTTTCGGCTGCTTTCATGCCAATGTCAGGGATTTTCAACCACCACTATGAAACGCTAACTTGCTAGCTAGCCAGATCTCTAACACCTGTGGTGGATTTTTAATAAATAAGATGGTAAATTAATTTTTCTGAATCTAACCTGTGTTAAACTTCTAACCTTAATTCAACCTGTTAAACTTTTAACCTGACTTCTCCTTTGAGTCTAACATTATGACAAACACTTACCTAACTTCCTCCTCTAGGTCTAACAAAAAATAACAAACTAAATTTTACTTCTTCTTTTAGGACAGGTCTTACTAACCTTTTGTTTTTAGCCTGCATTATGTCATGATATATATTGAGTAATCAACTGACTGTTAACCATTTACAATGTTTTTTTGATGATTTAGTTTATGCCAGTAACAGAGGGTAAAGAAGGGAGGGGCTTGCTTTACAAATTGAACCAATCATATTGATAGAAGGTGACGTCATGTTAGTGATTTTAGTCACGCTGAGTTTATTTTGATGTGTCTGTATTTTGTCTTATAAAACCTGATGTATTCTTTTTCTTGAGAGAGATTCTCTGAGAATTGCTCAATACTCTCCCGGCCGTAAATAAAGAACTCAAAGGACATTTGCTGAAGTCTGTCTGTCATTTTCTGCTGCACAGCAGGTGAGTTAGATTAAAGAGCTAGACTACGTTAGGGAATGTCGATTGGAGACAACCCAGATAGACGTATAGGATAGAAAGGGAATGTCGATTGGAGATGTAACCCTCTTTCTCTCTCTCCGCACGCTCACTGGACTGTCGATTGAAGACAACCCAGATAGTTAGGAAAAATCTACGACACACCACATAACTAACTGCTTAGAAATCCATTTTTGTTTTAACTATAGGCACTTTTTATTTACCTCGTAACTTACCTTTATACATCAGAGAGCATCGTCAGTGCCAAGAATACATTCCTGCGTCGTGTCGTCTGCAGGCACTTGCAATGCTGTTGTATGAGAGATATAGATAGATATATAGATACATATTTATATACATTGATAGATGGATAAATAAAAACGGAGGCTCCACAGAAGAGATGCCGTACATCTGTGGTGTGGGAGCATTTCCATTTGGAAACCCCAAATAAAGTGAGATGTATGAACTGTGATCGGCAGCAATACATCAACAACAATACATCTTCCATGATGCGCCATTTGAGGAGCACTCACTCATCCTGCCCTGTACCTCGGCCTGCGACTGACACTGCTGGACCATCTAAGCAAGGTATGCATTGTCTGAAATATAATTATTTGTATGTCCTTGCTAAAAAAATATCTTGGCATGCCAGCAACAGGATTTTTTCAAAGGCTGGAGAAATTATCTGTAAAAAAAAAGTAGGCTAAGTCCTTCCACAGCAGAGAAATTAATATTTTTTTCAAAAAAATCTATAAAAAAGTGAGACATTGTGGCTTGATTTCTTTTATTAATATTCCTTTTTCATGACAAAAATAACATTATGCACAGTGAGGAGCCTTCAGGTTACAAGCTTCACATATTAGAAAAATACAAAAAAAAAAAAAAAAAAAAAGTAATGGCTCCTTGTCAAGGTTGTTTCAGATCAACACCTGCAAGTGGCCACTAGGTGTCACTGTTGAGACGGGTGTCGGATTGTTTCGAAGGCTCCACACAGTATGCACATTTCAATAAAATAATGTAAAAAACTTCAACTGTTTAATTGTTTCACGAAGCCTCGATCTGCCCACCACTAGTATAATCCAAAAACGAAACAGCATGTGAGGCACATATAGCGTACACGTACACAACACAATCACCAACCATGACAAGGACATGTAGGGAACTTAAATACACCGATGATAAAGAGAGAACAGCTGAAGACCATGATGATAATGATGGCGGGTAATAGTAGAGGAGGTGCAGGTGTGGGCCAAGGAGGATCATGGGAACTGTAGTGCAGACGATGACAGTCACAGTTGTGTGCAGAAGGCAGATCTGCCGGCGCTCACCGATTCAAGCTGATCTCCCCATTCAATCCTGATCTCCATTCCATCAGCTTTCTAGAATTACACAGGGCAATAAACTGAGTTTAAACTGCACATTTAGAGCGTTTATAACGCAGTCTTCTAATGATATATGACTATCTACTCCAACTCATTGTTGAAATATAAACATTTAAACGGTCATAGTCAAATGTAGTCAAAAAACAAACATTCATTATAAAACGGATTGTTCCAGTTCTTGATTGTTTGAGGAGCATTCGAAGCCATTGTAAATTACTCCACAAACACACACCAGTGACCGCATTACACTAGTGTTTGATGTCATTGACTGCTACAGAGGTCAAATCATAAATTATATTTTCGCCTCTTTGTTTCTTACTCCAAAATCTATACAAATATATATGAATTCATACTCTAGAAAGCTGTTCTACAGAATCATATATAATCTGATTAAATGAATGTAACTGTGATTGACGATGACCTGAGCTCTTGTGAACTAGTGTCAGATATAAAGACTGAAGTACGACGTTATAAGATCAGTCTGGACTTACCTGAAGATCCTTTTACGCAGTATAAAACAGATGAAGAAGATGATGAAGATGAAGATGAAGAGAGCAAACAGCCACCACAACTGATCTATACAAGTGATCAAATATCAGATCAGCTGATCTATAATGATGAATCAATATTAGAGTTTATGTTTAAAGCTCTTGATGTTTTACCTGAGTTCTGGAGAGACGGAGTCACTTCATTCACATCTTTAAAACACAACGATCACAAATATCAGAGAATATGACATTAAACATTCACACTGGACTGAGTCTGAATCCGATCTGAGTCAGTGTTTTATTAGTGAATTAGACACACGTTTATCAGCTGAAACTCACCTGAGTTTGGAGTCGCTGCAGTTTCATTCCTCACTGAAAAACACATTCACAATCATCATGATTCACTTACAGAAGATTCAGTTCAACACAGAGTTTAGTCTGATTCAGGACACACTGATCTCAGGGATTTACAGATATGAACATTTTGGCCCATACCCATAACCAATAGTTCTTTATATTTGAAAGCCGAATAACTGATATATTGCCTGATAAATCAAAATCTATATTTTTGAGAGCCTGATTACAAACAAAAGTCTCACCATTAAAAGCCGAGCACACAATTATATATCGACCGATACTGATAACATTAAAAATGTACATATATCGCCCGATAACATTCAAAAATGAACATATAGCGGCCGATACCGATAACATTCAAAAATGAACATATAGCGGCCGATACCGATAACATTAAAAATGAACATATATTGGCCGATACCGATAACATTAAAAATGGACATATATCAGCTGATACCGATAACATTAAAAATGGACATATATCAGCCGATACCGATAACATTAAAAATGGACATATAGCGGCCGATACCGATAACATTAAAAAATGGACATATAGCGGCCGATACCGATAACATTAAAAATGAATATATATTGGCCGATAACATTAAAAATGGACATATATCGGCCGATACCGATAACATTAAAAATGGACATATAGCGGCCGATACCGATAAATTCAAAAATGAACATATAGCGGCCGATACCGATAACATTAAAAAATGAACATATATCGGCTGATAACATTAAAAATGAACATATATTGGCCGATACCGATAACATTAAAAATGGACATATAGCGGCCGATACCGATAACATTAAAAATGGACATATAGCGGCCGATACCGATAACATTAAAAAATGGACATATAGCGGCCGATACCGATAACATTAAAAATGAATATATATTGGCCGATAACATTAAAAATGGACATATATCGGCCGATACCGATAACATTAAAAATGGACATATAGCGGCCGATACCGATAAATTTAAAAATGGACATATAGCGGCCGATACCGATAAATTAAAAAATGGACATATATCAGCCGATACCGATAACATTAAAAATGGACATATAGCGGCCGATACCGATAACATTAAAAATGGACATATAGCGGCCGATACCGATAACATTAAAAAATGGACATATAGCGGCCGATACCGATAACATTAAAAATGAATATATATTGGCCGATAACATTAAAAATGGACATATATCGGCCGATACCGATAACATTAAAAATGGACATATAGCGGCCGATACCGATAAATTTAAAAATGGACATATAGCGGCCGATACCGATAAATTAAAAAATGGACATATATCAGCCGATACCGATAACATTAAAAAATGAACATATATCGGCTGATAACATTAAAAATGGACATATATCGGCCGATCCCGATAACATTAAAAATGAATATATATTGGCCGATAACATTAAAAATGGACATATAGCGGCCGATACCGATAAATTTAAAAATGGACATATAGCGGCCGATACCGATAAATAAAAAAATGGACATATATCAGCCGATACCGATAAATTTAAAAATGGACATATATCGGCCGATCCCGATAACATTAAAAATGAATATATATTGGCCGATAACATTAAAAATGGACATATAGCGGCCGATACCGATAAATTTAAAAATGGACATATAGCGGCCGATAACATTAAAAAATGGACATATATCGACCGATACCGATAACATTAAAAATGAATATATATTGGCCGATAACATTAAAAATGGACATATAGCGGCCGATAACATAAAAAAATGAAAATATATTGGCCGATACCGATAACATTAAAAAATGAACATATATCGGCCGATAACATTAAAAAATGGACATATATCAGCTGATAAAGATAACATTAAAAATGAACATATATCGGCCGATAACATTAAAAATGGACATATATCAGCTGATACCGATAACATTAAAAATGAACATATATCAGCTGATACCGATAACATTAAAAATTAGTGGTGGGCATAGATTAATTATTTTAATCTAGATTAATCTCACTGTAATCTTGGAATTAATCTAGATTAAAATGGCTCATTTGAATTCTGCCAAAGGCATTCAGAATATATGTGTGCTACCCAAATAATGACTAAAGGGCACGTGTTTCTTAAATACAAAGTGACATTTAAAATAACTTGTGAAGAAACGCCAGAGATTTTTTATTTTATTTATTAAAACTAACATAATAAAGTACGTTTTTTTTATTTTTTTTATTTTTTACTTTGAGCAATGATGGAGCTATAATAGACTCTTCTTATGAGCATATAAAACAAAACAGCTCCTTGGAAAAAATGAAATGTAATATTGTAGTAGTTATAAACAAAGGTCTATTTTTAGTTCAGATTAACATTTGAGGGCAGCAATTGTATTCATAATGTCAAAATAAAACCAGCGTAATGTTACTTGAAGGCATTATAGCCTACTATTCCTGCCAAACTTCCATGGTTGCAGTTAGTGTTACTACAATAAATCCATGGTGAATGTTGCTGATCTGTGGACTCTGGATAGTTCATTCATGGCACAGTGTTTCTTCCTGGTTTCCACGCGCTGTTTGATCCGTTAATAACGGAGAAATGTGAATGTTTCTCACTAGATCTCGCAGCAATGTTATTACTTCTGTGGTGAATTCAAATGATTTATTTACTGGATCTCTTAGCGCTGTGTAACAGTGTCGCATGATCACGATGGGCTCGCGCTGCTTTGGTTCAAACTGATAAACAACGGTCCCTCAACCACACAATAACGAGTAGCTCAGTTTCGTTCCGCTTGCATTACGTTTGCTATTTGATGTCGGACAATTGTCTCTTACATTATGAGCGCGCTTGCCCCGCACAACCTACATTTGAAATTATGAAATTTTGGTCGGCAGGAAAAATGGTCCAACGTACCGTACCGAACACCGAACCGAATCCGCGCTAAAATATCAAGGTGAAAGTCATCATAGCTTGTGTAGTATAGACCCAGCTCCCAACCCAACTTTGAGAATAGATTAATGGCGATATTTTTTTTTATAAGATAAGAGTCTCACGTTAACGCAGCACGTTAACGCCGATAACGGCCCACCACTATTAAAAATGGACATATATCGGCCGATACCGATAACATTATAAATGGACATATATCGGCCGATCCCGATAACATTAAATATTAACATATATATTGCGCATCCCTGATTGATGTGTTTAACTGAAGTGTCTCTCTCACCTCTGAACATGGTCTGAAGACTGTGATGAGACTGTGATGAAAGAAAGAAGCATTAGAGAATCATGTTAATGAAAGAGTAAATATGAAAACAGAGGAATGATGTCATTGATGTGTTGAGAGTTGATTTACTCCTGGAGCGTCACAGAGGATCTCATGAAGGACATTCACACAGCGAGACGTGACGAGACGATCAGATAAAACTGAAATAGCAGGATCACTCAGTGTTTCAGGAGCTGATGGATCTGCTATCAGACGCCCGTCCTGAACACACACAAGAGGATCAGATCATGAGTGTGTGTGTGTGATAGTCACCTCTGAGAGCCAGCTCTGCTCACAGTCAGTGTGTGTGTGTGTGTGTGTAATAGTCACCTCTGAATGCCAGCTCTGCTCACAGACTCCGCTGAGTGTGTGATTCAGTAAATCAGGGGGAAGTTTGTACACAACCCTCTCCATCTCTCCACAGGACACACTGATGTTGTTCATGTTGCAGAGGAAGCTGTTATATAAATCACAGATCAAATTATTGCATATTATATTGCATGACAAGTGTTTTTATAACAGCAAACATGTAAAACAGATGTATTGCAATGTACAGTATGTCATGTATTACACCTCTGTAGATGCTATCTTCAGTCTAAAAAATGTATTCAATCAAGTAACCAAGACTTGGAGCTTGTAGGTTGTTAGAGATTGAATTCAAATCAAATATTAACATCACTGCCCTAACTATTTCTGAATAGGATGTCTACTTCAGAAATATTTGGAATAGTATGAAAATATAAGGTTCAGATCAACATATGGAAATCAAAGAGTCATCGGTGGAGTCTGGATGTCATCTAGTGGAAAAGTGTGGTACTGCGCACAATAAAATCTTTCCTAAAGCTCATTTATTGAGACATCAACCTAAAATCTGTCCCAGAACTTGTCCAGATATTTAGCATTGATTTTGTTGAAGTTTTAGGGTTGAAAATGGCTTATATATATATATATATATATATATATATATATATATATATATATATATAAACAACAATATGTAATTTATATATTTAAAATGTACATAAACTTAAACTTTATAACTTTTTAAACTTTACTTTTACAACTTTGTTTTACTTCTTTAATAATCTGAGAAGTGTACCCTTTTACCCTGTTAGTTCGCAGTACATTAAGTAATGTTAACAAATACAACTTTTGATTTTAATAATTAGTGAACGTTGAAATTAACATTGTGCTGCATTTGATACTATTCAGTGTTGTATAAAGTACTAGAAAGCAATACTTGAGTAAAAGTACAAGTAACATACTAGAAAAAGACGTTGGTAGAAGTGAAAGTTACCTTTTAGAATATTACTTAAGTAAAAGTCTTAAAGTATCTGATATATACTGTACTTAAGTATCAAAAGTAATTTTCTGATATTTAATGTACTTAAGTAATTGAAGTAGAAGTAAAAAATTTTTTTTTAAAGCAAACGTTAGAACTTTGATTGTGAACTTTATTGTGACTTTATTGTGAGGTGGGTGGCGAAGTTGTTGGGATGTAGAAAAAATAATCTTGCGTCACAATATGCAATATTGACTAATTTGGATAAATATTAGGTACACAAGTTAGGCATTAATTTTTCTCAAGAAAAAGAATCTCACCTAATGCTGTAAACGCACAAAGAGCCCTATCAGATATAAATATAATGCGTTTTTTATCATAATAACAACTTTATTTAATGATATAAGTAAAAATATAATAAATATGTAATATAGTACACATATTTAGCTAAATACTCTCTATATAGCTCTTTTTTTCTAACCAACTAACGTGCTATAGTCTATGTTATGGTCATCAAGGCTTTCCTGAGGTAAATGTTATGTGACATCCCAGCAAACACAGAACGTTTGGGGTGGGTGGGGTATCCACCTCCCTTCAATTTTTTTTTTTTTTTTTTTTTTTTTTTTTTAGGAAGGAAAGGAAAGGAAGGAAAAGGAAAGGGGGAAGAAAGAAAAGAAAAGAAAACAATACAGATTCATCACCCAGGTGGATAAAATAGAGTAGGTAGCGGAAATGCTCATATGGAGTGAACGGCCAGACAACTAAAAGAAGAAGAAGAAGAAGAAGAAGAAGAAGAAGAAGAAGAAGAAGAAGAAGACTTGACTTGACTCGAGTCGCCCCCTGTCGTTTCAGAGAATATTACAACGGCGAGCGCGTCGAGTAAATGCCTCGACCGTTTGGGAAGGTGCGCGCGCACTTAAAGCCAGGCGAACGTATATGGCTTGACACTCACTGGACACTGCACTTGTTCGCAGTCACACAAGTCCATGTGCTTTAAAGCCTTGCCGGTAAAACATTTTATTCTCTTGCTATTTTTTCAGTATCTTCTGATCACAGTAATAACCTGTCAAACAGAGCCAGATTACTGGATTTTATCTTCTGCATCTGATTGTGCTAATACTGTCAAATACACTGGTGTGCAGCAGCCGCTGAATCTGTGTCTACGAGACATGATAACCCGGAGACAGAAGCAGAGATGTTATTATTGTTGGATGTAAATCATAATTCAGTAATTATTTTACTAAGCTAGCTAGAAAAAGCAGGTCATGTAGCAACAAAAATAAGTAACTCTGAAAGTTTTGGAATACAGGAATAGGGCAAGCTACATTTCTCTTTGAAAAACTGTGCGACATACTGTCGACCTCGGCGTTCTCTGTCTTCTCTTTCCTTCGTTTCTTTCCGTTTTTGATGCCCTGACTTTTGATGTGGCATGACTGCGTGTGTCACTGCCTGCGCTGCATCTGCAATAAGCAAGAGATCGACGCTAGCAGGTGGAATGAACCATTGTGAGGGGGAGGGGTGTGACTGAAACAGTAAATTCATTATTTGTTTTGTTAAATATTAAATCTATGGTCAAAACGAACAAAATACACATTTAGTGCACCAGGGGCCCTAGCACATTTAATGTATGTATAAAAAAGAGAAAATAAATAAGAAAAGAAAAAGGGGTCTGCTCTTCTGGGCCCTTAGAATCGACCTTCCACCCCTTTACGGCGCCCTTGTGAATCAGACCGATGATGGATATACGATTAAAACTGTTTATTAGATATTTAATTTCAGACTCTTTTTTTGACAGCTTTGCGCTGCAAAGTGAAAGGCATCCAAGTATTTTTAAAAAACCCGCGGGAAACGAGGAAATGCATTGCATTTTTAATTGAATGCATTCATATAAAAAACAACAGCATTTGAGTTCAAACTCGAGCATCAGAAACAACGATCGCTGATTTACTTCAGAGTCGAGTAAGTTACATGTTCAAAAGATCGCACATGTTGTTCATAGTAAACATGTTACACTTCAGCTTCCCTTTTTCTTCTGCAAGAATAGCTACCTAATCTTTTCGGGCAATATGATATATGAACCTGCCAATCAGGAAAAACGGTTCACGGTCAAACTGCATTTACACATGTAATATAGCCTATCTGTGCAACACATTTCTTACCTTTAGCGGCTCGTTTGCAGAATGAATGAACGCTATCATGCGTTTCATCAAGGAAGAGGGAGGAGGAAGAAGCCTTGAGTCTATTACACGTGCTGAAGAAGGTGTGTTAGTATGTGTGTTGCTGTACAGCGGGAATATGTAGCAAATCAAACGTTAGGGGAGACCGGGGACAGTTGCAACACTTTTTGCATTTGGCTCTGTTACTCAGAGACGGTTTGGATTAGACAAACCAATTGTTTATACAATAAACTTACATCTGTCTGTTAATAGTCTAAACCATTGAAAGATTATTCTAGAATCTACATTTTTCACAATTTGCATTTGAATGTAAGGAGTCAGATGTTGCAACTGACCCCGTGCCCGGGGACAGTTGCAACACTGTTTGGGGATGGTTGCAACATGTTACAAATACAATATATGTCAGTTTTAGCAAAATGATTATTATCAAAAATGTAAGTTGTAATAATATTACACTGTTATTTATTCATCAGCTTTGATTAATGACAATTATACATTTTTCTAGATGAGTAGGCCTTATATGCAGATGTAAAATATTCAAATTGATATCAAATACAGTAGGCTTTCAGTAAAATAAGAAGTTACTGCTCTGCCTTCATCCCTGATAATGTTAGAGGCTTTTTCCAAAATATAGAGTGGGGCCCCTCTGTCTGAGACTCTCTTTCTCACTCTGGGCATACTGAAAAGAAATATAAATATGTATATTTATAGATAATTAAGCTATTCACTGTGTCCTCCTCTGCAGATAAACACACAGTTGCACCAAAGCATGGCCACAGACATCTGCACATGTGCGCACACACACATAAACTTGATGAACTATATTATTTTTAAGTAAAAACTTGTGTGCAGATGAATGAACAATTATGAATGAACTTTTAAAATGTTAAAAAATACTGCTATGTGGTCTGTTTTTATATTTATGCATTGTATGGGGACAGTTGCAACAGTTGTTGCAACTGTCCCCATACCTGTCAGCCATGAAAAAACCTTATGTGCTAGCTAAACAAGATGGCACTGATACATGTTAACCATATTAGCTTAAAGTTAACATATCACTCATTTAAACCATATAAGTTTGAACTGAATCACAGAAACAGTGACAACATTTGAACAAAAACAAAGATCAAGAAAAAAAATACTTTCATACCTCAAAAACAATTTTTTTTAAATAAATCCTGGAGCAGCTCAAGAATCTCCTTGATTTTTTTCTGCAAGGGAGGGGCAGCCAACTGAGCATGTGCAGTGTGAGTGTCATCACTCTAGCTTCTTTCTGATTGGAGAAAAATGACATGTTGCAACCATCCCCTGTTGCAACTGTCCCCGGTCTCCCCTATTAATGAAACAGGAGATCAGTGGGAATCATTCCTCTAATTTAAGTTTTATTATTTTATTTTACGTTCATAGTTTTCAGTCACGTAACTGGTGCGGATACCAGCGGTGTTATTTTAGCAGTTAATTTAGTTTTATTCATATTTTGATTTTGTAATCAGTAATCAGATGGTTAAATGACTCATTTACACACACACTGTAAGTCTGCGGAGATACATCTACGGGAAATGCACGGGCCATTTCTTACAATACATCTTTAATTTCATCATCGCAATCAAAAGTCATTTTAATGACACATTTGAATTACATGCATTTATCACTAAAATAATAGAACATTTAGTAATTCGCACATTTTCTGCAAATATAATAGATTGATCATGATAGTAGTTTCATTTTGAATATAAAAAAGCAACTGATTCTGTGAATTTGCATTCAGAAATGAGAAGTCGTGCCATATATGACATATAATGAGCAAAAACACTTATTTAAACACACACTTCACACAGGCTCTTGCGGACAAAATCCCAGTGATCTAAACATTTCATAAAATGATATTTACAACAATCTTGTATTATTAAAAATTGAAATGCACATGCCTTGTTTAAAACAAAGTGAAGATAACAGTGTCTGGTGTACGGGGATATTTACTGGCACAAGTCAATCTTCTTTGGAAAAAAAAAACAAGGTTATATAGACATTAGATTGTTTATCACATGCATACTTCATTGTAATAATGTTAAATGTTATGGGGAGGAGGCGGGAACCGGCGAACAGTCAATGACTTATATATAATAAATGAAGAAAACACAAAACGCAAACTGCTGTCACACACATATACCAGAACACACACTGTCCTCTCTCGATCTCCTCTGTCCTGATCCTCCGGGAGAGACACCGCTGATCTCCATCATCAGCAATCACACACTCGAGCCCTAGAAGATATTCATTACAATATATTTAAGGGATATTATGTTTTCATGTTTTATAAAAACATACATGTTTTCAGGCATTTTGGAAATATTTAGGCCATCATACACAAGAAGCAGAGACATGAAGAATAGGCTCACAAAAGAGTTATTTGGGCTACTTTATGCATTACATTATTTTAAAATTATAACTATATATTGTACATTGTATTCGTGTTTGTACTTCAATTTTACTTTGGCACACCTTTCATTCCGAAGAAAATAAACAATGTACGTCTCAAGTTTAATATCTTTATTAGAAAATAATAATTGCCATATGATCATGCACTAAAAAAATTAACCGGATTTATTGAAGTCTAAAATAGGCTTATTTAATATCACTGAATCAACCTAAATGCATAAACAGGCTATAACTATCAGTTAGAAATATAAATTGTGTAGCAGTTAAATCGACATGTTTATCCAGTCTGCTGTTTAATCTACACACTAATTAATATGATTGCAATCTCGTCAGTATTAATGCATAAAATGATCTTCGATATAAACGGCGAACAGCTCGAGCGCGTGATCAGTGTTATTCCTTCTGTCAGCGACGCGTTACAGAGCGCGTGCACGCGGGAGAGGACGACGCTCGAGCTGCTGTCGAGGATAAGTTTATGAATCTGCTTGGAGAGTTGACTGACTCATAAGAAAACACTTTCAGAATCTAAATGAAACTCGATATGAGAATGTTCACACATGAGCACACTCGATATGAGCCTGTTGACCGTCAATATAAGAGATTTAAGGCATGTTAATGATGTAGATTAAAGATAAACCTGTCAATTTAACTGCTACTGATATTTCTACCTGACAATTAGCCTATATTAATGCATTAAATTTGCTATAAAAAAAGCATTATCTTAGAGTTCTCCTCAATACAGAGTTCTCTCCTAAATAACAGTAGAAGCTCTTAATGGATCATGTTGGCCAATCACAGAGCTGGAGTGGCTCAGGAGAATCCGTGTATCATTCGTTCAGCCGTTCTTTTTATTATTTATTTAATATTGAAAGAAGATAATTTAGAACAGCTTGAATATTAGATTTATAATATTAGAATATTAGAATAATAGTCCTCCGCCAAAAAAATCGCAATAAAATGTATTTTTAATTTAGGAATAAATAAAGGAATAACTGAAACCGCACGTACGCAAAAAGCACTTACTTCGTGCGGCCTTATAATCGTGTACAGAAGTTATATTTCATCCTAATAATACGACTATCCACGTTATTCATACGCCCCACCATGAGGCTTTGCGCGAATTATGGGTGTAACTTTCATTAAACTGTAAAACATCAGTGAAAGACTTGCTCGCAATAATAGGCTATATATTTTAAAACCGTGTTCAATGAGATTACATTATTCTACTCAGCCTTCAACCATCGAGCATCAAAGGCATGTAAAAGTGTAAAAGCATCAACAAGGTCTTTCAACAAATAACCCCAAAAGCGTGAATCTTTCCACAGCAAAATCGGAAAGAAAACTATCACTGTGGTAATCTGTATTATATATATGTTATTTTAATAATAATAATAATAATAATAATAATAATAAATATATATATATATATATATATATATATATATATATATATATATATATATATATATATATATAGGCCTATACTTCAGCATTGCGTGATACTATTTAATTATGACTTTATCAACAGAATAAGTTGTCTATTTATCTGTGAAAAAAAACCTGGAAAGAGATGTGAGGATTTGGTGAGAAAAAAAAAAGAGTTTCTTCGTGCATTCCAGTGAATTATTAATGGCATATCGTAAATGAAATCGGGAGAACAGACCACAGATGTGCAGTATATATACATGTTGCCATTTTTCATACTTTAACAGACTGCAAAAATAAAAAATAAAATAATCATGAGGAAAAGAAAGCAGCGACTGAAAAGAGCTCTTGCCGTATATAGCCTATTCTTCTTATAACATATCACGTTAAAATACCATTTGTTACGTTATTCTCATGTTATTCCTAAATAAAGCATGACGGATCAGCTTTATTGGAAATGATTCGTTTCAGTCTTTTTGAATGGAAGTTCCCCAAACCGGAAGTGCCACCCATAATTCAAAACGCAGTAAACTCGTCAGGAATAATGTGGACAGGTGAAAACTGTTTTCTCCAGAGCTGATATATAGAAAGCTGCTTTCAAACAATATGTATTGTAAAAAGCAATATAAAAATAAAGGTGACTTGACTAAAATTATAGTGAAGTATGTTGCATTAATTGTAAGCTATTATCCATATATAGAATTATATAATACATTTATTAATTAATACCTATTCCATCAGTTAAAGAGTAAGAAAGGCTGCGTGACGCGGGGTTTCTCTGAATAACGCAGATATCCGTGTGTGTATAAACCGGGTCTGTGTGTGAACGGTGTGAAAGTGTGTGTTTCAGTGTTGAAATGACTGTGTCTTCAGTGGCGCGCACAGACCTCCTCCGGGGCGGAAGGGCCAAAAAGGGCACTTTTTAAAAAAAACATTACTTTATTATTATTTTTTAAATAAATCACCTGTATTTAAAGCAGTACCGTCTGTCTATTGTGTTTTTATTTGAATGACTTCCGCACAATTATTTGGCATATCTCGCTCGATGGAGAGCAGCAGTCGGTCAGAGAGCCTCTCTTCATTACCAATGAAAAGACGTTGAATGCATAACACATCAAACAAAAATAGGGAAATTATGATAATATTACTAAATACTACTTGGCCTACTTTACCAAACAAAACAGAGAATCAAATAGGTAATTATGAGGAATTCATGTTTAGTTTTGTTCATGTTATATATTTTATGTATGTACACTTCTACACCATTTCTTAAGTAAGGAATTGACTCCAAGCCGCTGAATTATTAGAAAAATAATGCATACCCGAGGTGGTAATGCGGACACTACAGTTACTTACCACACCTCGAAACATCGTTCAGATTATGTATTTCAAGGCGTTTGCCAAGTTTTTGTCATTAAAACGCTCTTATATGTTGGACTAATTTCTTACGCATCAATTCCCATGCCTTCGATGCTAATTACAAAACGTAATTTAAGAGTTAATAGCCTAACGGAGGTTTGAGCCACTGATAGCAGACTAATGCAGTTATTAGTGCAGTTATTAGTGAGACAGAGAGAGGTTGCAATAATGAGACAGAAAAGCATGTGCATCAATATTATTTAATTTATTTATTAATTCATTCGTTTTAATTCATTCGTTAATTTTATTTTTCTATTATTGACAGTAGGCTGTAACGAACGAAACCCCGTGCGGCAGGACTATCTAATTAGCCCATGTATATTCAGTTCAATGTTATATTGATTATAGAGTAGGCTAGTAGGCTACTACTTTATTTATTAAAATTAAACTGCACATTTCCATTGATTGTGAAGTTAGACATCGAAAATGGCAGATCAAGCGCAAGGGGCTGCATGTTAGCAGAGGTAATATATATATAATATAGGCTATAAAATTCAGTCCAGCTCGTAGGGAGAGAACACTTGACACTGAATACTCTGCGCCTGATGCGTGTCGGACAGTGGCAGAAAGCCCTCAGCTGGGTGTTTAAAGCGTCTGCCCCGTCTCTCTCTACTTTGTCCACAGACGTATTTTAGGCCTTAAGCCAGTCGTTAAACACATGGACAGCCCAAGCTGATGTTTTTTGGACCTTTCTTAGGTCATGTTTTTCGCCCTCTAGTCTGTCTAGCTGTTCTTCGCTGATTGTTTGATGTCTTTTGTTGTGGCCTGCTGATTTTGCCCTCTTAATTTGTTTTTTAATCTGGGTTAGGCCTATCCAATACTACCGTCGCCCAGTTGTTAAAATTTACTTCCGGAAAATCAAAATTGTCTGTCATTTTTTTTTTCTTGTTATGAATTGCAGCATATTTTCCGTTATTACAGTTGACTACGCGAAGTGATATGGAGCTGTAATGCGGTCGAGACCTGCCTGGAACTACTTTAGCCGCGCGTTTCCCTGAAAATAATTGCACGCCTTAGAACGTTCGTCAACCAATCAGATTCAAGCATTGAACGGCCCTGTAGAATAATCGTAGTTAATATTAATTTCAGCATTTACTAAACATTATTAAAATCAAAAGTTGTATTTGTTAACATTAGTTAATGCACTGACTGTGACATGAACAAACAATTAAAAGTTGTATTATTAACTAAGATTAACAAATAGGCCTATATTGTAGCCTAACAAATGTTTTGCTCATGATTAGTTAATGTTAATATGAATAATAAACAAATGAACCTTTTTGTAAAGTGTAGCCTATGAAATCAAAGATATACATTTCTTACAATTTAGAGCTGGACATGGACTTTAAATGTCCTTTCACTAGATGTATTTCCCCAAGCTATAACACTTGCTATGGCCTTGGATAAAAACGAATGACATTGTCAGACTCAGAATGCGGCTGAAATTGAGTTAGGCCTATACTTTTATGATTGTTAAGCATAACTCACATGCTGCCGCAACTTTTACAGTAGTGTGATAAGGTGATAGCTGTAACCACTGTAGTATTTACGGTAGTCCTGTGTGGTAGGGTGAATACGGTAGTTTCCGGTCTGATGTCCCCTTTATGAATGAAGCAGCGTTAGTTCAGTGGTCATGGCGGCGCGCACGCTGAATAGACAACGCCAGATAGGCTGCTGAGATTTCATTGAGGTAAATCAAACTTTCATTGATCATGTTTGATATATTTGTGTTTTTAATGCGATATTTTGTACAATAATGAGTATTCAAATATGTTGTGCAGACTGTGAGTATGTGCCTAAATTGCAAAACAGTTGTTGTAAGCTGTAACTGTTGCAAGAGACAACGCCAGATAGGCGGCATTGATTTTCATTCTTGGAGGTAAATTAAACTCTCATCATGCTTGATGTAATTGTTTTTAAATGCATGGCAATCATGTGTATTTAAATATTGTGCAGGTTGTAATGATGATGGTTTGTTCCTGGTTTGGAAAACAGTTGTTGTAAGCTGTACCCAGGTACGTGATGTATGGTTGAAGTGTATGGTTGTTTTAAGTAATGTGCGTTTTTTTGTGAGGAATGTTGTTTTTTTAAATGCTTTGTTTGTGAATGTTATTGCACAAATAATAATGGTGTTTTTCTGGCTCTGTTCCAGGAGCTAGTCTTTGTCACTGTTTTGAATTACTGAAATCAAGTCTATTGATCGTCTGCACTTATTTACTTGTGTATGAACCCTTTTTAACTTATCAACTTGCTACCATTTAAGCCTATTTATGTGATAGTTGTCAATAAAATGAATTGAAATGAAAACTGGTTTGGACATCTTGAAGTGCATTATTGATAGGCTTTACAGTAGCATGGTAGGATAAATCTAAGTAAACTTTTCCATATTAGCTTAATGTTACCTGGTGCCCGTGCAGTGTGAAGACTCGCGGCGAACTGCTGTAGCGCTCCACAGGAAACTCCGCCCACTACCGCTTCACCTCCGCCAAATGCTTCCGCCAAAAAAAAAATACAATTATTTAATCTTTTTTTGTCTTATTATTGTTAGTGGCAATGGTGTATAAGTGTATTGTTATTTATTCGTATATTTATTTTAATAATTATTATTATTTACATTTATCAGAGAGGGGCACAATACATTTTGAGACAAAAGGGGCAGGGGCTTGAAATAAATATATCCTTCCCTCCTCTGTCCCATGACCGTTTCACAGCATTTGCCCCGTCCAGCTGAGCCTCTGTCCAATCCGCCGCTCCGAGGAGTGATCCTTCTCCAACATCATCATCATCATCATCATCATCATCATCGAGCCTCCGTCCTCAGATCGGGCACTGAAACCGCAATCGAAAAACTCACAGTAAGTTATTCTTCAGAGCATCTAGCCTGATATGTTATCGGCTCTGTATTCTAGCCGTTATTTTAGAGCAATTATTCCCTCGGCGGCGCGTCATGCAGTCACACACACACACACACACACATGCAGCCTCGCGCTTATTTCGCTTTCCCTTTTATTCAAAATATTCATAAACTTGCTAACTAGAATGATTTGTATGGTATATTTTGATTGTCAAATATGTGGAAGTGAAGGTGTTCTGTCGTTTAAACACATTTAATTATCATTGATATAACCCGCCACGAGTTTGCGCCGTAATTCAGAGGATCTGTCGGATTTACATCGCGTAAATTCATCAATTTTTCCCGAAATCCATAAAAGTAAGCCCTTTAAACTGGGAGGAAAATAGAGTCAACTTTATTGTTTCACACACAATGTCCATCTGATATGAATAAAACACTTTTTCTAAAACCTCTAGCTGTAGTTTGCCTTAATATTCAACAATATTATTGATCTCCTGCACGGACACCATTGTCTGAAAACCGAGCTGGACGATGACAGCACTATTTTCAATAGCTAAATAGATAATAACTAATGATTTTTACAATGAAAATGAATCAATGCTGAACTTACACAAGCACTGAATGCTAATAATGCCACTATTCTCTTCTAGAGCTGTTGTACAGCCGAAACTGTTGCATTAATGTGCTGTTATCTGCTGCTCTGAAACACTCTGTGTTGTAGAAAGCGCTGTAGAAATAAAGGTGACTTGACTTGTCAGATAGATAGCCAAACACCTTCACTAAGTTTGATGTTTTGTTCTTCCGTCATATTTTAAAATATTTAACAAATATACAAAAAAAAAAATCATCTTTATCATCATTTAACAACATAATTTAACTCCAATACATCATATTTTCGTTGCAAAGTGCGTGGCCTCCTCCTCTCTGCGGCCATCTTGTTATAGGAGACCTCTCCAGCTCTCTCAAACTAGAGTTAGACAATGGAGGAGCTGAGAGTCTTTGACACTGAGGAACCTTTATGAATCACACTTATTCTTAAGTTTAGGAATAAGAGTAAAATTATGTAATTCTTAGAATTTTGACAGACTTAAGACACAAATGTTACTCACATACGGCCCCTGAGCAGCAGTTTTTAAATCTGACCCTGCATAACACTAATGTTGTTGTTAATAATCAACAGATCCACAAATGTAAAAGAAAAAAACAACAACAACTGCTTAGCATTTAGAATATGGAAAATAACTACCTCTTTTTTCTCCTTCATAAAAAAACATGTGTGGTATTATGTAATCAAACCAGGATTGAATGAATGTATAAAAATGGGGTTAAAAATAACTAACCACAAACTGGCAGTTGATTTTGTACCGACAGTTTCCCCTGTAAACACATGTAAGTGGTCACGAACAACATGCTTGTATATCTCTCACTCTCATTTCCTGAAAGTAGATCATCACTTCTCAATACTCACATAATATACTGTTGATTTTTAAACAGGGG
This sequence comes from Squalius cephalus, assembly GCF_949319135.1. Lineage (NCBI taxonomy): Eukaryota > Metazoa > Chordata > Actinopteri > Cypriniformes > Leuciscidae > Squalius > Squalius cephalus. The sequence goes on from NC_137122.1 coordinate 3,677,059, forward strand.
TGGATTACATGAGTTCAGTGTTCAAACACATTAGCTTTCTCAAAAAAAAAAAAGAAGAAAAAAAGAAAAAAGAATATATAACATGTAAACAATCATGTTTATGGGCTGTTTAAATACTCGATTCTGATTGGCTGGAAGGTTTAACGCACAGGTAGTTCCAGTCAGTTTGATTACAGTTCAAAATTAATCCGCTACTGGGCATTTCTTCAAACTAGGGGCACTTTGAGGCTTGTGAAGTTGAATAAAAAAAAACTTGTTCAAAAGTCACGTAACACAGTCTCATAAGTTTAAATAATTTGTCTAGTTTTAAGGTCTGTAAGAGGACAAACTTAGATTACAAGAGAAATTGTTAATATTTTACATTTTTTCCGACCTGCAATGAACAAATGTCATTTCCACCACATCTATACAGCTGTTATTTAAAAACAGAATAACTTATGACACTCAAGAATTGTCTAAGATCATTTTTGTAACTAGTTTTATCAGTTTTTCCACGATGTACAATAATTATACATTTGTCAATGAGATAAATTAACTGCCCTAAGGACCAAATGCTGAACTGTACACCTGTCACACTCTGAAATTTAATATTGGTTTGGGCAAGAGCTTATTAGAAAATAAATAACTTGAATTTTTATATTAAGTAGAGCATGATCTCGTAAATTGTGGACACATTTTTAATGTGTGATGAGAACTTTTTAAATGTTTTTAAAAAATGTGTGTGGTGGTGGAAATGACATGGTGGTGGAAATGACAATGAATTAACGTGAATGAATTAACAGTAATATTTAGAGAAATATTTATTTGAAAAACTCTTAAACTCATCACACTCAGTAAACTCAATTCACAAAGTCAATCTACTCTTGCAATCCATATCAATTGTACTTTGTACTCATAAATGTCATTTCCACCATGCTGTCATTTCCACCACAGAGGGCAGTGTGGTGGAAATGACATTTCTGTAGTTTTTTGTGAAAAAATGGAAGATAGCTTCCCTGATTAGCTTTGAATTAATACTTAGCATTTCATGTATGTAAAATACTCTTATTTAACTTAAAATTTTTAACTTTTTAAAAACACCCTTGAAGGTACAGCATGTTTGGAAATGACGCAGAAAAAATATATGAACTGATCAAGCAATATTTACCTGGATTTTTCTTATTTTGTTCTTGATGAAAATTTAAAATTGCCTCCATGTCCAACATGTGCTCTGATGTCTCTGAACATTTCCATAGAAACCACCTAAACAATCTTTCACACACACTTGTTAAAGGGACATTACAGTGTTGTGGTGGAAATGACACCGATACTGTGCGACAGCTATATTTTGTATAAAAAGTAATATTGATGGTGGTCTCACATTAAATACTATAATGTATTTTAATTATTTTACTAGTGCTTAATTTAGGTATATTAATAGTTACCAGATAAGTCATACTTTTAAACTGTATTTTCATTGTTGAAGTTAAAAAGTCTGGGTGTGCGACAAGGAGAAAACAGTGATTTTGACACCTATTAGGAGGTTGAAAAGTATGAAAAAATCATAATAGAAATGTAGTAAAAAGTTTTTAAGGAGGTTTTATTGTTAGTTTGAAAAAGAAAGAGGATTTTGTCCAAAATTGTATGTATTTTTAAAAATATGACCTGTATAATTGCATATTATCCACAACAGTCCTGCAGGAACTTTGAATATTATATTTTAAAATCCTGCAGGGATGTAATTCCTGCATGTTTTCCTTCATAAAATTCCTGCAGGTATTCCTTCAGGAAAATGATATGAAAATCCTGTAGGAAATCTGCATATTTTTGTAAGGGATACCCGAAGGCGCATTTTAATTACAGTACATAAGAAAATACAGACTTATGAACTAAGAGACGTTGACTATAAAAGATTACAAGCCAATCGCCAGGACCACAACATTGCAGTTGTTTGTGTTACTGTTAGACACATGTAGCTGCTAATATGCTAACGGCAAGAGCTCATAAAGACCCATTAGCTTTGTGGTTTTACTGTCGTTTAAATGACAAAAATGCACCATAACATGTCCGCGCGGGTTAATAGTTAATCGGCTTCTAACTCAGTGGCTGTAAGTGGGTTAGGAATAGGATTTCAAGTGATTTTGAAAAAATGGACAAAAAAAAAACAAACAAAAAAACAGAGAATCACATACCCCACCTTTAAATTACATCCAGTTTATTAGCAACACTGTGCATGAGCGTGAATCAATCCCGCGATATCCATCTTTGATCTCGCTGGTGTCAGATCCACTGCGAGAAGAGAGATCTGTCCGGCTTGCCTGCGCTTTTCTCACTCCTCCTCTCACTGCAGCCGCCTACTCTCGACTACACTTCAGGCGAGGCAAGGCACATCTCAAACAGGCCTCATGTCTCATATGACGCAGTAGGCTACCGCAGAAGAAGGAGAAGCTACACAACCAGTTATTAATGCTAATGAATTTTCTCTAATTTTCCTAATTGAGATTTAGACAGACTTGAACATCAGCTCGACTCCTGGTGAGTTTGCATTTCCTGGAACGTGTTTTATGCAGATGTGTTGATTTATTGATAATATAAGTAATTTGTATTGTTGTTTTAGGAAGTATTTTCCTGCGCTGTGATCTTTCTGCAGTCTGATAATGGCGACGGGGTCTGAAACTCCTCCTGGTAAGAGAATATCCCACAGGATTTATTAAAGCAAAATAGCGGCGCTCCTAATGAGACATATGGGGATGATGATGGAGAAAATATGACATGGGCGGGAATGCCTTTTCGGTCGAGCGCAAAACCTTTGAAATATAATAGAACAAATTCGACAAAATCCCCGTATTGCAGCTTGTATTTTTGTCCTTTTTTTCCGGAGGGAAAATCAATATTAGTTACTATAATCCATCGTTCATCTGCTGATTCTGCTGAATATTCCATGGTAAAATGAGCAGTCAGGTTTATAGGAAAGACAAGTTCCGATATAAAACTGTGTTCATAGTCAAAACTCAAAAATGAGTTTATATTTAATTATTAAAAAATGCCATTATTTTATATTAAATGGTTAATAATTGTATTTTATTTAGAAAATATTTCAGTCCTTTTTTATTAGATCAGATAACATTTTAAGCTGTCATATTACAATGTACCCCTCCTATGGGGCATGTTGTCACATTTCACTTCCATTCTTTCGGGGTATATCAAGAAAAAAAGTATATACTGTATTAATAAAACAAAACCACATAATTGTAGACATATGTGAAATTAATGTGGGAAAAAATAAATATTCTGAACCATAAGTAGATTTACACAAATTGAGAAAGTCAAAAAGCGTTACTTTGTGCCCCGCTCTCCCCTAGTCTTCTTTATATCCAAATGAGCAGAGATGGACTTTGCCACAGTCAGGTTTATACAAGTTTTTAAAAGGAAAGACAAGTTCCAATATGAAACCCATAGAAAGTATGGTGACAGTGAAGGTATTAATATTTAATATTTACAAGCAATTTCTCCAAATAATTATTTCTTTTTCAACCCGGTTGTCTCAAAAACCTGGCAAGAGCGATTGAAAGTGTGCCAGACAAAATGTATGTATTTATTAATTTTATAAAAGTTTAACGATACGTGTTTATATACTGCAAAAACTCCAGTGTAAAACTCTCCTGGGAGTGTATTTGGCTCCGCACTCAAGAGTGTTAAAGTGTTAAAATAAGAGTGTTAAATGAACACCAAAGAAGTGTTGCAGGTAATGAGCTAATTAAGTGATTAATTGAGTGATGATTGAGCATTATTGAAGACACCTGATGTTAACAAGCAGAATCACTGAAGGAGAAAATCACATTGAGTCACCATTATGGTGATCCGTGTTTGATTTAGTTGGGCTCTTTACCCTTAAACTATTCACATTAGATTTAGTTTGGCTGCTGTAACTTATAACAGTCAGATGAACAAAGAGAAAATATAATGGTGATTGTGTTGGATGTGTTTCAACATAATCATTTTTTGACCTGAATCACTGAACTCATTTGAATTCTAATCTGAGCTAGGTTTACTTCGATTACAGCAGCGCTGTCCTTCTACAGCACATTTTTCAATATAATCCAAAGGACTTCTTAAGATGTTCTGATTAAAAAATAATAATAATAATTTAGACACACAGACATCAAGAATTAGCCTGTGAATCTCAATAATGGTGAAAATTATAAAGCATGTTGCAGTGCATTCTGGGTGCCACCAATCAAAATGCATCCCCCATCATGCATTGCTGCATGAATAAATTATTATCTTAATTGTCTTAGTATTTTCCTTTATTCTTATTTTTTTGTTGTTGTTGTTGCTGTTTTTATGTGACTTTTTAGTAGCTTGTTTTAGAGTTGAACTGTTTATCTGAATATGCTGTTTGTCACCATTGCTGAGATTCATACTTAAGAAATCCTTAGAATTATATTGAAAATGCTGGATTTTATGCTGTAGAATCACAGTGCTGCTGAAATCAATAAAGTAACCTAACTCAGAGATTAGACTGCAAATGAGTTCAGTGATTCAGGTCACATGACTATTATGTGAAAACATAAACAACACCAAACTAAATCTAATATTAAAAGTCAAGGGTCAAGAGCCCAACTAAAGAAAACACGGATCACTATAAGGGTGACTTAACATTGTGCTTTTTTTCCTTCAGTGATTCTGCTTGTGAAAATCAGGTATCTACGATAATAGTATATAATCACTCAATTAATCACTTAAAGGCAGGGTAGGTAGGATTTTTACAAAAAAAAAACAAATTCCAAATTTGTTTAAACTTTATTTATATATCAATACATAATTAAAATTTAAGTACTCTGAAAAAGAAAGTATAAAAATCGAGTGTATGTAGACCTCTAACGACTGTTTTAAAGACAGCTCATTATTTCCATTCAGTCCACCCCCTCCCTTCTGGGGTCCTTCCAAAGCCACGCCCCCAAAACACATGAACGCGCGACTCCGACCGCTGAGCTGGAGACGCATTATTTACCTGAGACGAGCGGAGAGGAAGGAGCGCAGTGCATGTAGTGACATCATGTCAGAATCACATGTAATAAAATACCTAACTTTATCATTATGAATATAAACAAATAAGATGTATTTTAGTTCTCACTATCAAGCTAGCATATCGATATTGGTAAAGTTTAAAATATATTTTGTTTGATTCGCTAAGAAGCTAGTTATATCTATAAGGCAAAGCTAAAAACAGGTTGCATTGATACACGTTTTTCCATTTCCATCAGTTACACTGTGATGAAGATGAATTTCGTGTAAGATTAATAACATATCTGGGGCCCGTTCTTCGTACATTGCTTATTTCATCCGAGATCAAATGACACATCCAAGATGATATCATTGTGCGAATCATGATCTGGCTAACTCGGTTCTTCGAACACACTTGCCGGATATGATTAGTATCGCTGGATTGAGTTATCTGAGATAATTGCGGTCATGCGCTGGTTAAAAGGGGATATGTATCGATAGTAGAAACATTGATCAGCAACGCTGCTATTGGCTGCTCAGCGTGGCCAAAGAGCGCGCTCAGTTTTTCAAGTTTATTCGGAATTTTAATGTTTAATCAAAACGCCAGGGAACACCTCAAAGTCTGCAAAAGCCAGGAGAGAGGGCTGGCAAAAAGTAGCAGACAATTTAAATCCGTTAGAAGTGGCCATGTTAGATGTTTTTATCACTTATTAGCCTATATTTTTGTATTTTAATAATTGCATAATTACTTTGTTCATTGTAATGTCAGTCACCACACTAGAACATGGGAACAAATAAAAGTGAAGTACAAAAATATTCTACATAATGGTAATTTTTTGTTATATTATAGTCTCTTTCATTAAAGGCACTGTTAAATAAATGGTGTTCTGTTTATAAAAGCAACCAAGAAAAAGGCTGAGAAAAAAAGAAAAGATCTTAGTCTTACACTGTAAAATCATTTTTGCTGCGTTAAAATAAGGCTGTATAGTCATTTCAACTGTTAAATCTTGAGTAACGATGAATTGCTTTGACTTGTGAAAGTGAAAACTGATAAACTTATGTTAATGTAAAAATATTTTGCCATGAGTTATTGATCACATTTTTCCCCAGTGTAGTTCATTGTAATGACATTGTGTTTTCCCCTTTTGTGCACTTTTACATAATACACACTTGTATCTGTTCCCAAGAAAGTGGTGGCTGAAATATGTGCAGTAAGTGGACATTTTCTAACTTTCCAAAGGAAAGAAAGTATAAGACTTTGTAATGTCCATTTGTTTCCATTGCACTGGACAGTGAATAAACCCTCTCAGATAACTGTCATATGGAGGAACTAGCCTACCTGCAAGTGCATAAATAACTTTACTTCATTTATACTTGTATGCTTTATGGCTGCAATATAAGTTGCAGGATTCCACATCTACAGAAAGGCCTACAGAAGAGTCTGCGCAGACAGAGGAGACATAGGCCTACAGGTGGGCAGTGTATAGCCAACTTTTCCTTTTTATTTGTTGCATGAGGCATGTGTCTAATATCTCTTGTTGTAGGCACCTGACCACTGGCTTTTCTTTACAAAGAACAATTGAAATAAAACTCAAGGAACTAAGCATATTTGTCTTTTATTAAACATTTAATTAAAAGTGTTTTTTTATTTTTTTGGCAATGTTCTGTAATATGGCACAAGCAACAATGTCACAGGCCCTGTCAGGTGTGCAACACTCAGACACTGACATCTTCCCTTAAGCCAAAGTTCATTTCATTGAGTGCCCTTGTCCTGGCTAGAGCTGCATTGTAACTGGTGTGGGTCAGGGAATGGGGTCATAAAACACCTGTCTGCAGGAACATGTCATAATCACCTATGAAAAAATGCAGTTCTGTTAGGATCAGCATAAGTGTATGTAATACAGTGAGCTTGATATTTAATTGTGGACTTTCCTTACCACTTTCAAATAATGTGCATAAATGTGAATGTCTGAAAATGCTTAAGTCATGCACAGATCCTGGCCATTTTGCTTTCACATTTGTGATATGGAAGATTTTAGTCAACTGCCTTTTTTTAATTTGATATAATATTACTAATCTGGAATATTAAGAATCACAATAGTAACTGGGCTGCACATTTACATTGTGAACCCCCTTTCTGTTCACATAATCCCCTTCATTGAGGCCTTGATGGCAGTCTATGGTAGCCTATAGTGGTACCAATCACGTTAGTGAAGCCTGAGTGACATACTGTAATCGGCATGGTCATGATTGTATGATCTTCATAAAAAAATATGATAGCCTAAAAAAAAAAAAAACTGCTTTACAACATTGGGTCTTAAGTGGCTTGGAAATGCCACAAAAAAAAAAAAAAAAAAAAAAAAAAAAAACTGTTTTTTAAACATAAAGGCGACAAAAAACGACAATTTCACGAATCACGAGAAAAAATATATATCTCAGAAAGAAAGTGCACTATCGCGCTGCGCTGGACTTCCCGTATCAGCTCCGCTTATGAAGCCGGGATCTATGGCAATCCTGTTAACATGAAATAAGCTGCTCCCGAGCAGGTTTAAGATTGCGCACATGTTGCTATGACAGCAAGTCCAGGATGAGCGTTGAAGAACCAAACAATCCAAGATCATGCCAAATCGCCAACAATCAAATCCAGCTAAGTGAGTTAGCGACGTACGAAGAACGGACCCATGGTGTTTTGCTTATAAGAGTTTCCTTGATGAAAGCATTGTTGACTCTGATGAGGAAAAAAAAACGTGCAGGTAAAGTTCACGCTGAACATGGTAAAAGAGTTTAGACAGAGTAAAGCTAGTTCTAAAAAAAGTTCGTAGATGCGGTGTAGGCCTACTAGCTGTTACACATGCATTTTGTTATCTAAAGTTAAATTTTGCACAATTCAACAAGAGAGCTATCAACTTGAGCTAGGCCTACTGTTTATTTATCGTCTCTACTAGGGCTCACTAAGTGTAAAACATTGTAGTTATGCAAAGTAATGTTATGTTAGCTATATTAGGCAGCTACGTGTGCTTATGATACATGCTTCTTGAAAACATAAACAAAACAAAAAGTATAATCAAAATGAAAAAAGAAATATTACCTGTCCAGCAGAAATAAAGCCATCAAGGAGTCACTTTTCAGCCCCTTGAGGTCCCTCAGTTCTCGCCATCGCTGGAAAGCCACGCCGATATTTACTCGAGTTTTATTTCTTTGTTTATCCGAAAACTTTTTGTTCATTGCCTTTTCTAGTACTGTCTTTCTTTTTTTGCCTTGTTTGCCTTCGCTAACTGCATATGCCGGTAATGTGAAATTTGAAATTCTCTGCCATTATTTTGCTCTTACCTAGGTAACTTCCGTGCCTTGAACTCAAATCAAACGGGCGCGCGCATGTGGGCAGATCCGGTAAAAACAGGGGTGGTAGCCATGGTTGCGAGAGAGAGTGACAGTCGTCCAAGCCAATCATTTGTTTTGTCCCGGATGGAAATAATGAGCTGTGTTTATTGCAGATTAAAAGGTCTAGAGTCACTCGATTTTTATAATCTTTTTTTCAGAGTACTTTTAATTATGTATTGATATATAAAGACAGTTTAAACCAATTTTGAAAAAAGTTTTTTAGACAAATCCTGCCTACCCCACCTTTAATTATCTCATTATCTTTAACACTGCTTCAGTGTTCATTTAATCAATGTTAATGTGTCAATGTGAACTGCACTGAACCAACATCACTTTTGCACCTGCGATTAATGTTGACATTTCTTTTTAATTTCATCCAATGGTAATGGCATTGAATCAATGTTACAATGTGATATTGGTTCAACATTATGCTTGCACTCTCAGAAAATGAAACACAACAACTATAATAGCCTGAAATCCACTGGAAATATAAGACTATAAATCTCTCAAGATCTCAGCAGAAGTTCTTTTTTTTTTTTTTTTACAATAACAGAGGTTTAGATGTTGATGATTTATTGAAAATGATTGGTCACTAGTGTTGGGCGATATGCTCCATTTTCATATCGTCAGCCTACAGTGGCGGCTGGTGAAAAATATCTTCGGTGGGGCTGTGTCATATTCAGTCGGTTTCAACAGTCTGGTAACCATGGGAGTCTTTTAGCGTAGTGGCTCCGAGGTTGTGGAATGCTCTTCCTCAATACATCCATCAAACATCCACACTTCTCTCCTTCAAAAACACATTTTTTATCTGAATATTACTCTTCAGCTCACAGTCTGTAAATTCTACACTGTTATTGATATGCTATTTCTTTGAATCCCTCTTTGTTTTGTGTCTTTAACCTAACTTTGTAAGTGACCTCTGAATATTAGGCCTACTTTCTGCCCTTGGTATGTGTATTATTGTGCTGTGATGTTAATGTTTATTTTGTTCTATTCCTTAACCCAGTCCCAGTGGTTCTCAAACGTTTTAGAGTTGTACCCCATGAGGCTTTTAACATCCTTCTGCATAAGTTACCCACTGTTCAGTCACACCTTTTTCAGTAAGGGACAATATTTGCCCCCTTAAATTGATTTTTCCAGTCCATTTTTACCTTTACAAATACCTTTATAAAATAAATAATGCTTTAAATAATAAATGTACATAATAAATGCTCAATAGAGAAATATGCAATGGTAAAAACGAAGTGATGCTTTTAAATATTGAATTAAAACCGCCAGTAGGTGGAGAGTCATCGAGTCATTCACTCAGAAATGAAGCAAGTAGCTGTATTTATGAATGAATCATTGAATCATTGACTCTAATGATTCGTTCAAAGCCGCAGATTCGTTCACAAACACTGCTGTGTGCTGCAGTTCTGCTGTGGCTTTCATTGGAGCTATTATTTTGTTGTAAAAAAAATATTGACAACTGTGTTGAAAATGAACATCACTTAATATTAATATTTCGTTTGTTGAACTGTTGTATAAAATCAATGTCACATTCGCAATGGTGTGGATCTTCATATAATGTGATCATCATTAAACACAGAAACTCACACAGGGTATGTGTTTGTATCGAAGAGAGTTTGAATCTTATATCGATCTCCATGCTCAGCCTGTTTCTATACTTGTTCTTCATGCTAGTAAGTGCTAAATCCCTACTTTTACAAAGGTAACGTACATTGTCGAGAACGGTAGTATAGCGCGATTTGCAGAGGCAGCAATCTGTACAAGACCTGTCATATAGCCTACTGTTGAAAAGGCCAGCGATGCATATATTGAGACATTAGCGCCCCCTTGTGACTTTAAGACGCATTACTCTGATGACTCAGTAATTTTCCTTTTAACGGGTCAATATTGACCGGAAGCAGTTCGGAGAGCTCGTATAGAGACTTTGCTAGTGTCCCGCTGTTACTGTTGTTGTTGCAGAGTGCGTTCATATACAAAACCACTCATACTACGTTACACTCCAAACTACTCTGTCATACCCTCTACTACTTGTACTGCAATTGTTCACTCAACTCAATTCTACGACTGTAACTGTCTCTACAAGCCTCAATCCATTAAAGTGTACTTCGTCTCTGACCGGACGACTTATGTCTGCTCAATATCCACCAGCATCACACTAGTCTACCCAACACCTACGCTGCTTAAATGCAGAAAGTTTTGACCGCAAAAGATGAGGTAGCCTAATTTGATCGGATGTGATCATGTAGTAGCCTATATACAGCATTTAACCTGAGAGAAATGCATGCTCAGTTTAAATCTCATTTTAAGGTGAGGTAGTATTAAAGGAACGGCAAAATTCAGCATTTTGTTCCCGTACCCCCTTCTGTCACCTCACGTACCCCAGTTTGAGAGCTGCCTTTTACATATCTTTGTAAAGCGACCTTGGGTGTTGGAAAGGCTCTATATAAGTAAAAATAATTATAATTATTATTATTATTAACCACCCAAACACAATTTAACACAAACTGCATGATACCAGTGCTCTGTGAAAAAGTCAGTAATTATTTAATGCCATATTACAAGGCTGAGGCGTCCTTACACAAAAACAAATAAATTGCACAAACTTTCCATTTGCATTTGAAATTGAATTCACTTGATTCAGTCCGGTAACTGTCCATAACGGATCTGTCCCTGTTGTTTTAAAATGTAATCATGGAAAGCAAAACAAGGCTTTAGCATGACCGCATAGCATCAGGGCTGGCGCTAGCTATAGGCAGAGCAGGCGATTGCCTAGGGTCTCGGGCTTTGAGGAGGGGCCTCCATAACCGAAGCAAAGCCTAAATAGGCACGCATAGAAGCACAGCTCGTAATGCAGGTGTGAGAGTTGTCATCTATTTTGGAGTGATTGCAATGTATTCTAAATATAAACCTGTAGGCTACTGTAGATAAGCGTCATTTCTGGAAAAATCATTCGCCGCTTTATTACGAGTTTAAAGGAGCGCGAGCGTCATTAACGTGCCCAGACGCGACGCGTTTGAATTTGCGCGTACAATGAATAACATCGCTTCGGGAGCTGACTAGTAAAGAAGCTACAAAATTAAAAGACAAGACTTTTGTATTTAAAGTAAAAAAGCCAACACACTACAACATTTTTAAATGTTTCAAATAAATAATATCTCATATCTATGGGTCTATGATAAATGATAAAAGCACTTATGTTCATCTACTGAAGTGGTATTCTGGAACTGTGTGTAAATTGAATAAAACAGCAAAATAACAACAACAACAACATCTTCATTAAACAAAAAAGAGATTACCTTAGATAAAGTTTGATTAATATGTGTACATACAGTAGGCCGCCTACCGGTAAACAGTCTGGACCCATTACTATTTTTAATGTTTTTGAAAGAAGTTTATTATTATGCTCTACAAGCCTGCATTTATTTGATACAAAATACAGAAAAAAACAGGGATATTCAGCAAGGATGTGTTAAATATATAAAAAAGTGATAGTGAAGACTTTTTTAAAACAACTTTTTAATAATCAAAAAATCCTGAAAAAAAGTATCATAGGTTATAAAATAAATATTAAGCACCATTTCTAACATTTGATAATAAATCAGAATATTATAAAGTTTTCTGAAGGATCACGTAACACTAAATTCAGCTTTGCATCACAGAAATATATTTTAAAGTAGGCTATAGTAAAATAGAAAACCATTATTTTAAATTTGAATAATATTTCACTATATTATTTTTCTGTATTTTTGATCAAATAAATCCAGGCTTGATGAGCATAAGAGACTTATTTCAAAAACATAAAAAATAGTAATGTGTCCAAACTTATGTACTGTGTAAGTACAAATATACTAAATTTAAAATTAAATGTTGTATAAATAAAAAGGTTAGGAATCTTTTTTTTTTTTTTTCAAGTGTTTTTTTATTGGGGGTGGGGGGCCTCCAACATTAATTTTTCCTAGGGCCTCCAAATGTCTAGAACCGGCCCTGAGACATACATGCATCACCATCTTCAGCATCGGATAACTTTCTCTGCTATTGCTTAAAACAACATAGGCTACTGCGGCGTAGCGCAATTAAATTTGTCTTAATAGAACCGTTTTAACAGTCAAGAATCAAAAAATAAAAGCATACCTGTAACACAAGGAAAAACATATATCCTCTGGCGACAGTGGGCATTTACACATACATGCATCTACAAAAGCAAACAAAAATGTGAGATTCATTTGCGTTTGATTTGAAAAGATGCAACGCATATATTGAGAAAGTTGCATCCAAACTTCACAAAGTTAGTCACATACAATCAACATCAATTTATATATTGTTACATAACATCCACAAACTTTATCCTCAATATTATTTGTGAAATTAACAAATATTTAGTTACAAAAACACTAATTTCACCGGAGCACATTTTACCTACCTTTTAGTTTACCTAAGCATGGATAACCTTCTCTGCTGGGGGTAGGGGTGTGGTCTCACACATGAAAGGGCAAATGACCCACTAATTACTCATGTCGCCACAAGGGGTCACCAAACAGTTATTAAATGAACAAAACAATAATTTTGGTGAAAGACACAACATTTATAGAGCCAGACTGAATCTAATATACTGAATCTGGGTCAAGAGCCCAACTAAAGAAAACACAGATCACCACAAGAGTGACTTAAGATTGTGCTTTTTCTCCTTCAGTGATTCTGCTTTCTGTAACGAGTTACAGTTTAAAATATATATTTATAATTTATAATTTATTTTAACAGATTATAATTAATCAAATATTTTAGTTATTTTTAGAATTGACTGTAGCAAAATTAATAGTACAATTATTTAATCAGTTCCTCCAATGAACAGAAGCATAATCAATTATTAATTCTAGGAAATATATTATCTTCCTGGCCAAGAAAGAATAACCTTTTCCAACTAAAGTAAATAAAGTTCTAGCAGGGTAATAGCATAGGTATCGCTAGGTATCGCAAGATGTTTAAGTGACTTCGATATGTGGCAAACACAGAGACAATAAAGCGTCGATATAATGGTTTAATAAATTAAACTACGTTAGGCTACACACACATCTAAGCAAAGACTGTATACAAAATCAAGAAAGTAAAGAAAAGTGAAGAAAGAGAGAGAGAAGAAAAGAGAATGGCAAGATTACAATCAGTTAACCACAACCAACGAGAAACATCAGAGAATCAGGGTCACCTTGAAGGGGCACAATAACTTAGAAACGCATATAAAGGCTGCGGACAGGCACTTGCATTGACTTTGGTTGCTGAACAAGTCCAGATGCAGGAGATTCTTGAGATTCTTGATGATTTCGCCAGGAGTGCGCTGAAGCGTTCGTTCGGGTTCTTGGGGTGAAACACGTTGAATCCAAAGAAATTAACTTGACGATGAAGTTGCCGGAAGAAGACAGGAGAATGTTGGGAAGGTTTTCTGATGTCTAGGTCATTTTGATTAAGGCCATTCGTTACATTGTTAACACCAGGTGTCTACGATAATGGTCAATAATCACTCAATTAATCACTTAATTATCTCATTATCTTTAACACTGCTTCAGTGTTCATTTAATCAATGTTAATGTGTCAATGTGAACCGCACTGAACCAACATCACTTTTGCACCTGTGATTAATGTTGACATTTCTTTTTGATTTCATCCAAAAATCAAAGGTAATGGCATTACAGTGTGATGTTGGTTCAACATCATGCTTGCACTCTCAGAAAATGAAACAACAACTATAATAGCCTGAAATCCACTGGAAATATAAGACTATAAATCTCTCAAGATCTCAGCAAAAGTTCTTTTTGACAATTAACAGAGGTTTAGATGTTGATGATTTATTGAAAATGATTGGTCACCATTATGCAAAGAAAGCCAGAAGATGATCAAGTGATATTGTTTTCAGTGCCATAATTCACTAATTTTACCCCTGACCAAAAGTGGTTATTTGTTATTAAAGCAGTGGTATAATGCCCTTTTCACATGATGTAAAATAAGTCTCTGATGTCCCCAGAGTGTGTGTGTGAAGTTTTAGCTCAAAACACCCCACAGATATTTTTATATAGCATGTTAAAATTGTACATTTTTGAGGGTGAGCAAAAACACACCGTTTTGTGTCTGTCCCTTTAAATGCAAATGAGCTGCTGCTCCGGCACAGGGGGCGGAGCTTCAAGAGCTGGTGTCCTTTTACCTCACACACACATGCACTGAACATTTCAAACACTTTTAGCCTTTTATGTTCAAACCGGAGTCGGACAATGATGGAGAGACTGTAGAAGAAGTGACAACATGTAGAAGCAACAGGACATTACTGAATGGATAGTTGATGAATTTATGAAGCTGATGTGTAGTTATCTTCTAGTCATTGATTAGCATATTCTGTCTCGATAATCTATAAATCGTGTTCCCGGTTTATGTAAATTTTGTAGTGTAGTCTCTACCAGCCGTTTGTTGTAGTCCTTAAAAAGCGATTTCTGTAAAAGCAAATATCTCCCTTTGCTCTGAACTTTGAGCGTTGTAACTTTGCAGATGTTGTTTATGCTCAAACAGCAACATTACACACTCACTAAAGTTGTAACGGTAAAAGATGAGGAAGCAATTGCAAGTGTACTCATTTATTGAGAAGGCAGAACAATGAACAAACAACAGCTGGGACACAGGATGGCAACGCAGGGACCCCGATGGTCAGATGATCCAGTGCAGACAGTGAAGTGGTGCGGTGAGTCTCCCAGGTGACGAATAATCCAGAATCCAATGGAACACGAACAGAACAGGAACAAGGCAGGCACAAACTCGACACGAAGACTGGGAACACAACCGGGAACCACATACAACGATCTGACAGGGGAAATGAGAAGGTGGTGAGTATTTATGGGGTGATGAGATGAGCTGCAGCTGGTGACGGGAGTGATGAGCTTGATTGTTAATGATCGCTGATCAGACGACCCGCCCACACAATCAATGCACAACACACACACACACATGACAACAGAACACGAGACAAGAAGAAGACAATGGATTTATGAACCGTGACAGTACCCCCTTCCCTAGGAACGCCTCCTGGCGTTCCCAGGCTCCCTTACCTGTCGATTGTAATCATCGATAAGGGAGTGATCCAGAATGTCTCTAGCAGGTACCCAACTTCTCTCCTCCGGACCGTAACCTTCCCAGTCCACCAAGTACTGAAATCCGCGTCCCCTTCGCCTCGAGTCCAGAATACGATTAACCGAATAAGTAGGTTCCCCATCTACGAGTCGCGGCGGGGGGGGAACCGGGGCTGGCGGATTAATGCGTGCAAAAAAGACGGGCTTAATTTTAGACACATGAAAGACGGGATGAATCCTCCTGTACACTGGAGGAAGATTGAGGCGGACTGTCACCGGACTAATGATTTTAGTGACAGAGAACGGGCCAATGAATTTGGGTGCAAGTTTATTAGAAACGGAGCGGAGCGGAATGTCCTTAGTAGAAAGCCACACTTTGAAACCGACGACATATACGGGAGGCCTACGCCGGTGGCGATCGGCTTTGGCCTTGGTGCGTGCCCCCACTTGGAGTAAAGTCTCACGGGCTCTAGTCCAAGTGCGGTGACACCTCTGGACAAAGGCGTGGGCGGAGGGGACCGCGACTTCGGATTCCAGACTAGGAAAAATAGGTGGCTGGTACCCTACACTACACTCAAACGGTGATAGACCCGTGGATGACACTGGCAACGTGTTGTGGGCGTACTCCACCATAGACAGTTGCTGACTCCAGGAGGAAGGATTCTTGAACACTACACATCGCAACGTTCTTTCCAAATCTTGGTTGGCTCGTTCGGTCTGACCATTGCTCTGGGGATGGAACCCGGAGGACAGACTGACAGTCGCCCCCAGAAGTCTACAAAACTCTCTCCAAAATTTGGACACAAATTGGGGACCTCTGTCAGAAACCACGTCCGTCGGGAGGCCATGAAGCCGAAAGACGTGGTCAATGACGATCAACGCTGTCTCCTTGGCTGACGGTAATTTGGGCAAGGGAATGAAATGGGCCGCCTTCGAGAACCGGTCCACCACGGTTAAAACTACCGTGTGACCCTGGGAGGGTGGGAGGGCGGTGATAAAATCTAGAGCGATATGGGACCAGGGTCTCGAAGGCACCGGCAGCGGTTGAAGTAACCCATCCGGGGGTCGATTGGAAGTCTTACCCATGGCGCAGACTGAACAAGCCAAAACAAAATTGTGAACGTTACGAGCCATACCAGGCCACCAGAATCGTTGCTTGACTAAAAATAGAGTACGATTAACTCCTGGATGGCAAGCCACATTGGAACAATGACCCCACTGAATAACGCTGGACCGTAGACCCTCAGGCACAAATAAACGGTTCGGTGGACAACGAGTCGGAGGCGTTACCCCTTCTAAGGCCTTCTTGACCTTCGATTCGACCTCCCATCTGAGTGAAGAGATGAATAGATTCTCTGGTAAAATGCACTCGGGAGTAGACGGGCGTTCGGAACGGTCAAAAATGCGCGATAAAGAATCGGGTTTGATGTTCTTGGAACCCGGGCGGTACGAGAGAGTAAAGTCAAAATGACCGAAAAAAAGAGCCCACCGAGCCTGCCTGGAGTTCAATCTTTTAGCAGTCCGAATGTATTCCAAATTCTTGTGATCGGTCCAGACGATAAAAGGTACCCCCGACCCTTCTAACCAGTGGCGCCACTCCTCCAATGCTAACTTGACTGCCAACAACTCCCTGTTGCCAATGTCATAATTACGCTCGGCAGGGGATAAACGATGTGACAAAAACGCGCAAGGATGCATCTTGTCGTCTGAAGGAGAACGCTGGGATAACACTGCACCTACCCCCACCTCTGACGCATCGACCTCCACCACGAACTGACGTGATGGATCAGGGGTTATCAGAATAGGGGCTGAAACAAAGCAACCCTTCAGTTTGGCAAACGCAGCCGAGGCTGCGTCTGACCACCTGAACGTAGTACTGGGGGAGGTCAAGGCGGTCAGAGGCGCGGCTAGTTGGCTGAAGTTGCGAATGAAACGCCGGTAAAAATTGGCGAACCCCAGGAACCTCAGTAGGGCCTTACGGGAATCTGGGTTTGGCCAATCCACCACAGCCTTAACCTTGTCAGGATCCATGCGCATTCCCTCAACCGAGATGATGTAACCTAAGAAAGGAACAGACTGTGCATGAAAAACGCATTTCTCCGCCTTGACAAAAAGCCCATTCTCTAGCAACCTCTGAAGCACTTGTCGGACGTGTTGCACATGTTCCTGGAGAGACGAAGAAAAAATCAATATGTCATCCAGGTAGACATAAATGAACTGATCGACCATGTCTCGTAACACGTCATTGACAAGTGCCTGGAAGACCGCTGGGGAGTTGGAAAGGCCGAAAGGCATAACCAAGTATTCAAAGTGCCCCCTGGGGGTGTTAAAAGCGGTCTTCCACTCATCCCCCTCCCTGATGCGGACCAAATGATAAGCGTTACGTAAATCCAATTTCGTAAAGATAGATGCTCCCTGCAACCTCTCGAAAGCTGAAGACATCAACGGCAAAGGATAAGTATTCTTTACCGTGATGTTGTTCAACCCCCGGTAGTCAATACAAGGTCGCAGCGACCCATCCTTCTTCCCCACAAAAAAGAACCCCGCCCCCGCTGGAGAAGAGGAAGGGCGGATGAACCCCGTTGCTAGAGAATCAGAAATGTATTTCTCCATGGCCTCTCTCTCCGGAACCGAGAGTGAATATAACTTGCCCTTAGGCGGAGACGTACCTGGTAATAACTCTATAGCACAATCATAGGGACGATGCGGAGGAAGAGAAGCAGCCCGAGACTTACTGAACACCTCCTTCAGGTCCAGGTACTCCACGCAGGGCTCCAGACTAACTTTTTTTATTAGGAGCGCTGTAGCCCCTGACTTAAAATTTTAGGAGCACAAGCAGAAAATTGAGGGGCGCACCTTAAATCATCTTACAATGCAATTATTCACATTTTCCCCCAAAATAACTGTATTACTGACAAATGCTTTGATAATAAATAGCCTTAACGTACAGAAAGTATGGTGCAGTTTTATTTTAAGATCACAGGCTCCAGACTAACATTTGAGGGCAGCGGCACTAAGTTCTACAGAAAGTATTTGGTAGCACTGTGGGATGACAAAGCACTGAGCTTAATTTGAGGTGTATAGATAAAGTTAACTTTAATTATTATCATTCATAATGTCTTAATAATTCAAAAGCAAAATGAGTGACAAAATAGATATTAGGGAGTGAAAATAGCCAATAAGCATCCTCTGCAGCTATGTTTACAATAGTAATTTAATATTTTTTTCTTTTCTTTTTTTAAATAAGTGTGATTTTTCCTACTTCTTGAAACTTTTAGTTTTATAAATAGGGACAATCTTTAAAGGATGAATAAAAAATGTTTTGGTCAACACATTAAAAATAACATTTAAATATGATATTATAGTTTTGAAGTGCTGGAAAAAGATGTGTAGGCCACTGTTATAAACACAATATACCATAGTTACAGTAAGTGGTGTTACTACATTAAATCCATGGTGAATGTTGCTGATCTGTGGACCTAAAGCCTTCTATAACTTGTTCGTTCATGGCACATGTTTCTCCTGGTTTCCACGTCAGCGCTGTTTGATCTGATATGGTTTATAACAGAGAATTCTGCGTCAAATCTGAATGTTTCTCACTGGATCTCGCAGCAATGTTATTAATTCTGTCGCGAACTCAATGGATTTCTTCACTGGATCTCCACGATGTAACTGTTTCGCGTGATCGCGATCGGCCCGCGACTGGCGAGAGAAGCTCTGCGCTGTCTATTATTGGTTCGAACTATTAAACGGTCTATGAAGTAGAAATGAGTAGCGCAGCGCAGTTTTTTTCATTTTATTTAATAACATGTCACGGAATACTCTGCTTGAGGAAGAACTTTAAACTGCGAAGTGCCTGCAAACTTCTATTTCCCCGCAGTTCTGGAGTAGCGACTGCAACATTCGCAGCTCATGGAGTTCGTCACCTTACTTACAGTACCTCAACCAGCTGAATTTTCGTAGCCAGTCTTCCCGAAAATAGTGGGTTCAGGCCTTTATCATCATCCGACCGACTGTGTCTGTCCCATAGACTGTAAAAAAATAGGTCTGTCCGTGACATTGATATTTGTCTCCGTCTCCTTCCCACAGACGTTTAACTTACGCGCGCTCGCTTATCTCTAGGACCCTCCCCCTCCACACATTAGCCAGTTACAGTGGCCATTCCCTATTCTTCTCACACTCATTGGCCTGCTACACATTCCGGATTCTTTGACGCGCCCCTTCCACGTTTAACGTAAAAAAAAAAAAAATTACTGGTCGCACATGTGCGACTGGATGTAAAATTCAGTCGCACATTCTCAAATTTTGGTCGCAAAATGCGACCATTTGGTCGCAGTCTGGAGCCCTGCCACGGGCACGTTAGATAACTCCACTGTCTCCTCCTGAAACACAGGGACAGAAACAGACGGACAGGCAGACACTAGACAAGACTTATGACAAAAGCTACTCCACGAAGACACAGACTGAGATGACCAGTCCACTTTGGGGTTATGACGGGTGAGCCAGGGATGACCAAGGACGACGGGTGCAAGGGGAGTGTCCATGATGTAAAAGGAGATGGTTTCGGTGTGGTTGCCTGATGTGATGAGGGTGATGTCTTCGGTGGCAAGTGAAATGGTGGGGAGTTCTTGACCGTTGAGTGCGTGTACTGCAATCTGATGAGTGAGGGATCTGAGAGGAATTTGAAACCTGAGTGCAAAAGTGTAGTCCATGAAATTTCCTTCAGCCCCAGAGTCCAGAAGTGCTCGACAGTCGTGACGGTGAGAGGACCATCGGAGCCTTACCGGGAGGAAAGTAGATGTGGATGAGGTCTTTTCGGCAGAGATCCCACCCGACAGTAGCCTCATATTTACTGCCGGGCTGGGCCTTTTAACGGACAGTTGTAAGCAAAGTGTCCCGCTCTTCCACAGTACATGCAAAGGCCCTGGGATCTCCGCCTTTCCTTCTCCTCCCGGGAAAGCCGGGCTCGACCCACCTGCATGGGCTCGTGATCTTCGACGGGGCCGACCGCGTCCCTCTCTCTGGATCGTGGTCCCTCGATCCCTCCTGGGACCCGCTGGGACTGAAGACGTCGATCAGCTCGAGAAAGACGACCATCCACTCTTATCGCCAGGGCAATGAGATCACTCAATCTGGCCGGGAGGTTCATGGCGTAGATCTCTCGTTGGACGCGGTCAGCCAGCCCATGCAGGAACATGTCCCACTGCGCCTCCTCGTTCCATTGGCTCTCGGCTGCCAGAGTCCGAAACTCGATCGAAAAGTCAGATACCGATCTCTCTCCTTGCTGAAGGTCGGCTAGTACTCTGGCAGCCTCGCGTCCGGACACGGAGCGGTCGAACACCAGCTTCATTTCTTCGGAGAGCCTTTGGAACGAGGAGCAGCATTCTTCCTGATTCTCCCACACCGCCGTTCCCCAAAGCGCCGCTTTCCCAGTCAGGAGCGCCAGAACAAACGCGACCTTGGTTCGCTCGTCGTGGAAAGTCCGGGGCTGCAGAGAAAAATGCATAGAGCATCTGGTCAGAAAGGATCGGCAGTAATTGGGTTCACCTGCGTAAGCCTCCGGAACCGGCAGGCGGGGCTCTGACTGGGATGGGTCCGCTGGTGGTGGTGGGGGAATCGGCGGTGCGGGTGGCGCAGCGGGAACCTGTGGTTGTTGTAGCTGCTGGGTGAGCCCGGACACCTGCGTTACCAGAGCCTGAACAGCGCGAGCTGTCTCATGGAGATTCTTCTCCTGCGTGTCCATCCTCTTCATGCATTGATTCAGGAAATCCTCCATAGGATTGGAAGGACCACTCGCTGCTTCCATGCTTAGGGTCAGATCGTTCTGTAACGGTAAAAGATGAGGAAGCAATTGCAAGTGTACTCATTTATTGAGAAGGCAGAACAATGAACAAACAACAGCTGGGACACAGGATGGCAACGCAGGGACCCCGATGGTCAGATGATCCAGTGCAGACAGTGAAGTGGTGCGGTGAGTCTCCCAGGTGACGAATAATCCAGAATCCAATGGAACACGAACAGAACAGGAACAAGGCAGGCACAAACTCGACGCGAAGACTGGGAACACAACCGGGAACCACATACAACGATCTGACAGGGGAAATGAGAAGGTGGTGAGTATTTATGGGGTGATGAGATGAGCTGCAGCTGGTGACGGGAGTGATGAGCTTGATTGTTAATGATCGCTGATCAGACGACCCGCCCACACAATCAATGCACAACACACACACACACATGACAACAGAACACGAGACAAGAAGAAGACAATGGATTTATGAACCGTGACAAAAGTTAGAAAAGTCAAATCATAAGGGACCGTTCTGTATTTATGGAAGGGGCCACCGGAGGAAAATAGGGGAGGGTCATGTCTTTTTATTCTTTGTTGAGGGGAGGGTCATCCAACTTTTCTTAGTCTAGGGGGAGGGTCACCCAACTTTTATATTCATGAAAACAGCAACATTTCAAAGTGGCTTGTTTGGTGCTATTTTTTTCCATTTAGCTCCATGTTGATCTCGCGTTATCAGCCCCCCTTCGATATCAGATGGGTCTGACCCAACAAAAATCCAGTTTGGCGCTGTTTGACAGTGTGCGCTTCAGTTCGCGCTTAGAAAAAGTGCATCATGTCAGAACAGAATGCCAAAGAAATGTTTACCCGGCAAAGCTTTAAAGCACGAGCAAATAAAACTTTTGTTAAGTGCACAGTGTCCTGTGAGTGTAACTCTACCGCTGCATTAACATGTGATGTGAACGTACATCGAGTTTTACAGTATTGGGACTGAGGCGCCAGAACTGCTGATAGAATGTGCACTGTAGGGTGATACTGCATATTTTAGTTTCCATTCTTATTTTGTTTCCACGATGTGTAAGATGTAGGGCTACCACATCTTTAAATTACTATTACTATTATTTAAGTTAACATAAAATACGTAGACCTACACCACAAAAACTAGTTGAGGATAAATTCTTTAAAATTCGGCGATTCCAGTGTTATGGACGTGACTGTGACGGTAGCCAGCCTTTCTGGATTATCCTCACTCAAGTTTCAGCGCCCCCTTCTGTATGTTTATGGACTCACGTACTTGTTTCCTAGTATGCATTGTTGACTGTTGATTGACTATCACCTGTTCTGATTTAACTCTGATCAGTTAACCTATATCTGGCTTGTTAACTTGGCGTCTCTTTGTGCAGTATTGTTTCACTGTTGTGTGCATGTCTGAGCATTCCTGGTTTTCCTTGCCTACCTGTGTCTTACTCTTGCCTTGCTGAATCTCTCTGATTGTCCGCAGCCTGCCTAGTGACCCTCTGCCTGTTTCTGGATTCCGTTTGCTTGCAGCCTGCCCATGATCTCCAGCCTGGTTCTCGACATGCCTTTGTTTAACCCTGAATCTGTTGATGCTGAATCTTATCTTTGACTGAGTCTTTATTTAATAAATGGTTGCACTTGGATCTGCCTTTGTCATCTCAATCATAACAGAATACTGCAACCCAAGAAACGAAGATCCAGCAACTATGTTTACTCTGTATGCTGCAGTCACCGCTCGAGCTTCCCTGCTTGCCACGCATCAGCTCCAGCTGTCTCGCCTGAACTCAGTAACGGAGGAACTGCTCAAGGCTGTTCAATCTTTGCAAAAGTCTGCTGTGGCTTCATCTCCAGCGTCAGCATCTCCTGCACCAGCACATGCTTCCGAGCCTCTGACTATCGAAAGTACGAGCCCTCACCTCGCATTCCCCGAAAAGTTCACTGGAGATCCTGGTAAATTCAAAGACTTTGTTTCCAGATGCTCTCTGTATTTCATCCAGCAGCATTCGCTTTATCCTACTGATGCCGATAAGATCGCCTTTGTTTGTTCGCTGCTCTCTGGCTGCGCATTGGATTGGCTCGTCACGGTCTGGAAAACGGATGGATCCGCCTTCCCCTCATTCGAGGTATTTATGCAGCACTTTCAAGCAATGTTCGATGACGTTCAGGAGGGTGAGGAAGCGGAGAAACAAACGCATCGCATCAGACCAGTCAAGCCTTCACGATTCGTCATGCCCGTGCAGCCAGCTCTTCGTGTCGGCACTGTCCGGACCGTGTTTCGCACCGGATCTTTTGAATCCGTTCTTCGCGCCGGTCCTGTTGAGCCTGCGGTTCACGTAAGCCCTGCTACCCGATTAGTCACTAGACTTCCTATGATGATATCCAGCATAATAGACCCTCAGCTGATATCAGTGCGATCGACCAGAGATATCGTGCCTCGCGCTAGATCCTTCGAATCCGCTCTCCGCACTGGAGCTGTTGTGCCTGCTGTCCACGTGAGTCTTGCCGAGCTCGCGCCCCA
This sequence comes from Squalius cephalus, assembly GCF_949319135.1. Classification (NCBI taxonomy): domain Eukaryota; kingdom Metazoa; phylum Chordata; class Actinopteri; order Cypriniformes; family Leuciscidae; genus Squalius; species Squalius cephalus. The sequence continues at coordinate 3,700,859 of NC_137122.1, forward strand.
TATAGCGCCTGCTGAATCGAAGACTGTGGAAATTATGCCCGCCAAATCTGAGACCACGGAGGTTTCGCCTGCCGAACCGGAGTCTGAGCGCAACGAGGCCATTCCTGCCGAGTCGAATGAGTCAAGCCCTGCCGAGTCGAATGAGTCAAGCCCTGCCGAGTCGAATGAGTCAAGCCCTGCCGAGTCGAATGAGTCAAGCCCTGCCGAGTCGAATGAGTCAAGCCCTGCCGAGTCGAATGAGTCAAGCCCTGCCGAGTCGAATGAGTCAAGCCCTGCCAAGTCGAATGAGTCAAGCCCTGCCGAGTCGAATGGATCCTACACTGCCAAGGGTGAGCTTTTGGCGCTTCCACCCACACTTCCTCTCTCGCCTCTATTGGACTCATTTTGCTCTCCTGTTTTGCCGCTGCTGAGCCCTGTCCACCCCTCTGCTAATCCTCAGCTGCCCGTCTGTGTCACTGTGCATTCGCCTCAGGGTGTCCAGTCCTCAGCATCACCTTGGTCTGTGGATTCCCCGCCTTCGCCTCTGTCCCCTGAGCCTCAGACTCCACCTTGGTTCTCCGACCTTTCAGCTTCACCTCGGTCCCATGTGCTTTCTGCTCCACCTTGGTCCCCTAGACCTGCAGTGTTATCTTGTCTCTGTGTCCGTCCGGCTCTGTTGGGGATTCCTGAACTGCTTGATCCTCCCTGGCTTCCTGAACTGCCTGACCCTCCCTGGGAGGAGGGAGGGGGGGGGGGGGGGGGGTTGTTTGGAGCGTCTGGAAGCCGCTCCTTTGGGGGGGGGCTATGTGACGGTAGCCAGCCTTTCTGGATTATCCTCACTCAAGTTTCAGCGCCCCCTTCTGTATGTTTATGGACTCACGTACTTGTTTCCTAGTATGCATTGTTGACTGTTGATTGACTATCACCTGTTCTGATTTAACTCTGATCAGTTAACCTATATCTGGCTTGTTAACTTGGCGTCTCTTTGTGCAGTATTGTTTCACTGTTGTGTGCATGTCTGAGCATTCCTGGTTTTCCTTGCCTACCTGTGTCTTACTCTTGCCTTGCTGAATCTCTCTGATTGTCCGCAGCCTGCCTAGTGACCCTCTGCCTGTTTCTGGATTCCGTTTGCCTGCAGCCTGCCCATGATCTCCAGCCTGGTTCTCGACATGCCTTTGTTTAACCCTGAATCTGTTGATGCTGAATCTTATCTTTGACTGAGTCTTTATTTAATAAATGGTTGCACTTGGATCTGCCTTTGTCATCTCAATCATAACAGTGACATTTGCAGTCAAAACTTGAAATATAAATTCTCAGAAAATGCATTTAATACCAATATTTTGAAACGTCTGAAAGGAGTCAAGACATTAGAAAAATATCAGTCTACACATGCATTTTATATTTAATATGAGGGAAATACACATGTGATGTGACACAAAAAAAATCTTTAACTTTTAGGTGGCAAAATATTTTTTAGTAATTCTATAAATTACACTGTGCAAACCAAAAGATATATACCCACCGGATGAATAAAGATCGGCCTCCACAGATAATAAAATATTATATAATATTATTTTTCGTGTTCGCATTTATGTGAAAAAAAAAAAAAAAAAATGTTACGGGCGTGACAGTTCTCCATTACGGACATGACTGCTCTGAAGCGACTTTGAAAATTTCACAGAGTCCTCAAACAGAAAGCACAAAGCCTTTCTTTAAAGTGAATTTCGTTTTTTTATTAATTTTATCTTAATTTTAATCAATGTTTCATCTGGATTTAATAAATAAGAAGTAGTCTAAATATAGTAGAAAATAGATAATCATGACACGGAGGCGCGGGCGAGTGAACTGGACTCGTCTCAAAAATGAACCGAAACTCAGCGTAAGGTATGCTACTTGCCTCACAGACGTCACCTGAGAAATATATAGAAAGCTTGAAATGTCTACTTTTAAACAGAACAATTCATAACGAAAGAAAACAGACTGCTTTCTCCTTATGAAATGTGCATTTCTGAGAAGATTGCGAGATTCGCGACACATCGTCAACTTCATCTTTGCAGTAGACACAGAAAACACTTGTTTATTAATAAACAATTAAAATGTCTCCTTGCTATATTTGACATATTAATAATCATTACTTTTGCCGTTTCTTTGTGACAGCTTTTAGATGCTTTGTTGGCAGCGCCACCCACGTTGAACGAGTCACACCGCATCAGCACCGAAAACATGATTTTTTTCAAATCTAAAATCAAAAATTGTGATACGAGCCGAATCGTAGGTTTGGTCTATCATTACAGCCCTAGTAAGATGAGAAAGCAAGAGTTTATGGTTTAAAAAACAAACAAACAATGGCTATATGAACATCTTTGCCAAGCGCAAACCAGTACAGAATTAGGCTAATCAATAAATTATCGGGGAGGGTCATGCCTTTTTTCACAATCATTTTGGAGGGTCATAGAAAAATGTATTGCTGGCGAAGGGAGGGTCATGTCTTTTTTGACAACAGATCTCAAAACTCCTCCGGTGGCCCCTTAAATAAATAACGAACAGTCCCTAATCAACCATCCCTTTAATAGATTATATTCACTGAAAATACATTCTTGCAACAGATCAGACATTCTGAATTTAGATTTTTAAGTTCATAATTAATTAATTATAATAATTAATTTGTTACATTTATATAGCGCTTTTTCTGAGACCTCAAAGCACTTTACATACAGTAGATGGGGGGATCTCCTCAACCACCACCAATGTGCAGCATCCACCTGGATGATGCGACGGCAGCCATATTGCGCCAGAACGCCCACCACACACCAGCTTACTGGTGGAGAGGAGACAGTGATGAAGCCAGTCAGTATATGGGGATGATTAGGAGGCCATGATGGACAGAGGCCAAGGGGCAAATTTGGCCAGGATGCCAGGGTTACACCCCTACTCTTTTCGAAGGACATCCTGGGATTTTTAATGACCACAGAGAGTCAGGACCTCGGTTTAACGTCTCATCCGAAGGACGGGGGAAGGATCCGAAATTAAATTAATTATTAATGTATTTTACAGTCAAAATTCAGAATGTCTGATCTGTGGCAAGAAAGTATTGCTGGTGAATATAATCTATTAACAACAACAACAAAAATAACTTTTGGTCAGGGTACGATTGGTGAATTATTCTACTTTATGTTATTGAAAACTATATCATCTGATCATCTTTGTTTCCAGCTTTCTTTGCAACAAATTGTGTGTTTTGGTAAACACTGTAACAAAGACCACAAACTCATTTAAAAAGCTAAGTGTCAAACTGACCAACTAATGGAAACATTGATCACAATAATGGCGACTAAACATTTTCCATAAACCATCAACATCTAAACCTTGTAACATTGATTTAAAGGTGCCCTAGAATTTGAAATTTAATTTATCTTGGCATAGTTAAATAACAAGAGTTCGGACATGACATACAGTGAGTCTCAAACACCATTGTTTTCTCCTTCGTATTTAAATCTCGTTTTTGAAAAACACCCCTGAAAAAAAGGCGAATCTCCACATAACACCATCTGTGACGCAACAGTCGGGATCATTAATATGTACGCCTCCAAAAATTTGCATATGCCAGCCCATGTTCAATACCAGGCGGAACTGCTCAGTCAACAGTCGAATGTCAACAGGCGTGGTTGATGTTTATCTATAATTGGAGACCGCAACAATCAATGGCGCTGTTACACTGCACAACAAAATTCTTACTGTACTTACCTCATGTTTGCATTGGTGAAATCATTGATGAGTACAGAAACTGCGTTGCAATGATAAGATCTTTTTTCACGCGATCAACAGGCTGTCATCTGCTCAATGCTCATCATCACTGCAACCTTTTATGTGATGGGAATAGATCTAAATACTTAAAAAACTTCTCACGATTCGTTAATCCCGATAGCTGTAATAGTAAAAACGTATAAAAGCTGTAATAGGAAAAGTTTTCGAGAGAGTTGCACATGCAATGCTACATATTTCATATGCAAGCATGTCAGCCAATCACAGCAGTGGGCGTTTACACTGAAGTCTCTCAGCAGCCAATCACAGCAGTGGGCGTTTACACTTAAGTCTCTCAGCAGCCAATCACAGCAGTGGGCGTTTACACTGAAGTCTCACAGCAGCCAATCACAGCGGTGGGCGTTTACACTGAATTCTCACAGCAGCCAATCACAGCAGTGGGCGTTTACACTGAAGTCTCACAGCAGCCAATCACAGCAGTGGGCGTTTACGCTGAAGTCTCACAGCAGCCAATCACAGCAGTGGGCGTTTACACTGAATTCTCACAGCAGCCAATCACAGCAGTGGGCGTTTACGCTGAAGTCTCACAGCAGCCAATCACAGCAGTGGGCGTTTACACTGAAGTCTCACAGCAGCCAATCACAGCAGTGGGCGTTTACACTGAATTCTCACAGCAGCCAATCACAGCAGTGGGCGTTTACACTGAAGTCTCACAGCAGCCAATCACAGCAGTGGGCGTTTACGCTGAAGTCTCACAGCAGCCAATCACAGCAGTGGGCGTTTACACTGAAGTCTCACAGCAGCCAATCACAGCAGTGGACGTTTACACTGAAGTCTCACAGCAGCCAATCACAGCAGTGGGCGTTTACGCTGAAGTCTCACAGCAGACACGCCCCTTCAAACAGAGCGTTCAAATCAGAGGATGAAATCAGGCAAGGGAAAATGTATTTTATTTCTAAATTATAACAACTTTTGATCTAAAAAACATACTAACATTATAAGGGCACCTCAGGAAACATTCTAAAATAATAAAATAATCCATGCAATGGGACCTTTAATGCGATTACCATTGTTTTTTGGATGAAATTTTAGAAAATGTTCAATATTAATCACAGGTGAAAAATGATGTTGATTCAGTGCAGTTAACATTGACACATTAATATTGATTTAACATTGTTTCGATGATTGCTATCTATCTGGGTGTTCTGCCACCCCAATGCACCTTGCATATGTTGACAGACAGATAACTCCTCTGCCAATCACCACACTGAAGCAGATACCCAGTTCACTTTGTTTAATGGATGACTGGAAGTAGGGTAAAACTGAAAAGAAAATATGATACAATAAACGTATGAATTTAAGTTTACAGAATAAGGAATTTAACACAAATTGCTAGTATACAGTGGCATATATGAAATAACAGTGCATAGGACTTCATACATGGATGTGAAATAAACTGACATCTCAAACTGTATACTGGCTCACTTCCAATTATATCAAAATGAGTGATTAACAATAAGTAAACATAGCAGCATAGATAACATGTGTGTGCCTGATAGTTAACGCATGGTAAATGCACAGTACACATATGTATAAGTATCCGAATGAAATTTTACTCTAAACATAAAATACAATCAAACATAGTTGAATAATTTCTTAACATAAATGTACATACCAATGATAACTCCCGAAAGACAAGAAATGTAGCAGATTGCTCAGGATGAAAGCACACTAAAGGACAGCTATCTTCCATGCGGCAGACTGAAGCTGGTCTAACATTGATGTCATCAAGTCGCTGCTCTTAAAGGAGCCATCACATATCTAACCTCACATAAAGACAACACACTGGGACCCTAATCAAACACACCTGAACCAGCTTATCAATGTCTTCAGGATTACTAGAAATCTACAGGCAGGAGAGTGTATCAGGGTTAGATCTAAACTCTGCAGGACAGTGGCCCTCGAGGACCGAGGTTGGAGACCCCTGCTCAAGAGTGTGGTCTCCAATACACTCCCAGGAGAGTTAATTTAACACTGTTTTTGCTGTGTATATTCACAGCTAATGATACTCTCACTAACAGTAACATTAATCACACAGATAAATTATGATCATTGGTGGGTCTTCACTGCAAAACATTAACAACAACAACAACAATCCACAGCAATTTCAGTCATTTTGGGCCATAAAAATCATACATTGACAATAGACTTGACATTATATTTACAGTCAGACTCCATATTTTCTGTCTCTTTCAGAGATGTCCTGTGGTCCAGATGATCCATTGATCCGGGTTCTTCTGATGGGCAGAAACGGCTCTGGGAAAAGCTCATCTGGAAACACTATACTGGGAGAAAAGTGGTTTAAGATCCACACACAGAAAAAGCAGCATGAAGCTGAAGTGTGTGATGAAGAAACTCAGATCGGAGAGAAGCAGGTGTGTGTGATTGATTGTCCAGATCTACTGGATCCAGATCTGAATAAAGAGAAGCTGGAGAAGATGAAGGATCAGCTGGTCTCTGGATGTTCATCAGGACTCAGTGCAGTTCTGCTCACCGTTCCTCTAGAGGAACCTGTGGGAAACGAGGAGGAGATCCTGGATTATATTAAGCGTTTATTAGGTCCTGCAGTTCAGAAGTACATCATGATTCTGTTCACACATGGAGATGAACTAGAGGATCTGGATCAGACCATTGATGAACATCTACAACACCAAGATCATGAGGATCTCCAGCGACTGGTGACTGAATGTGGAGGAAACTTTCACTGTTTCAACAACAAGAGTAAATCAGGTGATCAGACACAAGAACTACTGCAGAAGATTAAAGGAATGATGAAGGAGAATGGTGGGAAATATATCATGGAAGAGATGAAGAGGAGTGACAGCAAGGAGATTGATATCAATTGTAAGTTGTTCCATTGGTGTGAATTATTTCAATAACTCATGATGAGTCGGGCCACACAGGGCTGTATACGTGAACTGGTTTTTGCACATAGCACTGGTTCTGCAGAGGCTGAAGGTTTTGTAGCACAGGCCACAAAAGTCTAAAGTTTTATTATAAAGTATTACATTATTATGAAAAAGATCTGAGACTGTAATTTCAGGAAATCTTATGCATCTACTGGGAGAATAAAAAGTCCCTTAAGAAATGTGGTTTTAGCCACTGGTTACTCAAATTACACTGATTCTGGCTTTAATATAGAAACACACAATGCTGAGTCTGAGAAAGTGAACAGCTCCAAGTAGAACCTCACGTGTTGTCATCTTGTAATTACAGTAATAATTACAAGTGATATGAACGCAGCATATGTTCTATACTAGACAGACCTATAATACCTAATGCTTTCAGTGCGGCACATTCTTAATAAAAACAATAATAGTCTGAATTTGCTGTATTTTGAAATATAATGAGTGACAAAAAATGTTTTTAGATATTCAGTAACAGTGATTTGGCCCTGACAGAAAATGAGTTTGATACCCCTGGGTTAAACCAACCTATTTGTTGGGCTCTTATTAGTTAAAGGGGTCATGGATAATAAAAATGTTTTGGGAGGGTTCCACATGTAATACTTATTTAATATGCAAAGTTGTTAGCCAATCACAGCAGTGGGTGATAACAGTCTCACACAGACACACCCCTTAAAACAGAGCACTCAAATCAGAGGCTAAAATCTATGAAAAATGCCATTTATTTCTAAATTACGACCATTTTTGATGTAAAAATTATACTAGCATTTAAAGTGCACCCCAGGGACAATTAAAAAACAACTTAAAATGCAGTTCATGACCCCTTGAAGAACATCTGCTAATGCCTGATATGTAAATATCACTGATTTTAAAAGAGAAGAACTGTTAGAGAAGGTTGTATTTAATTAAATTGCACATTGATGTGATTGTTGTGTTGTAGTTTCAGGAGAAAGTTCAACAGCTGAAGATGAGCATCAGATCCCTGTGAGGAAAGTCCAGATCAGACTGGTTCTGCTGGGAAAAACTGGATCTGGGAAAAGTGCCACTGGAAGCACCATCATCGGCAGAAACGTGCTTGACTCCTCCGTCAGCTCAGACTCTCAGACGAAACAGTGTCAGGCAGAAACTACAGTGAGGATGGGTAAAGACATCTCAGTGATCGACACTCCTGGACTTTATGATACTGAACTCAATAATGAGGAGTTTAAAATATGCTTAAACATATGCTTCTTCTGGACCACATGCTTTTATTATCGTCATTAAAGTGGGTCGATTCACTGAGGAGGAGAAAAACACAATACAGCAGCTCAAAGAAGTGTTTGGAGAACAGATGGAAAAATACACTTTAATCCTCTTTACTCACAAAGACAAGTTAGAGGAGGAAAACAAAACCATTGAGCAGTTTCTACAGGATGGTAATCGAGATCTTAAAGAACTTGTAGAGAGTTGTGAAAACCGGTTCTTCTGTTTAGATAATGAGTCTGCCAGTTTCCCACAGTTCAGAGATCTGATCAGTAAAATAGAGAAGATGGTAGAAGAGAATGGAGGAACACACTTCACCAATGACATGTTTGAGGAAACAGAGAAACACATTCAGGAGATTCAGAAGCAGAAGTTAGATGATAAAGTGAAGCTGTACAAACAGGAGCATGAAGAGGTTACTCTAACAGAATGGCAGAAAATATACTGGAGTTTTGTAGAGGAGGCACGAGAAGAAGCTGAGCTGTCTTTTACTGATTCATTTCTAAGAAATGTTCTTGATGTCTACATAGTTGCTACTGCCAGAAAACATAATAAGATAACAGTGACCCGTGAAGAGAAAGAGAGAGCCATAATGGAGGCTGAGAGTAAAGGAATCAGTCGTATAGAGGCAGAAAGACTTGCATTCAGAGCTTCAGGGAAACTAGCAATACAGAAGATGTGTGGAGTTCAGTGAGAGGTTCAGTGATGGTCAGATAAATGAGCACTTGACATCTAGACATGCTCCTTCAACTGAACTCAAACTTTGATTTCTTACTATTGATTTATTTTTTCTTGTTGATTTATTGAAACCATCTGTGAAATAGTCAAAAGTTAAAGGTGCTCTAAGCGATGTCGGGAGACATAACTTCTTGTTGACGTTCGAATTGTTGTCAATCAAAACTAGGCTAGCTAGACCCTCCCTCCTCCTCATCCCATCTCCTCCCTCCTCCCCTCCCTTCCGGCATAAAGGAAAGTCAAAATAGTCACTACAAACAAAGTTAAGTTTTACTGATACTTCATTCAATGTGTAATGTCGCCAAGTTAGATAAATGGCTTTTATATATTGCAGAACATAATACAGAAAAAGAGAAACATTATCTTAAAATCGTTTCGCCACCTGAGGTTATAACTATAGCTCCCATTCAAGGACGCAATAATAGCAAGATAACGTTAGCTTCGCGTTTCCCAGTGAGCATAAACAACGGCGGCGGCGTAAACAAATTTATTCAAAGTTGTCAATTTGAGAGGTCATGTGAGAGTACTGTAAAAGACAGGTTAAAATAAATATGTTATAGTTTTGTCTATTAAGGTCACAAAACTCTGGGCTTCTGGTAGTACCTATATCTAAGTCCACTAAAGGAAGGAGAGCGTTTTCACATTTAACTCCTAAACTCTGGAATAGTGTCTCTGATAATGTCCAGGGCTCAGACTCGCTCTCCCAGTTTAAATCTGGATTAAAGACGCTTCTCTTTAGCCTAGCATTTATATACTGCATCTCCTACCCTTATACTGTTATATCAGATCAAATGCACATGGTTATTCTTGCTTAATGTTATAAACAGCAGCTACACGTTTAAACTGATATTAGCTGTTAGCTAACTGCATGATCTGTGTTATCTTGAAGTGTATATTTCTGTAATATGGACATTATTTGGACACAGTCGCCTCTGATAACAGAATCAGGTTCATAAAGTGTCAGAAACAGACGCTGGTGTTAATGAAGGAGGAGGACAGTTATTTATATATTATGATAAAATTATATTATATATATTACCGGTATATATACATTTATTCAGAAGTGTCATGATCCTGGCTCTTTCCTTCTCTTTTTCTTTCCTTTGTCTCCCTCTGCTGGCTGTTTTACGCCTTACTACCTCCTTGCTCACACACTTACGCACACACTCATTAACGTTTCACCTCATCGCCCTCAGCTGTTTCTCATTCGCATCCCATCTACACACCTGTTCTCTATCTTTCACTTTTGTCTTCGCTATATCTAGTTCTCTCTTTCGTGTCTGTATTGTCGGATTATTGTTTCTCTGTGATGCACGTCGGCTGTTATTGCTCTGAAGGAATGTCTTGTCTTGTCTTGTCTTGTCCTGCTGAATACTGTGCTACTGTTATCAACTGCTGTGAGTTACCTCTTCTGTACTGTACCCAGTGTTCTCCGTGGAGAATAGCAGAGGGTTCCACTGCTCACCTGCTTCCAGTCCTCGCTACTCAGGAGTGGTCCAGATCGACAGTTTTCTCTTCAGTTTCTACTTACATTGAGAGAAGCAGCGAACAAAACTTTTGTTTGATTTTTTGAGAAGTGACTGTCTGTTATCAGCCTGTACGGCATTTTCCTTGTTTCAATTAAAAGAACTGTACCTGCTTTTCGTCTCTGGACCTCTGTTTCATCACAAGAAGGTCTGAGAAACATGCTGTTTTACACTTGAAATAAAGGGAGCTAAAGCAACAGTGTTCTTGATTTATTTTGTTTTGTTTTATTGTGATCTGCATTAAATGTTATTACATTCAATCCATTTTATATTTTGCAAAAGTTTGCTTGAACACTTTCTGTGTCAGGTTTAGGTTATTTCCCAGCATGCACTGCATAGTGCCGGTTTAGGACAGTAAATGTTGAAAATAAGTGTTATATATGTATTTCTGTGAACAGGGAGAGATGTTGAGTTGTGTTTGACATGTTTGAGTGTTTCTGTAGTTTCTGTGGCTGAATCAAAACTTGAGTAAGAATAAGTGAACACAACACTGTAAAAAATTCTGTGTAATTTACTGTAAAAATTTATTTTACAGTAAATTACTAGCTTCTAATTGCATTACTTTCACAGTAATTAATGTAAATTACAGTAAAATGACAGTTGTGTACAGTGATTTCACAGTGCATAACTGTATAAATAGTTATCAGCTGTAACCTGAACAGTAATTTGTGTTTCAGCTGTAAAAGTAATGCAACTAGTAGTCAGTAATTAACTGTAAACTTACAATTTAATACAGTAATGCAATATGATGACATAAAAGTAGTAAAAAAAATGATTAAACAATACTTTCCACAATTGATTTTATTTTCAATAAAACTGATACAACAATATCATAACAAACGTTGCGGGCAGCGGGCAGGAGTCGGCAACGAGGTGTCAGTCCAAAAAACACAGCCAGAGGGAAAATCCAAATCAATAGCCAGGTAGAAGTGAAGGTCTCAACCAAAAGGGCAGTCCAACATATTCAGTGGCGATATGGCAGGTAAAAATGGAGAGAGCCAACAATGACCAGAGCAAATGAAAAAAAGTAATACCATCAAAAACAGAACATGGCTGGACAGGAACAAATAATTGCTGTGTTATTTGTTCCTGTCCAGCCATGTTCTGTTTTTGATGGTATTACTTTTTTCATTTGCTCCGGTCATATTTGAAAAAGCAGTCTAACATTAGAATATATTTTACACTGACTATTTTTCAATAATCCATTTAGTTTTTCCACATTTGCTGACCACAACAGCACATGCAAAACACCTTAGGTAAGAGGTGCTCATTCCTGGGGCCCGTTCTTCGTACGTTGCTTATTACATCCGAGATCAAATGACACATCCAAGATGATATCATCGTGCTAATCATGATCTGGCTAATTTGGTTCTTCGAACACACCTGCCGAATATGATTAGTATAGCTGGATTGAGTTATCTGAGATAATTGCGCGTTCATGCTAAGTTTAAAAGGGGATATGTATCGATAGTAGAAACATTGATCAGCAACGCTGCTATTGGCTGCTCAGCGTGGCCAAAGAGCGCGCTCAGTTTTTCTCCTCGGCAGAGCAAGAACTAATATTCGAAGTTTATTCTGAGTTTTAATGTTTAATCAAAACGCCAGGGAACACCTCAAAGTCTGCAAAAGCCAGGAGAGAGGGCTGGGAAAAAGTAGCAGACAATTTAAATCCGTTAGAAGTGGCCATGTTAGATGTTTTTATCACTTATTAGCCTATATTTTTGTATTTTAATAATTGTATAATTACTTTGTTCATTGTAATGTCAGTCACCACACTAGAACATGGGAACAAATAAAAGTGAAGTACAAAAATATTCTACATAATGGTAATTTTTAGTTATATTATAGTCTCTTTTATAAAAGGCACTGTTAAATAAATGGTTGTCTGTTTATAAAAGCAACCAAGAAAAAGGCTGAGAAAAAAAATAGAAAAGATCTTAGTAGCCTACACTGTAAAATCATTTTTGCTGCATTAAATTAAGGCTGTAGTCATTTCAACTGTTAAATCTTGAGTAACGATGAATTGCTTTGACTTGTGAAAGTGAAAACTGATAAACTTATGTTAATGTAAAAATATTTTGCCATGAGTTATTGATCACATTTTTCCCGAGTGTAGTTCATTGTAATGACATTGTGTTTTCCTCTTTTGTGCACTTTTACATAATACACCAACACTTGTATCTGTTCCCAAGAAAGTGGTGGCTGAAATATGTGCAGTAAGTGGACATTTTCTAACTTTCCAAAGGAAAGAAAGTATAAGAATTTGTAATGTCCATTTGTTTCCATTGCACTGGACAGTGAATAAACCCTCTCAGATAACTGTCATATGGAGGAACTAGCCTACCTGCAAGTGCATAAATAACTTTACTTTATACTTGTATGCTTTATGGCTGCAATATAAGTTTCAGAATTCCACATCTACAGAAAGGCCTACAGAAGAGTCTGCACAGACAGAGGAGACATAGGCCTACAGGTGGGCAGTGGATAGCCAACTTTTCCTTTTTATTTGTTGCATGAGGCATGTGTCTAATATCTCTTGTTGCAGGCACTTGACCACTGGCTTTTCTTTACAAAGAACAATTGAAATAAAACTCAAGGAACTAAGCATATTTGTCTTTTATTAAACATTTAATGAAAAGTGTTTTTTTTTTTTGGCAATGTTGTGTAATATGGCACAAGCAACAATGTCACAGGCCCCTGTCAGGTGTGCAACCCCTCAGACTTTTCAGACACTGACATCTTCCCTTTAGTTAGCCAAAGTTCATTTCATTGTGTGCCGTTGTCCTGGTGCTGCATTGTAACTGGTGTGGGTCAGGGAATGGGGTCATAAAACACCTGTCTGCAGGAACATGTCATAATCACCTATGAAAAAATGCAGTTCTGTTAGGATCAGCATAAGTGTATGTAATACAGTTTGATATTAATTGTGGAACTTTTCTTACCACTTTCAAATAATGTGCATAAATGTGAATCTCTGAAAATTCTTAAGTCATGCACAGATCCTGGCCATTTTGCTTTCACATTTGTGATATGGAAGATTTTAGTCAACTGCCTTTTTTTTATTTGATATAATATTACTAATCTGGAATATTAAGAATCACAATAGTAACTGGGCTGCACATTTACATTGTGAATCCCCTTTCTGTTCACATAATCCCCTTCATTGAGGCCTTGATGGCAGTCTATGGTAGCCTATAGTGGTACCAATCACGTTAGTGAAGCCTGAGTGACATATCTGTAATCGACATGGTCATGATTGTATGATCTTCATAAAAAAATATGATAGCCTAAAAAAAAAAAAAACTGCTTTACAACATTGGGTCTTAAGTGGCTTGGAAATGCCACAAAAAAAAAAAGAAAAAAAAAGCTAAAACTGTCTTTTATACATAAAGGCGACAAAAAACGACAATCTCACGAATCACGAGAAAAAATATATTTCAGAAAGTGCACTATCGCGCTGCGCTGGACTTCCCGTATCAGCTCCGCTTATGAAGCCGGGATCTAATCCTGTTAACATGAAATAAGCCTGCTCCCGAGCAGGTTTAAGTTTGCGCACATGTTGCTATGACAGCAAGTCCAGGATGAGCGTCGAAGAACCAAACAATCCAAGATCATGCCAAATCGCCAACAATCAAATCCAGCTAAGTGAGTTAGCGACGTACGAAGAACGGACCCCTGTAGCTGGAAATCTACCTTTTGTTGGATCAGACTGAACTCTGCAGGAAGGTAGATATCCAGGAACAGGAATGAGCACCTCTTTCCCCCAAGGTGTTTTAAAAACAGTCTTAATTTTATGGACGGAAAGACAGGAGTCACGATATAGAGTGAAATGGGATTATTAAACTTCATAAAGTACCAGTTTAATTAAAGACATGCAATTGCACGTTTGAAAGTGAAAACTGTTGCACGTCTACCAGGTTTGAGTTCATTCATGACTCGTGGTTTCAGAGCAGTTTGTAATAATGTGCAGTACTCCAGAAATGGTTAACTTAAAGATTAAAATTTGCTAATAATTTACCCCCCTCCCCCATGAAGGTATAATTTTGAACAATAATAAAACAAATACAAATCAAGAGCAAAGAACATTAAACGTCTGTACAGCGCTCCTCTTGTAATTGCGACCTAACCTACATGATGTTACGCGTGACCTTTGCCAACGCAAGCTGTGCAAATCCCTCTCACGAACAAGCACAGCACAGCTAGACGAAAATGAAGATTTGTAGTTAAAAGTATCTAAGATTTGTTTTGTTTTTAAAAATTATCAATGGTTTGGGTTCAGAAGACTTATTTGTCGACTGGAGTCATGTAGATTATTTTTATTCATTTTGGACAGTCAAAAACCAATGGACTACAATCTCTTTCAATGTTAAAGGTGGAGGCCTGAAATACAATTTCTGTTTTGATGAAGAAAGAAACTCAGAAATATTGTATGACCTGAGGAGGAGTACATTTTTGGGTGAACTATTCCTTTTACAAGACTTAACTCACTGCCAATATAGTTCATAGACAATATAATGCAGAGGTCTTCAACCCTGCTCCTGAGCCCGCTGTGCTGAAGCTGGTTGGAAATAAACTTTGCAGGACAGGAGCAGGGTTGAAGACCTCAGTATTAAGGTACTGGACACATGTAGGTTTGACCAGTAGTATACTGAATGACGTTAGTAGGGCCCTCTGAATTTTTTTTCTATTTGATTACATTTTAAAAGATTGGTTAAATTGTTTATATAATAATTTGGGGAAAAAATAAAGCTGATTTCATAGGGCCTTGCGTTAGGCATTACCTTGGACAATCAAGGGTCGAGGTGTGCTCGGCAATCTGGTCATCCTCTGGACGTCGGCAGCTGTGGCAGATGCTGTAAAGTAAGTTTATACAGAAAACTTTTTTATAGATGCAACAAGGTGCAAAGTACACTGCCTTTGACTTTACACCTTATATTCAGTAAGAACTTACATTAAACTGAATATACATTAAAAGAAAACTTTTTGCCAATAACGTGTTTGCGAAACAGAACTTACATCTGCTTCAAGCACGATGGCGTCTTGTGGTTCTTTGTCCTTAGGAGCTGTAGAGCACACATGGCCTTGTCTGAAACTTCAGCGTCATAACTAGCCAGGACTTCAGCGATCCCCGGGTTAATGGCTGAGTCCCTGGAAGAACTTATCAATTGTGCTGCCTTTGCTGTGGATGGCCTCTCTTAGCTTGCTGATGATAGAGACATCTGTGAGCAGCTTAAAGTGTGAGTAAAGGCATCTTCGTGAAGACAGAAAGGGCCATTCTTCTGTAACCTTGTCAAAGGTTGGTGCAGGAACCTGATTAAGGTACCTATGTTGCAGTATGTAAGTATTTTCCATCAGTGACTCAGCTCTTTCTGCCCCATCAAAGCCATCCTCTGAAAACATGCGGTGCAGGCGCATTATCATCTCACCCACTGTAGTCTCGGTCTCGCCACTGGGTAGATCCGTAGGAGCCCATCTCACGCACCCATACTGATCCACTGGGCCTCCTGCCATTGTCCCTGCTCCACTGCTGTCCCTCCTCTCCCTCCGTCGGCGTGCAAGAGTGTTATTTCTATTTTTGTACTCAACCCTTGTTTTAATTTGTTGAAGGAGGGACAAGCAGCCATCTCCAATAACATC
The DNA here is from genome assembly GCF_949319135.1 of Squalius cephalus. Classification (NCBI taxonomy): domain Eukaryota; kingdom Metazoa; phylum Chordata; class Actinopteri; order Cypriniformes; family Leuciscidae; genus Squalius; species Squalius cephalus. Next base: position 3,716,706 of record NC_137122.1, read on the forward strand.
TCCTGTTTTGCCTATATCTGCAAAACATTTAGGAAACTCTCTAATGATGCCCTGAACTATAGTGTGGCATGTTGCTCTACTAGGATTAGGATCTTGTTCTAAGATCTGATCTACCACTGCCTGTACTATGTTTTTTCTGTCTACTGGGAGCAGTCTTGCTTGATTTACCAAACATTTTTGAAGAGATGAAGGCACCCGTTCCCAATTTACTCTGAAATCAACATGCCATGGCCTTCCAAGATGTGGTGCAAAGCTTTCAGTGCATGAGGAGTGTGAGGATGGACACCACAATAGACACCAATGTCTCTCAACTTAGCAAAGGTATGTTTCTCTGCAACAAAGTACACAGACTCATGTACGACAACCACTAGAACAGGGGTCGGCAATTAACTTTGGCCGCGGGCCAATTTTTCTTTTAGCCAGTAGATGGCGGGCCAGCTACACGGAGTAGCCCTATGGGTACAAATTAAATACTCTTAACTATTAATTATTAATTATTATACTCTTAACGTCTACATTGCATATCAATGAAATCATTTTAAACAGATCAAGTACTATTGTGTTAACATATTACAGCTATTTTAATAAAGGTGTGAATAGCAATGCCTAATTTGCTTACAGTCCGACTTTTGAACTTTATTCCTTTATTATTATTATTATTATTATTATTTATTCGGGACACACACATACACACCTATGGTTTAAGGAGGTCTGCGCGGGACTGTTTTTTTTCTCTTCTTTAAGTCCCGCTCCCACAAGGTTCAATTCAGCAATTAAAATACACTCTGTGTTCACCCGCATTATTTCCCGACCTGACGGGTCCGCAAAATTTAGATCTAGTTTCCAGAATCTCACATTCAAATGTCTGTAACGGAAATTTGAGAGATTAAGTAGCAGCCTATAACAATTATAAATGCTTTGTGTTCGTGTCAACATAAAATATTATTTTAACATTGTAGGCTACTGTCAGCAGAGAAAAAAATGTCACAGAAAAAAATAATGAAATATAAATAAATTAAATAGGACAAAGCCTATCACTCAAATTGTTAAGCAACATAAACGAAAACCATATTGCCCTACTGACAAATGAAGCATGCTTTTTTCTGCCAACTATTTCAAACATCCTTGCAAAAAAATAATGTTGTTTATTATTTATTAACAATGGTTTCAATACCAAACAGCTCCTCAGAGCTAGGAGCCTACAGGTGGTCAGAATGAAGTGCGGATACGCTGTCAAAAGATGTCGGGAGTGGGCTATTGTCAGTCAGACCGCAACCGTCTTTATATTTTAAAATTGAATCCCGCGCCGCATGATTCATGCGCGTTTCACACAGTATGCGGCGGTGAAATCGCCGCTCGGCTACGGCTTTTCTCAAGTAGCCTAGTGGAAGAGTTTTGTGCAGCATTTAGTGCAAATATTTTTTATCAGGTAGGCTAATAGGCTACATATTATTTATCAGTGTGTTATACCCGAGTAAATAATAAGTAACGAATGATACACAGGGCCTATTTGTAAACCGTTATTGTAAAATAAAAATAGGCTGAATAAAAGAAAAAAAGAAAACGGACTTAATCCGGCGGGCCAGAAAATATTGCTGGCGGGCCAGTTTTGGCCCGCGGGCCGCCTATTGCCGACCCCTGCACTAGAATAATCCTTCCAGAATAAAGTTCATCATCATGCTTTTCAAGCAACACAAACATCCCCTTTCTGTACAATGTGCCTTTCACTGTGATTTCATTACATGCCACTGTTGACTGTGAATCTAATGTGTAACTGGCCACTGCCTCTCTAATCCTGTCACTGTAATCATCAATATATAATTATACGCCCTTCTGTATCTGTACATCTGGAGGGATCATGCCGTCTGCATCGAGATACGCTTGCAGAAGTTGGTGTCTCTCTGCAAGAGTTTTGCAAAGACTTTTAAAATTGTGCAGTTTTCTGGCACACTTCTTACAATAGCTGTGCTTGCTTTCGAATCTCAAAGTCCTGAGGCGAATTAGTGGACCAAAGTGGTGTATAAGGTCAGGGTAATGACACATGTAATGATGCTTAGGTTGTAAGGGATTATCAGGGAAGAGCTTTTGCCTGGTGCAAATGTATTCTCCGATTAAAACTTTGAGATATGCAACCTCCACTATCTCTCTCAGTTGCAATATCAGTAGCCATACCTCATTTCTACATGGATCTTTAATCCTGTCACCAATCAAGAGAGGTAGTATCCTGAGAAAACACCAATTGTCCACTTAACCGCTCACTTCTGGGGGAGAGTTTGCCTGGTTTGTCATTTGCATCATTTCCTTTGTATTTGAACTGATTTTTGCATCGATTCAATTGCAAGTATGTAAAATGCTTCTCCTCAACTAAACGACCAACAAACAAAGCAAGGTCATAAGAAACAACGCCCTCAAATAGATCGTGCCCTAGACATGGTGGGAGCCCAGGCTGACAAACATGGAAATGTGCAAGCTTGTTAAAAGGAGAGTCCCCCTTGACACCAAATACAGAGCCAGCAACGGCAGAGTCTAAATCTTGGACATGGCTTTTATATAAGGCTGCACAGTTCTCGCAGTACCACACAGGTTTGGCTCATTCACAAATGTGGTTTTATTTATCTCACAATATCGGCAGAAATAATCTGCACGACTGGAGCTTTCCAAAAAAAAAAAAAAAAAAAAAAAAAAAACATGCAATGGGATCCCAAACTATCTCCTGAAATGGCAACAAGAGTCTCTTTCACGATTTTACCACTGGGCATTGAAATACCAGTTTCCTCCAGAAATTTAAGATCCTTGATCAATGGCTCAGAAACTTTCTTTATACCAAAGTATTTGAACAAAGTCGTTTTCCCTACAAAGAAGCACAAGTTGCATGTGATCTGTAGTGGATCGATTGTGTGGCAAAATCTCAGTCAGAGTACAGTAGACCTCTAAAACCTTATGTTCTTTCTTCCCTGAACCAAGAGGGTGTACAACCTCAAAGGCATCCTGATATCCAAGAGAATCAAAAGCTGTCTCCATTAAAATATTACTCTTAAATCCCTCACCATCCTTAACATCACGTAACACGTCTCCAGGAGTGGGTGGTTGAGAATGTGTGTAAGCATATGCTGTTCTCGCACAGATCTGGTTTTGAACAGCGCAGCCAATGTTTCCTTTATAGGTTTATACAGTATACTGGGCAAAACATTTTCATTATTCCCTAAAAACAATGGCACAGGTTCAACATAGTCAAAATGACTTTTAAAAACAGACTTTCTTAAACCTCAGAAGATCATCTCTACGCATTTCCTCAATGATGTTGCTAACAATAGCCTCTGAAATTTCAGGAGCCTTCAGTTTCTCACTCAGGATCTGAAGTGCATGTGACAGATCATGTGCATTCTGAAAGTCCTCAATTATTGTTGATATAGTACTTGCTGGTAACAACAATTTTGCTTGTAATTTCAAGTCCAGAAGTGTAATATTTGACAGCAAATGGCTCTTCACATTCACAGTCTTCATCGGGTGTCTCTAAACAAGGCTGATTAGAAATGCAAAACTGCTCAGTGGGAGCAGATCCAGCTGACATAGCATTATCAAGATCTTCAACATGTTTGTGTTTCCTTGAAATATGAGCTGCTAAACTAGACTCGACTGTAAAGCTAGAACTACACTCTCTGAATGGGCATTTCATTTTGAGTCCTTCTCTTATGTGTGACTTTAAATGCTTGATGAAGGAGGTTAAGCTGTTACACACAATTTCACAAGATTGAGCCACACACTTTAATGGAGCATCAGATTGCTTTCCAAGAGATAGGCCCGATCCTTTATGATCTCTATACATATGTGCTTTCAGAACGCTATCTTTATGGTACATGCGAGTACACTGAGAAACGCCACACTGATATCTGTAAGTTGGAGAATTACTGTGGAGCTTTGTGTGCTGGATAAACTGGACAACAGTCTCAGACACATGCTCACACTGACTGAATTTACAGAGAAACATTGCAAACTGAAAGGGTGTGGAAAACAGAATAAAAGGAATAGCCTAGAATATCCCAAAAAAAAAGAAAGAAAGAAGGATATAGTAAAATTAACAACAAGTAGCCTATATTTGAGTGACATTCCAGAAAATGGTGAATAATATCTCAGAAATTATCTTTACCTATGAAGTGCAACCGAAGTAAAGTTAGTCAAGAATCTCTCAAAAATGATCTTTTCGTGGCATGTGCGTTGTCTTTGAATTGAAGTTCACAGGAATTAGCTATTCAAAATGGATGACGCACCGAGTTTTCTTCCCCTTTTTTTCTCAGATATACTAAAGTCTATACATGAAAGAATGTAGAGACTAGCCTATATTTAGTTTTTCTTTCACCAAAAAATGTGTTCAAGATTATTCACGTCTCTCCAAAGACTTAATAAATTTCGATTACGTTCACTTAAAAGAATTGCACAAAACACAGGATCATAAAAGAAAAAAAAAAACGATTTGCAAGCCGTCCTTTAACAAAACTTGGTAACAAAAACATAATTCATCATAAACTTTAAGTTTTTAAAGTAATTTTCCAGCTGCTTTCATGCCAATGTCAGGGATTTTCAACCACCACTATGAAACGCTAACTTGCTAGCTAGCCAGATCTCTAACACCACATAACTAACTGCTTAGCACTCACTCATCCTGCCCTGTACCTCGGCCTGCTACTGACACCGCTGGGCCATCTAAGCAAGGTATGCATTGTCTGAAATATAATTATTTGTATGTCCTTGCTAAAAAATATCTTTGCATGCCAGCAACAAGTGTCCCTAGCGAGAGGATCTTTTCAAAGGAATTATCTGTAAAAAAAGAAGTAGGCTAAGTCCTTCCACAGCAGAGAAATTAATATTTTTGAATAAAAATCTATAAAAAAGTGAGACATTGTGGCTTGATTTCTTTTATTAATATTAATTTTCCATGACCAAAATACCGTTATGCACAGTGAGGAGCCTTCAGGTTACAAGCTTCATATATTAGTGAAGCTAATGCAAGTGACCACTAGGTGTCACCGTTGAGACGGGTGTCGGCACAATATGGCACATTTGCTTCAACTGTTTCACGAAGCCTCGATCTGCCCACCACTAGTTTAATCCAAGAACGAAACAGCATGTGAGGCACATGCACGTACACAACACAATCACCGACCATGACAAGGACATGAAGGGAACTTAAATACACAGATGATAACGAGACAACAGCTGAAGACCATGAGGACTATGATGACGGGTAATGGTAGAGGAGGAGCAGGTGTGGGCCAAGGAGGATCATGGGAACTGTAGTGCAGACAATGACGATGACAGTGACAGTGAAGACGACAGAATAGCAGCCTTCAGTTTTCAGTTCTAGCTCGTCCTGAGATTTATTCTATCTCCATGTTGTGTTCTCCAGAAAACATGATCTTGAGGTTGTGTGCAGAAGGCAGATCTGCAGGCGCTCACCGATTAAAGCTGATCTCCCCATTCAGTCCTGATCTCCATTCCATCAGCTTTCTAGAATTATACAGGGCAATAAACTGAGTTTAAACTGCACATTTACAGCGTTTATAATGCAGTCTTCTAATGATATATGACTATACTCCAACTCATTGTTGAAATATAAACATTTAAACAGTCATAGTCAAATGTAGTCAAAAATAGTCAAACATTCATTATAAAACGGATTGTTCCAGTTCTTGATTCTGATTGGTTGAGCCGCGTTCGAAGCCATTGTAAATTACTCCACAAACACACACCAGTGACCGCATTACATTAGTGTTACTCCACAAACACACACCAGTAACCGCATTACATTAGTGTTACACAACAAACACACACCTGTGACCGCATTACATTAGTGTTACTCCACAAACACACACCTGTGACCGCATTACATTAGTGTTACTCCACAAACACACACCAGTAACCGCATTACATTAGTGTTACACAACAAACACACACCAGTAACCGCATTACATTAGTGTTACACAACAAACACACACCTGTGACCGCATTACATTAGTGTTTGACTGCTCATTGACTGCTACAGAGGTCAAATCATAAATTATATTTTCACCTCTTGGTTTCTTACACCAAAATCAATACAAATATATATGAATTCATAGAAAGCTGTTCTACTAAACATGACAGAATCATAAAATAATTTGATCAAATGAATGTAACTGTGATTGACGATGACCTGAGCTCTTGTGAACTAGTGTCAGATATAAAGACTGAAGTACAGCGTTATAAGATCAGTCTGGACTCACCTGAAGATCCTTTTACGCAGTATAAAACAGATGAAGAAGATGAAGATGAAGAGAGCAAACAGCCACCACAACTGATCTATACAAGTGATCAAATATCAGATCAGCTGATCTATAATGATAAATCAATATTAGAGTTGATGTTTAAAGCTCTTGATGTTTTACCTGAGTTCTGGAGAGACGGAGTCACTTCATTCACATCTTTAAAACACACAATGATCACAAATATCAGACAATATGACAGAAAACATTCACACTGGACTGAGTCTGAATCAGATCTGAGTCAGTGTTTTATTAGTGAATTAGACACACGTTTATCAGCTGAAACTCACCTGAGTTTGGAGTCACTGCAGTTTCATTCCTCACTGAAAAACACATTCACCGATAATATTAAAGATGGACATATAGCGGCCGATACCGATAACATTAAAAATGGACATATATCGGCCGATACCGATGACATTAAAAATGGACATATATCGGCCGATACCGATAACATTAAAAATGGACATATATCGGCCGATACGATAACATTAAAAAGGATCATATATCGGCCGATACCGATAACATTAAAAATGGACATATCGTCCAACATTAAAAATGGACATATATCAACCGATACCGATAATATTAAAAATGAACATATATCGGCCGATACCGATAACATTAAAAATGGACATATATCGGCCGATACCGATAACATTAAAAATGGACATATATCGGCCGATACCGATAACATTAAAAATGAACATATATCGGCCGATACGATAACATTAAAAAGGATCATATATCGGCCGATACCGATAACATTAAAAATTGACATATCGTCCAACATTAAAAATGGACATATATCAACCGATACCGATAATATTAAAAATGGACATATATCAGCCGATACTGATAACATTAAAAATGGACATATATTGGCCGATACGATAACATTAAAAATGGACATATATCAGCCGATACCGATAACATTAAAAATGGACATATATCGGCCGATAACATTAAAAATGAACATATATCGGCCGATACTGATAACATAAAAAAGGATCATATATCGGCTGATACCGATAACATTAAAAATGGACATATATCAGCCGATACTGATAACATTAAAAATGGACATATATCAGCCAATACCGATAACATTAAAAATGGACATATATCGACCGATAACATTAAAAATGAACATATATCGGCCGATACTGATAACATAAAAAAGGATCATATATCGGCTGATACCGATAACATTAAAAATGGACATATATCAGCCAATACCGATAACATTAAAAATGAACATATGTTGACTAGGGGGTGTAACAGTACGCAAAAATCACGGTTCGGTACGTACCTCGGTTTTAAAGTCACGGTTCAGTTTATTTTCGGTACAGTAAGGGAAAGAAATGCAAACATTAAACTGCAGGTTGTTTATTACTATAAACTTTTTTTTAACAATTTGTTTACACTTTTTTAAACACTTTTTAATAAAATATAATAATATATATATAAAATAAAAATAATAAAAAATAAAATACTGCTGCAAAGTTCTCCACTAAATAAAATACTCTGTCTCAAACCAATATCACATAATAAATTTAATGAAAAATATAAATAAATAACTATGATTACAGTGCAGCATTACCAATCCCAGCTTGTAGGCCTGCTCATATTTAAAAATTAAGGCTGGGGATCGATAAAAAAAAATGAACTAATTAATTGCACAATTTGCTGTAATAAATTGCAATTCCTCCGAGCTTGTAATAATCAATAATTAAACTTAGAATCACCTAGTTAAATGAAACACCGGGGAAAAAAAGGAACAGAAAATAGCCCTATATTAAAATAATATTAGCCTAAACATAGATATATCAATGTATTTGTTATGTTCTGTTGTTTATCTGGGCAAAAGAGAGACCTCTTGTGGCGACTTCTAGCATAGCGTGCTGTTTACATTTACTAGTAGTCTCGCGTCAGTTCGCGTCAGTTCACATTCTACTTGTAGTCTCGCGTCAGTTCAATGTCTCTCGGTGAATTAAGCAGTCTCATATTTTTCTCTTTGGAATTAATTCGGCCAGAAAACACGTTTGCCTGTAAGTACGAAGTCATACAGTTATATCATCATCTAGCACTAAGAGTACTAGTAATGAGATCCTTTGTTTATGAAGTTGAGTTCGTTCTAATGTGTATTTTGATCGCATATGCTAAACGTTAGCCTCGTAATGTAATTTCCTATAGAAGTTAGCATTAAGCTAGCGCATTTATTTTTATACTTTCAACAGATTAAATGTCAATATTGTTCCTGAACAACTTATGTATTTGAATTGAATACTGAAATGTATTGTTCTTTGCAGTTTTACAGTGCTTCCTGAGTAAAGTTTGGAAAGGAAACAAGCTTCATTCTTTGTCTTGGGGAAACTGTTAGCTATCTGCCGAGCTGATGTTACAGGCTATGTCACGTCATACACACACAGAAGCGGGGGCAGAACAGTAAAAAGGCAACTCTTCTAACGGCCATCGTTTGACGATCTGTGAGTAGAAAATCACATAAAGCAACCATCATGGCACACAGAATAGAAGAAGAGGATTTGGATGGATTAGAAACCAGATCACAAATATCTAACTGCTCAAGAATCAGCAGACAATCTGCAGCTAATTCTATGGCATTGAAGGCACGGGCTAAAGCAGAAGCTGCACGTGCGGAGCTTGCATTTGCTAGAAAAGAGGCAGAGTTAATAAAACAACAAGCCATTCTAAGCGCCAGTTTGCATGAACTGAAATTAGCAAGAGCGTTGGCTGCTGCTAACGCCGAAGCTGAAAGCCTTGAAGCAGCTGCTGAGGAGGAAAATGAACTGTTAAATCCACTTCAGCAAATAAAAAAAAAACACAATGCCTCTAACTCCAGTCGAAATTCATTGTGGAAATGCTGCGATGCAGATTCCTATTACACATCCAGGTCACCAGCCTTATCAGAGTGCAAAAGCAGCCAATACAGTAAATGTAGCTACAGTTTCACAATCAGATGCAAGACCACAGACGACCTCACCAGTGCGCCAGCTTTTCATGGACAGCAGTGAAGTGAACAGATGTGACAATCAAGTCAACGCGTCACCAAGTGAAATCAGTGAACACAGGTTTCTTGAGCAGACTCAACACCACTCGTACAAAGCAGAACCAATCTGGACCCCAAATCAGATATGCAGCACTGCACAGAGAAAATCATACAGCTATAGTGAGCTCTCCCACAATGTGAAACAAACCAGTGATGATTTCAAGCCTCCCCAGTTTTACTACACACAGTCACTGCCTATGTTCAACACAAGCCCATCCAGTGCAGTGGCTGCAACAGACCTAGGGAAGTACCTGATGCGACGAGAGCTGGTGAGCTCAGGCCTACTGAAGTTCGACGACAAGCCGGAGAACTACTGGGCCTGGAAGGCGTCTTTTATCAGCTCTAATGATGACCTGAAACTCTCCGCTAGAGAGGAACTTGATTTGCTGTGCAAATGGCTCGGGCCCTCGTCATCTGAGCAAGCTAAAAGGATCAGAGCGGTACACATTCACAATGCACCCACAGGCCTCAATATGTTATGGCAAAGACTGGAGGATGTTTATGGCTCACCTGAGGTGATTGAAAATGCTCTTCTGAGAAAAGTTGAGGAATTTCCTAAGATCTCAGCCAAAGAAAACCACAAATTAAGAGAACTGGGAGACATTCTCATGGAACTTGAAGCAGCCAGAGCAGATGGATACTTACCTGGTCTCTCATATCTCAACACCTCCCGTGGGGTAACCCCAATAGTCCAGAAACTCCCTCTCAACCTACAAGAGAAGTGGATTACTGTAGGATCACGTTACAAAGACCAACACAGGGTGCCATATCCTCCCTTTGGAGTCTTTGTCAACTTTGTTTGTGAACAGGCAAAAACACGCAACGATCCTAGCTTTGCCAGCATTACAGGAGCATGGTATGCAACAAAGACAGAAAAGAGTGTTTATCAGCCAGCCAGTCATCACGTGAGAACATCAGTTGCTGTAAGGAGGACTGAAGTGGCAGCGACAGCGATAATACAACAGTAGTTCGGAAAAAAGAGGATCCCGACAAACAGTGCCCACTACATAACAAGCCTCATCCATTGAGAAAATGTCGTGGCTTCAGGAACAAAACTCTCGAGGAAAGGAAAGCGTATCTGAAAGAAAAACGCATCTGTTTCAAGTGCTGTGCTTCATCCACTCATGTCGCTAAGGACTGTAACAGGCCTCTGCTGTGCCAGGAGTGCAACAGTGACAAACACCTGTCAGCGCTTCATCCAGGACCCGCCCCATGGAAAACTGATGTTCATGTGAGTACCGTGGACCACAGCGGGGAGCGGCAGTCACTGGAAGTCATTCCGTCTGTGACGTCCAAATGCACAGAAATCTGTGGGAGTGTGAACACGTCAAAATCCTGTTCAAAAATCTGTCTCGCTTTAGTGTATCCTGCTGGCCAAAGAGACAAAGCCATGAAGACCTACATTGTTCTTGACGAGCAGAGCAATAAGTCCCTTGGAAGAACAGAATTCTTTGAACATTTTGGAATTCAAAACGCATGGTCGAGGTACACTCTGAAAACATGCTCAGGAGTGGTGGATACAGCAGGGCGACGCGCCAGCAACTTCATAGTGGAGTCAGTAGACGGCAACATCCACATTCCCTTGCCTACTCTGATTGAGTGTGACATGCTGCCAGACGACAGGTCCGAAATACCATCACCAGAGGTAGCCAGACATCATCCTCACCTCAAACACTTGGCAGACAAAATCCCAGCCCTGGATCCCAACGCGTCCATCCTTCTTCTACTTGGGCGAGACATAATCCGGCTGCACAAAGTGCGTGAACAATGTAATGGGCCACACAATGCACCGTTTGCGCAGCGACTCGACCTTGGATGGGTGATAATCGGAGATGTGTGTCTGGGAAGAGCACATAAAACTACTACTGCCAGCGTCTTCAGAACCAGTGTGCTGATAAGCGGACACCACTCCATCCTTAACCCATGCATCAGCAACTTAATGGTCAAAGAGAAGATTGACAACGCTGTACCAACCCACACCTTTCCATGTGTGTCTCATACATCCAATGAAGCAGATAGCCTGGGCAGAGACGTGTTTCAAAGAACACAGCGCAACGATCAACTTGGCTTGTCCATTGAAGATGAGTTGTTCCTTGACCTCATGGATAAGGAAGTCTACATAGATGACGCAAACTGCTGGGTAGCACCGCTACCATTTAAGCCGAACAGGCCGCGTCTGCCCAACAACAGACAACATGCTGTCAATCGCCTCGCCTCCCTCCGTCGCATGCTGGAGAAGAAACATGGCATGAAAGAACACTTCTTCAACTTCATGCAAGCAATGTTTGACGCTGACCAAGCGGAGCTTGCACCAGCACTGAAGCCACAACAAGAATGCTGGTACCTACCAATATTCGGTGTTTATCACCCACAGAAAAAGGACCAAATACGTGTAGTGTTTGATTCCAGTGCGAAGCACGAAGGCACCTCCCTTAATGACGTTCTTCTCAGTGGGCCTGACATGAATAACACCCTACTTGGGGTCCTCATGCGTTTCCGCAGAGAACCTGTAGCGGTAACTGCAGATGTCCAGCAGATGTTCTACTGCTTCATTGTACAGGAAGATCATCGTGATTTTCTACGATTTTTGTGGTTCAAAGACAACAACCCAAACAAACACATCACCGAGTACCGCATGAAAGTGCACGTTTTTGGCAACTCTCCTTCCCCTGCAGTAGCCATATACGGCTTGAGAAGAGCAGCCTTGCATGGAGTAGAGGAACGGGACAGTGAAGCTACACACTTCGTCATGAGAAATTTCTATGTGGATGATGGGCTTTCATCATTCCCCACTGACGAAAAGGCCATCGCTGTACTGAAAAACACAAAAGAGAAGTTAGCAGAGTCAAGCATCAAGTTACACAAAATAGCCTCTAACAGTCGTATTGTGATGGATGCCTTTCCCCCTGAGGAGCGTGCCAAGGACTTGGTGGATCTAGAGCTAACTGTTGACCCCTTGCCACTGCAGCGGAGTTTGGGACTCTCCTGGAACTTGCAGTCAGATACGTTCACGTTCCGTGTATCTAGAGAGAAGAAGCCATTTACTAGGAGGGGAATCCTGTCTACAGTCAATGGACTTTATGACCCCCTGGGGTTTGTAGCACCTGTCACAATCAAAGGAAAGGCCTTAGTCAGGGAGTTGTCTGCCGAGCAAGCTGAATGGGACGCTCCTCTGCCAGTGCCGAAAGAGGAACAGTGGAGAATGTGGACAGACTCACTCTGTGAGCTTGAGCAGCTTCAGATTGACAGACCCTATGTGCCAGTTTCCTTGTGCTCCACAAAACACAGAGAACTCTGCATCTTCTCCGACGCCTCCACTATGGCCATATCAGCAGTGGCCTATCTCAAAGCAACAGATAAAAATGGACACACTCACATTGGATTCCTCATGGGCAAGGCAAAGCTGGCTCCTCATCCTCCGCACACTGTTCCACGGCTCGAGCTTTGTGCTGCTGTCTTGGCTGTTGAATTGGCAGACTTAATTACTGAAGAACTCGATGTAGACATCCACAAAGTCACATTCTACACAGACAGCCGGATTGTGTTGGGCTACATAAACAATACAAGTAGAAGATTCTATGTATATGTCGCCAACAGAGTCACACGCATTAGAAAGTCTTCAAGCCCGGAACAATGGCACTTTGTCAGCACAGAACACAACCCAGCAGACCATGGGACTCGCTCAGTGCCAGCAGCCATGTTGAAAGACACCAACTGGTTCAAAGGTCCAGCCTTCTTAGCCAAAGACACCTCACCGCCAGAGGAGTTTGAGCTCATTGACCCTGAAGCAGACGCAGACGTACGCCCACAGATCCAAGCTTTCATAACCAAGACCTACGAAGGAGAGCTGGGATCAAACCGATTTGAACGCTTCTCCAGCTGGAAGTCACTTATTCGAGCCGTTACCAAGCTCATACACAAGGCCAGGTCTTGTGCAAAGGGTTCAATCAGCAATACAAATGAGAAGACACAAGCAAAACTAATAGTCATCAGAAACGCTCAACACGATACATTTGCTGAGGAGATGAAATGCCTTTCCAGAAGTGAAGTCGTTCCAAAGTCGAGCCCTCTGAGGAAACTGAATCCAATTGTGGATAAAGACTGTCTGCTGAGAGTTGGAGGACGCATTCCTTTGGCTGACATACCCTGGGAAGAGAAACATCCAATCATTGTTCCCAGAAAACACCACGTAGCAACCTTATTGGTGAGGCATTACCATGCAAAGGTCGCTCATCAGGGAAGGCATCTGACAGAGGGTGCTGTTCGCTCTGCTGGACTGTGGCTGATTGGAGGCAAGAGACTGGTGTCAAGCATCATACATAGATGTGTGACCTGTAATAAGCTGAGAGGAAGAATGGAAGAACAAAAAATGTCAAGCCTACCTTTTGAACGACTCGACCCAGGTCCTCCGTTCACAAATGTTGGTGTCGATGTGTTCGGCCCATGGACCATAAGCTCAAGACGAACTCGCGGCGGCATTGCAGAGAACAAACGCTGGGCAGTCATCTTTACTTGCATGGTAACAAGAGCTGTGCATATCGAAGTGCTCGAGTCTCTGTCCTCCTCAAGCTTTGTTAATGCACTAAGGAGATTCACAGCTGTCCGTGGTCCTGTTCGCCTGTTTCGTTCTGACCAGGGAGCGAACTTCATTGGGGCATGCAAGGAACTTCAGATCAAACCTGATGATCATGAACTTAAAACTTACCTTCACAACCAAAGCTGCACCTGGACCTTTAATCCTCCCCACTCCTCACATATGGGTGGAGTGTGGGAGCGTATGATAGGTATTGCCCGCAGAATACTGGATGCACTGCTGTTACAGACAAACACTGCCCACCTGTCTCATGAAGTTTTGGTCACACTCATGGCTGAAGTCATGGCCATTATGAATGCTAGACCCCTTGTTCCTGTGTCATCCGACCCAGACATGCCCACAGTGCTCACACCTGCCATGCTGCTTACACAGAAAGTCGACCCAGTGCTGCCACCAGCAGGAGAGTATGACCTTAAAGACCTATACAGCAAGCAGTGGAAACAAGTACAGGCGTTGGCCGACTCATTCTGGAAACGCTGGCGTCAAGAATACCTGGTGTTACTCCAACCAAGGAGAAAGTGGCACGTGGACAAGCCAAACCTGAGCGAAGGAGATGTTGTGCTGCTCAAGGATGCTCAGGTCAAGCGGAATGAATGGCCTGTCGGAGTGGTGGTAAACGCCATTCCCAGCAAAGACTCTAAAGTTCGCAAAGTGGATGTTAGGGTGGGCAGACAGGGTACTCAGCGGGTGTATTCTAGACCAGTATCAGAAGTTGTTTTACTTGTAAAAAGGGAATAGTGTTATAATACATTATAACAAGCGGGGAGTGTTATGTTCTGTTGTTTATCTGGGCAAAAGAGAGACCTCTTGTGGCGACTTCTAGCATAGCGTGCTGTTTACATTTACTAGTAGTCTCGCGTCAGTTCGCGTCAGTTCACATTCTACTTGTAGTCTCGCGTCAGTTCAATGTCTCTCGGTGAATTAAGCAGTCTCATATTTTTCTCTTTGGAATTAATTCGGCCAGAAAACACGTTTGCCTGTAAGTACGAAGTCATACAGTTATATCATCATCTAGCACTAAGAGTACTAGTAATGAGATCCTTTGTTTATGAAGTTGAGTTCGTTCTAATGTGTATTTTGATCGCATATGCTAAACGTTAGCCTCGTAATGTAATTTCCTATAGAAGTTAGCATTAAGCTAGCGCATTTATTTTTATACTTTCAACAGATTAAATGTCAATATTGTTCCTGAACAACTTATGTATTTGAATTGAATACTGAAATGTATTGTTCTTTGCAGTTTTACAGTGCTTCCTGAGTAAAGTTTGGAAAGGAAACAAGCTTCATTCTTTGTCTTGGGGAAACTGTTAGCTATCTGCCGAGCTGATGTTACAGGCTATGTCACGTCATACACACACAGAAGCGGGGGCAGAACAGTATTATTATTTTTCAATAATCAATCAACATAATCAATTTAAGATTTTTTTTTTTTCTTTTTTTTACTAATTATCAACATAAAATATAGTCCTACAAAGCTATTATTACCAGAGCATGTGATCAGAGCAGGTCATTTTACCATTGTTGCCAGCATGACTATACCAGCTCAGCAAACAGAAGTCTACAGAGAAATTTCACCTTATTTGAGCGGACTTTGCTTTTCCAGTGCGTGATCGGTACATGATTGGAGTGTTTGGGCCGTTAATGACAGAGCAGAACGAACGCGCAGCGCAAACACGGAGTCGAACATTGAACATTGAGCAGAGAGCGCAGCGCGCCGACACACACACACACACACACACACGGAACGGAGAGTGCGGCGGCGCACACGGAGTGGAAAAGCTTTTTTTTCGCCCTGTAGTCGATTTCATTGGTTTAGGTTACAGTGACGACGGGTAAAACCCACAGTCTATGGTAAAACCACAGACGTCTCTATATAATATCTATGGGTAAAACTTTAGAATCAGCTGCAGGGCGGGATTTGCGCTGAACGCGGAGACTTCCGCCACTTAAAATGTTAATGTACCTATGTTCCGCACACAAAATATTGCATTCGTCATTCGGTGCACACGTGTACCGTACCGAAATGGTCCGATACGAATACACGTACCGTTACACCCCTAATGTTGACCCATACCAATAACATTAAAAATGGACATTTATCGGCCGATATATCGTGCATCCCTGATTGATGTGTTTCACTGAAGTGTCTCTCTCACCTCTGAACATGGTCTGAAGACTGTGATGAGACTGTGATGAAAGAAAGAAGCATTAGAGAATCATGTTAATGAAATATTAAATATGAAAACAGAGGAATGATGTGTTGAGAGTTGATTTACTCCTGGAGCGTCACAGAGGATCTCATGAAGGACATGCACACAGCGAGACGTGACGAGACGATCAGATGAGACTGAAATAGCAGGATCACTCAGTGTTTCAGGAGCTGATGGATCTGCTATCAGACGCCCGTCCTGAACACACACAAGAGGATCAGATCATGAGTGTGTGTGTGTGTGTGTGTGTGTGTGTGTGTGTGTGAGATCACTCAGTCTGTGTGGATATGATGGATCTGCTATCAGACGCCCGTCCTGAACACACACAAGAGGATCAGATCATGAGAGAGTGTGTGTGTGTGTGTGTGTGTGTGTGTGTGTGTGTGTGATAGTCACCTCTGAATGCCAGCTCTGCTCACAGACTCCATTGAGTGTGTGATTCAGTAAATCAGGGGGAAGTTTGTACACAACCCTCTCCATCTCTCCACAGGACACACTGATGTTATTCATGTTTCAGAGGAAGCTGTTATATATAAATCACAGAACAAATGATTGCATATTATATTGCATGACAAGTGTTTTTATTACAGCAAACATTTAAAAACATGTAAAAAAGGTGCAATGATGTGCATTTAAAGCATCGGAAATGTTAGTCTCATCTTCTTTAATTTCTCTTATATTGATCATTGTTTTCTATAATAATTATTTAATTTTTTTTTTTTAAACATTAACAAATAACAAGAAACATGAAAAAAGATATTCACATTCAGAAGTGCTTTTTACTGCTATATTTTACAAACCAACAGCAAATAAACATGTTTCACCATTGACACCCTTCTAAAAATAGACTTGTGTTTTCTGAAGAAATATTTATTTTCATAACTATTTCAAACATCGAAATTACAAGTATTTCATTACATTTTAGAACGTGTAAAGCTTTTTCTAGTGGCTCCTGCAAGTCAAGATCCGGGTTACTTGATTGTAACCCTGTTCCCTGGAAAAGCGGAACGAGATGCTGTGAAAAGCCGTCATAGCGAGGCGTTAAGCATCATTAGTGGACAGACACACACCGCAATATTGCTCTGCGTGCTTCAGTATAGAAACGTTTGGATACAATTATAATTAGTAAATGTAGGCTACTTTCTTACCAGATTTTCGTGATGTAAAAAAAATTAAAAAATCGCTAATAGCCTATATTGAGCTGAATTTATCAGTGATCAGACCGATGATGGATATTGATTAAATTTAAAACTGTTTTAAAAAATATATTTCAGACTTTTTTTTTACGGCTTTGCGCTTTGAAAGTGAAACGCATCCAAGTATTCTAAGGACCCGAGGGAAACGAGGAAGATTCAGATGCTGATGAACGACATGTTAAAAAAGCAACAACATTTGAGTTCAATCTCGAGCATCAGAAACAACGATCGCTGATTTCAGAGTCGCGTACATGTTTCATGTTCAAAAGAGTCGCACATGTTGTTCATCGTAAACATGTTACACTTCTTCTTCTGCAAGAATACCTAATCTTTTTTGCCAATATGGTGTATGAACCTGCCAATCAGGAAAAACGGTTCACGGTCAAACTGCATTTAAACATGTCATACATTAAACACATTTCTTACCTTAAGCGGCTCGTTTGCAGAATGAATGAATGAATGAATGAATGAATGAAAGAAACTTTATCCTGTTTCAGCAATGACCTTATATAGTGCGAGCTGCTGCTTACGTCATGCAGGGAGGAGGAGTCTCTGAAGGAGGAGTCCTGTCTAAATTCAAAATCTATCTATCTATAACTTTTAAAACAACTAAACTAAAACTAAAAACCTTCAAACTTCAATCTCCATCCACTGAACTTATCACGCTCTCTCTCCACTATAGCTGGTGTGTGGTGATTATCAAACTGCGCGCTCTCGCTCTCTCTCTCCCCACTATAGCTGGAGGGTGTGTGTGTGTGTGTGTGTGTGTGTGTGTTGTGAGCGCACTGGTGCCGTTGTACTGGTGGTGGTGAGGAGAAATTCCGTGATATATGACTATGAAGCGCTTTGGCTGTACAGTAGTGCATATGAGAGCGCTATAAATGCCTCATTCTATTCTATTCTATTCAAGCTTTTTCTGCCAACTTAAAGTTTGTCTACAAACTTTTTTATCTAGTTAATTTTTATTATTTTATTTTTAATTTTCATGGTTCATAGTTTTCAGTCACGTGACTGGTGCGGATACCTGCTGGGTCATTTCAGCAGTTAATTTAGTTTTATTCATATTTTGAATTCGTTTTATTTGTAGTTTCCGTGGTAATTTTAGTTTAATTTTAATCAATTTCGTTATGTGCTTTTTTAGACAAATTTTTCAGTTTAAGTTTAGTTTAAGTTTATTTATTTCCAGTTAATAATTCTACTGCAGAGCTTCAACTTAAACTTATTTCAGTCTCTTACACACCCCATCCAAATAAAGTGTGATTTGCTACATATTCCCGCTGTTGGGTCTTCTTCTCCTGACTATAGGCCCTGTCATGATGATCTAGTGATTGACATTTCAGATCTTCACAGACAGAGACATTAATATAGTTATAATAAAGCGCTTACAGCTGGTGTGAATTGCACGTAAAACAATTAATTCCATCATCACAATCAAATGTTTTAGTTCTATTCTAGAATTTTTCCATAACAATAAAAAAGATCACATTTTAATGTTATAAAAATGTTATATAGGCTATATATATATATATATATATATATATATATATATATATATATATATATATATATATATATATATATATATATATATATATATATGACGTGATGAGCAAAAACACAAATTAATGACATTTACAACAAACTTGTATTATTAAAAATTGAAATACACATGCCTTGTTTAAAACAAAGTGAAAATAACAGTGTCTGACTGATGTACGGGGATATTTACTTTTTTTTTTAAATCAAGGTTATATAGACATTAAATTGTTTATCACATGCATAATTCATGGTAAAAATGTTAAATGTTATGGGGAGGAGGCGGGAACCGGCGAACAGTCAAAGACTTAATACAATAAATGAAAACACACAAAACGCAAACTGTCACATATAACAGAACACAGATCAAGCGCAGGCCTGTCCTCTCTCGATCTCCTCTGTCCTGATCCTCCGGGAGAGACACCGGCGATCTCTATTATCAGCAATCACACACTCGAGCCCTAGAAGATAATCATTATAATATATTTAAAGGACATTAACATGTTTTCATGCAGTTTGGAAATATTTAGGCCATCACAAGAAGTTCAAGTCTACCCAGATTAACTAAAGTTCACTGCTGCCTTCACCACTGGAGTTTATCATTAATATCATTATGCTAATAAACTTATGAAACGATACGCTTTTAAAGACTCGAGGTAAAACAGAGACATGATGAAGAACAGGTTATTAAACGCTATTGGCTCGTTTAGAGTATTATAACGACACCTCTGGCAAATCATTGACTACTGTAATCATATCAAAATATAACACAATATACATATAAAATATTGAGCATAAATAACAGTATAGGGAGAGCGCGGCACAGCATAACACTCTTGACTTTCTCAGTTTGTGTAAATCTATAGGGTTCAGAGTATTTATTATTTCCCACATTCATTTCACACATCTCAATTATGTGGTTTTGTTTTATTAATACAGTGTATATTTTATTATTGATATACCCCGAAAGAATGGAAGTGAAATGTGACAACATGCCCCATAGGAGGAGTACATTATGACATTATTAAAATGTATTCTGATCTAATAAATTATATATATATATATATATATATATATAAATATATATATATATATATATATATATATATATATATATATATATATATATATATAAATATATATATATTTAAAACATGTTCTCAATAAAATACAATTATTAACTTTTTCATATAAAATAATTGCATTTCTTTAATAATTAACAACACAACGAACACACCGGAAAACACAGCATAGTTCAAAACATAATAATAATAATAATAATAATAATAATAATAATAATAATAATTAATTTCTAAACATTGACTCTCAGTCTTTATTCACCTTTTTTCTCATGGTTTCTCAATAGAATTTATAAAATAAAATATAGCACAGTTCTAATAGTGTGTGACAACTAGCCCCGCGTGTGCGCGCGCTCCACTATCCCGTTATTCATCTCAATAATATTCCACTTTTCTGCAGTAAATTCCCTTCAGACAGGCATAGTCCGCCAGTGAGACATCTACACACACATGAAATGCAAACATTTGATGCAGATCTGCAATAATTAACAGTAAATAGTTAAGCAATGGGCTTAAGGCCGTAGGCCTAACTGTTTTTTAAAAGCATAAAGAAACAGAACAGTTGTAGCCTTGAGCTCTCAGAAATACACAGAGGCAGGATTGCAGCGAGAGAACAACAACAGTTGTGTAGTTTTATTAATGTTATGTATCAGAAACCGCGCAAACTCGCATTGACTCCTTCTTAAAGGGGACGCGTCAAATATGCGTGTCGGCGATGCGTGAGTTATGACAGATCAGTGATTTAATGCAGATAAACTTTGGGAGAGGGTTTCTATTTCCCAGCATGCTTTGCCATGACACTCAAAAGGCAGAGTAAATGCTAATTAAGTGTTATATAATGCTTTTTGTGCCAGATTACAGTTTTTCTGAATGACTAAAACACTAAAACCCCATTGTCTGAACCAAATTCTCAATTTGGTTTACCAAATTGTCGAATAAATCACTCTTTCTGTAAACATTAAATAAGTACAGGGAGTTAAAACACTGTTTTTCAAATCTCATGCACTCTTTTTGCAAAACTCTAAACACATTCTCACTCACTAAAACACATTGTGATGCACTTATGCTTCAAACCGCTACATTGTACATGATACAAGTCCTCAGTCTGGATCAACATGAAGACGTGAAGCTGAAGCAGAATATATCTCTCTCTGACTGATCCAGCAGATGATCAACTCTTCTGACTGTACTTTACTGTAACATGCTTTTCATTTAGAGTTTTTACTGTAACTTCTTTGACTTTTGCAGTCGGTCAGTGTATTTTTACCGTATAGCAAGTGCTGAATGTACAGACATTCAAAACAATATTCAGTACAATACTACCCTTGCAGTGCACATACAGTACATATTAAAGGAGAACTCGGCAACTCTAGCGAACTCTAGTCACTTCTTCGCTGATTTTTCCGTTTGTTGTCACATGTTTTCCCCACGAGCTCCCCCTACAGCTGTGGGGGGGTGTATATTTCACAACACGGTCGTAAAAAACTCACTTGCGGCGGCCTCCTCCCCCTCTCTACCGCTGCTCATGTGCGTTTGTTTTGATCGGAGCAAGCCAACTGTATCGTGTGGAGCTTTGTCTACCGAGGTGGGTAATCTGGTAATACATCATACATGCGTGTGTGTTTATGTTGAATTGCCGTAAAGCAATTCGTGTTTCGCGCTCGTTCTCGTTCTCGCTTCTCACGAGACTTCCAATTTCTATCTTGCCGGGACGGTAGTCCCCAAGTTGCAAGGTTGGTTTTCGGCCTGGGAACGCTGGGGGGAGCGGGGAAAGTCACCAATATCACCAGAACAGGTTGTTTAACCATCCAAATGAATTCTAGACAGTTTTATTAAGTTAAAAAAGTTACCAAATTCTCCTTTAACATTACTACGGTAAGCTGAAACCTGAAAGCATTGTTTGACCTTTTGGTTTTGTGTTTGCGGTTTTGAGAAAATGTGCTTGTAATTTGCCCTCGGGGGGTTTCCCTCATTCAGTCATTGTAACGGTTTTGTGTCTCATATTTACCACCCACTTCTATGTGGAAGAGCATTGCTAGAGAGATTATGTATATGAAGCACTGCAAAGTCAATACCAAATCAAAACTAGTTAGCACATTATTTGTAATTGAACAGGTTTAATGACAATATATGGTTATGATTACTTAAAATAGTAACAAAATATAACAAAATAGATGTATGAGATGATAAAAACGTATTAATTGTACCCAGCATAGATGTAAAATGTTACCAGAGAGTGACTAAAGGAGTGAGAGTTATCATTATCCACATATGATCATGTGAACACATCTCGGCCTACAGTTCTTCTCCATCACTATCAGCATCTCCGTGTCTTTAGGAGTTACTAATGTGGAGGAGAGAGGAGGTGGACAACAGTAAAAGCAAATGTCTCTGTTCATTTTCAAATATCTTTGATTATTATCTTGGATATTTTGGCACAGGTGTGTATTTTTATTGTTTCACCACCATTTATATATTATATATATATATATATATAACTGCCCACGAGTGATGAGTGGCACACTGGGGGTTAACTGGCAGGTTTCCTGAGGCTACTTCTGATTCTGAGAAAAGCAAACCACAGCAGTGTCTCAGAGCTTGAGCTGATGGAGGAGTGTGTGCTTCAGCGACAGGAGAGAGATCAGGAGACAAGCGTGTGTAAGCAGGTCAAGAGCACATGACACACACCCAAGGGCGGAGGTTTGATTTTGAAATGGAGGGGGACATCCCCAGAAGCTGAGCTGCATCTGTCTATAAAGGGATAGTTCACCCAAAAATGAAAATTCTGTCATCATTTACTCTCCCTCAAGTTGTTTCAAACCTGTATGAATTTCTTTCTTCTGCTGAACACAAAAGAAGATATTTTGAAGAATGTCGGTAACAGTTGATGGACCCCATTGACTTCCATAGTAGAAAAAAAAAAAAAAAAAAAAGCTCAATACTGGTTACCAATATTCTTCAAAATTATCTTCTTCTGTGTTCAGCAGAAGAAAGAAATTTGATTTAGATTAAATATGACACTCATTAATGGAGTCAAGCACTCAAACTACATAAAGCCATCGTCCAGAAGTTAAACAAAACTTATGAATTTTGATGTAGTCGATGCACTGGTGTTGAAAACTGCAGTGTTTTAATGTTTTAAATTATGCGCACGATAAGACGATCTCATGAAAGTGCGTATCCAGGGGCGTAGCAGCCATTATAAAAGTGGGGGGGAAAAAAGCTGTATGTGACCATAGTATGTGACCCAAAGGTGATGTTCATTACAGTGCATTACATTACAATTTTAATAATAAGATAATTAAATGTGTATTTTTTTGTAGATTATCATATAGCCTACCCTAATGTGTTTCCCACATTATTTTTGTGGGTGGAGCTTAGTACCTCTAGGGGGGTCCGGGGGCAAGCCCCCCCGGAAGAAAATTTTGTACATTTTAAAGATAAATTCATTAATCTGGTGCACTTTGAGTCACCCGAGTCCATAATCCACCCGCAAACCGCCCATATTCTCTGATTTAGATATCTGCATCTGATCATCACATTACAATTATTCAAATACTCAGTGTTAAGTATGCTAATATGGTAACATATCACACTGAAGGCTGATTTAAAATGAACATTTATTTAAAATAAAAGTTCTTTTTTTTGGCAAAATTACATTTCCTTAATAGCCTAAACAGAGACTTTACTCCGTTTAATTTACTCCCTTCAAACTTAAATTGTCAATGTTTCATTACATTACTGTTTGAAAACACCATTTTTTTTATACCTTTATAAATGGCATTGTCCCCCTAATTTTATTAGCCTAAATCTATTTTTTTACAGTCTACAGCCTAAATGTATGCTCCACCTTTCCTTTCAAATTCTTAAATTTGATCAATATATTCAATAAAAATAAGACACTAGGCTGTTACCAATCAAATTAAATAATTTACATTGAAAAAGTATAACTGTTTCTTTGGATTATTTTAAATATTTTTGAATATACAAATAAGAAAATGTTGAAAAGAATGATACTTTATGAAACTAAACCGCCAGTAGGAGGCGGTAAGCGACCATCTTAATGAGCGAGTCATTGAGTCATTCATTCAAACGATTCGTTCAAACGGCTCATTTATTTAGAATGAGGAAGTTTATGAATGGGTAATTGAATCTTTGACTCAACGTTCAAAACGCTGAATCGTTCAAAACGCTGAATCATTCAGTAATGCAACAAGTGTTGCTGTGAGATGCGCGATGGTTCGGCGGTGATCTTTGTTTGGAACTATTTTCGCTGCTGGAACAGAACAAAAACAGTCATTGTGTCTAAAATGTAAGTGACTTAATTTTAACTATTTGTTTATTGAATTGTTATGAAACCAGTCACGGTTTCAATCTTGATGGCATTCAGGAAAACAGCTGGTAGTGTGTAGCCGATATTGTTTCTTAACTAACTGCGCGAGCCTCAACAGCGCACATTAGGCCTATATTATTATCAACTATGGGCTATCAATCGCCAGTTACATCAAATTAAATAAAACAGAATCATCCTCACGTTTGTGATTCCCTGGTTATTTTTTATTTTTATATTAAAAATTGTTTTAATCAGGGCATTTGTCCAGTTGGGCAAGTATTAGAACTACAATTCTGCGTGTTTGAAAAAAGGATGTAATCGTCCTCTGCTTTTTTTCTGGGGTTCATTTTACCCCAGACGGCCAAACAACAAAGTAGGAACACAAAGAACGAAAATTGCAAGAGCAACAAGAGATTTGAAGCTCATGACAGACACGCAGAGATGATTCGCGCTGTGATTGACTGAATGTTAGTTCACTCAAGTCTGAGAACACGGGCAGAAATATTGGCGCTCGCTGGGTCAAAAAAAAAAATGCGGGGGACAGAATCACCTGTTTCTAAAAGTGAGGGGGACGTGTCCCCCCCGGTTGCTACGCCCCTGTGCGTATCTACACCACGAACTTTATTTCTCGTGCCATTTATAGCCTACGCCAAACATGTTTTTACGTGCATATGTTACGCGCTGTAAACCCCTTGCGCAGGAAATTCATCTTTTTAAACTCTATTCCTGAGAAAATAGTTCTGTTCGCACTCGTGGCTTTGTAAATCTGAAACTGTTGTGTGTGTGAGATTAATCTATAGATGTTCTGCGCACGAACACTTTTAGGATGAAATCTACGGAAAGTTTAATGCTCGAGCCTCCAGGGCTGGGTTTCCCGATAACGTTGTCTCTTAGCGCGCTACGAAGACTCTTAAGGTATAACTTAACTGAAGGTATACCATTACTAGGCATGTTCCCCGAACCATACCTTAGGAAGCTGCTTAAGATATACCTTCTTATGTGCGACGTTACCCGGTGCTGTCCGTGGCGATGCTGATGAATCCGCTGATATCGACGACTCGAGAATCAATTATTCTCTCGTGCAGGGGCTGTTTATGTGAGAAAGCAGTGTTCTTTATAAAAGAAGCACTTCAGAAAGAGTTGAAATTACATTTATTAGGACATTTATTAAATGGGATATTATAAAAAATAATCAAAGCCTAGCCTACATATTTTTAAATTGTATGATATATTGCTGCCATAATAACCATTTACATTTTTTACGTGTTTTCTTCTCTTTCCCAGTTTTGTTCGCTGAGGTGGAGCTGCGATGAAATATTGTTCTTGTAAACACTTTCCAGCATTTCAGTAATAAAAGTGTACATCTTACGTACGGTGCTCGGCAGTGATCAAAAAGGATTTAAACAGTGGATTTTGAATCTCTTGTAAACTCAGAGATGTGGATTCAGACGGCAATTAAATTACCACACGACCTGTTTGTCAAAAAACAGTAGGTAATAATTTGGCCAGGGATTTTTACGCGGGTTGGGTGAGAAAAAACACTGATATTATGGATTCGGACGGCACTAAAATCACCGATTTACCCCTGTAAATGTTTAAAATACCGGACGAGCCCATGAGAAACAATATTAGCGTCCGAATATGACTTAACTGACAGTAGCCACTGGCCTTTAAAAGTGTCTTTAATTAAATTAATAATATAATAATACATTTAAAATTCTAACAACAATCAGTGTGATTGACAATGTTATTCTTTTCAAGAAAACACTTGAATTAGCCTAACTGAACACTGTAGATGTCATGTAGACCTGCAACAGTGATAAGGTAAAGCTAAGAGTGGTCCAGACCAACCTTCCGAAAGTGTGACTTACAGAAGGTATACTTAAGCTACGATGCTTTTGGGAAACAGACCGTAATATTAAGATCAGTCGTACGATCGTTTTTACGATCAACTTAGGCTTACGATGCTTTTGGGAAACGCAGCCCAGATCTTTCCTCTCAGGAATCTGGACTCTCATCTAACCCGTTTCGTCACAAAATAGTTATTTGGGCTACTTTGTGCAAGTATTTACATTATTTAAAAATGATAACAATATTGTACATTATATTTGTGTTTGCATTTCAATTGTAGCCTACTTTGGCACACATTTCATTCTGAAGAAAATAAACAATACGTCTACACTTTCAAGTTCAGTATCTTTATTAGAAAATAATAATTGCCGGATTTAAAAATGAACCGGATTTAAGTCTAAAATAGGCTTATTTAATATCACTGAATCAACCTAAATGCATTAATATAGGATCCTATAACTATCAGTAAGATTAATACATTGTGTAGCAGTTAAATCGGCAGGTTTATCCAGTCTGCTATTTAATCTACACACTAATTAACATGATTGCAATCTCGTCAGTATTAATGCATAAAATAGACTTCGATATAAACGGCGAACAGCTTGAGCGCGTGATCAGTGTTATTCAGTCTGATAGTGACGCGTTAAATCGCAATAAAATGTATTTTAAATTTACGAATGAATATAGGACTACCTGAAACCGCACGTATACGCAAAAGGCACTTACTGCGTACGGCCTTATAATCGTGTTAAGAAGTTATATTTCATCCTAATACGACTATCCAATTTATGACGCTTTGCGCGAATTATGGGTGTAACTTCCGTTAAACTGTAAAAAAAAAAAAAAAAATCAGTGAAAGACTAGCTCGTACGTACGGAGCCCGGGAAGTCACCTGTGGGAGAAAAAAAAAAAAAAATCCGTGGCGACGGTTTTGCAATCCGTCCGCTCAGTTTATAAACCGTACTCACGAATTCTCAAACTGTTCCCTCGGTTTAACAAATCGTGCCCACGGATTAATAAACCGCACCCACGAGTTTCTAATCCGCGCTCTCAGATTTGTAAACCGTGCCTTCAGTTTTTGCAATCTGTACCCACAAATTCATAAACCGTGCCCACGCTTTCACAATCCGTTCCCACGGGTTTGTAAACTGTACTCACGGATTTGTGGCTCGCTCTCATTTTAGAAGGAATCTTATTGTATATTGTTTTATTGTGTAATAAGTGGAATACATCTAATTGTCTTAACTGCGTCTGCATGTTTAAAGTGATTCTCAATTGTAGCGGGTATGGGTGGGATATACGATTTAATATGAATGACATACATCAAAATCTTTTGTTTATTTGTGATAATCTTAGCAATTTATTATTATTTTCTAACCTGTATTATGACTGATATTTGACGAATTGCTTTGTTCCTTTTTTGTACGTTTTGGACAAAAGCGTCTTCTAAATATGTAGCCTAAAATGTAATAATAATAATAATTATTATTATTATTATTTGAGTTATAAATGAACTATAAACGAGTTCACTTAGTAATACAGTAATATGTTTGTCATCAAATAATTTATCAATGCTTTATTATTATAGGCTATAACCTAACCTTTTACAGTTTTGGATAAAATAGGCCTACATTTTTTTGCATAATTTTTGCTTAAAAATAAAGCATTCATAAATTATTTTATGATAAACATATTACTGTCTTAAGTGAACACATTTATAGTTATTAACTCAAATAATAATAATAATAATAATAATAATTATTATTATTATTAATATTATTACATTTTAGGCTACACATTTAGAAGACGCTTTTGTCCAAAACTTACAAAAAAAAATGAACAAAGCAATTCGTCAAATATCAGTCATAATACAGGTTAGAAAATAATAATAAATTGCTAAGATTATCACAAATAAACAAAAGATTTTGATGCATGTCATTCATATTAAATCGTATATTCCACCCATACCCGCTACAAGTGAGAATCACTTTAAGCATGCAGACGCAGTTAAAACAATTTGATGTATTCCATTTAATATTCAATAAAACAATATACAATAAGATTCGTTAACAATGTGTTCTTCTTAAATGAGGGCGAGCCACAAATCCGTGAGTACAGATTACAAACCCGTGGGAACGGATTGCGAAAGCGTGGGCACGATTTGTTAAACCGAGGGAACAGTTTGAGAATTCGTGAGTATAGTTTATAAACTGAGCGGACGGATTTTTTTTTTTTTTCTCCCACAGGTGACTTCCCGGGCTCCGTAGGAATACACCAAATTGTCTTAACTGCGTCTGCATGCTTAAAGTGATTCTCAATTGTAGCGGGTATGGGGTGGAATATACGATTTAATATGAATGGCGTGCATCAAAATCTTTTTATTTTATTTTATTTTTTTAGTTTATTTGTGACAATCTTAGCACTTTATTATTATTGTCTAACCTGTATTATGACTGATATTTGACGAATTGTTTTGTTCCTTTTTTGCAAGTTTTAGACAACAGCGTCTTCTATGTAGCCTAAAATGTAATAATAATAATAATAATAATAATTATTATTATTAGAGTTTATAACTAATAATGAGTTCACTTAGTAATACAGTATGTTTGTCATAAAATAATTCATCAAAGCTTTATTTTTTATAGACTATAACCTTTCAGTTTTAGATAAAATAGGCCTAATTTTTTTGCATAATTTTTGCTTAAAAATAAAGCATTCAAAAATTAATTTATGATAAACATATTACTGTCTTAAGTGAACTCATTTATAGTTATAAACTCAAATAATAATAATAATAATAATAATAATAATAGTGACTATTTCTCAGAATTGCGAGTTATAAAGTCAGAATTGCGTGAAATAAAGTCGCAATTGCGTCATATAAAGTCAGAATTCTGACTTTTTTTCTCGCAATTGCGACTTTATCACGTAATTCTGACTTTATAACACATAATTGCGAGTTTATATCTCGCAATTCTGACATCTTTTCTCAGAATTGTGAGATATAAACTATTCTGAGGTTAAAAAAAGTCCGTCTTTTTTCCCTTAGAATTGGACTTTATATCTCACAATTCTGACTTTATAAGGCGCAATTGCGACTTTATATCATGCAATTCTGATGACTTCATATCTCCCTTGCGTATTATAATGTCAGAATTGCGCGATATAAACATGCAATTCTGAGAAAAAAGTCAGAATTTCAAGTATATTTCTCGCAATTGTGAGTTTATGTCTCATAATTCTGACTTTATAACACGCAATTGCGACTTTATATCACGCAATTTTGACTTAACACACAATTGCGACTTTATATCACGCAATTCTGACTTTATAACCTGCAATTGCGACTTTATAACACGCAATTGCGACTTTATATCACGCAATTCTGAGAAAAAAAGTCAGAATTGTGAGATTTAAAAGTCGCAATCACCTTTTTTATTTTTCACTCTGTGGCGGATACAAGCTTCCATAGTTATTTAATGTGTTTTTGGGTTGTTCTGCTCATGAA
The DNA here is from genome assembly GCF_949319135.1 of Squalius cephalus. Taxonomy (NCBI): domain Eukaryota; kingdom Metazoa; phylum Chordata; class Actinopteri; order Cypriniformes; family Leuciscidae; genus Squalius; species Squalius cephalus. The sequence continues at coordinate 3,746,382 of NC_137122.1, forward strand.
ACACTGGAAAAAATATCTTTCCAAGAAATTTCAGTTGACAAAAATCTCCCGACAATAAAAGCTGAGGAAAATTGTAAGTAATCTAGGAGCTTTACACAGCTTTTTACAGCGGATGCCTTTGGAAACACGGCAAGTCTATCCCTCACATTAATTTGCTGTTACCTGCTGCTTTGAAACACGCTGTATTGTAGAAAGCGCTGTAGAAATAAAAGTGATTTGACTTGAAATAATTTTGTCAGATAGATAGCCAAACACCTTCACTAAGTTTGATGTTTTGTTCTTCCGTCATATTTTAAAATATTTAACAAATAAAAAAAATGAGACATTTGATGGTTTAAGAAAACTTGTAGGGTCCCTCCGCACATCACTTCTGGCCACTGCTATGTTTGGTGTGTGTGTGTGTGTGTGTGTGTGTGTGTGTGTGTGTGTGTGTGTGTGTGTAATAGCGCTGTTTCAGACCCTGCTCAAGTCATTACCTCTGCACTGCTGCTGTCTTACACTCGCCAGAAATTCTAATATTACTTTCATTTCATTCATTGCTATAAAATTTCTTAAAGGTCAGTTACAAAAAGCATACTTTGATGATCAAACTTCAATTTATCATCATTTAACAACATAATTTAACTCCAATACATCATATTTTCGTTGAAAAGTGCGTGGCCTCCTCCTCTCTGTAGCCATCTTGTTATAGAAGTTAAACTATTGAGGAGCTGAGAGTCTTTGACACTGAGGAACCTTTATGAATCACACTTATTCTTAAGTTTAGGAATAAGAGTAAAATTATAATTCTTAGAATTTTGACAGTCTTAAGACACAAATGTTACTCTGAGTGGCTTTATACATACTCCGATGTGGCCCCTGAGCAGTAGTTTTTAAATCTGACCCTGCATAACAATAATGCTATTGTTAATAATCAACATATCCAAGACAAAGAAAAACAACAACAACAACTGCTTAGCATTTAGAATATGGAAAATAACTACCTTTTTTTTCTCCTTCATAAAAAAAAACACGTGTGGTATTATGTAATCAAACCAGGATTTAAAGAGTTACAATTCTGAAAAAGAATGAATGTATAAAAATGGGGTTAAAAATATCTAACCACAAACTGGCAGTTGATGTTGTACCGACAGTTTCCCCTGTAAGCACATGTAAGTGGTCACGAACAACATGCTTGTATATCTCTCACTCTCATTTCCTGAAAGTAGATCACTTCTCAACACTCACATAATATACTGTTTATTTTTAAACAGAGGTGGATGACATGAGTTCAGTGTTCAAACACATTAGCTTTCTCAAAAAAAAAATACAAAAAAAAAATAAAATAAAAAAATAAATAAATAAATAAAATGTAAACAATCATATATAAGCTGAAGTTTTGAGAATGCTGGAGCTTCAGTGAGTTTCAGTAGCATTATTAATTATTTTCCTCACTGAATTACATATTTTCTCGAGGCTCACACACTCCTGCATCTCCATGATCGATCACTGAGATTATTTCTCATCAGTTATCAGATATCAGTCAATGCACTCAGAGTTTAAAAAAGTAAAACAACGAGTAAAAAAAACAACATTTGTCATTAATCTGTGCGCACATTAATATACTCTCTTTAACTGGAGAGAGCGAAGGAGGAAACAGAAGAGTTTAAACTCTATTTTACATTTGATTTAGATTAAATAGCCTATGACACTCATTAATGAGGTCAAGCACTCAAACTACATAAAGCCATCGTCCAGAAGTTAAACATAACTTCTGAATGTAGATGTATTCGATGCACTGATGTTGAAAACTGCAGTGTTTAAATGTTTTAAATTATGCGCGCGATAAGACGATCTCATGAAAGTGCGTATCTACAGCACGAACTTTATTTCTCGTGCCATTTATACGCCAAACATGTTTTTACGTTGCGCTGTAAACCCGTTGCGCTGGAAATTCATTTTGGCCAATCACAGAGCTGGAGTGGCTAAAGATAATCCGTGTCATTCGTTCAGTCGTTCTTTTATTTAATATCTAAAGTAGAAAATGAGAAAAAAGCTTGAATATTAGATTTTCTAACATTCTAATATTAGAATAATAGTCCTCCGCGAAAAACAAATCGCAATAAAATGAAATATAGGAATAACCGAAACCGCACGTACGCAAAAAGCACTTACTTCATACGGCCTTATAATCGTGTAAAGAAGTTATATTTCATCCTAACACGTTGCCTTAATAAAAAAAAAATACATAGGCTGCTAGGCTATTTACTTCAGCATTGCGTGACACTATTTCAAAGTGATTTCCGTAATTTTGACAGATAATAAATTGTATTCACCTGTGAAAACAAACCTGGAAAGAGACGCGAGGATTTAAGGAAAAAAACGAGAGATTCTTCGTGCATTCCAGCTGAATTATTAATTGGATATATCGTAAATTCGGGAGAACAGACCACAGATATGTTGTCATTTCTCATACTATTACAGCGGAATGCAAAAGGAAAAAATAAAGTAGGCTAATCATGAGGAAAAGAAAGCAGCGACTGAAAAGAGCTCTTACCATTGATATTCTTGTTATAACATGTCATGTTAAAATATCAAGTGTTATGTTATTCTCATGTTATTATTAAATAAAACATGAAAGAAAACGGATAGCTCATTGAGTCAAACTGGCCCAAACTCTTGGAATTCGCCACCCAGTGGCAGGAATATAGATCTGTTTTATGACAGTATGCGGCAACATGTTAGCCTGGGTTTCCCCATACTGCCTTGAGCAGCGCGATTTTATTCACGCTGCAAGGTAGTCTGGCTACCATGGGCTAATTTTTTTCCCCTGAAATAGGGAACCAATCACAGAACGGGGAGGGAGCAGCAAGACGATGACGAAGTATATGCGACACACCGAAGCAGTTTGTTTATCTGGATCCAACATGACAGACGTAAAAATATATGCATATTTTTAGGAACACGTCTACAAAAATATGCCTGTATTTCAAGTTGATAAAATAATTTAAAATCCACATCAGTTTATTTGTGCCGACGCGCCACGCCCTCCCAGGATCTATAACGTTACCTAGGCTACTTCCACTTTTAAAAATTCATCATAACCGCGCGCGCGATCTGCTTGCAGTCGTCGAGATAGATGCTGAGGAGTTGAAGAAAAGAATAGCTAGTGGAGATTGTAAAGTTGTCGACAATACGTCATCAAAAATCAAGTCCAGTGTGTGGGAGAAATTTGGAGTTATCTGAAGAAAATATTGTAAAAAAACTTTGCTGCAAACATTTTCGTGTTGGATAGCCGCAAATGTGGAACTTCATCCCTGAGGAAGCACGCAGATAACTGGTAACAAAGCCGTTCTATCGAACGGTATTTTTCATATTTAACACTGTTAAGTATGTGTGGTGTGCAGGGTGTGTTTGAACCCAAAATTGTCAGATGTAGGCTAGACCAAATTGCGTGGCATAGTGGTGTAGCCGCGTCTGTTCGATTTGTGTGGTAACGTTAGCCATGCTCTTCATGTATCGGCCTTTTGACAGCTTCGGCTGAAGTTGTCCTTGTGTTAATTGTCGTGTAATAACTTCTGTATGACCTGGCAATAAACATTTTTGTAAGTGTGTCTATAATGTGATAGTCTAAACTGATTTTATTTCGGGTGCGGGTCGGGTGTCGGTTCTATTTTAAGCGGGTCGGTGCAGATTTTTATTAGTGCTGCTGTTGGAAAACGGGTCGGGTGCGGATTTACAAAATCGGACCCGTGCAGGACTCTGGTGTACACATAAATCTCTGACCCATCGTCGTCTTCTTCGTTGAATATCTGTCGCTCTACATACGTCATCTGGTATAATTTGAAATGATTGGCTATGAGCTGCGTACAGGCGCATTTGATAGACATTTGTAGCGCCCAATAAACGGCTCTGGGCATTCGTAAACCACGCCTCAAATACGAGAAAATGAACATGTAGTATCCAGACCACGTCTCAAAGAGAAAGTGGTCTGACGTTAGCCAGGCTAGCAACATGTAGCATATAGCGCATCTTCTGCACTAAACAATGATATTCGGATATCTCACACTTCAAATTATTGTACATTTTGTTTGTATTTTTTGTATTTTCAAAATACAAATCCTTGAATTTTAATTAAATACTTTTTCCACAGCAGTATATATTGTATTTAAATACATTTGATGAGTAAGTATTTGTAATTTGCCCATCTCCGCGGTTGTGTGTGTATAAAGTTCAGAGCGCAGACATATACTGAGGGCCCAGGCCATGCAGTGCCTTATATGTGAGCATAAGGATTTTAAAAGCATTATATAGGGGCTCTGTATTCTAGCTGTTACTTTAGAACAATTATTCCCTCGGCGACGCGTCACACACACACATAGCCTCGCGTTTATTTCGCTTTCCCCATTTAATTCAAAATATTCACAAACTTGTTAACTATAATGAATTGTATGATATATTTTGATTGTCATATATGTGGAAGTGAAGGTGTTCTGTCGTTTAAACACATTTAATTATCATTGATATAACGCGCAACGAGTTTGCGCCATAATTCAGAGGATCTGTTGGATTTACATCGATAAAAGTAAGACCTTTGAACTGGGAGAAAATAGAGTAAATTTTATGGTTTCATACACATCTCACGGGAAAACGTACAAATTCTACGAGGTGGCTAATTCGTACGAATTCATACGACCTCACTCGTACGATTTTTGCAAAATCGTACATATTTTACGAATTGCCCAATTCGTAGGAATTCACACGAATGACCTACCCCTGACCCCGCCCCTAAACCTACCCATCACGTGGGTTTAGACAAATCGTACAAATTCGTACGAGTGAGGTCGTACGAATTCGTACGAATTAGCCAACTTTTTATCATTCGTACGAATTCGTACGAATTGGTCGTGAGATAGTGTTGCAATAAGCATCTGATATGAATAAAACAATTCGTCAAATTATAATAAGGATTATTATTGCAGCTTGCAGGCAGTGTGGAATCTGAATAATAAAAAAAACTTTTCTTTTTTTTTTTACAGTATAGCCTACTTTATTTTAATGTCGGAGACCTAAAATAATGATGTGGTTGAAAACACTGAATTGATGTGATAGTATGGGCTATAAAAAGCACCGAGTGCCTCTGTTTCTGGCTCAGCGTCTAACCCAATATATTATTAGATGTGGTCAGCATCACTGTAAGGAGAGCGTGTGCGGAAAGCCCTTATATGGAGACTGCGTGGTTGTGTTTTATGCAAATGACTAACCTCGTGCACGCAGCCGTTCATTTAGAAACACTCTAAATTCACCAACGATGATTAGTCCTGTGTAAATACGAAATAATCCACGCAGTTATTAGTGAAAGAGACCCATTGTGGCCATTTAACTTGTTAACTGTTTTAAGTGACTCCGTTTGTAATGGAATAAAGATGTTTGTGTGTGTGTGTGTGTGTGTGTGTGTGTGTGTGTGTGTGTGAAATAAATATGTGTATCGTGTTTGGAAGTCACGTCTCAATCTTTCATATTGATGAACATGATAAATAATTCAGTGGAAATCAGCATGGATGATCTTTGTGGTAACATTTTCACTGATAATGTTAATGTTTTTTTTTTTTTTTTTTAATGTAGCGATAAGGATATAAGAAATGCTCTTTTTTCTGTCTTTATTTGGTTAAATATCATGGAAACTGACCAATACGTTTTGTGCTAAAAACAAAATTAAGTAAATGTCTTACACAGAATTATAGCTTGTTTTGAAAAAATTAAGCTTAAAATTTCATATTTTGTGCACCAGAAAAAAACAACAACTATTTTGCATTTGTTTATCTACTTAAGATTATTTTGGAAAGATTTAGAAACCTTTATTAGTAGAACTGTTAAAAATTACCTGTAAATTTTACAGTAAAATACTGGCAGCAGGATGACTTGTCACCACTTCATTACCAGACCAACATGTCCAAACAACAAGGCTCCAAGTGAGTCCAACAAACTTCTGATCAAAAATGGAGAACAGTTCAGTTCCAGAACGCTGCTCCATCACAGGAGGCAAAGAGTGGCAAGAAATACTGAAAAGAACGAAGATGACAATATATCAGATATTACAAAACATAATGATACAGTCAGAGACAGATATAGAATATTAAAATGTTACAATTAAAGGAAAAATAGATCTGTGTGTGTGTGTGTGTGTGTGTGTGTGTGTACTACTTACATTTGAGAAATTGCACTGATAATCCATCACTTTGCTGAGCGGAGTGGCAACGTGTGTGTGTTCACTGCAACCTGTTTCTTCTGCACCATTCGCCCTGTCGTTTTAGATGGAAAAACCTCTCCATTTCTTTGTTCCTCTTTCCGGATTAATACACACAAAGCGCCTAAAGGGTCAGGAAACAGACATTATAAGACTGGTTTTAAGTTTTTGAAATTGGAGCATATATTAGAGCAGTGTTTCTCCAGTCATGATGAGGACCTCCCAGGAAGTGTTTATGTGTCCACTAATTAAAACACCTGATTTAACTCATTAGCTTGCTAGTGTTAAAGAGGGAGACATCTGAATCATTCTCTCTTCTCGAGTTGAGAAACATTGTGTTAAAGGCCTCAACAGATAATATATCTGGCAAGTTCTGATATTGAACTTGTTTACTTTGTTACAATACTTTTTTTCTGTAAGCGCTTCTTTGGATTCTGTGTTCTCCAGTTTCTCTGTAGTGTTTTTAATATTGACTGATGATCTTAAAGCACTGGTGTTGTGTTTGCAGTTTTGAGAACGTGAGCTTGTAATCTGCCCTCTGGGTTTTTCCCCCTTATTCAATCATTGTTAGGGTTTCGTGTTTACCACCCACTTCTTCTCAGCTAATATGTGGGAGAGCGAGAGAGTAGATGTACTGCATGTTCTGCAGTAGAGAGATAGCACTTCAAAGGCAATACCAAAGCAAAACTAGTTAGCACATTATTTGTAATTGAAAGGGTTTAATGACAACATATGGTTATGATTACACTTAAAATAGCTACAAAATAGATGTATGAGATGATAAAGAGAGAGAGCGAGAGAGAGAGAGAGAGAGAGAGATAAAAGGAGGTAAAGAAGGAGAGTGAGAGAATAAAAGAGATAGAGGAACAGTTACAATCTTCTTTCATCCTTTCCTTGATGCACTAAAGGAGTAAGAGTTATCAGATCATCGTTGTCCACATATGATCATGTGAACTAGGCATGTGCCGGTATTCGGTAATGCGATAAATCGCGGTAATGAATATGCACGATATTGTTATCGCGGGCACTTCAAAATACCGTGAAAAATAATAGATCTGAATTTAGATTTTTAGAACACGCATTATAGCTTATTTTCCATCAACCGCTTAAACAAACACTGCGTATATGCTGCGCGAAACATGTGCGCACTCTGATGTAAACAATCGCCACGTGTATAAGCATGCGGCCGGTGCGCACTTCTAGTCCAATGTAAACAGTCCTCACATGGAGAAGCAGCATGGTGGAAGGAGGAAAGCCGCAGCCTACAGTCTATGGCCGCCGCCGATCTATCCGGATCCATCCCGCTTCTAAAAGCAGAGCTGCCAACTCGACGCATTCAGTGCGAGACTCTTCACACGCTCACGCCACACAACCGTTTTCTCACGCAGAGAAAAATCGCGGAGCAAAGAGGACACGAAGACCGTCAATCAAGACAGAGCAGGTTACTTTTGATATGAAACAGGAGAACAATTGTGTCACAGAACGTTACATTTAAACCATTTAATGACCAGCAGCATGTTAGATGACTAAAACAAATAGATGAAGAGGAGTATTTTGCTGAATATGTGCACTTTTTTACATATTTATTATATTTTTACTTGTGTCATTACATAATTGTTATTATAATGAAAACCACATTATATTTGATTTAATTAGTTATTTGTAACCTTTAATAATACCAGCTGATAGGGCTCTATATGGTTACATAGCATTATGTGCAATATTTTTTTTCATGAGAAAAAAATAACATGTGGGCTATCTACTGTAGCCTTCCTAATATGTATCCAAAATTAGTCAATACTGAATCGAGATTTAAATCAAATCCCAAGTATTGAATTGAAATCGTTAAATTTGTGTTAAGCAATACAAACAGTAGCCTACCAGTCATTGTACCATGTAATCATTGTAACATGTTGTCACTAAACTTAATAAAATTCAGTTTAGTTACCAAATGTTTTGACAATCACAATTACACCTTGTGATGCAAGTTTTATTTTATTTTTACATCCCCCCCCCCCCCCCCCAATCCATCTGTTTCTCATGTGCAATTAAAATATCGTGATAATACCGTATACCGTGATAAAAGCTCACTCAATTAATCGCAGCATGAAAATGTGATACCGGCACATGCCTAATGTGAACACACATCTCGGCCTCGGTGAACACATCTTACTAATCTAGTTACTAATGTGGAGGAGAGAGGAGGTGGAAAACAGTAAAACCAAATGTCTCTTTTCATTTTCATTCTGAGAAAAGCAAAGAACCGCAGCAGTTTCAGAGCTTGAGCTGATGGAGGAGTGTGTGCTTCAGCCACAGGAGAGAGAGATCAGGCATCAGGAGACAAGTGTGTGTAAGCAGGTCAAGAGCACATGACACACACCTGTGTGTTGTTTCAGTAGAGACCGGATAAAGCCGCGGGAAACAGGGACCCGAGAGATGGACAGATCGGGTGATGCTCTGGAGAACTGCAAGCATGTTGTGTGTGGAAACACTGAGTTTATCTGAAGCGCTGAGTGTTTGTTCTGGAGAAGTTTGAGTCTCCTTAATTCCTTCCACATACAGCTACTGAAGCTCATCACAAACACGCTTATGTGTCGATGATACACATATCGTGATTTATAAAACAAAATGAAAAACCGTGGCATTAATATGTGCGCACATTAATATAGTGTGTATTAATGCGCGCACATATTAATGCCAGTTTTTTCTTTTTTTTTTTCTTTTCATTTTTAATGTTGACTTCGTAATGAAGGAAACAGAAGAGTTTAAACTCTCTTTTACATTTGATTTAGATTAAATGTGACACTCATTAATGGAGTCAAGCACTCAAACTACATAAAGTCATCGTCCAGAAGTTAAACAAAACTGATGAATTTTGATGTAGTCGATGCGCTGGTGTTGAAAACTGCAGTGTTTTAATGTTTTAAATTATGCGCGCGATAAGACGATCTCATGAAAGTGTGTATCTACAGCACGAACTTTATTTCTCGTGCCATTTATACGCCAAACATGTTTTTACGTGCATATGTCACGCATATGTTACGTGCATATGTCACGCTGGAAATTCATCTTTCTAAACTCTATTCCTTAGAAAATATCTCTGTTCGCACTCGTGCTTTTGTAAATCTGAAACTGTTGTGTGTGTGAGATTAATCTATAGATTAATTAATTAACACTTTTAGGATGAAATCTACGGAGAGTTTAATACTCGAGCCTCCAGATCTTTCCTTTCAGGAATCAGGAATCTCATCTAACCCGTTTTGTCACAAAACAGTTATTTGGGCTAGCCTACTTTATGCATGTATTTACATTATTTAAAAATGATAACAATATTTTACATTATATTTGTGTTTGTATTTCAATTGTACTTTGGCACACCTTTCATTCTGAAGAAAATAAACAATACGGCTACACTTTCAAGGTTAATATCTTTATTAGAAAATAATAATAATTATGATCCTGCACTAAAACTAAAAGTGAACATAAATTAACTGGATTTATTGAAGTCTAAAATGATCTTCGATATAAACGGCAAACAGCTTTTGATCAGTGTTATTCCGTGTGACAGCGACGCGTTTCAGACGCTGGAGAGGACGAGCTCGAGCTGCTTATGTCGAGGATAATCTTATGAATCTGCTTTGACTCATAAGAAAAGACTTTCAGAATCTAAATGAAACTCGATATGAGAACGTTCACACATGAGCACACTCGATATGCGCCTGTTGACCGTCAATGTAAGAGATTTAAGGCATGTTTTGACATGACAACTGAAGAAATTGTAATCAGAATGCGGATTATAAACCTGTCAATTTAACTGCTACACAATTGATATTTCTACCTTTATATAAATGCATTAAATTTGATGCTGGAGTGGTTCAAGAGAATCCGTATAGCCTAGGCCTATCATTCGTTCAGTCGTTTTTTATTTATTCAATATTAAAAGTAGAAAAATTAGAAAACAGTTTGAATATTAGATTTTCTAACATTCTAATATTAGAATAATAGTCCTCCGCGAAAAAAAAAAATCGCAATCGCTACTGCAGTGCCTTATATCAGCATAAGGGTTTTAAAAGCATTAGCCTATATTTTAGGGGCTCTGTATTTTAGATAAATTATTCCCTCGGCGATGCGTCACACACACACACACACACACACACACACACACACACACACACACACACGTAGCCTCGCGTTTATTTCGCTTTCCCTTTTTATTCAAAATATTCACAAACTTGCTAACTAGAGTGAATTGTATGATTTATTTTGATTGTCAAATATGTGGAAGTGAAGGTGTTCTGTCGTTTAAACACATTTAATTATCACTGATATAACGCGCAACGAGTTTGCGCCGTAATTCAGACAATCTGTCGGATTTACATCCTTTGAACTGGGAGAAGAATAGAGTAAATTTTATGGTTTCATACACAATAAGCATCTGATATGAATAACAAACTTTGTCAAATTATAATTGAAAGGATTATTATTGCAGCTTGCAGGCAGTGTGGACAATCTGAATAAAAAAAACTATATGTTTTTTTTTGTTTTTTTTTTAACAGTAGCCTACTTTATTTTAATGTCTGAGACCTAACATTATGATGTGGTTGAAAACACTGAATTGTTGTGATAGTATGGGCTATAAAAAGCACCGAGTGCCTCTGTTTCTGGCGCAGCGTCTAACCCAATATATTATTTTCTAATACCCTGACCCTAGATTGTAAAACTGGAGTTTGTTGTTTAGATGTGGTCAGCATCACTGTAAGGAGAGCGTGTGCGGAAAGCCCTTATAAGGAGACTGTGTGGGCGTGTTTTATGCAAATGACTAACCTCGTGCACGCTCATTTAGAAACGCTCTAAATTCACCAACGATGATTAGAACAAATTAATGTGTACGAACGTGTTGTGAATTAGGCGGAAACTGTCCTGTGTACAAATACGAAATAATCCACGCAGTTATTAGTGAAAGAACCCCATTGTGGCCATTTAACAGTTCCGAACTAACATTAAAACAACAAATATTTACTTAATTCGTATCATATATTTCCCCTAAACCCAGAGACCTGTTTCAGGCCAATCGGTGCTCGATTTAAATCATTCGTGATTAGTCCTCCTAGCGACTGTAGTAGCCTATACACTGTATAACAAAACCACATAATTGTACTAGACAGTGTGTACGGAAGCCCTGAAAAAAAAATCTGTGAAAAACAAAAACAAATCTAGCATTTCGAGATTAAAGTCGAAACATTTCGAGAACACAGTCTTCTGTAGAAGTTGCGTGTGTGTTTGCCGTTGTTTGACATTGCCGCACAGCATCATGACGGCGCGCGCGTTTCACTTTTAGCTTTCAACTAAAGGAAACTCTACAAGTGCCAATCTACCAACATGCCATCAGGCTACCATTATAGGCCGTTACAAAATATACCGCTTTCATACTGTTGGCCTACACTCAAAGCGCTTCACACTCATATCAGGGAATGTCTCCTCAACCAGTGTTTTTATATCTGAGGAAATCACGTGACCGGCCAAATGACTGGATACAGAATGATGCACTTAAAATGTGTCCAGAGCGTATTTACGGTGAAGAGGGAGACAGTGCGGTTACTGTTGAGCAGTGTTGCCAGATGTACGATAATTATCGTATTTGTACGATAATTTTGACCTCTGTAGTACGATGTACGATCAATAATGGAAAAAATCCTATAATGTACGATAATTTCAGAACTGTGTGACACTTCAAATGATGGTCGTTGTATCATTGATCCAGCCGTGGATTCTACGTCTACCGGGGGAAGAACGTGTAGAGAGAGGGAGCGAGAGACCTTGCGTGTGTGTGCTAGTGTGCCTCACGAAGCGCATGTAAGGACTCAACCAATCAATTGTAAGTGCGGGCGGGCTTTTATCTATACTCCCGAATCAGAACCGACCAATCCCAACACCCCTAACCCCCCCCCCCCCCCCTCCCCCCTTTGTGCAGGTTGGGATGTCTCGTCTGTCATTTTCATGTCGTTGACTCGTGTACGATAATTTTCTGCCAAATACGATAATTTTGAGCTTCTGGTACGATACTTGGACATTTCCAATCTGGCAACACTGCTGTTGAGTGTTCTCGACCCAGATGGTGTTGCCTATTATAGACGAGCACGAAAACACGTCAGAAACACTGCCACAGTTTGGACCAGATTGTGAAAGTTACTCCGGCGGAGTGTGTGTGCTCGTCTATACAACGCCATGACAATGCATGATTAGCACCTGTGTATATGTTTCCTTTTGTTGAAAGCCCAGATAAAAGTAAAAAGCGACTATTTTGTGTAGATCCATGTCCGAGGCAGGTCGACTTCACAAGCGCATTACACACACACAAACAAACACACAAACAAACACACACGCACGCCGCGCGCCTGCGGAAACACGCGCTCTGCACTCCAGTGGACGCGCACCGTTATGAATGCGCACACACGCAACTTCTACGGAAGACTGTATTCTCGTAATGTTTCGACTTTAATCTCGAAATGCTCTCTTTTTAAACAGAATTGTTTTTTACGTTGTGCTTCAGGGCTTCCGTAGTAGTGAAACTGATGAGGTAAAAATAAATACTCTGAACCCCAAGTAGGGAGACCACCACTAAACAAACCAAATGTGGGACGATTACTAAGTTTGTGTGGGACATGTTACCAACACTAAAACATAACCTGAAACTGTTATATAACGTCTATCTAACTTTAAAAAAAAAAAAAAAAAAAAAAAAAAAAACATTTGTATTCTGCCTTTCAGCTGATAAAAATACTTCTTTAGTCCCTTCCATTACACCATTACATCACAATACATGTCTTTATTTTATATGTAATTTAAACTCAACATCACTGAGCCCAAAGGCACCATGTCGATAACTATTATTGAAACAGTTCTGACCAAGTCCAACTAAAATCCAACAAAATAAATAATGAACAAATAAAACATGAAAGTAGATCATTGACAGTAAGTCTTATATATTAAGAATATATTAAACCAAAAACTTCCATATTTTAAGAAGGGCTGTGAATTAAAACAACCACAGCAGGAACGAGTTGATCAATTCTGTTAAATAAAAATGTTAATTTACCGAATTATCCGTGTGTTTTCTGACAGTGAACGAATCACCGCTCCACATTTTGATTGACAGCTGTCACAACCTACCAGTGACCGTGTTTACTCCTTTCCTTTCAGCCATTGGACAGGGTTTAAAAAACGGCTGTTGTGTTTGTATTTCTGACGAAGCGCTGTTAAATAGAGGTGAACAACTACACCGCAACAATAGCCTAATAAATAAAAGGCTTTCTTAAAAAAAGGCAAAAGAATGCACGTTTCCTTAATGTTCATTTTAGTTAACAACACTTTCCAAGCGGCAAACAACAACAAAACAACTTACAATCATCAAGAGAGTCTCTGCTGTCATTCCTTCTCATGATCCACGACACATTTCCACTGTTTCCTCCAGTCTTCTGCACTTCCTGAACACACACACACACACACACACACACACACACACACACACACACCTCTGCTTCTCCTCCATCTGTGTTCACACCCTCACACACTCCAGCTTCATGTTCCTCAACTTTACACTTTCCATCTCCCATTAAAGTGTTTCCAGATGAGCTCTTTCTCTAGAACAGCGCAATAATTCCGTGTGAAGTTGAGTGTAGAATTCAAGTTGTTCGTGGAAAACGTAAATCTTGAGTCACTCGTGAACGCGCGCCTGTCATTTCAAACGAAAGGAAGGAGAAGACACGTAGTCATGAGTGCGCAGCGCATCAGCCAATCAGCTGTCGCGGCGCTGCTTCCGGCGGCAACTTTTGAAAGAACGAGAGCAAATGCGGAAGTCCGAGGAAGCGAAGTCGCTGATCTTGCAAAACTCACTGTAAGTTGATGTTCATGTTGGCCTGTAACACCACTGACTGAGCAAGGCAGAGTTTAAAGAGGAATCACAGAACTGGTTAATACAGTATATGAAAGAAACAAAGGGAAGTGTCCAAAAAAAGTGAGCACTATATAGGTCATAAAATAATAACTCTCAGAATAGCATGTTTAAATGATTATTGATCTAGAATATGGAAATATAGGGAATAGTTGTAATTTAACAGAAACTGTTGGACATGTTTTTTATTTTATTTATAATTTATATTTTATTTTAATTTTTGTCAGCATCAGCCAAACAACACGTGACCTGGAGCGCCCTCCAGTGGCGACAGACTGAATTACCAGAAAACATCTCAGTTTCTCCCCTCTTAATCACATTTTCATATCTCCAAACAGATACGAGATCACTTTCTAATGTAACTGAACACTATTAGTTGGTGTCACTCCAGATCAATGTAAACTCAGTTATGAGGTATACCTACACGTTTCTCTGTACCGTCTCCATTACGGCATCTATCCACATTATTAGCAGCCTCTTCATCCTCCTCATTTTGCCAGATTTGTAAAATGTCCCCCGACTGAAAACTGTTTTTAAAAGAAAACCCACCACTTCAGGTCGACTTTGCACTGGACCCATCCTTTTGCGAGATCCGATCTGTTATCCAGACACAGAAGCCACTCGATGTGGACAGGTGTAAACGCACCGTGTCCTGATTGGCTTTAAAAGAACGGTGATCGCATGTTAATGCCAAGAATTTAAAGTGTATGTAGTAGTAGATTTAGGGTGTACTCACACTAGCCAGTTTGAACCGTGCCCGAGTGCGTTTGACCACCAAAGCGCGGTTCGTTTGACTAGTGTGAGTGCTCCGAACCGTGCCCGGGCGCGGCTCGATTAGCCGGCCCTGGCCCGCTTGGAAGAGGTGGGCCAGAGCACGGTTCAGTTGGACTCGGGCGCGGTTCGCATGCAGTGTGAGCGCTAACCGTGCTGGAGCACGGAACAGGACGCGTGACTTCACGGTTTTGCGACGCTCCAAAACCAACATGGCGGGGAAAGGGTCGCTTTGGTCTACGGCAGAGGTGCAAGGCTGTGAGAGGGCTGTGGACCACCGTGGACCAAACGACTCAAAATTATCCACAAAGTAAACAGAGCGATGGACTCCATTGTGTTCAGTGAGAGCGCCGCTCTTCCTGTTTATCCCGAAACCGTCGAACCATAATGACGTAAGCGTGCTCCGGCACGAATGCTGAAACCCTATGTGAGTGCAGGCCAAAGGGGGAGTGGGGAGGGGGGACAATCGTACTCGGGCCCGGTTCATGGCAACCGTGCCTAGTGTGAGTACACCCTGAGTTCATACTAGCACGTCCAGTGTTGCCACTAGGGGGCGTATATGTGTGTGTTGCGTGGGAATCACCTGTTGCTGTAGTCCTATGTTCAGTTCTGTGGGATAGCCATCATCACCTGATCTCGTTTCACTTTAGCTTTCTTTGCTGCAACAAATGTGTTTGACACACACACTGTCACAGCGGCCAAAACAGACAAAACATAAAAGAAGAGTTAAGAGCCCAACTAATGGAAACACTGATCACTGTTATGGTGACTTCACATGAAACACGTTAGAGTTAATCTCTGTTAACTCTCAGTAAGAGCGTCTGTAGACGTCTGACAGAAATAAAGTCAGTCTGGTTAGTAATAAGTGAAGCTGGTAATGCTGTTTGTGGAGTTGTTTAATCCTCCTCTGCTGAGATCTTCACAGATTTAAAGTCTTCTTTTATCTTCAGTTGATTTCATCTGAGGCTGTGTCTGAAGTCAGTTGTAGTTCTTGTGTTTCTGCTCGTCTCTTTTTCTGTTCTCTTCTTTCCTTCAGTGATTCTGCTTGTTAACAGGCTTATTAAGGCTGATATTACTCCATATTTAATAGACACAGATTGTGTGGCTCAGATAAGGTCCAGTTCTGGTGTATTTCTTTGCTCTTGGCTGACATGTGGCATTGCTATGGCCTGCTTGTGGCCCAGATCTGGCAAACAGGAGCGGTCCAGTCAAGGGCCGTCATTCCCCGCCGCATGTGGGCCGGATCATCTTTCCACAAGTGCCAGATGTGGGCCGGATCTGGGCCGAAACAATGTTGCTATGTGGGCAAGGATGTGTCCTGTCACCTCTGCTGTTTTCAGTTTATACGAGTGGTATAAGAGTGCAGCATGAGAATTATAAATTATACAAATATGCAGATGATATGGCACTTTTATGGAAAGACTGTGTACATTTTGAGTAGAAAATGAAACTAGAAAAATGGAGTGAAGCAATTTCCTTATTGATACATGTAAGTTAAACAAAAGAGTTGATTTTAAATTATTCAGAGCCTGTAACAGATATAACACACTTTTTCCAAAACTCTACACACATTTCTCTGCACTTGGCACAATTTTCATGCAGAAAATCTCTTGTTTCACAAGGAACACACACTGCCTCATCACATGGGCAAACACCCGTCACACAGTTTTACAATCAGCAATCAGAGCTTTAGCATAAAAGAGAGTTTTTTGTTTTTCAGTGTTCAACTGGTTCTTATAATTGTCTATTCATATGATGGTTTGTGTGTGCCATTTGAAAACAAAATACCATTTTGAGAAGAAATAACATTGTTTTGAATGTAAAGTTTTCTTTTGCAGGAGAATTGAGGGGTTTTGCTCATTGCGTGTGTGTGTGTGTGTGTGTGTGTGTGTGTGTTTTGAAAAGTAGAAAGCTAGCTAGGTAATGCTTGTCAGGACCATATACAGTACTCGATAGGTCCTCAAGATGGCGGCAGTCAACTGGAAAAAGAGCGGATGACGTAAGAGGTCACGTGACTGATATTCATGTATAGGCAACGTCAGCACATTGACATTAGCAAGCCTCATTTGTTGAATGTGAAATGTGTCAAGAAGCTCAGGGCAAGTAATGAACTGGTGTTTGAGTTGATAAAGGAGTCTGGATCTGATATATTCTCAGGGCTGGAGAGAGTAAAGCAGAACGCTATAATCCATGTGTAGAAACTCTTCCAGAAGACATTGTCATTGTCATGGATGGTGGAGAACGTTTCAGTAGTAAACCAATTTTATTACTAATAATTTAATGATTTTATTTCTAGAATTGAACTGCATGCAGGAAACTCTAAAATGAGGAAGTGAAACTAACAGTAATGCAAAAGTAGAGCCTGTTCATTGAGTTCAGTCTGAAGCGTTGAGCGTAAGTGTGTTTGAGCCAGTGTGGTGAACAACATTATGTGCTGTTTAGTGTTGTTTTCATGGACTTTCAGGTTCTTGTCATTTGTCACATGTCTTTGTTCAGATTCCCAGGAGTAAATCACGCACATCTTATTTTCATTACGGGTGCTCGATCACAAGTATAATCCATGTAGTAGTAAGTAACAGATCCGCACAGATCTCGGTGTGCGGATCTGTTACTTACTACTACTTTGTTCAGATTCCCGCCACTCATCTATCTCTGTTTCCAGTTATGTGTGTTTCTTTTTTTCTGTTTCATTCAACCAATACCTGATTTGATTGGTCACTTCCAGTTTTAAATGATTGTTGTCCAACTATTTTAGCTTTAATAAAAAAAATATTTTTGAACGGGAACTCACGCCTCTTGCCCTCTCTAAGTGGAACTTACTCGTGTGTCTTTATTTAGTTAAAGATAGTGTTTCCTCGTTATTTCGAGCTGGTGTAGTCGCTAAGAATCGAGCCACTTGCTACATGAGCAATAATGAAAAATACATTTGCACTGAAATCCACTCAGCAACACTTCTCAGAGTTTCATCTCAGGCTGTCAGATGAGAGGAAGGTAATAACCACAGGAGGAGCTGATGATGTTTAAAGGAGGAGCTGTAACTATATATAATGAAGAGCAAGAAAATGAAATAAATATGTATATAAATAAAGAAATCTGTATCAGTTCGTATCACCCTTGTCTTATGCAGCACACATACCAAAAGTTTTATATGGAAAGTTCCCCTGTTCCAGCCCCTTTGACCTCTCTTCGGCTTGACACCTTTTCTACCTGTGAAGCAAGAGATGCTCCAAGTCCTCTTCAAAAACACATGTGGTTTTAACACCCTGAAACACGTCATGTACCTATAGCTACACACATACACTCTCTTCCTATGACACTTAAGTTTGTAGGCTTTAGGTTGAGCTCGCCCTGCAAATTCAACACATCTTCATTTGGACATTTTATTTCATTTTCAACCAGTTACTTTTCACACATTCTCTTTTATTTTGAAAATAACTATTGCAACTATTAACCAATTGTAGCATCTATACATCTGTAGAGGAAAGTTGAGTGTCACTCAGAGTCAAGACCATTCAAGACCACAGAGCAAAATCCTCAGTGTTAAAGTACACAGTTCAGAGTCTATATGAGCCCGATCTACAGAGAGGACAAAGTTACACTGGTATAGTGTCACTATATAGCAACAGATTTAAACACTCGGTTGGTCAGATGAGAGGAAGTTAATAACCACAGGAGGAGCTGATGATGTTTAAAGGAGGAGCTGTAACTATATATAATGAAGAGGAAGACTGACAGAAACAGAAAATGGCTGATAAGTGTGATCTGTGTCTGCTGGGACTGATCATTCTCTCTTCACTTCTCACAGGTAAAGAAATCTGTATTTTCTCTAAAGACATTTAGTGGAATTAGTCTGGAAAGAGTTCATTTGAACATGCTCAGTTTATTCTTGCACACATTCACGTTGTGATCTCAGAGTTGTGTATTGATACACACAGATCATACTGTATTATTCCTGATACTGGACATAGTGTCACTCAAACATCTGATGATGAAGAATTATCTTCATATTAAGAGTGTGTCAGTGATTTGAACAGCTCTCTGATAAAGACTAATAGTTTATTCTGGAGAGTGTGTGGTTTGCTTTAAATGAGAAATAAAAGACTGTATTTGAATCTTCTGTTTTTTAATTGTGTTTCAGGAACCAGTGGATATGATCATGTGTTCATCAGTTCTGGTGAAAATGTCTCTCTGTCCTGTAATAAAGCTCTTTCTGACTGCAAATCAACTACATGGACCTACTATAACAGATTCAGACATTCAGCAGGAGTTAAACTGATTACTGGAGGGATAAATAATAAAGACTCAGAGAGACATGAGAGACTGAGTCTGGAGTCTGACTGCTCTCTGAACATCAAGAACGTCACAGTAGAAGATTATGGATATTACACCTGCCAACAATATGTGAATGGAGAACAACAAGGACCTGGTGCTACTGTTTTTCTGCATGTTCTTCATGGTAAGTTTATGATTATGTGGTCAATTTAAAAAGGGCAGATTCTCCCTTTAAACTCAGATGATGATTGAAGAGTCTGTGATTTGTGTCTTGTGTTCAGTTTCAGTGTCTTCATCATCATCATCATCATCATCATCATCATCATCCTTATCTTCATCCTCACAGACTGAGATCAGTCCAGGCCGCTCTGTGACTCTCTCTTGTCAGTTGTATTCATATTATAGATTCTCCTGTGATGATTGGGTCAGTTCTAGGAGAATTGAGCTGTTGTGGGTGAATCAGGCTGGTGTTGATCTGAAGACAGACTCCAGATATCAGATATTATCATCATCAGATCAAGATCACTGTATCCTCACTCTGACTACAACACTCCTGAATGAAGATGACAACAGAGAGTGGAGATGTCAGCTTACTCAGGGAAATCAACTCTTGACCTCAGTCAGATACACTGTCAAGTATTCAGGTGAGAAAACACTCTTTTCTGACAGATTTGTGAAAACTTCCACAGATTGGCTCTACTCTTTCTGATGGCTTCATACGTTTTGGAGTTGTAAAATATTAGTGGTCAAAGTCATAAACTGCATAACAATCCTTATAATCCCCAATATTGGCCTCCTACATGGGTCATACATGATATATTGCATAAATCAGACGAGTGTATTAAAGCCTAGTATGACCCATGTAGGAGGTCGGCTTTAGGAATTATAAGGCTTATGTCCTTCATTCAAGCTGAAGGTTTATTTGCAGAAGCTCAACTGTGTTTCACTCTCATATAAACCAGGAATAAATTATACAGTAACACAGTAATACAGTACAGTCTCTTCTCAACTACTGCCACTGTAAACTGTGATGATGAACACAAACTGCATGTCATGATCGATATGAACATATGATGTTAATGTCCTACAGATGATGCTGAGAAGAAATCAAGCCGAACTACAGCAGCAGCTCCTACACAAGGTTCATGATCACATGATCACTGTATAAATAGATTTATTTTTGGTCAATGGCGATAGTCATTCTCCTCCTGACAGCTTGAGAGTGAAGTAAGAAGATAATAGATGACAGACTCGTGCACATATTCATCATTTCTGTGATGTGAAGCTCAAGTATTATGTGATGATAGATAGATAGATAGATAGATAGATAGATAGATAGATAGATAGATAGTTTATTTAGCCACACGACATTGCCGGTGGAATTTGAATTTGATCTTGGAGGCTTTGTTGACAGTCTGCTGTAGTTTTTTCTTTGTTTGGCTGTCTGTGCTTCCATACCATACTGTTATTGATGATGCAATGATGGACTCGATGATAGCGGAGTAGAACAGAACAAGGAGCTGATGTCTGATCCGGTATTTTTTAAGCTGCCTGAGGAAGTAAAGTCTTTGTTGAGCCTTTGCAATGATGTGATTAGTGTTAGTTGTCCACTTCAGGTTATTGCTAATGTGTGTTCCTAGGAATTTAAAGGAGTCAGTGATGGTGATTGAATTGCCATTTATTTGTATGGGTGTTTTAGGAAATGGCCTACGTCTAAAGTCAACAATGAGTTCCTGGGTTTTGGCTGTGTTGAGCTGGAGGTCACTGTTCGAACACCAATTTACAGCTTGGTCCACCACCATGCGGTACTGTGTTTCATCATTGTCTGAGATGAGGCCTACAATGGTTGTGTCGTCCGCATACTTTATTATTTTCACTGAAGTGTCCATGGATGTAAAGTATGCTGTATAAAGGGAAAAGAGCCAAGGGGAGAGAACACAGCCCTGAGGAGCTCCTGTACTGAGGGTTCATCGAGGGAGTCACAAGCTGCACTGAATATGTCCCAATTCGTGCATTCGAAACACCCTCGAAGCGTTTCAATGGCATCTCTGGTCCAGGACCTGACAGATTTGGATGTTTTCTTAATGTATTTAAGCTTTAGTCTGTACTTCAGAATGAGGAGCAACACAGCATGGTCAGACCTCCCCAGTGGAGCCCTCGGGAATGCCCGGTAAGCATCTGAAACAGAGATGTAGCACTGATCCAGTGTTTTGCTTTCTCTGCTGTGGCAAGTGACTTGTTGCTTGTAGTTTGGGAGTTCGGATGACAGGTTTGTGTGGTTGAAATCACCTAACACGATGACAGACGTATCAGGGTTGGAGTTTTCAACAGACGAGATGTGTTGGAAGAGATCGCTAATGGCTGTGTTAGCGTTAGCTTGTGGTAGAACGTAAACGCAGATTAGTATAATTGAGGCGAATTCTCTCGGGAGGTAATATGGTCTGCATTTCAAACTGATGAATTCAAGATCGGGAGAGCAGTGACGATGAAGGATTGTTGAATTGTTACACCAGCGCTGATTTACCATGAGAGAAATACCCCCTCCTTTAGATTTGAGGGATAGTTTGACTGACCTGTCGGCTCTGAAGATAGTGAAGCCAGGGGGGGTTACCGCCTCGTCAGGAACCGATTGATCCAGCCATGTCTCGGTAAAGCAGAAGGCCGAGCAGTCACTGTAATTCCGGTCCGTTTGTGTTAAAAGCAGAAGTTCATCCATTTTATTTTTAAGGGATCACATGTTGGATAAGATCAGAGCCGGTAGTGGGGGCCGGTAGGGCCGTCTCCTGAACCTGGAGACCACTCCAGTTCGCCGTCTTTTTGTGCTAGATGTATTTCCCCATGGTGGCGATCCAGTGTTGTTTACATCCAGTATATCCTCTGAAATGTTGCCAAATAATTACAAATTGTCAGGTGTAATCCTCCTGATATGTAACAACTCCTCACGACTATATGATGTGATGCATGATGTTTCACATATAACACAGACAAAAGTGCAAAACATAATAGCAGAGCAGGGACCGGGGCAAGCCTCCTGGCAGCCATTTTGGGTGATGTTGTGTATATGTGTCATTATGTGTTGAACTGAACTAACAGACGTGATCCACAGATCCAGCTGATACAGCATCAGAAACTGGAGTCAGTGTGACTGCTGGATCATTATACAGAGGTACGACACGTTCATTTATACTGACAGCTTTATAACATTAAACTATCAGTCAGTCTGTAAATGCTTCATCAATAACTGTTGATAGTTGAATACCCTTGACTTCAGTCATGTACAGTTTCTCTTCTTCCTCTCATGTTTCCTGCAGTGATTGTGATTATTGTTGAGATCGCAGTGTTTGCTGCTCCTACTGTGATTCTTCTTCAGATCATCTGTGCAAGAAGAGCTGGTGAGTTTTGAGCCGCACACAATCTGATGATTCACACTCATCTGATCTGGAACAATCTGCAATCATGATAAAAACACATACGAGAGGTCAGTCAATGCTTTTATTTTGCAGGGAGGAAGGACTCGAAGCACCCAGAGGAAATAGAGATGCCGACAATATTAGAATAAAATACTGATGAGTTTAGAGCCAATCTGCAGCAATATTTACAATAGCAAAAACTTACAGAGGATTGTTCATTGTTTTATTTTCTTCTTCTCAGAAAACAGAGAAAAAACTCTGAGCACTTATAGTGACATAATCATGTTTAGAGTAAAATGTTTTTTTTACATATAAAAAGCCAGATTTATTTTCATTTATATGGATTTTATGGATATATTTGCCTACAGTGTTAAAAAGTCATTTTCTTGCGCTTCATATGTAAACTGCTTTAAATATAATATTAATACAGTAATGGACAGACTCAGACTGTATAATCTCTCTCTGTTCTGTGTGATGGAGTTGATTTGAGGATTCTTGGATCTTGTCTGTTCATTCCTGTTTTTAGCATCTTTTTTCATTTTGAATGATTGCTATAATTTTCTTAATAAACCTCTGCAGTTGTGTTTAATAAGTCTCCTTTCCTGAGATGTTTGTTAGGAATATGTTAATTCCCCTTCATGAGCTGGTAATGTATCTGTAAGTCCACTGAAGCGAGTTGTAGTTGAGAAGCCGCTTCAATAACCGAGAGCTAGATATTGGGTCTTAAACACCTCACGACACCCTGAAGGACCCACTGAGAGGTCAGACTTGAAGCACTGTTCCTGAGATGCTCTTCTTGGTGGTTAACTGTAAGCAGCAGACAGATCCAGCAAGAGGAGAACTGAGGATTCGGAGGCTCCTCTTGCCAGTCTCAGAGCTTCAATAACCGAGAGCAGGGCCGTCTCAGTTTAGTGGCGCTTCTGAAGCCAGACTGGTTGTTGTCCAGGAGGATGTTCTGTGTGAGAAATGGAGATAGTTGGTCGAAAACGACTCGTTCAAGTGTTTTAGCAAAGTGGTCCAGAAGTTCAGGGAGGCAGAAGTTAAATCAGTGGTGCTTGAGAAATACATCCCAGATCTTCCAGAGCATTTGTAGTGTTGATAAAGGAGTCTGGATCTGATATATTTCTCAAGGCTGGAGAGAGTAAAGCAGAACGTTATAATCCATGTGTAGAAACTGTGTTCAGAGCAGATGTGTGTTGAGCCAGTGTGATTAACAGTATACGCTAGGGCTGCACGATATTGGGAAAAAATGATATTGCGATATTTTATTTTTCTGCGATATGTATTGCGATATGAAATATAATCTTTTTTTTTTTTCTTACAAACAAAAATGGGGTAAGCACACTTACATTCTCGTTTTAAATGATTTAAACATCAGAGTATTATTTAAATTAGAGTAAATTATTTGTTTGTAACTTTAGGATATGGTTTAAATTGTTAACATTAGTTAATGTATCTAATAACTAACATAATAATAATAATACATTTATTTTTTATAGCGCTTTTCATGACACTCAAAGACGCTTTACAGTTAATTGGTTTACATTGAAAGAAAAACTAAAACAGAAAACAAACAAGGTATATAGACAGGGTTACATGGATAACACAAGAAAATAAGAAGAAACTAAAAACACATAGGACCAAGGACAAGCAGAAGCAAAGCAAGAGAGGAGGCGATGTAAGGGATGACGATGAAGAACTGGGAAAGTCTGTTAACAGGGAAAAGCAAGCTCAAAGAGGTGAGTTTTGAGGGCCTGTTTGAAGGATGTTAAGGTGCTTGACTGTTTGATGTGGTCGGGGAGGGCGTTCCAGAGGGTAGGTGCAGCAGCGGAGAAGGCTCTGTCTCCCCAGGTCCGGCGCTTAGTTCTGATGGTCTTGAGTGTGTCAGCACCAACGGACCTGAGGAGGCGGGCGTGAGTGTGGCGGGTTAGTAGGATGGAGAGGTATGGAGGGGCAAGGTTGTTAAGGGCTTTGTATGTGAGGATAAGTATTTTGAAGTTGATCCTGTATTTGACTGGGAGCCAGTGGAGGTTATAGAGGACAGGGGTGATATGATCGCGGCGGCGGGTGGAGGTGAGAAGGCGGGCAGCTGAGTTCTGTACATATTGAAGTTTATCGATGGTTTTGTTTGGTAGTCCGTAAAGAATGCTGTTGCAATAGTCCAATCTGGAGGTGATAAGGGCATGGATGAGTGTTTTAGCTGCAGTGGTAGACAGAGAGGGACGTAGCCGTGCAATGTTACGAAGGTGAAAGAAGGCAATTTTGGTGATGTGGTTGACGTGTGGTACAAAGGAGAGGGTAGGATCGAAGATGGTTCCAAGGTTGCGGATGTAGCTGGAGGTGGTGACATTGGAGCCGTCGATGTTGAGGGAAAAGGTCTGGGCATGTTGGGTGAGGGAGTTAGGACCAATTATGAGAATCTCTGATTTATTGCAGTTGAGTTGGAGAAAGTTTTCTTGCATCCATGATTTAATGTCAGTGAGGCAGGCTGTAAGGGTTGAGTGGGTGGAGGCTGTGATGGTCTTTGAGGAGAGATAGAGTTGGGTGTCATCAGCATAGCAGTGGAAGTGGAGACCATGTTGACGGAGGATCTGTCCAAGGGGGAGCATGTACAGGATGAAGAGGAGGGGGCCAAGAAGGGGGCTCCAGGATTTTGGACAGAAATGGGAGGTTAGAGATGGGACGGTAACTGTTGGGAATGTCTGGGTCCAAACCAGGTTTTTTCAATATGGGGGTGATGGCAGCAAGCTTGAGAGGTGGGGGGACAATACCAGAGGCCAGAGAGGAGTTGATTATGTTGGTGATGAGGGGGGAAAGTGATGGGAGGCAAACCTTGGTAAGAAATGTGGGAATAGGATCAAGCGGAGAGGTTGAGGACTTCATGCTGGAGATTACGGTTGATACTTCAGTTTCAGTGATTGGAGAGAATGAAGAGAGAGAGTGGGATGGAGGGGAGGGTGGTGGAGGTCCAGGGGTTGGGTAGGGGGTGCTATGGGCTAGTTGATTATGGATGATGTCGATCTTGGTTTTGAAGAAGGAGAGGAACAAATCACACTTAGTGGTGGTGAAGGAATTGGAGATTGTGTTCATGGGTTTCAGAAGTTTGTTGATTGTAGAGAAGAGGGTCTTGGGACTATTGGAGCCGGATTGGATGACAGAGGAGTAGTAGGAGGAGCGGGCAGAGTTGAGGGCATCTTTGTATTGTTGTCTGTGAAGTTTGTAGGCTTCCAGGTGGACAGTAAGACCGGTTTTATTGGTGAGTCGTTCCAGTTGTCGGCATTTGGCTTTGAGGAGGCGGAGTTGGTTAGTGTACCAAGGGGCGGAGTGTGTGAAGGAGACAGATTTGGTTTTAAGGGGGGCGATGGGATTGAGACAGGATGAGAGTACATCATTGTAGGCGTTGACGAGGACAATTGGGGACGTGTTTAGGGGGTCAATGGATTTTGCAATGGTGGTTGTCAATATGGAGGAGAAAGATGTGGTGTCAATGGATTTGAGGTTCCTGAATGTTATCGTGCGTTTTTGCTTGGTGGGTGGAGATGGGATGTCGATGTCAATGGTAATAGCCAGGTGGTCGGAAATGGTGAGGTCAGTTTGGGTTATATTGTTAATGGTGGTACCAGATGAACAAACCAGGTCAAGAGTGTGTCCTTTTTTGTGGGTGGGAAAATCAATATGTTGGCTGATATTGAAAAAGTGTAGGATGTCCAGGAAATCGGTGGTTGTTTTGGAGTCTGTGGAGTCAATATGGATGTTGAAGTCACCTAACAGAAGAATGGATGGTGATATGGCACAGAGTTGGGATAGAAATTTAGATAGATCAGAGAGGAATGCAGGGTTTGTTTTGGGGGGGCGGTAGATAGTTGCAAATGACCAGGGGTTTAGTGCCAGACAGTTTGAATGATAAGTGCTCAAATGAAGCAGGAGTGGGGATGGGTACTGTGGTCGTTTTGATATCATGTTTGTGTATTATTGCAATTCCGCCGCCGCGCCTCTCATGTTGTGGTTTGTCTATGTATGTAAATCCAGCTGGTGTAGTTTGGTTGAGAGAGAAGTATTCAAGTGGTTTTTGCCAAGTTTCGGTTAAGCAGAGGAAATCCAGATTATTGTCCAAAATAAATTCACTGAGAATGGAGCCTTTGTTGCTGAGAGAGCGGGTGTTAAAAAGGGCTAATCTGAGGAGTGGTTGGTTTTGTATAATCTGATCGGATTTGACTAGTGTTTGTAGGCAGGCGGAGCGCACGTGCAGTTTGTTGTGATGACGTAAGCAGGAAGCGACAGGGCGAGCGTTGGACCAGATGGACGGAATGTTGTGGTTGAACCCCGAGTAAACAATCTTTCTACGGGAGCTTCGATGGATGTAGCGGGGACGACATAGAAGACCGAGTTTTTTGATGGTGGAAATACAGAATGGAGATATAGGGGTATTCAGCTTGTATAGTTGTAATATAGAGTATGTAAATTACATAGTTAGCTGGTAAGGGTGAAGACTACAGTCACACGTTAGCTGATGGGAAAGTTTCGACACGACAGGTAAGTCGGCAAAACTGACTGAAAGCCACGGTGGACGAAGCTTGGTGAACGTGGATGATGAGCAGAGGAGACAGGGATTGAGAGGTCGACTGTGTAAGCCACTGTCAAGTAGCCAAAGCTGCCGAAGCCAAAACTGTTGTTCGGTAACGTTAGCTAGCCGCCTACTGACTTGGAAGCGGCTAGCAGATTCTAACTTGAGGCAGCAGTCCCAGGCAACGAAGCCTAACTGCACCCGGACAGCAGAAGACTGTCCAGGGGTCTACCTCGCAGTAGCAGTGCTGGAGAAGAAGATGAAGTGGTGAGGAAATCCAGGTTGTAAGCGTCAGGCAAGCAGCGGGCGATTTAAAATGGCGATAGCTGAGCCAGCTAGCGTTTCCCGTTGAGAAGGGCAAAAGTTTGTGGAGTTACCCAGAGCTGAGCTGCCGGTGGCGGTGATGTTACCACGGAGAAATCCGAATGGCAGCAACGTGAGTGCTGGTGGTGTTGGTCAATGGTAGAAGCCGTCGAAGCTGATGGCAGGTAAGTCGACATCCAAATTGATATAATCCATGTACAGATGGAGAGGTACTGGATTACAGTTGACAATCGTGGTCAGTAAAGTTGAAACGATAATGCCAGTTTTAGCATAGGTATAGACTTTTGGACGGAGAAGCGGCGAACAAACAACGCCAGCGTCCTCTCACGTCCAACGTTCGATAAATCGATAAATAATGAATACCATGAACCAATAATGAATACCAATAACATGAACTTACCATGAGCAATACTTTTGTTACTGTATTTATTAATCTTTGTTTATCATAGTTTATAAAAATACAGCTGTTCATACTGTCCAACTTTTGATTTCAATAATGTAGGCTATAGCTAAATGTTGAAATTAACAATGTTGTAGAAGTGCAGTTTACTAATAGTAAATGTTAACTAATGTAGTTAAATATTATGGGTGTAACGGTTCACAAAATTCACGGTTCGGTTCGATACGATAATAATAATAATAATAATATATGTTTATTTTATATAGCGCCTTTCTGAGGACTCAAGGTCGCTTTACAATAATTACAAGTACACATAACATAGAAACATAGTACATATAGAATCTGAACATTCAGGGGTCAGGGAAGCAAGTGACAAAAAGATGTGTTTTAATGTGGGTTTTGAAGTCTCGTAGCGATGAGAGATTGCGGATTTGTTGTGGAATTGAATTCCAAAGAGTTGGGGCAGCGGTGCAAAATGCCCTTCCACCAAATGATGATAGTTTGTGCCGTGGGGTTGTCAACAGACCGGTATCAGATGATCTAAGTGTGCGGACAGGTGTGTATGTATGGATGAGGTCAGAGATATAGTTTGGGGCAAGACCATGGAGTGCTTTGAATGTAATAAGGAGTATCTTGTACTGAATGCGATAGCGGATGGGTAACCAATGTAGACTGCGTAAGATGGGAGTAATGTGGGAAGATTTCTTAGTGTAAGTGAGGACTCTGGCGGCAGAGTTCTGGATATATTGAATTTTATTTAATGATGAGTTTGGTAGGCCATAGAAAAGAAAATTGCAGTAGTCAAGCCGTGTGCTGATGAAAGCATGAACTAGGGTCTCAGCATCACTGATGGTAAGAAATGGACGTAAGCGTGCAATATTGCGAAGGTGGAAGAAGGCAGATTTAGTGAGAGAGGAGATGTGAGGAAGAAAGGAAAGAGAGGAATCAAAGATTATACCCAGGTTTTTGACAGTGGTGGAAGGTTGAACCGGAACTCCAGCAATAGTGAGATTGTCAACACAGACCCGGGATGTAGTTTGAGGTGAACCAATAAGAAGTAAATCTGTTTTGTCGTTGTTGAGTTTGAGAAAATTATTGGTCATCCAAGCATTTATTTCATCAATACAAGCTGATATGGAAAGTGTTGGGAAAGGAGCATTGCGTTGGGAGTGGATGTATAGTTGGGTATCGTCTGCATAAAAGTGGAATTTGAAGCCATGTTGACGGATGATATCACCTAGTGGAAGCATGTAGATAATGAAGAGAAGAGGCCCGAGAACAGAACCCTGAGGAACACCGTGCGGGACAGAGGCAGAAGTGGACTTTGACTGGCGGATGGAGATGTAATGCTGGCAATCAGACAGGTAGGAGGTGAACCAGGATAGGGCAGTTCCAGAAATACCAAGAGCAGAGAGTCGTGAAATGAGAATACTATGAGAGATTGTATCAAATGCAGAGGAAATGTCTAGGAGAATTAGAATACTGGTGGAGCCGGAGTCAGTGGCCACAAGGAGATCATTAACAACCCTAAGAAGTGCAGTCTCAGTGCTGTAAAGGGTGCGAAAACCAGATTGAAAACATTCATAAAGGTTGTTGGATGACAAGTGAGTTTGAAGTTGAGCAGCAACCACTTTCTCAAGCAGTTTTGAAAGAAATGGTAAATTAGAAATAGGTCGGTAGTTGGCCATGTCAGAGGGGTCGAGGCCAGGTTTCTTTAGGACAGGAGTGACGGCAGCATTTTTAAGTTCCAGAGGAACAGCACCAGTGCTTAGAAGTTGAGTGATGAGAAGTGAAATCAATGGTGAAATAACGGGTGCACATTTTTTGAGTAGAGTAGTAGGAGCAGGATCAAGATGACAGGAGGATGAGTTTGCTTTGTTAATTAGCTCAGAGATATAAGCAGGGGTTGGCGGGGCAAAAGCAGTGAGAGTACCAAATGTAGAAGAGGTGGGTAAGACATGTGTAACAATAGTAGAGGTAGTGGATGGGAAGAGAGTATAAATTCTATCAGTCTTACTTTGTAAGTACTTCATAAGTTAAGTATAATTCTGCAAGTTACTTTGTCTTATCTTACGATACACTTGTGTCACGGTTCGGTACGTTTTTGATTGGCTACAGCAAAAAGAAATGCCAGAGAAATTTTATTTATTTATTTATTTATTTTTTTTATTTTTTTTATTAAAACTAACATCATAAAGTATGATTTTTTTTTACTTTGAGCAATTCTAGAGCTATAATTGACTCTCCTTAGGAGCATATAAAACAAAACAGCTCCTTGGAAAAAATGAAATGTAATATTGTAGTAGTTATAAACAGGTTTATTTTAGTTCAGATTAACATTTGAGGGCAGCAATTGTATTCATA
Organism: Squalius cephalus; assembly: GCF_949319135.1. Classification (NCBI taxonomy): domain Eukaryota; kingdom Metazoa; phylum Chordata; class Actinopteri; order Cypriniformes; family Leuciscidae; genus Squalius; species Squalius cephalus. The sequence continues at coordinate 3,776,664 of NC_137122.1, forward strand.
ATGTCAAAATAAAACCGACGTAATGTTACTTGAAGACATTATAGCCCACTATTCCTGCCAAACTTCCATGGTTGCAGTTAGTGTTACTACAGTAAATCCATGGTGAATGTTGCTGATCTGTGGACACTGGATAGTTCATTCATGGCACAATGTTTCTTCCTGGCTTCCACGCGCTGTTTGATCCGTTAATAACGGAGAAATGTGAATGTTTCTCACTAGATCTCGCAGCGATGTTATTACTTCTGTGGTGAATTCAAATGCTTTCTTTATCTCTTATTAGCGCTGTGTTGTAACAGCGTCGCATGATCACGATCGGTTCGCGCTGCTTTGATCCAAACTGATAAACGGTCCTTCGACCACACAATAACGAGCAGATTCGTTCCGCTTGCATTACGTTTGCCATTTGATGTTGGGCAATGTTGTGGTCGCGCCGGCGTCGCAACGCGCCTACAGAAATAACGAAATTTTGGTCGGGAGGAAAAATGGTGCAACGAACCGTTCGGTTTGAAAATGCGTACCGAAAACCGAACCGAACTGAATACGCGTATCGTTACACCCCTATTAAATAGTTAAATAAATAGAACATTATTGTAAAGTGTTACAGATTTTTTTATACACCAATTCAGACGTGTCGTGAGTTCAGTGTTGGACAGGTCAGTTGTCAGTTATGAAAAGGTTAATAATAGTATTTAATATTTTCTTGTGTATTGTTTAGATGAGATCAGACAACATTTGAATCTGTCATGGCCATGTTACAATGAACCCCACCTATGGGGCACGTTGTCACATTAGGCCTCCACTCAGGGGTGTTTCTAGGGTTAAAAACATCCGGGGCTTGGGGTGGCTGACAAGATTACGTGAATTCATACAGCCTATGATGTAGTTGTAGGCCTATATGTTAACAACATTCAAACAAACAAAAAAAAAATTGCTATATTATTCATAATTTAATATACTGCAGTCCTAGTTCATATATAGGCCTAGACTCTCACACACACACAGAACAAATGTTGAGTTTCGATGTTTTATGGGGACATTCCATAGACATAAATTTTATACTGGACAAACTGTATATTCTAACAATTACACTGCAAAAAAACAAAAACAAAAAAAAAACTTTTTTTTCAGTCAAAATGTCTAAAATTTCTTAAATCAAGATGCATCTAGCTAAAGTTCAAGGCTGGGTTTCCCGAAACCTCCTTAACGCTGCGTCGTTCTTAAGTTCCACCTTAAGCTGCACCTTATCGTTAATACGTGTTTCCCGAAACGTTCGTACGCTAAGTACACCTTCTGTAAGTCACACTTTCGTAAGGTTGGTCTGGACCGCTCTTAGCTTTACCTTATCACTGTTGCAGGTCTACATGAATATAATTCTGAAGCTTTAATACACCCATACAGTGCTCAGTTAGGCTAATTCAAGTGTTTTCATGCAAAGAATAAAATTGTCATTACACTGATTGTTTTTAGAATTTTAATTATATTATTATAGGCCTACATAATATTATTAATTTAATAAAAGAGCGCTTTTAAAGGCCAGTGAAAGCATACTACTGCCTATTCGTGCGCTAATATTGTTTCTCATGGGCTCGTCCGGTATTTTAAACATTTACAGGGGTAAGTCGGTGATTTTAGTGCCATCCGAATCCATAATATTTTATCAATAACATGTTTTTTTCTCACCCAACCCGCGTAAAAATCCCTGGCCAAATTAGTACCTACTGTTTTTTGACAAACAGGTCGTGTGGGAATTTAATTGCCTTCTGAATCAACATCTCCGAGTTTACAAGAAGAGATTCAAAATCCACTGTTTAAATCCTTTTTGATCACTGCCGAGCACCGTACGTAAGATGAAAATATGTTAAAATATGTACAATTTAAAAATATGTAGGCTAGGCTATTATAGTTTGGATTATTTTTTATAATAATCCAAACTATGTCCTAATAAGTCCTAATAAATGCAATTTCAACTATCTCTGAAGTGCTTCTTTAATAAAGATCACCGCTTTCTCACATAAACAGCCCCTGCACGAGAGAATAGTTGATTCTCGAGTCGTCGATATCAGCGGATTCATCAGCATCGCCACGGACAGCGCCGGGTAACGTCGCACATAAGAAGGGATATCTTAAGCAGCTTCCTAAGGTATGGTTCGGGGGAACACGCCTAGTAATGGTATACCTTCAGTTAAGTTATACCTTAAGAGTCTTCGTAGCGCGCTAAGAGACAACGTTATCGTGAAACCCGGCCCAGCTCGCTCATTTCGCCTGGTTCTGGTTCTATACACGCGGAGTGATACAAACGGTGAACGGTCCCAGAGCTGAGACTGCTGAAACATTCCAACACACTCGAGGACCATGCAAATATATTTATACTTATAAATTGTGTTGATATATATTTATACTTATAAATTTAGCGTTTATATTTATACTCATCAACCTTGTTCCTGACGATCTGCGTTTTGAATTATGGGTGTCACTGGCACTTCTGGTTTGGGGAATTTGTTCTCCCGATTTAATTTACGATAGTCTATCCCATCAGTTTTGATTCACTGGATTTTTTATCCTCAAATCCTCACGTCTTTTTCCAGGTTTAAAATACAATTGATTATCTGTCAAAATGACGGAAATCACTTTGAAATAGTATCACACAATGGGTATTTATAGGCCATCTGTTTTTTTTTACCCAAATGCAGCCTGTTGGGTCATTTTATTGGGTTATTTTTTTAAATATTCTTATTGGGTTTCTGCCTCTTCTAACATAATAAAATCATATTCTAAACAATCAAATGCTTTGTAATAGTCAGAAAAGGTGCTAAAATATATAGGCTATCATTATGTCTGCATCATATAGTACTGATTATTTATATCTTATTGTAGAAATAGACACAACACAGTGAGTATAGTATAGGGAAAACAATTTGTTCTTCCTTTTATTACTTTGTCAGCATCAGCCAAACAACATGTGACCTGGAGCACCCTCCAGTGGCGACAGACTGAATTAACCCAAAACATCCCAGTTTCTCCCCTCTAAATCACATTTTCATATCTCCAAACTTATAGAAACACAAGGAGCTCAGCTTAAAGCATGGCAATAACGGGGTCACTTTCTAATGTAACTGAACACTATTAGTTGGTGTCACTCCAGATGAATGTAAACTCAGTTATGAGGTATACAACACAAATCATGACATTGGTCATATATTTTCTTTCTTTTTGAACTACCCAAACCTTAAACGTTTTATAAATGTAGCCTGTTATGTGGTCTGTGGAGCCGGACAGGAAAACTCCTAGCGCTTTGGGAAGGTGTCGTCCGAGAGCTGTGTTTCAGGTGTACAAGAATACACACACTTCTCTGTACCGTCTCCATTATGGCATCTATCCACATTATTAGCAGCCTCTTCATCCTCCTCATTTTGCCAGATTTGTAAAATGTCCCTCGACTGAAAACTGTTTTTAAAAGAAAACCCACCACTTCAGGTCGACTTTGCACTGGAGCCATCCTTTTTTCTCTCTCTTTTTTTTTCCGGGGGAATGCGAGATCCAATCTGTTATCCAGATACAGAAGCCACTTGATGTGGACAGGTGTAAACGCACCGTGTCCTGATTGGCTTTAAAAGAACGGTGATCGCATGTTAATGCCAAGAATTTAAAGTGTATGTAGTAGATTGAGTTCATTCTAGCACGTCCAGAGTTGCCACTAGGGGGCGTATATGCGTGTGTTGCGTGGGAATCACCTGTTGCTGTAGTCCTATGTTCAGTTCTGTGGGATAGCCATCATCACCTGATCTCGTTTCACTTTAGCTTTCTTTGCTGCAACAAATGTGTTTGACAAACACACTGTCACAGTGGACAAAACAGACAAAACATAAAAGAAGAGTTAAGAGCTGTTGTAAAGTTTTTCTTTCTTCAAAGCAGAGACCAGTGAGACAGTTGGGATCACGTTCAACAGAAGTTATTCTTTATTGAGAACTCCGCTGTACGTGGCTGCAGGAATCCAACATAATCTAAAGTATATACATTTACACGGTGTCTTATAGGCATTTTAGGAGGAGGGACTTTTGAAGGTGGAGACAAATTCAAACAAAGCATGTAAATGAGTATACAGGTTAAGGAACCCGCCCCAGACCGGCAGTCTCAATTTAATCAGCATAAGGCTCCAAGAGCCATTTGGGTTTGAAAGCCACTTGCAGAACAAAAGGTGAGATTCTCAGTGAATCATTCGTGTGCTAATCCCATCAGTCTGAGTGAAACTGGGACTCCAAGAGCCATTTACAGACAATACGGAGAAAACAGGTAAGGCAACATTGCTGAGCAGAATCATTATCTTACCCTTAAACACTAAATACAATATTCTTTACCGTGATGTTATGTAAGGAAGCATATTTGAAATAGATTCTTAAATTTTAACCCTTCAGTCCCCTCTTTGAGAGTTCTTAAAAACTCTCACAAAAATACAAATTTAGACACATAAAGTTCATTCTTGTAACTGGTGTAAGTTACAGGCACATATAACTTGCTCTGTGTTGTTCATCTGTAATTGCATGCTGACACAGAAACATAACATGCAACTAGGGTCCGTGAAGTCCTTACGAGTAATAGTCTTTTCTGGTTGAAAACTGTTATTTCCTTGTGCTGGACGTGAGACATTTGTTGGTTGACACACTTGATACTAACAGGTTTCCGAACCATGAAAAGTTATCTTCAGTCATATTAACCAGGTGCAGCACTCAGATAATGGTGCAGGCTTGTAGTCTTGATCATATCGATGGATGACTGAAGGTTTTGTATCTCTGCGTTGTGTATTTTTTTTCTTTTTCTTTTGTGATTGGCTCGTTCAGCAGTGGGTGTAGTAGTCTTCTTGAGGTTGTGGCTTCATATGCAGATGAGACGTCGTTGCATATGGATTTTTTTTTGGAACAGCCATCAAGTGTTTATCTGCACAGAGGAAGAAAGAAAACAAAACAGAGCAGTATTTCTTCAAAACACTACGGTTGTAGCAGTTTAAACACTATGGTTCTATCGTTTTCAGAGTCTACGGTTGTCGTTTCATTCTTTCCCTATTTCTTAATTTATTTGACACCTATGGACCAGTGAGGTAAGGATGGACTAAATCGGGAAAGGCCTATGAGGTAGTGTCTTCACCCTGGGTTCACCCCCGAACGCATGTTGCGTTCAGTTCTTCCCAGGGCACCTCACTTGTCCGTGTCCTATTCTGTCCCTGTGTTGTGTACACACTGTACAGTGTGTGAGAAAATTGGCACATTTCCATTCTCCAGTGAAACATCAGTCCTAATAAACATCAGTAACAGAGGATGGTGTCTGATTGTAGTGTTCTGCAGTGTAACATTTAAGGCTGTGAGTCTTACTTAATGTCCCCCAAACAAAGGCTGAGACAGTCACTTTCCTTTTGTTCTATTAAACAAAAATAAGTCTTTCATCTTTGTTGTGAGTTATTGGGGAAATTAAGCACTCACAGCCTAAATGGTTAACACCGTATCAAGTTGCCCCACGAGTTTAACGAGGAGGGGAGGGGCTGCTTCAGAATATCAAGCAGGCTAAGCAGAAGCTGAGTAACCTTATTTACATCTTTAAAGTTCTTTTTGCTTTTCCTACACTCATTTCCAAAATGTCCGTGCTTGCCACAGTAAGAACAACTGGCTTCTCTAGGACTTTTGCGTTTCTGTTTCTCTGAATTGACCTTAAAGGATGCTGCTGCAATTTCTACTCTTGCCTTGACATCAGTCTCTTTCCCAAGTAGCTAACTTGTCCAAGTTGTTTTGCAGGGTTCTATTTGACCATGTAAGATCTAAGAAAGGCAATGCATTTCTATGTTCTGACAAAAGACCATCGGACCATGCGCGAACTAGAGGACCATTATGACCTAACACTTTCTCTGGAGTGTCGGCAATTCTGCTGTAAGCGGCAGCGGTCTGACAGAATCGTTCTGTGTACTCACAAACAGTTTATTTTTTCTCTTGTACACAATTGGTAATTTTTGACCAGTCCACGTTCGGTCCAACAATGTTCTTTAAAATTTTCAAAACACCTTCTCTCAAATCGCCTTTACTGACAGGTTGCAGTTCGGAAGTAAAAGCTGACTCAAAATTGTTGAATTCAGATTCAGTTAGAATTTGTGACATCAGCTGTGTAACTTCCGGCAACGACATGTCGTAAAGATGCATTTTACTGAACAATGCTCTCCTAAACTCAGAAAAATTTCTTTGCACTGATGGCAAACTTTCAGCAATTCTCTCAATATCTTTAGGAACTAAAGATGTTTTGACTGCTTGTGGCTGCAATATGGGGGTTGCAAATGAAACTGTATCAACACCTTTTCCCTGAGGCTTTTGTCTAGCTACGCACACTTCAACTGCATTTACATCTGCATTGACATTGTCCTCTATACTATCAAAAGACTGTAAATCAGAATAGCTTTCATCTGACTGTTGGTTTTCTGAGTCACATTTGGTTGAGGCCTTGAGGCCCACCGTTTTCGTGAAACAGGACACTTGAGTATGCAATTGTTTGTTCTGTTCTTTCAACTTAGCAATAAACTGCGTTTGTTCTTGTACAATGGATAAGCTAAATTCTCTGTGACAGAAGATAATACCTTTCACATTTTTCTTCCTGATACATGCACCCAACACTTTCTTGCAATCTTCAATTGACCACACTTTGTCTGACTTTCTCAGTCACGATTGTGTCCATGTGCTCTGATAACAAAGACTTAAACTCATTGTCTGTCCATAACGGTGTAGCTCGGCCAGCTTTTTCAGTTGTGGGAAATAGTCTCGCATTCCTTCTAACCATTTTGTGAGTTCCTTTGTTACTTCACAATCACAAAACACTAAAACTTCTCTCTACTGTCTTACAAACAGAGGGTACAATCTTGTTAACACAGCTTAACTATTGTTAACTTTCCAAATTACCACACTTATCTTCCCTGCCTACAAGAACAGAGGATCAACAGAAATAACTAGCACCTAAAGCTAATTCTTCTCTGCCTAAAGCAAAGGATACCAACTATTAGCACTTGATGCTAGCTTTCTCTAGCTTACAGATCAAGAGCATACACACAATATTAACATGTAACTGTTAATCTTCCCTGCCCACAACAGAGGGTAAATTTCATCTCTAAAAGAAAAACTTTTTTAGAGGCTCATCTTTAGTTAACCAAACTCTACAGCTGTTTGTTAACTACTTCTCTGAACGGTGCAGAGGAAAAAACACATTTGTACTGGTCTGCATTGGTTATTTGAATGGAGTGAAACTCACCGAATCGTTGGTTGTACAGAAAAATTTCGTCTGGAACTCAGTCAGCTTTGTTGAGATCTTTGAGCTTGAAGCTTCAAGATTCAGTCTGGAACTCAGTCAGGCATTGAGATCTTTTTGGAGCTTGAAGTTTTTGAATCTGGAGGAAGCTGGAAAGATTCAGTCTGGCAATCTTTGTCAGATCTTTTGTTGAGCTTAAAGTTTCAAGATTCAGTTCTTTGAGCTTAAAATTCTTTGAGTTTCCTTTGTCTCCATCCGGGTCACGGCACCATCTGTTGTAAAGTTTTTCTTTCCTCAAAGCAGAGACCAGTGAGACAGTTGGGATCACGTTCAACAGAAGTTATTCTTTATTGAGAACTCCGCTGTACGTGGCTGCAGGAATCCAACATGATCTAAAGTATATACATTTACATGGTGTCTTATAGGCATTTTAGGAGGAGGGACTTTTGAAGGTGGAGACAAATTCAAACAAAGCATGTAAATGAGTATACAGGTTAAGGAACCCGCCCCAGACCGGCAGTCTCAATTTAATCAGCATAAGGCTCCAAGAGCCATTTGGGTCCGAAAGCCATTTGCAGAACAAAAGGTGAGATTCTCAGTGAATCATTCGTGTGCTAATCCCATCAGTCTGAGTGAAACTGGGACTCCAAGAGCCATTTACAGACAATACGGAGAAAACAGGAAAGGCAACATTGCTAAGCAGAATCATTATCTTACCCTTAAACACTAAATACAATATTCTTTACCGTGATGTTATGTAAGGAAGCATATTTGAAATAGATTCTTAAATTTGAATCCTTCAGAGCCCAACTAATGGAAACACTGATCACTGTTATGGTGCCTTCACATGAAACACATTAGAGATAAACCTCTGTTGATTCTCAGTAAGAGCGTCTGTAGACGTCTGACAGAAATAAAGTCAGTCTGGTTAGTAATAGTGAAGCTGGTAATGCTGTTTGTGGAGTTGTTTAATCCTCCTCTGCTGAGATCTTCACAGATTTAATGTCTTCTTTCCTCTTCAGTTGATTTCATCTAAGGCTGTGGCTGAAGTCAGTTGTAGTTCTTGTGTTTCTGCTCGTCTCTTTTTCTGTTCTCTTCTTTCCTTCAGTGATTCTGCTTGTTAACAGGCTTATTAAGGCTGAGATGACTCCATATTTAATAGACACAGATTGTGTGGCTCAGATAAGGTCCAGTTCTGGTGTATTTCTTTGCTCTTGGCTGACATGTGGCATTGCTATGGCCTGCTTGTGGCCCATATCTGGCAAACAGGAGCGGTCCAGTCAAGGGCCGTCATTCCATGCCGCATGTGGGCCGGATCATCTTTCCACAAGTGCCAGATGTGGGCCGGATCTGGGCCGAAACAATGTTGCTATGTGGTCAAGGATGTGTCCTGTCACCTCTGCTGTTTTCAGTTTATACAAGTGGTATAAGAGTGCAGCATGAGAATTATAAATTATACAAATATGCAGATGATATGGCACTTTTATGGAAAGATTGTGTACATTTTGAGTACGAGGAGCAGGTTTTGAAACTAGAAAAATGGAGTGAAGCAAGTTCCTTATTGATACATGTAAGTTAAACAAAAGAGTTGATTTTAAATTATTCAGAGCCTGTAACAGGAATAATGTTATGTGATCAAACTGTTGAAATTGTGAAGACTTAAGTATTTGGGAACCATGATTGACTGTAAATTGAATTTCTCTGATAATGTGAATCTTATTTGTAAGAAAGCAAATCAAAGGCTATATCTGCTAAGGGAATTGAGAGAATTTTCTGTAAGTCAGGATGTTCTGCAAAGAGTTTATATTAGTTTAATTGAGAGTGTTTTATGGTATAATATAACTGTGTGGTTTGGACGAGTTACATCTGTGAATAAAGTAAAATTAGACGGAATTACAAGATTAGCAGGAACAATTATAGGATCTAAGCAGAAATCAGTCGCACAGTTATATCAAAGTGCAGTTCAGAGAAAAGCCTTGACTATATATAGCAAGAGACACAACACACTCCTGAATCATGTTTTTTTAATTATTGCCATCACGTCGTCGCTACAGAACACCAAAAGTGACCAAAGCAATATATAAACAAACTTTTGTACCAAATGCAATAAGTCTTTTGAATAAGAGGAAGGAGATGTGGATATTTTAATTTTGATGTGTATTGTGTATTGTTAACCCTCTGGGGTCTGAGGTGTTTTCTGGGCCCTGGAGGTGTTCTGACATGCTCTGACATTTCTGGTTATTTCTGTTACTTGTGACATTTTCATGGCTAAAGTCTAATTACACTGTATTCAGCACAAACTCTGCTACAATAATATATCAGCAACATGTATGTAAAAGTTTGTAGTTTTGAGATAATGACATTTATGCGTGGTTTGTGAAAATACAAAAAAAAATTCTCACTGAAATAAGCTCATGAAACCCATACTGATTATTTCTTCACAAGACTTTTGAAAATTGTATGACGTAGCCTAGAATATTTGCTGCAAAACTATGTGAAAATCACCCTGACTGCTCATTCAGATAAGACAATATATTGATTTAAATTTTTTACGACGTGTTTTGTGTTAGAAAGCCTTATGCGGGACCTCATTAATATGTAAGCTTTTCTCACCTGAGAAAGACAAAGAACCTCCCCAACGGCCCTATTAGGAGCTATCCTAATATAGCTCCTAATAGCCCTGTCATTCTGAGCAACCTTGCACAATACTGTAAATGAGGAGATTTAAAAAAGAATGGCTTTTAAATTGTTTGGATTTATTTACAACACAACATAACCCAAATAGACACAACAAATGCCAAAAAAACACTTCAAAGACAGACCTTTGTGCCATTCCTAAAAACATTGTTCATACCTTTCATTTCCAAGGTGTTTGATTTTCACTTTACCATGTTCATGTTCCAGAGACTCATGTGAATGTTGAAGTCGGCAGGACTCAGTGGCATCTGGGCCCTGAAAAAAAAGTGAACATACTGATATCAAGAGAAAGGCCTGCACGATTTTGCAAATAAATATTAGATTTTTCTGGCTAAAATTGCTTTTTAAAATTCACAAAACACACACACACACACACACACACACACACACACACACAAATGTTTCCAACAATATAGAATATAATAAACACCAGGTTTGTTGTGCCTTGTAGGCATAAGCTATGCGCAGTGCTGGGTAAAATAATAATAACAATTGATAGCAGTATAAATCTTCCAAAATATTTCAGTAACAACCAAGCTAGAGAAAAGTATATTGATTATCATGTTACTTCAAATGTTTCCATTCGTTATGATGATATGAAATGAGATAATAGTAAAAACATGAAGCCGTTTGGTGTGTTTTGCTTTTCAAATTTTCAAATGATAAACGCGATCGCGCTGCAAAATCTGATACATTCAAACGCGATCGCGCTCAAATATAAAACATTATGGTTACCATACATATCTACGTTTGACCAGATATCCACAAACACAGTAGGCTTAACAGTAAACACGGGTCTAAATATTATAATATTCCCCATATATCTAGCAACAGTTCAACTGCAATGTGACATTTATGCAACAATATCAAACTAATATGTAAAAATTTCTTACCTTAAATCTTTCTTGTCTTCAAATCGCGTCCTTCTTCTTCTGAGGTAGCCTAAATCCAATGTAAGCTCTGGCGCGTCTTTCAAACACAGTAAGGAGTAAGTTACGAAGTGTCTGCTTCTTTGTTTTGAGGTGATGAGGGCGTTTACAGGTCTGCGTTTCTCCGCATGGATCATTTGCATGTCAATCGCCTGTGCGCTCGTAGGCGTGTTCAAATTAAATTTAATGAGGGCGCGTTTGAGAAACTGTACATGCCGCTGCTTTCGTACGGATTACTTAAAAATAGAATATTTGTTTTTTATATAATTTACATACTTTAAAAATAGAGATTCCAAGCGTTGTATAGACATGCGTTTCAAGTCTGTGTGACAAACATTCGCTGAGTTACAGGTCATTTTCTGTCGCGTTTCAGAATGAGTTTCACATTGAGAGAGACGGCAGAACGCGCATCATGTTTATTTTCTTTGTTTTACGAAAAACACAACATTTTGTTTTTATTATGAGTGTACACAAATAAAAGAAGACATTTAAGAGTTTTGAATGATGTACAATACAAGTATGTAAAATCAAAATCAACAGAGTATTTTGCACTGATAGATAGATAGATAGATAGATAGAAAGACTTTAATAATCCCCAAGGGGAAATTGTGATGTCACAGCAGCAAATTACAATACATACCAGACATATTACATATAACATACATTGACCTATACTGTATAAAAATCCTTAAGAATAATAATAAATAAATAAAATAGTTACACAAGATGTGCAGTTTAAATATCATATACCATATATTCATGTGTTTTTCTCTATTCTGTCGTTAATGTCCATACTCTCTTATCTACCCAGAGAAGATCTATTATATATTGTTATTGCAGTGGGTAGGAATGACTTTCTGTACCGGTCCTTGTTACAGCAGAGTTGCCGTAGTCTCCAGCTGAAAACACTCTTCTGCCCAACCACCAAGTTGTGCAGCGGATGTAATGTGTTGTCCATGATGTTAAATAGTTTCTTCAACATCTTTTCCTCCACAACCAACTCCATAGGTTCCAGAGCAAACCCCAGCACAGAGCCAGCCTTCTTTATTAGTTTATTTAGTCTCTTACTGTCACTGCCTCTGATGCAGCTGCCCCAGCAGATGACTGCAAAGAATATTGCACTTTCGACGACAGACTGATAAAACATATACAACATCTTGTTGCATACATTAAAAGACTTGAGCTTCCTCAAGAAATAGAGTCTGCTCTGGCCCTTCTTGAAGATGGCCTCAGAGTTGCGTTTCCAATCCAGTCTGTTGTCGAGGTACACACCCAAATATTTAAAATGATCAACCACCTCCACCTCCTCTCCATGCAGGTAAATGGGTTTTAATGTTGTTTTCCTGGTCCTTCTAAAGTCCACCACCATCTCTTTTGTCTTAGTCACGTTTAAGAGAAGTTGGTTTATCCCACACCACGACACAAAGCGATCAACCAAATCTCTGTACCCAGTCTCATCTCCACCGTTAATATACCCAACAACTGCAGAGTCATCTGAGTATTTTTGAAGATGACAGGACTCTGAGTTGTGTTGGAAATCTGACGTGTACAACGTGAAGAGAAATGGCGAGAGAACAGTCCCCTGTGGTGTTCCTGTACTGCTGACCACTCGTTCAGACACACCACCCCTTAGTCGCACAAACTGAGGTCTGCATGTCAGGTAGTCTATAATCCAGGAAATTGTGGAAGTGTCCACCTGCATCACTTGAAGCTTCTCACGCAGCAATGACGGTTGGATCGTGTTAAAAGCACTGGAAAAGTCAAAGAACATGATCCTCACCATGCTGCCAGCTCTATCCAGGTGAGAGTGAGCTCGCTGAAGCAAGTAGATGATAGAATCCTCCACACCCACCCCAGGGCAGTAGGCAAACTGCAGTGGATCAATGAAGGCAGTAACTTGTGGTCTCAGATGGGCCTGAACCAGTCTCTCTAGAACTTTCATAATGTGTGAGGTTAAAGCAACCGGTCTATAGTCATTGAGAGCAGACGGAGCAGACTTTTTAGCCACTGGAACAAGGCAAGTTGTTTTCCAAATTAGTGGAACTTTCGCCAGACTCAGACTGAGGTTAAAAAGGTGTTGTAAAATCCCACATAGCTGGTTAGCACATACCTTCAGGACTCTGGGGCTAATACCATCTGGTCCCGGGGCTTTGTTCTGATGCAGTTTCACCAGCTGCCTCTTAACCTGACAGCTAGAGACATACAGGGGGGTGGGAGAGATAGAGGGTGGCATGGTGTTCTCAGCAGTGAAGATAGATGATGATGTTGAAGGGTGGGTGGAGGTGGCACCATGTGAATCACCAATTTTGATCTTTGAGGAGGTGTGAGAGGGGAAAGTGGATAGGAGGGAGGGGGGAGAAGGATGCAGCTGAAGACCATGGGGTGATGTGTGGCCAATTTGACAGGCAGCATGGGAGGCTAGGGGTGAGCTGAACCTATTGAAAAACACATTCAGCTCATTAGCCATATCCCGGCTTCCCTCAGCCTGGTTACCAGTCACCTTAAACCCTGTGATAGTCTTCATTCATATAAAAAAAAACGAGCAGATCACGCCGGCGTGATTGCCGACCTCAGGGGGTTAATTGTTTTGTGATTGTATTTTGTGAGACCAAAGACCAATTTTCAGCTAAGGCTGAACAATAAAGTACTACTAGTTCAAGTTCAAGTTCGTTTTATTTGTATAGCACATATACAACAACCAATTGGCTGACCAAAGTGCTTTACAGATGATACCACATACACAGAAACCCAGACCAAGCAAAATTTAATATAACTCAATTTAAAAAAACAAAATAAAATAAAAGAAAAGAATCACAGTAGTTAATATCACAGTAGTCAATACACTAAGGAAAACAAATACGTTTTTAGCAGGGACTTAAAAACAGACAGTGAAGGGGCCATTCTGATCTCTAGAGGCAGGGCATTCCAAAGTCGGGGCCCTGCCACTGCAAATGCGCGTTCGCCTCTACGCTTAAGCCTAACGTGAGGGACTACCAACAAAGCCTGGTCACGGGATCGTAGGCTTCTGGACGGAGTGTAGAGATGAAGAAGTTCAGAAAGGTAGAAAGGGGCTAGGTTGTGCAGGGATTTGAATACAAAGAGTAAAATTTTAAAGTCTATTCTCTGACAAACCGGCAGCCAGTGTAAGGATTTAAGAACCGGGGTGATGTGTTCATGTTTGCGACACTTTAAAAGAAGTCTGGCCGCAGCATTCTGAACGAGCTGAAGACGTGCAATTTGACCCTTAGATATTCCGCAGTATAAAGAGTTGCAATAATCTAGACGAGATGTAACAAAAGCGTGAACAGCCATTTCTAGAGTTTTTGGAGTGAGAAAATGTTTAATTTTAGACAGTAAGCGAAGCTGATAGAAACTGGATCCGATAACAGAGGAGATGTGTTTGTCAAATTTTAAATGCTGGTCAACAAGAACTCCTAGGTTCCGAACCCTTGAGGATCTAAAAACTGATAAACTTTCTAACTCAGGGCTTATACACTGAGAGTGCTCATTTGGACCGAAGACAATTACCTCTGTCTTGTCTTCATTTAGGAAGAGGAAATTTTGGGCAAGCCATAATTTAACCTCCTTTTAGACATTGCAGAAGAGAAGTAATTGCAGTGGGATTGTTTTGTCTGATGGGTAAATAGATCTGCGGATCATCTGCGTAGAAATGAAAAGACACGCCATGTCTACGCAAGATAGAGCCCAGAGGAAGCATGTAAAGAGAAAATAAAGAGGGAGCTAAAATAGAGCCTTGTGGAAGGCCACAGGTCAAAGGTGCAGGAGAAGAGGTAAAATTACCCAGCTTCACTAAAAACTTTCTGTCAGACAGGTATGACTGAAACCATTTCAGGACATTAGCTTTTAGACCTACCCAAGACTCCAGTCTAGATAATAGAGAGGAGTGGTCTACGGTATCAAAAGCGGCAGACAGATCTAGAAGAATAAGAACCACAGAGTCTCCGGAATCAGTTGAGAGGTAAATATCATTTAACACTCTCAACAGGGCGGACTCAGTGCTGTGAGCAGACTTAAAACCCGATTGAAAAACCTCATAAATACAGTTACTTGACAGAAAACATTGAAGTTGGTTCAGCACGATTTTCTCTAAAGCTTTTGAAATGAAAGGTAAGACAGAAATTGGCCGAAAATTTTTTAGGACAGAGGAATCCAGTGCAGGCTTCTTGAGCAGAGGAGTGACCGTAGCCACTTTAAGACTGGCAGGAACAGAGCCGGTTTGAAGACACTTATTGATAAAAGACACCAAACCTGGCCCAATCGAATTAATAATTAATTTTAAAAATCGCGGGTGAATAATATCGGTAGAACAGAATGAAGTTTTAAGCTTGCCAATCACCTCCTTCAATTCCTGAAGACTGATAGGTACAAAAGCATCGAAAACGGCAGAGGCAGATGACATGATTGGAGAGACAGTTAAAGTTAAATTGGGTCTTAAAGTCTTAAGTTAGTAATTTAGTCACTGAAATATCTCAAGAAGCTTTCACAGAGAGCAACAGAGGCAACAGGCAAAGAGTTAACAGAAGGATTTGTCACAGATTGAATAATAGAAAACAAAACCTTAGGTTTAGAGTGATTCATTTCAATTAAATTGGAAAAATATACAGCTTTCGCAGACTTCGCTGCAGTCTGGTAGGATGTCAGAGAATCTCTGAACATTAGAAGAGAGATATGCAGCCTGTCCTTTTTCCATTTTCGTTCTGCCTTTCTACAATTTTGTCTTAGGAGACGGGTGTCAGAATTTGTCAGAGAGCACGGTAACAGTCCAAGTTAATAGAGCACAAACCACCTCCTAAACATACAACAGCAATAAAGCGAGCACATGCAACTGCAGTTTGCGAACTCGTGAGATTAATAGGCACTGCAAAAGTGAACAAGATGAGCAAACATGCAGAAAGTCATGTTGAAGAGCACGAGGAAGAATTGGTTAAAAAGAAGGTCGTCTGGAACTGGTTTGGATTCAAAATCTCTGACATAAATATGCAATTACACAAGTCCTGGCAGCAGACACAAAGACACGGCACCTTGTACCTACGTGGCAAGACATCATGGTCCTTGAGTCCGTCACCGCAGCACTAAAGCCACTCCAGGAATTTACGGATGCCCTGTCAGGAGAAGCATACGTGAGTGTGTCCTATTTGAAGCCTGTCATCCATCTGTTAAATACAGAGGTTTTGTATCCAAAAGAGGGTGATACCGAACTGACTCAGGAGATCAAGACTACGGTTCTCGATTACTTGAATGACAAGTATACTGACCCAGCAACAGATGAGCTACTCACCACGGCTACCTTTCTTTTAGGTTTGCACAGTTAAAAAACAAAAGAAGAAAGAAGAAAGTCGTTAGTACTAGCTGAGGCTTCAAAAGATTTGTGTGAAACCATTACAGAGTTATAACATATTTGAGTTTGTAATTACTGTATTTTCCATGTAGCAAAATACTTTCATTTTCTTCTCCTGTGTTCATTAGATATTTTATTTCAAGTTATGTAATATTTAATGTAATTCATACCGGCCTACCTCATGTTGCACGTTTGCACTTTTTGATAAAAACAATGGCACAATAAAAAAAGATTGTTCAGGTCTATGTCCAATGAAATCCCTCACCTTTTTATAAGTATATAAGGTTAAAATACATATTTTGCCTGTATTTTAAGGTGTACTAAATTGTGATTCCAATTTTTTTTCCTCATATCGCAATATAATATCAATATCGTCTGAAAAGTGAAAAATATCGTGATCTGAATTTTAGCTCATATCGCCCACCCCTACGTGCTAGCGCCCAGAATACCCTAGCAACCACCTAGCAACACAATAGCAACCACCCAGAACACCCTAGCAACCGCCTAGCAACCACCCAGAACACCTTAGCAACCCACTAGAAATACCTTAGCAACTTTTTAACTTCAAACTTTCTGGTCCAAGCTTTCTCAGGCCAACTTAACGTTTGTCTCGATCTAGTTAAGTTAATTTCCTCGCACTCCAGAGACCAGCTCTATTTATGTCCGTACGCAACATTGCATTTAATGGGTGAGGAATTGTAGCCAGGTTTGGAACAAATCTTGCATAATAATGAAGGCCGAACTTCTCCAGTCGCCTCCAGATTTGTCACATTTTCCAGATGGCATTCAAAACTTGAGGGACGCAAGAGGACAACTCATTGAGCTTTACTGTTTTTATTTACCTCTGTTTGCAGAGGTGTCGCAGAAGTGATCAAAACATATACATTAATATAACAAATATTATATAAAACTAACATTTAACATCTCATTCACCATCACCACATTATTAACTATAATCAACTAAATCAAATGCCTTGACATTCAATTATAAATGTTGAAAGCACACCTTTCAAGCTCAAATAATTGTTCAACACAAATCATGCAAATCTTAGCATCAATTCCATCAAATAAGCCGAAACACTTGTAAGAGTTTATTCGGTAACAATCGTAATTAGGTCATATATGAAATATTAGCTCGAGCAATATTCAAATTTGGGGAAATATTAAAATCATAACTCATAGTCATAATTCATAAATTTCACATATGCTATTACATTACCTGCTAATTATCAAAAATATTTCGTTCTATAACTGGTCTCTCATCAGTCATTCGACCAGCGAATACTTTGATTATACCAGTTAAGAAGGAATATTTATATTACCAAACCTCAGACAAATTCTCTCCTGGCCGTGGATGCAAATTGCTGGGTTTATGAATTAAAATAAAGAGCTAGTAGCCAGATCTTATCGCAATTTCATTGACAATTACATTGGTGGGATTGTAACACAGAGTCAGTCAAAGTATAAAAGATTTATTTAATCAAAAATGACACACCAAGGATTATATGCATATAGGAAGTATAGGCTAATCTACGTACGTAAAATTACACAAGACACACGAACGTTTAAACAAACAAACATAAACATGACTTGATCAGAATGAAAATAGGAAGAAAGTGAGGGAGAAAGTATGGTAATTCACAAACAGAACCTTTTAAGAGACAACTGTGAAAGCAGCTTCGAGAGAGATCATTTTATACGTTACTTGCGATTCTGTTCCTTTGTCTGTGTGAAGCTGGGCTTCGGGACCACGTGCGTATCTTGGCTGGACCATGTCTCATCGATTTGTAGGCTTGCGTTTCGCGTGAAGTTCTTAAAAAACTCACTGAATGTAACATTACCGAGAGGTACGGAAGTCTCTTCCCGGTGCGGGAAGGGCGAGAAAACTTGGTTACAGGACAAAAATGGATTTTTACATCCGCGGTTCGTTTGGATGAAGGCCCTGTCCCCTCTCTCTCGCTCCGCTGCACGTGGAGCAGGGAGGGGTGAGAGTGCAGAGTTCAGAGTTCGGAGTCACGAGGGTGAGAGCGTGTGAGAGCAGAGAGAGAGAGCATCTGCTTGTGTTGTGGTTTTTAAAGCAGCGCGGGGTAACGCCCGGTTTGATGACGGGACCCAATGAAATCTTTCGGTTGTGAGGCGGGAGCTTTTCATTGTTTGTGAAGGAACGCCTCTTCTGATCGTACACAGAAAAATGCATTAAAACTTTAATACCACATTGTGTCTAGGAATAACATTTGTGCGGAATATAGTTTATATTTCTGTATAAAGAAGCTCAGTACGATCCGTAGGATATCACACCCGACATTAATATCAGTTAATGAAACAGATACATCTCAAATGTATCAACACACGTGTCCATTACATCTGCAGAGGTGCATAAATATCTCAATTTATCCCATCACATCCCATAGACAAGAAAACTACAATAAAACATTTTGATAATGATTCATGCGTGTGTGTAACTTGTATTTTAGGAGTTTCAGAGTGGTTTGGTGTGTGTGTGATTCAGAGCGGGTTTTCTGTTGAGATCGGAATGTCAATAATGTCTTTGAAGCTCACACTGTGGAAAGGGGGGAAGTGGGTCGTAAAAGGGATTCACTTACCTCTTGCCAAGTCTGTGGGACTTAGAAAGTGTTTTCACTTTTAATTAGTATATAAATTAAAAGTCCATTTTTACCCATCGAGCCATAGTCGTTACACACAATAATTACATTTTACAACTTCAAAGTTGATATTTTACATCAACATCATTTAAATAGTTAATGTTCACACCAGTTGCGTCTTCAAGCTTGAATTTGATCTGAATGTGTGAAAGTCTTTGTTAGTCAATGATGAGATCTTCTCCAAACTCTTCTTCTTCTGTTGATATTTGCGGCAGACTAGACACGACAATGGCGTATTGCTGCCCTCCTCAGTTCATTTGAAGTATTACAGTTTTTCTCACTTGTTTACACACAAATACTGGTACTTGATACACGTTGAACACAAATACCATTTTGAGAAGAAATAACATTGTTTTGAATGTAAAGTTTCCTTTTGCAGGAGAATTGAGGGGTTTTGCTCATTGTGTGTGTGTGTGTGTGTGTGTGTGTGTGTGTTTTGAAAAGTAGAAAGCTAGCTAGGTAATGCTTGTCAGTACCATATACAGTACTCGATAGGTCCTCAAGATGGCGGCAGTCAACTGGAAAAAGAGCGGATGACGTAAGAGGTCACGTGACTGATATTCATGTATAGGCAACGTCAGCACATTGAAATTAGCAAGCCTCATTTGTTGAATGTGAAATGTGTCAAGAAGCTCAGGGCAAGTAATGAACTGGTGTTTGAGTTGATAAAGGAGTCTGGATCTGATATATTCTCAGGGCTGGAGAGAGTAAAGCAGAACGCTATAATCCATGTGTAGAAACTCTTCCAGAAGACATTGTCATTGTCATGGATGGTGGAGAACGTTTCAGTAGTAAACCAATTTTATTACTAATAATTTAATGATTTTATTTATAGAATTGAACTGCATGCAGGAAACTCTAAAATGAGGAAGTGAAACTAACAGTAATGCAAAAGTAGAGCCTGTTCATTGAGTTCAGTCTGAAGCGTTGAGCGTAAGTGTGTTTGAGCCAGTGTGTGTCACATTATGTGCTGTTTAGTGTTGTTTTCATGGACTTTCAGGTTCTTGTCATTTGTCACATGTCTTTGTTCAGATTCCCGCCACTCATCTATCTCTGTTTCCAGTTATGTGTGTTTCTTTTTTTCTGTTTCATTCAACCAATACCTGATTTGATTGGTCACTTCCAGTTTTAAATGATTGTTGTCCAACTATTTTAGCTTTAATAAAAAACATTTTTCACGCCTCTTGCCCTCTCTAAGTGGAACTTACTCGTGTGTCTTTATTTAGTTAAAGATAGTGTTTCCTCGTTATTTCGAGCTGGTGTAGTCGCTAAGAATCGAGCCACTTGCTACATGAGCAATAATGAAAAATACATTTGCACTGTTCAAAACCCCCTTATGATGCCAAAAAAAACGAGGACCGTGACGTCGCCCGGTATGGCGCAGCCGGGGCCCCACCCTGGAGCCAGGCCCGGGGTTGGGGCTCGTATGCGAGCGCCTGGTGGTCGGGCCTCCCCCCATGGGGTCCGGCCGGGCTCAGCCCGAAGGAGCGACGTGGGGCCGCCCTCCCGTGGACCCACCACCTGCAGGAGGGACCGTAAGGGGCCGGTGCAAAGTGGATCGGGCGGCAGTCGAAGGCGGGGGCCTAGAAACCCGATCCCTGGACGCGGAATCTAGCTCTAGGGACATGGAATGTCACCTCTCTGGCGGGGAAGGAGCCTGAGGTTGTGCGTGAGGTTCAGAGATTCCGACTAGAGATAGTTGGGATCACCTCTACGCACAGCTTGGGCTCTGGAACCACACTCCTCGAGAGAGGATGGACTCTTCACCACTCTGGAGTTGCCCATGGTGAGAGGCGGCGTGCTGGTGTGGGTTTGCTTATAGCCCCCCAGCTCAGCCGCCATGTGTTGGAGTTCACCCCGGTGAACGAGAGGGTCGTTTCCCTGCGCCTTCGGGTCGGGGATAGGTCTCTCACTGTCGTTTGTGCTTACGGGCCGAACGGCAGTGCAGAGTACCCGGCCTTCTTGGAGTCTCTGGGAGGGGTGCTGGAAAGTGCTCCGACTGGGGACTCCATCGTTCTACTGGGGGACTTCAACGCCCACGTGGGCAGCGACAGTGACACCTGGAGGGGCGTGATTGGGAGGAACGGCCCCCCTGATCTGAACCCGAGTGGTGTTCTGTTATTGGACTTCTGTGCTAGTTACAGCTTGTCCATAACAAACACCATGTTCAAGCATAAGGGTGTCCATCAGTGCACATGGCTCCAGGACACCCTAGGCCGGAGGTCGATGATCAACTTTGTAGTCGTTTCATCCGACCTCCGGCCGTATGTCTTGGACACTCGGGTGAAGAGAGGGGCGGAGCTGTCAACTGATCACCACCTGGTGGTGAGTTGGATCCGATGGCGGGGGAGGAAGCTGGACAGACTTGGCAGACCCAAACGTACTGTGAGGGTCTGTTGGGAACGCTTGGCCGAATCCCCTGTCAGAGAGATCTTCAACTCCCACCTCCGGCAGAGCTTCGACCAGATCCCGAGGGAGTCTGGAGATATTGAGTCCGAGTGGACCATGTTCTCCACCTCCATTGTCAACGCGGCCACTCGGAGCTGTGGCCATAAGGTCTCCGGTGCCTGTCGAGGCGGCAATCCCCGAACCCGGTGGTGGACACCGGAAGTAAGGGATGCCGTCAAGCTGAAGAAGGAGTCCTACCGGGCCTGGCTGGCTTGTGGGACTCCTGAGGCAGCTGATGGGTACCGACGGGCCAAGCGGACTGCAGCCCGGGTGGTTGTTGAGGCAAAAACTCGGGCCTGGGAGGAGTTCGGTGAGGCCATGGAGAAGGACTATCGGTCGGCCTCGAAGAGATTCTGGCAAACCGTCCGGCGCCTCAGGAGGGGGAAGCAGTGCCCTACCAATGCTGTTTACAGTGGAGGTGGGCGGCTGTTGACCTCGACTGGGGATATCACCGGACGGTGGAAGGAATACTTCGAGGATCTCCTCAATCCTGCCGTCACGTCTTCCATTGAGGAAGCAGAGGCTGAGGGCTCGGAGGCGGACTCGTCCATCACCCAAGCTGAAGTCACCGAGGTAGTCAAGAAACTCCTCGGTGGCAAGGCACCGGGGGTGGATGAGATCCGCCCTGAGTACCTCAAGTCTCTGGATGTTGTGGGGCTGTCTTGGCTGACACGCCTCTGCAACATCGCGTGGCGGTCGGGGACAGTACCTTTGGACTGGCAGACCGGGGTGGTGGTCCCTCTTTTCAAGAAGGGGGATCGGAGGGTGTGCTCCAACTATAGAGGGATCACACTTCTCAGCCTCCCTGGGAAAGTCTATGCCAGGGTACTGGAGAGGAGAATCCGGCCGATAGTAGAACCTCGGATTCAGGAGGAACAGTGTGGTTTTCGTCCCGGTCGTGGAACACTGGATCAGCTCTATACCCTCTACAGGGTGCTGGAGGGTTCATGGGAGTTTGCCCAACCAATTCACATGTGTTTTGTGGATTTGGAGAAGGCATTCGACTGTGTCCCTCGTGGCGGCCTGTGGAGGGTGCTCCGGGAGTATGGGGTCCGGGGCCCTTTGCTAAGGGCTATCCGGTCCCTGTACGACCGGAGCAGGAGCTTGGTTCGGATTGCCAGCAGTAAGTCAGACTTGTTCCCGGTGCGTGTTGGACTCCGGCAGGGCTGCCCTTTGTCACCGGTTCTGTTCATAATTTTTATGGACAGAATTTCTAGGCGCAGCCAGGGGCCGGAGGGGGTCAGGTTTGGGGACCACACGATTTCATCTCTGCTCTTTGCGGATGATGTGGTCGTGTTGGCCTCATCAAACCAGGACCTCCAGCATGCACTGGGACGGTTTGCAGCCGAGTGTGAAGCGGCCGGGATGAGAATCAGCACCTCCAAATCCGAGGCCATGGTCCTCAGTCGGAAAAGGGTGGCTTGCCCGCTTCAGGTTGGTGGAGAGTTCCTGCCTCAAGTGGAGGAGTTCAAGTATCTCGGGGTCTTGTTCACGAGTGAGGGAAGGATGGAACGGGAGATTGACAGACGGATCGGTGCAGCTTCTGCAGTAATGCGGTCGCTGTACCGGTCCGTCGTGGTGAAGAAGGAGATGAGCCGCAAGGCAAAGCTCTCGATTTACCGGTCAATCTACGTTCCTACTCTCACCTATGGTCATGAGCTTTGGGTCATGACCGAAAGGACAAGATCCCGGATACAAGCGGCCGAAATGAACTTTCTCCGCAGGGTGGCTGGGCGCTCCCTTAGAGATAGGGTGAGAAGCTCGGTCACTCGGGAGGAGCTCAGAGTAGAGCCGCTGCTCCTCCACATCGAGAGGGGTCAGCTGAGGTGGCTCGGGCATCTTTTCCGGATGCCTCCTGGACGCCTTCCTGGGAAGGCGTTCCGGGCATGTCCCACCGGGAGGAGACCCCGGGGAAGACCTAGGACACGCTGGAGAGACTATGTCTCCCGGCTGGCCTGGGAACGCCTCGGTGTCCCCCCGGAAGAGCTGGAGGAAGTGTCGAGGGAGAGGGAAGTCTGGGCATCCCTGCTTAGACTGCTGCCCCCGCGACCCGGCCCCGGATAAGCGGTAGAAGATGGATGGACATTTGCACTGAAATCCACTCAGCAACACTTCTCAGAGTTTCATCTCAGGCTGTCAGATGAGAGGAAGTTAATAACCACAGGAGGAGCTGATGATGTTTAAAGGAGGAGCTGTAAATATATATAATGAAGAGGAAGACTGACAGAAACAGAAAATGGCTGATAAGTGTGATCTGTGTCTGCTGGGACTGATCATTCTCTCTTCACTTCTCACAGGTAAAGAAATCTGTATCAGTTCGTATCACCCTTGTCTTATGCAGCACACACACCAAAAGTTTTATATGGAAAGTTCCCCTGTTCCCTTTGACCCTCTTTGGCTTTACACCTTTTCTATCTGTGAAGCAAGAGATGCTCCAAGTTCTCTTCAAAAACTGTGGTTTTAACACCCTTAGCTACACACATACACGCTCTTCCTATGACACTTAAGTTTGTAGGCCAAGCTCAAACTAGGCTTTAGGTTGAGCTCGCCCTGCAAATTCAACACATCTTCATTTGAACATTTTATTTCATTTTCAACCAGCTACTTTTCACACATTCTCTTTTATTTTGAGAATAACTATTGCAACTATTGTAGCATC
This sequence comes from Squalius cephalus, assembly GCF_949319135.1. Taxonomy (NCBI): domain Eukaryota; kingdom Metazoa; phylum Chordata; class Actinopteri; order Cypriniformes; family Leuciscidae; genus Squalius; species Squalius cephalus. The sequence continues at coordinate 3,800,688 of NC_137122.1, forward strand.
TATACATCTGTAGAGGAAAGTTGAGTGTCACTCAGAGTCAAGACCATTCAAGACCACAGAGCAAAATCCTCAGTGTTAAAGTACACAGTTCAGAGTCTATATGAGCCCAATCTACAGAGAGGACAAAGTTACATTGGTATAGTGTCACTATATAGCAACGGATGTAAACACTCGGTTGGTCAGATGAGAGGAAGTTAATAACCACAGGAGGAGCTGATGATGTTTAAAGGAGGAGCTGTAACTATATATAATGAAGAGCAAGAGCTGTAACTATATATAATGAAGAGGAAGACTGACAGAAACAGAAAATGGCTGATAAGTGTGATCTGTGTCTGCTAGGACTGATCATTCTCTCTTCACTTCTCACAGGTAAAGAAATCTGTATTTTCTCTAAAGACATTTAGTGGAATTAGTCTGGAAAGAGTTCATTTGAACATGCTCAGTTTATTCTTGCACACATTCACGTTGTGATCTCAGAGTTGTGTATTGATACACACAGATCCTACTGTATTATTCCTGATACTGGACATAGTGTCACTCAAACATCTGATAATGAAGAATTATCTTCATATTAAGAGTGTGTCAGTGATTTGAACAGCTCTCTGATAAAGACTAATAGTTTATTCTGGAGAGTGTGTGGTTTGCATTAAATGAGAAATAAAAGACTGTATTTGAATTTTCTGTTTTTTAATTGTGTTTCAGGAACCAGTGGAGTGGATCATGTGTTCATCAGTTCGGGTGAAAATGTCTCTCTGTCCTGTAATAAAACTCTTTCTGACTGCAAATCAACTACATGGATCTACAAGAAACATTACAGTGATTCAGCAGTTTTGATTACTGGAGGAATAAAGAATAAAGACTCAGAGAGACATGAGAGACTGAGTCTGGAGTCTGACTGCTCTCTGAACATCAAGAACGTCACAGGAGAAGATTCTGGATCATACATCTGCAGACAATCTGTGAATGGAGAACAACAAGGACCTGATACTTATGTTTATCTGCGTGTTCTTCATGGTAAGTTTATGATTATCTGGTCAATTTAAAAACTCATATGATGATTGAAGAGTCTGTGATTTGTGTCTTGTGTTCAGTTTCAGTGTCTCCATCATCATCATCATCATCATCATCTTCATCATCATCTTCATCATCTTCATCATCGCCATCATCATCATCATCATCATCATCATCATCATCACCATCATCATCATCATCATCATCACCATCATCATCTTCATCCTCACAGACTGAGATCAGTCCAGGCCGCTCTGTGACTCTCTCCTGTCAGTTGTATTCTGTATTCTCCTGTGATTATTGGGTCAGTTCTGAGGGAGTTGAGCTGTTGTGGGTGAATCAGGCTGGTGTTGATCTGAAGACAGACTCCAGATATCAGATATTATCATCATCAGATCAATATCGCTGTATCCTCACTCTGACTACAACACTCCTGAATGAAGATGACAACAGAGAGTGGAGATGTCAGCTTACTCGCAGAAATCAACTCTTGACCTCAGTCAGATACACTGTCAAGTATTCAGGTGAGAAAACGAATGAGTCTCATGAATCAGTGTTAAAAGTTTTAACCAGTTAAAATATAATGATGCTTTTGTACAGTATGAATTAGGGGTGTAACGATATTCGAACCGAACCGAAAAACCGCGATACACCACCAACGATACGAATCGCGATACTCTCATGGCGTACCGAACACGCCCGCCCCGCCCCCATTGGACCTCATGTCTTATGTGTACACAACGAATACAACCTTGTTGCCTAATCACCATTAACCACATTTAATCGCAATAAGCTCAGTGTTTTGTTACTTTCGATAATAAGCAAGGTGTAATCTTTCAGATTCTGTCTATTTGATCACGAAATTCAAACATTAAATGTCGTTTTGGCGCTCTTTGATGTGGCGTGACAGTTTTTCACATAGCTTTATTTACCTCAGGCAAGTCATTCAGTGTCCACAGTTTGTTGGTTTGCTAAGGAAATGAACCCTTTCACTAAATAAATGCACTATATTAGCCTATATATTATATTTTACTTAACCTGTTAATGACATCTTGATTATTTAATGTATGTTTAAAATATCTGTCATGAAAATGACAGCAACTGTGTAAATGATTATATTTCAATAATAAGTTAGAGTAAAAACATATGTTAATGTAAAAACTGCCTTATGTACAATTTACATGTTTTCATACAATTTGTTACTTGAGTGTTGATTATTATTATTATATCTAAAAATAAATAGCAACTGAATTTAGGCTAAAAGTCTAGGCTCTGTTGTTAAGCTTTAATGTTATAGTAATGTGAAAGTAAGGGCTCCTATATAGTTTACAGCATTAGCAGATACATTTTTTTATCCTTGCGAAACGTTTACTTGTAATTTAATTAATTTAAAGACAAGGACACAATTTGTTAATTAAAGCACTGTTTTTTTTTAAAAAAAAAAGAAGCAATTTTAGCTTTCTAAACCCCCCACCCCACCTAAATGAACCGAACCGAACCGAACCGAGGCGTCAAAACCGTGGGACGTACCGAACCGTCAGTTTTGTGTATCGTTACACCCCTAGTATGAATCATCTGAACAAACATTCGTCCTTTACAGCTCCAGCTGATTCAACGACAGCAGTGAGTCCTTCTCCACGAGGTACATGATGCTTTTACGCCACTGATGATGTTATTCACAGCTTCGTCTAACATAATTCTATAGAAAATATGAATGTTACCATATAGATATTTTACCTCACTGAAATATGTAAGAGTTGATTGACATCACATTCCGGTCGTCATCTGTGCCGATGGCTTTTGTCTTTGTCTATAATTGTCCCCAATCATCCTTTTCAGCTCAAGCGAATACAACAACACCAGACCCAGACTCTTATCATTCAAATACAATCACAAAAGGTACATAATCACAGTGTTTTGTCTGTCTATAATTGTCCCAATCTGCCCTGTCCGTCTCTGACTCTGCTCGATCTCTTCTTCAGTCACAGTGATGTCTGGCGCTGCAGTCGCTGTTCTCCTTCTTGCTCTTCTCTGGCTGATCTGCAGAAAAAGAGCCGGTGAGTTACGAGGGAAACGCCTTTTCTCAGAATTTTGAAGCCTTTAACTCAAAACCGTAGTGCCACTGCACACCGATAACAGTGCAGCGATCTGAGGTTTGTCAGTGGGAACTGCATGAGTCTATGGCGAAGAGGCGTGTCTGCGGCAGCCAATCGCGGCTCAGAGCCTGCAGAAGGGGGCGGGGCATCTGCCTATTAAAGCAGCTCATATCCGGCATAGGGATCAGTAGGCATGTCAGACAACATGGCGGTAGTGTCCTAAATAAATCACCAAAGTGAACTCAGGTCGTGGCCTCAGTACAGACTAGCCCGGCACCTTCTCCAACCTGCGCTCTCTGAGAGACTGAACCAGGGAGAAGACATGCTGTCCCTGGACAACGTGTTCCCAGGGGAATGGTCCCTCCATCCCCATAGCATTAATCTGGAGTATCTTTGGCAGGGCAGAGGTCGAACTCTTCGCCTCTGAAGGCAACTCTCACTGCCCAATATTCTTAACAAAGGACACGGATGCGCAGGTCCACGAATGGCCCAGCGTAACTTGCATAACTTGCCCTTCCCTAGCCCTACCGCCCGGGGACCCTTACCCAAGCATCCCAGGCTAGGGCCACAGAACATGTCGTTCTGCTCATATAGCACGGTGTGATTGAATTGGTTCCCCATAGAGTCTAGCAAAGACGCAATACGAGTAAACATTCTGAAAGGGAACGACTCGGTTACTTACGTAACCTCAGTTCCCTGAGATAACGGGAACGAGTATTGCGTAGACAGCCGTGCTATGTCACTACACGACTGGCGTTTGTCTAATTAAATATGATTCCTTTGCCCCGCCCCTGCCCCGATTGGCTCGCACAGACACGCTGCTTCGCCATAGGTTCATGCAGTTCCCACTGGCCAGCCAATAGATGCGCTCAGATCGCTGCACTGAGAAAAGGAGATTCCCCCTTAGCATCTAGCAGAGATGCAATACTCGTTCCCGTTATCTCAGGGAGCTGAGGTTACATAACCGAGACGTTTTTATCTCTCACTTTAATGATTGAACAAAATCTTATTGCTAAGATTCTGTGTTTTGCACATGTGTGTTTGATCATAAATGCTCATATTTCATGAGGCACTTGTTTTCAGATAATAAAAGAGGGACTGGCGACTCTGCGGTGAGTTCAGTAATGCAGTGATTTAGATTTGATTAATGTCTTTAAAGCTCAATAAAGTGTCACTCATGCAGTTTAACTGTTTGTTCTGAAGGTCAAAGATGAGGATGATCATACAGGGACGTATGAGACAATCAACATGTCCATTCCTCCCGCGGCAAGAGCCAATGTGAGTCCACTAAATCACCAAACATTACGTTCAATAATGTGATTTACTAAAGGCTTTTGTGTTATTCTACATATCATAGTGAGAGATATGTCTGATGTGTCTGTTAAACTTGACTCTCTACACGTTTGCATTGATGTTTAGGAGCAGACAGATTATGTGACTTATTCTGAGGTCACTCTTCCAATACAAAGCCTGTAAAATCACTCAATGTGAGTAGATACCAGAACATGAGTTTGACTCTCAGATAAATGAAGCTCATGCTCTGATATTAATAATAATAATCGCTGGGGTTCAAACATTGATGGACAGAATCTGTTCTTTCAGGATCATGATGATACAGTGACTTATGCTGCCATCAGAGGAAGAGGAGATCAACCGCAGGAAGAACTTTACGCCTCTGTGAACAAGAACAAGACCTTCACAAATCAACATGAATGATCCAGATCATGAGCTCCTCATATCAGGAGCAGACGGGAAGATTTCATCTCTCTGGGGTTTGGAGGAATTATATGTGTGTGTGTGAACGAGCAGATATTTGTTGAATGTCCTGTGAATATGAAAGAGGTTTATTGTGAATCATCATCTGGTCAGGGCACAGAATCTCATCTATATGATCACAGCTACAGTAAAGTTAGAGACTGAAGCCCTGATGTGTTTTCACACAGGCCAGACTCAATCTAGCGTCTCACAAGCCTCTTCCATGAGTCGATAGTCGGTTTATCCGCTGGATTTCTGTCTGAAAACCTTCATCTTCATGCAGAAGCTCATGCTGAAATGATCCTCTTGCTTCAGCTTGTATATCAGCTGTTTCTTCTACAGAGAGACGTCCGTCTGAGAATTACATCAGTGTCTGCCCGCATTATATTGCTATAAAATATTCTAAAATTTGACATTGCAGTGTGTATATGTCACAATTAAATGTCAGATATGTCTTTTTTTCCACTTGTCTTTTTTGAACACACACACATACACACACACACACACACACACACACACACACACACACACACACACACCCCATTATATCATTAACACATGGAAACTCAAAAGGTCTTCAACACAACCAGTCAAAAAAATTAGAGTTCGGTTTAACTTGATAATATGTGACTGTTATACAGTATAATTTAGATACTGTATATAATAAAATATCATATTTATATTTCATATTATATTTTTATATATTTTGCATGAGAAAACATAATAGGCCTGAGCACATGAGAGAAAGGTCAATAAAGATTGAGAATCAATGTTCAGAAATGATTAATTATTGTTATATTTTGAACTACGCTGTATAGCTGTGTTTTGGAGTTTGTTTGTTGACAAACTCAAATTTGTTTATTTTTAATTATAAAAAATGCCATCATTTTATATGAAAAAGTTAATAGTATTTTAGTTTGTCTTGTGTATTGTTTTGATTTAATCTGTCATATGTCCATATTTCAATGAACCCCCACCAATGGGGCATGTTGTCACATTACACCTCCATTCAGGGGTGTTTCTAGGTTTAAATACACTGAACCTTAAGTAAGGTTTATACAAACTGAGAAAGTGTGCGTTTGCGCCCCCTACTGTTCATTAAGGACAAGAAAACTGACCATATGTCAAATTTGAACGACCGTTTAGAGATTTTTGCTGTGTGATTCAGTTTAATTCAGATTTCTAGGTCGTTTGCCTGAATGATTCAGTTAACAACACTTTCCAATCGGTAACTGCAAACAAACAAACAAACAAACAAGTTTTACAACAACAAAACAACTTACAATCAACAAGAGAGTCTCTGCTGTCATTCCTTCTCATGATCCACGTCACATTTCCACTGTTTCCTTCAATCTTCTGCAGTTCTTGAACATTTCCTGAACACACACACACACACACACACACACACACACACACACACCTGCTTCTCCCCATCTGTGTTTCACCCTCACAAACTCCAGCTTCATGTTCCTTAACTTTACACTTTCCTTCTTGTTATATGCTTGGTTCACTCTGTCAATCACTCTATTTTCTACAAATAAAGAATCTCATAAACACATGCCAACACAGTTCAACCATACATGGTCTGTCACATCCTTCTGACAATATATAACATATTGTTACATCCTTCCTTTGTTTTTTTTTGTTTTTTTTTGTTTGTTTTTTTGGCACTGTGGTCACTGTATGCAATAAACTTGTGACCAAGAACAGCAATATAACACCATATATTATTTTTTATTCTTTTTTTTATTTATTTTTTATTAATGGAATATACAAAAAGGTATAGCCATATTAATAAATGTATTACTATTCCAACTACTAAGGGTGGACACAAACATGAACAATCCATAACCCTCAGTAAACCTTGTCCCACCCACCCACTCTGAGGAGGAAAATAAAACAGAAGTATATTTCCAAATTACACACACAAAATAAATAAATAAATAAATAAATAAATAAATGAAAAACCATATATATATATATAAATAAAATAATAATAATATATATATACACATATACACATATTAGGGGTTGCACGACTACTGATTTCTGCTAGTCGATTTCTTATCAAAACATTACTCGAGTTACTCGACTACTCGTGGTTCATGCTACTGTAAATGAAAAGACATGAAATAGCTAGATCTTATCAATAAACATTATTAATTCATAGCCTAATGCAACAATTACATAAGTAAACTCTCAAAACATTATAATTATGACATTTCATTTAAAAATTTTCATGTAACAGTCTAAAGCCAAATAAATAGCCGTTCTTGCCTTTCATTTCAGACGTCTGCTTCTAGGGGCTGTTCACATATCGCGTCTTTCCGCGCTCAAGGTCGTTATTTCAAATGTAGGCGCGCGGCCGCGGCGAGCGCGCTCATAATGGAAGCAACGTGGTGCGCTAGTTTTTCCAGGCGGGTTTTTCCTTCTCATCTCCAGAAATATATCTAGTAGTAACGGTAATGCAAGGGCTAGAAATCAATTAATCCTTTGCTGAAACTTCTTCGTCGTCATCATGGAGAGCGCAGTTCATGGTTGGTTGCATAGCAATGACAGACGCCATGGGAGCTCACGCGCTTGTAGGAGACAGCGGCACGGCCGCGCTTTCCACACGTTTTTAGACGCAATATGTGAACGGCCTCTTGCAGAGTTGGCCAATTACTATATTTTTGTCATGCTTGATGAAATACTTCCACACATCTGACGTGTGTTGTCTGTTGGTGACGTTCGCCATTTCTAATTAATTTATGGTTAATGGACGCTCGAGTAGTCGATTGTTTCCGACAGCGTCGACTAGTGGTTGAAGTAGTCGATCTATCGACTACTCGACTAGTCTATGCAAGCCCTAACACATATATACATACACACACATATACATATATACACATACATACAATAATAATAAAAATTAATAAATAAGGGAAAAAAATAAAATAATAATAATAATAATTAAAAAAAAGTAAACACCCACAATCCATCCTGCATCTAGACAACTATACCCAAAAAGAGAAAAATAATAATAATAATAATAATAATAATAATATATATAATATATAAACACACACACATACATATACATATATATACACACATATATAAAATACACACACATACACATCCCAGACAGCAACATAGTTTGGCCCAGATCCGGCCCACATCTGGGCCACATGGATTGCACACGGCCCAGATCCGGCCCACATCTGGGCCACATTATGTTGCTGTCTGGGATATATAAACCAATATGAAGAGATATAACCAAAGGTTAGTTAAAAATACATATTACAAATCAGCAAAGATAGAGGGTGTATTCTTGGAGCAAACTTATTTTTTTCAATATGTAGAAAAGACAAAATCCTCTAACCATGAAAAAGTAGAAGGAGGTTCTTCCTTCTAGAAGACTTCCAGTGCAATAAAATCCAGATACAGAAGCCACTTGATGTGGCCAGGTGTAAACACACCGTGTCCTGGTTGGCTTTAAAAGAACGTTGATCGCATGTTAATGCCAAGAATTTGAGGTTTATGTAGTAGATTGAGTTTATTGTAGCACGTCCAGTGTTGCCACTAGGGGGCGTATATGTGTGTGTTGTGTGGGAATCACCTGTTGCTGTAGTCTGTTGGGTTCTGTGGGATAGCCAGGTCGTGCGGATGTGATCCTGTAAGATAAGAGCAGTTATTAGTGAACCTGCATTCCTCTCTCGTGTGTGGTCTTTTCATACCAAGTTACCACAGTTTACTTAAACACTTTCCGGTGCTGGTTTAGGACAGTGAATGTTGAAGTTAGGTGTTATGTGATGCATTTCTGAGAAAAGGGAGAGATGATCATGTGTGTTTGACATTTAGGAGTGTTTCTGTGGTCATGCAACTTCTGAATCAAAACAATCACCAGGTAACCATCATCACCTGATCTCGTTTCACTTTAGCTTTCTTTGCTGCAACAAATGTGTTTGACACACACACCGTCACAGCGGCCAAAACAGACAAAACATAAAAGAAGAGTTAAGAGCCCAACTAATGGAAACACTGATCACTGTTATGGTGACTTCACATGAAACACATTAGAGTTAAACCTCTGTTAACTCTCAGTAAGAGCTTCTGTAGACGTCTGACAGAAATAAAGTCAGTCTGGTTAGTAATAAGTGAAGCTGGTAATGCTGTTTGTGGAGTTGTTTAATCCTCCTCTGCTGAGATCTTCACAGATTTAATGTCTTTATCTTCAGCTGATTTCATCTAAGACTGTGTCTGAAGTCAGTTGTAGTTCTTGTGTTTCTGCTCGTCTCTTCTTCTGTTCTCTTCTTTCCTTCAGTGATTCTGCTTGTTAACAGGCTTATTAAGGCTGAGATGACTCCGTATTTAATATACACAAGTTTTCTGGCTCAGATAAGGTCCAGTTCTGGTTTATTTCTTTGCTCTCTTGGCTGACATGTGGCATTGCTATGGTCTGCTCGTGGCCCAGATCTGGCAAAAAGGAGTGAGCCGCCCAAGGGCCGTCATTCCACATGTGCCAGATGTGGGCCGGATCATCTTTCCACAAGTGCCAGATGTGGGCCGGATCATCTTTCCACAAGTGCCAGATGTGGGCCGGATCATCTTTCCACATGTGCCAGATGTGGGCCGGATCATCTTTCCACAAGTGCCAGATGTGGGCCGGATCATCTTTCCACAAGTGCCAGATGTGGGCCGGATCATCTTTCCACATGTGCCAGATGTGGGCCGGATCATCTTTCCACAAGTGCCAGATGTGGGCCGGATCATCTGGCCGGATCATCTTTCCACAAGTGCCAGATGTGGGCCGGATCATCTTTCCACAAGTGCCAGATGTGGGCCGGATCATCTTTCCACATGTGCCAGATGTGGGCCGGATCATCTTTCCACAAGTGCCAGATGTGGGCCGGATCTGGGCCGAAACAATGTTGCTATGTGGGCAAGGATGTGTCCTGTCACCTCTGCTGTTTTCAGCTTATACGAGTGGTATAAGAGTGCAGCATGAGAATTATAAATTATACAAATATGCAGATGATGTGGCACTTTTATGGAAAGACTGTGAACATTTTGAGTACGAGGAGCAGGTTTTGAAACTAGAAAAATGGAGTGAAGCAATTTCTTTATTGATACATGTAAGTTAAACAAAAGAGTTGATTTTAAATTATTCAGAGCCTGTAACAGGAATAATGTTATGTGATCAAACTGTTGAAATTTTGAAGACTTTTAAGTATTTGGGAACTATGATTGACTGTAAATTGAATTTCTCTGATAATGTGAATCTTATTTGTAAGAAAGCAAATCAAAGGCTATTCTTGCTAAGGGAATTTTCTGTAAGTCAGGATGTTCTGCAAAGTTTACATTAGTTTAATTGAGAGTGTTTTAGGGTATAATATAACTGTGTGGTTCGGGCGAGTTACATCTGTGAATAAAGTAAAATTAGACAGAATTACAGATGTGGCCTTTAAAAATGCGCGTCTCAGAGAAAAGAATGCCACAAGCACTTCCGAAATTCTGCGGGATCGTGCAGATGGGGGATTAGGTGTTGGACGCAGGAAATACTAAAACCTGTAGATGGCAGTCGTGTTTCATGTGGCCATACTGAGTTGACGAAGTATGACGAATACAATGTTTTCTTTTGCCAGTTACATAAACAGTCACATATTCTTCATAAAAATCCGACTCAAACGCGCATCATTTGTCTTATTTTTTTTTCCTGTGTACTTACAGTAGAAGAGACGTGATGTAGGCTATGATAACTGAGTCTTATAACACAATAATTTGCGAAGACCTTTAAAGAGACCGAGATCATTTGCGCAATATCATTATCTAATTTTACATTTAGTTCATTTTTGCATCTTAACGTTTTAAATAGTTTTAACATGGTTGTAATGCGCTTTTCTGCATTACACACAGTACTTTTTATACTATCATGTTTCCCTTATAGGCGTCGATTTCGGTGGGGACGGTGGGTACGCACCCACCAGATTTCGTCATGAGTCATTTTGTACCCACCACTTTTAACTTCAGTCCATATTAATTTGACTTTTGGTTCGATTTTTTTTTTACCGTTTTCAGTGGTTATGAGGAGCTTAATTAATTTAACCTGAGATGTGCGTTATATCGCTTTTTGATCATTCTTTGTGTTGTCGAATTTTGACACAGTTTCATTATTTGTTCATAATAATTTGATTCATAATTATGTCATTTTTTTCTAAAAGTAAAAAAAACAAAGTTTTTTCTAAAAGCAATATTCTAAAGAGATACAAAGACATTGTACGTGTACCCACCAGATTTCGTCATGAGTCATTTTGTACCCACCACTTTTAACTTCCGTTGACCGTTTTCAGTGGTTATGAGGAGCAATATGAGAGAAAAATTTTGTAATCATTGTCTGACACAACAAAAAAATATATAATATTCATTTTATTTTAATTTTCGTGTTCGCATTTATGAGGGAAAAAACAATGTGTCAGTTAACGGTTATGGACGTGAGCGCTCTAAAAGCGGCAATAAAAGTCTGCTTTAAAACTTTCACAGAGACCTCAAACAGAACAGCTGCCTTTCTTTAAATTGAATTTCGTTTTGTATTAATTATATCTTAATTTTAATCAATGTTTCGTGAACCAATTGCCTGGATTTAAGAAGTAAATAGCAGACAATCACGACATTGGAGGCGCCGGGCGATATCTCATAAATGAACCGAAACTCAGCGTGTAATGCACATTCACATTTACAGTGTATTTAGACACATTTAGACGCATTCATAATCATTACTTTTACCGGTTCTTTGTGGCAAGCTTTATGCGTGCGGTCGTGCGCTTGAGTGCGGCTATATTACGTAAACGCTCATGATCCATAAGTAGGCTAATTAAATTAATATAAAGGGGCGATTTGTCCACGAATTACTTAAATGAACAACTAGCCTAGTATACTAGTCGACTACAAAAAAAAAAACTTTTAGTCGAAAGCAGCCCGTATTCCACATATTTTCGAACCAGGCAACAGGACATCTGTGTTGAGCGAGGCCGTGGACCCTGAGCGGAATGAACGAGCGGAGCGGAATATTCAGAAATGCGCTCTCCACTCACGAGCTCTGATCGGAACAAACCCGAACCTCACTGTCTGCTGAACTTGCAGAATCATCAAAATATAATATTTTCTAAAGAAGAATTTTAAAACTTTATTGGTGGTAGTTGAGAAGAATTCCTCTTTCCATATCTAAATCATTTCGAGTGCAATATAAATGTATCATATTGTTATTCTTATTATATAAGAATAATACGTATTTTTTACAACATTTTTAACATATAGAGAATACAAGTTTAGCGTGTTGTGTGTATTTCCTAATTATAAGCTTTTGGTGAAATTGCAACAAAACTAAAAGAGTAAAAGTGCATAAAAACATAAAAACATGGCGTCGTCTCAAGAAATATCTGCGTACACACTAAACCACTGAAACCGACTCAAAACGATGTAGCCTAGTATACATACCAGACCAGGCACTGTAATTCTGCCACAGACATACACTAAAAACGGAGAAGACTTAAAGCATGCGCATAAACCTTGCGCGCTATACAACAATAATATTAGGCACAGTAGCTTCTTTTTTTTCTTTTCTTTTTTTTATCAAGAACTTTGTTGAACAATATGAACAACCATAAATGGTCTGGTACAAAATATGAGTCACGATATTCGATAGTTAACGGATGCATAAAGCTTGCCACAAAGAACTGGCAAAAGTAATCATGTGTCAAATATAGCAAGGAGACATTTTAATTGTTTACTAATCAACTAGTGTTTTATGTGTCAGTCAAAGATGTTGACAATGCTGACTCGTCATCTTCGCAGATATTGTGAACGTGCCTATAGAGAGAAATGCACACTTACAAAAGAGAGTTGTCTGTTTCTTTTCGTTTTGAATTGTTTTGTTTAAAAGTGGACATTTCAAGCTTTCTAGATACATTTCTGAGTTTCGGTTCATTTATGAGACGAGCTCAGTTCACGAGCAATGCAAGTTATATCGCGCCGGTGCCTCCATTTCCTGATTAAATCGTCTTAAATGCATCTCCGTGTGGACAGAAACCAATGTAATCTTCCTGATTTAATCACGTAAAACACAAGTCTAAACACAAGCACCACTCTTCTGAATGATGGTAACCACAAACCTCCAAGAGTTTGTAAACCAATTGTTTGTAAAACATATTTAATATTTACAAATTCAAAAAAAAAAAAAAAAAAAAAGTTTTACAGTGTATAAATAAAACGACATGAAGAAAGTTATTTCCAAAATGTAATTAATTGCACAGTCTTTGTTTTAGCTGCTTGTTTTAGCTGCTACCAATTGCACAGAGTCAAGAAATTACAACCACCCACCCCCCAGGTCTGCCGATTCAACCCCCAATGCTAATCGATCTCCTCTCAGGGAATCAAAAGAAAACCGTTTTTTCCAGTTTTCACCAGCGTGTGGGCGGGGTTTTAATCCCTTGCAGTTCCTTTGTTTAAATGCTATTTAAGCAAATATACTATACATACGCTTTAAGTTATTTCAAATTAATGTTTATAGCTTAATTTGTTGATATCGCGTAACTTAATTTGACATATGTTGATATAACCAACTGACATTGTAGATTCCATTGCATGCCAGGAAGAGGCTTATGCTTTGTTTTAAGTAATGAGCATTTACTATAATATAGCCGCACTCAAGCGCACGACCGCACGCATAAAGCTTGCCACAAAGAACCGGTAAAAGTAATGATTATGAATGCGTCTAAATGTGTCTAAATACACTGTAAATGTGAATGTGCATTACACGCTGAGTTTCGGTTCATTTATGAGATATCGCCGGCGCCGGTGTCGTGATTGTCTGCTATATTTACTTCTTAAATCCAGGCAATTGGTTCACGAAACATTGATTAAAATTAAGACATAATTAATACAAAACGAAATTCGATTTAAAGAAAGGCAGCTGTTCTGTTTAAGGTCTCTGTGAAAGTTTTAAAGCAGTCTTTTAGTGCCGCTTTTAGAGCGCTCACGTCCATAACCGTAAACTGACACGTTGTTTTTTCCCTCATAAATGCGAACACGAAAATTAAAATAAAATGAATATTATATTTTTTTTTTGTTGTGTCAGACAATGATTACAAAAATTTTCTCTCATATTGCTCCTCATAACCACTGAAAACGGTCAACGGAAGTTAAAAGTGGTGGGTACAAAATGACTCATGGCGAAATCTGGTGGGTACACGTACACTGTCTTTGTATCTCTTTAGAATATTGCTTTTAGAAAAACTTTTAGTTTTTTTACTTTTACTTTTAGAAAAAAACGACATAATTATGAATCAAATTATTATGAACAAGTAATGAAACTGTGTCAAAATTCGACAACACAAATAATGATCAAAAAGCGATATAACGCACATCTCAGATTAAATTAATTATATAAAAAACAGGGAACATTTTGTAAAAGCAAAACTGAACAAAATGCATACTTAAAATAATTGTATTAGGCTATGTGTTACCGAATATTTAATACCACTTCCCCATAATGTTGTAATTATTTTTTTAAAACAACATCTGTCAAACTGTCAATCAGATACCTCTTATCTGGTCATTTTTATTTTATTTTAGAAGTCATAACTGTTGATCACCCTTTGTATGGAATTTGTGAATATGAATATTTAGAAGATTTACAAACTGTCGGCAAGACCTCAAACCAACCCCGGACATTCTGAGACTAACGTGGAAAAATCTTTATGCTTAATGCATTAAGACAGTTCAATTAAAATATTTATTAATAATGTAATGGCAAATCAGATGCGCCCAAAATATAAATGCTACGCGTTGAGCTGCAACATTACCTCACAAGAAATATCTGCACAAGAACAATCACACAAGAAATATTTTCACGAATTAAGAATCTGGGTAAGTCGCATTATTTAATTGCATTATGTTAGGATGATTTTGTGTATATATATATAAAAAATACTGCTGGGTTTTTACAGGCAGAGTCACGTGTATTATGCTCACACTAAATTCTCTGTTGCACTTATATAAATGCGCATTGCATGCACAATCATCTTAATAGTTGTACAAAAAAGTTATGCGCTACTGGCAAGAACGTCACTTTGCTGTTTTAATAAAAGCAATGTTAAATATTCTGCATGCACTCATCTCCTGGAAACCACAGCAATGACAAAGCATATCAAAATTCGTAAACGTTGTCCAATACCCCTTCTTGTCTTAATGAACCTTTTGCATTTACAAATATTTTCAAATGTCTGTATAATACAGTAGCCTACTGTAAATATTTGTGTCTATTACTATTTATAATTTATATTTTATTGTGGATGTTTTCTCACAATCGTG
This sequence comes from Squalius cephalus, assembly GCF_949319135.1. Classification (NCBI taxonomy): domain Eukaryota; kingdom Metazoa; phylum Chordata; class Actinopteri; order Cypriniformes; family Leuciscidae; genus Squalius; species Squalius cephalus. The sequence goes on from NC_137122.1 coordinate 3,815,900, forward strand.
ACGTAATGAAGTAAAAGAAAAAATCTAACGTAAAGTTGTTTTTTATGCGCCACCTGGTGGATATTCTGTGAAGCGAAACACATTGAGGGAATTTGTAAGTAGCGCCCCCCGAAAGCACTTGCAGAATTCTGCGAGACTCTACGAGACGAATTGCCGAATGCCGCGGGAGAAAACGCGCGTTTTTAAAGGCCAGATCTGTACAAGAGTCGCAGGTTAAATTATAGGATCTAAGCAGAAATCAGTCGCACAGTTATATCAAAGTGCAGTTCAGAGAAAAGCCTTAACTATAGCAAGAGACACAACACACTCCTGAATAATGTCTTTGAATTATTGCCATCACGTCGTCGCTACAGAACACCAAAAATGACCAAACAATAAACAAACCTTCGTACCAAATGCAATAAGTCTTTTGAATAAGAGGAAGGAGATGTGGATATTTTAATTTTGATGTATATTGTGTATTGTTAATTGTTTTGTGATTGTATTTTGTGAGACCAAAGACCAATTTTCAGCTAAGGCTGGACAATAAAGTACTACTAACTATAACTAACTAACTTTGTATTTTTTTTTTATTTTTTTGCCCATTTTCTCCAGAATTGCTCTAAAAAAGCAGAAAAGGGTACTTATGAAAAATATGAACACAGGGGTGCAATATTAACATTACTGCATCATTAACACTGTAAAATATGACACATCAGGACATGCATACAAAATACTTCAGAAATCATATTTCTGGATACTCAAATGTGGTTAAAACCTTTGTAGACATAGCTTACAAAAACACATAAAAGTGAAACCCCATTGCCTTATCTACTGCTTTTCTTATTGTTGTGGGCTTTATAGGGTGAGTGATGTTTCCTATAATACACAAGTGAGACAGACTAGTGCAAATATTAAACTAATATTAGCACAAGTTCTGCCTCAAACCACCTGAGAAATGAAGCCACGCAATGATGACGAAGGAGTTAAGAGGAAGTTTATAAGAAATAAAAACTTGTGGGTTTTAACTGTGGTTTCGCTAGCTATTTGAGTAAGTGAAAAAATAATACTTACAGTTAAATGTGAATTTGCCGTCCACCACCGAACTCTCGGCCTCCTTGTTTTTAGTTTTTTTTTATAACAATGCTGTCGTCTCTGGCGCACAATGACTTATGGGGTAGGATAGGCCGCTAAGGATGCATTTCTGTATCCTTCCTTTCACTGGGAAAAGAAAGGGTGCATTTGGCATTGCTTTTGAATCAGGGTAGCCTTTGCATTCGGCCAATCGGCCTTTAAATGCGACCTTCGAAGGATGCAGTCTTCACATTGGGACACAGCTATTGAATAAAGTGCATATTTGACTACACTAGGGCTGGGTAAAAAAATATTGATTTCTCGATTTTAATCGATTGTCATTTTTACGAACCGATATCGATTCTTAAATCCCAAGAGTCGATTAGTTACCTGTTTTCTGATGATGAATGAATGGAGCATTGTAGCGCGCATCCCATCCAATAAATCGCAATAGTATTTTGTTAGCCTCATAGCACAATTGCCTAGACGTCCTATGTTTTTTAAATAGGACATAGGCAATTATGCTATGAGGCTAACGATTTGTACTTTGTTATTATTGATATGAAACAAAATCTCAGATTTCAAATTATGTCCATAAGTGCGCTGTGGCGTGAGATCGCTCTGGCTCAGCTCAAGAGAAGCACGTGATCTTCTCCTCCGCCTTGATAACACCAGTTACAGCACGAAATAAACATGAATGAGCTCCTGAAAGTGTGTCAAAGATAGAGTATAACTTAACGAAGTCCGTATCATGTCACATGGAGTCGCTCAATCAGTGTTTCAACCGTGGAAAGACGTCAGTAAATGTCATGTAACGTCACATTTACCTCAGAAAAACCATAAACTCGTTAGTCAGCTAGAAAAAATAACTCTAGAGAGGAGCATTTTCTTAAATATATATTTTAAATATATAAATATACGACACATATGTCATGTTTCTGCCTCGTCTTGAAAGAGCTAATGAAGGAGAAAGACTTTGAAAGGGAAGTTGCCTGCTTTCTTCTCGACAGGTAAGTCAAAGTTACGGTCTAAATTACAAGCTTTTTTTTATTGCATGGTTGTGTAAATCATTATATAGTCAGCATAACAGTAGAACATGTACAATTAAACTCGATGAAGTGCTATTGGAAGACATGTTGTCATAGCTTCTTGGCACATAACGGCTACCGCAGTTGCAACACACATTTGAAAAGCAAAGCGCTAGAGAGCACCATTCGTTAAAATGCAAAATACAATTTCACCGCTAGATGGGAGAAATTCCTATACAGCGTACCTTTAAGGATAGGGTCTTTAACAAAAAAGCCTCCAAAATATAAAATACTCTATCAAGTCTAAAAATTAAAATAAAAAGTTGCTTGTTTAAAGCAAACAGAAATCGCTTGAGAAGTGTAAAACAATAAAACCATAACCTCTAATTTGATATTAAATGCTGAACCATAAAGGAATAAAGTAACTATAATATCTATAATCATCAGATGCTGAAGACGGAAGTTAATCTGATTGGACATGGGAAAATTGGGCTAGTTTTCATTCCATTTGGGCGGGTTTTGAGTTGTCATTGGACTGGAAATATTTCTGGGACCTGGCAACCCTGGCTTTATGGAAGTTTGAATCGTTCGAGTCACACACACACACACAAGTGCAGCGATGGAGCGCGTGAACACGAGCAGTGTGAGAGGATTCCTGAGATCTTGCGATGATCTGACTGAGAAGATTCGCTGTTTAATAAAGAAGAAACTCATCAAGAAATACTTGAGCAGGTGATATTATGCTCTTACGATTTATCTGTGTGGATTAAAGAATAGACATTAGTAGAATAGACAAAATAGGTTTTTAATGAAGATATATTTTATATCATTGTAGAATGTATTTCTCTCTCACTAGCATATGGACACACAATCCCATGCATGCCAAACTATCATTTGGCATAACTAATCATTATCAACATATTTTTTTATAAAAATAACTATAAAAGAGTTCCAAATGACACTTATTTTTGAGCCCCACACTTTTAAGCGCTCCAAAGTTCTAACTAGAGCAGGGGGCAGAGTTAAAAAGGAACTTTGTTGTTCTTGTCTAGCCTTAATTTACTGAATTTACTGAGGTAAATATGTTTATTAAATTAATTCACAATTTTTACACATTCATTATTAATCTATTGCCTAATATGATGAAAATGGCTGTTATTTGTTTCTTCTCCTCTCACATTAAATCACAATGTATTATATAGGCCTATTTTAAGTTAAAAATGGTGAAATTAGAAAAAAGTTGATTAGTTTGCCTGATTATTTTTGTCGTTGTTTAACAGCTGTCAAATATGAAATGTTTAGTTTAGCTACTTGCATCTTATCTCACACTTTATGACCGTTATCAGCTGGAACTCGCTCTCAACGGCTCCTGTGAACAGGGCCGTAGCTAGAGAATTAGTGGCCCCCTGAAAAAAATATTCTTTTTTTTTTTAAATTTTTTAACTCTTATGTTAAAAAGAGAAATTTTGACCACGTAATCATTCGGCCTTTGAAAAAGTGAATGTTTGAACTCTGATGTATGCTAAATGAAAACAGGTGTATGAATGCGTCTGCAGGTGTATCTAACCCTAACAACTAATGACCAACTTTATTTTTGCTATTGTACATACATTTTATTCTTCTAACTGTTTGTCTTTGGTTAACACAGCTGGAGAAGAACAACAGGGAGGTAGGAAGACACAGTAGAGGAACTACAGAATAAATATGGAGAGAAAACAGCATTAAAAAGAATCAACTCCATAGTGAAAAAAATCAGAAAAAAGAATATCAAACGTAGGAAAATATTTATAATTGACTTTGTTAGTAGTCAATATGTTTCTCAATCTTCAATCTTCTTAAAAAATGTTACTTTTTTAACAGATGGTGCACATTCTGGAAACATGACAAATCAACAGCCTAATAATACTACATCATTCGGACAGCCATTAATTCAGAACCCTAATCAGGTTAACTTAACAATTGACCAGAGGAATGGTGGGTCAATATTTGCTCCAATCATGGTAGAAAAGACAATATATGGTGATGTTAACTTTAATGTGGTGAGTGTCTGATAAATTAAGAAACAGTTGCTTAGTTAAGAAATGATTTGTGTATGTTATATATATTTATGTATGAGTATTTTTTGTTTTGTTTTTCAGGTGTCTCACTCTACCTCGGTAAACGAACATGGTAAGATCTCTTGTTGTAGAACACTGTGCATTCATAAGCGTGATGCTCCTGTTAATAATATGACTATCCAACTTTGTCCGGATTTTTAGAAATCCTTCCGAAAGTAAGGAATGAGATGAAATCAAGAATGCTGCGTGACGCTGAGAGGACAACTTAAAGTTTGTCTCGATCTAGTTAAGTTAATTTCCTCGCACTCCAGAGACCAGCTCTATTTATGTCCGTACGCAACATTGCATTTAATGGGTGAGGAATTGTAGCCAGGTTTGGAATAAATCTTGCATAATAATGAAGGCCGAACTTCTCCAGTCGCCTCCAGATTTGTCAGGTGATGACCATTTTCATCACTGATGACACGGAACTTGTTGAGTTTTGCATTTTACTCACTCGTGAAGTCTCATCAAGCACCGCTGTCACTTTGAGCAGTGTCAACTCAGCATCAGCATCTGAGGTCGAGCCATCATCACATTAACATCCACCTTATGAATGCGTCTTTCTTCATCTGATCCTTATTATTCATGAATTCACCCTAGACTCAAATGATCTCCACACTCTCAGTGCTCCGCTAATCTCTTTAACACAGCCACGTATTGGGCGATACTTTCCACCCTCAGCTTGATTTCGTCTGTGCGATCGGAGTCTCTGCGATCTCAGTTGGCTTGGGGGTAAAATGTGTTTGCAGTGTGCTCACAATTTATATTATGTCTGCATCAATATGCTAATATAGTACTGATTATAGCCTATATATTTCCTCGTAGGAACAAACACAACACACACAGTGAGTATAGTATAGGGAAAACAACTTGTTCTTCGTTTTATTACTTTGTCAGCATCAGCCAAACAACACGTGACCTGGAGCGCCCTCCAGTGGCGACAGACTGAATCAACCCGAAAACATCTCAGCTACAGCTAGATAGATGGTATTTGTGTAGTTAGATGATGGTGGGGAGTGTGTAGGAGTGTTTTAAAGAGCTGTGCCGTGTAATAACGTGAAGAAGAGCTTTTCTCTGAGGATAATCCGACTCGGCTGATTCACACTCTTTCATGTGTGTGTGTGTGTGTGTGTGTGTGTGTGTGTGTTGTAGTTCTGAGTTTTAAAGTTTATATGAACATGATTACTCCGTCTACGCTGGACTGGGGAAGAGCTGATTTTTACACTTTATAAACTGATTTCTATTTGATCACGATTTCTATTGTGGATATAACCCCTAGAGGGCAGTGCAGAAGTGATCAAAACAAATATACATTAATATACAAAATATTATATAAAACTAACATTTAACATCTCATTCGCCATCACCACATTATTAACTATAATCAACTAAATCAAATGCCTTGACATTCAATTATAAATGTTGAAAGCACACCTTTCAAGCTCAAATAATTGTTCAACACAAATCATGCAAATCTTAGCATCAATTCCATCAAATAAGCTGAAACACAATAATTACATTTTACAACTTCAAAGTTGATATTTTACATCAAAATCATTTAAATAGTTAATGTTCACACCAGTTGCGTCTTCAAGCTTGAATTTGATCTGAATGTGTGAAAGTCTTTGTTAGTCAATGAGGAGATCTTCTCCAAACTCTTCTTCTTCTGTTGATATTTGCGGCAGACTAGACACGACAATGGCGTATTGCTGCCCTCCTCAGTTCATTTGAAGTATTACAGTTTTTCTCACTTGTTTACACACAAATTCTGGTACTTGAGACATGTTGAACACAACTTTGGTTTGAGGGGTTTTGCTCATTGTGTGTGTGTGTGTGTGTGTGTGTGTGTGTGTGTGTGTGTGTGTGTGTGTGTGTGTTTTGAAAAGTAGAAAGCTAGCTAGGTAATGCTTGTCAGTACCATATACAGTACTCGATAGGTCCTCAAGATGGCGGCAGTCAACTGGAAAAAGAGCGGATGACGTAAGAGGTCACGTGACTGATATTCATGTATAGGCAACGTCAGCACATTGAAATTAGCAAGCCTCATTTGTTGAATGTGAAATGTGTCAAGAAGCTCAGGGCAAGTAATGAACTGGTGTTTGAGTTGATAAAGGAGTCTGGATCTGATATATTCTCAGGGCTGGAGAGAGTAAAGCAGAACGTTATAATCCATGTGTAGAAACTCTTCCAGAAGACATTGTCATTGTCATGGATGGTGGAGAACGTTTCAGTAGTAAACCAATTTTATTACTAATAATTTAATGATTTTATTTCTAGAATTGAACTGCATGCAGGAAACTCTAAAATGAGGAAGTGAAACTAACAGTAATGCAAAAGTAGAGCCTGTTCATTGAGTTCAGTCTGAAGCGTTGAGCGTAAGTGTGTTTGAGCCAGTGTGTGTCACATTATGTGCTGTTTAGTGTTGTTTTCATGGACTTTCAGGTTCTTGTCATTTGTCACATGTCTTTGTTCAGATTCCCGCCACTCATCTATCTCTGTTTCCAGTTATGTGTGTTTCTTTTTTTCTGTTTCATTCAACCAATAACTGATTTGATTGGTCACTTCCAGTTTTAAATGATTGCTGTCCAACTATTTTAGCTTTAATAAAAAAAATGTTTTTGAATGGGAACTCACGCCTCTTGCCCTCTCTAAGTGGAACTTACTCGTGTGTCTTTATTTAGTTAAAGATAGTTTTTCCTCGTTATTTCGAGCTGGTGTAGTCGCTAAGAATCGAGCCACTTGCTACATGAGCAATAATGAAAAATACATTTGCACTGAAATCCACTCAGCAACACTTCTCAGAGTTTCATCTCAGGCTGTCAGATGAGAGGAAGTTAATAACCACTGGAGGAGCTGATGATGTTCAAAGGCGGAGCTGTAACTATATATAATGAAGAGCAAGAGCTATAACTATATATAATGAAGAGGAAGACTGACAGAAACAGAAAATGGCTGATAAGTGTGATCTGTGTCTGCTGGGACTGATCATTCTCTCTTCACTTCTCACAGGTAAAGAAATCTGTATTTTCTCTAAAGACATTTAGTGGAATTAGTCTGGAAAGAGTTCATTTGAACATGCTCAGTTTATTCTTGCACACATTCACGTTGTGATCTCAGAGTTGTGTATTGATACACACAGATCATACTGTATTATTCCTGATACTGGACATAGTGTCACTCAAACATCTGATGATGAAGAATTATCTTCATATTAAGAGTGTGTCAGTGATTTGAACAGCTCTCTGATAAAGACTAATAGTTTATTCTGGAGAGTGTGTGGTTTGCATTAAATGAGAAATAAAAGACTGTATTTGAATCTTCTGTTTTTTAATTGTGTTTCAGGAACCAGTGGAGATGATGATGATGTGTTCATCAGTTCTGGTGAAAATGTCTCTCTGTCCTGTAATAAAGCTCTTTCTGTCTGCAAATCAACTACATGGACCTACTATAACAGTTATTCAGAAGTTGAACTGATTACTGGAGGGATAAAGAATAAAGACATAGAGAGACATGAGAGACTGAGTCTGGAGTCTGACTGCTCTCTGAACATCAAGAACGTCACAGAAGAAGATTATGGATTATACATCTGCTGACAATATGTGAATGGAGAGCAAGGACCTGGTGCTTATGTTTATCTGCATGTTCTTCATGGTAAGTTTATGATTATGTGGTCAATTTAAAAAGGGCAGATTCTCCCTTTAAACTCAGATGATGATTGAAGAGTCTGTGATTTGTGTCTTGTGTTCAGTTTCAGTGTCTCCATCATCATCATCATCATCATCATCATCATCTTCATCATCATCCTCACAGACTGAGATCAGTCCAGGCCGCTCTGTGACTCTCTCCTGTCAGTTGTATTCTGTATTCTCCTGTGATTATTGGGTCAGTTCTGAGGGAGTTGAGCTGTTGTGGGTGAATCAGGCTGGTGTTGATCTGAAGACAGACTCCAGATATCAGATATTATTATCATCAGATCAAGATCGCTGTATCATCCTCACTCTGACTACAACACTCCTGAATGAAGATGACAACAGAGAGTGGAGATGTCAGCTTACTCGCAGAAATCAACTCGAGACCTCAGTCAGATACACTGTCAAGTATTCAGGTGAGAAAACGAATGAGTCTCATGAATCCGTGTTAAAAGTCATCCTGTGTTTTAACTAGTTAAAATATAATGATGCTTTTGTACAGTATGAATCATCTGAACAAACATTCGTCCTTTACAGCTCCAGCTGATTCAACAACAGCAGTGAGTCCTTCTACACGAGGTACATGATGCTTTTAGGCCACTGATGATGTTTTTCACAGCTTCGTCTAACATAATTCTGTAGAAAATATGAATGTTACCATATAGATATTTTACCTCACTGAAATATGTAAGAGTTGATTGAAATCACATTCCGGTCGTCATCTGTGCCGATGGCTTTTGTCTTTGTCTATAATTGTCCCCAATCATCCTTTTCAGCTCAAGCTAATACAACAAGACCAGACACAGACTCTTATCATTCAAATACAAACACAAAAGGTCACAAAACACATAATTAGTCATTCTCCTCCTGACAGCTTGAGAGTGAAGAAGAAGATAATAGATGACAGACTCGTGCATATTCATCATTTTTGTGATGTGAAGCTCCAGTATTATGTGATGATGATGTTGTGTATGTGTGGCATTATGTGTTGAACTGAACTAACAGACGTGATCCACAGATCCAGCTGATACAGCATCAGAAACTGGAGTCAGTGTGACTGCTGGATCATTATACAGAGGTACGACACGTTCATTTATACTGACAGCTTTATAACATTAAACTATCAGTCAGTCTGTAAATGCTTCATCAATAACTGTTGATAGTTGAATACCCTTGACTTCAGTCATGTACAGTTTCTCTTCTTCCTCTCATGTTTCCTGCAGTGATTGTGATTATTGTTCAGATCGCAGTGTTTGCTGCTCCTACTGTGATTCTTCTTCAGATCATCTGTGCAAGAAGAGCTGGTGAGTTTTGAGCCGCACACAATCTGATGATTCACACTCATCTGATCTGGAACAATCTGCAATCATGATAAAAACACATACGAGAGGTCAGTCAATGCTTTTATTTTGCAAGGAGGAAGGACTCGAAGCACCCAGAGGAAATAGAGATGCCGACAATATTAGAATAAAATACTGATGAGTTTAGAGCCAATCTGCAGCAATATTTACAATAGCAAAAACTTACAGAGGATTGTTCATTGTTTTATTTTCTTCTTCTCAGAAAACAGAGAAAAAACTCTGATCACCCTGAAGAAATAGTGACACCATCAAGTTTAGATTAACATTTATTTTATTTATTTTTTTAATAAATAAAAGGCCAGATTTATTTTCATTTATATGGATTTTATGGATATTTGCCTACAGTGTTGAAAGTCATTTTCTTGAGCTTCATATGTAAACTGCTTTAAATATAATATTAAATACAGTAATTAACAGATTCAGATTGTTTGTATAATCCTCTCTGTGTGATGGAGCTGATTTCATTGCTGTTTTTAGCATCTTTTTTTTTTTTCATTATGTATGATTGATACTAATTTTCAAAAATAAAACCTCCACAATTGTCTTTAATATGTCTCCATTTTTGCTCTGGCCCCCTTCCTGTTCGCCGGAGTGATGAGATACTTCGTAGACTGTCCTCACTCAATGGCTGGTTGTCTAAGTGGTGTCCGCAAAATAATATAGAATTCATAGACAATTGGAAAAGTTTTTGGGGCAGACCTGACCTGTTGAAAAGAGATGTGTTGTGTTCTTTGTAATTGCACTAGAGGGCACTAGTGAGTTCAAATGGGAGGCAGAAGAGAGAGAGAGGAAGGAGAAAAGAGAGTAGTCATGGTTGATATGAGTTTGTGAAATGGTGTAAAATAAAGAAGTTAATTCATTCTACTTACCTCGTCTCTACGTTGATGTTCTAAAGTGAACTGTTTACATATTGCTGAATCAAGATACAACAAGATGGTATTCATCCCTCCTGGGATGGTGCTGCTCTTCTCTCTAGTAATATGGCACATAGTCTTAGAGCTCAAACATGACAACCTGGGGCTCAGGTCAGGAAGCAGACAGACTGGCTAAACCGACCATCTGCTAGCGGCCTCGCGTCACCAAGGTCAGATAAATCCCATCACATAGAGCCTCTTTCACCTAGCTATCATCCTATAGAGACTGTGTCTGTTCCCCGAATTAGAACATACAAAAAAAAGCATAAGTGTGTTTGAGCCAGTGTGTGTCACATTATGTGCTGTTTAGTGTTGTTTTCATGGACTTTCAGGTTCTTGTCATTTGTCACATGTCTTTGTTCAGATTCCCGCCACTCATCTATCTCTGTTTCCAGTTATGTGTGTTTCTTTTTTTTCTGTTTCATTCAACCAATACCTGATTTGATTGGTCACTTCCAGTTTTAAATGATTGCTGACTGACAAAGACTGACAGAAACAGAAAATGGCTGATAAGTGTGATCTGTGTCTGCTGGGACTGATCATTCTCTCTTCACTTCTCACAGGTAAAGAAATCTGTATTTTCATATTAAGATAAGAATTATCTTCATATTAAGAGTGTGTCAGTGATTTGAACAGCTCTCTGATAAAGACTAATAGTTTATTCTGGAGAGTGTGTTGTTTGCTTTAAATGAGAAATAAAAGACTGTATTTGAATCTTCTGTTTTTTAATCGTGTTTCAGGAACCAGTGGAGATGATCATGTGTTCATCAGTTCTGGTGGAAATGTCTCTCTGTCCTGTAATAAAGCTCTTTCTGACTGCAAATCAACTGTATGGATCTACGAGAACAGATTCAGACATTCAGAACTAACCTGATTACTGGAGGGATAAAGAATAAAAACACAGAGAGACATGAGAGACTGAGTCTGGAGTCTGACTGCTCTCTGAACATCAAGAACGTCACAGGAGAAGATTATGGATTTTACAGATGCAGACAATATGTGAATGGAAAACAAGGACTTGATGCACGTGTTTATCTGCATGTTCTTCATGGTAAGTTTATGATTATGTGCTTAATTTAAAAAGGGCAGATTTTCCCTTTAAACTCAGATGATGATTGAAGAGTCTGTGATTTGTGTCTTGTGTTCAGTTTCAGTGTCTCCATCATCATCATCATCATCATCATCATCTTCATCATCATCATCCTCACAGACTGAGATCAGTCCAGGCCGCTCTGTGACTCTCTCCTGTCAGTTGTATCCATATATATACTCCTGTGATTATTGGGTCAGTTCTGAGGGAGTTGAGCTGTTGTGGGTGAATCAGACTGGTGTTGATCTGAAGACAGACTCCAGATATCAGATATTATCATCATCAGATCAATATCACTGTATCCTCACTCTGACTACAACACTCCTGAATGAAGATGACAACAGAGAGTGGAGATGTCAGCTTACTCGCAGAAATCAACTCAAGACCTCAGTCAGATACACTGTCAAGTATTCAGGTGAGAAAACGAATGAGTCTCATGAATCAGTGTTAAAAGTCATCCTGTGTTTTAACTAGTTAAAATATAATGATGCTTTTGTACAGTATGAATCATCTGAACAAACATTCGTCCTTTACAGCTCCAGCTGATTCAACGACAGCAGTGAGTCCTTCCCCACGAGGTACATGATGCTTTTACGCCACTGATGATGTTATTCACAGCTTCGTCTAACATAATTCTATAGAAAATATGAATGTTACCATATAGATATTTTACCAGTGAAATATGAGTTGATTGAAATCACATTCCGGTCGTCATCTGTGCCGATGGCTTTTGTCTTTGTCTATAATTGTCCCCAATAATCCTTTTCAGCGCAAGCGAATACAACAACACCAGACCCAGACTCTTATCATTCAAATACAAACACAAAAGGTACATAATCACAGTGTTTTGTCTGTCTATAATTGTCCCAATCTGCCCTGTCCGTCTCTGACTCTGCTCGATCTCTTCTTCAGTCACAGTGATGTCTGGCGCTGCAGTCGCTGTTCTCCTTCTTGCTCTTCTCTGGCTGATCTGCAGAAAAAGAGCTGGTGAGTTATGAGGGAAACGCCTTTTCTCAGAATTTTGAAGCCTTTAACTCAAAGCCGTAGTGCCACTGCACACCGATAACAGTGCAGCGATCTGAGGTTTGTCAGTGGGAACTGCATGAATCTATGGCGAAGCGGCGTGTCTGCGGCAGCCAATCGCGGCTCAGAGCCTGCAGAAGGGGGCGGGGCATCTGCCTATTAAAGCAGCTCATATCCGGCATAGGGATCAGTAGGCATGTCGCGATAATTAAATAACCGTCTGATCGCGATTATTTGATCTAACCGCGATTGTTTCAGGCAACCGTGATTATTGCACGCTTTTATAGGCCTACGGCACAAGAGGGAGTCATGGACCGAAAGAAACAGACAAGCACTAATTAAGTTTTCCTGCAATATATTCAAAGTCATCTGAAGCCAGTCCATAGCTTAATGTCTGGGAGAAGTATATTTACATAATTTAATTAAAGTTCGGAAAACTCGTCTTCCCTCCCCTGCAGCTGTCAATCATTCTCCATTCAAACAGCGCGGGCGCCTCGCCCGGTTACGGCAGGATGCCCGGTTAAACTGTATAATGCTTGGTCTGTAGAAAAGGGGCTATGGATTTGCATAAAATGAATTTAATTGTCTGGAGTTTGCTGTTTTTAAATGACTCGCTACCGTGTGACTGTTAGATCACACACATCACAAGGACTATGAATTGGCATCAAACGCACAATAACTGGAATTTAAAACTAACCAAATAAAAATAACCAAATGATCAATAAATTGTTGGACAGATATACACTGTACAAAGCGCTCTCCTTCAGCGCTTCAGCCTCTAGTTTGGGCCTATCGACTCCAAGGTCGTCCTCAAGCCAAGGCATGGCTATGTGCCAAAGTTATTACGCCGTCCGCTTTTCCCGATTCGGAAGACGGGCGTCAACTTCTCTTACTCTGCCCTGTTCGGGCTTTAGGAGTATATATACAGCGCTCTGTCCATTTCAGCGAGTCAGAGCAGCTCTTTGTACGCTTCGGTGGGTTTCCGGTCATGAATCAAAGAGTATCCCCCTGGATAGTGGACACTATTACGTTGCCTTATGCTTCGGTGGGCCTTCAATGCCCCATAGGAGTCAGAGCACACTCCACCAGAGGTGTCTTCATGGCCGTGGTCCAGTGGTGTGTCTATTGGCCACATCTGTGCCGCAGCCGGCTGGTCGTCGCCTTCACCTTCGCCAGGTTTTACAAATTGAAGATCACAGATCCTCCCTGTCTAGCTGGAGTTCACCTCAGAGGCATAACTTGTCCTTCCCTAGCCCTAACCCCCCTCAAAACATTCCTGCCAGACCAAATACAACACCATGTCTTAGTCCGGTCGGACAACATGGCGGTAGTGTCCTAAATAAACCACCAAAGTGAACTCAGGTCGTGGCCTCAGTACAGACTAGCCCGGCACCTTCTCCAACCTGCGCTCTCTGAGAGACTGAACCAGGGAGAAGACATGCTGTCCCTGGACAACGTGTTCCCAGGGGAATGGTCCCTCCATCCCCATAGCATTAATCTGGAGTATCTTTGGCAGGGCAGAGGTCAAACTCTTCGCCTCTGAAGGCAACTCTCACTGCCCAATATTCTTAACAAAGGACACGGATGCGCAGGTCCACGAATGGCCCAGCGTAACTTGCATAACTTGCCCTTCCCTAGCCCTACCGCCCGGGGACCCTTACCCAAGCATCCCAGGCTAGGGCCACAGAACATGTCGTTCTGCTCATATAGCACGGTGTGATTGAATTGGTTCCCCATAGAATAGAGTCTAGCCAAGATGCAATACGAGTAAACATTCTGAAAGGGAACGACTCGGTTACTTACGTAACCTCAGTTCCCTGAGATAACGGGAACGAGTATTGCGTAGACAGCCGTGCTATGTCACTACACGACTGGCGTTTGTCTAATTAAATATGATTCCTTTGCCCCGCCCCTGCCCCGATTGGCTCGCACAGACACGCTGCTTTGCCATAGGTTCATGCAGTTCCCACTGGCCAGCCAATAGATGCGCTCAGATCGCTGCACTGAGAAAAGGAGATTCCCCCTTAGCATCTAGCAGAGATGCAATACTCTTTCCCGTTATCTCAGGGAGCTGAGGTTACATAACCGAGACGTTTTTATCTCTCACTTTAATGATTGAACAAAATCTTATTGCTAAGATACTGTGTTTTGCACATGTGTGTTTGCTCATAAATACTCATATTTCATGAGGCACTTGTTTTCAGATAATAAAAGAGGGACTGGCGACTCTGCGGTGAGTTCAGTAATGCAGTGATTTAGATTTGATTAATGTCTTTAAAGCTCAATAAAGTGTCACTCATGCAGTTTAACTGTTTGTTCTGAAGGTCAAAGTTGAGGATGAACATACAGGGACGTATGAGACGATCAACATGTCCATTCCTCCCGCGGCAAGAGCCGATGTGAGTCCACTAAATCACCAAACATTACGTTCAATAATATGATTTACTAAAGGCTTTTGTGTTATTCTACATATCATAGTGAGAGATATGTCTGATGTGTGTGTTAAACTTGACTCTCTGCTCGTTTGCATTGATGTTTAGGAGCAGACAGATGAAGTGACTTATTCTGAGGTCACTTCTTTCAATACAAAGCCTGTAAAATCACTCAGTGTGAGTAGATACCAGCACATGAGTTTTACTCTCAGATAAATGAAGCTCATGCTCTGATATTAATAATAATAATCGCTGGGGTTCAAACATTGATGGACAGAATTTGTTCTTTCAGGATCATGATGATACAGTGACTTATGCTGCCGTCAGAAGAAGAGGAGATCAACCGCAGGAAGAACTTTACGCCTCTGTGAACAAGAACAAGACCTTCACAAATCAACATGAATGATCCAGATCATGAGCTCCTCATATCAGGAGCAGACGGGAAGATTTCATCGCTCTGGGGTTTGGAGGAATTATATGTGTGTGTGTGAATGAGCAGATATTTGTTGAATGTCCTGTGAATATGAAAGAGGTTTATTGTGAATCATCATCTGGTCAGAGCACAGCATCTCATCTATATGATCACAGCTACAGTAAAGTTAGAGACTGAAGCCCTGATGTGTTTTTACACAGGCCAGACTTAATCTAGCGTCTCACAAGCCTCTTCCATGAGTCGATAGTCTGTTTATCCGCTGGATTAATCTGAAAATCTTCATGCAGAAGCTCATGCTGAAATGATCCTCTTGCTTCAGCTTGTATATCAGCTGTTTCTTCTACAGAGAGACGTCCGTCTGAGAATTACATCAGTGTCTGCCCGCATTATATTGCTATAAAATATTCTAAACGTTGCAGTGTGTATATGTCACACAATTAAATGTCAGATATGTCTTTTTTTCCACTTGTGAACACACACACACACACACACACACACACCATTATATCATTAACACACGGAAACTCAAAAGGTCTTCAACACAACCCCTCAAAAAAAATTCGGTTTAACTTGATAATATATGACTGTTATACAGTATAATTTAGATATATCAATTTAATAATAATACATACACTGATTATAAATTATATTTATATGTCATATTATATTTTCATATATTTTGCATGAGAAAACATAATAGGCCTGAGCACATGAGAAAAAGGTCAATAAAGATTGAGAATCAATGTTCAGAAATGATTAATTATTGTTATATTTTGAACTACACTGTATAGCTGTGTTTTGTAGTGTGTTTGTTGACAAACTCAAATTTGTTTATTTTTAATTATAAAAAAATGCCATCATTTTATATGAAAAAGTTAATAATAGTATTTTAGTTTGTCTTGTGTATTGTTTTGATTTAATCTGTCATATGTCCATAATATTGCAATGAACCCCCACCAATGGGGCATGTTGTCACATTACACCTCCATTCAGGGGTGTTTCTAGGTTTAAATACACTGAACCTTAAGTAAGGTTTATACAAACTGAGAAAGTCAAAAGTGTGCGTTTGCGCCCTCTACTGTTCATTAAGGACAAGAAAACTGACCATATGTCAAATTTGAATGACCGTTTAGAGATTTTTGCTGTGTGATTCAGTTTAATTCAGATTTCTAGGTCGTTTGCCTGAATGATTCAGTTAACAACACTTTCCAATCGGTAACTGCAAACAAACAAACAAACGAGTTTTACAACAACAAAACAACTTACAATCAACAAGAGAGTCTCTGCTGTCATTCCTTCTCATGATCCACGACACATTTCCGCTGTTTCCTTCAGTCTTCTGTAGTTCTTGAACATTTCCTGAAACAATCCATCACACACATACACACACACACACCTGCTTCTCCCCATCTGTGTTTCACCCTCACAAACTCCAGCTTCATGTTCCTTAACTTTACACTATCCTTCTTGTTATATGCTTGGTTCACTCTGTCAATCACTCTATTTTCTGCAAATAAAGAATCTCACAACCACATGCCAACACAGTTCAACCATACATGGTCTGTCACATCCTTCTGACAATATATAACATATTGTAACATCCTTCCTTTTTTTTATGGCACTGTGGTCACTGTATGCAATAAACTTGTGACCAAGAACAACAATATAACACCATATATTCTTTTTTTTTATTTTTTATTATTAATGGAATATACAAAAAGGTATAGCAATATTAATAAATGTATACATTCCTTTTTTCCAACTACTAAGGGTGGACACAAACATGAACAATCCATAACCCTCAGTAAACCTTGTCTCACCCACCCACTCCGAGGAGGAAAATAAAACAGAAGTATATTTCCAAATTACACACAAAAAATAATAATAAAAAAAACAACAAAAAAAAACAACAACATATATATAAATAAAATAATAATAATATATCTATACACATATACACATATATACATACACACACATATACATATATACACATACACACAATAATAATAAAAATTAATAAATAAGGAAAAAAAGAAATAAAATAATAATAATAATTTTTTTTAAAAAACGTAAACACCCACAATCCATCCTGCATCTAGACAATTATACCCAAAAAGAGAATTTTTTTTTTTTATATATATATATACACACATATACATACACATACATATACATATATATATACACACATATATAAAATACACACACACACACATATATAAACCAATTTGAAGAGATATAACCAAAGGTTAGTTAAAAATACATATTACAAATCAGCAAAGATAGAGGGTGTATTCTTGACAAAGTTAAGTAGAGGGTCCCAGTTTTTATAAAATTTGTCAGAGGAACCTCTTAGAGCAAACTTAATTTTTTCAATATGTAGAAAAGACATCAAATCCTCTAACCATGAAAAAGTAGAAGGAGGTTCTTCCTTCTAGAAGACTTCCAGTGCAATAAAATTCGTCTGCGAGCTATCAAAGAGGCAAAGGCAAGAATATTAGCATATTTTTTTGTATACTCATCCAAAACAGCAGGGACACCAAAGATGGCAATCAGAGGGCATGGTTCAATGGAAATATTAAGGATGTTAGAGAAAGTATCAAAAAAGGAGTGCCAAAAATCTTCCAGCTTTGGACAAGTAAAAAACATGTGGGTATGATCTGCAGGAGCCAGAGAACACCTATTGCATGTGACATCCACGTCTGGAAATAGCTTGCTTAGTTTAACGTTTGTAAAATGAGTTCTATGGAAAACCTTAAATTGAATCCGACTCAGTTTGGCACAGGATGACGAAGAGTTAACCCTGCCAGCAGCCACATCCCACCATTCCTGATCCAAACTAAGTCCGAGTTCTGTCTCCCATTGACGTGTAAAACGAGCAGAAGAAGGCAAAACATAAGGAAGAATTAAACTGTATAAAATGGATATAGAGCCATGTTTCTGTATTAAGCACTTCTCATTGCTCGATTGCTCCTGTCTGATCGCTGATCGATTGCTCCTGTCTGCCTCGCTGCCTGCTGTGAGTGTGTTTGTGTGCTTCGGTGCGGTAAGCTCCGTCTTAGCCTTATATTTCTTTGTTTTGAACCATCATTTTACTACTATTTCTAGTTGTTTATACTACTACATTTTACCCAACATCTCAGATTAACCTGACATCGCTAGCTTTTGTTATTAGTACTACTAGCACAAAACGCTAGTAATTCGCTAGCCTGTTAACGCGCCACCCGTGCGCTCAGCTATTTTATTTATTTATTTTTCTCTCGCGCGTCCGCGCCTTTGAGTTCATAAAAAGCTCAGGTGAATAAGAATCAGTCAACAAACACGGTGAGTAATGTCTTGTCCTGTTATTGTCACTTGCACTTCATGTCACATGTTTAGTATAGCCTTCTCTGTCGACAATATATGATTTATATGTGATAAATGTAAGGAGACAGTTAGGTTGACAGAGAAGATTTCAGAATTAGAAACACGCATCCAAACTTTAATTGAGGATAGTAAGAGTGCTAGTGCTTTAGATGTTTTGGATGCGCATAGAATAGAGAACTCTTTACATGACGCGGTTCCGGCTGAAGTAGTGCCTGAGGCAAATGGGTGACAGTGAGGGATCGCTCTAGTCGCGGATCTAAAAACCACTCTTCCGTTCCGATTACCATAACAAATCAATTTGCCCCGCTCAGTGAAACACCCACTGAGAATGATTGTGCCCTAGTTATTGGCGATTCTATTACACGGAACGTGAAAATAGAGACACCAGCCACCATAGTCACATGTTTGCCGGGAGCCAGAGCGCCTGACATCAAAGCAAATTTAAAAGTGCTGGCTAATGCTAATCGTAAATTCTCTAAGATCATTATTCATGTCGGCACTAATGATGTTCGACTCCGCCAGTCGGAGATCACCAAAATTAATATTAAAGAGGTGTGTGAACTTGCAAGTACGATGTCAAGGACTGTAATTTGCTCTGGCCCCCTTCCTGTTCGCAGGAGTGATGAGATAGTTAGTAGATTATGTTCGCTTAACGGTTGGCTGTCTCGGTGGTGTCCGCTTAATAATATAGAATTCATAGACAATTGGAAAAGTTTTTGGGGCAAACCTGACCTGTTGAAAAGAGATGGTATTCATCCCTCCTGGGATGGTGCTGCTCTTCTCTCTAGTAATATGGCTCATAGTCTTAGAGCTCAAACATGACAATCTGGGGCTCAGGTCAGGAAGCAGACAGACTGGCTAAACCGACCGTCTGCTAGCGGCCTCGCGTCACCAAGGTCAGATAAATCCTATCACATAGAGCCTCTTTCACCTAGCTATCATCATATAGAGACTGTGTCTGTTCCCCGAATTTGGAAATCCAAAAAACGTTTAAACCCAACTAAGGTTAAAAATTTAATTGATGTTCAACAAATAAAAAACAGCTATATTACAGATGAGCAAATGCTAAAGCTTGGGTTGCTGAATATTCGATCGCTAACTTCAAAAGCACTCGTTGTTAACGATATGATTTCAGATAATAACCTAGATGTGCTGTGTTTGACAGAAACCTGGCTAAAACCAAACGATTACATTACTTTAAATGAATCAACCCCGCAAGATTACTGTTATAAACATGAGCCTCGTCTGAAACGCAAAGGGGGTGGTGTTGCTGTAATTTATAGTAATAGTTTCAAAACCACTAAGAAATCAAGTTTTAAATATAATTCTTTTGAAGCATTGGTGCTTAATGTAAAAATATATAGTGTAAACGATAAATCACGTTTGAGATTTGTGCTGGCTACTGTATACAGGCCACCAGGGCACCATACAGACTTTATCAAAGAATTTGCGGACTTTCTATCAGAATTAATATTGACTGCAGATAAAGTACTAATTGTTGGTGATTTTAATATACACATCGATAATGAAAAAGATGCATTGGGATTGGCATTTAAAGACATTGTAAATTCAACTGGAGTTAGACAACACGTGTCAGGACCTACTCATCGTCGTAATCGTACTCTAGATCTAATATTATCACACGGAATAGATGTGGATGCCGTTGAAATTCTGCAGCAGAGCGATGACATCTCAGATCATTACCTAGTCTCGTGTAATTTGCACTTAGCCAAGGCTGCAAAGCCGACTCCGTGTTACAAATATGTGAGACCTATCACTTCTGCTACTAAAGATTGCTTTATTAATAATCTTCCTAATCAGTTTCATCTACTCAGCATCTCAGATAGCTTAGAAGAACTAGATATTACAACAGAAACGTTTAACTCTCTCTTTTCCAGCACTTTAGACACAGTTGCTCCGTTGCGCTTAAAGAAGATTAAAGAAAATAGTCCAACGCCGTGGTACAACGAGCACACTCGGGCCCTTAAGAGAGCAGCCAGAAAAATGGAGCGCAACTGGAAGAAAACAAAACTAGAGGTATTTCGCATTTCATGGAAAGAGAGCTCAATTACTTACAGAGAGGCTTTAAAAGCTGCTAGATCTGCTTATTTTTCAACCCTATTAGAAGAAAATAAACATAATCCTAGGTATTTATTTGAAACGGTGGCTAAACTAACGAAAAATAAAGCTTCAAGCACCGAAGTTTCCAAGCAACACAGCAGTAATGACTTTATGAACTTCTTCACTTATAAGATTGATAATATCAGGGACAAAATTATAACTATGCAACCGTCTACTACAGTATCACATCAGGCAGTGCATTGTAGTCTCCCTGAGGAAAAATTTGATTCATTCGTTGCTATAGGAGAGGAAGAATTTACTAAACTCATTAAATCATCTAAAACTACAACATGTATGTTAGACCCTATACCGACTAAGCTACTGAAAGAAATACTTCCAGAGGTCATAGATCCTCTTCTTAATATCATTAATTCGTCTTTGTCTCTAGGATACGTACCAAAAAACTTTAAGCTGGCTATGATTAAACCGCTTGTTAAAAAAACGCAACTTGATCCTTCAGAATTAGTCAATTACAGGCCGATCTCGAATCTACCTTTTCTGTCAAAGATATTAGAAAAGGCAGTATCCTCACAACTGTGTTCCTTTCTTGAAAGAAATGATATCTGCGAGGATTTCCAGTCAGGATTTAGACCGTACCATAGTACCGAAACAGCTCTCGTTAGAGTCACAAATGATTTGCTCTTATCATCCGATCGTGGTTGTATCTCTCTATTAGTGTTACTCGATCTTAGTGCTGCATTTGACACCATCGACCACAACGTTCTTTTAAATAGATTAGAACATTATGTTGGCATTACGGGAAATGCACTAGCATGGTTTAAATCATACTTATCTGACCGTTATCAATTTGTAGCAGTAAATGATGAGATGTCTCATCGATCACAAGTTCAGTATGGCGTACATGAATTTGTATGGCTTATAAATTTTGATAAAGAATTTTATTTTATTTTGTTGCTTTGGGGTAGGAACGCGAAACGAATTTCCCGACAACGCCTTATCTGTAGAGTGGTAGAGGGATCCTCCATAGGGAGAGACTAGTTGGCACTTCAGCACTGCGTTGTCATCGGTCCAGGCGAAGGTCCTTCGTCAGATCTGGATACGGCCTGGATCCGGCAGGCTGCAGGAAAACCTCGGGATAAACACAGACACTAAAATTAGCGTAGATGCCATTCTTCTCATGATGTAACGAGTACATCAGGATTTTTGGGAAGTGTTCCCGGTTCCGGCTGACCTAATCTATGCAGCCTAACATTAAATTATAGAAGTCTATAATGTATTATGTGAATGCTAGGTCAAAGAGATGTGTCTTTAATCTGGCTTTGAACTGACAGAGTGTGTCTGCTTCCCGGACAATGGTAGGAAGACTGTTCCAGAGTTTTGGTGCTAAATAGGAGAAGGATCTACCGCCAGCAGTCGATTTTGATATTCTAGGTATTATCAACTGGCCGGAATTTTGAGATCGCAATAGACGTGACGGACTATAATGCGTTAAGAGCTCGCTCAAGTACTGCGGAGCTAAACCATTTAGTGCTTTGTAAGTAATCAGCAATATTTTAAAATTTATGCGATGTTTAATAGGGAGCCAATGCAGTTTTGACAGAACCGGGCTAATATGGTCATACTTCCTGGTTCTGGTAAGAACTCGAGCTGCTGCGTTTTGAACCAGCTGTAGTTTGTTTATTAAACGTGCAGGGCAACCACCCAGTAGAGCATTGCAATAATCTAGCCTTGAGGTCATGAACGCATGAACTAATTGTTCCGCATTTGTCAATGAGAGCATATGGCGTAATTTAGAAATATTTTTAAGATGGAAAAATGCAGTTTTACAGATACTAGACACGTGACTTTCAAATGAAAGATTGGTATCAAAGAGCACACCCAGGTTCCTAACCGACGACGAAGACTTAACAGAGCAGCCATCAAGTGTTAGACAGTAATTCTAGGTTATTACGTGAGGAAGTTTTTTGTCCAATAATTAGAAACTCTGTTTTTTCAGAATTTAGAAGTAGGAAATTACGAGTCATCCAATTTTTTATATCTGCTATGCATTCCGTTAATTTTATGAATTGATAAGTTTCGTTAGGTTTTGAAGAAATATACAGCTGAGTATCGTCAGCATAACAGTGAAAGCTAATTCCATGTTTCCTAATGATATCTCCTAATGGTAGCATGTACAGAGTGAACAGCAGCGGTCCTAGTACTGAGCCTTGTGGTACGCCATACTGAACTTGTGATCGATGAGACATCTCATCATTTACTGCTACAAACTGATAACGGTCAGATAAGTATGATTTAAACCATGCTGGTTCCACAAGTCTGGAAAGGAAGGACAGTGAGAATGAACAAAATTGCGTACTTGAAAAAAACGAAATAAATTAGACTGTGGTATATTGAATTTCTTTGCAAGATCAGAAAAAGTTGTGAAAACTCCATCTATAAATAAATCAGAGAAATATGAGAGGCCTCTATTTTTCCATAAAACATAAGCTGAATCTAAGGTTGAGGGCACAAATAAATTATTATTGCAAATAGGGCCATAAAGAGAGGCAGCAGCAAGTTTAAAATGTTGTCTGAATTGACTCCAAATCCTAAGGGAAGAACAGACAACTGGACTTGTAGAGTATTTTGAGGGGTGATTGAACAAAGGAGCACACACCAAAGCAGAGAGCGAGGACGAAGAGCATGACTGCGCTCAGGGCCGGCGCGTGCACTTCTGCCGCTCTAGGCGAAAAACATTTGTGGTTGGAATACCATTTTTTGAGCTTCGATGCTTCGGTTGTAATGAACATCGAATATTCAAAGCTTTGAGAGGGTGCTGAACATATTCTTCTCTCTAATAAAGGCAGGAATCTCTATGTGTCTGTCCGTTTGCATTTTGTTTATTTCGAGAACCGTTCATCCAATCGACTTCACAAGGGAGTGCAGTGTCGCATTTGGTGGTGCAATATGGATAGACACGCGAGACGCAACATGTTCAGAATTAATAAACTTTTAGTAAACTATAGAACAACGCGAGCGGGAAGCGGCGCACCTCACGCGGGCAGGGCTTAAACACTTGACGCATGCTGCACTAGTGATATAAAACGCACACAACACAGGTCTGTTAAATTAAGCAATACTTTAAGGTAGTCTATATTTTTCTGACTAACAAATTACTGACACAGTAGATTTAAATAAAGAAAAACAAAATTTAAATAAAGAAAAACAAAATTTTAATTAAGAAAAAAACAAAATTTAAAATTTCAATAAAGAAAAAACAAAATTTAAATAAAGAAAAACAAAATTTAAATAAAGAAAAAACTAAATGTAAAATTTAAATAAAGAAAAAAACAAAATTTAAATAAAGAAAAAAACATTTAAATAAAGAAAAAACAAAATTTAAACTTTAAATAAAGAAAAAACGAAATTTAATTAAGTAAAACGAAATTTAAATAAAGAAAAACGAAATTAAGTTAAATTAAAAACGAGATTACATCACTAGCCGCGTTTCCATTAGCCTTCAAATTGCACTAACTGAAATTGTGAATTGAAAATACGCACAATGGAAACACGTCAATTTCGCAAAAACTCCCGTTTATCACAAAAAAAGTTTTTACGCTCTCATGAGGTGGTTTTTCAGGCAATTCGAAAAAGGAATATTTTGCAAAACTGCAATGGAAACAGTTTTTGCGCATTTACAGTCACCTGACTTAGAAGACGCGGTGTGTTTGAGGTCCATCTACGCAAATAATAATAATTTTATATTATTTTATTATAACATTTAATAGGCTATATTTAGAAGATGCTTTTATGCAAAAAAGGAACCAAGCTGAGTGTGGAGCGCGCACTGCATGACACGGAGGCGCGAGCGCGAACACTTGCATTTTCAGTGGAAACAACTTAAAATACTCTATCATTTCTGGTCATACAGAAAATAATAATACATTATTCTCAACTACTTTTATTTGTGTAAACTCACAATAACAAGAAAACGTTGTGCTTTTGTAAAATAAAATAAAACAATCAGACGCACTTTCATGATCTCCGTAAACTGGAGCGCGAGAACTGAAACAAAATATAGCCTATGTAGGCTAAAGCTTGAAAGGTCCACTTTAAAACGAACAAATTCGAATCAAAGGGTTATACCTTCTGATTATGTAATCCGTCTGCTTAGCAGCGGAGATGGAGATGTGATTTTAGCAAAAACAATAGTTTATTAATAATATTAATGGCTCTTCTCATTCAGCACTGCGGGAAAAACATCAATTCCAGGTTCTAATTTGGCCTTAGAAAACCAGTAAAATCGACATGTTTTCCATATTAATTTGTGAATATTTTAAATGTTTAATAAAGGGGCAAAAAGTCATAAACAAAAATCTGAAAATTCGTTTTGTGGCCAGTTCAAATTAAAATGTTGGTGTTCAACTTTGCGTTTAAAAAGACAACAACCGTTCATTTTTCGTTTTTCAATTACGGGTTAAAAAAGGAAAAACGAATGGACACAAAAGTAGCCTACATGGATCGTTTGGACAGAATACGAGACAGACTTCTTTATTAAATTAATAAAAGAAACAATAATTAGCCTATAGGAATACTGGATTCTTAATCTCAAAGAAATGCCACAATCAAAACCTCGTCGGAGAAATGAGGGCAAAACACCCAGAAACTCCTTAGGCTTTATGTGTCGTTCGCAGTATAAGGGTCTTTCCCTGCCATTAATGCTTGGATAACACGCCACGTTTCCTTCCATTAATAATAATAATGTAATGCGGTGGCTGTGATAGCCTATTATATAAACCAACGTCCGTTGCCTTGATTTTTGGAATGACTTATCGCGAGAGAAAAAAGGACGTTTAGTCGCATAACATCGGTTAATGGAAACGCCGTCATTTCGCAATAGTTTTTTATCTATATTTAGATAATAACGCAAAACATTTGCGCAAATCTGTAATGGAAACGCGGCTACTCAGTCATGAGTCATGACTCGTGAGAGCAGGGGGCGGGGCGGGGCGGCGCAGCGGCAGCTCAGCAAATCATATAGGGATCTCCCAGTCACGTGACCCCTAGCCGTGTGTCAGCCATTTTGACGGTATACATCCGTCAGCTACTCACATTGGCTATACTGTCTATGGACTGTCTAATGGCAATATATCTATTATTAGGGGTGGGTAATATATTAGGGAGTATATTATTATACTAATAATATAATTATTAGTATAATTGTTTTATAATTAGCCTAAATATTGCAATACTTTGCGCTACAGTATTGATATAATTGCGTGCGCAAAATATCTCGATACTGAACAGAATCGAGTTTTCCCCCACCACTATTATTAGCTTCAGCTAACTCTTCACGTCATGTCATCGCACTTATTAGCATCACAAAAATATATATCAAGTATACAAGAGGAAGATAGGAATCATAGATCCATATGAAGCACCGCAAGTTCTTTTTACAGGCATTTAATGTGTAGAAAAACTTCCTGACATTGAGTTCGGTGACATTTACAGCTGACGTTACCTTATTCACTTCCCATCACGCTACACCAGAGCTTCATTAAAAGCATACAAAAGCAGGCTATCGGTTGTCATGGACATGTTACAAAAACTGAATAGACGTAAAAAGTCAAGTAACCTTGTATAATTTCATCTCAAATTTATTGTATATTTTACATGCACTTTTATTATTTGTTTACATTTTTCTTCTTGTACCTTATATCACAAACAGAAGCCAAGCACCACCATCAGCGTTTTGCCTGTATATTGCCGCCAACCACTTGTTTCTCCGTTTTGTTTCTTTCGGGATACGGTATAAAGATAGGCCTATTCCTTTTGTATGATCACGTATCTGATCGCATCCAACTGCACAGCATCGCTCGGGCATGATAGAATATCGCGACGAGCTGCAGGATCAATGTAGTTTATACCAGAGCCCGTCTCTGTTTATACTGTCTATGGGTATCACCGGCGGTTTAGCATTTTCTATTCCGTCAAAATGGCTGCTCCAAATGGCGTGACGTCACGCGGGATGTCCCTATAGCCTATTTTGTGAATTGTTCATTCCCGATTGGCACACATTTTGCCGCCCTTACAAAAGTGCCGCTCTAGGCAATTGCCTAGTTCGCCTATATGGACGCGCCGGCCCTGACTGCGCTTCTAATACACACCAATCTATATGGGGAGAATTATACCAACTGTGAATTTTGCTGATATTTGCTGCCCAGTAATAAATCAACAAATTAGGCAGAGCAAGACCCCCATCTTTTTAATGTCTCTGAAGATATGTCTTGCTTAGCCTTGGAGGTCTACCCTGCCATATATAAGTAGAAATAGCCCCATCCAACAGTTTGAAAAAAGACTTTGGTAAAAACACTGGAAGGGTCTGAAAAAGGAACAAAAACCTAGGTAAAATATTCATTTTGATTGACTGAATTCTACCAAATAGAGTAAGAGGTAGCTTATCCCAACGTTGCAAATCTAATTTAACTTGAGTAAGTAATTTGGAGAAATTATATTGATACAGTAGATCAAATGAGTGAGAAATATTTACCCCCAAGTAACGAAACTATAAATGAAAAGGCAGGGCCTCCACTGGGATTTGTTTAGCCATGCTATTTACTGGAAAACATTCAGTTTTGTCTATATTAAGCTTATAACCAGAAAAAGAACCAAAATTGTTTAAAATATTCAAAAGATCTGAGACCGAGCCGACAGGGTTCGTAACAAAAAGCAAAAGGTCATCAGCGTAGAGCGAGACACGATGTTCTATCCCTCATCTAACAATACCTGAAAAAAGAGGGGAATTTTTCAGGGCTATGGAAAGAGGTTCTGTTGCTAAAGCGAACAATAGAGGGGAAAGAGGACAGCCTTGACGAGTACCTCTTGAGAGTGGGAAATATTGGGAACACACAACATTTGTTCTCACACTGGCAACAGGAGCAGTGTACAGAAGGCGTATCCATGACGTGAAAAAGGGGCCAAAGCCAAATCTATCTAAAATACTGAATAAATAATTCCACTCAACCCGGTCAAAGGCCTTTTCTGCATCTAATGAGATGATTATCTCACTAGATAAAGAGGTGGATGGAGAAAAAATTATATTTAAGAGTCGTCGAATATTTGATGATAATTGTCGCCCCCTAATGAAACCGGTCTGATCTTCAGAGATTATTTTAGGAAGACAGGGATCCAGACGGCAAGCCAGCACCTTAGCCAATAGTTTGACATCCGAATTTAACAAACTTATGGGCCTCCAATTGCTACATTCATTTGGATTCTTATCCCGCTTGAGAATAAGTGAAATAGAGGCCTGAGTGAGAGTTAAGGGAAGAGAACCATTTGCTAAAGAATCATTATACATATCTAACAACAAAGGTGCCAGAAAAAAGTGGGATTATCCCAGTTTGGGGCATAAATATTTACAAACACAACTGACATATGAAAGAGAATGCCAACGACTATAACATAATGACCCTCACGATCCGCAATAATCTGTGATGGAGAGAAATTAACTCGTTTATGCATAACAATAGCTGTACCTCTGGCTCTGCTGTTAAAATTAGAATGAAACACCTGGCCTATCCAGGGTTTTCTTAATCTAACATGGTCTTTGACTCGCAGGTGTGTTTCCTGGAGAAAAATGATATCAGAATTCAAATTCTTAAGATGAGAAAACACTCGAGAACGTTTAATTGGCCCTCCCAAACCTCGAACATTCCAGCTAACTATGTTAACAGAGATACCTCTACTACTCAGCCCCGTATTTAGTCCAGCCATTTCACTGAAGCATGTGAGACAAAATCAGTGAAAAGGACTGAAGAGAAAAAGAAGAAAAAAAAGAAAAAAAACCCCACACAATTAAGTTTTAATTTCCTGAAAAAAAAAAAAATCTGTAAAAAAAAGAAGTAGGCTAATCCTTCCACAGCAGAGAAATTAATATTTTTTTATAAAAATCTATAAAAAGTGAGACATTGTGGACATCTTTTATTAATATTCATTTTTCATGACCAAAATAACATTATGCACAGTGAGGAGCCTACAGGTTACAAGCTTCACATATTAGAAAAATACAATAATAAAAAAACAACAAATCTTTTAATGCCTCGGTTGTCAAGGTTGTTTCAGATCAACACCTGCAAGTGACCACTAGGTGTCACCGTTGAGACGGGTGTCGGCACAATATGGCACATTTGCTTCAACTGTTTCATTGTTTCCCGAAGCCTCGATCTGCCCACCACTAGTTTAATCCAAGAACGAAACAGCATGTGTGCACGAGACAACAGCTGAAGACCATGAGGACCGAAGAGGAGGTGCAGGTGTGGGCCAAGGAGGATCATGGGAACTGTAGTGCAGACAATGACGATGACAGTGACAGTGAAGAAGACGATGACAGTGACAAAGAACGTGATGGTGACAGTACTTGTGTCCACAATAGCAGCCTTCAGTTTTCAGTTTTCAGTTCTAGCTCGTCCTGAGATTTACTCTATCTTCATATTTTGTTCTCCAGAAACATGATCTTGAGGTTGTTTGCAGAAGGCAGATCTGCCGGCGCTCACCGATTCAAGCTGATCTCCCCATTCAATCCTGATCTCCATTCCATCAGCTTTCTAGAATTATACAGGGCATAAACTGAGTTTAAACTGCACATTTACAGCATTTATAATACAGTCTTCTAATGAAATATAAACATTTAAACGGTGGCTGTAATAAAAACCTGTTTTCATGACAGATACATTCAAACATTCAGTAAATAATGAAGAACTCAACAACAGGTTAATTAGAAATATATGTAATATTAATAAAAATGCTCCTCTCTCTAGTTTATGGACATTCAAGTGAATGTAAATGTGATTCCCGATGACCTGAGCTCTTGTGAATTAGTGTCAGATATAATAGTTCATATAGCTCCAATAGTTCTTTATATCTGAAAGCCGATAACTGATATATTGCCTGATAAATCTAAATCTAAATGAGAGCCTGTTACATAAAAAAAAGTCTCACCATTAAAAGCCAAGCACACAATTATGATGTTCTCATGCTGATTTTAAATAGCCGATATGACAGCGCTGCACATGTTGCACTTTACTGTATTTTATACTACACTGAACTGTATTTTCCTTTTTTAAGTGATTCCAATCATTTTTCAAGCAATTTAAAACCATCATGTTGAACAGTCGCATCTGAAGAGTCTCAGCTGAAGGAAATAATACATTATTATTGGCTTTAATATATTGGCAAAATTTACTTATCAGGCCGATACAGATTACTATTAAAAATGGACATATGTCCGTATATATCGCGCATCCCTGACTGATGTGTTTCACTGAAGTGTCTCTCTCACCTCTGAACATGGTCTGAAGACTGTGATGAGACTGTGATGAAAGAAAGAAGCATTAGAGAATCATGTTAGTGAAATATTAAATATGAAAACAGAGGAATGATGTGTTGAGAGTTGATTTACTCCTGAAGCGTCACAGAGGATCTCATGAAGGACATTCACACAGCGAGACGTGACGAGACGATCAGATGAGACTGAAATAACAGGATCACTCAGTCTGTGTGGATCTGATCCTAAAAGACAATCAAAAAACGTGTGTGTGTGTGTGTGTGTGTGTGTGTGTGTGTGTGTATAATGTGTAGTTTGAGGACAGAAGCACACACGTGTGTATTCATGACTGTTATTGAAATTATCATCAGTGTGGGATTATTGACAGAATGAATAAAGTTTATTCAACAAATTCTCTGAACTTTTCTATATCTTTAAATGATAATGTTTTTCTGATGGTCTGTAATCAGTATTTTCAGTTCATGCGGTCCATGATGGTTCTTTGTGCACAATGTCTCATCATTATTGCTCAACTATAACATTTGCAATGGTTTTTAATGTCAACATATTTGCATAAAATCCATGTTTGCAGTAAATATAAACTCGCCAGGAGAAGAGCTGCTGTTCAGGCGTCCCTCAGCTTTAGCTTTTGTTTTAATCCTCCCCTTTGCAGTTACACACTTTCATGCTTTTCCCCTGTGGCTGATTTCTACACGCTCTTTTTCTTACTAATTTATTTTAAGACTTAATCTGTAGTTGTCAGACTAAAGTTGAGCAAAAACGCGCTCGGCATCCAATGGCTGTGAGGTTCAGGTTCTGACGTCTGTCTTGAGCGATTAAAATATGCAGATTGGGGGAGGAGTAAAACACAAGTGAAACTAAAAGCGGAACAAACTCTGAATGTTGCTCTACACTCGGTGAGGTTGTTTTCTACATCAACGTATTTTATGCAGGTATGTTCATTTATTGACGTAAACCATTGCAAACATAGGCAATATTAAGATTATTGTTTTTATGATGTGAATTGGGTTTATTTTCTAGGACGCATTTTCATGAGAAGATCATAAGTGGAGATAAAATATGGCGACGGGAAACGCACTAGGTAAGAGAGTGTCTGTTTACACCGTTTATTGTGTTCATTCATCTGGGTTACTTTCGTGTGAATAGTGCAGTTAATTTGGCTTGTAGTTAATTTTTGGCTTAGTTAATGCTCTCCATTAGTTTTTAAAAAAAAAATTTTTTTTTTTTTTTTTTTTTTTTTTTTGTAGGCCTATTAATGTCGTGTTAGATTTGTTAGTGCGGCTCTCAAATTCGTGATAAAACCGAAATTTCTATTGAAACATGAGCTGTAGCTTTTAATGACAAAGTTTTGTGTGTATGTGCGGGTGTCTGTCTGTATGTGGAGAGAAAGAGGAGAAACTTCCGCCTTTTTCTCGAGACTGTCCTCGCTGCAGCCTGTAGCGCGATGACGAACTTGATACTCGACGCGCATGCCCTGAACATGCATGTATGAATCTCTTATTTAATGTAATTTAAACTGTAATGCCGAGTTAAAGATAGAATAAATATATACAAAAGGTTTTCATTAGACACTACTCGCTATACTGGCTATAGAGTATATTGTATTTAAGCAACGAGGGTATAGTGTTTAAATAACCTATAACCTATGTATTATTATTATTATTATTATTATTATTTGTTTAATTCGATCCTTTATGTATACAAATAGACTGAAAATATCTATAACTATTTTTTTTTCACTCATAGTCTGTCTTATAGTCGTCTGTGTTATTTCATATTTCTGCAATGTAGCATTTATTCGTTCATGAATGAATCAAATATATTCATTTTCTCTCTCGCTCGCTGTGCTATAGCCCAGCGGTTTTCAATAGGTGAGGCGCGCCTCCCCTGGGGGGCGCCAAAGAGCCACAGGGGAGGCGCGACACGCAAAGAAAAAATAACTGTATGCAGCTCTATTGATATCGGTTTGTGTGTGCGATGCGAGTATTGGCTTTAAAATGCGTCGTTTCCTTGTCCCAAGTCAACAGAAGTCAGCATTAAGGGAGGTTACGGAGCCCGGGAAGTCACCTGTGTGAGTAAAAAAACGATCCGTGGCGACGGTTTTGCAATCCGTCCGCTCAGTTTATAAACAGTACTCACGAATTCTCAAACTGTTCCCTCGGATTAATAAACCGTACCCACGAGTTTCTAATCCGCGCTCTCATACTTGTTAACCGTGCCTTCAGTTTTTGCAATCTGTACCCACGTAGTATTGCGTGACGAGCAGTGTTCGAATTGTGTCAAAGCTCTTGGGGGGTCCCCCCCGCCCCTGCCCCCCAAAAAAACGTAATAATATACATATTTTCATTTATTTATTTCATATAACACTATAATTTCATTTACTTAACTTTTAGTGTTACAGAAAATGTTTTTGCAGCTGAGCATTAACAGGTTTTTCCTGGCTCAAAATGAGGCGTAGGTGCTAAAATCCCGACTATGTATTAAATAAGATAATAAAATGTGTATTTTTTGTAGAACATCATATAGCCGACTGTGTTTCCCACAGTAGCCTATTTTTGTGGGTTGAGCTCGGTACCTCTAGGGGGGTCCGGGGGTATTCCCCCCCGGAAGAAAATTTTGTACATTTTAAAGATAAATTCATTAATCTGGTGCAATTTGAGTCCCTCGAAACTGCTGTTAAAAATAAATAATCCACCCGCCAACCGCCCAAACCTATGATATTCTCTGATTTAGATATCTGCATATGATCATCACATTTCAATTATTAAAATTCTCAGTGTTAAGCATGATAATATGATAAAATATCACACTGAAGTAGGCTGATTTCAAATTAAGATTTATTTAAAATAAAAGTTCTTCTTGTGTCAAAATTACATTTCCAGCCTAAACAAAGGCTTTACTCCCTTCAAACTTAAATTGTCAATATTTCATTACATCACTGTTGTTTTTAGCTTTATAAAGGGCATTTCTTTCCCTAATTTTTACTCTCTATACTCTTTCCCTACTCTCAGGGAACTGAGGTTACGTTAGTAACCGAGTACGTTATTTCTTGTTTTATTTTTTTGATATTGAAAATTGTTTTAATCAGGGCATTTGTCCGGTTGGGCAAGTACAATTCTCTTTCACTTGTCCCTTAAAAAACACACGCACGTGTCCCGGACAAGCGTTAATGTCGAAATTCTATTCAGATCAATAAATTACCAAACAATCATAAAAGAAAGAAATATTATCTTACCGTCATTGTGAGGTGAAAATGAGGATCCACTCTGCCAGACTCTCGTGAAAGTGCTTATCTATAGCACGAAATTTATTTATCGTACCATTTATTCGCCAAAAATAGTTTTTGCGTGCATACAGTATGATAGGCTACACACTTTATGGCGTGTAATACGCACGTACTCCACAACCCTAATCCTACCCAATGGGTTTGCAGTGCGTATCATTTACAAGAAAAAAAAAAAAAAAAAAAAAAAAAAATTTGCCGTATAAATGGCACGATAAATAAAATGTATCTGTTTATAAATTCAACAGTCAGTAAATTCCTTCAGAAAACAGCGTGTGGCGCACTTGAGCGTCTTTTCAGACGCAAATCTAATTTGAATTACTTTCTAATGGGAGCGGCAGCGCAATACTTTGATTAAAAAAATATATAGGCTATATTACCTAATAAATTATGTTTCTATTATTTTAGTTTTAATGAAAAACCAGGGGACCCCCCGAGGTAATTTTTTTGGGCCTTATGGGGGGTCCCTTGATGCTTATGGGGGGTCCCGGACCCCCCCAGCCCCCCCAGCCCCCCCTCAATTCGAACACTGGCACGAGTTCATAATGCGGTGAATTCCCGTTCCCATTTACTTCACAATCTCGTTATAGAGAGACGCGCGTCACGATCTGTGCACTGCCGCGTCTCGCGCTCGTCATGCAGCCAGATTCAGTATCAGTGCACCTTATGAACTATGGCGTTAACTTGAACTGCATTTCTGTCAGTGCGTGACTACAGCTCGTTAATAAACTATATACAGCTCGTTTTTTTTTATTGATCCATTTCATACAATCCGTCTTCATTTGGCAAGTGCACTTGCGTGCACTTCAGCATTACAATGTGAGTAAATGTAGCCGTGTAAAATGTAAGGGATGATGCCACCCTTCTAGAACAATGTGCATTTACGTTTAAATTGTAACATATTTAATAGCATGGAATTACAGTGTAATTAGTGTTAGCCTATTAGGCTTCTTCAGTGCATTAGAGGTAATCTGATATTAGTGATTCTCATTTATCAAAACACTAAAACTGGTACCGTTTTGGAGAGAAATTGGGTATTTTTAATCTCTCTATTTAACCCATCTCATGGTGTGTGATGCTGAACTATCATATGAGTTTCTAAAGGTTTTTGAATTCTTTGCACAGTTATGAATATTGATATTTTATGTGCAACAATATATCAATATATTTATCAATATATCAGTGGCCTTTAGCCTAATTTTAAATTTTTTTTACATTTTTTTTTTTTTTTTTCAAATACTGTAATATGATTTAAATGGTGATGAGTGTACTGATTTGATGCATTTTAAAAAGATGGATGATAGATATTCTGCAATCTTTCTGACAAAGAACAAAATATAATGTGAATTACAGTAAGTGCTATTTTTTTTAATTTATAAATTGTAGTGTAGTGTTTATTATAAGGGGGTAGAATTCGCAGCTCAGTAGCCTACTCACTACTTACTACTCATGAGTACTTTTAAATAAGCTACTATTTTACTCTTACTCAAGTAGGTTTTTGGACAAGTACTTTTTACTCTACTCACACTACATTTTTTGGAATGTAATGGTACTTTTACTTGAGTATGTTTTTTCAGTACTCTTTCCACCACTGCTGATTTTGTTCGAGATGATGTGCATCTCTTTCAAATGTGAGCTTAAAGCCCAGACACACCGTGCCGATTTCAGCCGTCAGGTGTCGTCGGCGGTAGCTCTGGCACCGATTGCACATGTAAGCATGTTTTGTTGACTTGTGGTTAGGCCTACTGGTGTTCAGTGATTTTAAAAGTAGCCTCAATTAGACCTGCATGAAGTTGGAAATTATTTGCTGTTGCAAAGAATCGTTTATGAATGCACTTTTAAGAAAGTTGTGGAAATAAAATAATATTTACATTTTATCAGTTGTTATTGAAACTCATCATTGCCTGGAACACACAAAATATGGCATTTACTGCAGAGGCGTGTGTGGGTTAGGGCAGGCGGACGGGATTTTGGGGAAGGGGGGGCTCGGCTGTCCTTACCTACTTTAAGGGGAGGCTCACATTCACCCAATTTGAAAATCCCTGCTATAGCCTAAATGACATAGGCCTATTATAAGAGTTATACTAAAATAGCCTATCTAATGGATGAAGGAAAAGCGTAAATATTAATAAATACAGTGCATGTTCACAATAACAGTTAAAATATATAAAAGAATGATTTAAACTATGTTTTACTTAAACATTTAGATTAAATATGCCATTATCATTAATGGAGTTAAACACTTAAACTACATGAAATCATTACTGAGAAGTTACAACATTTTTTATATTCAATAAATACAGTGCTATTGTAACGGAGGCCAGCTAGTAGTTGCTGTGCGAGTAAACCTCACTCCTCTGATCTCAACAGGCGCTCTAGTAACAATCGCTAGAGGCTGCAGTCTTTAGCCTCCTTGTTAGAGCGGCTGACTCTCATGCCGGAGACCCGCGCGGAGCGGGGTGTGAAGGACCCGGTGAGAGGGGTTACACTATGCATAAGTTTAGACACCCATGCTAAAGTTGACTAAAAAGAGGAATAAAAAATCATCTTTTGGAAACTGAACTTAATGCCTTTATTATTTTTAATGCCTTAAAAATTAGGAAAAATCCAACCTTTAAGGACACCAATTTTCTTTGTGAATGAATAATGTATCGTAAATAAATAAATGTTCTTCCTTAAAATACATGGTGCATAAGTTAGTACACCCCTATGTTAAATTCCTATTAAAATAGCCCCACATCATCACATAGCCTTCACCATACCTAGAGATTGGCATGGGGTACTTTCCATAAGATCATCTCTCAATGCAAATTAGGGCTGGGTATTGTTAGGAATTTCACAATTCGATTCGATTTCGATTCTTGAGGCTTCGATTCGATTCGATTTCGATTCGATTCGATTCGATATTGATTTATTAGCTTCGATATCGATTCAATAATAAGTAAATACACAAGTAATTAAGTACCTGAGTATATATTTTTTTTATAAATAATGTGTGCAGTATTAACAATGTTTAAGAACAAATTGACCCCAGTATGTTTCCTGTCATGGTTTATTTAGCAGAACAAACTGTACAATATTGTACATGTGTTGAATACAAAACACAACTGTAACAAACAGGTGTTTTATTTAACACCTCTAAAGTGCATGTAACTGTAAGTAGTATATTTCTATCTTCCTATACATTCAAGTTATCAAATAAATGTAAACATAAGCACAAAATGTGCATAGTCATAAAAAAAGTGCAACCATAGATATTATAACATTACAGAGTGCTATTTTGTCAACACAATAAATAACACTGCCAATTAAAAGTTCCTATTTTTGCCCTTCGAAATATTATAAAGACATGGCTACAAGTGAGACTGTGTATCGTGATTCTGTTCTATTCTGCTAGTTGAAAATGTATTATGCAGTAACATAATATTACTCTGAGAGAGTGTGTGTGGTGATTTGTGCATAAGTTACATGTCAGCGCGGCATCGCTCGTCAAGTTCGTAGAGAGCTTATTCAGTCCATTTTAAATTCTGATTTTGGCCGCCTCTCAAATGGGTTAAACCATAGATATAACGTTATTGCCTATGAAGTTCAAGTAAATGCGCTAGAAAATCCGCGCTCATTCAAGGATGTGCATTTATTGCATGACGGAGAAAGCGCCGACGCCTGCAGGATTTCATCTGACGATAGCATATTATAATCAATCTGTTTCGTGAGAGCAGAACGAACAAGCCTTTATTGACGTTTTTAAATCTGAAAACTCCAAAAAGCAACGAAATTGTCAGACATCCATTAGTGCATGTTCACAGAGGAAAACAACTGAAATACAGCGCTGGTTGTTCTCTCGAACGATACAGATACAGATTTGACTCACTTCTGCAGCCGCGCTTGTACAACGCTGAACGCTCTCTCTAGAGTGTTGCCCACAGCGCCGCCACTGGCCGGCGGGCTGAATCGATTCATAGGATTTGATGAATCGATATTGAATTGAAAAACAAATAATTGCAATGCATTGATGAATCGATATTTTTACCCAGCCCTAATGCAAATCAAACCAGCTATTAGGCTATTTGGCCAGTGGAAAAGATTGAGAAAAAACTTTCTCTGAAATATATTGTACACTATTTGATGTATTTATTCAAAAACAAGGCAAGGATAGGCTACTAAATTATTTTTATCAATGTAATGTGACGCACATCCGTATTTCATATTTTCCTAATGTCTTTCCATGGGGGCTGGTGCCACCCCGTTATATTTTTTATGCAAATGAAATCCCTGGAGATAGATTAATAATGAATAAAGACATTTTATATATATATATACAGTATATATATTAATATAGCGTTGAATGCTCTACAAATAACTATTATATGTTGATTACAAACGATAGCTTATTAATTAGCCTGCATTACTTTGCATGAAAAATAGCGCTATCATGCCATTATCAAGAGAGCACTTAATCTATATCTAGGCAGACTTTCCTTCTAAATATTTTGAAATTGAGTGTATAGCTTATTATATACTTCTTGGGATTTTTCCGTACCCATGTTAACAGGTCACAAAATGTTTTTTTAAGGACTACAACAAACAGCTGGTAGAGACTACACAACATTCCTCCCGGGTTAGTGACATCACAAACCCTATAAGGGTGCTTTCACATCTGTAGTTCAGTTCATTTGGTCCGGACCAAGGGTGAAAAATGATACTTTGTAGCATTTTTCAGGCGTTTTGGTTCCTTTTCACACCAGACTGATCGCTCTGGTCCGAATCAGTTTGAGTTGATAAAACGAACCAAAATGCAGTCACGTGACTACATCCACATCACTCGTTGGCCAGATATGTCTGGCATTTCCACAACTGCACTTTGTTTGGTCAGAATTAACGTGCGGGAAAATCCGGCAGATAACACGCCGCTGTTTACTATGGAGAGACGACTGCGTGGGCTGATTGTATCCTTCGTCATATTTTATTATATAGTTTGTCTACTACACCACTTTAGACAAACAAGATTATTTGAGAATGAATCGAGGATGCGGCTGTTAATAATTTCTATCAGGCTCTGTCTGCACCTCCTCACAACTTAAAGTTTGTCCGCGAGTGCAAACTGTCAACAAACATTTCTCCTCATCCCATAATCACAGCACAGTTGACTATGGCAACTGGTTTAGTCCAAAAATGCGCAGTTCTTTGGCAGTTGGTTCTGTTCAAGGTCGGATCACGTTCTCACACAAACGAACCGCTCCAGAGTTCGTTTCAAAACGTACCAAGACCACCTCTTCGAGCAGGTCTCGGTACGCTTGTTTGGTCCGCTTTTGGTGCGCACCCGAGTGCGATTGCCGCATTCACACCTGCCCAAACGAACCGCACCAGTGGGGAAAACGAACTCTAGTGCGATTCAACCGAACTAAATGAGGCAGGTGTGAAAGCACCCTAATTTACATAACCGGGAACACGCAGTCCATGTTGAGAAAGGAAGAGGTGTTGTAGTCGAGTACATTTGTGAGTTCAAGCTCAAGCTGTCGCATCCGTCTTTCAAATGCAATACAGTACATGACACAAATGCAACAGCATGTCACTCTGTTGGCATCTTACAAGTTCCCACACGAGCGATTTATAGAATATAATGACAGAATATGCTAATTGAAGTTAGTTAACTCCACATCAGCAACATAAATTCATCAACTAACCATTCAGAAACGTCTTGTCGCATCTACGTGTTGTCACTTCTTCTTGAGTCTCTCCATCTTTGTCTGACTCCGGTTTAAAGGCAGAACAGTTTCTGACATTTTAGTGCTTGTAGGGTTGGGTATCGGTTGGGTTTTATCCGATACCAGTACCTACTCGGTATTTTTCAAACGGTTCCGGTGCTTAAACGGTTCTTGAAACGGTACTTAAGAAAACTAAACTGCACACACTTTATCAAAAAAATAATACCTCTGTGTGTGTGTGTGTGTGTGTGTGTGTGTGTGTGTGTGTGTGTGTGATTTTCTGAAAAAGATTTTCTGATTAAATGAAAAATTGTGCCCTTTAAAAGGCTACTGATGTAGCACAAAACACTTGAGTTAAGATCAAAATTTTGTCTTCTCATATTATGACTTTTACAGAACAGAGAAATATCTGACACTGAGCAGAAATATTTAACACACACAGTATAGCCTCATATAAATATACTTGATATTGATATACTTCATACTTGATATGCAAGATTTGCAGTTGGCATTAAAATACTAGACTTACCCGAAGAGGAACACTGGCAGCTGAACTTGAACTTTAGTCAAGCGTGTCAGAGGTTTTGGGTTCTATAATCCGCATTGGTGTTTTTTTTTTTTTTTTTTTTTTTTTTTTTTTAACCGATTATGCTCATCAGTGGTTGTATATCAAGCAGGGACACTTTGTGTCCATTATATTTTGAGATTTCACCAGAACGAATAGATAGGTTATGAGGCGCCATCTAGGGCTTAAATCAAACTTCATTCACGCACATATGAAACCCTTGCATACACGTATTATACTAGGTAGTCACACATACATGTATACTGCTGAATGCTCAAAATAATATATATGAAATGCACAACTTCTAAAGTCGCTCACGCACACACACGCAAACTCTACACACACTAGACGCGCGGAACTCTCCGCGCACATACTCATCTGAGACGCGAGCACACACACACACACACACACACTCACACAAACTCTCCGCGCACATACTCATCTGAGACGCGAGCACACACACACAAACTCTCCGCGCACATAATCATATAGACGGCGCCTCATAAATAGATCGATCTCCGCAACGTATTGAAGCGCGCGTCCGAGTGAAGTGCGGTGTGCGCGAGCCACGAGAAAACACTGTATCCGCGCCACTGATCGCAGCGGCAATGAGCACTTTGATCACTTGATTTAAAAAAACACATTTCAACGCTAGATCGTCTCTTATTTAACAAACGAACTAAATGAATGCTTTGCTGGTTAACTGGAGATGTTTTATTATTGGATCATTCGTGCCGCGAGATGTTTTATAGGGGGCGGAAAAAAAACGTCAGGCACCGAAATCAGGCACCGAAAGTTTCGTTCTTATTCGGTCTGGTTACTACCGTTTACGTCGGAACCGGTTCCCTATTGGAACCGGGTTTCGGTACCCAACCCTAAGTGCTTGTCTGTGTGAGGTAATAGGAGCTGCTAACACACACACACACACACACACACACACACACACACACTCTTGATTATTTTATTTTCAATGACCAATACTGATTAAAACAACACAGCATCCAAATATTCACAAAGAGCCTGTTATGTTTCACCTGACCATACAAACACTGCTAATAATCACAATCACATGAATAAATGAATAAATAGGTTCTGCATGTTAATGATAGAGGTGACATCGCTTTCTCCACACATGCAGACTGCCTATGACTGCTGACACAGAGCAGGATCTGGCTATTTGCTTAGAGGTCTTGTTACTCAGTCCAGCAATTTGCAAGCCTCTGACGCACAGTCTCACACACAAACAGTCTGTGCACATTAGGATGTGTGTCTCCGAAAATTAGGATGATCAGTTTTGTGCTGTAACCACACACTGCTAAAGCATTTGTTAATGACTGGTATTTTAACATTTTCTCAGTCCATGTAAGCATCAAAACAACAACCCACCTCCAGAATCTGAATGTTTTTAGAGAGTTCATTGACAACTACAGTGTCTGCAGTATTTAGGTATTCTCTGAGAACACTTCTTAGAGAGTTTAGGTAACTCCTGAGATTACAGCCCGGAAAGTACTGCGTAATTAAGACGAATTTACAGCTTAGCTTTTGGTAATTATAGTATACCTATGAAGTACTTGCATGTAAGTATAAGGGAACAATAATTATGCAAAGTGTAGGGAATAAAGGGGTAACAACCAGGAGAATTAAAACAATATTTATACTGTAAGTATTATAGAACTAAGGGGTACTTATTTTACTATTATGATACAACAATCTTACATACACTGAACATACACTGCATACCTTTTTGTAATAATTGTGTACCAATGCAAACTGTATAGGCTTTTTTTAATAAAACCGTATTCTGGACAAATGTGGGCAAAATAATTTTGATTTATTTTTAAAAGATACTTCCCTTGATCTGAGCGGTACAAGACTTGGCCACTTTTCCTAAGTTTGCCTCCTGAACACACACAATTTTTTTTGACTCAATTCTACAATGTTAAGTGGGTGAAAAAAAAATCCTTAATCTTGTATTTGGGTCAAAAATGGGCACCCATAGAAATGAATGGGAAAAAGTGAAAGTGAAAGTGACATTGAAAGTGAAAGTGACAGTGAAAGTGAAAGTGAAAGTAATGTAATTTAGAGCAAAAACTGTAATTTAGAGCATTCTTCTTGTTTTTTTGTAAAAATAAATCAATAGATCCAATACAATGCATATCTAACATACACACAAATGAAGGGCTGATCCTGTACAACATTCTCATCATGGCAAAAACTCACACTCAAAAAAATAAGCATAATTTACATAGAAAATATGGTACTTTTTGAAGTAAATAAATTCAAAAATACCCCCAAAATAAAAAAAACACACCATAAATGGATGGACAAAATTTTATCGAAGACAGTGATATAACATTTATAATAAATAAAAAATAGGATCACATCTGAGTCCTCTGTGCCCACATTTGTCCACAATTACAGAATTAAGGGCTATAAAGTGAATACGGTTTGAGGGCTACAATTACAGGGTACATATATATGCATTTATACAGTTTTTTTTTTTTGGTAGCAAAAGTGCAGATGCTTACATGCTTCAAGGAAACTATTGCTTTTTTTTTAATACTGGGAAATATACTCTTGTTCCATGTAGTTACAGGGTAAGTGTGATATTGCGGGCCGTAAATTAAAGTGGTGCTTGTTACCCTCTTGTTCCATGTCGTTACAGCACTGACTTGGAAAACTTTATGAATTGGTCCCAAATGTAAGATTGTTGTATCATAATAGTAAAATAAGTACCCCTTAGATCTACAATACTTACAGTATAAATATTGTTTTAATTCTCCTGGTTGTTACCCCTTTATTCCCCAAACTTTACATGTTGTTCCCTTATACTTACATGTAAGTACTTTATTGGTACACTATAATTACAAGTGAAAAGATAAAGTATAAAGTCGGCAACACCTAAGCTCCAAAATTATAAAAAATATTTATTTTTAAGACAATTATCGCATAGCGTATGTGACGTTTCGAGCACGCAGGCTCTTCATCAGACCAATGAAAGATTAAAATGTTCATAATAAAACAGAAAATAAAAATTATTTACAAGCAAGACTAGCCAAGATTACCTTTTTTGTACAAATTGATCAACTGCAGGGTTTTTTTTTTTTTTTTAACATATGGATGGATGACCATCGTCTGATGAAGAGCCTGCGTGCTCGAAACGTCACATACGCTATGCGATAATTGTCTTAAAAATAAATATTTTTGATAATTTTGGAGCTTAGGTGTTGCCGACTTTATACTTTATCTTTTCACTTGTTGTTTTTTAGTCAAGCACCCTATTTGAGACTGATGTGCGTGCTTTTGTTTCATTTTTCTACACTATAATTACAGAAATTTACACTGTAAAATCGCTTTAATTACCCAGTACTTTCCGGGCTGTAATCTAAAGAGATACCAGAGTTTATGTTATCATTCAGATTTGAAAACCAGCCAGTTTGAATAGTCTTATTTGTGTGTATTGCACTTTGTCCAGACACTTTGCACAGTTCTTGAGCTGTTATGTTTACGATGCGATCGTGGCACGCGATGTAAAGGCCTTTAAATGCAGGGCACCAGTTCATTATGTGCGCTGTAGATTCCATTGTTTTATCGCTGTGTAATAGACAGAATGGTTCGTGGTGTTTTGGAAACCAGAGAGAGGTTGTATTTGGCCGAGCTTTGATAACAAATTTTAGGATCCCTCCGAATTGTGTAACGCAGAGTGTGAGACTGCATGATCCGCGCACTGCAGGCATGCAAGTTT
This sequence comes from Squalius cephalus, assembly GCF_949319135.1. NCBI lineage: Eukaryota > Metazoa > Chordata > Actinopteri > Cypriniformes > Leuciscidae > Squalius > Squalius cephalus. The sequence continues at coordinate 3,859,096 of NC_137122.1, forward strand.
ACCTTGAAGGCGCAGGTTAACCCGATAATCGCGCTGCTGTGCTTGAAAATATTGGAGGATTTCATACCTGCACGTCCGGCTGTTCAGCTTCTTACTGGTTCCAGTGTGATGTATTATCGCCTCAGCACGAACATTTAGATCCATAATCTGCCCCTCGCTGACACTGACCTGCTCCCCGCCTGCATGTGCCAGTTCAACTGTATATTATTGTTGCTGTACAAGTCATTCAGATCGGGCCAATCCGAACGTACTCCGAATCCCGTGGCCCTGGTGTCCAGCTTTCCGCTAGGTTTCTTTCTGGAGCCAAGGAACCCTGGTTCTCCATCTGCAGCGCAGGGGACCTTGCGTTTGCTGAGATCCAGCAGCAGTGAGCGCCGGGCCACTTCTCCAACTGTAAGGTCGTCGTTATTCAGCATATGCAGTAAATGCTTTATTCTGGTAGCTGTATATATCCATTCAGTGTTGGGAATCCCCAGTCCCCCCTCTGATTTGCTCATAAAGAGAATACTTCTTGTTGTGGGTGTATTGAGATTTAACCATTTTCTTACCAGCTGCATGGTCTTACTGTTCAGCTCATTCAGATGCATTTTAGCAATGTGGACGTTGGCGAACAGATGTTGGATCTTAGACAGAGCTATATCCCGAACTGCCTGGAGTTTCATGCCGGTCGGTAGGGGACACTGGTCTATCAAGTCTAGTCTGCTGGAGTATTCATTACAGCTATCGCTCACTTGCTCTTGCCATTCTCCTGCAACATTAAACATGTGTCCTAAATAATTGTAAGATTTGTGTCTAGAATAAACTCTGAATGTGCTCCCAGCGATTGTGAATGATGGAGGCTGATCATACTTGGCTCTATACCATCTATTGCCACCGCTGCGTCGTTCGTAAAACACCGCGCATTTGTTGTTCTTCAAGTCCAGACCATTGCAGAAAGCAATCGGTACTTGACAGCATGTTGTTAATGACGTTCTCTTCTCTTGATACTATGAGAGAGAGAGAGAAACTTTATTGTCATTGTAGTTATACAACAAAATTTGTTTGGTAGCTCACAGAGGTCAGCAACCATAAAACAAGAAAGCAGCACACGTAACATAATAAATGTAATAAAAGTATAAAATATAATAAATAAATAAAAAGGCACTTAGTATAATAAATCAACAAGATAAATTTAAGGATAGAAATGTAACGGTATTTACAGTATAGTAGTTGAGTACATGAATGTCCCATAGAGTGTGTAGATAATAAAATATGACCCTATTTACAATGTGGTAATTTAGTGCAAACATTATTGTCCAATGAGTATTTTTGTGCATTAGCAGCAAACATGAGAAAGGGAAAACAGAGGAAGGGTTAACTATTTATGGGGGGGGGGGGCTACAGGGGAAAAAGCTGTTCTTAAGTGTGTGTGGGAGGGGTACAAAAAGATTATGTCCTGGATGAGTTGAATCCTTGATGTTGCTAGCTCGCTTCCGTAGGCGGCTATCATAGATCATATCAAGGTTCGGGAGTTTGATTCCTATGATCCTCTGAGCAGTTTTGACGGTCCGGGTCAAAGCTCGGCGGTTTTCTGCAGTGCAGCTGGAGTACCACACTGTGATGCAATAACAGAGGATGCTCTCTATTGTGATCCTGTAAAAATTTACTAAGAGCTGGGTTGGCACTTTTGTTTTTTTGAGTTCTTAGGAAAAAAGTCTCTGCTGCGCTTTCTTCACTAAGTAGGATGTGTTAATGGTCCATGTGAGATCTTTTGTTATGTGAAGACCCAGGAATTTGATGTCATTCACCCTCTCAACTTCCTCACCATTTATGTAGAGGGGGGGTGATGTTGTTCTCTTGACTCTCCTGTAGTCTACAACGATCTCCTTTGTTTTGGCAGTGTTCAGAACCAGACCGTTGTTCACACACCATTTGATTAGATGTTGGACATCCTCTCTGTAGTGAATCTCATTGTTTTCTGATATCCTTCCCACTATAGTGGTATCATCAGCAAACTTCACTATGGTGTTAGAAGAGGAGTGGATGGGTTTGCAGTCGTGTGTGAATAGGGTGAAAAGAGCTGGACTAAGAACGCATCCCTGCGGTGCTCCTGTGTTAATGGTGATAACAGATTATGTATGGCTGCCCACTCTGACATTCTGTGGTCTGTTAGTGAGGAAATCCAAAATTCATGAACAGAGTGTGGTGTTTAGTCCCAGGTCATTCAGCTTGTTTACAAGTTTGTATGGCACAATGGTGTTAAATGCCGAACTGAAATCTACAAATAGCATCCTAACATATGTATTGGGTACCGCTATTTCGACTTGTGACGTCACTTTTTTGCCCATTTTATAGGCTTACACAGGAGAACCACTAATCTATATGCGACATTCCCTGATTATTAGTGCAGATTCCCTCTTGTTAAGACATTAAGAATGAAATTGCACAAATGATAAATCGCCTAATTAAATCTTACTTATTTATTATTTAAATATTAATCAATCAATCATGTCACACTGAAAAGTTAATTCAAGCAACCAATTATTTATCTTTACAAGTTAAGGGTTTCAATCAATCATGTCACACTGAAAAGTTAATACTCATTCATTAAATTATCTTGAAAAAACTGACCACACTGGTCTTGGCTGGCGATCTTTACCCTTTCGCCCTGGAACCCATGATGTTGAAAGGCGATGGCCAGCTTTCACCCAAGACTCTACAAATGGAGTGGGGTCAAAGCTGTCTATTGGTGGCCCATTCAAATCCAAAAACAGGAGAGAGGTGAGACTGTCGATACGCAGTTTATTACGTCCTTTCCTGTCAGTGTCATTCAATGCAGAAAACCCTCTCTCGCATTCCGCAGAGGTTGCCAAATGGGTCTTGCTTGCAATTATGAGCCGTTTAAGTGTGTCTCCTTCCTTTCTGCCATGTCGAAAATCTCTGAAATCCTCTACTGCCTCCCTGCTTCGCTCTCCAAGCAACTTGGCAAACAAGTGAACCTCCGCTTCCCCATATAAAATGAGGTCTTCCTGCTTTTCTGGCCAGGTAGATTTATCAAGGGGCTGGATCAGTTTCACCAGATCATCGGCTGGCATGCGAGCAGTCAAGTTGTCCACAACTGCCTGAAAAAACTGATGTCTATTGATCTTTCCTGCATGGTCACCAACAAGGGTGACACCTTTGAACTGGCCAACTGACACACACTGCTCAGCCTTGGAGATAGACTTCCCACCCTGTGTTTTCATTGCTGAAAGGATTTTGACAGTCTGTTGCACATAGAAAAAACTGCTGACAAGTGAGGAGTCTCTTTGCTGCAATTTCAGCGAAAGGCTCTGCAGTTCTCTTAAGATGTCCTTCATGCAGGCCAGATCATACAGGAAAGTTGAACTAGTGAGATACTTATAAAGCCCAAGGCACTTCTTCCTCATAATGTCTGGGTTACTGGCATCTTCACTCTCTGTTCTGAAGAATTTGGCCAGGGCCGGGTAGTTTCTCCAGACAGCTTTCACAGTCTGAAAGCTGCTTGAGACCCACCTAATTGTAAATACCTGGCCAATCTTGAGCAGTTGTACATTAATATCTCCAGCTGCCTCAAGCAGCAACCGAGTGGTTTTGTGGGACTGGCTGAATAAACTATATAATTTAGAAATGAAAATCTCAAAATGGTTACAGCCAGAGACCGATTTAAGGGAGTCTGCTACAGGCAGTTCCAATCTGTGAGCTAGACAGTGAATACATTTTATCTTTGGGAATTCCTGCTTAAGCTTAGTAATTACACCAGATTTACTTCCAGTTAAAACTGAGGCCCCATCTGAAGCAACACTGATAAGATTATGTTGTAAAAAGCATCATCAAAGCCAGCTTCCCTCAGACTTCCTCTCAATGAATTATAAATGGAAGTGGCATCTGTGCCCTCCTTCAACTCAACTAGATCTAAGAAGACATTGTCAAGATCGCCATCTCCACTAACATCACATCGGATAAAAATGATCATGTATGCCCGCCCAAACGCAGTGCTCTCATCTATTGTAACAGAGATGCGGGAGTTCTTTTCTCTAATTGTTCTGACTAGATTTTTTTTCATTTCATCTGCAATGTGCTCTATGATTTCTGCGCAAGAGTGGTCTGATCGGTGCACCTCCCCCACTACAGCACCATTAAGTTCTTGAAGTGTCATAAGGGATGGCATCTTTTTGAATGCCAATCTCTCTTTAGCAACAGCATAAGCTGTTCTGAAGGAGCTGGTGGTTTCACGAATTAAATTAGCACTAATTTCCAAGATGTTTCTGGGTAATACATCTTTTCCCTCTGATGTTCAATCTCTATAGCTCTCTGGTGTGCTGCACTGTCACGGTGCTTGTAGATTTTCTTTGCCAGAGTTCTCTTAGAACAATTGCCAACTAGTCCATTTATCCATTGCTGTGAAAAGTGCATCCCAATATATTTGTCAGACAAGAGGAATGTCTTTGCGTCTCTGCAAGTGGCACAACCTAGCATTTGTCTTGAATATAACCATGGATTTCTATCTTTCCACCCCAGCCACTGTTCTTGTGTCCAGCAGAATGGCGTTATCCCTGTCTCCTCATGGTAAATCCCTATTATAAACTAAAGAAAAAGGCTATAAGCATGTGGTTTGGTGGCATACTATGCAGATTTCTGTCTAACAAACTCACCTCTTGGTCATGTCCTGCCTGCTCATCGCTCTGCTCCTGTCCACTACCTTCTCTTGCCTGCTCATGTTCACTACTTCCTGCTGCCTGTTCATTGTCCTGCTCCTGCAGAGGACATGTTTTCTTCATACACATTAACATTTTGTTAAATATATCAGCACTCATACCTTAATTACCTGTCTCTTAATTGTTATATGTCCTACTTACTGTTCTTTTACCACCAAAAAAATGCCTGATGTCTGCCACTGTCCCTTTTCTCTTACTCATAGTTGCTCTGTAAATGAATTAATTTCAAGTTTAAGTGACTTCTTTCACGTCAATCCCTTACAAAAAATAACTGCAGTACATTGAAGTACAACTGCTGGTTTGTTGACCCATTTGAGAGGTGGCCAAAATCAGAATTTAAAATGGACAGAATAAATTTCTCTACGAACTTGATGAGCGACTGTAAAAAAAGTGACATGTATGCACATAAATCACGGTCACACACACACACACTCTGAATAATATTGTAAGTTAGGCTACTGCATAATACATTTTCAACTAGCAGAATAGTAGGCTACAGAATCACGATACACAGCCTCACTTGTAGCTATGTTTTTTTTTTTTATATATTTTAATATTTCGAAGGGCAAAACAGAAACTTCTAACTATTGGCTTTACATAATTAACTGTCATTTAGCGCGCAGATACAAAAACCTCTTTCTTTTTTTAATTAGCTTTTTTTCTTTATCAGGCTCTTTTGTTTAGGTTCAGTAATTTTATTTTAAGGGCAACTAAAATTTAAGGGAAAAACCATTTAAGGGAAATTACTAAACCTAAACAAAGGAGCCTGATAAAAATGTTTGTTAAAAGAAAAATCTCAGACGGACTTAGAGGTTTTTGCATTTGAAGTCTTCATAGGCCTACCCTTTGTACTACTACACTATACTGCAGTTATGCTGTATCGTGCAACACAAACTTCACCCGCATAGATAATTAGCCCGCACATGACCATTATCTTCTTCTTTCGCGCGAACTCGCAGCGGTCGTTGTCCTAACAACGAGTCTCGTGAGCAGCTGACGCTCGTTACCGTCAGTCAGCGTCTTTTCCCGTAGTGTCTACTCCATAAAATACGTTTTGGTTGATTTCTTTTGTTGTGGAAATTCTTTTCTCAACTTTAAATAATAATTGGAAGACAGCTGGAAATTTCAAAAATTATAAAGATCTTTATTTCTTGCAAGAAATTGGCTGTTCACACATCAGTCAGAGTCTGATATGAGAAGGCGCTGACTTCTCCTTTTTGCCAAGCTTATATACCCTTAACACATCCTGGTCTGTCTCAAAAGATCGCCTTGGTTTACCTTAAAAGGCAACACGTCTTGTTCGAGATCTCTTCTAACATAAATTCTATCTAGACAGGACAATACCAAGTCTGCAAAAGTTTCCTGGAAATTAGCTGCTGCTCGATTTCACACATTTTGCCTATCTCTATTTTCATCAAAGCTGCGCACATACTTTTCACACTTGAAGTACACAATAGGTCACTTTGAGTACTCATAGTCTCTTTGCTACCCAGAACATTTTGCCCCTGCAAGCCTATATGATTATATTTCTTTAAATGCTTATAAGTACAAATACATGTTCAACATTAACACAAGTTGCACACATCTGAAAGTAAAAAACACGTCTAAATGTAAAATTTCCATTACAATCCACCCCATGTTCATTCAAAGAACATACACACAATTTGACATTTACTTCTCCTATAATCATAGTAATTTACAACAGGTAAATTTCCCCCATGGTCATTTCATTTCTTAGTCAAACTCATGTTCGCTCTCGTTCTCGTATACCTCATCTTCAGTCACTGTAACCTCAACTTCATCTTCTTCCCAACATTCTAATTCTAGCAATCTAATTCTATTTTCAGAAAAAAACTAATCATACCATAGTACATTGCCTTTTAACTTTAGTAGACCTTGAGTCAAGACCCTTAGGCCTTTAACAGGTTGATACCTGCTGATTAACCATTTTTCTTAACCTTATTTTGCTAGCTTTTAGGCTATTGTTTTACTTAGTCAGATCTATTTAAGGATCTGTGTAATAAAATCTAACCCAAAAAGTTCTATAATTTTCATTTTTATCCTTAACACAAATATACCGTAAATAATTGTATTATCTTGTTTCAAACAATGTCATTAATTTTAAAATTAACTCTCACCCAGCTGTTGCCATGAGAATAGCTTTAGCTGCTGATGTGCCCTTTTAATCATTAGTTACCAATCCTAAAATCCTATTTTTCCAGAATTAACTGATGGACATAACATGTCCTGCCTCTATTTGTTGGCAATGCGGAATAGTTCATAATGGATCCATTGATCCAGGTCATTAAATCTGTAACTTCATTCTGAATTAAAAAGCTTTTTAGAATTTTGCTTTGAGCAAATATTCTATTTCACTGAAATGTCTTAACTGTTTAGATTCATTTTAGTTTAAATTTAACATGTTTGGGTTACATTGTTCTTGGTCTAGGTTTTAACTTTGTGCTCCCTACATAATTATTTTTAATTCGTTGAAGACCTTTCTCAACAAAACAAGTCCATATTTCATTTATGGAAGCCTGGCTAAATTAGCAAGCACTGTTACTGTATTCCTAGATAGACTAGACCCACAGTCACCTCTCAGATATCAAATACAGAAATTAGACAATACATGAAAGGAACATTTCAATAATCACACTGGTAACTTCTTTAACTAATAATATCCAGAAATTAAATATGTTTCCCTAAATCAATCTCCTTTTGAAAGTTTTTCTTTTGCTATTTTAACAAATGGAAACACCTAAAAAATATTTAATGTAGTCATTAATTAATCGCTATAGAAGTTTACCCAATTATCTATTCGGACCTAGTCCAGCAAAGTAACTTCTCTTATTAGAGAACAACTATTACAACTATTCATTTTTTAGCATCTATGATATCTGAATTAGGGTTCTAAACCCCTCAAGTTTCTCCTCAAAAATAGTCCCTAGATTATTTTTATCTTTACAGTAATGTACCTATTTAGAGTCCTTATACTCTACAGAATTAAGACATTTTCCTCTTCTTAATTTACGAGTACCTGAATGTACCTATTAATTAGTAATTGTTCAAATCATGAGATCTATATCAATTCTTAGTCGCACAGTTTGATTGAAACTGAATAAAAACATCAATTATCATAACACACAATTAATTATTATGCTAAGCTTAAACCATTAGTTGGTTCACATCTTCCTCCAGATGTGTTGATCATCTCGTTGCCCCATGGACGTTGCATCTTCACCAGGGTGATTCTTTGCGAATCGTCGCAATGGGCTTCCCACGCCGGCAAGGGAGGAAAGTTACCAGCACTTCCTTTGTCCCTCACTCTACGCTTTGCGTTGTCGTTGGTGTCGGCGTTTGGGGTTGCTGAGGCTGGTTGGTGTAGTTTAAGTCGAGATGCTTGGACGGAGGTGTCACTGCACCCCAGATGGGACCTTGTTTGTGGAGTGAACCATTTCCTGGCTGCTTTCACCTGTGAATGGAGACCTTAAGTATTTTTGTTAATTCGTGACAACATGTATCATGTCGCCAGACTCATCTGGTTGTCCGACCGGTCGTCCTTTTTTGATGAGACCTGTAAAATTTCATGTTAAACAGCAACAAGACAATATTTTATATACATTTGGAACAGAATCAGTTCTGTTCGATGAGATCCATCATGACATCCTGTAAAAAGTTAAATATGGGGTAGACAGGGCAAGCTTGCTTGCTCTCTGCCTTCCCAAAGTTATACGCTGTGCGTGTTGCATTGTTTATTTCTGCCACAACAATAACCCAGCTCAGGATAGTTAGCCAAAATCATCCATGGCCATTATTTTATTGGGAATATTTTCTTCCCTGTTGGGTCATATTTTAACCTGTTTAGATACAGCTGTTTTGATTGACATCATTTATGTCTCTGAACACCATAATTCACACACTCACTTTCACACACTCCACACACCCTTCTCTGGCCAGAGATTCATTCATTCATTCATTCATGTCTGCCTTAGCAGTTTATGAACTGAATGGGGAACATATATTAGGAGTGGAATACCACCAAATCTGAACGGTAACAAAGTTCGACGACGACGGAAACTACTGAACGTAGACACACTGTGGCTTTCCCCTTGCGACAGTGTCTGAACGTTAGGATATCAATTTTCAATTGTCCGATGCAGTCATCATATGTTTAAGTTTACACAGTGAACGTAAACCTAACTTTTCAAAATCAAATAGATGAAACACTTTAAAATAATTGTATAGACCTACAATTGCAGTTGAGAGAATCCGTTTTAATTTCTCAAATGCAATTTGTCATTCTTTGCACAATTTAAATTTTTCAAACTTTTTGTTGTTGCTCATAAGCTATTTAAAAGAAGATTTAGAAATCTTCACACAATCTTTGATCCATGGACAAAAATAAAAAACATTTCTATCTCGCTGATGATGACAGCATGTGATTTCAAATGTTTATAGTTAGAAAACATTGTTTCTATTGAATCCAGAAAATGACCTTTTAAATGAAATGGAGTGACCAATATTTTTGTCAACCCACAATTTATATTTAAAGTTGGTCACCCAATCTCATTCTCATATGCACAAAAAAGTATCTTAGTTAAACATACAGTAAACCATTGACTCTTAGAATCTCATAGATCAAAACCGTTTTTCCACACTGTCTCCCAGGGATAACGGGATACAAATTCTAGACGCCTTCATATAAAAAGTATAATATTTAAACACGTTCAATTCATTTAGTACTATTTATTCATCACTTTAACAGTTCTGATTCCCTTAATATTTTCTCTTATAGTGACTGTTTGTAAACCCTGTGCTCTCAGATGGCCACACATTTTGTCAGCCACCAATCTTTTAGTCACACTGTTTCACAAAAAGCCCCATTCTCTCCACTCTGCAGTCTGTGGTTTAGCTAAAAAGATGTGAGGGACGGCCCCCTCCACATCATACAGTGATGCTTGGCTATCAGTCAATTCAACCTTCACAGCACACCATTTATCTGACCAAATTAACTCTGAGGTTTTTAGTTCCTCAATCTCTAGTTCAGACCATTTTTCAGCAAAAATTTAATCTGGCTCACTGCTAACATGACATGTGCAATGCAAATCACTTTCTTCCATGAAATCATGGTCAGGAGGCATCCTATTTGTGTCTTTGTTTTGCAGACCACACTGAGGAGTGCTCCATTCAAAAACATATAATGTTTCAGTTGGCATTCGCACCATACTCATATCAGCAGTGAGGCCACTGTCATCACAATACAAGTTCAGCTTTAGTTTACACATCAAATCTCTTCCCAGAAGATTACAAGGACAGGTAGTAGTTACAAGAAAAGCATGAGAAAATGAGCGATCACCAATCTGACAAGACAAATCTGCTGTATATGGTTCCTTTACCAGATGCCCTGTGGCACTTCTGGAGGTTGCCCATTTTCCAGATAATACAGTTAAATCAGGCAATTGTTCATTTTTAATTACTGAGTTCGTCACTCCACTGTCAATTTAGAACTTAATTTTCTTTCCCTCGACACTAATGTCAATCATTGGTAATTTTGCAAATGCTTTATACCAAAAGTTCAGTGTCAGCAAGCATATTTTCTTCATTGCAAGAAACAGCAAGCACATTTTCTTCATTGCAAGGAGCAGAAAAAGAGATAAGATTAGACATATTTACCACCTGGGAGTCAGACCCTTCACCGTCGCTCCCCTCCCCCTCCTTCTTTCAATCTCCTTGTGGCTTTGGTGGCTGTTGGAATCCTCTCTTCTTTGGAGGATCCGGACAGTCATTTCTCCAGTGTCCTTTTCGCCCACAATTTAACAAGCTTCAGGGTCCATTGCGGGTTGGTCACCCATTCCACGTCCTCTTCCTCCTCTGCCTAGTCCTCTTCTGCCACCTCTTCCTCCTCCTCTTGAGTAATTTTTCATCATCAACCCTCCCATCTTCAGCAGAGCCAGTTGAGTGTTTTTGTCAGTCTTTTTCTGTTTGTTCTTGGCTTGGTCTCTCAGCAGCCTTTGTTGATGTGTTGCGTGTCGTCGGATTTCTTCCAGCCGCGCTTGGTGGTACCCCACACAAGACGTTTTGACCTTTTTCCCTATTTCAGGGTCCAGACCGTCCAGAAAAACAGTTTTCAGATACTTATCTTTGATTGTCTGGCCTGTGCTTCTCTTTGGGTTGGTGAACATTTACGAATTTTGGAGATGGAGGAGTGTAGTCTGGAGGAGCAGAGGGCAGGGTGATCGAACCTAGCAGGCTTCGATATGGGTGTTTTGGTGGTCTTGCTTGCAGACTCGTTCCCTCTTCTTCTTTGCCTTCCTCAGGATCTTGACCTCCCATTGCTCCTGGTTGTCTTTGTGGTTCGTGGAGGGCCACTGCTGGTGGTGGTTGGTAGGGGGAGTAGGGAGCCGGACAGCGGTCGTCCTCAGCCAGGCGGGTTTTCATGCATCTCATTTCCTCGGAAGAATTAGAAACAGAGTTTAGTAAAGTTTTTCTGGCTTCCTCTGCCTTGGTCTCTCTACTATTTGCACTCTCTAATGGTGCTAATGCTGCGTTTATCTGTCTTCTTTGTCTGGTAATTGCCTCATTTAACCATACATCTATAATTCGACCATCAAAGTCATAATTATCTTTTTCTGTATATTTTTGGACTTGCTTTTTGTCCAATTTTCCTTTGTCTTTTGCAGATGGCTTACACTCAGACATTAAACACACATTAAATCCGTACAATATTATTAACTGTGGTATCCTATGATGCCACCCCGTTCCATTTTCCTTGGTCATGGAACAATAATTCCCTTTTGAGAAATCCACTGTCTCCAACTCTTTATCATTAACATTACTCATTTTTGCACTAATTTTACTCAACAGTATTTATATTTGCGTATTTAAATTTTTCCGCTGCGTGGTCACCACGCACTATATTTACTGTGTTAATTCTTCCCCCCAGCGTGGCCACCACGCCTGCCTAAATCCGTCAATTTAGGACTTTCAAAATGCCCACATCCGTCGATGCTAGGTCTTTTTCCCAAACAAGTGCCTTCTTAAATGTTCGAAAATTACTATCAGGCTTATTTCAAACAGCACCTTGTCTGGACGTTTGAGAAATTACTATCAGGCTTATTCTCAAACTCTGGCCCTTCTGGGAAAACAATTAACACATGGCATTTGAGAAATTACTATCAGGCTTATTCTCAAACCCTGTTTGGAAATTACTTTCAGGCTTATTCCAAACTCCTGACCCTTTTAGGAAAAATATTCAATACGCAAATAATTTTCTTATTTACTCACGTAAATAATTTTCCCTCACCGTGCTTTTGCAGCTTGGTTCTTTTATTCGGGATCGCGTCCACCTAGGCCTGCCGTGGTGTCCACAATTCTCCCGTCCCTTGCATTTTTAGCGTTGGGGTATCGGAGCCAGAGACTTCTTGTCTTTGGGATGTTCAATCAATTGCTTCGTCCACGGAGGTCATCAGCTTTGCGATTCCCATCCTCGTCGCCATTTGTTGTGGAAATTCTTTTCTCAACTTTAAATAATAATTGGAAGACAGCTGGAAATTTCAAAAATTATAAAGATCTTTATTTCTTGCAAGAAATTGGCTGTTCACACATCAGTCAGAGTCTGATATGAGAAGGCGCTGACTTCTCCTTTTTGCCAAGCTTATATACCCTTAACACATCCTGGTCTGTCTCAAAAGATCGCCTTGGTTTACCTTAAAAGGCAACACGTCTTGTTCGAGATCTCTTCTAACATAAATTCTATCTAGACAGGACAATACCAAGTCTGCAAAAGTTTCCTGGAAATTAGCTGCTGCTCGATTTCACACATTTTGCCTATCTCTATTTTCATCAAAGCTGCGCACATACTTTTCACACTTGAAGTACACAATAGGTCACTTTGAGTACTCATAGTCTCTTTGCTACCCAGAACATTTTGCCCCTGCAAGCCTATATGATTATATTTCTTTAAATGCTTATAAGTACAAATACATGTTCAACATTAACACAAGTTGCACACATCTGAAAGTAAAAAACACGTCTAAATGTAAAATTTCCATTACACTTTACTGACAACATCGTTCAATGAACACAATTAAAACACAAAGACATGACAGCATTACAGCCCGTTGTCATTCACATCACAAGTGGAAAGGAAGAGAAGCATTTTCTGGAAGAAAAGTTCATTAGGCGAGGTGGAACCTTGGTTATATTGAGTTACAGTATTATTGTAGTAGGCACTACTTCAGTTGTATTGCAGTAAACTGCAGTTGTACTACAGCTATACTTAAATAGTAGTGCCGTTTTTTTCGTGTCCAAAAAAATTAATTTTTATACTTGTAACAGAAACGGCAGTATTCTGAAAAACTGCAGTAAGCGGGATGTTTTGAAATGTTAACATCAAATATTAAAATACAAAACTATCTTTTAATAATTGTTACACTTGCTGTAGTGGTGTATGTTCAGGAGTGAAGAAATCGCGCGCCACTCTAACTTATGTTGTTCAGGGCGAGAGTGAAGACCTAGTATCTCGCGCCTAAATACAGATAGAGCTAGCTTCTGCAGCAGTTCAAACACACATTTTGAGCACGTTTCCATCCAACAACCTTGTCCATGAGATAATAAACAACTTCTTGCATTAATGCAACCATTCATGGCTTAGTTTCACCAAGTGACGGGACAATATTTGCTTGGTACAGAGAGCTTCAGGAGCTGCGTGAACATTTTAGCTAGCTAACGTTAGCTAGACTACGACTTCATTATATAGAATGAGAGAAACACTGAACAACCAAATTAGGACAGTTCTGAAAACCTGTTTAAATGACGAGCTGCTCATAACATTTAGCACAAAGTACAACACATGATACATGGGAGTCAAAACCATAGGCAAAGATTAATGTTGATTCCATAGATATCATATAAAGGCTTTATATGATATTTATGGTTGATTCAACCACTTACTCTTAATTTTTCACTGACACATCAGCGCCTGCGCCACTACCGAGTACGTACGTTTTGACAGCTAGTGAAGTGATATAAAAAAACCATGGTAAAGAACAGAGGCTGAACGTACCAGAAAAATGGTACAGCCCGATGGGGGGTTGGGTTTGAAATCGTATTTCATTAGATTATTTCCTGAATTGTTGATATGTGGTGGTAATACATACTGCATTTAAATACATACTATTTTGGATAGGCTAACATTATATTTAATTTTTTTTTTTAAATCAGTACCCCCCAACTATTATTTTCATCCCTTTTGGGAGGTACCAAGTCTCATCTAGGGGGGTCGGACCCCCCCAATACCCCCCGTAATTCGAACTGTGGTCACAGCGGCTCGTGGAAAGGCACAGCTACTTTATGCAGGCTGTGTGCGTTTGTCTGTGGATCGACTGTTTTGAAACTTATATGGTAGTTTCATCGCCCCTAGACCTCTGCTATCATGAAAAATGCCAGGAAATTTCATTGTTGACAATATGGGACCTTTAAGAGCAGTGAGTGATTTTGTTCTTTGATTTACAGGTTTTACGGGTTTATTAGGCTGCTGTCACTTTAAGGTTTGAAGAACATGACCTGACACGCATCTGATTTCCTCACAACTCTTTGCATTCATTTAACACTTTTTAACTCATTTAAGATTGTTCTTACCAGGATACTCTACAATGCGGACATTTTCAGTCATGAGCTAAAACTCATGAACTAAAAGCATGAACTCAACGTGGCCATGCACTGTCTGAAGCGGGAGTGTGTGTGTGTTTGTGTGTCACACAGGAGATTCACAGATGTGCGTCAGTACAGATTTAAGTTCTTATTTCTGCTTCTTATCGCGCTTGAATGAATTATATTGTGACCATACACTGTAGCGCAGCCAAAGGACGACAGAAAAAAACTGATGCTACGTTAATTGTGTGAAATATACAAATTAATTGAATGCATTTAACGCAATCATTTTGACAGCCCTAAACTAAATACATCGTAATTGGCTACAATGCATGCACTGGTTACTTTACTTCCTGAACAAGTGCGCACCCGAGTCCATGTTTATTTCACATTCCCGTCAATCGCAGCACAGTTCGAGTGCAACAGAACTCAGACCCCCTCCTTCAGGTCGTCTAGGGTTCCGTACTCTGGTGCACACCCAGGTCAGCAAGACAGCTTTCACATTAACGGTTTTTCATGCGAGCCGTGCCCCGTCCCGAACTAAACTGCTAGTGCAAAAATGCCCTAAGAATAATTTGTTCCTGTTGTTTTTCTCTTGTGTGTTTCTAGCAGATGCAAATGTGGATTATAAAACAGACTATAAATATTTTTGTCTCTTTCAGAGATGTCGGAGATCAGCTCTGGTCCAGATGATCCAGTGATCCGGGTTCTTCTGATGGGCAGGAAGGGTTCTGGGAAAAGCTCATCTGGAAACACTATACTGGGAGAAAGAAAGTTTAAAATCCACAAACATAAGAAGCAGCATGAAGCTGAAGTGTGTGAGGGTAGAACACAGATCGGAGAGAAGCAGGTGTGTGTGATTGATTGTCCAGATCTACTGGATCCAGATCTGAATGAAGAGAAGCTGGAGAAGATGAAGGATCAGCTGGTCTCTGGATGTTCATCAGGACTCAGTGCAGTTCTGCTCACCGTTCCTCTAGAGGAACCTGTGGGAAACGAGGAGGAGATCCTGGACTATATTAAAGGTTTATTAGGTCCTGAAGTTCAGAAGTACATCATGATTCTGTTCACACGTGGAGATGAACTGGAGGATCTGGATGAACCGCAGACCATTGATGAATATCTACAAGATCATGATGATCTCCAGCGACTGGTGACTGAATGTGGAGGAAACTTTCACTGTTTCAATAACAAGAGTAAATCAGGTGATCAGACACGAGAACTACTGCAGAAGATTGAAGGAATGATGGAGGACAATAGGGGGAAATTTGTCATGGCTAAAATGAACAGGAGTAACAGCAAAGGCGACCCTGGTGTCAACTGTAAGATGATGATGATTATTATTAGTATTTCTAATTACAAATTTCCTTGAATGTTAATGTTACACTGATCTTAAAGGTTTATTGAGAATATTGAGATTTTATTCACCAACACATTGATGTGGTTTGATGTTTCTGTTTTAGTTTCAGATAAAGATCCAGATAAGATTGATGTGATTCCTGTGAGGAAAGACCAGATCAGACTGGTTCTGCTGGGAAAAACTGGATGTGGGAAAAGTGCCACTGGAAACACCATCATCGGCAGAAACGTGTTTAAATCTACAGCCGGTTCAAACTCTGTGACGAAACAGTGTCGGGCAGAAACTACAGTGAGGATGGGTAAAGAGATCACAGTGATCGACACTCCTGGACTGTATGATACTGAACTCACTGATGAGCAGGTTATTATTGAAGTAAGGAAATGCATAAAATACGCTTCTCCTGGACCACATGCTTGTATTATCGTCATTAAAGTGGGTCGATTCACTGAGGAGGAGAAAAACACAATAAAGATCCTCAAAAAAGTGTTTGGAGAACAGATACTAAAATACACCATGATCATCTTCACTCACAAAAACCAGTTGGAGAAAGAAGAGCAAACTAGTCATCAGTTTTTACAGCACTGTGATCCAAATCTTAGAAAACTCATACACAGTTGTGGAAACCGGTTCTTCTGTCTGGACAACAAGTCCTCCAGTTTCCCACAGTCCAGAGATCTGATCAGTAATATAGAGAAGATGGTAGAGGAAAATGGAGGGAAGCACTTGGAACATGATGTGTTTGAGAGAAAAGAGAAATACATTCTGGAGATTTGGATGATTTCGGTGATTCAGAAGCTTCAGAAGAAGAGACAGTCTCTCAAACGAAAAGATACAAAAGGTCACGGAAGAAACTGGTTCATTAAAGCAGCACTCAGTAGCTTCGGGATTTCTTCGCTGTATTCTCGCTTTTTGCTCGCAGGTTTCTCTCTAGAGCTCCCCCCACAGCTTCGGAATAGATATTTGACAACACTGTTGTAAAAACTCGTTGGTGATTCTCAGACACCAGAGGCTAGTAGATCAACGACATCAAAGCAGATGGGACATTCTTTAAAACGTCTTCTTCATTCGGGTTCGGACAGCGTGAGGGAGCGCAATAATGACAGCATTTGAGCAGATTTCTTTTGGCCGTAAAGCAATTGTTTACATCGCGAGACCTGATACCACGCGATACTTCCTGACGCGGTGGTCCGCCGGCTCAAAGTTGCAAATGCGGATTTTCCGCTCACGGGCACCAGGGGGGTGCGAAACGACCACCATTCACCCCGAAATAAGTAATATAACCATTTCCAATGACTCCGAAGCTGTTCAGTTAAGGTAAAAAAGTTACTTAGTTCACCTTTAAAGCAGCCTGTGGAACCGCGTGGAGCACCTGAAGGGCAGCCACCTCAGGATAAAGAAACCTATTGTTGTGTATTTCTGTGATTCACAGTTGACAAGCTCCTTCAACTAATTATATTGATAATAACAAGACTATTTTTGTATTTTATCAATATTTTGATCTATGAATAGACTTACAAAATTAAGAATAAATTTTGTTTATTGTCCTCCTTTGCTTATAAAAGATTACACCACACTGTATAGTTCATACAGTAATGATATGCAACAATCACTGCAATACAACATTGCACTGCATGTACTCCACTTGACACTGTCGTAAGACTTGAGAAATTAGATAAATGCCAGGCAGTTTACTTGAGGCCCTGAGAGGACAAAGGACCTCTCTGGACATTAACATATGAACTCACCCTTGTGCACTATCGAGACGAAAGTCTCACCTCCGAGTCATCCTAATCTACATTTCTTTCCCTCTTCCCTCACCCTCTCTCTCTCTCTCTCATGCTCAGACCACCTGAATTCACCCAGAATATATATAGTTTAATTCCAAATAAGTAAAACAAAAGGTAATAACAACTGGCACTGGCACACAAAGGAAGGTGGTCTCCTGGCAAATGGTCTCGTACCCTTCAAATTACCATTGTACATGTAGTACATGTTTCCATGTGAAAGATGTTCTGTCTATATAATGGGATGCAGCCAAGGACTCTTGGCCTTCTGTACCTCAGATGAGCCCAGATACTGAGAGTGACTCTTACTTAAGAGTAAACTCTTAGCATCATTTATCTTAATGTTGGGTTCGCATCTCTTCTCTTTATTCCAGAGCATTTGATGTTTTGTATTGATTATCTTTGAAGTGATTATGAAATTGGCATGATACATTTACCTGACATAATAAATTGTAAACATTTGATTATTCTAACTGACTTTGACATTATTTTCATTAAATGTCATGAAAGAAATGTCATTAATTTCATGCCATTTCATTAAGAGTTAAAAAGGAATAATCAAACATTCGCTCACATTTAATGATGCACAGATATCATTAAAAATTTGCATTTATGTAGTCAGATGAAATAACGAGAGAATACATATGAGAAAACGCTGGTCGTCTGCCGGATTTTGGGCCGATCAAGCGTGAGCTTACACTGTGTAAAACTAATAATTGCATCACTCTAATCTACATTGTTAATATGTTATGTCAGTGTTTGATTATAGCTGTATATAGAAGGAGTGTAAATCTGACACGTCTGGAAAACTAGTCAAGACGAGCAAATATGAATATTACTCATTACTCATATTACTCATCTGTAATGTATATAATATAAGGAAAATTTGGCAGTTTTGTATGTATTTTATTGTATATTTTTGTCTGTTCAGTAAGAGATTATTCTTTAAGACTTAAATCTGTAGGGAGGCAGTTTCCATATTCTTTCTTTGTCTTCATGTCCATCTGTTTTTATGCTTATAGAAAGCCCTTACATTTTTGTTTCTAGGAAGGTAGGTCTATAGACTGCTTTTCTTTTGTAGTTAGTGGGATGTTTTGGTTGTTATGTTGGCCTTGACCCCTCCTGAAACTTAATTTAGCTTCCTTTGTGAATAAAATAGTTTTCTTTCGCTTATTAAATGCTTGGTCTGGAAATTCTTTATAGCATATTTTTTTTAACAATGTTTTAGAAATAACAGTTACTTTACAAGAATGACCTGGATTAAGTTTGTGAAACACTCTCTGTACAAAATTCACTGCATCAGCAACTACACGGTTACTGCCTTTAAATAAAGCATCTTGCAGCATATCATCAGTGTTTCAGAATATATTCAGTGTTTCTTGGTCTTCTTCTAGACTGAAGCAAAGGCTCTACTCTCCAGCACAACGGTAACCTCAAACACAAATGCTGCTAAATGGCACTACAAGTGGTTCATTGCCTTGTAATCATAGGGGAACCACTTAAATGCTACAGTGGGGCAAAAAAGTATTTAGTCAGCCACCAATTGTGCAAGTTCTCCCACTTAAAAAGATGAGAGAGGCCTGTAATTTTCATCATAGGTATACCTCAACTATAAGAGACAAAATGAGGAAAAAAAATCCAGAAAATCACATTGTCTGATTTTTAAAGAATTTATTTGCAAATTATGATGGAAAATAAGTATTTGGTCAATAACAAAAGTTCATCTCAATACTTTGTTATATACCCTTTGTTGGCAATGACAGAGGTCAAACGTTTTCTGTAAGTCTTCACAAGGTTTTCACACACTGTTGCTGGTATTTTGGCCCATTTCTCCATGCAGATCTCCTCTAGAGCAGTGATGTTTTGGGGCTGTCGCTGGGCAAAACTCCCTCCAAAGATTATCTATGGGGTTGAGATCTGGAGACTGGCTAGGCCACTCCAAGACCTTGAAATGCTTCTTACGAAGCCACTCCTTCATTGCCCGGGCGGTGTGTTTGGGATCATTGTCATGCTTAAAGACCCAGCCATGTTTCATCTTCAATGCCCTTGCTGATGGAAGGAGGTTTTCACTCAAAATCTCACGATACATGGCCCCATTCATTCTTTACTTTACACGGATCAGTCGTCCTGGTTCCTTTGCAGAAAAACAGCCCCAAAGCATGATGTTTCCACCCCCATGCTTCACAGTAGGTATGGTGTTCATTCTCCTCCAAACACGACGAGTTGAGTTTTTACCAAAAAGTTCTATTTTGGTTTCATCTGACCATATGAATTCTCCCAATCCTCTTCTGGATCATCCAAATGCTCTCTAGCAAACTTCAGACGGGCCTGGACATGTACTGGCTTAAGCAGGGGGACACGTCTGGCACTGCAGGATTTGAGTCCCTGGAGACGTAGTATGTTACTGATGGTAGCCTTTGTTACTTTGGTCCCAGCTCTCTGCAGGTCATTCACTAGGTCTCCCCGTGTGGTTCTGGGATTTTTGCTCACAGTTCTTGTGATCATTTTGACCCCACGGGGTGAGATCTTGCGTGGAGCCCCAGATCGAGGGAGATTATCAGTGGTCTTGAATGTCTTCCATTTTCTAATAATTGCTCCCACAGTTGATTTCTTCACACCAAGCTGCTTACCTATTGCAGATTCAGTCTTCCCAGCCTGGTGCAGGTCTACAATTTTGTTTCTGGTGTCCTTTGACAGCTCTTTGGCTTTGGCCTTGGCCATAGTGGAGTTTGTAGTGACTGTTTGAGGTTGTGGACAGGTGTCTTTTATACTGATAACAAAGTTCAAACAGGTGCCATTAATACAGGTAACGAGTGGAGGACAGAGGAGCCTCTTAAAGAAGAAGTTACAGGTCTGTGAGAGCCAGAAATTCTGCTTGTTTGTAGGTGACCAAATACTTATTTTACCGAGGAATTTACCAATTAATTCATTAAAAATCCTACAATGTGATTTTATGGATTTTTTTTCTCATTTTGTCTCTCATAGTTGAAGTGTACCTGTAACAGTTTGGGTTTTGTTTTATTGTCATTGTCATGTTTCTGTGTCTTATCATGTGATCCCCTGTTCTTGTCATGTGATCCTGCCATGTGTTCCATGTTGTCATTGGTTTAAATGTTCACAGGTGTCCCTTGTCTCGTTGTTAGTCCTCTGTGTATTTAAACCCTGTGTTTCAGTCTGTTCCTTGTCTGTCGTTAACTTTGTATGTTGGTTGTCCTGAGTCCTGGAAGTTTAGAGTTTGTTGAAATAAAAGACTACTGCTGCATTTGGTTCCTCCATTCTTCCCTGCTTCAACCTTGTTGTGTTGCCAGATTCTAATATGAAATATTCTGATAAATCCCTTAAATTGGAACCGCTCCTAAATGATTTACATGTTTCAAAGGTAACTGACAAAATTGAAATATATATGGACGATCTTTTAGTTGCACGACTCCAGAAAGACCACGCCAGAGAACTCCATAAAGCTAAGAAAACGGAGAAGAGGAAGAAGAAGGACCCAACAACCACAGAACAGGCTGACATATCAAAGCCAACAAGTTATGAGGATTTTAAGGCCGATGGAGAAGTTGCATAAAAGATTACTTAGTATTGTAAGGGGTGTTATGTTGGAGAATCAGTTTAAATGTCCAAATTGTGAAGTATCCTGTTTACAGGAGAAGTTTGAATCACTCGATGCAAACTAGCCCTGTAAAAATGTTTTGTAGTTTAAGTGTGATTGCTTGCAAAAGAAGCTTGCAACGCTAGATGCATGTTGCAGGCTTGCTTTGTAACCACAGTGTTTGTGGTTTCCTTTGATCTCTCTGAGTGAGTTCAGTGGAACAACAGGTGTTAAGGCCATGCCTGCTTAGTTGACCTTTTAGCACGGTTTAAGAAGATGGAAAGAGGCCTCCTCACAGTTAGTGATGAGGCGAGAAGCGAGCTGTGGTTTTAACACCTGCAGGCCAAGAAACGGTCAAAATGTATATTAAGCTCTTTAGCGTAGGTGGTGCATATGAGATAGCCTATACACGCATGCTTATTGCATAACAGCTTTAGGGTCATGGAAAATTCCAGACCCATTGTTTTATTCTTCTAAGAATTGCTTCATTGTAAGGGACAGCCCTAAATGCTTAAGACGGCCCCCATTAAACCATATAAAAGGTTTTGTTTCCAGTAGCTCGGGGCCGCAATTCGAGGTGAAGACCTATACGCATTTCTGTTATTTTTTCCTTTTTTGAATTTATTGTCTTTGTATTATTCTGATACCTTTTTAAGTAAAACTAAACCATTTTTGATGATTCGAAAAACTTTTTAAACCAGTCTCAGAGTGATTTTTTCCTAGAAGTATCTTTACTTTGTCATAGTTAAGATATTGATACTAATACAAAAGCCCAGTGAAACGGATCCCGGACTGAACTGGATCGGACACCGCCGAGGACCCTGAAGCCATTTATAACATCTTTAACCAGCCAGACAGCAGGTGACTGCGAGCTGGATCCGTCTTCAAACCGGCAAATCCGCGTCACAGTCACCTCCGTTTCACTGCTCTAAAACGGATCCAGCCCGGGCCCGGTTTCAGTGGGCGGGAACAACAGTCGCAAAACAGATTCGGGCCGTATCCGTGGAAACGAGCGCGCAAAACATTTTTTCTGGAGTTTAGAAGAGTGGAGGCTGCCACGGTCGGTACTCGGTATCCTACCTCAAACACTTCACCAAGGTAAGTCACACATGGGCAAACTGTATTATTAATTAATTAATGAATTTCTTATTGATTATATTGTGTACTCGTTAGATTAAATTTAAACTTAAAGGGTTAGTTCGCCCATTTAAGACATGAAGTTGTATGCAATCCTTACCAGCACTATAGTGCATACACACTGACCCACTCTGTGGTCACCTCCCTGGTCAGAGTTCTGGCCGCTGGAAGTTTTTCAAGAAAGTAGTCCCGGTTAGTTTCCGGGGCCTCAAAACTGCGTTTTTACGTGAAAAAATTATATGCGTTTCAAAGCTTGATTAATTTACATCACAAAAAACACTCCGGGCAAAATTCATACCTCAGTTTTAATCGGCACTATTTTCTTTCCATTTCTATCAATCCGCGCTGCTGTCAACGTCAACAGTGCGCACGTTCCGATCAGCTGTTGATAGCGCGACTCGTTGACAACATGTCTGACTACGAAAGTTCTGATGATGAAACAAATTTTAGCACAATGTCAGACGGAACAGATGAGGATGAAAGTAATTTTAGCACAACACCAAAGGGATACCTTTATGAACCGGAGTATACCGATGCCGAACTTCATCAGATGGAGATAGAACGGGTAGAGAGAGAGCGAGAGGACAGAGATGAAGTTGTCCAAGTTGATGCTGGGCCCACAGCTGTAGCAAGAGCCAGGATGAACGACAAATGGTGGTGCACTTGCTCAAATTGTCAAGTTATGCCAACAGAAGCTATTGCTGCCACGAATGGGAACTCATGCCACAGATGCAAAACCTATCGATTGACGAGGAGGCCAACTGGATTACAGGTCTGTCTGCATTACATCCAAATAGTTTTCTCAGCAAATTGTACCTATATCCCTATATACTGTTTTTATATTAGACCTCTTTTCACGTGATTTCCACTGGAGTCTAAACATTGTTTACTGCACAGTTTAGACATGGGATCATAAAGTTAGTAAATATAGAGCTTACCCGTGGTACTGGTACAGAAAAACTCTTTAAAATCTGTTTTTTTTTTCCTCCTTGGTTGGGGATGTAATCGTCTTCGCTGAAGTGAGCACTGCACACACGAAAATCCTTGATTCTGGATATTTTAGCTCCCGCAGAGTAGCCGATGGCAACCAGCCAAAGCTGTCTCATATTAGCTATATCCGAAACAGGAAAACGATGGAATCTGAACAGTGATCCCAGCACATTCTTGTGGTCACAACCTGGGAATTTACAAGTTCGCACCATTGTTAATTTTGTACTTTTTACGTCGTTGTCATTCGATTGTGTAAACACTATGGAACAGCTGATCGGAACGTGCGCACTGTTGACGTTGACAGCAGCGCGGATTGATAGAAATGGAAAGAAAATAGTGCCGATTAAAACTGAGGTATGAATTTTGCCCGGAGTGTTTTTTGTGATGTAAATTAATCAAGCTTTGAAACGCATATAATTTTTTCACGTAAAAACACACAGTTTTGAGGCCCCGGAAACTAACCGGGAATACTTTCTTGAAAAACTTCCAGCGGCCAGAACTCTGACCAGGGAGGTGACCACAGAGTGGGTCAGTGTGTATGCACTATAGTGCTGGTAAGGATTGCATACAACTTCATGTCTTAAATGGGCGAACTAACCCTTTAAGTTTTGGAGTTGTTATTGCTCCTTATATCGGCATTGAATCGTAATGTTAGCTAGCCTAACTCTTATTTATGTTTTCAGAGGGCACATGCTAACACGAAGACGACCCAGAGGATTGTAATTATATGTAATTGACGAATTTTAACTGCTTTAATTTATTTTCACTGTTGTTAAAGTTTTAACTGCGGAAATGTTAGTGATAGGCTAGCGTTAGCTTAAACTAGCTAATGCCTCCCGCAGACCATCGCTTTATTTTTCATTTGTTAACATTAGTTAATATTAATAACAATTAACTAACCATGAACAATACATTTGTTACTGTATTTGTTAATGTTAGTTAATATAAATACAATTGTTCATTGTTTGGTCATGTTACTTCACAGTGCTAAGGTTAACAAACAGCCTACAACATTTTATTTTAATAATGCATTAGTTTATGTTGAAATTAACATTAAAAAGATTAATAAATGATGTAGAAGTGCAGTTAATTTTTAGTTTGTCAACTAATGATGCTGTTCTCTTCTGCTCACCAAGACTGTGGTTATTTAATCAAAAATACAGCAATATTGTGAAATATTATTACATTCTATAGTAAAATAGGCTAATTTATTAATGTGATTAAAGCTATAATCTTCAGCATCATTACTCCAGTCTTCAGTGTCACATGATCCTTCAGAAATCACTCTAATATGATGATTTGATGCTCAAGAAACATTTATGATTATTATCAATGTTGAAAACAGTTGTACTGCTTCATATTTTTGTGGAAACAACTATACCATTCAAACATCTGTTGTAAGATTAATACTTTTATTGACCAAAGATGTATTAAATCGATCGAAATTAACAGTCAATGACATTTAAAATGTTACAAAATAATTTATATTTAGCAAATGCTTTAATAATCTTAATTTAATAAATGCAAATATATGCTGTTCAACTTGAACTTTCTATTTATCAAAGAATCATGAAAAAATTATTACCATTTAGCCATCTGATTACCACTGATTACCATCAGTGGAAAGTTCACTGAAAAATGAAAATTTGCTCTTAATTTATTCACCCTCAAGCCATCCAAGATATAGGTGACTGTTTTTCAGTTGAACAGTAAAGAAGATTTTTAGCTGAAACTGTGGTCTTTGGTGATTCATATAATGCAATTCAATGGCTACTGTCACTTTGAGAGTAAAAAAACAAACACATTACAGGCAAAACAAGACTGCCGTGACACAGGACTGTTTGCAGATGCTGTGGATTACAGGTAATAATGTTGTAAATAATGTTCACTTTCTTTGACAGACCAATTGTTTTGCTTCATACGACCTCAATGAATCAGAGCCACAGGTATTAATTTTGTTTTGCCTGTAATGTTTTTTTGACTCTCAAACTGACTGTAGCTATTGACTTGCATTATACGAATCATCAAGGACCACATTTTCAGCTAAATATCTTCTTTACTGTTCAACTTGTAGTTGCGTAGCTGTCAATGGAGGGAAAGAAATCTCAGATTTCATTAAAAAGATCTAAATTAATTTGTGTTCAGAATATGAATGAAAGTCTTACGGGAACGACATTAAAGTGAGTAATTAATGACAGAATTTACATTTTTGTGTGAACTATCCCATTAACGGCAAGTAGAGACTTAAGTGTTTTATATAAACTTTGAGTACTTGTGCAAAAATGATCAAAATAAAAAGAAAAGATGCTCAGTGGCACTGTTTTGCATTGTTTTGTGAATTTGTTTTAATATGCTTAATAAATAAAAAATGTATCAAAAGATAAAGCCCTTGAATATGTCAAATTTATTGTCCAAAAATGTTTTCTTTGAATGCATGTTTACTGTGAAGTAGTGGCTGTGAGTTAGTGCTAATGTGACGGATCTCGTCGCTTTTGTAACTGGATCTGGTCACTTTCCCCGTATTCTGCGTTGTGATTCGTTCACACGTCCTTCGTACACTCAGATAAACAGGAGTCAGTGGGCTCAATTCCCCAATAAATGCAAGGACACATCATTTGTGTTGATCTGTATTTACTGAAAAGTGAAATAAAACATCCTCTCAGTGGTGTTTTGCTGCAGACATTACACATCAACAGCACGCATTCCCCGTAGCAACTGCTGTGTTACGCTATAACAGTATATAACCAATAATAGAACACACGACACATGACCACATTTCGTATGAAACATGACGCAATGATAAAAGCTAAAGCAACTAGATGTACCGCATCGCGGTACAAAATATGACCGCCGCTCAGGCCTGCACTGGCTTTCCACAAAAATAAATGACGTGGAGTAATTTGGCTGTATTGCGTGTTTATGTATATACCTAAAAAAAGTAATAGTATGTGCATGTCTGTCTGTGTGTGTGTGTGTGTGTGTGTGTGTGTATGTGTGTGTCTGTGTGTGTGTGTGTGTGTGTCTGTGCGTGTATGTATGTGTGCGTACATGTGTGCGCGTGTGTGTTTGTGTGTGTGTGTCTGTGCATGTGGATTTGTATGTGTGTGTATGGGTGTGTGTCTGTGCGTGTGGATGTCAGTGTGTGTGCATGCTTGCGTTTGTTTGTATTCCTGCATGTGTGTGTGTGACAGTATCATCCTAAACCAGCAACCCTTCGCTCAACAGCACCATCTACAGGCCGATGAGTGTACAGTCACTAAATGTGCACATAAATGAATTTATTTTATACCCCCCCATGGATGAAATTCTACAAAACTTAGCAGAGGATACCCCCAGAGGATGTCAAGTTAATCATACACATGAAATATGGTGCAGTTCTGAACATCTCCACTGAAGATAGGGGCGATTAAAGCAGAATAATATTGCATTTTCATTTTTTATGGGAGGGGCGCAAATCACAAATGAGTGATTATGGGCTAGGTTGATGTGGGCCCTTAAGAGCAACATACTAGGGATGTCCCGATCAGGTTTTTTTGCCCTCGAGTCCGAGTCCGAGTCATTTGATTTTGAGTATCTGCCGATACCGAGTCCCGATCCGATACTTAATAAAAAAAAGAATAAAGAAGAGCGAAAAAACAGATCCAGGATGTTCCTTATTTTTTATTTAATTCACCTTATTTTAACATTCAACAACTCTGTTAACAAACAGAGCACTTCTGTGAGGTAGCTTGAACAATCAAGTAATAAATAAATTCTTCACTTTTGGACTTTAGTGCAACAGTAAATATAAAAAAGTCTAATATATAAACAAATAGCGCCTCAACTTAAAATACCCGGCAGGCATGTGAACAAATAAAAAATAAAAGTGCTACAGTGTTTGCAAAGCCAGTAATGTGCTTTTAGGAACTGCACTCCTAACTCTTACACCGGTTTCACACTGCACTGTTAGCAGAGCGTGCAGTGCGTATTTTTTTCGCCGCCCATGTTAACAGATTAAACCAGGCTTTAGAGCATTCACACCTCGCGCAGAGGCGGCGCGGCAGTGCGTAGCAGAGCAGAGCAGCAGTGCCGCGATCGTTTCGGCGCCGAGTCTATTTTTGCTGCGCCGCTTTTGCTGAATTAAAGTGACAATACATTGATCATGGCCAAAATACACCGCAGTTTTATCCAAAAAGTGCATTGATGATATCTATTGTGTTTTAAACAGTCAATCAAATGACCAACAGCAATTAAAAAAAGAAAACAAATGTCCAAAAACAAACTTGTTGCCATGACAATAAAAACAAAGATGAACAAAAAGTTATATGAAATTATTAATAAAATAAGCTTATTGACAAGTCTTTATTCTTAAATGTATTTGAAAACGAAAAAAGCAATGCCAACTTATCCATTATAGAGTAGCCTACTCTGTAACCTGCCCTACACAACCCGCGGTTCAGCCGCGCGTGACAAAAGCTGCCAGTGTGAAAGCAAAACACGCGTGTCCTGCTCCTGCTCACCATACGCACTGCTCCTGCGCTGCTTACACTCTGCTAACGCGTGCAGTGTGAAACCGGCGTAACTCTGTGCCACCGCATAACTATAAATGTGTTAAAAAATAATGAGAATATATATACATATATATCCGAGTCCTGATCGGGAGGTAACGTCCGATTCCGATCGAGTCTGAAAACACGTGATCGGGCCCGATTTCCGATCACGTGATCGGATTGGGACATCCCTACAACATACCATAACAATTACAAATGTTTACAATTACAAATTACAAAGCAATAACAAATGCATTTTTTTGGGTTTGGGGGGGCCCAGCGCGGGGCGGGGCGGGGGGGGGGGGGGGGGGTGTGGCCCCCGGGGACCAAACGAAATTTTTCCGTAAAAGTCTAGTAGACCAACATACCATAAAAATTTCTTCATCCTCGGTGCCACGGTTCAGGTAGTTATTTAGGAAAAACTGCATTTTTTGGGGTTTGGGGGGGCGCGGGGGGGAGTGGCCCCCGGGGACCAAACGAAATTTTTCCGTAGAAGTGTAGTGGGGCTACATGCCCACCAAATTTCATATTCCCCGGTGCTTCGGTGTCCCTGGTATCGTTGACGAAAAATTTACGGGGGCCCCAGCGCGGGGGGGGGAAGTGGCCCCCGGGGACCAAACAAAAATTTTCCGTAAAAGTCTAGTAGACCAACATACCATAAAAATTTCTTCATCCTCGGTGCCACGGTTCAGGTAGTTATTTAGGAAAAACTGCATTTTTTCGGTTTTGGGGGGGCCCAGCGCGGGGGGGGAGTGGCCCCCGGGGACCAAACGAAATTTTTCGTAGAAGTCTAGTGGGGCTACATGTCCACCAAATTTCATGTTCCCCGGTGCTTCGGTGTCCCTGGTATCGTTGACGAAAAATTTACGGGGGCCCCAGCGCGGGGGGGGGGGAGTGGCCCCCGGGGACCAAACGAAATTTTTCCGTAAAAGTCTAGTAGACGAACATACCCTAAAAATTTCTTCATCCTCGGTGCCACGGTTCAGGTAGTTATTTAGGAAAAACTGCATTTTTTTGGGTTAAGGGGGGCCCAGCGCGGGGGGGGGAGTGGCCCCCGGGGACCAAACGGAATTTTTCCGTAGAAGTCTAGTGGGGCTACATGCCCACCAAATTTCATGTTCCCCGGTGTTTCGGTGTCCCTGGTATCGTTGACGAAAAATTTACGGGGGCCCCAGCGCGGGGGGGGAAGTGGCCTCCGGGGACCAAACGAAATTTTTCCGTAAAAGTCTAGTAGACCAACATACCATAAAAATTTCTTCATCCTCGGTGCCACGGTTCAGGTAGTTATTTAGGAAAAACTGCATTTTTTTGGTTTTGGGGGGGGCCAGCGCGGGGGGGGAGTGGCCCCCGGGGACCAAACGAAATTTTTCCGTAGAAGTCTAGTGGGGCTACATGCCCACCAAATTTCATGTTCCCCGGTGCTTCGGTGTCCCTGGTATCGTTGACGAAAAATTTACGGGGGCCCCAGCTCGGGGGGGGGGGGGAGTGGCCCCCGGGGACCAAACGAAATTTTTCCGTAAAAGTCTAGTAGACAAACATACCATAAAAATTTCTTCATCCTCGGTGCCACGGTTCAGGTAGTTATTTAGGAAAAACTGCATTTTTTTGGGTTAAGGGGGGCCCAGCGCGGGGGGGGGAGTGGCCCCCGGGGACCAAACGAAATTTTTCCGTAGAAGTCTAGTGGGGCTACATGCCCACCAAATTTCATGTTCCCCGGTGTTTCGGTGTCCCTGGTATCGTTGACGAAAAATTTACGGGGGCCCCAGCGCGGGGGGGGAAGTGGCCTCCGGGGACCAAACGAAATTTTTCCGTAAAAGTCTAGTAGACCAACATACCATAAAAATTTCTTCATCCTCGGTGCCACGGTTCAGGTAGTTATTTAGGAAAAACTGCATTTTTTTGGGTTAAGGGGGGCCCAGCGCGGGGGGGGGAGTGGCCCCCGGGGACCAAACGGAATTTTTCCGTAGAAGTCTAGTGGGGCTACATGCCCACCAAATTTCATGTTCCCCGGTGTTTCGGTGTCCCTGGTATCGTTGACGAAAAATTTACGGGGGCCCCAGCGCGGGGGGGGGAAGTGGCCTCCGGGGACCAAACGAAATTTTTCCGTAAAAGTCTAGTAGACCAACATACCATAAAAATTTCTTCATCCTCGGTGCCACGGTTCAGGTAGTTATTTAGGAAAAACTGCATTTTTTTGGTTTTGGGGGGGGCCAGCGCGGGGGGGGAGTGGCCCCCGGGGACCAAACGAAATTTTTCCGTAGAAGTCTAGTGGGGCTACATGCCCACCAAATTTCATGTTCCCCGGTGCTTCGGTGTCCCTGGTATCGTTGACGAAAAATTTACGGGGGCCCCAGCGCGGGGGGGGGGGAGTGGCCCCCGGGGACCAAACGAAATTTTTCCGTAAAAGTCTAGTAGACAAACATACCATAAAAATTTCTTCATCCTCGGTGCCACGGTTCAGGTAGTTATTTAGGAAAAACTGCATTTTTTTGGGTTAAGGGGGGCCCAGCGCGGGGGGGGGAGTGGCCCCCGGGGACCAAACGAAATTTTTCCGTAGAAGTCTAGTGGGGCTACATGCCCACCAAATTTCATGTTCCCCGGTG
The DNA here is from genome assembly GCF_949319135.1 of Squalius cephalus. Taxonomy (NCBI): domain Eukaryota; kingdom Metazoa; phylum Chordata; class Actinopteri; order Cypriniformes; family Leuciscidae; genus Squalius; species Squalius cephalus. Next base: position 3,889,460 of record NC_137122.1, read on the forward strand.
TTTCGGTGTCCCTGGTATCGTTGACGAAAAATTTACGGGGGCCCCAGCGCGGGGGGGGAAGTGGCCTCCGGGGACCAAACGAAATTTTTCCGTAAAAGTCTAGTAGACCAACATACCATAAAAATTTCTTCATCCTCGGTGCCACGGTTCAGGTAGTTATTTAGGAAAAACTGCATTTTTTTGGGTTAAGGGGGGCCCAGCGCGGGGGGGGGAGTGGCCCCCGGGGACCAAACGAAATTTTTCCGTAGAAGTCTAGTGGGGCTACATGCCCACCAAATGTCATGTTCCCCGGTGTTTCGGTGTCCCTGGTATCGTTGACGAAAAATTTACGGGGGCCCCAGCGCGGGGGGGGGAAGTGGCCTCCGGGGACCAAACGAAATTTTTCCGTAAAAGTCTAGTAGACCAACATACCATAAAAATTTCTTCATCCTCGGTGCCACGGTTCAGGTAGTTATTTAGGAAAAACTGCATTTTTTTGGTTTTGGGGGGGCCAGCGCTGGGGGGGAGTGGCCCCCGGGGACCAAACGAAATTTTTCCGTAGAAGTGTAGTGGGGCTACATGCCCACCAAATTTCATGTTCCCCGGTGCTTCGTTGTCCCTGGTATCGTTGACGAAATATTTACGGGGGCCCCAGCGCGGGGGGGGGGAAGTGGCCCCCGGGGACCAAACGAAATTTTTCCGTAAAAGTCTAGTAGACCAACATACCATAAAAATTTCTTCATCCTCGGTGCCACGGTTCAGGTAGTTATTTAGGAAAAACTGCATTTTTTGGGGTTTGGGGGGGCCCAGCACGGGGGGGGAGTGGCCCCCGGGGACCAAACGAAATTTTTCCTTAGAAGTCTAGTGGGGCTACATGCCCATCAAATTTCATGTTCCCCGGTGTTTCGGTGTCCCTGGTATCGTTGACGAAAAATTTAAGGGGGCCCCAGCGCGGGGGGGAAGTGGCCCCCGGGGACCAAACGAAATTTTTCCGTAAAAGTCTAGTAGACCAACATACCATAAAAATTTCTTCATCCTCGGTGCCACGGTTCAGGTAGTTATTTAGGAAAAACTGCATTTTTTGGGGTTTGGGGGGGCCCAGCGCGGGGGGGGAGTGGCCCCCGGGGACCAAACGAAATTTTTCCTTAGAAGTCTAGTGGGGCTACATGCCCACCAAATTTCATGTTCCCCGGTGTTTCGGTGTCCCTGGTATCGTTGACGAAAAATTTACGGGGGCCCCAGCGCGGGGGGGGAAGTGGCCCCCGGGGACCAAACGAAATTTTTACGTAAAAGTCTAGTAGACCAACATACCATAAAAATGTCTTCATCCTCGGTGCCACGGTTCAGGTAGTTATTTAGGAAAAACTGCATTTTTTGGGGTTTGGGGGGGGCCCAGCGCGGGGGGGGAGTGGCCCCCGGGGGCCAAACGAAATTTTTCCTTAGAAGTCTAGTGGGGCTACATGCCCACCAGTCATTTTGCGTCATAATCACACAAATATTGCCAAAATGAGACAGAGAATGACCATACGCACCAACAGCACGCATTCCCCGTAGCAACTGCTGTGTTACGCTATATTCCGTCAAACCACGCCTTTTTGTCTGCAGCTCCCAAACAAACCACATGAGGGCACTACTTTAACATGAAATGAATAACTACTGTTGAATTCAGGAGGATTCACAATAAAACTAAATACAATTCTAACTCTGTTACATTCACCCCCACTGAATTCTACTGAATTTAGGCAGCAGTAGTACAAAAATAAAACACCCTTCAATACATTCACATTGCCGTACACACACAGAGATACCTGCTGGTAAGCCAAACTCTAGGTTATCTGAAAAGATGAAGTGGAAAGAGAGGAGCGCAAAACTCTCAGACCAACATCTGGCAGTAAGATGCCCATATACATCTCACAAAACTCTATGTCAAGGTATATAGTAAGCAAATGTAACACACATATCAAGGTATATCACGAAAAGAAAAAAAACATTGAATAAAAACAAAATAAAAATGTTATAACTTGTGTCTTCTCATTTGTACATCCTAAATCATATTTGTTTACAAACATGTTGAACAACTCAGTACTAAAACAAATAAACATTCAAACAGTCTGAATTCTGCAACCAGGGAGTGACACAACATCTTGCCTAGACATAGTGTACAACAGTCTATTCACAGGCTTGAGGAAACGCCCAAAACGAGACCTGGCCACGATAAAGGTCCCAGTGTCAGAAACTGCCACATCTTCAGCATCGACTTTGGAAACATCTGCTGAAGGATTTGCAATCACAGAACATGCAATACTCACAGATTCCACCTCAGAATTCAAACTCCTTGTAACACTCGAACTATCAAACTGTTGGTTTTGTGCACTCACTGACATATTGCTCAAAGACACAACTGATCCCAGCTGTGAACATTCATCAGGCAACCCAGAAACCCAGTCAGATGTTCTGGCATGACTGTCAGTTGTAGCACATGAGACATTAGCATCAAGAGACAAACCATCATCAGGTTTAACAGACACTGAATCCTCATGCATCTTTGCCAACCCACCATTTCTGACACTCGTCCCAGATTTCAAACTGTCAACACCCATACTTGCCAAAGACTCAGAAACATTGTTTTTGTCGCATGAATCAGGCACAGACGAAGATGGAACAGTGTCGGATACTGTATACTCTGCTTTGTCTAATGGCAAAAAGTTCACAGGTAGCAAAAGGTTGCGATGCACAACCTTTTCCTGACCAGTGCTTGCATCCCTAATCTTGAAAATGTGAGTGTCGACATTTCTATCCACCACAACAAAGACGGCAGACATCCACCTGTCAGCTAGCTTTCGCTTGCCTCTTCCAGCCTTGTTCGCTAGAAGAACACGATCACCAACATCAATGTCCTGACCTTTGACTCTCCTGTTGTAGAGCACTGCGTGCCTACTCTGTTCCTTTGAAGCATGCGCCTGAGCTAATGACAAGGCCTCCTCCAAATCTTTCAAAAGAGAAGCCACATACTTGTCGTAGCAAGTCACAGTGTGATCCTCCAATACAGAACGGAAAATGATGTCTACAGGAAGGCGAGGAACTCTACCGAACATGAGATAAAATGGAGCATAGCCTGTCGTCTCATGAACAGTACAGTTGTACAAGAAAGTCAAAGATTGCAGTTGTCTCGGCCAATTACGCTTTGCATCAGGAGCCAATGTACGGATCATGCTCCCCAGGGTCCTATTAAATCGCTCCACACTACCATTCCCCATAGGATGGTAGGGAGTTGTATGTGATTTTTTGTACCCCAGACACCCGAAGAAACTCACAAATCAACTGGCCCTCGAAGCTTGCCCCCTGGTCACTGTGAATGCGTTCCGGAAACCCAAACACACAAAAGTATTTGTCCCACAAGACCCGTGCCACCTTTTTAGCAGACTGATCTTTGCATTGAAACGCATGTGCCAACCTGGTAAAGTGATCAGTGATCACTAAGACATCGACTGACTTGTTTTTATGATCCTCAGCGGACCAAAAATCAATGCATACCAACTGCAATGGTCTACTGGTCACAATATTTTCTAGGGGTGCTCGACCCTCAGGCTCAGCAGTTTTACCGATAACACACCTTTGACAGTGTCGTACATACTCTCTAACGTCTCTGTCGAGGCTCAGCCAAAAGAAACGACGTCTCACCAGTCCCAAACTCCTGGACTGTCCCTGATGACCCGCATGATCGTGAATACCTCTCAAAACCTCCAACTGAAGTGACTTAGGGACAACATACTGGAAACGCTTACCCTTAGACAAACGATCACGGGAGATCCGGTAGAGAATCCCATTTCTCACAACAAATTTCTCCCAATGCTTAATGTATCTAAGGACCCCAACAGATTCCTTTGCTCTTTCACGCCTGCTAGGTCTGCGATGTCTTTCCACATAATGAATAACCCTTGACAGCACACTATCAGAAAGCTGCTTTTCATGCAGGTCACGTTCGGAATATGTAGGCTGCATTTCTGAGTCGGAAACCATCTGAGGAAGATGATCCAAAACAGACAAAGCACGAAGTCTTGCACCGTCTTCCCATGCCATTTGTGAGTCAAGCATGGCCACTACATCCTCCTTATCCAAGGAAATTCGAGCAACATTCACCGAATTACTGTGCAAAGGACCGCTGCTAGAAACACCCTCCTTTCCCTCAGACCCACAAGACCACCGAAAAGCATCCTGAACTGAGCCGGCAGAAACCTCCTGTACTTCAGACAAAAGTTTGTCATATTTCTCACATAACAGTCTAGAGCCGATGCTAGTATTCACGAATGGAACCCTACTCAAAGCGTCAGCCACAACATTCTGCGCACCCGGTACATACTTGATGTCAAAATTGTACGCCGCAAGTTTGGCCACCCACCGCTGCTCACAACAATCAAGCTTAGGTTTGGACAAAATGTGGGTGAGCGGGTTGTTATCGGTCCACACCGTAAATACGTGACCTTTCAGCCAGTGGCTGAACTTCTCGCAAACTGCCCATTTTAACGCTAAAAACTCTAAGCGATGTGCCGGGTAATTTCGCTGGGATGGAGAAAGCGACTTACTGGCAAATGCTATAGGTCTAGCTCTAGTGTCACCTGCCTGAACTTGAGACAGCACAGCTCCAATGCCGTCTAAAGAAGCATCGGTCGAAAGGATAAAAGGGCGGCTAAAATCCGGATGGGCCAAGACAACTGCTTCTACCATGGCCGTCTTAAGATTCTCAAATGCCAGCTGCGCCTCAGGTGTCCAATCAGCTACAGTCAATTTCCTTAATGCACAGTTCCTTTTATTTGCGCGACCCCTTTTGGCTCTTTTTATCTGACCTTTCAATAGATCGAAAAGGGGTTTGGCCACGGTTGAGTAGTTGGGTACAAAATGCTGATAATAGTTAACCATACCAAGGAAAGATCTTATGCGCTTCTGGGATGGTGTAATTCCATCAGCCTCCATCAGATCCAAGCTGGTCATTTTGGATATACTCTCAACCTTACTTGGATCTGTGGATACACCAGACTCATCAATCACATGTCCAAGAAATTGCACAGATTTCCTAAGGAAATTACATTTCTTGGGGGCAAGTTTCAGATTGTGCGTTCTCAACCGACCGAATACCATCTCAAGACGTCTCAATGCTGTCGTTTCGTCGGGTCCAAAAACAATCAAGTCATCTAAATAGCACAACAAACTTAGGAAGTTTTGGTCCCCAAAAATACTTGTCATCATGCGCATAAAACTGCCCGGACTATTACAAAGCCCTTGAGGAAGCCGATTGTACTCATATAGGCCCATAGGCGTTGTAAAGGCTGAGTACTTTCGGTCATCCTCATGTAATGGCATATTGTAAAAGCCGGAGGTCAAGTCCATTGTGCTGAATAGTGAATTTCCGCCTAACGCAGCCAAACAATCGGCCTGGTGAGGCAACGGATGAGCATCTTTAAACGTCCTTTTGTTTAACCACCGGAAATCCGTACACACGCGTAAATCACCATTCTTTTTCCAAACAAGGACCAAAGGAGACGCAAACTCGCTAGTCGATTTGCGAATAATCTCCTTTTCCTCCATTTCATTCAAAACACGACGCAACACTTGATACTGACTGGGCGCCACACGTCGGTACGGAAGTCGGAACGGTTTTGTGTCTGAAAGATGGATCCTATGGACAAATTCAGTAGCATTGCCACAATCCAAATGATGGCGTGAAAAGACATCATTGTACTGCATGATTGTATCGGCCAATTTCTGTCTACAATGCTCAGACGCATCACAGGAATCCAGATCAAGCCCTTCCAGACCAAATGACTTTAGCTTCTCAGCAACGGACCTCAGATCAGTTGAATTACTACCCCCTGCCTGATTTTGCTGCATCTGAGAAATCTGGTTCCCATCATCCATGTCTTCAAGCGCAATACCTGGAAACAAATCAGCTATCTTGGCATTACGCTTCAGCATAACAGGTTTGTTCCAGGTATTGATTAACTTCAATGGAACCCACCTGTCCCCCCACAGGTGAGTAACGAGCCTGGCCACAAGAATGCCTTTAGGCGCTGACCGAGAATTTGTTGGCTCTGTCAGCACAGCACTACCTGGAGACACCTCCGTATGTTTAGGCAATCTACCCCACACAAGGTATTCACAACCAGGCTCCAGACAGATTGCAGAATTACATCTCACGGTGCCAATTTTGTCAGGCACCCCATCACCCCTCCAGCGATTCAAGCCTGCAAGCATAGACAGGAAAGCCTCAGACATAGGATCATTACACACATTAGGAGTCGAAACTGTCTTCCAAAACAAATCACATTGCTTAGAACATCTTATGATGTGTTTGATAACATTCGTACCAACAATGAATTCATCATGCTGCCCACTGACAATCAATGTAGGTACCAACATTTTGCATCCATAAACCTCCAGCTCAAGTGTGACAGTACATTTTGGTTTTACCCGGCTGCCTCCACAGCCAATTAGCGTAACATCTGGGCTGCCTCTACACTGATCGCTGATTATTCCAGCATCTAACAATTTCTGTTCTGCACTCTCACTCATGGTACATGCCATGGATCCACTGTCGAGCATTCCATCCAGGACCACTTTATTAGCCACCATGACGGGAGTGTAGAACAGACTGTCATTTCTGCAGACGACACTCGTGTTCTGGAACACAACATTCTCACCACAACAAGATTGTTTAGCAGACATGAACATGTTTTCAGCATTTGCAATATCGACATCAGTTTGGGAGTTGCTATCCATACCTGTACAACCTCCCACCATATACAGGTCGGTTAGTTTCCCGACTGAGGCTGTGGACAGGCTGAATGAGCATGTCCCGGAGAAAAACAACCAAAACACAACCTGTCCTTAAGACAGTGAGTCTTAGTGGAATGTGCAGTATTACCACAAACGCCGCAGCCTCTTGCTCTGCCTCTGTATCTGAAATTCACATTCTTCTCAGGCTGGCTATTGTTACCCTGCTGTACTCTTTCCATCACCTGCTCCAACATGCCCATCATACGGTTCAGGAGATTCTCATCTGATTTTCCAATATCCTGGGACTTAGGAACAGTTTGATCAGAACAGCAAGCATTGCGCAAAGGGTCGTGTACGCCACCGGGCGCAGGAGCGGGATTCACATAGTTTGCAAAGCTAGCACCAGTTTCCTGAAAGTGAGATATTGGCAAATGGTTATCACTACGTGCCACATCAACATTTCTCACACCGAGAGAGCTGGCAGAAGCCAGAGAGGAGCGTCGCTCTCTCTGATACTCATCCAACCTCCCCTGGACTTCTCTAGCAGTCCATTCACTGATCGGCTTGTGCTTAAAGAGACCAGACAGAACAGGGTCAGGGCAATATTTTACAAACATGTGAGCCACCTCTTCACTGATATTATCCATGGCCCGCCCTTGTCTACGCAGGCCTTCATCTGCTAGATCTGCTGCCTTATTGATTCTGATCCAGTAATCTACTGCGGTCTCACTGGGCTTAGGCAGAGTCGAATAAAAGTCAGCCAACGGAAGGCACGATGGTGCAACACTGAAATATTTCAGGAGAATAGAGTAAATTATGTCAGGGTCATTCTTGACATCAAGAGACGAGTCACTTCTTAGACTAATTCTCACAATATCCCCCGCTTTGCCCATCAATCGCGATATTATCTCATCTGCTTGATTTTCAACAGCACACTTCTGTTTTGACAGAAGAGTCCTGGTCATCTCAATCCATTCGTGTACCGGAAATTTATCACTACCGTCACCTCTGAAAATTACAGGTTCTCTGTCGGTAGTGACATGTACGGTCACTTGAGAAACATCTTGTTTGGTGAAACTGTCAGAATTTATCTCTTTGCCGACATGAGACTCGCGGCCCGCAGTCATTGTTCCACTTTCAATTATTTTGGCAGCGACAGCATCACTAATTTGGTCACCCAGCCGCCCAAACATGTCGGCTAAACAATCCAACATCTGATTATCGCAATTCGCACTACGTGAGGTAGATGTGTTTCCAACATGGTGCTCAACAGGTGGGTCTCGAAAAAGCAGACCACGTCCAGCACCCTGTGCATTATCAAACGCCATTCACAAAGGACTTTCCCTACAGACATTAGGTGTAGGTTCGCCAGCACAAAGGCTGTTGGTCAAGACACCCCTTCCACGTGGAATAAAAGGGCTCACAGGACTGCTAACATTAAATCGTTGAACAAATTTTTCACCCATGAATGAAAGTTTTGAAACAATATGAATTCAAAAGTTACTCAGCAGTTCATAACTCGTTAGCCTATCTGTAACAGTCCGAAAGCAGTAGTGACATATCAGTTGAAAATGTCCTCATTCAAAAGTCTGTATGCAAAAACAAACAAACAAAAACATTCAGTCTTCATCCAAAAAAAAAACATTCAAAAACACTGAGTTGAAAAAGACTTAAAAAAAAAAAATTGCATTCAAAAAGACTTCCTTCAAAAAGTACTTAAATCAGCAAACTACAGGTAAACAGCAACCTCACGGCGATCTTCTTCAAGATGATCAGTTGATCCAAAAAGGTCACGGCACCAATGTGACGGATCTCGTCGCTTTTGTAACTGGATCTGGTCACTTTCCCCGTATTCTGCGTTGTGATTCGTTCACACGTCCTTCGTACACTCAGATAAACAGGAGTCAGTGGGCTCAATTCCCCAATAAATGCAAGGACACATCATTTGTGTTGATCTGTATTTACTGAAAAGTGAAATAAAACATCCTCTCAGTGGTGTTTTGCTGCAGACATTACACATCAACAGCACGCATTCCCCGTAGCAACTGCTGTGTTACGCTATAACAGTATATAACCAATAATAGAACACACGACACATGACCACATTTCGTATGAAACATGACGCAATGATAAAAGCTAAAGCAATAATAAACACAAAAATATACATAAAAACATACCTGAAAAGTGAAATAAAACATCCTCTCAGTGGTGTTTTGCTGCAGACATTACACATCTAAATAAAATATACAATATAATTAGCAACCTCGTGGCCTTGCTAACGAGAGCACTATCAGACAGAAGTTTACAAAAGGCCATAACTAATCAAATATATGTTACTACTCGGATTAAATGGTTTAAACATTGGCTAAACCAAATCACAAACACAAAATACTTGAAATTGCTAGTCATTTTGCGTCATAATCACACAAATATTGCCAAAATGAGACAGAGAATGACCATACGCACCAACAGCACGCATTCCCCGTAGCAACTGCTGTGTTACGCTATATTCCGTCAAACCACGCCTTTTTGTCTGCAGCTCCCAAACAAACCACATGAGGGCACTACTTTAACATGAAATGAATAACTACTGTTGAATTCAGGAGGATTCACAATAAAACTAAATACAATTCTAACTCTGTTACACTGACACTAGATTATCAGGTGGTATTTTAGTGTAAAAAAGTACAGTAATTCTTTTTTGCCTAAGCATTTTGTGTTAAAAACAGACAAAATATCAGTGGCATAAGACCATAAGATTAGATCATGTAAATGAGAAGATTAATGAAATTCTAGATATGTATACTACTTCGAGCGAGTGTGTTTGTGTACTGTCAACAAAATGAGCTGGCCCTGATCCGGCATGATTCTGGACCAGATCCAGAACAGAGCTGGACCAGATCTGGCCCACAATTGGGCCAAATCGGCATAAAGGAATCCGGAGCTGGCCCAGTTCTGGTCCAGATGAGAAAAAAAACGGATCCGTGCCGGTGTTGGCCCGTTGTGCCAAAAGACACCGGCCCGAGTCCGTTGCGCGGATCTGGCCCAGAACTTACGAAGTGTCTGGGCCAGATGATTTTTGCTATCTGGGGTACGACACATTTCCACTGTTTCCTTCAGTCTTCTGCACTTCTTGAACACTTCCTCAACACACACACACACTAACCTACATGTGTTAAAATCTACACAACATGTGCCATTTTTAACATCTCTTTTTAGTGTAGTTTTTGAAGTGATAGAGAGCGCGCCGCATTTGCTCGTGATTTCGAAGAGTTCATTTATTTTTTTAATTGCTGTGAGATTGTTGTGTGTGTGTGTGTGTGAGAGAGAGAGAGAGAGAGAGAGAGAGAGAGAGAGAGAGAGAGAGAGCTCCGAACTAAGATTAAACAACAAATATTTACTTAATTCGTATCATATTTCCCCTAAACCGAGACCTGTTTCAGGACAAACTTTCGGTGCTCGATTTAAATCATTCGGGGCAATGATTAGTCCTATAGCGACTGTAGTATAGCCTACACTGTATTAAAGGTACCGTTCTATGTGATCCCATGTTTCAAACTTTAGTTAGTGTGTAATGTTGTTGTTAGAGTATAAATAATATCTGTAAAATTATAAAGCTCAAAGTTCAATGCCAAGCGAGATATTTTATTTAACAGAAGTTGACTTAAAAAAACGGCTGGATTGGACTACATCCCTCTACTTCCTTCTTTAATGATGTCACTACAACCATAACCTCCGCCCACAGGAACACAGGCGTATTGATGGCGAAATGTCAACAGACGGTTGATGTTTGTCTATAATCGGATACCGCAAAAGTTTAATTCGAAGTTGTTAGTTTGCTCTGTCCATTTCACCACGGACTGTTTTTCTAACCTGGGATAATATCAAGCAGGGAAATAACCTTCTCTCAGCGTTTCATACTGACGAAGGGGGCAATTTCAACTATATTCCAGCAAGCGGTAAGTAGTGATTTAATATGGAAGTAGCGATCAACTTCACATCGTTTCTCTTAGTAGGATGAAAATAATCTTACTTAAACTGTGATTAATATACAGAAAGCGATCAAAGAACAATCCCTTTCCAAACGGCCAAGCTATCAATCACACAGCGCGAGTTTATCTGGACACTTGCCAAAACTCGTTATGAAATCAATGACGCTGTTACACTGCACAACGAAGCTCTTACTGTATTTTTATGCCTCATGTTTGCATTGGTGAAATCATTAGTGAGAGTGCAGAAACTGCGTTGCAATGATAAGATCTTTCACGCGATCAACAGGCTGTCATCTGCTCAATGCTCATCATCACTGCAACCTTTTATGTGATTGAAATAGATCTAAATACTTAAAAAACTTCTCACGATTCGTTAATCCCGATAGCTGTAATAGTAAAAACGTATAATAGCTGTAATAGTAAAAGTTTTCCAGATAGTTCCACATGTAATGCCAGATATTTCATATGCAAGCATTTCAGCCAATCACAGCAGTGGGCGTTTACTCTGAAGTCTCTCAGCAAACACGCCCCTTCAAACAGAGTGTTCAAACCAGGGAATGAAATCAGGCTAGGAAATATGCCTTTTATTTCTAAATTATAAAAATTTTTGATCTAAAAAACATACTAACATTATAAGGGCACCCCTGGAAACATGATAAAATAATAAAAATAATCCATGGAATGGGACCTTTAATAAAACAAAACCACATAATCGTACTGGACAGGTGTGTACGGAAGCCCTGAACCGCAAAGCAAGAAAAAAAAATCTGTGAAAAAACAAAACAAATCTAGCATTTCGAGAATAAAGTCGAAGGATTTCGAGAATAAGGTCTTCCGTATTAGTTGCGTGTGTGTGCTTGCCGTTGTTTGACATCGCCGCACAGCATTCATGACGCGTTTCACTGGGCTTTCAACAAAAGGAAACTCTACAGGTGCCAATCTACCAACAGGCTACCATTATAGGACGTTGCAAAATATACCGCTTTCATATGTCTACTGTAGGCCTTCACTCAAAGCGCTTTACACTCATATCTGGGAATGTCTCCTCAAACACCACTGGTCTTTATATCTGAGGAAATCACGGGATCCGGCCAAATGATTGGATACAGATGATTGCAGAATGATGCACTTAAAATGTGTCCAGATCGAGCGTATTTACGGTGAAGAGGGAGACAGAAGGGTTACTGTTGAGTGTTCTCGACCCAGATGGTGTTGCCTATTATAGACGAGCACGAAAACACGTCAGAAACACTGCCACAGTTGACTGCAGTCACAGACTGGACCGGATTGTGATGAGATCTACTCCGGCGGAGTGTGTGTGTGTGTGTGTGCTCGGCTATAACGCCATGGGAATGCATGTTGTTAGATTGGCACCTGTGTAGAATTTCCTTTTGTTGATAGCCCAGATAAAAGTGAAAAGCTACTATTTTGTTTAGATCCATGTCCGAGGCAGGTCGACTTCACAAGCGCATTACACACACACACACACACACACACGCACACGCACAGTCCAGTGCTCCCGCGGAAACACGCGCTCTGCGCCAGTGGACGCGCACCGTTATGAATGCGCACACACGCAACTTCTACGAAGACTGTATTCTCGTAATGTTTCGACTTTAATCTCGAAATGCTAGAAATGCGCTCTCTCTCTTTTTTTTTTTTTTTTTTTTTTACAGAATTGTTTTTTTACGTTGCGGTTCAGGGCTTCCGTAGTAGTGAAACTGATGTAAATCTTCTGCACTTCCTGAACACTTCCTGAACACACACACACACACCTCTGCTTCTCCTCCATCTGTGTTCACACCCTCACACACTCCAGCTTCATGTTCCTCAACTTTACACTTTCCATCTCCCATTAAAGTGTTTCCAGATGAGCTCTTTCTCTAGAACAGCGCAATAATTCCGTGTGAAGTTTAGTGTAGAATTCAAGTTGTTCGTGGAAAACGACGTAAATCTTGAGTCACTCGTGAACGCGCGCCTGTCATTTCAAACGAAAGGAAGGAGAAGAAACGTAGTCAGATGAGGAAGCAAGCGAGAGCCAATGAGCAGCGACATCAGCCAACATCATCCAATCAGCTGTCGCGGTGCTGCTTCCGGCGGCAATTTTTGAAACGAACGAGTGCAAATGCGGAAGTCCGAGGAAGCGAAGTTGCTGATCTTGCAAAACTCACTGTAAGTTGATGTTCATGTTGGCCTGTAACACCACTGAGCAAGGCAGAGTTTAAAGAGGAATCACAGAACTGATTAATACATTATGGGTAAGAAAAAAAGGGAAGTGTCCAAAAAAAGTGAACACTATATAGGTCATAAAATAATAACTCTCAGAATAGCATGTTTAAATAAATGATTATTGATCTAGAATATGGAAATATAGGGAATAGTTGTAATTTCACAGAAACGGTTGGACATGTTATTTTTTTTTTGTTATTATTTTTTTCTGTAATTACTCGCAATCGCACACATTTTATATTGTAATAATTTCACATTTAATATGCAAAATAATCAACGAAACAACAGAGGCAGTAGGCCTATATTTTAAAAATGTGTCTTTTTATGAATAAAGGCCATTGTCTCTATGAAATTGCCCCCCCCCCCCCTTAATTTTAGCCATTAATTAAAGCCATTCTGCATTAAATTATAATTACAAGCTATATATTTTAACATTAACAACACATTAAAACAATCTTCGCATAAACCCATTATAATGTCACATTTACCTATAAAAATATGTTTTAGAATAACCCAATAAAATGACCCAACAGGCTGCATTTGGGTTAAAAAATAGATAGCCTATTAAAACTACATGTGAAATAAGGTCTAGGCAAAATTCAGCAACATTCACAAATTTAAGAGAGGAATGAAAAGTTTATCTAAATTAACTCTATAAAGACCATCAGAGTCCGAGGATCAGGACTGGGTTTCTGCCTCGTCTAACATAATAAAATCATATTCTAAACTATCAAATGCTTTGTAATAGTCAAAAGAGGGGCTAAAATATATAGGCTATCATTATGTCTGCATCATATAGTACTGATTATTTATATGTTCTTGTAGGAACAGACACACACACACAGTGAGTATAGAGGGTTTTCACATACGTCACGATTTGGTCAGTTACCCGGATGCGCGGCCATATTGGAGGTACTCGGATGTAAACAACAGCATGGATTGCACTGTTTATGTACTACTGAACACATTGTTACACTAATTTCTGATGTCTAAACCACGGGAACAACACATGGAAGCTGCGAAATCATATAGAGAAGGACTTAAAGCAGGAAAGAGCTCAACATTTTGACAAACTTAAGGTAATATGTGGTAAAGATCTGAACGAGCTAGCTTCTCTAACTAGTCCTTACTTCTATTTCGTATCCCGACATTGGCTACGTTCAGATTGTCAGTCCAAAAAAAAGCACATGCAATCCGTTTCAAGCTACATCCATATGTGGTCTAATATCCTATTCAAATCACATATCAGGAAATCCACCAGTCTGAACGCTCTTTCGCGTGGTTTATGTGACTTTCTCACGCCACGTAAAATGTAAACATCAGACATTGTTATAGGGAACATGCTGAAAGTCTCTGCCGAAACAAGGCTGTGTTGTTGCAAAGTGCCGGACAAGCAGAAAATTATTATTTTTGAAAAGTATTTTGAAACCGGCGCGGAAAAAGAGTTGTGCATACAGTACCAGCCTCCTACAGTTCTGCAGCTCGAGACGCAGTAGTCCAGCTACACATCTCCATATTGTACAATTTAAATAAGAAAACATTTATATTGCAAATGCAAACCCCTCCATCAACGCAACATCATTGCCGTGTTGTCAAAGAGCTGCGTGGACACACAAATCGGACCTGAACAGTTGCAATACAGTGTGGACATCATTTTAGATCATATTCCAATCGGATACAAAGATAATCGGATTGACAGTGTGTATGTACCCATAGTGAACTATTTTACGTCAAAATTTTAGCCATAGTTAACGCTTCATTTACACATGTGGCTGATGCTGTGCCTCTCACAACCACAAACGCCATCTTTCATCAGTTTTTTGCACTCTTCTCTTTAACTTTCGGCAGTCTATAGAACTAGAAATGTTTTTTCTCGGTGCGACCGATGAGTACAGACCAAAACTTGACCATTTTTCAGAAGCAATAATCAGCCAAATTTGCGAGTCCGTTCAGTTCAATGGCACTGTTTACGTTCAGTGCCTCCAAAATGTCCGACTTCCGGATTGATGACGCGTCGTGAAAACCCTCTATAGGGAAAATAACTTGTTCTTCGTTTTATTACTCTGTCAGCATCAGCCAAACAACACGTGACCTGGAGCGCCCTCCAGTGGCGACAGACTGAATTACCCGAAAACATCCCAGTTTCTCCCCTCTTAATCACATTTCCATATACATTGCAAACTTATAGAAACACAAGGAGCTCAACTTAAAGCATGGCAATAACGGGGTCACTTTCTAATGTAACTGAACACTATTAGTTGGTGTCACTCCAGATCAATGTAAACTCAGTTATGAGGTATGCAACACAAATCATGACATTGGTCATATATTTTCTTTCTTTTTGAACTACCCAAACCTTAAACATTTTATAAGTGTAGCCTGTTATGTGGTCTGTGGAGCCGGACAGGAAACCTCCTAACGCTTTGGGAAGGTGTCGTCCGAGAGCTGTGTTTCAGGTGTACAAGAATACACACACTTCTCTGTAACGTCTCCATTACGGCATCTCCACATTATTAGCAGCCTCTTCATCCTCCTCATTTTGCCAGATTTGTGAAATGTCCCCCGACTGAAAACTGTTTTTAAAAGAAAACCCACCACTTCAGGTTGACTCCCGTAAGTACGATTCTGACCCTCCAACACTCCTAAACATCCCTCGAAGTTTCCTTGAGGGGTAAAATTGAGGCTTTTGATCATATGGGTGAAGGTGGGAGTGGACTGTTCATGTCATTACTGGAATTCAGCATCAGGAAGGACCCCCAGTTGGCTGAAATTGTGAAAACAATTCCAGAAAAATGCCACTTACACAAGCCATGAAATTCAAAATGAACTTGTTTGCTATAATGAGCAGCATTGTGACTGACGCAATAGTGAAAGAAATCGGCGAATCATGGTTTACTGTGAAAGTAGACGGAACCAGGGACCCTACTGGAATGGAAAACATTTCTATTGTAATTCGCTACTTCAATGAAAAAACACTGGAAATTACAGAACGACTGCTTGTGATGACCATCGCAAATTCGGGTGATGCACAAACCATCACAAACATGATACTTGCAGAGCTGTCCAAGGCAGGCTTGAATGCGTTTGAGATTCTGAGTCAAGTGTACGATGGAGCCGCGGTGATGTCGGGGAAATATGGTGGAGTGCAGCGACTTCTGCAGGAAAAAGTTGGCCGGGAGATACACTGCCTAAATCACCAGCTGCACTTAGTTGTTGTGCATGCGTTATCTGCTGAGAAAGCCATTCAAGATTTTTTCAGCATATGCAAACCCACGGTTGCCCTGCAATACAGAGGTGACAGACTCAAACGTTTACTTGACCAGAGGTGGACAGGCCATCTGGCTACTGTTGCCGTCATCGTCAGTTCACTCGAGGACATCACATCGGTTCTGGAGCATGTCAGCTCTGCAAGGAGGTTCGCATGGAGGTTACAAGGTTCGCATGGAGGCTTTCAATTTGATAGAATTTTATGAATTTTAAATGCACATATGAACTAAATGATTTTTTAGTTTTTAAAAGCCTTTTACGCGTTTCAATTAATAGTACAATTCCATCAAAATGAATTGAATAATCATGAGAAAAAAATGAAGCATACTAGAGCTTAATACAATATTTTGTATAAATCTTAAACATTTAAACTTTATTTATTTTAAAACTATTTTAATTTATGAATACGACTCCCATAAACTAAATGGTCCATTCCCTTTTTTGCTTAATATAAAAATGCTTTATAATGCTCGTTTTTTTACTAATTATTTCATAATATGAATAATGTGTAAGGATTATTCAATTCAATTTGATGACATTTTACTATTAGCCTAACTGACATCTTTAATCTTGAAAAGGGATTTTTTTAAATGGCAGTTAAAATAGTTAGACTAAAGATAGTCGTAATATGGGTTTAAATAGCCTGATTTTATTTAGGCCTATTTTTTTTTTTTAAATGTCAAAAAAAAGAAAAAGAAAAAAAGACAGCATTAATTTTGAGATATCCTTCAATGTTCAATTTCAGTTAACGCAACCTTTAATTAAATTGTTGCCACCCTAGGTTCTTTTGTTGCTCAATATCATTTTGCAAGGAGAGGATACAGACCTTTTAACTGGGATGAAACTTGTATCTTCAGCTGCCGAATGTGTGCGCAATCTCCGCAGCGAAGATGAATTCTGCATTCTCTGTGACAGTTACAGCGAGCACAAAAGATACACCTGTCTCGACAAAACGGAGGCGACAGGTAAACAAGAACCTGAGTGAACATGTAGTTGAAGAAACAACTGGAGCCAACATCATTGATAAAGTGGAGCTACGCAGGCTGTACTTCAGTGCTTTGGATCATATTCTTGGTGAAATTGAGGTGCGTTTCAGTGAATGTAATTCAAAGTTTGCCGCAGCACTTGCTGATACATGTTAGCTAACTGCATGATTTGTGTTACTGAACTGTATATTTCTGTGTAATATGGGCATTATTTAGACACAGTCACCTCTGAAAACAGAATCGGGCTCATAAAGTGTCAGAAACAGATCAAACACTGGTTTATGGAGGAGGAGGACAGTTGTTCATATATCCATCATTCCCTATAGGCAGCTCTGAGCAGAAGATCTGATTAAGACACGAGATCCTGTTTTCCACTTTCAATAAATTCATTCTCATCTGCATAAATGGCATTACGTTCAATCCCCTTTATCTAGCAAAAGTGAATTTAAAGGTCCCGTATTATGCCCCTTTTCACAAGATGTAATGTATGTGAAGTTTGAGCTCAAAATACCCAACAGATCATTTTTTACAGCATGTTTAAATTGTAATTTTTTGGGGCTCAGAAAAACGCGCTGTTTTAGTGTGTGCCCTTTAAATGCAAATGAGCTGCTGCTGGACGACACAGGGGGCGGAGCTTCATGAGCTCGCGCTCAGTCTCTCAGGATAATTTCATCTCACGGAATGATGATAATATCAGAAACTCTCAGTAACGGCGTTCATTTCTAGTCGGACAATAATGCCTACAGAGTCAGAGTGCTGTATAGAGATGAAACAGGTATAGTTTAGTAGTTTAATTACGGTTATTATAGCGTATTTGTCATCTGCTTGTAGGCTATGTGTCCATTATTTATTAATAGCCTACAAGTCTGCTGTCTGAATGATGATCAAACATGTACTGATGAGTTTAATAAAGTTTATTGTACATCACACAAAAGATGAAGCGTCAGTTTTACTTCAGAAAATCACCGTAAGAGCTGAGTAAACACAGTAGCCTAAGTTATAAGAAGTGCGCAAGTACATAAATGAATTTTGGTAGAGTTGAGGGAGCATTCCTGTGGGCGGAGGTTAGTCAAAAAACGGTTCTAGTGACGTCACTAAAGAAGGATGTAGAGGGGTGTAGTCCAAACGGGCCGTTCGATGTAGTCAACTTCTGTTAAATAAAATATCTCGCTTGGCATTGAACTTTGAGCTTTTTAATTTTACAGATATTATTTATACTCTAACAACAACATTACACACTAACTAAAGTTTGAAACACGGGATCACGCAGAACGGGACCTTTAAGTTAATTTCCTCGCACTCCAGAGACCAGGGGTCCGTTCTTCGTACGTCGCTAACTCAGTTAGCTGGATTTGATTGTTGGCGATTTGGCATGATCTTTGATAGTTTGGTTCTTTGACGCTCATCCTGGACTTGCTGTCATAGCAACAGGTGCGCAAGCTTAAACCTGCTCGGGAGCAGGCTTATTTCATGTTAACAGGATTAGATCCCGGCTTCATAAGCGGAGCTGATACGGGAAGTCCAGCGCAGCGCGATAGTGCACTTTCTTTCTGAGATATATATTTTTTCTCGTGATTCGTGAGATTGTCGTTTTTTCGTTTTTTTATGTTTAAAAAACAGTTTTAGGGTTTTTTTTTTTTTTTGTGGCATTTCCAAGCCACTTAAGACCCAATGTTGTAAAGCAGTTTTTTTTTGTTGTTTTTTTTAGGCTATCATAATTTTTTATGAAGATCATACAATCATGACCATGCCGATTACAGATATGTCACTCAGGCTTCACTAACGTGATTTGTACCATAGACTATAGGCTACCATAGACTGCCATCAAGGCCTCAATGAAGGGGATTATGTGAACAGAAAGGGGATTCACAATGTAAATGTGCAGGCCAGTTACTATTGTGATTCTTAATATTCCAGATTAGTAATATTATATCAAATTAAAAAAAGGCAGTTGAATAAAATCTTCCATATCACAAATGTGAAAGCAAAATGGTCAGGATCTGTGCATGACTTAATCATTTTCAGAGATTCACATTTATGCACATTATTTGAAAGTGGTAAGGAAAGTTCCACAATTAAATATCAAGCTCACTGTATTACATACACTTATGCTGATCCTAACAGAACTGCATTTTTTCATAGGTGATTATGACATGTTCCTGCAGACAGGTGTTTTATGACCCCATTCCCTGACCCAAACCAGTTACAATGCAGCTCTAGCCAGGACAAGGGCACACAATGAAATGAACTTTGGCTAACTAAAGGGAAGATTTCAGTGTCTGAAAAGTCTGAGGGTTGCACACCTGACAGGGCCTGTGACATTGTTGCATGTGCCATATTACACAACACTGCCAAAAAAAAAAAAAAAAACTTTTCATTAAATGTTTAATAAAAGACAAATATGCTTAGTTCCTTGAGTTTTATTTCAGTTGTTCTTTGTAAAGAAAAGCCAGTGGTCAAGTGCCTGCAACAAGAGATATTAGACACATGCCTCATGCAACAAATAAAAAGGAAAAGTTGGCTATACACTGCCCACCTGTAGGCCTATGTCTCCTCTGTCTGTGCAGACTCTTCTGTAGGCCTTTCTGTAGATGTGGAATCCTGCAACTTATATTGCAGCCATAAAGCATACAAGTATAAATGAAGTAAAGTTATTTATGCACTTGCAGGTAGGCTAGTTCCTCCATATCTGAGAGGGTTTATTCACTGTCCAGTGCAATGGAAACAAATGGACATTACAAAGTCTTATACTTTCTTTCCTTTGGAAAGTTAGAAAATGTCCACTTACTGCACATATTTCAGCCACCACTTTCTTGGGAACAGATACAAGTGTTGGTGTATTATGTAAAAGTGCACAAAAGAGGAAAACACAATGTCATACAATGAACTATACGGGGAAAAATGTGATCAATAACTCATGGCAAAATATTTTTACATTAACATAAGTTTATCAGTTTTCACTTTCACAAGTCAAAGCAATTCATCATTACTCAAGATTTAACAGTTGAAATGACTATACAGCCTTAATTTAATGCAGCAAAAATTATTTTACAGTGTAGGCTACTAAGATCTTTTCTATTTTTTTCTCAGCCTTTTTCTTGTTTGCTTTTATAAACAGAACACCATTTATTTAACAGTGCCTTTTATAAAAGAGACTATAATAACTAAAAATTACCATTATGTAGAATATTTTTGTACTTCACTTTTATTTGTTCCCATGTTCTAGTGTGGTGACTGACATTACAATGAACAAAGTAATTATGCAATTATTAAAATACAAAAATATAGGCTAATAAGTGATAAAAACATCTAACATGGCCACTTCTAACAGATTTAAATTGTCTGCTACTTTTTGCCAGCTCTCTCTCCTGGCTTTTGCAGACTTTGAGGTGTTCCCTGGCGTTTTAATTAAACATTAAAATTCCGAATAAACTTCGACTATTAGTTCTTGCTCTGCTGAGGAGAAAAACTGAGCGCGCTCTTTGGCCACGCTGAGCAGCCAATAGCAGCGTTGCTGATCAATGTTTCTACTATCGATACATATCCCCTTTTAACCAGCGCATGAACGCGCAGTTATCTCAGATAACTCAATCCAGCTATACTAATCATATCCGGCAAGTGTGTTCGAAGAACCGAGTTAGCCAGATCATGATTCGCACGATGATATCATCTTGGATGTGTCATTTGATCTCGGATGTAATAAGCAACGTACGAAGAACGGGCCCCTGGGATGTACTAATTCTGATTTCTAAGACTGTTTAGGGCGGATAGTATGCGATTTGGGACGCACCGTCGAGTCTTCTGAGGTGAGGAGAGCAGTTCACGGTATTTCTCATATTTACACAACCAT
This sequence comes from Squalius cephalus, assembly GCF_949319135.1. Classification (NCBI taxonomy): domain Eukaryota; kingdom Metazoa; phylum Chordata; class Actinopteri; order Cypriniformes; family Leuciscidae; genus Squalius; species Squalius cephalus. Next base: position 3,910,534 of record NC_137122.1, read on the forward strand.
CACACACACTTTATACAGTTTGATTAAGCGACAGGCTCATTTCTGTAGTGTTTTCATCGATCACAGCGATACTTGTGCGTCTTTTCTGGCGTCTTCCTTCTGAAATAAACATTTAGTGCAGCAGCAGCGAGCAATGAGGAGAATATGTTGAGTTCATTCAGACCTGGGGCTCGTTCTTCGTACGTCGCTAACTCAGTTAGCTGGATTTGATTGTTGACGATTTGGCATGATCTTGGATCGTTTGGTTCTTCAAAGCTCATCCTGGACTTGCTGTCATAGCAACAGATGCGCAAGCTTAAACCTGCTCGGGAGCAGGCTTATTTCATGTAAACAGGATTAGATCGCGGCTTCATAAGCGGAGCTGATACGGGAAGTCCAGCGCAGCGCGATAGTGCACTTTCTGAGATGTTTTTTTCTTTTCTCGTGACTCGTGAGATTGTCGTTTACATTATTAAATTGTTGGAAACGCACATTTATTTTCGACTTGTCGGAGTCTGGCTTTAAATACAGCACAAACTGTTTGCATTGCCCTAAGATTATTTGCGAGTGGCTCTTTCCTTTACACTATTGGAGATGCGGAGAAGTTGAGGGAAAGGGCTGTCTGTCGTTTTTTTTTTTTTTTTTGGCATTTCCAAGCCACTTAAGACCCAATGTTGTAAAGCAGTTTTTTTTAAAGCAATTTTTTTAGGCTATCATCATTTTTTATGAAGATCATACAATCATGACCATGCCGATTACAGTATGTCACTCAGGCTTCACTAACGTGATTGGTACCATAGACCAGTGTTTCTCAACCAGTGTGCCGCGGCACACTAGTGTGCCGTGAGAGATCGTCAGGTGTGCCGTGGGAAATTATCTAATGTCACCTAATTAACCATTGTTGGGTGCCTGTGCTGTAATAAAGTGTGGCAGATAATGTAATACTCTTCTATTCCAGTGGGTGGCAGCAGAGGCTATGAATGCCTGTAAAAACAATATAGTTAGCGCTGCGCGACCGCGCACACGCGCACACGCGACAGTGACAGTGACAGTAAGACGAGCAAGTGACAGTGATGGAGAAGTTTTTGAGACGAGAAAATGCAAATGCCGAACAGGGCCCTGGCCAAAATTCTGACCCAGATGAGGGCCCTAATATGAGTGGTCGACAAAAGAAAAAAGACAAGACGGTGAGCTCGAGGCAATACAGCGAAAGCTATCTTTCCTTCGGATTTACTTTCACCGGCGATGCGATGGCGCCAACTCCGCTGTGCTTGGTGTGTGGGGAGAAGCTTTCCAATAGCGCCATGGTGCCAAGCAAGCTTAAGCGCCATCTCCAAACTAAACACCCTTCCGTCCAAAATAAGCCGATGGACTATTTTGTACGCTTACGTACAAACAACGAGAAACAGGCAACTTTTTTGAGAAAAACCACGAAGGTAAATGAGAGAGCCCTCAAAGCTAGCTACCTTGTTGCTGAACTCGTTGCTAAATCAAAAAAGCCCCACACTGAGGCAGAAACATTAATCCTGCCAGCTTGTAAAGCCATTGTAAATGAGATGCTTGGCCCTGACGCAGCCAAAGAGATAGCTAAAGTATCTCTCTCAGATAGCACAATTGCCAGACGCATTGATGACATGTCTGTGGACATCGAAACTGTTGTTTTGGAAAAGATGCGCGTCAGTAAGAAATTCGCCTTGCAACTTGATGAGACAACAGATATTAGTGGACATTGTCAGCTCTTGGCCAATGTGCGTTTTGTGGATGGAGACGCCATTCGAGAAAATTTCCTATTTTGCAAGGCACTGCCAGAAAAATCAACAGGAGAGGAAATATTTCGGGTCACGTCGGAATATCTTGACAAAGGCGGGCTTACGTGGGAAAACTGCACAGGTGTCTGCACTGATGGAGCCGCAGCCATGGTCGGGCGCATCAAAGGCTTCGTAAGTAGGGTCAAAGAAAGAAACCCAGATATTACTGTCACGCACTGTTTTTTGCACCGTGAGGCCCTCGTTGCGAAGACCTTACCAGCAGATCTATCTCCTGTGTTGGATGATGTTGTGCGCATAGTGAACTTTGTGAAGACGCGACCTTTGAAATGTCGCTTATTTGCGTCTTTGTGTGAGGAAATGGGAGCAGAACATAAAGTCTTGTTGCTCCACACGGAGGTCCGGTGGCTGTCGCGCGGCAAAGTGCTGGCCCGTGTGTATGAGCTGCGAGAGGAACTTAAAGTTTTTCTGACAAACGAGAGGTCCGATTACTCAAAGCTGCTTGCAAGTGATGAGTGGTGTGCAAAGCTGGCATACCTGGCTGATATATTTCATCATCTGAATGAACTGAACACACGGATGCAAGGCAGAAATGAAAACCTGCTTACAAGCACTGATAAAATTAACGGATTCCGTTTAAAGGTGCAGCTCTGGCAACAACATGTGCAGCGTGGCAACCTTGAGATGTTCCCACTCACCGAAAAACTGCATGATGGCAACACTGCTGCAATGTGTGAGGTGATTGGCACACATTTGAAAACTCTTGAGGAGAAGTTGTCATTTTATTTCTCTTCAGCCTTCACAGAATGCCTTGACTGGGTTAGGGACCCATACAGCTCAGCATCCGTTGCTGGAAAGGACATGACTTTAAAAGAACAAGAGGAACTCATTGAACTGAAACAAGATCGTGGTTTAAAGCTAAACTTTGCTGATCTTCCTTTGGACAGTTTTTGGTTATCTGTTGCCAAGGAGTTCCCCATTCTGGCCAACAAAGCTATTTTGACATTGCTCCCGTTTTCAACCACATATCTGTGTGAGCTGAGCTTCTCAAGCTTGACTGCGATAAAAACTAAAAACAGAGAGAGACTGAGATCTGTTGAGGAAGAGCTTCGTGTGTGTCTTTCTACCATTCCTGCCAGGATATCCATTTTGTGTTCATTGAAACAGGCCCAGGCTTCACACTAAGTGAGTATAAATACATTTAGAAACTATAGTATTAATTATATGTATTATATGTACTGTTAAAATGTAATTTTGGTTGGTGGTGTGCCCCAGGATTTTGTAAATGTAAAAAATGTGCCGCGGCTCAAAAAAGGTTGAAAATCACTGCCATAGACTATAGGCTGCCATCAAGGCCTCAATGAAGGGGATTATGTGAACAGAAAGGGGGTTCACAATGTAAATGTGCAGCCCAGTTACTATTGGGATTCTTAATATTCCAGATTAATAATATTATATCAAATAAAAAAAGGCAGTTGACTAAAATCTTCCATAATCACAAAATGTGAAAGCAAAAAGGCCAGGATCTGTGCATTACTTAAGAATTTTCAGAGATTCACATTCCTGCACATTATTTGAAAGTGGTAAGAAAAGTTCCACAATTAAATATCAAGCTCACTGAATTACATACACTTATGCTGATCCTAACAGAACTGCATTTTTTCATAGGTGATTATGACATGTTCCTGCAGACAGGTGTTTTATGACCCCATTCCCTGACCCAAACCAGTTACAATGCAGCTCTAGCCAGGACAAGGGCACACAATGAAATGAACTTTGGCTAACTAAAGGGAATATTTCAGTGTCTGAAAAGTCTGAGGGTTGCACACCTGACAGGGCCTGTGACATTGTTGCATGTGCCATATTACACAACATTGCAAAAAAAAAAAAAATCATTAAATGTTTAATAAAAGACAAATATGCTTAGTTCCTTGAGTTTTATTTCAATTGTTCTTTGTAAAGAAAAGCCAGTGGTCAAGTGCCTGCAACAACCTTACAGGCAACAAGAGATATTAGACACATGCCTCATGCAACAAATAAAAAGGAAAAGTTGTCTATACACTGCCCACCTGTAGGCCTATGTCTCCTCTGTCTGTGCAGACTCTTCTGTAGATGTGGAATCCTGCAACTTATATTGCAGCCATAAAGCATACAAGTATAAATGAAGTAAAGTTATTTATGCACTTGCAGGTAGGCTAGTTCCTCCATATCTGAGAGGGTTTATTCACTGTCCAGTGCAATGGAAACAAATGGACATTACAAAGTCTTATATACTTTCTTTCCTTTGGAAAGTTAGAAAATGTCCACTTACTGCACATATTTCAGCCACCACTTTATTGGGAACAGATACAAGTGTTGGTGTATTATGTAAAAGTGCACAAAAGAGGAAAACACAATGTCATTACAATGAACTACACTCGGGAAAATGTGATCAATAACTCATGGCAAAATATTTTTACATTAACATAAGTTTATCAGTTTTCACTTTCACAAGTCAAAGCAATTCATCATTACTTTTAATGCGGCCTTCATTTAATGCAGCAATATTTGTACAATTATTTTACAGTGTAGGCTACTAAGATCTTTTCTTTTTTTCAGCCTTTTTCTTGGTTGCTTTTATAAACAGAACACCATTTATTTAACAGTGCCTTTTATAGAAGAGAAGAGACTATAATATAACTAAAAATTACCATTAGGCTGTGTAGAATATTTTTGTACTTCACTTTTATTAGTTCCCATGTTCTAGTGTGGTGACTCTGACATTACAATGAACAAAGTAGCCTAATTATGCAATTATTAAAATACAAAAAAGGCTAATAAGTGATAAAAACATCTAACATGGCCACTTCTAACAGATTTAAATTGTCTGCTACTTTTTGCCAGCCCTCTCTCCTGGCTTTTGCAGACTTTGTGTTCCCTGTCGTTTTGATTAAACATTAAAATTCCGAATAAACTTCGACTATTAGTTCTTGCTCTGCTAAGGAGAAAAACTGAGCGCGCTCTTTGGCCACGCTGAGCAGCCAATAGCAGCGTTGCTGATCAATGTTTCTACGATCGATACATATCCCCTTTTAAGCCAGCGCATGAACGCGCAGTTATCTCAGATAACTCAATCCAGCTATACTAATCATAAACAACAGGTGAGTTCGAAGAACCCAATTAGCCGGATCATGATTAGCACGATGATATCATCTTGGATGTGTCATTTGATCTCGGGTGTAATAAGCAACGTACGAAGAACGAGCCCCTGAGCGATGTTGTGTTCGTTTGTGTGATTGTCTCGATGTTTGGAGTGAGAACTGTTACTGAATGTCAAGAGTTAAAGTTTGAGATCTGTGAGGGGAATTATGTGAATCGATCTCTTACTTTACATTGAGCCTATAATGTATGGGGCGCCGTTTGTAAAGCGTCTCATGCTGAAAATAACAGCAACATTTTGTCACATTTAGCTTCAAACAATGTTGTATTTAACTGGTATGAATTTTTGACGGTCACTTTTTAGCACATTTACAACAATATTTGTCAACTTAGAGATATTTTAAATAGTTAAATCTAAATATTAAATGTTACACCTAAGTGTTAAATGTTAAACCTAAATCTAAATGTTAAATCTAAATATTAAATCTAAATCTAAATGTTAAATCTAAATCTAAATGTTAAATCTAAATATTAAATCTAAATCTAAATGTTAAATCTAAATGTTAAATCTAAATCTAAATGTTAAATCTAAATGTTAAATCTAAATCTTAATGTTGAATCTAAATCTAAATGTTAAATCTAAATCTTAATGTTGAATCTAAATCTAAATGTTAAATCTAAATATTAAATCTAAATCTAAATGTTAAATCTAAATGTTAAATGTTAAATCTAAATCTAAATGTTAAATCTAAATGTTAAATCTAAATGTTGAATCTAAATCTAAATGTTAAATCTAAATCTAAATGTTGAATCTAAATGTTTCGGGTGAAACTAAATATTTAACTAATATGCAAAATCAAAATGCCGGTAACCGGAAGTGCCAAAATAAAAGCTCGAGGAGGTCAGTGTGTGTTTATAGCATGGTTTATAGTGTCAAATAACGAATAAAAACCATCTTATCCGAGGAAATGGACTCCTGGACATGGATTATCGTGATAATAACTACCTAAAATAATAAACACGTTTGGAGAAACTGTAGGCTATTTGAAGAGTAGGCTAGTGTCACTTTTATGAAAAGTGCAGGACTCATGACCTGTAGCCATAATAGCCAGCCACGAGGGGGCTCACTTTGACTGAATGTCACGTCATCACTCTCATCAAGAAACTACAGTTTCTCCAAACGTGTTCATTATTTTAGGTAGTTATTATCGTTATATTATAGTTATTATTATGAGATGGTTTTTATTTGTTATTTGACACTATAAACCATGCTATAAACACACACTCAAGCTTTTATTTTGGCACTTCCGGTTACCGGCATTTTGAATTTGCATATTAGTTAAATATTTAGTTTCACCCGAAACATTTAGATTCAACATTTAGATTTAGATTTAACATTTAGATTTAACATTTAGATTTAACATTTAGATTTAGATTTAATATTTAGATTTAACATTTAGATTTAGATTTAACATTTAGATTTAACATTTAAATTTAGATTTAGATTTAACATTTAGATTTAGATTTAACATTTAGATTTAGATTTAGATTTAACATTTATATTTATATTTATATTTAACATTTAGATTTAGATTTAGCATTTAGGTGTAACATTTAATATTTAGATTTAACTATTTAAAATATCTCTAAGTTGACAAATATTGTTGTAAATGTGCTAAAAAGTGACCGTCAAAAATTCATACCAGTTAAATACAACACTGTTTGAAGCTAAATGTGACAAAATGTTGCTGTTATTTTCAGCATGAGACGCTTTACAAACGGCACCCCATAATAATGAGCCACGTGAGACATTAAATCAACTCTTAAATGTTAATAAATGAATAGCGTTTTACTCTTGAACAATATTGCTTTGTGATGCTCTTTATTTTTAAATGTTTTATGATCATTGTCAGTTTGAGCACATATTATTTTAATGATCTAAGTAGGCCTACTTGATTAATGTCATAAAATCAAACTATATTTAATGTGGACATATTATGCTGCTGTAATTATTTCTCTGTAGTGGTTGATGAAGATGAGTGTCATAGTGATTGTTTTTGTGTTATTGATGTTTTATCCATGTCATATCCATGTGAGAAATTACAGTTTTACAGGCTTTTATCATGTATCCTGACTCAAATAATGTGTTTCTAACAGCAAACACTCAGAATAAAGTGAGATGATCTGCTGATGGTCCTGAATGGCTTGTTGAATGAGTGTTGATAGTCTGAGGCTCATCAATATTAACAGATCTGCTGAAAACACTCTTTATTTCATGACAATAGTTCCTGTTTTCACCTCATTTATTATGCTGATGTCTTCAAATCTCCTGTAAATTGACACTTAAAGCTCATTTCATTGGTGTCAGCAGACTGAGGGGATTTGTTACTATATGTACGTTTATTTCTGTGTTTATGATTTTAACTGTTTTTCTTACCATTATTTATATTTGGAAGAATTTAAATTATTTATATTATTTTCTATATTTCTAGATACCTGTATTTTAATGAAGAAGCAGAATAATGTTAGGATTAGCAATACAAATAGATGGATGTCTAATGAATAGGCCTAGATAGACAGACATAAATGCTTAGAAGTGTCATGTATTATAAAAAAAAGAATAATATTTGAAAAAAAAATTGATATTTTTTATTTTGGCAGATCAGCTCCCCCCACAGCAATCACATCATCAGAGAAGCTCCTCCCACTGCAGTCACATCATCAGTGAAGCTCCGCCCACAGTAATTCTCCAATAAATGCTGTAAATTCCCATCAGCTACAAGTGAAGACGATCATCAAAGCATCAGGAAGAGCTGAAATCTGCAAAGACTGAGTTTATTAAAGAGGACAGAGAGAACATGAGTGATCCAGAACCCTGCAGAATGAAACACACTGAAGATCCTGAAGAACAAAGAGGTTGGTGTTTATTCTTCATTCATTCCCGATGCTGAAGAACATTCATGTTAGAAACATTCAAGCACTTCACCACATTTAGATAAACAGTTCAACTATGACATGGCAGAGCTCGACATTAAGCCTTTTCATGTGCTTGTCCTTTGGCTCATTCTCTTGTCCGAGTAAAAAAGTAGTGTGCCGTGTGCTGTAAATATAATTTATTCTGTAGAAATATTCTCATCTGTGTTCAATCAGCTCTGATATATTTTTTAACAAGCATATTGTCTCATCTGCACCTTTAAAGGGCACCCCCCCCCCCCCCCGCAATCTTATTAAAGGAGAAGTTCACTTTTAAAATGAAAATTCTGTCATCATATACTCACCCTCATGTTGTTTCAAACCTGTATGAATTTCTTTCTTCTGCTGAACAGAAAGGACGATATTTAGAAGAATATCAGTAATCAGACAGTGTCTGGGTCCCATTTACTTCCATAGTATATATTTTTTCCTACTATGGAAGTCAATGGGACCCAAAAACTGTCTGATTACTGATATTCTTCTAAATATCGTCCTTTCTGTTCAGCAGAAGAAAGAAATTCATACAGCTTTGAAACAACATGAGGGTGAGTATATGATGACAGAATTTTCATTTTAAAAGTGAACTTCTCCTTTAAATGTATGCTTCATCTTTAGTTTAAAATTTTTAAATTTGATCAATAGATTAAATTAGAATAGCCTAATAAGATACTATAATAATATACTATATATTTAAATATTTTTGAATATACAAATAAGAAATGTTGGAAAGAATGCTACTTTTAAACATGAAAGTAAACCGCCAGTAGGAGGCGGCAGGAGACCGTCTTAATGAGTGAGTCCTTGAGTGTTTATGAATGGGTCATTGAATCTTTGACTCGGCCAATTCGTTCAAAACGCTGAATTATTCAGTAATGAAACACAGTTAAGTGTTGCTGTGAGATGCGATACGGTTCTGCTGTGATCTTTGTTTGGAACTATTTCCGTAAATTACTTGTTCCTTCAAAAAATCCAATTGTCCCGGACAAGCGGACAAACTGACAAATTCTGTGGTAATTTAGTGTTTAAATAAGAGTTTTCCTACATCTTAATTTTTAGTTTTAGGGGAATCTTTGAAGGATGACCAAAAAATATGTTATCACATTAAAAATAACACATGATATTATAGTTTTGAAGTGCTGAAAGAAGATGTGTAGTACTTATAAGCCTTTGACTATTTCTGTCACAATTCATAGTTCCCTTTCGAGAGGTAATATTGAAGCAAACTTTTTAAAACGCCCATACTGGAGGGCTCTGACACGCCAGGGCGCCAGGTGTCCTGATTGGTTCTCACGTCAAAGCCGCCTCGCCATAGGTTTGTGCAGTTGCCGCAGCACAGCCAATGACCGCTCTTGTGCTCAGTTGTGCTCGCTGTGCTGCGGCAACTGCACAAACCTATGGCGAGGCGGCTTAGACGCCAGGGCGCCCTGTTGCGTCAGAGCCCGCCAGCATGGGTGTGGTCAGAGGCTATATATTGCTGTGCCTCGCCTAGGTGCTCCAGATTTTTACTCCTTCAGCGACTTCTCCACTTCGCTGACCTCCGGAATAGAAGCACTCTCCGCCGTCGAAACTCCTTTCAGCGGGATAAGCTCCTGGTCTCCACCCGAGCAACCCTCACGATGCTGGCTCGACGAGTGGTTCCTGCAAGGGCGCCGACAGACCCCTCAGCAGAGACCCGCCCCCTTCTTCCCTGTCGTGGCTCGCATCAAGCCTTCTTTCTCTTCAGTCCTCTCCAATGTTGACGGCGCTAAAGATAAAGGCTATGAGGCGACCCATCCGCCCATCTTTGCCCACCTACCGCCGCGGGATGGAAGACTAAGAATCAGAGGCTTTCAAAGACCAGCGTAGCGCCACTGACTGGCCCCACGGGCTACGAAGTCTACAGCCCAGGCCATCGGGAGGAGCATGGCCAACCTATCGGTGCTCAAACGGCACCTGTGGTTGAACTTGACGGATATGAAGGAGGCATATCCTCCTTCATTTTTTCAGAGAAATGGTTTAAAAGGATACTCCACTTTTTTTGGAAATAGGCTCATTTTACAACTCCCCCAGAGTTAAACAGTTGAGTATTACCGTTTTCGAATCCATTCAGCCGATCTCCGGGTCTGGCGGTACCACTTTTAGCATAGCTTAGCATAGATCATTGAATCGGACAAGACCATTAGCATCTCTCTCAAAAAAATTACCACAGAGTTTCGATATTTTTCCTATTTAAAACTTGACTCTTCTGTAGTTACATCGTGTACTAAGAGCGACAGAAAATATAAAATGGCAATTTTCTAAGCTTATATGGCTAGGAACTATACTCTCATTCCTGCGTAATAATCAAGAAACTTTGCTGCCATACCATGGGTCCAGCAGTCGTAATGATATGACGCAGCACCTGAAAATAGTCCCCAGCTCGGTAACTTCCAACGTGACCGGGACTGAGTTTGTCTAACCCAGGGATGGGCAACTTTGGTCCTGGAGGGCCACTGTCCTACAGAGTTTAGCTTCAACCCTAATCAAACACACCTGAAGAAGCTAATCAAGGTCCTCAGGATTACTACCAAATTACAGGAAGGTGATTATTATTATTTTTTTCAGGGTTGGAGCTAAACTCTATAGGACAGTGGCCCTCCAGGACCGAAATTGCCCAATCCCTGGTCTAACCTATTAGACCTATTTTCAGGCGCTGCATCATATCATTACGCCTGCTGGACTCATGGTAGAAGAGGCGGTGGCCGGCCACCTTTGTCCACTTACCGCCGCAGGATGGAAGACTAAGGCTTCACATCCATCCAAGCCTTGCCACGCTACGTCTGTCCTCGCTGACCGCGCTTACGCCACCGCTGCTTCACACAATGGCTGTCCTGCAAGTCTTTCAGGCCAAACTTCTCCGTTCCCTGGACTAGTCTGAACCTGAATCTGAGGCTTTCAAGGACCTGCGTAGCGCCACTGACCTGGCCCTGCGGGCTACGAAGTCTACAGCCCAGGCCATTGGGAGGAGCATGGCCAACCTAACGGTGCTTGAGCAGCACCTGTGGTTGAACTTGACGGAGATGAAGGAGGCAGATAGGGCGGCTTTCCTGGACTCCCTCATCTCCCCTTCCGGTCTCTTTGGCCTGGCCGTTAAGAGCTTCTCCGAGCGCTACACAGAGGCGCAGAAAGCATCATAGGCGATGTGCCACTTCCTTCCGAAATGTTCCAGCTCGTCTTTGAGCCGCCAGACCAGTAGGAAGCCTCCTCAACAGCAGCCCAAGTCAGCGCCGCCGGTCACTCAGCCCCCGCCCAGCGGTTGAAGTCCATCGCCACTCCCGCTCTGCCAGGCGCACTCCGTTCCCTGAGAGGCGGGGACCCCCTCCCAGGATTGCGTTGGACCCCAAGCCTTGTAAGCCGTCCAAGCCACAGGGAGAAAAAGAGAGAGTTCGAGTCCCGCCTAGGTCGGACCGATCTCTTTCAAATACTTCAGACGTTCCCCAGTTCCTTCTGTTCAGGCGGCTGGAAATGTAAACTCCGCAGCAAATGAGTCTGCCGTGAAGCACGCTCACCTGCAAACAAACGCTGTTTTCACGGTGACACAAAGCAAGAAAAGAGCTCTTTTCTCCATGTGTCATATGTAGGTCATGTGCCTGCTATAAAGTTTGCACGCCTACACACAAGCACTGTCCCCACAGTAACCAATTCGCCATCACAGGCTGGGAATTTAACAAACGTAGAACCTCCGCGCTTTCGAGCCAAGGTCGAGACAGCGGTCGAAGAGGCCATGTTTTCCGTACCAAAGTGTCAAAACTGTTGAAAAAGAGAGCTGTCGAAACAGTTCCTATGTCACAGAGCGAGTCAGGCTTTTACATCCAAAATGGATGCTGCACAGGAGAGACCCCTGATATGATTGTAAAGCGCTTTGGGTGTACAGTAGTACATATGAAAGCGCTATATAAATGCCTCATTCTATTCTATTCTATTCTATTCTACAGTCGTTACTTTCTCGTCCCTAAAAAAGATGGAGGTCTCAGACCCATTCTAGATCTCAGACACTTGAACAAAGCGCTTATGACACGTCCGTTCAGGATGTTGACAACCAAACAAATTCTTGTGTATATTGGCCCGGGAGGTTTTTCTCAGTGTATCTGAAAAACGCCTATTTTCACATCCAGATAGCGCCCCATCACAGACCATTCCTGAGGGTTGCATCCGAAGAGCAGGCCTATCAGTACACAGTACTACCATTCAGCCTGTCTCTAGCGCCCCGTACCTTCACGAATGTGACGTGACGGATCTTACCACTCTGCGGGCTCGTCTCGCCTGCTTCACCGATGACGACCCGCTCCTCGCCCCTTTGCTTGAGCCGCTTAAGAAGCGCCGTTCACAAAGGGAGCCTGAGCGAGGTGAGACGAGCGAGATCACACTGGCCCAGTCCCCGGGTGCCTCAGTCTCTCTCCAGCGGTCTCCCTCGCCAGTCCTGTTTACACAGGCCGTTCAGTGTCCCTCTCTGCGAGCGGCGGACCTCGTGTCGTTCAGGGCTTCGTACGAGAAAGAAGAGGAAAAGGATGACAGCCTTTCCCTCGCGGCTGTGCAAAAGGGCATGGTCATTTTATATTTATGTTGTTATAGTTTTACATTGTTCCATTCAAGTGTTGAGTTTGACGAGTGGGCGGTGTTTGAATCGGAAGTCTCGCGAGTTTTGTGAGAGTGACGCGAGATCTCACACACGCGGCAATAGAGGAAAGAAAGAAGAGATGTGGTGCGCGACGAGTTGTTATTGTGAGCAAACGAGACGAGTTAAGGTGCATCAGACGGCCATAAAGTTATAGATCAATAATATAGCTGGTGAGCAGTTTGGTATTTCATATGTGATGGGCGGCTGATGTTGTGTGATCGCTCCTGAGGTTGTTGGATTTCTGTGGTGAATACTCGCACGTGCGTCGTTGCAGACTGTAAGTGATTATCTTATATTTATTTTGTCTAATAATCATTGTTTGATATTCTGTTTAATGCATCAATAAGATATTTATTCAGTTATAAGAGAACAGCTGCTATATTATACCTGTATCACAAGTTTGTGATGTCTCTCACGTGCAATCACGTGAAGTCATAATGACGCAGCATTTTTATGGTAAGAGTTGTAACAGAAACTAATTGAGTTTGTTTGTTTTATTATAGAACCACACACGTTTATCTACATCTGTCCAGCTGACCATATCACACAAACTCATCACACACACACACACACACACACACACACACACACTGAACATCACAGCACACGAAGCTACAGGCCTTTTTGAGCATCGTCATATTAACCTTATCAGGACCAGACGGCATCGCGTCTGAGGACCGACGTTTCTGCACCCTTCTTCCTTTAAGTGGACTTCCTCTGGAATACTTGGGACTTCTTGAAACTGAGTACACTTACTTATTTCCACCACTTAGTTGCCCTCTCTTAATATAATTGTATCTTTTGAATATATACGCATTGTTTTTATTGTTTGTTTATTTTACGTAGGCCTACGCTGTTTTATTGTGACATTTACCTTTTTGTTGACATTGTGAGAAAATGTATCAATCAATACAGTGAGTGAATTTGATCTTTGACTCTGGTTTCTTTACTCCTCTACTGGTTACTGGACATTAATTGTGTATTAATACTCTAAGGTGATTTAGAACCGTAATAGCAATCAGTGCATTCTACAGCCTTCAATACAGCGACGACTGGGCGGGGTCTGTTTCCGGCCCTCCTCTGTCCACACAAGATAGCGTGAGGACCAACACAGCAACCAAAACAATTTTCGCGCATATTCGCCCGGGAGATAGTTTTTTCTCAGTGTATCTGAAAGACGCCTATTTTCACATCCAGATAGCGCCCCATCACAGACCATTCCTGAGGTTTGCATTCGAAGGGCAGGCTCATCACTACACAGTACTTCCATTCGGCCTGTCTCTAGCGCCACCCTCTTCCCCTTGAGACAGTGGGGAGTGCGAGTGTTAAACTACCTCGACGATTGGCTCATCATAGCCCAATCGGAGGAGCTACTAATAACTCACAGAGCCTGGCTCCTCAACCACTTAGAATGCCTGGGCCTCAGGATCAATTTCTCCAAAAGCACAATTATCTCCCAGCTGGAACATCTCCTTCCTGGGTATAGAAATAGACTCGGTACGCATGAGAGTGCGCTTCACCAAAGCACACACACTTTCTATTTGGTGCCTGGCAATGTCTTTCAGGGCGGGCGCCCGCCTTCCCCTCAAGAGATTCCAGAAGATGCTGGGTCTCATGGCTTCGGCCTCATCAGTACTCTTACAAATCGGAGCAAGTCACAGCTAGTCTAATGTGACCGGCCATTAATAATTAGTTTTAGTCAAATAAATATCAATCTCAAAGTTGGTGTCAAAATATGACAGTATTGTATATTTTAATGTTAATATCATGTTAGATAATTGTCATTGATCAAATTTATTCAATAGTTCTTGCTAAAGAAACATGGGATTTGTGCCTATAATGTTTTAAAAATAATAATTGGAAGATAAATTTTCCTCATTCATGGAAAGTTTCAAGGACATATAATCTATTTATAAAAATGCATCAAATTATCATAAAATTTTATAGCAGTTGTCTACTTTCTACTATTACATCAGGGCTCACTTTCATGTCTTTCACTTTATATTTCTCTCTTTGAATTATTTTGATGTACTAAAAATGTAATTAATAATTTTCTCTTTGATGTCAGACCTGATGGAAGAGAGCGAGGAGAGTGAAGAACTGAGTGAAGTGGAGGAGGAACATCATGTCAAACCTGGAGGAAAACCTTTGAGTCGCTCAAAGACTAAAAATAATTTTAAGAAAAAAAGAGCCAAGAAATCTTTCACCTGCACTCAGTGTGGAAAGAGTTTCACACGCAAAGATAGTCTTGATGTTCACATGAGAGTTCACACCGGAGAGAAGCCGTTCACATGTGATCAGTGTGGAAAGAGTTTCAGTCGATCATCATCCCTTAATGTTCACATGATGATCCACACTGGAGTGAAGCCGTTCTCATGTGATCAATGCGGCAAAACATTTCTTGGGTCATCATACCTGAAGAAACACCTGACAGTTCATACGAAGGAGAAGCCGCATTCATGTTCTGTGTGTGGAAAGAGTTTTTCGCTGCTGAAATATTTACATATACATAAAAAAATTCACACTGGTGTGAGAGAGTACATGTGCTTTGAGTGTGAGAAGACTTTTACTACAGCAAACAATTTAAAACTGCACCAGAGAATTCACACTGGAGAAAAACCTTACAAGTGTTCACACTGTGACAAGAGATTCAGTCAGTCAGCACATCTGAAAACACATGAGAGGATCCACACTGGAGAGAAGCCGCACACGTGTGATCAGTGCGGGAAGAGTTTTACAATCAAACAGAAACTTGATGTTCATATGATGATTCACACGGGAGAGAAGCCATTCATGTGTGATCAGTGTGAAAAGAGATTCCCATGCAAAAGTAATCTTAAAAAACACATGATGATCCACACTGGAGAGAAGCCGTTCTCATGTGATCAGTGCGGAAAAACATTTCTCTGGGCATCACACCTGAAGTCACACCTGGTAGTTCATACGAAGGAGAAGCCGCATTCATGTTCTGTGTGTGGAAAGAGTTTTTCACTGCTGCAAACTTTACATAAACATGAGAAAACACACACTGGTGTGAGAGAGTACATGTGCTTTGAGTGTGAGAAGACTTTTACTACAGCGTACAGTTTAAAACAGCACCAGAGAATTCACACTGGAGAAAAACCTTACAAGTGTTCACACTGTGACAAGAGATTCAGTCGATCAGAACAACTGAGATCACATGAGAGGATCCACAGCAGAGAGACTGTTGTCACTTTGTTGATTGATTGATTGATTGATTGATATCTTTTAAACGTACATTATGTAATTTTTTTTCGCCACTGGAGGTCGCTAACCTCTTACAATAACAAAGCTGTAGTTTGATGACACAACGTTTGCTAAGAATTATGGATCTTGTCGTCAACGTCAAGCCGACCGATCTAATAATGTTTATGGATGAGTAAATACATCAATGCTTTAATCATGACTGTGATATGAAGCAGTTCGGGATTGCTAAGAGACAGCTATCAGCTCCACACGCGACGCGAGTCCCGCGGATATAAAAGGAATATGGGCATTTCATTCTACCGAACTACACGAGTGCAGAATTACTACTCACAGGTCAGTTTATTAGGCAAATTAAACTTGTGAGGTAACGCAGCGCTGTTTCATTGGTCTAACATTACACTAGCACACTAAACTGCATTTGTATGTGTTGATTTATGTGTTAGTTTGTCTGTATGAGACTAGCAGTAAGCTAGATCAACATTAGAATAACATACAGATCATATTCTAACATTTTATCATTGTTGAACTATATAACATTGATTAGTTTTATGT
Source organism: Squalius cephalus (assembly GCF_949319135.1). Classification (NCBI taxonomy): domain Eukaryota; kingdom Metazoa; phylum Chordata; class Actinopteri; order Cypriniformes; family Leuciscidae; genus Squalius; species Squalius cephalus. The sequence continues at coordinate 3,926,806 of NC_137122.1, forward strand.
AAATGTGCTCACCTGTTTAATAAAGTACATGTAGGAGCGGTCGAAGTCTCGGACGTGGAGCTCTCGGCATCTCGAAAACACTGCGCTGATATTGATTCTTGTTTTAGTTCTCCTTTTTTATCCAAAGTCTCATGATGTAACGAGTACATCAGGATTTATGGGAAGTGTTCCCGGTTCTGGCTGACCTAATCTATGCAGTCTAACATTGAATTATAAAAGTCTATAATGTGTTATGTGAATGCTAGGTCAAAGATATGTGTTTTTAGCCTAGCTTTGAACTGACTGTCTGCTTCACGGACAATGGTAGGAAGACTGTTCCAGAGTTTTGGTGCTAAATAGGAGAAGGATCTACCGCCAGCAGTCGATTTTGATATTCTAGGTATTATCAACTGGCTGGAATTTTGAGATCGCAATAGACGTGAAGGACTATAATGCGTTAAGAGCTTGCTCAAGTACTGCAGAGCTAAACCATTTAGTGCTTTGTAAGTAATCAGCAATATTTTAAGATTTATGCTATGTTTAATAGGGAGCCAGTGCAGTGTTGCCAGAACCGGGCTAATATGGTCATACTTCCTGGTTCTGGTAAGAACTCGAGCTGCTGCGTTTTGGTCCAGCTGTAGTTTGTTTATTAAGCATGCAGGGCAACCACCCAGTAGAGCATTACAATAATCTAGCCTTGAGGTCATGAACGCATGAACTAATTGTTCCGCATTTGTCAATGAGAGCATATGGCGTAATTTAGATGAACCCAGTTTGGCGAGTCTCACCACTTGCTTCAGGAGCTGCGCCTGGATGACGGTGCGCTTTTCAGCGGTACTTCCGCCTGTCCCGCGGCCAGTTTGAGGACCTGTTGTCCTGCATCGGAGTGAGGATCACCCTCCAGGACACTGGTCACTTCACCACATGACAGCAGCAAGCAGGCTCCTGAACAGAAGTTCTGATTTTTCAGCTCGGGTATCATATGCGTGAATGCACAAGAAGCACCAGATAAAATCACTCACACCAGACGCTCAATTTGCCTCGTCCGAGCGAACTGGCTGCGTAAATGATGCGAAATCGCACCTCATTTTAATATTAATTTAAAACTAGTTAAAGCCATGGCCACTCTACACTTTGAGCATGTGAAATTTCTACAGACACTGCAATGGTCGTGATATGACGTCACACTCTGGGTAGAGTATGTGAAAACTGTACTCAGAGGTGTAAAAAGTACTCAAAAATATTACTCAAGTGAAAGTACAAGTACTGAGGGAATATTTTACTCAATTAAAAGTAAAAGTATCTGGCCAGAATCGTACTTGAGTAAAAGTAAAAAAGTACCACATTAAAATTGTACTTGAGTATTAAAGAAGTAAAAGTAACAGCAATGAACCACATACAAGGTTTTAATCTGCTTTAGAACTGTTTGTATTTAATTGTATTTAATTATCAAACTATAAGACTACTATCTAATGCCAGTATGCAACATGCTTTAAACAATACACTAAACATGCTTTTACCACTAAAAGAAAAGAATTCGCTAAGGTACGGCCACGGGTGCTCTTGATCCTGTGGCTGATTTTGGACTGTGTTCGCAGCTGAATCACGTTCTACCTCCATTTTCTTCCATTGATTGACTGTTATAATTTCTCTAATTTCCAGGTCAAGGTGCTGTGCATTGTGGTAATAAATGCGACATGACGTCACTTCCAAAGGACCAATGAACATGTCTGACAAATTTCATGGAATGTGAAAACAAATCTCATTGGCAGAATAAATAACATTTAAATTAAACTGGGCATCAGTGCAATTCAATTGGTTTGGTCAGGGCCGTGCACAGACTTTTTGAGGGGCATGTGCTGAAACAAAAAAAAGGGCACCCCCCTCCCATTTTCAATAACACAAAATAATAGTCTCAAAAGCTTTAGATTTATTCACGATTATTAACAATCATAATAATAATAATACAGATAATAGATAAACATGGTTTTAAGGGCTTCTTTAAACCTAACAGCAACCTTCAGTGAGCCAGGGATGTTGGTCTCTTGAAGGTCTCTTATTCACTACACTTTCTCTAAAATGAGCCAGCAATAAAAATAAAAAAAAAATAGTGTGAAAAGTACAGTTGCAGTGAAAAGCTTTTCTGAAGGATCACGTAACACTGAAGAGTACTGAACTGGAGTAATGATGCTGAAAATGCAGCTTTGATCACAGAAATAAATTACATTTTAAAATATATTCAAATAGAAAACAGTTATTTTAAATTGTAAAAATATTTCACAATATTACTGTTTTTGCTGTATTTTGGATCAAATAAATGAAGCCTTGGAATGAATTAACTTATGAATTACATTCTGCATGATAAAATATAAAGATTTCACAGTGATCTTCTGTAAAAAAAAAAATTAAGTCACTACTACAATATTACTGTAGTAAAACCATGTGAGGACGAGCGGAGAGTATAGAATACTATAGATTAAAAAATTAGCTAGATAATACGTGCATAACAGCCTTGAATTAACCATAACATGATTAGTCTAAATGTTAATAAATTAGGTGTATATCAGCAATCATAAATCAAAGAAGAAATGTCTTACTTCTTAGAAATGTTACCTAGGTGACGAGGATCACTCGTGGCTTTGTGTAAGTTCCAGTACGAAACAGCGCGGGGGCGCACCTCCGATGGTAAAAACCTTTACAGTCTATGGTAAAAACAAATTATATGTTGTTGTATTACTTATCAGTATCTAGTTTTTGACCAGCGAATGTGTGAAAATGTGCATTTTTTGTCCGTCATTAAAACGGCGCCGGCGGCATCACATTACATTTTCATCAACAGGTTATAACCAGAGCCATAGAGAGAAATTTGGCTCTAGTTATAACCAACTAGTTTGTTGTACCTATATGGGCGCTCAGTTTTTCCTTCTGTAAAATACATTTGGCCAAAATCGCATTTTATAAAAGATGAAATGCTACTGTATGCACAGGCTATTTAAGTGTCTATGTATTGGCTATGACTAACGTTAGATGGCAAATGCTAGCCATACCTCTCAGTCTCAGGCGACGTCCCACATGTCTCAGTGAGTCAGACATCAAATAAATAAAATATTAGCCTTTATAGACATAGTGTTTAGTAGTAGCCTATTTATTCAAACAACAAGATATTTATTTACCCTTCGCAAAACTTCGTTCAGCTGCTGTCTACTGTGCGGCTGCTGTGGAACTTCAGTTGATTCCGTGAATATAGAGGGGGCGGAGTTATCAGCATACTGACAGCTTGAGGATCGAATAAGATTTACACAAGTTCATTTTAAGAACTTTCATTGGCTAAATATTTGTAAAACAGACAGACAGACGTAAATGGTAACCAATAGCATTGATAAAAAAATAAAATAAAATAAAAAACACCACCCAAAAAAGGGCACTTCGGAGTTTAAGGGCAAAAAGGGCATGTGCTCTGCACAGGTTGAGCCCTACCTGTGCACGTGCCTGGGTTTGGTAATAGCAAGGGAAAATAGAATGAAGTGATCTCCAAAAAAGAAGTACTTTTTGACTATAAATACAATTGTAAGGAGTAAAAAGTACTTTTTTTTCTTAAAAAATGTAATTAAGTAAAAGTAAAAGTATTGATTTTTAATTGTACTCAAGTAAAGTAAAAATCCGCAAAAATAATACTTAAGTACAGTAATCAAGTAAAATTACTCAAGTATTTTACACCTCTGACTGTACTCAAGTAAAAGTACTTTAGAAATATTTACTCAAAGTAAAAGTAACAATCTTAATAGTTACTTGAGTAAGAGTAAAAAGTATGCAATGAAAAAAAAAACTACTCAAGTAGCTAGTTAGGCTACTTCGGATCATATACAGTGTATAGGTCTATGTATGTATGTACAGTGGGGAGAACAAGTATTTGATACACTGCTGATTTTGCAGGTTTTCCTACTTTCAAAGCATGTAGAGGTCTGTGATTTTTATCATAGGTACTCTTCAACTGTGAGTGACGGAATCTAAAATAAAAATCCAGATAATCACATTGTATGATTTTTAAATAATTAATTTGCATTTTATTGCATGACATAAGTATTTGATAACCTACGAACCAGTAAGAATTCCGGCTCTCACAGACCTGTTCGTTTTTCTTTAAGAAGCCCTCCTGTTCTCCACTCATTACCTGTATTAACTGCACCTGTTTGAACTCGTTACCTGTGTAAAAGACACCTGTCCACACACTCCCAAACGGACTCCAACCTCTCCACAATGGCCAAGACCAGAGAGCTGTGTAAGGACAGGGATAAAATTGTAGACCTGCACAAGGCTGGGATGAGCTACAGGACAATAGACAAGCAGCTTGGTGAGAAGGCAACAACTGTTGGCGCAATTATTAGAAAATGGTAGAAGTTCAAGATGACGGTCAATCTCCCTCGGTCTGGGGCACCATGCAAGATTTCAAAAAACAATTCGACATTTGCTTGCAATGTTTTTCTTACAAAAACCTCATCATTTTGCAGGACAATTGTCTATTACAGTATACAACACAGATAGAAGGGTGTCAATAAATCTGTGGTGATATATTTCAGGACAAACACAAGTGGCAACACCAGGTAAAGAGAGAGGTCTAGTATTAACGTTAGCAACGCTGCAACGTAATTATTCGGCTAATACCGTTGTAACGTTGTCAACCTATTCACAAGCAAAATATAAAATTTAATTAAAATATTAGCCTTTTTGTATCACCCAATACATGGCGATTCATAGATTCAAATAGTATGCAATTTAATTTTGATAACAAAACTCAAGCTTGATCTGTGTATGCAGTAAAATGTCCTCTTCATTTTTTTTTTTTTGTAGATTCTAAATAGCTTATAAATCTCTCTTTATACTATATTATCACCCAATATTGGATTCAATCTTTTTGTCAACTTGTTTTCTTTCAATTAGGACTGGTTTTATATTTCTATTTGCATCTGATTAATCATAGGCCTTATTTATCCGAGAGTAGGTATCCCAATTTTTTTATTATTAAAAAAGCATTATTTTTGAATACAAATAAATCTGTAAACAATTAGTTCAATATGCCTCTTTGTGGAAGAGTGGGATATATTTCAAATTCTTTCTTTCTTTCTTTCTTTCTGCTTTTGTTAATTTATCAACCTATCCTTGTGGAATATTTTTTGCTAACTTCTCAGCTTAAGTGAATTATTATTTAACCATTCAATTTTTTTGTTGAACCATGGTATTAATAAAAACTACACAATAGTAAGAGCTGAACTGTTGCTTCATTTATCCAATTTGGAAAAAGTGTTAATTTGGAACTCCACCATGGAAAAAGAGGGCCGGTCTTGGGCCTGAAACTTCCGGGCTGAAAAGTGGCCCCACTCCGGCCCTGGTCAGTACTGTTAATTACAGTTAGTACCATGGGAAGTAGGGGTGCTGAGCCTGACCCCTGGAGTGGAGCCCATGAAGAAATATGGTTGGGGATAAAAGTTCACACAAACAAAACCAAAAAACTGTGGTGTTTTGCCTATAGGCATACATATTACGTGTGTTTGTTTGTTTTTATGCTGTATTAAAATACCCATATTATAACAAATAAATACAATATATTTGGAAATTGCCCTTTAAAACGAAGGCTCGGTTTGTGGTTCACAATTATTTGATTAAAAACAATAAAACAAAGACAAAGTCACTTATATCAAACACTTTTTTTATTTGTGTTTTTGTTAACAGAAGTTATCTTGCGCCTTTAATTGCCTCCGCTATCATCCTGTCAATCATCTGTCTCATTCTCGCGGGTCGCGGATATGATTACAGTTTCAGTAAAAATGTATTTCACCATCATCGGTACCCACTCTCAGCCGATTGGCATTACAGTATTTGCAATCACCATCCCGTGTCAAAACGGAGCGTCTAAAAGAAAAGTTCTGACTGCTGACTGAAGACTGGTCAGTGAGCCTCTCCCGCTCGGCGCTGTCAAGCGCAGCTTCACCACACAGATTTAACTCCGCACAGCTAAATATAACGGGCTGGTGGCAGACTAATAATTAATATTTCTGATGTCTGATTTCTGTGAAATGCATAAAGTTGCACAGAAGAAAGCCCAATAGGACTTGCCTGTGAACTAAAAAACAAAAAACAAAAAAAAATCAAGCCGAAATCTCGTTTTTTGAAAAAACGAATAAAGGGGCCGTTTTCTCGTTTCTGCTTCATTTCAAATTGGAAAAAAAACTATCAAAACGTACTCGGACCCTTTTTGGCTTGCCAAAGAAGCTGACGCGGAGCTCAAGCCTGCGGCGTGAAACCCGTTAGGAAGTGGCTTCTCTTCCCCTTTAAGCACTCGCGCTTGTGAAAGCAGAAACATCTTTCACTCTCTCATGCATACGTCCTGTTTACGGTCTCTTTATCACTGTGTATATCGTGTTAAAACGTTGTTGATAAATACTTAATGACGTGTATCCGTGTAATTAGCGATCTCTCTCGTTGAAACTGGCGCTTTTAATCGTGATACGCCTCTCTCTTCATTCGCGCGTGTGTTTGTCCATGCAGGAGTGAGAGAGCAGGACTTCCGGTGTGTTTGTGCTCATTTTGCCTCGTACTACTCTTCTTTAAAGGTATGTTTGCACACTTAATGGTTATATAAGTTGTTTTAAGTTTCAATGTGATTGAATAGTAGTCTAAGATATAATTTTTGTTTGACTAGCATCGTCAGTTAGGCTTTGGGTTACCAACTTATGGAAAGGAAAATAAGGGACACTAAATATCTGTAGGCTACTGTACCACACAGTGCATATCATTTTAGAATCTGCAGGTTAATATGTGTACAAAAGATGTATAAAAGGTTCTCAGACAAACACATTTGTGTAATTTCGTGGAAAAATCAACCAAATTTCAGAAACTTTCCCGGCTCAAATTTTTGATTTTGTTAAGAAAAATATTCTGAATAAAGACTAATGTAAATGAAGAAAGCCAAAATATTAGGCTATATGTGATGGATGTATATTTACTGAGGAATTACAGTTTTTGTAAAATGGGTCAAAATGACCATTTTTACCTGAAATTTGGAGTCGGATTACAGGGGGTTTAAAATGACTTTTACTTTTACACAGAGATTGTTAGGTCTATTTAGCTTAATCGGTTGACTTTAGCCATCTTTGTTTTATTATAGCTACTGTATGCCAACGGTGACATTTTAAAAATGGGGAAAAGCACTACTTTTGTTTTGTTTTTTCTGCCCAAAGTTCGCATGCCTGCAACTCATATTACAAACATTTTAATATCCTTTTAGATTTTAATTCTTAACAAACTTTTCTTTTGGTTTCTTATTTTTTCTGGCCGAATATGGTTAATTTTAAGTCCCAATATATAGGGATGCTAATGTGGCTCCATGAGTAAATTAGTGTAAGTTTTCAATGGTCGCACATTTTCTGAAGAACAAATAATGTTGAAACTAGAAATGATTCTTGGTGAATTTTACCCATTTTCAATATATAGCTAGCTACACCAATGGATATTACTGTATCATCAACCACAATTTAAAACAATAAACATAAGTTTTTTTGTTTGTTTTGTTTTTGTTTGTTTTTTGTTTTTTTTTGTCAGGAAGGCATAGATGGCATAAAATGTAAAAGCACAATAATTGAACGTCCTTGAAATTACAATCAAAAAAAGAAAAGAAAAAAAAAAGCATTTAAACAATGACACTTCAAATGTTGAACTAGGCCTAAATGTTTTTGCAACCATGTTAATAAATATAAATAAATAAATGAAAAGTGCATACTCTCCAGATAAAGAGAACTTAGATGATTAGTATGGGCTGCTTTTGGTGCTTAAGCCTTCCGTGAACGACTATGTTTGTAAATCAAACAAAGATTTGTCACAAAGAAATGATTGTCAATTTAGAGCGTATGCCTGAAAATACGGGACAAACTGCATTCTGTATGGCTGGCTTTCACACGGGACGCTTCACAGATGCCTTAAATACGGGACGATTCTGTATTATACTAGTTAGGCTACCATATGGTTCAATCTTATTCAATGTCATGGCATGATTGTACCAAAAAGACTTTACATTATAAAATATTTACACATTTTCTTGATGCGTTTACATGAGGGTGTGTTGCAAATATGCTTAGTATTGTTTTATTTGCATTAACCGTTATATTATTTTGTGAAACACTGTTATGGATTTTGTTGCCTACATATGTGCAATTATGTACGGTACATGCCTTTAGCATTCACGCTTTCGGTGCTAATTTTGCCTCATACTACTCCTCTTTAAAAGAGAATAAATTCCATCACTCATCCCATCCGTGCGTGATCATGCTTCTTTCCTGAGGATCTGCTTGATATCTGATACAGTAGCATGAACACGACGGCTTACAAAACTATCAGATTAAATACGAAATATGACATTTATTCATTAAGTCAAATCAAGTCACCTTCATGTATAGCGCTTTTAACAATATAGATTGTTTCAAAGCAGCTTTTCTGTGATAATAGGAGGATAAGTTTTCTCCCTCAGCGCTGGGTTTGGCATTGTTCATTCAATCTATCAGTAAATCTAACAGTAGCCTATCTGTTTATGCTTTTTGCAAGAACTGTTGTTCTTACCATTATGTATATTTGGAAGAATTTACATTATTATATTCTGATGTCCATGAGCATAAAAACAAACTCAGTAACTTGTATATTTTTGATTTTGGCAGATCAACTCCTACCACAGCAATCACATCATCAGTGAAGCTCCTCCCACTGCAATCACATCATCAGTGAAGCTCCTCCCACTGCAATCACATCATCAGTGAAGCTCCTCCCACTGTAATCCATCATCAGTGAAGCTCCTCCCACTCCAATTAATCATCAGTGAAGCTCCTCCCACTGCAATCACATCATCAGTGAGGCTCCTCCCACTGCAATTCAGAATGAAACACACTGAAGATCCTGAAGAACAAAGAGGTTGGTGTTTATTCTTCATTCATTCATGATGCTGAAGAACATTCATGTTAGAGACATTCAAGCACTTCATCACATTTAGATAAACAGTTCAACTATGAAAATGGTACAGAATGTTCTGGGTTTTTTTTAACAAATGGTCAGTAAAGGGAGGTTCTCTTTCATAGGTTCACTCAACGCTGCGTAGCTTAAGACGCAGTGGGAACGCCCTCTGGGTGTGCCGATTGTCTGAAGCCCTTATAGAATCACGCCAATTTATTGGCTGATGGCTGATGAACACTTTTATGTCGTCACATTATATATGCGCGCGCCATCTGCTCCTCAGATTTCTCTGCCTTCACAAAGCGGTCATTTTAAGCCCTTCGGTCTCGGTTTTTCTGGCCCAAATATTGGATTTAGCATCAACATTCTTCATCTTGTTTGGGGTGTTGAGGGAGGTCCACCTGAGAGTGGCACTTCCTTCGCTTCATTTGCACCTCCAACTCGACATCAACGCAGAAAGGGTCATAATAAGACATCTGTAACTAAGGATGCAGCCAACGAACTATCTTGGTTAATAAGTAATATGACCATCTAAAAGTGTTCTGCTGAATAAAGAGGTTGTTGTTCATCTCTCCATCTCTCAAACCACATGAGAGAGCCGTGACAAGAGTCATGATCCACAAATACAAAGGAACTATTGTATCTTCAGTTGCTTGCTAGAGAACAAGCCGCTGGCTAGACATAGTCATGCTTGCACAGAAATAGCAGGACTACACTTGCTAGAAACAGCAGTCATACACGTGATATTGAAACAGCAGTCATGCTCTTGATATTAACTATGATGAAGATGGCTGGATTTAGACTATAAAAGACCTGGACAGGACTCTTGGCTCTTCCTTGCCATCTTCAGTCCGATACGTCAGCGGTTATCAGATGCAAGAAGCTTTAAGCCTAGCTAGTATCTCTCTGTTAGTTAGTACTCATTTTGGGATCTGTAACAAGTATTCTTTTCATTTGATTATTTTAATAAATATTGTTAAACATTTATTATAATCATCTGACTGGACCTTGGATTCTTGGGTACGTGTCGCATTCTTCTATCTGGATCAGGAAGATCTTAACTGGAGGAAACGACAAGAGGGTGAGCATTCTTTTTATATAAGTATAATCACTATGAGATTTGATTGATTAATAAAGCCTAGCCAAAGAGGCAGCTTACGACAGGGTTATTGTTGTATAGCGAACACGGTTGAAGAGTACCTTTATTATTTTATTTTATTTTATTTTCCTTTATTTTTCCAGGAAGAAAAAATATTCTATATATTTTTCCATATAAAACATTCTAGACAATCAAAGCACACCATTCATCATAAATCAATGAATTAAGTAAAACAGCAACATGATTCATTCATTTTAGACTGCAGTAAATTTTTAAATATATTCAAAGGAGGAATTGTTTCTAGTGGAACAATAGCTTGAAATTCATTCCACAGCCATGGAGCATAGTAAGAGAGAGATGATTTTCCATGCTCTGAATGTACCCTAGGTACTTCTAATTTAATCCCATTAGATGATCTGGTGCTATAGTTCTTTCTACATAAACATAGAAGACTAGTAATGTATTTTGGAAGCATACCCATCAATGTCTTTACAATAAATACTAACATATGTGATTTCCTTCTTTGATATAAAGAGGACGAACCCAAATAGTTGTATAGCAAACAATGAGTACGTGAACAAGAATTTGTTATAAAACGCAGTGCAGCATGATAAACACCATCCAGTCTTTTCAATAAATATGTAGAAGCATGCATATAAACAACATCACCATAGTCTAAAATAGGTAAAAAAAAGTACTCTGTATAATTCTCTTTCTAGCTGTAAAGGAAAAACATTTTTTTTTCCCGAAAAAGAAAACCCAATCTTGGTTTAAGCCTTTTCACCAAGTAATTAATATGAACATCAAAGGCTAACTTCTCATCAAGCCATATTCCTAAATATTTATAAGTTGGTACTCTTTCTATATGCAAGTCCTCAATAGTCAGAATATTGAGGACAGTGGACATAGAACGGCTGCGTGTAAAAATAATATACTTAGTTTTATTTACATTTAAAACTAATTTCAGTTTTAGCAAAGTAAGCTGAAAAGTATAAAAATAATCTTTTTTTCTAAACTTTTGCTAAAACAGGTAATTTAGAAATAGGACGATAATTATTCAAATCGGAAGGATCGCCTCCTTTTAATAATGGCATAACCATAGCCGATTTCCAAGATGGCGGAATTACATTAGTGGATAGACTCAGATTAAAAATCGATGCAATAGGTTCGGCAATAATATCTGCAGACACTTTTAAAAAAATTGGTTCAATTTTGTCAGACCCGCCTGATTTCTTACAGTCTAAATTTAAGAGTAGTTTATGAACTTGGAACGGCAATACAGGGGCAAAGGAAAATAAATCTGATTCACTATTAGTCAACTCATCAGTTCCCTGTTCATCAATGACCAATGAATTGTCTGTTATCGAACTAGCTGAAATAAAATGACTATTAAACGTATTAACAATATCAACCTTGTCTCTAATTAATCTTTGGTTCAGTTTTAAAGCTTTTGGAAAATTAGTAGATGTATTTAATCCTATAAGAGATTTCGTTAATTTCCAAAATTTAGAAAAATCATTAATATGATCATTAATCAGATTTAAATAATACTGACTCTTCGAACATTTTATGAATTTTGTACACTTATTTTGTAATAATCTATATTGAGACCGAATAGCGCAGACGCGTGGTTTCATTTACCTCACACACACAGATGCACGAGTGACGCTCGCGCTGTTTTCAGTCTCTGCTGCCTCACGATAATGATGACATGATGAAATTCATCTCCAGAGCCACTCTGAGAGTCACTTCATGAGCATTTTACCATTTCATTTGAGAAAAAATATATCATATCATACACACACAGAAACTAAAAGGTCTTCACAGCAACCCGTCAAAATAAAAGTTCGGTTTAACGAAGAAATTGACAGAAATAATTATATTAGGCTACAGTACAGTATATTTAGCTATGTCTCCATGTATTAAAAATACTACTACTACTACTACTACTACTAATAATAATAATAATAATAATAATAATAATAATAATAATAATAATAATAATGTGTGCATTTGAAGGTTGCTTATGTTTCACTTGATTTTTTTATAAGTAATATTTACCTTTAAACAGCATGTAGCCTTCAGTGCTTATATGTATAATTTACTTATGATTACCGTCATAAATATATCAAAATATAAGTCATTGAATTGAATTTAATATTTTTTTCAAATAGTTAAATAAAATAGAAAAATGGTTCCAACAGATTTTGCTGTGGTACCGAAATTGGTACCGAGAACCGTAAAATTTTAATGGTATCGGTACCGACTACTGGAATTTTGGTATCGTGACATCCCTACACCGCACTCGCTATAGATCGGTCTATGGCGGGTGCAGTTGCTGCCGCCTATGGCTCAATCTCACAGAGATCCGCGACAAAGAGAAGGTTTTCCTCCTGGACGCCCCAGTTTCTCAGTCTGGACTGTTTGGGGAGGCGGTCAACACTGTGGTTGGCAAGTTTCGGGCCGCAAAATCCCAGTCGGCTGCCTTCAGGCAGTTTATGCCCAGGAGGGTTAGGCAATCATCAAACCCCTCCTCGTCTCAACCCAGAAAACGTCCTTCTCATAGGACGGAGTTCACGGCTAGGAGGAGTGACTCGGCTCGTCCCCCACCAGCTACGGTTTGGGGAGCCCGTGGTCGCCCTTTTCCCCCCCAGCAACCTCATAGGCGTTTTGAGCTGAAGCGGTCTAACAAACCTTCCGCTCCAGCTTCCTCGAATCGTTCCTGACCCTCAGGTCAGAAAAAGAAGAGCTTCCCCCGATTTACGAGGTTGGGACAGACCGCGCAAGCGTTTCTGCCTACCTCTCACTTGCTCTCCTTCTCCAACCCTGCCACTTTCGCTGCGTTTCGACGTGCAGTTCCTAATCAAACTTGTTCAAACCGTCAGGCGCAGACGGAAGGAGACGCATTAATTTTCTCCCCTCGCTTCCCGAGTCAGGGTTATTATAGTTTTGCATTTTTCATTAGTTTTTATTTTTATTTCGTTTTGACTTTTTGTTTTCAAATTCAGTTTAGTTTTAATTAGTTTTTAAAGTGGGTTTGCTAGTTTAGTTTAGTTTTTATTTTTTGAAAATGCTTAGTTTTAGTTTAGTTTTTATTAGTTTTAGTGTTAGTTTTAGTCTTTTTTTGTAATTTGGGTTATTTGTCAGGGGCAAGATTCAAAAAAGTCAGAAAAAGTATTGTGTTATAATAAAAACATAATACAATTTTAGATAAAACCCCATTGAAATTCCTTTACCTCTTACAAAATCCACACGCTGTACCAAAAATCTACACATCTTCTATACAGAATTCACACCCTATACAAATACCACAGCTGTACAATTTTCACACCCTATACTAAATTTACCCTATGGGGAGAGGGGGGTGATTTGTGCCAGGGGGGAAGTAGTTCCACCCCTTGTTTCTGGAAAACCATAGAAGAAATTGGTCATGTGACCACATAATTTTGAAAAGCAATCACTTTTACTCATCCTCCAAAGAAGAGAGACACATGGCATGAGAGTTAAGCACATTTTAGTGCAAAAAATTGTTTTTTCCCTTTCAAAGTAAAATTTCTATGATTAAGGTTTTTTGATTGTAGTGTCTGAACAATTATAGACAAGTTTGAAAACATTTCACACATGTTTTAGTGCTTTAGTAGGCTACACAATGAGTCTATACAGTTAGCTCTTAACTGCTGGATCATGCTAGTTTTTCAAACTTGTGGGTCTGGGGTGATTTGTGCCAAAGGGCCTGGGTTAAGTTGTGCCAGATCCAGACCACCTAGACCTACATACTCACAGGGGATAATCTTGAGAAGTGAGGAGATGGGCATGCCTCATCATTGTTTGACTTAGGCCTGCCTGCTATTTGTTTAATTTAGCTAACACTGATTTCAGTTTTGAGTTTGCACTATGTTATTAAAGAGAAGTTTTATTACGTTTTTAAGTGGCCTATGTCACAATAGTATGTTTAGAAATTAGCCTAGTCACTTTATTCTTATATGTTACATAACTGACAGACAGCGCTATGTCAACAGGCATCTATTGCCAAAGCCTTTTTGCCCGAAATGAGTCACAAATATCATATATTGTGTTGCTATGGTGCTCTAAATGGTTGCTAGGGCGTAGCTTAATAGCTTCACAATGATCCAGAGACTGATTGGTCATCTGAGTAAAATGAGCCCGCTCCCTTGTCTCTATGACACTGTGATCCAGAGTTATGTTCAATACAAAATCCCTATGCAGTTGACCATAGTAGGAAAAACGCATGCTATGGTATTCCAGGGTGACAATATCTAAATAAACCTTAAATGAGTAATTTTGTATTGAATTTGTTTTGCTTTCATATAGCATTACAGTTCATAACATTAAAATGTTCTGTTTTACTTCAGAAATCACTGGCACAATTTACCCCAATGTATTCCCCTAAAGGCACAACTTCCCCCGCACCAGGGGCAAGTTGTGCCATGAAACCACTTTTTCCCCAAAAGCTATATTTCTGAAACAATTTATTTCAGATCCAAAGTTATTGTTCTCAGGGATGCACAACATCCTGAAATACATGTACATCCTTAAGTTGAAGGAATTACTGCCATGGCCTTACTTTAAAGTCACTTTGAGTAAAAACTGGCACAACTCACCCCACTTTCCCTACAGTCAATAGCCTACTTATCTGGATTGATTGAAGCAGCAAACATTAAGTGTAAAAGTAAAAAAATGACATAACATTATTTAATATTTGAATCAAAGCTTATATAGTGTTTTGACATCGACAACCACAACCAAAAAGTGCATTTTACCTCAAACTTGCGACTAGTTAACTTTCTAAAAAAGGAGCAATCGCTTCTCGGGTCGACATTAACACACTGACAAAATTATATTCAGAATTTAAAATATTTTGATACCACTTTTTAATGTGTGATTGTAAGGTGTTCACGAGATAGAGATACTAACCTTTAGCGAACTTGCTTTCAACGTCGAACGAACACTCGTTCTCATGGAGACTCGGTGTGCACGGAGGGGAGGGGCTGTGTGTGTGTGTGTGTGTGTGTGTGCGCGCGCATGTGATAGACGCATGAGTGACAGAAACGGAGGGAGAGCAGGGAAAGGAAATGCAGCTGAACGAATACGCTGCGTCTTTTAAATAGCGTTAAAAAATGAAAGACCTTGACAAAGACGAAAACTAAGGACATTTACTCTATAATTTTATTTTAGTTAGTTTTGCCAAACACACATTACAGTTTTAGTTAGTTATCGTTTTTTTGTAATGCCTCGTTTTTATTTTTATTTCAGTTAACGACAATGTTTTTTCCCACCTAGTTTTCGTTTTTTCGTTAGTTTTCGTTAACGATTATAACCTTGTTCCAGACGCGTTTGATACCTGCCGCTCGCATCCTCGGAGGCACGTTCTGTTTTCCTCAGGAGCAGGCAGACCCTGTAATACCAATCCAGGCAGTGGTACCTCCCACTACGTGTCAGGACGCCAAGTGCTCTCCTTCATGTTCGACCATGCCACCCCATAGGAGTCAGCATGACACCTGAACACAGGTATGTCCTCTGCATTGCAACACTCTGCTTCAGTTCTGTCGCATCCCCCTTGCTTCAACAGGGTTTTTCCAACTGTAGTCGACAGCAGCTCAGAGGCTTCTGTACTACAGCAGGAGATTTCGTCCCTTCTCCTCAAGGAAGCGATAGAAGAGGTTCCTCCGAAGGAAGTCGAGCAAGGCTTCTTCAGCCATTACTTCCTGGTCCCGAAGAAGGGCGGCGGTCTGCGACCTATACTAGACCCCCGTCGTCTGAATTTCTCCCTTTACAAAGGGAAATTCAAGATGTTGACGCTGAAAGCTATCATATCTTAAATTCGGGCGGGGGACTGGTTCGTGACAGTAGACCTGAACGATGCATATTTCCATATTCATGTCGTACAGCGACACAGGAGGTTCCTCAGATTCGCCTTTGGAGAAAAGGCGTACCAGTACAGGGTCCTTCCTTTTGCCTTTTGGTCTCACTCTAGCGCCGAGAACGTTCACAAGGTGTATGGATGCTGCTCTGGCCCCGTTGCGGCTCCAGGGCATCCGTATATACTCAACATCCTGGACGATTGGCTCCTTTTAGCCCACTCCAGGGAATTAGTGACTCACCACAGGGATATTGTCCTTCGTCACATTCAGTCTCTCGGCTTGAGGTTACCCTCTGGGGTCTGGGGTGTTTTTGGGGTCCTTGAGATGTTCTGACATGCCCTGACATCAGTGCTTTTTTCAGTTGCTTATAAACATATTAATGGCAAAAAAAATACACACTATTTAGCACAAACAGGGCTACCATAATATGTGAGCAACAAGAATGTACATGTCTGCATTTTTGAGAGAATAATGTTCATGCGTGGTTATTGAAAAAACTAAAAACTAAAGTTTCTGAAATAAGAGCACAAAACACATACTAAATATGTGCCAATAAGACTTTTGTCTAATGGATGTCATCGCCTAGTGTTTTTTCTTCAAAATGATGTGAAAATCACCCTGCCTTATCATTCACATAACACAATACATTGATTTGAATTTTGCAAAGCACTTTCTGTTTGGAAAGGCAATATTCGAGTGGGCGTCAACGATCATGCATATTTAGTGGTTCACACCTGAGGAGACAATGGGGCCTGCATACTTAATGACCCTTTCATTCAGGTGAGCCACTGAGCCACAAGAATACAAGAGCAACAGTTGGAAGCATCTCAATTCTTTTTTATTTTTCCACATATTGTGCTTGCAATTTGGCCTATAATATCCAAGGAAAACATGTCTAGTAATTGTGCAGTTAATTCTCATACTGTATTTTCAGTTTTGGAATATTTATCCTCTCCCCAAATTTGTCACTAATAAAACACAATAAAAATTATTTAAAGAAAAGGCTTATATTTACCTTTTAATAGTTTGTTTACATCTACCTTGTAAATATCTTTTTTTTAATTAAAAAGGTTACAATTACAACAACAATTCAAGTGTAATCTTTCTTTGTAAAAACTAAAGTATACATTTTATCAAACATATTTCAAAGTTAAGGAATTGATTGATTATTTGATTACTTTATTTTTGACAAAACATACTATATTTAACATATGAGCAAAATTGGCAAACAAAAGCTTATTTGAGGTGGCAGATATTTTACAGTAAAAATGTATAATCTATCCAAAACTAATCAACGAAATGTTGTCTTTCATATGTCTGTAACATAGGACTTTCATTTTTATTATAAGAAATATAAATGTTAATTTGCAGTTTAATACGTTGCTTATACAAATACATTTTATTTCAACATATTTCAGTCGATTTTTACTCAGTATAGCAATACAGTTTGCTAAAAGCGAAACATTCATTCACACACAGAAACGCCTGACTGTAACGTTGTTTTTATGAAATATTAGGGCATATAAATGTTAATTTGCAGTTTAATACGTTGCTTATACAAATAGCCTACATTTTATTTCAACATATTTCAGTCGATTTTTACTCATCTCAGTATAGCAATACATTTTGCTAAAACATCATCATTCATTCACACACACACACACACACACAGAAAGGCGATTTAAATTTAAACTGTCTTTTTGCGAGCTGTGGTAAACAGCGTGCATCTCTGCGGCTGCCGTTCATTCATTCACACGGAAACGCGATTAACTTGAGAAGAAAAAAAAACTTACTGCAGTTTTCCTCACTCAGTCGGCTCCTCGCAATACCTGAACTCTGAGGTAGATTCTCCATTATTATTATTCCTCACAGCGCTGCCAGATGGTGTAAACACGTAGGCTACAATGATATGATTAAACTTGTGTTTTCTCGAGCTGATATGGGGGGCGTTCACAGGTTTGCCTCAGTAATTTGCGTTTGAATAGCACGTGCTCTCCGTGGGCGGGTTCACATTACATTTGAATTAGCTCTAATGAGCTCGACTGGAATCGCTCTCTTTTAATACAGATTTCACAAGATGAGAATATTTGTTTTTTATATAAATTACCTCATTTAAAAGAAGAGAATTCATGCTTCATGCCTGTGTGTCTGTATGCCTGTTTGACTGAGTATTCGCTGAGTTACAGTTCATTTTCGGACGCGTTTCAGAATGGTCTTCACTGACAGAGAGAAGGCAGAACTCGCATCACGTTTATTTTTCTTTATTTGGCAAAAAGCACAACACTTTGTTTTTATTGTGAGTATACACAAAAATAATACACACTTAAACAGAGTTGATTGATGTATGAAACTTGCTTGTAATATAAAAGTCAACAGAGCAAAATTAATTTCTTTTGAACTGAACTGAAAAAAAGCGAGCCTATCGCACCGGCGCGATTGTCGACCTCAGGGGGTTAAACACAGAGAATAGTGTTCTAACCCCAGCTCAACAGACAGTTTTCTTAGGGGTGTGCGTGGATTCCGTTCTGATGCAGGCCCGTTTGGCACCTGCCCGGATTTTAAGTCTTGTGACATGTTTGGCCCGCTTCACGCTCGGCCATCGTGTTTCTGTGGGCACTTGCCGCAGGCTTCTGGGGCTCATGGCGGCAGCCTCCCCTGTGCTACCCCTTGGGTTGCTCCACATGAGACCTTTTCTGTGGTGGATGAAGTTTTCAGGGGCCCGGTCCACAGGACCAGCTCTTCGCCTATTGAAGGTGTCATGCAGTTGCTTCCACGCCCTTTCAATCTGGCAGGACCCCCTCTTCCTTTGGAAAGGGGTCCGCATGGGCGCAGTTTTCCGTCGCCAAATGTTTACTATGGATGCCTCTCTGACCGGCTGGAGCGCGGTTTTCGAGGGCAAGCCAGCATGTGGGGTCTGGACTGGGGAGACTCTCTCTTGGCACAGAAACAGCTTGGAGCTGTGAGCTGTTTCCCTGGCCCTTCTTCACTTTCTCCCTTTTCTCGAAGGGCACCACGTCATTGTCAGAACAGACAATATGGCGGTAGTGTCCCACGTTAACTGGCAGGGGGTTCATGGTCACGCACCCTGGACAGGATCTACTATCCCAGCTTCAGGGCAGGATATGGCATCCTGCCCCAACATTTGGAAGCTATGCGTATGGCCCATTGGAGGCCACTAGCTTTGAGCTTTGGTCTTCCCGCTTACGTCTAGGAGACCATTGTAAGTGGGAGACCCCTTTCCACGAGAAGGTTGTATTCCTCCAAGTGGAGGGTTTTTGAGTCATGGTGTTCGGCACACGCTAGGGGACTGGGGTCTGTGCCCAGTGGGTTCAGTGCTGGAATTCCTACAGGAGAACTTTGCTTCTGGAGCGGCCGCTACCATTTGAGAGTACCGTATTTTCCGGACTATAAGTCGCTCCGGAGTATAAGTCGCATCAGTCAAAAAATGCGTCATGAAGAGGAAAAAAACATATATAAGTCGCACTGGACTATAAGTCGCATTTATTTAGAAATTTATTTCACAAAATCCAAGACCAAGAACAGACATTTAATCTGGAAAGGCAAGTTATTCAACTACACAGTAGCACACAGAACAACAGGCTGAGTAGGTGTCCGGTATGTTAACGCAACATATTAACATTTATTCAGCTACACAATAGCATAAAGAACATATACCTGGGGGGCTGAATAGGCTAAATTAACAATCCGGCGAGTCCAACAAGCAAGTTACCAGTAAACAAGTTCACCAAGCTCCCGCGATCTCATTCCAGATCACTGAATCCACACAGTCGCTTCTGAACAACTCCGCCAACTAGAGCGCCCTCTCGCGGCTGTAGACGGTAATGTTTTCTCTTGGTTCATCTCAGTCTGAAATAATTTTTATAAGTCGCACCTGACTATAGGCAAGGCAAGGCAAGTCAAGTTTATTTATATAGCACATTTCATACACAATGGCAATTCAAAGTGCTTTACATAGAAGAAATTAAAATAATAAAAGAAATAAGAATACTTAAAACAGTTTAGAAAAATAAAATAAAATACAGTACAAACAGTCGGACGAACATTGGCACAGTGCTCATTCATTAAATGCACAGCTATACAGAAGTGTTTTGAGTCTGGATTTGAATGTGACTACTGTAGGAGCACGTCTGATCTCCTCTGGAAGCTGGTTCCAGCTGCGGCTGGCATAATAGCTAAAAGCGGACTCGCCATGCTTAGAGTGAACCCTTGGTATTTCTAGCTGATATGATCCTAGTGATCTGAGTGATCTGTTGGGTTTATATTCAGTGAGCATATCTGCAATGTATTGAGGTTCTAGGCCATTGAATGATTTATATACCAGTAATAATACTTTAAAATCAATCCTAAATTTAACTGGGAGCCAGTGTAAAGACCTGAGGACTGGTGTGATATGTTCATATTTTCTGGTTCTGCTCAGAATCCTGGCGGCAGCGTTCTGTATGAGCTGCAACTGTCTTATGGTCTTTTTGGGAAGGACCATAAGACAGTAAATCCATTACAATAATCCACCCTGCTGGTGATGAAAGCATGCACAAGTTTCTCTAAGTCTTGTCTGGAAACAAAGCATCTAATTCTTGCAATATTTTTCAGATGATAGTATGCTGATTTAGTTATTGCTTTGACATGACTACTGAAACTAAGGTCTGACTCTAGTGACACACCAAGATTCCAGACTTGATGTTTAGTTGTTTGACCCCTAGAGTGAAGGTATGTGTTCACCTTGAGAACTTCATCTTTGTTTCCAAACGCAATGACTTCAGTTTTGTCTTTGTTTAACTGAAGAAAGTTTTGACACATCCAACTGTTGACTTCATTAATGCATTGGCACAGGGAGTCAATGGGGCTGTAATCGTTAGGCGATAGGGCTATGTAGAGCTGTGTGTCGTATGCATAGCTGTGGTAAGCAATTTGGTTCTTTCTCATTATTTGGCTCATTGGGAGCATATACAGGTTGAACAGTAGTGGTACAAGAATTGAGCCTTGAGGGACTCCGCATGTCATGGATGTCCACTCAGACTTATGGTCTCCTATACTCACATAGTAACCTCTCCCATCTAAGTATGACCTGAACCATTTTAGGACTATCCCAGAAAGCCCCACCCAGTTTTCCAGCCTGTCAAGAAGTATGTTATGATCAACAGTGTCAAATGCAGCACTGAGGTTGAGTAGTACCAGCACTGATAATTTGCCTGAATCAGTATTTAAGCGAATATCGTTTATTATCTTTATGAGCGCTGTCTCTGTGCTGTGGTGTAGTCGGAAACCAGATTGAAAATTGTCAAAGTATCCATTCAAGCTCAAGAATTTGTTCAGCTGATTGAAGACAACTTTTTCAATGATCTTGCCTATGAAAGGAAGATTTGAGATTGGTCTATAGTTGCTTAATATGGTCTTATCCAGATTGCTCTTTTTCAGGAGGGGCTTGACAACTGCAGTTTTCAGGGAGTTTGGAAAACTCCCAGAGAGAAGTGAAGCATTTACCACTTCTAGGAGATCTGCTTCTAAGCTGTTTAACACACTTTTGAAAAATGATGTGGGAAGTGTGTCAAGAGCGCATGTTGATGTTTTAAGGTGCTGTACAGTTTCTTCCAAAATTTTGCCATCAACTTCTTTGAAATCAGACATAGTAGCTACTTTCTCAGGTGGTTTGATCTGTCTGATCTCAGTGCAACTCAAGGATGTGCTGATCACCTTTCTGATATTACTGATTTTCTCAGAGAAGAACGAAGCAAACTCACTGCACTTGCTGTCTGAGAGCATTTCACTGGGAATCTGGCTTGGGGGGTTTGTCAGTCTCTCTACAGTAGCAAAAAGAGTGCGTGTGTTGTTTAAATTGCTGTTTATAATATTTGAGAAGAAAGTCTGTCTAGCTTTGCCTAGTTCCATATTGAAAGCATGAAGGCTGTCTTTGTAAATGTTATAATGGACTACAAGTTTAGTCTTCCGCCACATGCGCTCTGCTTTTCTGCATTGTCTTTTCATATTTTGCACTGCTGTTGAGTTTCTCCAAGGTGCTTTTTGTCTGCCATTCTTCTTCCTGACTTTAACAGGAGCAATATCATCAATTACACTTTTAACTTTTGAGTTAAAAGAATCAAGGAGAAAATCAACAGAGTCTGCAGATATGCTTGGTGTTAAGGATATAGCCTTCATAAATAGTACACTAGTGTTCTCATTTAAGCATCTCTTCTTGACAGACACAGATCTAGCTTCAGTGGCAGGAGAGATCAGTATATCAAAGAAAATACAGAAATGATCAGACAGTGCTACATCCTTAATAACAATTAATGAAATGTTTAGACCCTTACTGATAAGTAAATCTAGGGTGTGTCCACGATTGTGTGTGGGTCCATGTACATGCTGAGTCAGATCAAAAGTTTTTAAAACACTTTTGATTTCTGTTATAAGTCGCAGGACCAGCCAAACTATGAAAAAAAGTGCGACTTATAGTCCGGAAAATACGGTATACGTTGCTGCTATTGCAGCTCATAGAGAGTCGGATGAGATCCCCCTGGGTAAACTGAGGTTAGTCTTGTCATTTAAGCGTGGGGTTAGGCGCCTGAAACCAGCATGCTCCCCTGGAATTCCCTCTTAGGACCTGTCAGTCGTCCTGGAGGGCTTAACTGAGGCTCCCTTTGAGCCCTTGGAGTCAGCTACGATGCGGATTCGGACTCTCAAGGTTACTCTTTTGTTAGCTTTGACTTCATTTAAGCGGGTGGGGGATTTGCAAGCTCTTTTTGTTAGCGAGACATGTATAGACTTTGCCCATGGTCTGGTCAGGGTGACTTTAAGACCAAGACCAGGATATGTGCCCAAAGTATTGTCCACAGCATTTCGCTCTCAGGTTATTAACCTTCACTCTTTCCATCCTCCCCCTCTTGTTTCTGAGGAAGACAGGAAACTTAATTGCATCTTAAGCTACACAGCATTGAGTGAACCTGTGAAAGAGAACGTCTCTGGTTACTGATGTAACCTGTGTTCTCTGAATAGGGAACTAGGCGCTGTGTTTGCTGCCAAGCTCCTCGCGCTGCCAACAAGCTTATTTTTCGGCAGAGAAATCTAAGGAGTAGATGGCGCGCGTGCATATATAATGTGAGGACATAAGAGCGTCGGGGCGGCGCCCGTGCCATCAGCCAATAAATTGGCGTGATTCTATAAAGGCTTCAGACAATCGGCAGACCCAGAGGGCGTTCCCACTGCGTTTTAAGCAATTTGTAACAAAGAATTACCAGAATTGTTACCAGAATTTGTGCGTATTTTTAAAAACATGTATAACAAATAATAATCATTCCAAAATGTAAAATTGTACAATCTACTCTGCTTTACTGCTAACATTTGTGTTCTTTCTCGCAGTGAAATTCACTTGATCTTGTGTTTCTTGTGTCCCACTTTCACATGCATGTAAAGTAAACGGAAGGAGAAGTTCAGTGTGAACGGCCCTTAATTAAAACGTTTTAGTAGTTTTTAACATAATTAAATATCAAAAAGTTGGTGTCAAAATATGCCAAATATTGTGTAGTTCTCACTACAGAAACATAGGATTTTACTTCATAAAATTAGATAATGTATGTTATCAGCTATTGCGGACATTGACCGTGAGTTGGCTGGGACGGACATGCAGAAAAATTTCCTCTTCCACTAATACGCTTAATAAAGCCTGAACCTCGTCATCGGTCCAGCGGCCGTTTTTTTAAATTAAATTCCATATTTGCATGAAGCCACGAACCACAATATATTTTTAAAAATGGCAGTTAAAACAGAATGCTGTGCGGAGTCATCCAATCAAAATGCAGTGTTAACACAACCAATCAGCCTGTTCAGTGCACAAGTCCCACCCCCGAAAGTTTCTGAACTTTGAAAAAGTACTACCTCGCCAACAGGGACTTTCTGAGGGAGAAATATTTACCCAGAACTTCATTTAGACCCTGGTTCCTGCGGTGTAAACACACCGAGTACCACCACAAAGTGCCTAGTTCCTGGGGAATGTTCCTGTGGTGGAAACGCGGCTTAAGTGACATAAGCAATTTGAGCGATCTAAACCCAAATTTATAAAAAAAAAATTACATGGTATTCAAATAATATAAATAATATTTAAACATAATTACATTTCAAAAAGTAGGTGTCACAATATGCCAATATTGTGCATTTTAATGTTCATATCATGTTAGATAAGTGTGTCATTGATCAAACATATTTATAAAAGACAAATTATTGTCATATTGTATAGCAGTTGTCTGTTACATCTCATTCCATATTTCTCTCTTTGAAATATTTTGATTATTTAGAAAGTTATTTATTAATTTGAAAATTTGTTTTTCTGTCATGTAAGACCTGATGGAAGAGAGCGAGGAGAGTGAAGAACTGAGTGAAGTGGAGGAGGAACATCATGTCAAACCTGGAGGAATACCTTTGAGTCGCTCAAAGACTAAAAAGACATTTTTAAAGAAAAGAAGAGCCAAGAAATCTTTCACCTGCACTCAGTGTGGAAAGAGTTTCACAACCAAACAAAGTCTTGATGTTCACATGAGGATCCACACTGGAGAGAAGCCATTCACATGTGATCAATGTGGAAAGAGTTTCAGTCAATCATCACACCTTAATCTTCACAAGAGGATCCACACCGGAGAGAAGCCGTTCTCATGTGATCAGTGTGGAAAGAGTTTCACATACAAAGGTAATCTTGATCTTCACAAGAAAATCCACACCGGAGAGAAGCCGTTCACATGTGATCAGTGTGGAAACAGTTTCACAGCCAAACGAAGTCTTTATGTTCACATGAGAATCCACACTGGAGAGAAGCCGTTCTCATGTGATCAGTGCGGGAAGAGTTTCAGGCAATCAGCAACCCTTAATGCTCACATGATGATCCACACCGGAGAGAAGCCGTTCTCATGTGATCAGTGTGGCAAAAGATTTACCTGTGAATCAGACCTGAAGAGACACCTGAGAGTTCATACAAAGGAGAAGCCGCATTCATGTTCTGTGTGTGGAAAGAGTTTTTCACTGCTGCAATATTTACATAAACATGAAAAAATACACACTGGTGTGAAAGAGTACATGTGCTTTGAGTGTGAGAAGACTTTCACTAAACCAAGCAAGTTAAAAGATCACCAGAGGATTCACACTGGAGAAAAACCTTACATGTGTTTACACTGTGACAAGAGATTCAGTCACTCATCAAATCTGAAAACACATGAGATGAACCACACTGGAGAAAAACCTTACAAGTGTTCACACTGTGACAAGAGATTCAGTCTGTCATCACATCTGAGATCACACGAGATGATCCATACTGGAGAAAAACCTTACAAGTGTTCACACTGTGACAAGAGATTCAGTCACTCCTCACATCTGAAAAGACATGAGAGGATCCACACTGGAGAAAAACCTCACAAGTGTTCACACTGTGACAAGAGATTCGGTGAGTCAGAACAACTGAGATCACATGAGAGGATCCACACTGGAGAAACACCTTACAAGTGTTCACACTGTGACAAGAGATTCAGTCACTCATCAGCTCGGAAATCACATGAGAGGATCCACAGCAGAGAGAAGCCGCACACGTGTGATCAGTGTGGAAACAGTTTCCCTTTTAAAAGTCACCTGAAGCTACACCTGAAGATACATGCAGTGGAGAAACCACATCACCCCAGTCTGAGATCACGGTAAGTAGTTTATCTTTATGTGCTGAAAAAGAAAATCTGCTTTTCCACCTTCAGAAAAGGTTCCAGTTGTGTTTCCACTTGAGCCTGGTACGGCACGGCACAATTACAAACCGTTCTCGGCCCTGAACTCTCAGCACACTTGGCTAACCGTGCCGAACCGTGATAGTTTAATGTGTGAAGTGACATCGCCACTCACGATTGGTCACTTGTCACTTGTCTCTTGTCTGTCTATGTGACACATAAGCAATTTGAACAATGTGTTACGACCTCTTCTGAATCGCAACAAAATAAAGGAGTCAGCACTCACAGCCAATTAATAAGTGAATTTATTTATCAGTATAAGACTGAACAACATTAAAGATCAGTATAAATGGTAATCAGTATGTCAGCAGATGTGTGCAAAGGTGTCGCATTTATGAAAGACAACAGTCCAACTATTCTCAGTCCATGAAACCTCCAAGAACAACCAGCAGCCATATCACCCTGTAGCCCAAGACTGGTTGCCCACTGAAGCTAAGCAGGGCTGAGCCTGGTTAGTACCTGGATGGGAGACCTCCTGGGAAAAACCAGGTTGCTGCTGGAAGAGGTGTTAGTGAGGCCAGCAGGGGGTGCTCACCCTGTGGTCTGTGTGGGTCCTAATGCCCCAGTGTAGTGACGGGGACACTATACTGCCAAAAGAGCACCGTCCTTCAGATGAGACGTTAAACCGAGGTGCTGACCACACTCTCTGTGGTCATTAAAAATCCCAGGATGTACTTCAAAAAAGAGTAGGGGTGTAACCCCGGCATCCTGGCCAAATTTGCCCCTTGGCCTCTGTCCATCATGGCCTCCTAATCATCCCCATATACTGACTGGCTTCATCACTGTCTCCTCTCCACCAGTAACACACCAGGTGGGTGTTCTGGCCCAATATGGCTGCCGTCGCATCATCTAAGTGGATGCTGCACATTGGTGGTGGTTGAGGAGATTCCCCCCTTCTATGTAAAGTGCTTTGAGGTCTCAGAAAAAGCGCTATATAAATGTAACAAATTATTAAAATTATTAACCATCATCCCAAAGGAGATGAGACAAAAGGCGGCGGTGATCTCCCATATCCCTCACATCTCATGAGTTCTCCGATAGCCTCTTGACACAAGACCAAAGGTACAGAGCAAACGAAAACATCCCCAATCTCTGCACTCTCTCAACCCCACGCTCCCATCTCTTTTATAGAGCGTCATGATTCCCTTCAGGTGTGCAACTTCTCCCTTCAGCCAATCACCTGCAACTCAGAAATAACGAGTTACTCACTAAAAACCGTCACAAATGTAAACCCAAATTTATAATAAAATCAAAAGAAATAACATGGTTCCTGTGCTCACCAACCATGTTATTTTTCAGATGCGTTTTGTCCATATTTATGTTTTTCAGTGCTGTAAATTGACATGATTGAACACACAATCTATAATTATCTTGGTTGGTGATTATTTTCATGATCGATTTCATCAATTCCTTCTTGCAGCCCTAGTTAATTAAAGGGTGTATTGATCATCAAAAACAATTTAAGAAAATTAAACCTGATACTGTGGAACACAGAGGTTGGTGTTTATTTGAGATTTACATTGTTTCAGGTCAAGAATATAAAAAGAAAACTAATTAAAATTGAACATTGAACTTTCTCGATTTTGTTATTTTAGACATTCACGCTGGGCTGGAATATTTGGCCGCTAATGATGCTATGCTTTTTTCTTCAGATAAGATTTATACTATTTGCTTTGCCCTTTAAAGACAAGTGCTGACCAGATATAAACTTTGAGCTGCTGCAGATTCACATTTAAGAGCATTTGGTGGCACTAGTGAAACCAGCATTAAATATTGGAATTACTTTAAATAAAACATTAGCATTTCATTGACACTTTGATTGAACTACACTCTAAAAAAAACACTGGATTAAAGAATTTTATGCAAGGCATCAGGCGTTTACATCATGTGAAAAGACCGACGTGAGACTCGTTTAGGTGACAGCTCTGTATGTTCTTTTCTTTGCATTTAAAAAAACAATATTCAGAACAATAACTAATTTATAGATACAAAAACGCACCAATTTGATGGAGCTGCACTGCTCTGTACTGCTGCAGTTTGGACCAGTTGTAGTTTGTTTATTATGCGTGCAGGGCAACCACCCATAATAGCATTACAATAATCTAGCCTTGAGGTCATGAACGCATGAACAACTTGTTCCGCATTTGTCATTGAGAGCATATGACGTAATTCAGGTATATTTTTTTTAGATGAAAAATGCGGTTTTACAGATACTAGACACGTGACTTTCAAATGAAAGACTTCACCGTGAGACTCACGCAATCGTCACTTTTTACACGCTCTCAAGCCACACATCCATTTTCTCATGCAGAGAAAAGTCGCGAAACAAAGAGGACATGACACCGACAGACAAGACCGAGAAGGTTACTATTGCAATGAAACAAATTCTCAGCTCTCAGATTCTGTCGATTTAATTACGAAATTCAAACAATAAACACCGTTTTGGCGCTTGACAGATCGCTGACAGAGTTCAAGCGGCACGTGAACCGATCATCGGTTACTCTTTACTACTAATTAATTGTAGGCTAAATAAACACGAATGATCAATGGGTAATTTGAAAGATACAGTTCAACTTACCGAAATGAAATAAAATCGATCGATCAGTGTTTTTCAACCGCGGAAAGAGGACTATAATAACAGCTGGAGAACAATAGGCTATGTCACGTAACATTACATTTACCTCTGGAAAGCAATTTACTGACCATAGAACATTAGTTGGACTTTAAAATAATTGCTGTAGAGAGGAGTATTTTGCTAAATATGATAACTATATCGATAAAGCATTAATTGTTGGAGATTTTAACATACACGTAGATAATTCAAATGATGCTTTAGGGGCTGCGTTTACAGATTTATTAAACTCCTTTGGGGTCAAGCAAAACGTAACTGGTCCCACTCATCGTCTTAATCATACGCTAGATTTAATTATATCACATGGAACCGATCCAACCGATATAGATATTATACCGCAAAGTGATGAAGTCACTGACCATTACATGGTCACTTGCATATTACGTACCGCTGAAATTTGTCATGTTGCGCCGCGTTATCGACCAGGCAGAACAATCCTTCCAACAACTATAGATCATTTCTCAAATAGCTTACCTGATCTATCTCAGCTGCTCAGTGAACCCAAACAAACAGATGAACTAGAGGAAATGACTAGCACTATGAGCACCATTTTCTCTAGTACATTAGACATCGTTGCACCAATTAGATTAAAAAAGGTTAGAGAGAAAACTAAAGCACCATGGTACAACAGTGTTACGCATGTTCTAAAGAGAGAAACTCGTAATTTAGAGCGTAAATGGAAACAAACTAATCTAGAGGTCTTTAGAATCGCATGGAAAGACAGTATGTCACGTTATAAAAAGGCCCTAAAAGCGGCCAGGGCTGAGCATCTCCGCAAACTAATAGAAAACAACCAAAATAATCCTAGGTTTTTATTTAACACCGTCGCTAGACTAACAAATAAACAGACGTTACCGGAGCAAAATATTCCGTTACAGTGTAGTAGTAATGATTTTATGAATTTCTTCACTGAGAAAATAGAAAGCATCAGAAACACAATTGTAAATGTACAATCTTTAATGATGTCTTATGATTCAGCCTCAATTATCACCCCGCAAGAACAATTACAGCGCTTTGCAACTATAGGACAGGAAGAGTTAAATAAACTTATCATTGCATCTAAACCAACAACGTGTTTATTAGATCCAATACCAACTAAACTACTGAAACAAGTGTTACCTGTAGTGGAAGAGCCTCTTCTCAATATTATTAACTCGTCTTTATCCTTAGGTCATGTTCCAAGAATATTCAAGTTGGCAGTTATAAAACCTCTTATTAAGAAACCACAATTAGATCATAATAACCTAGCAAATTACAGACCCATTTCAAATCTTCCATTTATGTCTAAAATACTAGAAAAAGTTGTGTCCGCTCAACTGTGCTCTTTCTTGCAAGAAAATGATATCTATGAAAAGTTTCAGTCTGGATTCAGGCCGCATCATAGCACAGAAACTGCGCTCGTTAAAATCACAAATGATTTACTTTTAGCTTCTGACCAAGGCTGTATCTCAATACTAGTTTTACTTGATCTTAGTGCTGCGTTCGATACTATAGATCACACAATACTCTTAGACCGACTACAAAACTACACTGGTGTTCAGGGACAGGCATTAAGCTGGTTCAGATCATACTTATCAGACCGTTACCATTTTGTCTGCGTAAATGGGGAAAAATCGAAGATAACGTCAGTAAACTACGGTGTACCGCAAGGATCTGTGTTAGGCCCTCTGCTATTCTCAATATATATGCTGCCACTTGGTAATATTATAAGAAAACATGGAATTAATTTCCACTGTTATGCTGATGACACTCAATTATATATTTCATCACGACCAGATGAAAACGCTAAATTATCTAAATTAACAGAGTGTGTTAAAGATATAAAATACTGGATGACATGTAATTTTCTGCTATTAAATTCAGATAAAACGGAGGTATTACTTATTAGTCCAAAAAACTGCCCACAAAACCTCTTACAATACAACTTTAATTTAGAAGGGTGTCCTGTTACTTTATCCTCTACAGTAAAAGACCTGGGTGTTATATTAGACCGCAACTTGTCTTTTGAAAATCATATTTCATATGTTACAAGAACAGCCTTTTTCCACCTTAGAAACATTGCTAAGCTACGTAACATGCTATCTGTTTCTGATGCAGAAAAGTTAGTTCATGCATTCATGACCTCGAGACTAGATTACTGTAATGCTTTATTAGCTGGTTGTCCTGCATCCTCAATAAACAAGCTACAGTTAGTCCAAAATGCCGCCGCTAGAGTTCTTACTAGATCAAGAAAATACGATCATATAACACCAATTCTGTCGTCTCTACATTGGTTACCTATAAAGTTCCGTATCAATTACAAAGTATTGCTACTGACCTATAAAGCCCTAAATGGTTTAGCTCCCGTGTATTTAACGGAACTTCTATCGCCCTACAATCCATCGCGCTCTTTAAGATCACTAAATTCGAGGCTTCTGGTCATTCCTAGGATATCTAAGTCCACTAAAGGAGGGAGAGCGTTTTCACATTTAGCTCCTAAACTCTGGAATGGCCTTCCTGATATTGTTCGAGGCTCAGACTCGCTGTCCCAGTTTAAAACTAGATTAAAGACGCATCTCTTCAGCCAGGCATTCACATAATACTTACATTTTATACTACAGTTGAATCAGATTGAATGCATTAATATTGCGAACAGCAGCTACGCTAATTATTTCCCATATGCTTTTCTGTTGTTATCTCGGGACGCTAGTCCCGAGGTAAATACAGATCGTCAGCTCCAGTTTGTATCCAGCCTCTCATGGAAACTACAGATTCTCCAACACCCGTGCAGAGACGACTCGGCGCCTGTGAAGAGACGACTCGACGCTGCCGATGTTTATGCCCTAAATCAATACATGATTAACTAACTGTATTTCTCAATGTACATTTCTGAAATGCACTTTCTGTAAAGCTGCTTTGAAACAATATGTATTGTGAAAAGCGCTATACAAATAAATTTGAATTGAATTGAATTGAATTGAATTATATTACATATTTATTCTATTTTTACCTATATCATTAAAATATTATAATGTTGTTCTTATAAAAAAAACAACACATTATATTTCATTTGAGATGTTATTTTTAACCTTTAATAATAATACCAGCTGACAGGGCTTTAAATTAACATGTATCTACTGTACCTAATATTTATCCAAAGGAATCGATATTGAATCAAGAACAGAATCAAATCACAAGAATCGAATTGAAATTGTGAAAGCAATAATAAAAACAGTAGCATACCAGTCATTGCACCATGTAAACATTGTGTTGTTACTAAACTTAATAACATTCTGTTTAGTTACCAAATGTTTTGACAATCACAATACATGTGACATGGTGGCGACCGGAGAGCTTCGGTGTGCTGAAACACAAACATTGCGCTTGTAGCATTCGAGGCGGGGGGCGCGCTGATCACAGCGGGCAGCCTGCCCGCGCTTGACTCTCTTACAGCGGGTTGCCGAGGGAAAGCGAGCGGGGGGAGCCCCGTAAGGCTTGTCATGTCCGTGAGTGAATGTGGGCATGGGACAGCGGGCACATTTACTGCACTGAAAATACTGTCGGCATGAGCTGACGATATGGCGGGCTGTGCTTGTGTGTAGGAATGAACACTGGGCCGTGGGCATTTTTGCTACACTTATAACACCATTGCAAAATACACTGGAACAGTCACATTTACTGGAACTGAACGAGCAAGAAGTTTTGTTGGAAGTCTGGTCGCGGTGAGACTTGAACACCGTTTTGCGGTGTTTTCACTCAAGTTTTGCGTCGGCGTTTGTTTGCAGGTGTGCATGTATTATAACAGGCTCGTTTACTGCAATATTTATATTTCCAGTCGCCTGAACTTAGAGGGGACTGAGAAATGTGTGAGAGTGGATGTTGGTCCGGCCTCGGTGGGACTAAAAACACTCTTCTCTCCTATAGCCGGAGAGCAATGCGTGCGAACGGGGCGCGGGGTAGCTTTCCTGTAATGTAAGGAAAACTAGCCCGCGACCGTCCGCTTCTGATATCCCTTGTGAACGGCGAAGTTTGCGCGGCACAAGCAAAGGGAGAGAGAGAGAGCGGGAAGAGGGGCAAGTAGCCAGAGAGCGTCATGTTTTGCGTTGGCGTTTGTTTGCAGGCGTGCGTGTAATCTAACAGGCTCGTTTTACTGCAATATTATATTTCCAGTCGCCTGAACTTAGAGGGGACTGAGAAATGTGTGAGAAATGGAAGTTTGGTCCAGCCTCAGCGGAACTAAAACTAGCTAAAAGTGACGCTCGAGAGGGCAGGGTAGCTTTCATGTAACGTAAGGAAAACTAGCCGCATGACCGTCCGCTTCTGACATCCCTTGTGAATGGCGCAGTTTGCGTGGCTCGAACAGAGGATTTGAAACAACGCCATTCCTTGTCATCCATGAGTCAGTGAGAAACTCGGGCGAAGCGGGCGGCGAAGCTGGCGGGCGAATCGGCGAGCTTTAGCAGGTGGAGGAGGTTCCAGGACCCGCTGAGCACTGCGCTTTTACGGCGCGGCACCACAGCGGGCGGAGGTGCAGTCCCGGTGAAAGATGCCAGGTGAGGCCCTTAGAGTCACCATGGGCATCAGCTCGCAGTGAGGGCAGCCGCCGTCAGCGAGCACGAGAGCTGCATGATCCTCACCCAGGCAGGAAACGTAGTGGGCGCAAAGCGCCCACATTGGGTCTGACGTCACAGGGGCCTCTCTCGATAGGCTGCTGCAGTTGCCGCAGGGCAGCCAATAGGCACGCAAGCCGTCTTGCCTATGCCTGCATGCTGCTGCAACACGTCTTGCATTATTTCAAAATTAAAGATAATTTTTGGCTTCAATATCTCACGGAAATGAGATTTCCCCCATAGCGTAAGATATTACGCAGTACGAGAGAACCTCTCGTAAGAGAACTTGGGATTTCATCATCAATTCAATTCAATTCAAATTTATTTGTATAGCACTTTTCACAATACATATTGTTTCAAAGCAGCTTTACAGAAACTGCATTTCAGAAATGTACATAGAAAAATACAGTTAGTTAATCATGTATTGATTTAGGGCATAAACATATCGCCAGCGTCGAGTCGTCTCTTCACAGGCGTCGAGTCGTCTCTTCACAGGCTTCGAGTCGTCTCTGCACGGGGTGTTGGGGCATCTGTAGTTTCCATGGGAGGCTGGATACAAACTGGAGCTAAAAAATCTCTATTTACCTCTGGACTAGCGTCCCGAGATAGCAACAGAATAGCAGATGGGAAATAATTAGCGTAGCTACTGTTCATAATATTAATGCATTCAATCTGATTCGACTGTAGTATAAAAGGTAAGTATTATGCGAATGCTTGGCTAAAGAGATGCGTCTTTAATCTAGTTTTAAACTGGGACAGCGAGCCTCAAACAATATCAGGAAGGCCATTCCAGAGTTTAGGAGCTAAATGTGAAAACACCCTCCCTCCTTTAGTGGACTTTAGATATCCTAGGAATGACCAGAAGCCTTAAGTGATCTTAAAGAGCGCGATGGATTATAGGGCGATAGAAGTTCCGTTAAATACCCAGGAGCTAAACCATTTAGGGCTTTATAGGTAATTTGTAATACTTTGTAATTGATACGGAACTTTATAGGTAACCAATGTAGTGATGATAAAATCGGTGTTATATGATCATATTTTTTGACCTAGTTAGAACTCTAGCAGCTGCATTTTGGACTAACTGTAGCTTGTTTATTGAGGATGCAGGACAACCAGCTAATAAAGCATTACAGTAATCTAGTCTCGAGGTCACGAATGCATGGACTAACTTTTCTGCATCAGAAACAGATAACATGTTATGTAGCTTAGCAATGTTTCTAAGGTGGAAAAAGGCTGTTCTTGTAACATATGAAATATGATTTTCAAAAGACAAGTTGCTAGTATTGAGATACAGCCTTGGTCAGAAGCTAAAAGTAAATCATTTGTGATTTTAACGAGCGCAGTTTCAGTGCTATGATGCGGTCTGAATCCAGACTGAAACTTTTCATAGATGTCATTTTCTTGCAAGAAAGAGCCCAGTTGAGCGAGGACCCAGGAGGACCCAATGGAGGACCCAGTTGACAACTTTTTCTAGTATTTTAGACATAAAAGGTAGATTTGAAATGGGTCTATAATTTGCTAGATTATGTGTGTCTAATTGTGTTTTTTTAATGAGTGGTTTTATAACTGCCAGTTTAAATGTTCTTGGAACATGACCTAAAGATAAAGACGAGTTATTAATATTGAGAAGAGGCTCTTCCACTACAGGTAACACTTCTTTCAGTAGTTTAGTGGGTATTGGATCTAATAAACATGTTTTTGGTTTAGATGAAATGATAAGTTTATTTAGCTCTTCCTGTCCTATAGTTGTAAAGCACTGTAATTGTTCTTGCGGGGTGATAATTGAGGCTGAATCATAAGACACCATTAAAGATTGTACATTTACAATTGTGTTTCTGATGCTTTCTATTTTCTCAGTGAAGAAGTTCATGAAATCATTACTACTAAACTTTAACGGAATATTTTGCTCAGGTGACGTCTGTTTATTTGTTAGTCTAGCCACGGTGTTAAATAAAAACCTTGGATTATTTTGGTTATTTTCTATTAGTTTGCGGAGATGCTCAGCCCTGGCCGCTTTTAGGGCCTTTTTATAACGTGACATACTGTCTTTCCACGCGGTTCTAAAGACCTCTAAATTAGTTTGTTTCCATTTACGCTCTAAATTACGGGTTTCTCTCTTGATAACATGCGTAGAACTGTTGTACCATGGTGCTTTAGTTTTCTCTCTAACCTTTTTTAATCTAATTGGTGCAACAATGTCTAATGTACTAGAGAAAATGGTGCTCATAGTGCTAGTCATTTCCTCTTGTTCATCTGTTTGTTTGGGTTCACTGAGCAGCTGAGATAGATCAGGTAAGCTATTTGAGAATCTATCTATAGTGGTTGGAAGGATTGTTCTGCCTGGTCGATAACGCGGCGCAACGTGACAAATTTCAGCAGTACGTAGTATGCAAGTCACCATGTAATGGTCAGTGACATCATCACTTTGCGGTATAATATCTATATCGGTTGGATTGGTTCCATGTGATATAATTAAATCTAGCATATGATTAAGACGATGAGTGGGACCAGTTACATTTTGCTTGACCCCAAAGGAGTTTAATAAATCTGTAAACGCAGCCCCTAATGCATCATTTGTGTTATCCACATGTATGTTAAAATCTCCAACAATTAATGCTTTATCGACGTTGACCAATAGATCTGAGAGAAAGTCTGCAAACTCTTTTAAGAAATCAGCGTAAGGCCCTGGAGGTCTATATACAGTAGCCAAGGCTAGAGATAATAGGGATTTATTTCTTACATCTAAGAGCGTAACATTTAGCACAAGTACTTCAAACGAATTAAACCTGTGACCTGTTTTCTGAGTAACATTAAGAATATCTCTATAGATTGTTGCAACACCGCCGCCACGACCAATCAGACGGGGCTCATGCTTATAACAGTATCCTGATGGAGTAGACTCATTAAGGCCGAAATAATCATTTGGTTTAAGCCAGGTTTCAGTAAGGCAAAGTACATCGAAACTATTATCTGTGACCATTTCATTTACAATAACCGCCTTAGGTGTAAGCGATCTAATGTTTAAAAGACCTAGCTTTATAAACTGTTTTTGTTCACTAATATTGAGATTTTCTGGTTTAATCACAATTAGATTGTTCCTAGATCCTACAGTAGATTTAATGTTTGACCACACTAAACAAGGAATAGACACAGTTTCAATATAATGTTCTACATTGGTACTTTTATCAATTAAGTTGGGACAGCAAAGAGTGTGATTTGGACTTTGACTTACTAGTCATATGGTGTGTAACGTCTTGGAGATGTTGTCCGACAGAAGAGCCGCTCCGATTCTGCTGGGGTGAAGGCCATCAGCACGGAAGAGCCTAGGTCTCTCCCAGAACAGATTCCAATTATTTACAAAGAGCAGTCTCTGTTCATTACACCATGACATTAACCATTCATTTAGAGCAAATAATCTACTGAACCTTTCATGTCCTAGTCGGTACGTGGGAAGCGGTCCAGACACGATGATCGTTGTTTCATCGCACTCTTAAATCTCATTCTTTCCTCACTTTCTTTCTTACTGCAACTCATATGAATGTGTGTGTGTGTGTGTGTGTGTGTTTGTTAGATATTAGTTCTATGTAATAGAATAATAAAGTCTTGTTTGTATTTTAAAGAGAAGTGTTCTTGTGTTATGTGCTTAGGAATTTAATGTCTTAAACTTCTGATTTAAGTTACCTTGCTCATAAATATTGTTTTCACTAGTTTGGATATTTATATCCGCTGCAGAGCTGATAGTTACGGCCTGTTCAAATGAACGCTGGACGAGTCATTGGCTCGGCCATAATAAGTGATTCTTTCGAATTCCCTATAAATGAATTAATAATTCCCTTTGAGCTCAATTGACCTGTTTGACCCTTACATCCTTTCAGGGGGTGCTTAATAAACTGGTAAACTTTATATCCGTAAAACAACTCTGATGTATTAAATACTCTGACTCTGACTAATAAAGTGTGCATTACTGTCGTGATCAGTAACGTTAGGTCTATCACTCCGGAGACTGTAAGCTGGATCACGGTCAGTTGGTACAGATCCATCCTCGAGTAATAACGAGAGTAAATGAAGACTGCCATGTTCATTCTTACATCCAACAATAAAACACTTCAGTCGCTTAAGAGACATTCGTGTCTACAGCTGCTCCGGCGTCGAAACACTGGCGGACTGTGTTTAGCTCACTCAGGGCGGGTCTAGGCTAAAACTGCAGTGTCCGTCAAACACCATGTAAAAGTGAATTTTGCATAACAGGTGCCCTTTAAGTCACATGATCAATGTCACTATTTTTAAAACGTGATTAGCCTAGTTCAGAGTCTGAGATATTAATTATTCCTCTCGCATCATGTCTGTTAGAAATTAAACTTGTTTGTTTTTAGCAGAACTACCAGAAAGCATCTGGAAGGAGAGGACAGAGAGAACGCCAGTGATCCAGAATCTGCAGAATGAAACACACTGAAGAACAAAGAGGTTGGTGTTTATTCTTGATTCCTCATTCATTCACCATGATGAAGAACATGCTGATGCTCACCAGTTTTACATTGTTTCATGACCAAACTAGTGATTTATAACACAAATCATCTTCATGACAATAAAATCGATCATAATCGTGCTCAGCAGTTGTTGAACAGATTTGATGGGATTAAAGTGTCTATTGAAGACTGAATATTGACTTTGAGCCTCACTTTTGGCGCTTTTCCATTACCAGTACCAGCTCGACTCGCCTCGTCTCGTCTCGGCTCGCTTTTCGCTCCGTTTTCCATTGCAGATAGTACCTCCACAATAGTACCTGGTCGTCATAGCGACGCCGCAAGAAACTGCCGTGACTTAATCTTCTACGCGAGACCTTTATTTTACTGTCTATGCGTGATACACACCCGCGCTACCCACACACACAGGACAATGGAGGAAATCAAGTGTATGCTGTTTTTGTTTTTGCTGTTTTTTATTCAGGATACTCCGTCTGGTGCGTGCAATGATGACGCAGTGAACAGTGATGATTCTCTCTGACCAATCAGCAGTCTGCCGTGTTTTTACGTCACATTTTAGTATCGCCTCAGCTCGCTTAGAACCTCGTCGGAGGTGGTACGAAAAAAAGTACCAGGTACAGGTACAACTTTTACACAGTTGAAAACCAAACAAAGCTGAGCCGAGTCGAGTCGAGCTGGTACTGTGTAGTGGAAAAGCGCCATTTATGTCACATTTGTCTCTCATTTGAAATCTCACTTGATTTAATGTTTATTTTAGATCTGATGGACGTGAGCAAGAAAGGAATAACGGAAGCCAAAAAATCTGTCTCCTGCCCTCACTGTGAAAAAACGCTTCACATGGAAAAGTCTAAAGGTTCGCATGAGAGTTCACACTGGAAAGACACTGTGAAATGTGATCAATGCGGGAAGAGTTTCACTGGAGCCTCCGTTCAGAAATTGCTTCTGCCTTCTCATTCTGAAGAAGAGCACCGGAAAAAGCTTCCATGTTCAGGGAGCTGAAGAAGAGGCCGTAACACTTTCAACAGAGACATGAATCTGAAGTTAATTTTAACTTGTTCATTGTGTGAGATCTGTCTCTGTTCTTTTTCACTTTTAATTAAACTAATTATTTTATCAACAGCTTATTGTTATTGTCCAATTTTATTTGCATGAGGAATAATTTCATTATTTCATTATTCATTATTTTATTTTTCACAAAATGACGTTTGCTTCTGGGGCTCCCCAGCAAACACAGAACATTCCCCTTACATTTGGTTCCTGTTTGGTTATTGTTTTGGGAACTAAATAATAATGTTCTAGTTTTTTTTCTTGCAACAATAAAATAACTAGTGTTGGGCATGAGTACTCAAGTACTCGTCCGTGACAGCGATGATGGATCATGAAAACGATGTTAGCCCTGACTTTAATATATATTTGTCTTGATATTTGTCTATTTTTCTGATTGGTTAGTGCAGCATTTGGGGCGGTACCTGATATCTGATTGGCTATTGCAGCATTTGGGGCGGTACCTGAGATCTGATTGGTTATTGCAGCATTTGGTGGTGGTACCTGAGATATGATTGGTTATTGCAGCATTTGGGGCGGTGTCTGAGATCTGATTGGTTATTGCAGCATTTGGGGCAATGTCTGAGATCTGATTGGTTATTGCAGCATTTGGGGGCGGTACCTGAGATCTGATTGGTTAGCGTTAGACTGCACCCCTTTTCAGACCGGCGAAATAAAGGGAAACTGGATTTGAAAGGCAGTGATGCCTGGAATCACTTTGATCATGAAATACAGTTAAGTGCAAAATGTGCAGCGCCAGTCTGTCAAATACTTAGCATTATAATGAGAACACTATTGTAATCGATTAGAATGTTGTAAATGATCTGTGCTTTAGTTGCCCGTGTATCAGTGCGCTGTTTTACATGTTACATTTGCAGACTGCAAACAAGAGGGAACTAATAAAGGGAAACTAATCAAGGGGGAACAGGTGAAAGAACTCAAACAATAATCAGATAACAAGGGGAGGGACCAGACAATGACATGAGCACATGGCCCAAAATAACAAAAACACCCATGTGCAGCACAGGACAGGACAAGCATGTGACATTACCCCCTCCCTACGGAGCGGCTACCAGACGCTCCATCAGACTAGGGCGGGGGACGGGAGGGACAGACCAGGGCGGGACGGGAGGGACAGACCAGGGCGGGACGGGAGGGACAGACCAGGGCGGGACGGGAGGGCACAGACAGTCCAACGGCCGACCAGGGCGGAGATGACAGTTCAACAGGTGGCTTGGACAGAGGAGACAACCCCTCGGACGGCCAGGGCGGAGACGACCCCTCGGGCGGCCAGGGCGGCGACGACCCCTCGGGCGGCCAGGGCGGCGACGACCCCTCGGGCGGCCAGGGCGGAGACGACCCCTCGGGCGGCCAGGGCGGAGACGACCCCTCGGGCGGCCAGGGCGGAGACGACCCCTCGGGCGGCCAGGGCGGAGACGACCCCTCGGGCGGCCAGGGCGGAGACGACCCCTCGGGCGGCCAGGGCGGAGACGACCCCTCGGGCGGCCAGGGCGGCGACGACCCCTCGGGCGGCCAGGGCGGCGACTTTCCCTCGGGCGGCCAGGGCGGCGACTTTCCCTCGGGCGGCCAGGGCGGCGACTTTCCCTCGGCCGGCCAGGGCGGAGACTTTCCCTCGGCCGGCCAGGGCGCAGGAACTGGAACAGACACCAATGGCTCAGGCACTGGAACTGGCACCACCGACTCAGGCACTGGAACTGGCACCACCGACTCAGGCACTGGAACTGGCACCACCGACTCAGGCACTGGAACTGGCACCACCGACCCAGGCACTGGAACTGGCACCACCGACTCAGGCACTGGAACTGGCACCACCGACTCGGGCACTGGAACTGGCACCACCGACTCGGGCACTGGAACTGGCACCACCGACTCAGGCACTGGAACTGGCACCACCGACTCAGGCACTGGAACTGGCACCACCGACTCGGGAACTGGCACCACCGACTCGGGCACTGGAACTGGCACCACCGACTCAGGCACTGGAACTGGCACCACCGACTCAGGCACTGGAACTGGCACCACCGACTCAGGCACTGGA
The DNA here is from genome assembly GCF_949319135.1 of Squalius cephalus. Classification (NCBI taxonomy): domain Eukaryota; kingdom Metazoa; phylum Chordata; class Actinopteri; order Cypriniformes; family Leuciscidae; genus Squalius; species Squalius cephalus. Next base: position 3,967,332 of record NC_137122.1, read on the forward strand.
ACTGGCACCACCGACTCGGGAACTGGCACCACCGGCTCAGGAACAGACACCACCGGCCCAGGAACAGACACCACCGGCCCAGGAACAGACACCACCGGCCCAGGAACAGACACCACCGGTCCAAGTGTGTGCGTAGCCCACACACACCACATGGCTGTGGCCATAATGGCCAGTGTCGCGGTTACTGAGGGCTCAGGAACAGATGCCTCCGGCTCAGGCTCAGGAACAGACACAGAAACAGACACAAGCACAGGCACAGGCTCAGGAACAGACACTGGCTCCGGCTCAGGAACAGACACTGGCTCCGGCTCAGGAACAGACACTGGCTCCGGCTCAGGAACAGACACTGGCCCCGGCTCAGGAACAGACACTGGCCCCGGCTCAGGAACAGACACTGGCTCCGGCTCAGGAACAGACACTGGCTCCGGCTCAGGAACAGACACTGGCTCCGGCTCAGGAACAGACACTGGCTCCGGCTCAGGAACAGACACTGGCTCCGGCTCAGGAACAGACACTACCGGCTCAAGAATAGACACAGGCACAGGCTCAGGGACAGCCACAGGCACAGGCTCAGGAACAGACTCAGGCACAGACACCACCGGCTCAGGTTCAGGAACAGACACAGGCTCGACGGCGGCCATCTTGTCAGGGAACACAGGCTCGGCAGACGTGGCATGAACACTCTCGGCGGCGGCCATCTTGTCTGAAGATACAGGCTTGGCAGACGTGACGTGAACACTCTCGGTGGCAGCCATCTTGTCTGAAGACACAGGCTCGGCAGACGTGACGTGAACACTCTCAGCGGCTGTCATCTTGTCTGAAGACACAGGCTCGGCAGGCGTGACGTGAACAGGCTCGGCGGCGGCCATCTTGTCCGAAGACACAGGCTCGGCAGACGTGACGTGATCAGTCTCTGGCTGGGCAGACATGACGTGAACAGACTCTGGATCGGCAGACGTGACGTGAACAGTCTCTGGATCAGCAGACGTGACGTGAACAGTCTCTGGCTGGATGGAACTCATGTGCTTCCTCCTCCTCCGCTTCCGAGAGCGTGGTGTGGGAGTTACCGTCTCCGTCGCAGATTCTACGGCTACCTCTGGGGGATCTGCAACTTCCCCAGCTGGTGGATTCCCTTGACGCTCTATGTAATTTAAGAATCTCTCAAAAGTCAGACGTTCCAGACCTATCATTGTCCAGTAACTTCTGGGCTCATCAAGGGCATAATTAAATAGGTCCTTAAATGCTGCATCCCCAAGGCCGAGCCCTTCCGCTGCCGCACTGAATTTCAGGGCGAAATCCTTCATTTTGGTCCCCTGTTGTCGGAGAGAAGCCAAATTACTGAATCTCATGATTCGCTCATAGTGAGGGCAGGAAACAGGGGCAATCGGTGGTTGGCGGGAGTCCTTCTGCTGAATCCTCATGTTGGTCGATCGTTCTGTCACGGAAAGTCAAAAGTGAAGCGAGGATACAAGTGCAGGTAAGGAAATTTATTAAATAATTAACAAAAATCAAACTACAAACAAAAACTCCCCGTGGGGGAAAACAAGGCAGGCAAAAATCAGGAACATAACACAGGGGGAAAACATAGACAACGATCGACACAGACTGCAAACAAGAGGGAACTAATAAAGGGAAACTAATCAAGGGGGAACAGGTGAAAGAACTCAAACAATAATCAGATAACAAGGGGGAGGGACCAGACAATGACATGAGCACATGGCCCAAAATAACAAAAACACCCATGTGCAGCACAGGACAGGACAAGCATGTGACACAGGTCTGCCCCAAAAACATTTCCAATTGTCTATGAATTCTATATTATTTTGCGGACACCACCGCGACAGCCAGCCATTGAGTGAGGACAGTCTACTAACTCTCATCACTCATCACTCCTGCGAACAGGAAGGGGGCCAGAGCAAATTACAGTCCTTAACATCGTACTTGCGAGTTCACACACCTCTTTAATATTAATTTTGGTGATCTCCGACTGGCGGAGTCTAACATCATTAGTGCCAACGTGAATAATAATTTTAGTAATTTTAATAATTTTACGATTAGCATTAGCCAGCACTTTTAAATTTGCTTTGATGTCAGGCGCTCTGGCTCCCGGCAAACATCTAAGGTTAAAAATTTAACAAAAAAAAGTTTTATCTGCTGAAGCTCGTAAGGCCAGACGTGAGTCGGATCAACTTCGGACGTAAACACGGATCAACATCGGCAGGGCATTTGAATCATGGAGAAACCTCCGCTTTGTTTTGGATATAAAAACAGACCCGGAGTTGGCTTTCATTCTATTGGATGTTTACCTGAGTTTCCAGCATGTTTGTGTGATGCTTTCTCCGGTGTGTTGCGTCTCAGTCTGGCCGGTACCCAAGAGAGCACGAGCACTCGCTTGCTAACTTATTGGTTGCAATCTGAAACATCACCGCTAGAGGCCGCTGAAAACTACATATAGCTCCTTTAATAAAAGATTAATTTTATTAATAAAAATGTACTGAAAGAATGAATGAGGTGTTTAAACACCACTTCCTCTTTAAAAAAGGTTTATAGGTTTTAAAAGAGCTCGTGCAGCCGCTCTTGAGTTCTCTGGCTACTCTTTAATCGCTCTCGCAGTAGGGGAGAGTTACCATGGTAACTGTTTATTCTTGTTTTAAATACTTCCACACATGCTAGGATGACGAAACTTAGTGTATTTACTAATTGCCATATCAACACTATATAGAGAAAAAATTGCGCCAAAATTATGGGTTTTTTTTTGGAAGATATCCATAGACATTTATTAAACCATAGCAAGAGTACATTTCTTAAGTTAATTTTTCATCTCTATTTTTTGTGTTTATTTAAAATTAGACAAATCTGATATTATTTTAATCTCCAATATGTTATTTAACAGTTGAGATAGTTATTTAATGCTTCTCTAACTAGCAGAAGACACTTGCAGGGTTTAAATCCCAGTTGTGCAGGCGGGGGCATGTTGTAACACTGCATTACAATGTGCCCCTATTAGAAATATGCTATTATATTCTATACTTTTATTAATTTTATTGAGAAAACGTGAGAAAAAGGTGAATAAAGACTGAGAGTCAATGTTCAGAAATGACTAATTATTTATTTGTTTTGAACTATGTTGTATAGCTGTGTTTTCATGTGTTCGTAGTCAAAACTCAAAAATGAGAATATTTAATTATTAAAAATTGCCATTATTTTATATGAAAGAGGTTTTTTTAATTGTATTTTATTTAGAATTTTTTTAGTTTGTCTTGTATATATATTTTTTCATTAGATCAGATAACATTTTAAGCTGTCCAATGTCATGTTACAATGTACCCCACCTATGGGGCATGTTGTCACATTTCACTTAGGCTACATTCTTTCGGGGTATATCCAGAAAAAAGTATATACTGTATTAATAAAACAAAACCACATAATTGTACTAGACATTTGGGAAATTAATGTGTGAAAAAATAAATACTCAAGATTTACACAAACTGAGAAATTCAAAAAGCGTTACTTTGTGCCCCGCTCTCCTCTACTTTGATGGCATACGTCTCAGTCACGTGGCGTCGGCGCTGTATCAAGTCGGACAAAATTTCTAACCGGTGTGGTGAACAAATGAGTCCGACTGAAGAGATGAGTCCGAGCTGCGTCAATAGCAGAGGAGAAAGACTGCGAAATTTAAAAATACCATTGTTATTGTGTCACAAAATTTAGTTTTAAGAATTTCGCAGTCGAGAATGTAGTTGTTTGAAGCTAAAATGTGTTGTTTATTTATTTAAAAAAAAAAAAAAAAACACTAACAATGAGAAATGTTTAATTTCACAATCTATAGCTTTGGTTAAATACTAGTATATGAAACATATAAGTTAAAATACATAATGACTCGTTATAACGTAGTACAAACTTCTTCTATAATAAAGTGATTTTGTATGATTTGTAACGAGGCACTAACGCGATTACACATAACGTGCTTTGAGACAATTGGATTGCTTGGGTCCTAAGCTCGGACTCATCTCTTCAGTCGGACTCATTTGTTCACCACACCGGCATGCACTGCTTCAAGCCAGCCGCTGATCGGTCTGCGCAGAGCTGCATGAAGTCCAACAAGCCTTTTGGCTTGCCATAGAAGCTGACGCGGAGCTCAAGCCTGCGGTGTGAAACTGCCGTTAGGAAGTGGTTTCTCTTCCCCTTTAAGCACTCGCGCTTGTGAAAGCAGAAGCATCTTTCACTCTCTCCCGTTTACGGTCTCTTTATCACTGTGTATATCGTTTTAAAACGTTGATAAATACTTCATGACGTGTATCCGTGTAATTAGCGATCTCTCTCGTTGAAACTGGCGCTTTTAATCGTGAGACACCTCTCTTCATTCGCGCGCGTGTTTGTCCATGCAGGAGTGAGAGAGCAGGACTTCCGGTGTGTTTTGCTCATTTCGCCTCGTACTACTCTTCTTTAAAGGTATGTTTGCACACTTAATGGTTATATAAGTTGTTTTAAGTTTCAATGTGATTGAATAGCAGTATAAGATATAATATTTGTTTGACTAGCATCGTCAGTTAGGCTTAGGGTTGCCAACTTATGGAAAGGAAAATAAGGGACAAGTTCTTTATAGGAAAATAAGGGACACTCTAAATATCTGTACTGTACCTCACAGTGCATATCATTTTAGAATCTGCAGGTTAATATGTGTACAAAAGATGTATAAAAGGTTCTCAGACAGTGTCCTTTCGTGGAAAAATCAACCAAATTTCAAACAAACTTTCCCAGCTCAAATATTTGATTTTGTTAAAAAAAAATTCTGAAGAAAGATTAACGTAAATGAAGAAAGCCAAAATGTTAAGCTATATGTGATGGATGTATATTTACTGAGGAATTACAGTTTTGTAAAATGGGTCAAAATGACCATTTTTACCTGAGATTTGGATTCGGATTACAGGGGGTTTAAAATGACTTTTACTTACACAGAGATTGTTAGGTCTATTTAGCTTAATCGGTTGACTTTAGCCATCTTTGTTTTATTATAGCTACTGTATGCCAACGGTGACATTTTAAAAACGGGGAAAAGCACTACTTGTGTTTTTTTGCCCAAAGTTCGCATGCCTGCAACTCATATTACAAACATTTTAATATCCTTTTAGATTTTAATTCTTAACAAACTTTTCTTTTGGTTTCTTAATTTTTATTAGCCTGGTTCTACCAGACTCTCATACATTTAATTTGTACAGAAAGTCTGGCCTCTCTCCATTGACAAGCGTTAACTTCCTTGTAGTGTACTCTGTACTCTGTTGAAGTTTAAAACTATTGGATCTGCCCAGAGTCACTCAGGATCTGCCATAACCAATCGCTAACGTTTGGTCGTGACGTAAGTTAACCCTACAACTCAAACTAGCGCATGACCTCAACGTCATCGTTCTCAGCCACTCCTTCTGTTCACTGATTGGACCGGTAAAAAACTTATCGGAAAAAAACAAAGAATACACCACCATCCCAGACGTAGTACTGAAGGCAAATAAAATTGAGCAGAAGTACGCAGGAGGGCAGAGCCAGGCTAAATTTTTATGGCCGAATATGGTTCATTTTAAGTCCCAATATATAGGGATGCTAATGTGGCTCCATGAGTAAATTAGTGCACGTTTTCAATGGTCTCACATTTTCTGAAGAACAAATAATGTTGAAACTAGAAATGTATCTTGGTGAACTTTACCCATTTTCAATATATAGCTAGCTACACCAATGGATATTACTGTATCATCAACCACAATTTAAAACATAAAAGGTTTTTTTTTGTCTTGTTTTTTTTTTTTGTCAGGATGGCATAGATGGCATAAAATGTAAAAGCGCAATATTATTATTATATAATATATAATAATAGTTATTTTGTGTTTCAATAACGTCCAGTCGGTAGAGGATTCTGCTGGGTCTTAAAGCCTTCCGCGAATGACTATGTTTGTAAATCAAACAAAGATTTGTCACAAAAAAAAAAAAATTAATTGTCAATTTAGAGCGTATGCCTGAAAATACGGGACAAACTGCATTCCGTATGGCTTTCATACGGGACGCTTCGCAGATGCCTTAAATACGGGACGATTCCGTATTATATGGAACGGTTGGCAACCCTAGTTAGGCTACAATATGGCTCAATCTTATTCAATGTCATGGCATGATTGTACCAAAAAGACTTTACATTATAAAATATTTACACATTTTCTTGATGTCATACCGCCCAGCCCTACTTATGTGGTAAATAAAGTTATGCTAGCTTATTTAGCATCTAACTTATCAGCTTGCTATCTACTAGATGAATACATTTGTATGTGATATTTGCAATTTAAACATTTAATAAATATATTTCCCCATAATATCATCAAAACTTACTTCACTTTGTTTAGTCCACAGGCTCAAATGTGTGCCTTCAATAGTCTTGTGCTTTGGGCGTCTGTACATGTGATTGAGGCATGCACAGTGCCAGTAGGGGGTGTGGTCTCAATAGCCATGCAGTAAGCAGTGTGCTGTGTGCATGTGATTGAGAAATGGCATGGATATTCAAGTGCATTTGAATGGCATCTTTTTGTTTTAGTCAAGATTATGCTAAAATATACTTTCCTCAACTATATTTAAGTTCCCTATGAAGAGTCAACCTTCAAATTGAAAATTCCCAGTTTATTCCCATAAATTCCTGTTAATTCCCTTAAATTCCCATTAATTCCCATGGAAAGTTTCCATCTTTGAAATACTTGATAATGAAATGATAATTTTGCAACCCTAACGGTACATTCATGCCTTTTAGCATTCACGCTTTCTGTGTTTTTGCTAATTTTGCCTCATACTACTCCTCTTTAAAAGAGAATAAATTCCATCACTCATCCCATACGTGCGTGATCATGCTTCTTTCCTGAGGATCTGATTGATATCTGATACAGTAGCATGAACACGACGGCTTACAAAACTATCAGATTAAATACAAAATATGACATTTATTCATTGTCAAATCAAGTCACCTTCATGTATAGCGCTTTTAACAATATAGATTGTTTCAAAACAGCTTTTCTGTGATAATAGGAGGATAAGTTTTCTCCCTCAGCGCTGGGTTTGGCATTGTTCATTCAATCTATCAGTAAATCTAACAGTAGCCTATCTGTTTATGCTTTTTGCAAGAACTGTTGTTCTTACCATTATGTATATTTGGAAGAATTTACATTATTATATTCTGATGTCCATGAGCATAAAAACAAACTCAGTAACTTCTATATTTTTGATTTTGGCAGATCAACTCCTACCACAGCAATCACATCATCAGTGAAGCTCCTTCCACTGCAATCACATCAGCAGTGAAGCTCCTCCCACTGTAATCCATCATCAGTGAAGCTCCTCCCACTCCAATTCATCATCAGTGAAGCTCCTCCCACTGCAATCACATCATCAGTGAGGCTCCTCCCACTGCAATTCAGAATGAAACACACTGAAGATCCTGAAGAACAAAGAGGTTGGTGTTTATTCTTCATTCATTCATGATGCTGAAGAACATACATGTTAGAGACATTCAAGCACTTCATCACATTTAGATAAACAGTTCAACTATGAAAATGGTACAGAATGTTCTGTTTTTTTTTTAACAAATGGTCAGTAAAGGGAGGTTCTCTTTCATAGGTTCACTCAACGCTGCGTTGCTTAAGACGCAGTGGGAACGCCCTCTGGGTGTGCCGATTGTCTGAAGCCCTTATAGAATCATACCAATTTATTGGCTGATGGCGCGGGCGCGGCCCGAACACTTTTATGTCGTCACATTAGGGTTGTAACGGTATGAGATTTTCACGGTATGATAATCGTCTAAGAAAATATCACGGTTTCATGATATACGGTATTAAACAATCATTATTATTATTTTAATCATCTGCTACAATGGCCCTTAAATTAATGAAAACAGATAGGGTTTTTTGGTTGAACATATGGTTTATTAAAACAAACTTTTTTGTATGAGTCTACCTTTTGAAAAAATAAGAAAGAAAAAATAAATTCCCATTTGAACAAACATGTCTAATCAATTGAATTCATAAAACCTTAACTTATTTTTATTCTTAATTTATTAATTATTATTTAAGATAGGCCTTATTATAAGATAGTAGAGTCTTATGAAATGTATTTTATTTCCTCAGAAATTCTGGGTAACTTGTCTGATATAATTTGTCTGGATTCTATGATTTAATACAAATAGCCTATATTATAGAAAATGCAATCAGATGAAATGTAACAACTTTTGTTTGTCTGGATAGGTTTACTAAATTAAAACAGACAAAAAACTATATTTCTTAATGTTTAAATAAACTTTATTATTGTTGTTGTTATAACTAAGCTATATTCTATTGTACAATAGTAACATTTCTTTAAGCTAAATCAAACTTTTATTTTGACAGGTTGTACTAAACACCTATGAGTTTCAGTCACAGTGTATTTGATGATGATGATTCTTTTAAATAAAAGCAGAGCAGCTCTGGATATGTTCATGTGTTCACGTCCTCATATGAGTGAGACAGCAGACGCTTTAAACACCATGAGCGTCACACATACTTGAGTATGTACTAGGCGAAATGGCGCTGCTCTTTCACACAGAACATTTTTTTTCCGCTGTATATTACACACACTTATAGCGATTTGATTAATTTACCATTTATAAATTTATCTGCAGGGAGGGATGATGTTCGCGAATATGGGAGAACATGTTCGACATATTTCCTTCTTTTGCAGCCACTCTTCGTCCATATGTCTGGACACAACTGACTGACCTGTTGACATTTCCGAATGCCTTCCTAAAGTTGCTTAATAAAAGCGGGCTTTCCACACAAACAAACGTACATGTCTCATTAGTATGAAAAAAAAGGAAAAAGTTTTTAACTGTCGGTCTCGGACATATCTTTATGCCTGTCGGACTCGGGTCGGGTTCAGTTACTGCTCTTTCGGACGCGGGCCGGACTCAGACAGAAAAATTCGGCCCGATCCGCACTCTAAACCCATCTTCTAAACGCTATAGTCTATGGCGGGTGCGGTTGCTGCCACCTATGGCTCAATCTCACAGAGATCCGCGACAAAGAGAAGGTTTTCCTCCTGGACGCCCCAGTTTCTCAGTCTGGACTGTTTGGGGAGGTGGTCAGCACTGTGGTTGACAAGTTTCGGGCCGCAAAATCCCAGTCGGCTGCCTTCAGGCAGTTTATGCCCAGGAGGGTTAGGCAATCATCGAACCCCTCCCCGTCTCAACCCGGACCTCAAATGTTTTTCTCATAGGACGGAGTTCACGGCTAGGAGGAGTGACTCGGCTAATCCCCCACCAGCTACGGTTTGGGGAGCCCGTGGTCGCCCTTTTCCCCGCCAGCAACCTCATAGGCATTTTGAGCTGAAGCGGTCTAACAAACCTTCCGCTCCAGCTTCCTCGAATCGTTCCTGACCCTCAGGTCAGAAAAAGAAGAGCTTCCCCCAATTTACGAGGTTGGGACAGACCGCGCAAGCGTTTCTGCCTACCTCTCACTTGCTCTCCTTCTCCAACCCTGCCACTTTCGCCACCCAGTGTGTTTCGAAGTGCAGTTCCTAATCAAACTTGTTCAAACCATCAGGCGCAGGCAGGAAGGAGACGCATTAAGTTTTCTCCCTGCGCTTCCCGACGCGTTTGATACCTGCCGCTCGCATCCTCTGAGGCACGCTCTGTTTTCCTCAGGAGCAGGCAGACCCTGTAATACCAATCCAGGCAGTGGTACCTCCCACTACATGTCAGGACGCCAAGTGCTCTCCTTCATGTTCGACCATGCAGCAGGAGATTTCGTCCCTTCTCCTCAAGGAAGCGAGAGAAGAGGTTCCTCTGAAGGAAGTCGAGCAAGGCTTCTTCAGCCGTTACTTCCTGGTCCTGAAGAAGGGTGGCGTTCTGCAACCTATACTAGACCCCCGTCGTCTGAATTTCTCCCTTTACAAAGGGAAATTCAAGATGTTGACGCTGAAAGCTATCATATCTTAAATTTGGGCGGGGGACTGGTTCGTGACAGTAGACATAAATGATGCATATTTCCATATTCAGGTCATACGGCGAAACAGGAGGTTCCTCAGATTCGCCTTTGGAGGAAAAGGCGTACCAGTACAGGGTCCTTCCTTTTGGTCTTGCTCTAGCGCCGAGAACGTTCACAAAGTGTATGGATGCTGCTCTGGCCCCGTTGCGGCTCCAGGGCATCCGTATACTCAACATCCTGTTTGGCCCGCTTCACGGCCATCGTGTTTCTGTGGGCACTTGCCGCAGGCTTCTGGGGCTCATGGCCGCAGCATCCCCTGGGTTGCTCCACATGAGACCTTTTCTGTGGTGGATGAAGTTCTCAGGGGCCCGGTCCACAGGACCAGATCTTCGCCTATTGAAGGTGTCATGCAGTTGCTTCCACGCCCTTTCAATCTGGCGCGACCCCCTCTTCCTTTGGAAAGGGGACGGCATGGGCACAGTTTTCCAATGCCAAATGATTACGATGGATGCCTCTCTGACCGGCTGGAGTGCGGTTTTCGAGGGCAGGCCAGCATGTGGGGTCTGGACTGGGGAGACTCTCTCTTGGCACAGAAACAGCTTGGCGCTGAGAGCTGTTTCCCTGGTCCTTCACATTCTCCCTTTTCTCAAAGGGCACCATGTCATTGTCAGAACAGACAATATGGCTGTAGTGTCCCATGTTAACCGGCAGGGGGTTCATGGTCACGCACCCGGGACAGGCATGCGCGCCACCTCCTCCCGTGGTCCCAGGACATATTCCTTTCACTGAGGGCAGTCCATGTCCCTGGGGTCCTGAACCTTGCAGCGGATTTTCTGTGGAGGCAGAAACTCAGGTCGGGGGAATGGATGTTGAAACGCTGAACAGTAGTCCTGATTTGGGACGTGTTCAGAAAAGCAGAAGTGAACCTTTTTGCATCTGTCCCAATGAACGCTTTAGTTCTCCCTGAGCCCCCCAGCATCGTTGGGGATAGATGCATTTGCCCACCCATGGCCGATGCGGAAACTTTATGCATTCCCGCCTGTCAGGTTGATCCAGGTGGTTCTGTCCAGAGTGAGGGAGAGCAGAGCCCGTCTCCCCATTCTGGCGGTCCCAGCCATGGTTCTCCTGAGCAGGTTTCTCTTCTGGAATTCCCCCCCTGGGAGATTCCAGTCAGGGAGGATCTACTATCTCAGCTTCATGGCAGGATATGGCATCCTGCCCCGACATTTGGAAGCTATGCGCATGGCCCATTGGAGGCCACTAGCTTTGAGCTTTGGTCTTCCCGCTGACGTCTGTAAGTGGGAGAGCCCTGTCCACAAGAAGGTTGTATTCCTCCAAGTGGAGGGTTTTTGAGTCATGGTGTTCGGCACATGCTAGGGACCCAGTCAGCTGCCCAGTGGGTTCAGTGCTGGAATTTCTACAGGAGAACTTTGCTTCTGGAGCAGCCGCTACCACTCTGAGAGTATACGTTGCTGCTATTGCAGCTCATAGAGAGCTCACGGATGAGATCCCCCTGGGTAAACTGAGGTTAGTCTCAGCATTTAAGCATGGGGTTAGGTGCCTGAAACCAGCATGCTCCCCTGGAATTTTCAGTTGTCCTGGAGGGCTTAACTGAGGCTCCCTTTGAGCCCTTGGAGTCAGCTACGATGCGGATTCGGACTCTCAAGGTTACTCTTTTGTTAGCTTTGACTTCGTTTTAGCGGGTGGGGGATTTGCAAGCTCTTTCTGTTAGCGAGACATGTATAGACTTCGCCCATGGTCTGGTCAGGGTGACTTTAAGACCAAGACCAAGCATTTCGCTCTCAGGTTATTAACCTTCACTCTTTCCATCCTCCCCCTCTTGTTTCTGAGGAAGACAGGAAACTTAATTGCATCTTAAGCTATGCAGCATTGAGTGAACTTGTGAAAGAGAACGCCTCTGGTTACTGATGTAACCTGTGTTCTCTGAATAGGGAACTAGGCGCTGTGTTTGCTGCCAAGCTCCTCGCGCTGCCAACAAGCTTATTTTTCGGCAGAGAAATCTTAGGAGTAGATGGCGCGCGTGCATATATAATGTGAGGACGTAAGAGCGTCGGGGCGGCGCCCGTGCCATCAGCCAATAAATTGGCGTGATTCTATAAAGGCTTCAGACAATCGGCAGACCCAGAGGGCGTTCCCACTGCGTTTTAAGCAATTTGTAACAATGTTACCAGAATTTGTGCGTATTTTTACAAACATGTATAACAAATAATAATCATTCCAAAATGTAAAATTGTACAATCTACTCTGCTTTACTGCAAACATTTGTGTTCTTTCTCGCAGTGAAATTCACTTGATCTTGTGTTTCTTGTGTCCCACTTTCACATGCATGTAAAGTAAACGGAAGGAGAAGTTCAGTGTCAACGGCCCTTAATTAAAACGTTTTAGTAGTTTTTAACATAATTAAATATCAAAAAGTTGGTGTCAAAATATGCCAATATTGTGTAGTTCTCACTACAGAAACATAGGATTTTACTTCATAAAATTAGATAACGTATGTTATCAGCTATTGCAGACATTGACCATGAGTTGGCTGGGACGGACGAGCAGAAAAATTTCCACTTCCACTAATACGCTTAATAAAGCCTGAACCTCATCATTGGCCCAGCGGCCGTTTTAAAAAAAAAATTAAATTCCATATTTGCAGACAGACAAGTCTTACTGCATGAAGCCACAAACCGCAATATATTTTTAAAAATGGCGGTTAAAACAGTTCTGTCAGGACCACTACCATCAAATACGATTGACAATTAGCATACAGTTTGGATTGGCAGTATGGTTCCGTTCTGGGCGAGAACTCCCTAGCATGGATAAGAGCAGGGAGAGCAGCAATAACCCCCCTTGGGGTAAACAGAACAGAACCAACATGAAAGTTTGCACAAGTCCCACCCCGAAAGTTTCTGAACTTTGAAAAAGTACTACCTCGCCAGCAGGGACTTTCTGAGTGAGAATTATTTACCCAGAACTTCATTTAGACCCTGGTTCCTGCGGTGTAAACACACCGAGAACCACCACAAAGTGCCTAGTCGCTGGGGAATGTTCCTGCGGTGGAAACGCGGCTTAAGTGACATAAGCAATTTGAGCGATCTAAACCCAAAACCACCCAAAAAAATCAAAAGAAATAACATGGTATTCAAATAATATAAATATTTAAACAATTACATTTCAAAAAGTAGGTGTCACAGTATGCCAATATTGTGCATTTTAATGTTCATATCATGTTATATAAGTGTGTCATTGATCAAACATAGTTCTCAGTACAGAAACATGGGATTTGTGCCTATGTTTTTTTTAAATAACTGGAAGATCAGTGTACCTCATTCATGGAAAGTTTCAGGAATGTATAATTTATAAAAAGACAAATTGTCATATTTTATAGCAGTTGTCTGTTACATCTGGGATAATCAATTGGGATAATATCCATTCATTCCATATATCTCTCTTTGAAATATTTTGATTATTTAGAAAGTTATTTATTATTAGTTATTATTAATGTGAAAATGATTTTTTTTCTGTCATGTCAGACCTGATGGAAGAGAGCGAGGAGAGTGAAGAACTGAGTGAAGTGGAGGAGGAGAGTGAAGAACTGAGTGAAGTGGAGGAGGAGAGTGAAGAACTGAGTGAAGTGGAGGAGGAACATCATGTCAAACCAGGAGGAAAACCTTTGAGTCGCTCAAAGACTAAAAATAAATTTTTAAAGAAAAGAAAAGCCAAGAAATCTTTCACCTGCACTCAGTGTGGAAACAGTTTCACAACCAAACAAAGTCTTGAGCGTCACATGAGGATCCACACCGGAGAGAAGCCGTTCACATGTGATCAGTGTGGAAAGAGTTTCACATACAAAGGTAATCTTAATTGTCACAAGAAAATCCACACTGGAGAGAAGCCGTTCTCATGTGATCAGTGTGGAAACAGCTTCACAGCCAAACGAAGTCTTGAGATTCACATGAGAATCCATACCGGTGAGAAGCCGTTCTCATGTGATCAGTGTGGGAAGAGTTTCAGGCAATCAGTAGGCCTTAATGATCACATGAGGATCCACACCGGAGAGAAGCCGTTCTCATGTGATCAGTGCGGCAAAAGATTTACCTGTGAATCACACCAGAAGGCACACCTGGCGGTTCATACGAAGGAGAAGCCGCATTCATGTTCTGTGTGTGGAAAGAGTTTTTCACTGCTGCAATATTTACATAAACATGAGAAAATACACACTGGTGTGAGAGAGTACATGTGCTTTGAGTGTGAGAAGACTTTCACTAAACCAAGCAAGTTAAAAGAGCACCAGAGGATTCACACTGGAGAAAAACCTTACATGTGTTTACACTGTGACAAGAGATTCAGTAACTCATCAAATCTGAGATCACATGAGATGAACCACACTGGAGAAAAACCTCACAAGTGTTCACACTGTGACAAGAGATTCAGTCTGTCATCACATCTGAGATCACACGAGATGATCCACACTGGAGAGAAGCCTTACAAGTGTTCACACTGTGACAAGAGATTCAGTGAGTCATCACATCTGAAAAGACATGAGAGGATCCACACTGGAGAAAAACCTCACAAGTGTTCACACTGTGACAAGAGATTCGGTCTGTCAGAACAACTGAGATCACATGAGAGGATCCACACTGGAGAAAAACCTTACAAGTGTTCACACTGTGACAAGAGATTCAGTCGATCATCAGCTCGGAAAAGACATGAGAGGATCCACACCGGAGAAAAACCTTACAAGTGTTCACATTGTGACAAGAAATTCAGTGAGTCATCATCTCTGAAATCACATGAGAGGATCCACACTGGAGAAAAACCTTACAAGTGTTCACACTGTGACAAGAGATTCAGTTACTCATCACATCTGAGATACCATGAGAGGATCCACAGCAGAGAGAAGCCGCACACGTGTGATCAGTGTGGGAAGAGTTTCTCTTTTAAAACTCACCTGAAGCGACACATGAAGATCCATGCAGTGGAGAAACCACATCAACACAGTCTGAGATCACGGTAAGTAGATCATCTTTATGTGCTGAGAAACAAAAGCTGCTTTTCCACCTTCAGAAAAGGTTCCAGTTGTGTTTCCACTTGAGCCTGGTATGGCACGGCACAATTACAAACCGTTCTCGGAAATATAAAGTTGCGTTTTGTCCATAGTTACGTTTTTCAGTGTTGTAAATTGACATGATTGAGCACACAATTAATCTATAATTATCTTGGTTGTTGATTATTTTCATGATCGATTTCATCAATTCCTTCTTGCAGCCCTAGTTAGTTTAAGGTTGTATTGATCATCATAAACAATTTAAGAAAATTAAACATGATACTGAAGAACACAGAGCTTGGTGTTTATTCTTATCTGTTTATTCGAGATTTACATTAGTTCAGGTAAAGCATATAAAAAGACATTAAACTAATTAAAATTGAACATTGAACTTACTTGATTGTGTCATTTTAGACATTCACGCTGGGCTGGAATATTCAGCCGCTAATGATTAAATTCTTTTTTCTTCAGATAATATTTCTACTATTTGATTTGCCCTTTAAAGACACGTGCTGACCAGATATAAACTTTGAGCTGCTGCAGATTCACATTTAAGAGCATTTGGTGGCACTAGTGTAACCAGCATTAAATATTGGAATTACTTTAAATAAAACATTACCATTTCATTGACACTCTGTTTGAACTACACTCTAAAAAAACACTGGATTAAAAACAACCCATTTTGGGTATTTTATTGACCAAAATATGCTGCAACTGACTCCATAACCTGTCCATAAACAATCAGTGTACAGTTCTGAGAACATATTTGAACTTTCTAACCATTTATATTCTGTATCTTTTTTTGAAAAAAATCATAGAATTTTATGCAATTACATCATGTGAAAAGACCGACGTGAGACTCGTTTAGGTGACTCAAATCACGGCTCTGTATGTTCTTTTCTTTGAATTTAAATAAACAATATTCAGAACAATAACTAATTTATAGATACAAAAAATTTACACAAACATGTAGTTTACCGAAGACACGTACCAATTTGACGGAGCTGCACTGCTCTGTACTGCTGCGCTTTGGACCAGCTGTAGTTTGTTTATTAAGCTGTTGGAACGGTGTCTCTAAGTTAACTAATGATCTTCGCAACTTCACTGTTATGGTAATTTCTTTTATCACTGTAAAGCTGCTTTGAAAAATAATATAAAATATGGTAGCAACCTTACTTTGGACTTAAATTTACGGCAAAAAATAAATAAATACACATCAGCAGGACTTAAGTGTGTTGTAAAAAAAAAATCTTCAGCTCTGTTTCCCAGTAATTTACCATAAGAATACAGTAGTAACCTTTTAGTTTTATGGGACAATCTTTATATTTCATTACCCGATAAACGTTATAATTAAATTTCTTTATCCCTTTGTAATATACTGATAAACACCATAATAATGCAAACAAGAATACCACATGATGATTTAAAGTTCACCACCATTAATTGTCCACAAGCTGAGGCACATATTATTATAAAAGAAGGTGCACAGTGTCATACACACAAATACAAAACACCATCACGGTGACACACACGACTCCAAATAATGCCATAAACACTCATTAAACAATACATGATGTTATATAAACCCCAATTGTACATAACTGATAACAAAAACTAAGAAGAAACATAATTGTTTAAATGAAATAACAAAATGTGAAGCGTCACGCAGGGAATTCTGGCAATGCCAATTTAGAGAAACAACAAGGACAGAAAAAAGAGAAGAGACGAGCAGTAACACAAGAACTACAACTGACTTCAGCCACAGTCTTAGATGAAATCAACTGAAGATAAAATAAGACATTACATCTCTCAAGATCTCATCAGAGGATTAAACAACTCCACAAACAGCATTACCAGCTTCACTTATTACTAACCAGACTGACTTTATTTCTGTCATACACATCTTCAGTTCTTTTTGAGAATTAACAGAGGTTTAGATGTTAATGATTTTAATTGTTTTATTTTAAGTTACCATGATGGTGATCAGTGTTTGCTTTAGTTGGGCTCTCAACCCTTGACTTTCTAACATTAGCTTATCTATGGCTGCTGTAACTGAGGTTAACAGACTCGTTGGTTATGGCAAGAAAATCAGAGAGAAAATGCATCAGGTGTTGTTGGTTATGTATTGATGGCATAATCATCATGTAGTGGCCTGATTCATTGAGCTCATATAGAGTCTTATCTTTGAATATATGGGTCATTAACTTTACATTATTGATTGTTGTAGGCCTATGATTCGACAGCATGTGATCCATCAGTGTTGTGATAAACTGAAGACTTTTAAAAACATTGTGCACATTAAAGGTTTGAACTACTGTATCTTTTAGACACACACAGACATCAAGATTCAGCATATGAATCTCAACAACGGTGATGATAAAAGTGCAGTGCATGATGGGAGCCATCAATCAAAACTCATCCCTGAATTGTCGTGCTTAATTTATTTGTGGATGTTAACTGAATCTGTAAGTCAGCTTCACCATAACTTCTGAATATTATATTTTATTCTGGTGCGCTTAATGTTATCGCTACTGTGTAATAGTAGCCTATGCCATTCACCAACTAAACATATCCAATTCAATGCGTTCACAGTCTCTTTCACGGCCTATTCACAAACCGTTTGCTCAAGCGTAGCGTTTTCTCGGAGTTCACTTTGTAGCCGCTCCCTCAATCGTGTAGTTCAATTTTCCATATTTATTGTGTCATTATGCCAGTATCAGTATTTGCTTTTCTACCATGGACAAATAAAAATGTCACTGAACTTTTGCTGTGTAATTGTAACAACTAGCATTCAAACACACCAACCAACAATTACTAAAAACACACACAAAAACTGACACTTTGCACTAGTGTTTTAGTGGAGTAGGAGTAGGAGTAGGGTCCCCTTGGACCCCCCGACACCCAAAAGGGACTTTTGGACGAAACAGCCTGTATCTCGGGAAGGGCAGGTCCCAGCAGTTCGTCCTTTTGGGTGTCGGGAGGGTCCCTCTGGGACCTCTCAGACCACGCCTCCCAGAGCCCCTGGGACCTTTCCTTCTGAGGTGCTGCCGGGCCCCGTTTCTCTGGCACCTGAGGGCCCTGGAGCTCGGGGGTGGGCTCTTTGGAAGGGGCCCATCGAGACCCTGATTCGACCCAAGATTGGTGTCTCTAGGCGGCCGGGTCCCCGAGTTTTAGCCAAAAATTAGTATAGTAAAAAAGTATTCACTGTTTTGAAACATTGAAAAAACGCCACACGCTGGTCAGAATAGTGTAAATGCAACAAAAACACATTTTACAAACCATTGCATTCAATTAAATCAATGAAATGCAATCAAGAAATCATTTAATATCATAAATATTAAGGATCTGTATAACGTGGGTTTTTAATACTCAGCTAAACAGGCCAATAAGAGACTATTAACTACTATTATTCCTTTTAATTATACAAATGACTCATTAAAACATCTGCAAAATGTTGTGACTTTCGCAGTTTGATTCACGCTCTGAACCACGGATTTGAAACAAAAGATTCATAAAGGTGTCTGAGCTTCGTGAAGCAGTGTTTCGAAATCAACCATCACTACTTTAACTACATGAGTAAGACATGATTAGCAAGCTGTTTGCATAAAATAGTACATTGAAACTCACTTTATTTAATGTTTCTTTTAGACCTGATGGACGTGAAGAAGAAAGGAAAAACAGAAGCCAATAAATGTGTCTCCTGCCCTCAGTGTAAAAAACGCTTCACATGTAAATCAAGTCTGAAGATTGACATGAGAGTTCACACTGGGAAGAAGCATCTCAGGATTTCTCTCTGAAATCACATCTTCTCATTCTGAAGAAAGAGCATTTAACTGTGATCAGTGCGGTACACTGTTTCATTGGGCTTCAGTCTTGAAGAAACACCTGAAGATTCACACAAAGGAGAAGATTCATCCTTAATATTACAGCAGAAAATTCACACTGGAGAAGGCCATAACACTTTAAAGAGAGATGCGAATCTGATATTAATTTACTGACTTATAAGAGCTAAAGCATCTCAAGAGAAGAAGAGAAGAAAAGTGTCCAGTTTCAAAGATACATAAAAGTATATCTTGCATTTGCATGGAACAGTAGAAGTGGAAGAGAAACTAGATGTTCTGATGAAAAACAATCAAGAACGAGTTAAAAATGTCTCATTCACTTTTACTTAATGTTTGTATTTGCCATGTAATGATTGATTAAACTCTTTACTCATTTTATCAACATCTCATTGTTAGTCTATTTTCTTATTTTCTTCTAATTCTGCTTGAATTAGTTATTTTAGTTCTTAAAGTCATAAAGTAGACTGATATGATTGCTTTTTGAGCTTTCCATGTTTTCATTTTCTCAAAAGAGCTTTTAAATGCCTAATAAATTATATTTCACTGCACACATGCCTGACATTGAATGAGATTGCTGTCTGTCTTCATTATTAACAGTTTCACCCTTGATATCCAGTATCATATTTGAGATTATATCAGAAGACGAGAAATCCGCATTAGTCCATTAACAGTAGAAGATCTTAGTGAAGCTATAGGGGATATCAATAGCGGTAAAGGGCAGGGCTAGATGGGATTCCAGTTGAATTCTACAAAATATTTAAAAGACAGCTTATAAGACCATTATACGGAAGCGTATTGCATTCACTTGAGGAAAAAAATCTACTCTGTTTTATCTCAGTTAATTATCTCAGAATTACGAGATAATTTTTCATGAAACTAAGTTTTTGCTCTGTTTTTATGAATTAATTACTTAATTATCTCAATTCTGAGATATTTTTTTCTTGAAATAAAAATATTTGCTCTGTTTTTCTGAATTAATGACTTATCTCAGAATTATGAGATCATTTTTATAAAAAAAAATGTTCTGTTTTTCTGAATTAACGACTTAATTATCTCAGAATTCTGAGATAATTAAGTCATTAATTCAGAAAAACAGAGCAATTTTTTTTAAATGAAAAATTATCTCATAATTCTGAGATAATTATGTTGTTAATTCAGAAAAACAGAACAAAAACTTTTTTTCATGTCAATAAGACAATAAGACTATAAAACTGGAAATAAAGCATCTCTTATTTATGTGCAGACGCACGAGCGCAAGGGTGTGCACGGCAAAAATTTCATCATTGCGGTGTGGGCGGTCGTGTGCGCTGGGTGCGCAAGGCCAAATTTTGCGTGGCGGTGTGCAGTGCGCAGCTTTTTAGTGCGCACGGCTCCGCATCCGAAGATGCACGACTTCGAGCCGAATCTGGCCGAGCATGTACATCTCACAGCACCGGCACCCAGTTCTTGCGTCTAAATTAGTTGCTTACATTAACAAAATGAGCCTACAATAGCAGACATAAGCCCTTTAAATAAAAATAAATGGCCATGTTTTATAAAAAGGTTCACAAAACTAAATAAAAATGTTTAGAAATTATATAAGATAACGTTAATTTAGTTGTAGGTTACGTTCTCATATCCATTTTATTTTTTAATGTCACAAGGAATAATCTGGTTTACTGCTTTTACACGATTCTTTTATAGTGTGGTTTTGGTGTACTAAAATAAACATTCACGAGTGTACCTTACTTCTCACCGCTGTGTAACTAAAGGCACCAGGGTGGCGGTGCCACCGGCTTGGGCCCGCAATCTTTATTCTTTGGCCGTTCTTGTTCCCTAACCTGGCACTCCTGTTTGTTTTTTTGTATTTCTGTGTTATGTGCCCTGGTATTGAAGGTTTTCTTTTTATTTATGTTTTCTATAATTAGGATTATTGATTCTATGCCTTTTATTTTTTACTTGTCCATCCATCCATCCATCTTCGTCCGCTTATCCGGGGCCGGGTCGCGGGGGTAGCAGTCTAAGCAGGGATGCCCAGACCTCCCTCTCCCTGGACACTTCCTCCAGCTCTTCCGGGGAGACACCGAGGCGTTCCCAGGCCAGCCGGGAGACATAGTCCCTCCAGCGTGTCCTTGGTCTTCCTCGGGGCCTCCTCCCGTCGGGACATGCCCGGAACACCTTCCCGGGAAGGCGACCAGGAGGCATCAGGAACAGATGCCCGAGCCACCTCAGCTGACCCCTCTCGATGTGGAGGAGCAGCGGCTCTACTCTGAGCTCTGCGTGTCCTTGGTCTTCCTCGGGGCCTCCTCCCGTCGGGACATGCCCGGAACACCTTCCCGGGAAGGCGACCAGGAGGCATCAGGAACAGATGCCCGAGCCACCTCAGCTGACCCCTCTCGATGTGGAGGAGCAGCGGCTCTACTCTGAGCTCCTCCCGAGTGACCGAGCTGCTCACCCTATCTCTAATGGATCGCCCAGCCACCCTGCGGAGAAAGCTCATTTCGGCCGCCTGTATCCGGGATCTTGTCCTTTAGGTCATGACCCAAAGCTCATGACCATAGGTGAGAGTAGGAACATAGATTGACCGGTAAATCGAAAGCTTCGCCGCTTTCTTCACCACAACAGACCGGTACATCGACTGCATTACTGCAGAAGCTGCACCGATCCGTCTGTCAATCTCCCGTTCCAGCCTTCCCTCACTCGTGAATACCTTTTTCTGGCTGAGAACCATGGCCTCGGATTTGGAGGGGCTGATTATCATCCCAGCCGCTTCACACTCGGCTGCAAACCGTCCCAGTGCATGCTGAAGGTTCTGGTCTGATGAGGCCAGCATGACAACATCATTCGCAAAGAGCAGAGATGAGATCATGTGGTCCCCAAACCTGACACCCTCCGGCCCCTGGCTGCGCCTATAAATTCTGTTAATAAACATTATGAACAGAACCAGCGGCAAAGGGCAGCCCTGCCGGAGTCCAAAACGAACCGGGAACAAGTCTGACTTACTGCCGGCAATGCGAACCAAGCTCCTGCTCTGGTCGTACAGGGACCGGATAGCCCTTAGCAAAGGGCCCCCGCCAGGGGTTCTGCCAGTCCAAAGGCACTGTCCCCGACCGCCACGCGATGTTGCAAAGGCGTGTCAGCCAAGACAGCCCCACAACATCCAGAGACTTGAGGTACTCAGGGCGGATCTCATCCACCATGGCCATGGAGCAGAGAAGAAATCATGGCCTTGCCACCGAGTAGTTTCTTGACTACCTCAGTGACTTCAGCTTGGGTGATGGACGAGTCCACCCCTGAGCCCTCAGCCTCTGCTTCCTCAATGGAAGACGTGACGGTGGGATTGAGGAGATCCTCGAAGTATTCCTTCCACCGTCCGATGACATCCCCAGTCGAGGTCAACAGCTGCCCACCTCCACTGAAAACAGCATTGGTAGGGCACTGCTTCCCCCTCCTGAGGCGCCGGACGGTTTGCCATAATCTCTTCGAGGCCGACCGGTTTCCTTCTCCATGGCCTCACCGAACTCCTCCCAGGCCGATTTTTTGCCTCCACAACCACCCGGGCTGCAGTCCGCTTGGCCTCTCGGTACCTGTCAGCTGCCTCAGGCGTCCCACAAGCCAGCCTGGCCCGATAGGACTCCTTCAGCTTTACGGCATCCCTTACTTCCGGTGTCCCCCACCGGGTTCGGGGATTGCTGCCCAGGCAGGTACCAGCTCCGAGTGGCCGCGTTGACAATGGAGGTGGAGAACATGGTCCACTCGGACTCAATATCTCCAGACTCCCTTGGGATCTGGTCGAAGCTCTGCCGGAGGTGGAAGTTGAAGATCTCTCTGACAGGGGATTCGGCCAAACGTTCCCAACATACCCTCACAGTACGTTTTGGTCTGCCGAGTCTGTCCAGCTTCCTCCCCCGCCATCGGATCCAACTCACCACCAGGTGGTGATCAGTTGACAGCTCCGCCCCTCTCTTCACCTGAGTGTCCAAGACATACGGCTGGAGGTCAGATGAAACAACCACAAAGTCGACCTCCGGCGTAGGGTGTCCTGGTGCCATGTGCACTGATGGACACACTTATGCTTGAACATGGTGTTTGTTATGGGCAAGCTGTAACTAGCACAGAAGTCCAATAACAGAACACCAATCGGGTTCAGATCAGGGGGGCCGTTCCTCCCAATCACGCCCCTCCAAGGTGTCACTGTCGCTGCCCACGTGGGCTTTGAAGTCCCTCAGTAGAACGACGGAGTCCCCAGTTGGAGCACTTTCCAGCACCCCTCCCAAGTCTCCAAGAAGTCTGGGTACTCTACACTGCCGTTTGGCCCATAGGCGCACACGACAGTGAGAGACCTATCCCCGACCCGAAGGTGCAGGGAAGCGACCCTCTCGTTCACCGGGGTAAACTTCAACACATGGCGGCTGAGCTGGGGGGCTATAAGCAAACCCATACCAGCCCGCCGCCTCTCACCATGGGCAACTCCAGAGTGGTGAAGAGTCCAACCTCTCTCGAGGAGTGTGGTTCCAGAGCCCAAGCCGTGCGTGGAGGTGATCCCAACTATCTCTAGTCGGAATCTCTGAATCTCACACACAATCTCAGGCTCCTTCCCCGCCAGAGAGGTGACATTCCATGTCCCTAGAGCTAGATTCTGCGTCCAGGGATCGGGTTGTCGAGGCCCCCGCCTTCGACTGCCGCCCGATCCACTATGCACCGGCTCCTTACGGTCCCTCCTGCAGGTGGTGGGTCCACGGGAGGGTGGCCCCACGTCGCTCCTTCGGGCTGAGCCCAGCCGGACCCCATGGGGGAGGCCTGACCACCAGGCGCTCGCATACAAGCCCCAACCCCGGGCCTGGCTTCAGGGTGGGGCCCCAGCTGTGCCATGCCGGGCGACGTCACGGTCCTCAAGTGTATAGTCCTCATAAAGGGTTTTGAACCGCTCTAAGTCTGACCCGTCGCCTAGGACCTGTTTGCCTTAGGAGACCCTACCAGGGGCATATAGCCCCAGAAAACATAGCTCCTAGGGTTGTTCGGGTACTCAAACCCCTCCACCACGATAAGGTGGCAGTTCAAGGAGGTTTTTTTTTTTTTACTTGTCTTTTTAGTTATTCATTTTACAGCACTTTGGTCAGTTTTGCGCTGTGTGTAAATGTGCTTTATAAATTAAAATTACTTACTAAATTACTAATATAATAAACATAGTATTACAAAATATATACAACTTACATTGAGCTGTAGAACCAAAAAGTTTCCTCATAATAGGGTTTCTTGCATCCGGCTCAGTTGAGCAAACACTCAAAGCCATGCCAGTACCTCTCTAAACACTCTTCCTTGTCTCTCTTAACCTGCCTTTTAAAAATGTGAATGCTAGTAAACTCACTTCACCTCACTTGGTAAGAATTACAATTTTTTGGAGCATTGTGGTTAAAAAAATGACACCTAGGCTCTTTACTTCTTTCTTAGATTGTAGGGCTAAGGGACCCAATCCAGCTTCTAATGGCTCGTTTCCACTGAGCGGTACAGTACGGAACGGTACGCATTTATTTGCGTTTCCACTATCAAAAGTTGTGAATGGTAC
Organism: Squalius cephalus; assembly: GCF_949319135.1. NCBI lineage: Eukaryota > Metazoa > Chordata > Actinopteri > Cypriniformes > Leuciscidae > Squalius > Squalius cephalus. Next base: position 3,991,755 of record NC_137122.1, read on the forward strand.
CAAAATGCCGAACCGTACCGTACCACTTTTTAGGTACCCTTCCATTGGGGTACCTAGCACAGTGGAACGGTACTAAAAGGTGGAGCTAGACTCACTGCAGGACGTTGATTGGCTGACAGAGAATCGTCACTTGCGCATGCTACAAGGAGAATGACAACATAAGAAGCGCCGTTTTTTAATATACAGTTTAATATAATACTACTGTTACTGTATCACGAAATGTAATTTTAATAGTTTTTCAGGCGAGAATGTAGTTGTTTAAAGGGTACATAACATGCACAGTTTCACCTAATCTCATGTTAATCTTGAGTACCTATAGAGTAGTAGTGCATCCTTAATATCTCAAAAAAGTGTTTAGTTTTATTATATTTATAAATGAAAAATTCAGCTTTCCGATTCTCTCCGGAAAAAGCCGAAGTCCTGGAGGCGGTGCTATAGAGTCAAGCGGTAGTGAATGGGGTCTTTTATCACTGGGACCACTCCACGTTTTAATAGCAAACGATTTGCAAATCCAGCGTCGACCTGAGCCTTGTTAATAAAACATTCGTCACTGAAATGGCCAGAACACACAACCGCACTTCCTACACTCCGTTGCTGCCCCGGAAAAACAAACGGCATCCACTGTTCCTGTTACCCTGGGTTCTTTGGAAAGCTGGTGGACACGGTAAGCTTTCCCTCACATCCAAAAACACACTTTTTTGGAGACATTCTTGAACAAATCCTATGCAACGCTGGCTGCCGATGATTTCCTGTTGAAGCGCGTTGATGTGCGCGGTCTCGCTCTCCTCTGGTCGAAGTGCGCGCGGGCGAGCTTTTCCAAGAGAAATGCTTATATAAGGAGTTCCACTCTGATCTACGTCATTAGATCCACGTTCGAAAAGAACCCAGCCGAAACTTGTACCAACCCGGAAGTAAGATTTTAGGCACAGAAATTCTCCGTCATTCGTCCAAAATATTTTTTTAAAACTTTGCCCATGTTTAACATGAGAATCCATCTCTTTAACAGTGTAAACAACTCTGAATACATGAAACACCATGGTACCCCCCCTTTAAAGCCCAAATCTGTGATTTATTTATAAAGATGATTTTTTTTCCCCCCGGTTTTTTAGATCCATGCGATCAGCGGGCGCTCGGCGCTCATGTTTCCCGGCTGGATGAGCCTTTCTTCGGCTAGTTCTTCTGACGTTCGTCGCTGACTCCGACGGTAGTGGTTAAACATGAGATATAATTCGTCTTGTGTAGACCTAACGGGCGATCTTTGGTCTTGTGAATATGTAATGAGTTCCCTGTCAATCGTTTTGGCTGAGGGCTAAGTTTAGTTTCATATTAACGTTATAGGCTATTTGTATTTAACTTTACTTGTAATGTTAGACTAGAGCGCTGCATTTGGATATTTGACTTGTTGGCTTTATTTCTTATTGTATAGCTTCTTGTACCTTTTACTTAAACTTTTATATAGGCTATTATTTATAAAACTGAAATTTTACAAAAAGAAATATGGTTTCTTGTCATTTTTTTATTACAAGATTATCACTGATGTTTATTGCAACATTTGTACAAATGCATATATTGCCTGGAATATGTAAAAAAAACAATTATTTAAACAAAAAGAGGTAACGTTAGGGTTGTGTTTTAAATTTCGTTTTGTAATAAATAGAATAACGTATAACGTGCAGTGAATAATCAATATGCGTTGCGCATGAACCACATTTGTGTCCCTATAATGTTTAATTTATTTAAATGAAAACGAAAAGAGGCAGAGTGGTGTTTTATAACATATTTCGTTTTATTGTTGCTTAAAATGTACATACAGAGTAAGTTAACAGAGATATCCGGAGTAGCAGAGCGAGCTGAGTGACGCTTTTAAGAACGCGCTGTACCATGTAGGAGTCGCACATGGCAAGTACAAACTTTGCGTACTTGATATTGAGAAAAGTCTAATGTCGACACTTGTCTTCTTGTGAGAAACATGTCGAGGAGAAAGAACAAGATCTGCTGTATGTCATCCATTGTAGTTTACTATGTTCTTCTTCGCGCGAAAATGACGTCGATCGAAACACCACGCCTATCAAGTAAGGGTACTGTTGGCAGTGGAAACGCTAGCCAGATCATGGTTAACAGACCCGTACTGTACCGTACTGTCCCGTACCGTACTTCTCAGTGGAAACGAGGCATAAGGGACCCAATATAAGAATACAGCTGTTCTGAGGCAGAGCAGAGCATAACACATGTGATGGTGCAGTTAACCCACACGAACAGAAACATTTCATGCTGAGAATGTTTACACACACACACACATTTAATTTTAATTTTGTGGAACAGAACTGTGTTGTCTAATCCATGCAAAATACAAAAATTTAATACCATCTAAATTAGAACACGTGGCATTGCACAAGATTTTGGAAATCGTGCTTAATATTTTCTAAACCAGTATTTACTTTCAGTTGAATTTTCAGATTTTTTAGGTATTTCTTCAAGTAAACTGTCAAATCATATGTAAATATTACGTAGGGGAGAGCGGGGTATTCTCGTCGCTTGATAAACTTAAGGTTGAGCCACTGTAGTCTGTTGGACTATTTTAACGATGTATGCGGTGATGTGGTTTCTCCACTGCATGGATCTTCATGTGTCGCTTCAGGTTAGTTTTAATAGAGAAACTCTTTCCACACTGATCACATGTGTGCGGCTTCTCTCCAGTGTGGATCCTCTCATGTTTTTTTAGAGATGATGACACTCTGAATCTTTTGTCACAGTGTGGACACTTGTAAGGTTTTTCTCCAGTGTGAATCCTCTCATGTGATCTCAGATGTGATGACAGACTGAATCTCTTGTCACAGTGTGAACACTTGTAAGGTTTTTCTCCAGTGTGAATCATCTCATGTGTTTTCAGAGATGATGACACACTGAATCTCTTGTCACAGTGTGAACACTTGTAAGGTTTTTCTCCAGTGTGGATCCTCTCGTGTGTTTTCAGATGTTCTGACTGATTGAATCTCTTGTCACAGTGTGAACACTTGTAAGGTTTTTCTCCAGTGTGGATCCTCTTATGTGTTATCAAACTTGTTAAGTGTTTGAATCTCTTGTCACAGTGTGAACACTTGTAAGGTTTTTCTCCAGTGTGGATCCTCTCATGTGTTTTCAGAGATGATGACAGACTAAATCTCTTGTCACAGTGTGAACACTTGTAAGGTTTTTCTCCAGTGTGGATCCTCTCATGTGTTTTCAGATGTTCTGACTGATTGAATCTCTTGTCACAGTGTGAACACTTGTAAGGTTTTTCTCCAGTGTGAATTCTCTGGTGCTGTTTTAAACCGTCCGCTGTAGTAAAAGTCTTCTCACACTCAAAGCACACATACTCTCTCACCCCAGTGTGAATTTTCTGATGTGTGTGTAAATATTGCAGCCGTGAAAAACTCTTTCCACACACACAACATGAATGCGGCTTCTCCTTCGTATGAACTCTCAGGTGTTTCTTCAGGTTTGATGCACAGAGAAATGTTTTGCCGCATTGATCACATGAGAACGGCTTCTCTCCGGTGTGAATCCTCATGTGAAGATTAAAGTGTGATGAATGACTGAAACTCTTCCCACACTGATCACATGTGAACGGCTTCTCTCCAGTGTGGATCCTCATGTGAACATTAAGGGATGATAATTGACTGAAACTCTTCCCACATTGATCACATGTGAACGGCTTCTCTCCAGTATGAACTCTGATGTGAATCTCAAGAAATTGTTTGGTTGTGAGACTCTTCCCACACTGAGTGCAGGTGAAAGATTTCTTGGCTCTTCTTTTCTTTAAAAATGTCTTTTTAGTCTTTGAGCTACTCAAAGGTTTTTCTCCAGGATTGACATGATGTTCCTCCTTCACTTCACTCAGTTCTTCACTCTCCTCCTTCACTTCTCTCAGTTCTTCACTCTCCTCCTCCACTTCAAAAAAAAAAAAAACCACACATTTAATTTTCAGTACATCAAAATAATAATAATAATTAATGAGAGAAATATAAAATGAAAGACATGAAAGTGAGCCCTGATGTAATAGTAGAAAGTAGACAACTGCTATAAAATATTATGATAATTTGATGCCTTTTTATAAATTGATTATATGTCCTTGAAACTTTCCATGAACAAGGTAAATTTATCATCCAATTATTATTTAAAACATTATAGGCACAAATCTCATGTTTCTTTAGCAAGAACTATTGAATTTATTTGATCATTGACACAATTATCTAACATGATATTAACATTAAAATATACAATACTGCCATGTTTCGATACCAACTTTGAGATTGATATTTATTTTACTAAAATGTTTTAATTATTAATGGCCGTTCACACTAGACTTTTTCTTGCACTGACTTCCATTCATGCGCATGTGAAAGTGGGACGCCAGAAACACAAGCTCAAGTGAATTACCCTGTGAGAAATAACAAGCGTTTAGCATTCAAGTGGATTGGATTGTTTACTTTTACATTTTGAATAATTATTATTTGTTATATGTTGAACTTGTGTTTGTAAAAAAGCTGCCAGAGAATGTGACGTCATTCCACGGCCATTGCAGTGTCTGTAGAAACTTCACAAGCTCAAAGTGTAGAGTGGCCATAACTTCAACTGGCTTTAAATTAACTATTTTATTAGCATTATCTGTGTCCTACATGTTTCACTCAACCCTGTTACTCCTGCAGGGTTCCAGACTGCGACCATTTTTTGAGAATGTGCGAGTTCAAATTTTATGTGGTCGCATTTGTGCGAGTGCATGGTCATGTACAACTCAGTTAAATTCATGCATGCGCAACAGAACGCTGTTGTATCAGTACATCATGAATCCATTTTCCAAACCGTGTTTTTGACTTATCCTGAATCACTACGGTACGCCTATAATAAGTGTTTATATTCTGACTATTTTATCCCGGGGTCGGCTCGACTGTGGAGTTGCCCAGTGCCTGCGTGACTCGCGGCTCGCCATAGATATTAATGTTTATGTTTTATTATACAAAAATTAGGGCTGTCAAAATGAACACGTTACCGCATGCGATTAATTATTTCAGTTCAACGCGTTAAAAATATTTAACGCAATTAATGCAGCATCAGATATTTTCTTTCATCCATTGGCTGCTCTATATTATTTTATCACGCTATCATTCATTCCAGTGCTAATAAACAATTCAAGAGTGATAAAACACAAAAAATAAGAATTTAAATCTGTACTGGCGGCGCGCTGTCTTAATATCTCCTCTCTGTGTGATACACGCAACACACACACACACACACACACACACAGGACTCGTGCGCTCAGAATGCCGCTTTAGACAGCGCGCAGCTGCTTCTCTTTCACGCTTGAACAAAAACACACAAAAGTATGCCAAAATGTTCAGTTTGTCGAGTATCCTCGTAAGCACAGTATTAAATTAGTTAAAAAGTGTTAAATGACCGCAAAGAGTTGACAACATCAGATGCTTGTCAGATCCAGATCCGCATTTGTATACATCAGATCTTAAAGCGACAGCAGCCTAATAAACCCGCTTCTGTGATACATTAATGTAAAAAAATCAAATCAAAGAAAAATGTCAGAGAAAATTACAGTGAAGTCTGAGAGGTGTAACTTTATTCAATTTATGTATATTTCCTACCTAATAGAGCAAATATTTAAAATATACTTAAACATTATAAAATACAATAAAATACAATAAAATACAATCAAACATTAAAAAAATACGTGTTTTTTTTAGTGTTGTTCCGATTCCGGTACTAGTATCGGAAATGCCGCCGATACCAATAAAAATTCTGGCATCGGTATCGGCGAGTACATCTACCCATGTACCGATCCGATACCATTTTATTAAACAATACCTAGTTATGCACGATAACTTTGCTTAACGCTGCAAATCGGAGATCAATTCTTCTTCGCTGCTCTAAACAGTGGTTGCTTGTGGCAACACAGGAAGTTGTGCTGTTGCCACAAGCAACCACTGTTTAGAGCAGCGAAGAAGAAATGAAAACACAAATTTTCAAATGCAGGCGCGCGGCAAGCGCATAATGTAAGAGACGCTGGCGCCCAACATCAAATGGCAAACGTAATAAAAACGGAACAAAACTGCGCTACTCGTTATTTTGTGCTTCACGGACCATTAAATAGTTTGGACCAGTGCAGCGCGAGCCGATCTTGATCAAGCGACACTGTTACTGTAGCCTTTTTGAAAAATCAGGGCTATAAATAAAAAAAATAAAAAATAAAAAACACTGGCAAAATAGTGAGTTTTATGTTTGTAGTATTTTTTTTTCTTTCCTATTTTTTTTCTTCTAAAAACAAAATTGTTTGTTTAAAGGTTTTACCAATGTAAGCTTTGTAACAAGAGTGTACCTTTAAGTTCTGTAAAAATGTTGAAATTGTATGCATCTGTTCTTAACCAATGAGAGTTTGTGCTGCGGGGGAAAAAAAAGGATTTCCTTTTTTTTGAGAGAAGGGGGAGTTCGGAAAAGGAGAGAAGGGTGCGTGATAATTTGTTGGTTGGATGAGCATTACGCTGGACCAGACTAATTCTTCTCTGCTGTCTGAGAACTGGGTTGATGAACAATTTTGTTTACGATTCGTTACGGAATTTCGAGCGGGGAGGAGAAGACTGAATTAGAAATCTCGAGGGAGAGTGGAGGACTCGTTTGGAGCTCCTGGCGGAAATTCGCACGGGCTAATGGAGGACTGATTCATCGGGCATCTTTGATTTGAGATTGCTACCTTCTGATTTTTTTTCGGTTTGAAGATATTCGGGACCTTGGACCGCCATCGCGCATTATAGCCTTTGTGTTCATGCACATGCAGATGAGTGAGTAATTTACACTTGGACTGAGCTCTGTTGAATCTCAGATCGTTTGGAGGAAAAGTGCACCAACGGTTCATGGAAATTGTACTGGATTAGAGACTAAGTTTGTGGGTTCTCATTTTTATTATTGAGGTATTGAGTGTTTAAAATCTGTTTCGACACATTGTGAAGGGGATTTTAAATGAGTGAACGGAGTAATTTGATTACAAACGAGTCAATTCAAGAGTATTATGAACGAGTCAATTTAAGAATCATTTGATTACAAACGAGTCAATTCAAGAGTATTCTGATTACAAAGGAGTCAATATAAGAGTCATTTGATTACGAACGAGTCAATTCAAGAGTATTGTATTATGAACGAGTCAATTTAAGAATCATTTGGTTATGAACGAGTCAATGTAAGAGTAATTTGATTATAATTGAGTCATTTTAAGAAGGACATTTGAGTTATTTTGGGTTTAAACGAGTAAACCAGTCCTATATGTTCAAATAAGTATTAATTGTTGTTAATAAGAGTAAGTCATTTACATTTGAGGTAACTGGTTTTTTTTTTATCTGACTATTTTAAGTCTCTGAAGTACTGAGTTTGGATCAGTTAAAGGGTTGCACTATTTTTGGTTTCCCTGAACCAGTTAAGATTCCATCACTGTGTAAGTCAATTATTCAGTAGTTTCATATTCCTGTTATTTGTTTATTTTTTTTATTTATTTTTTTTTGTTTGTTTTGTGATTATTCAATAAACCTCAGGGTTTATTATAACTTTCTTATGTTCAACCTGTTTTTTTTTATTCTCAAACCTCTGAGAATATATGTTTATTAATTGGAGGCACCGCGCTATAGAACAAATTATTATGATAGTATACTTGTAGCTAACTGTTCATTATTCAGGGGAAGGACCAGACATTACCCTTTACTACTGCTGGGATACCAGGGCTCCTTTAATATTATTATACTAGTGTACCCGGCTGGGGAGGGTTACATTTTGGAGGCACCGCTGGGATCTCTTTTCCCTGTGGTGAATACAATTTTTTTTGGGGTGAATTATGGACCTGTCTAAGGCTGGTGAGTGGAGCCGCCAGGCTAAGCTCGATCCTCACAAATGTGTAATTCTTAGCAGGGTGCCAATTGATATGGCTGAGGATACCATTGCAGAAGTGCTAAACTCAGTGAAAGTGTTTGGTTGCCCTAAAGTACGGGGGCGTCGTGGGGACACCACTGGTTTGCAGATGTTCTTGTTGGTGGAAACTAGCCTGGAGATCGACGTTAACACTGTTCCACCAGAAGTAGGCATTACTGGAGTTGTGGGGCCATGGGGGGTACATGTCCCTACATGTGAGGTGGCCCCTGAGCTGACTGAAAAGAGCAGTGATTTTCAGGAAAAATTAATGAGTTGGCTGAATCAGGAGGGTAGGTCCTTAGATGATGTGAGGCCTCTGATTAGTTCTGACCAACCTGCTAATGTAAGTGCAAATTTAGTACACGCCCTCGATCGGCTGGTGGAAAAGTGTACTCAGGCGCCTGTTGAGTCTTTGAGTTATCGCAAACTACGGGTGTTTTCTGGCCTACAACCTGTTCCCTCAGGAGAAGATGATTATGACTCTTGGATGGAACAGGCCACACAGATGGTTAGTGAATGGCAGTGTGCTGAGTCCACCAAAAAGCAAAGAATTGTGGAAAGTTTGAGGGGGCCTGCAGCTGACATAGTCCGTTTTGTTAAAATGGGTAGTTCAGAGGCCACGGTCACAGATTATCTAATGGCCTTAGATACCGCTTATGGTAGTACGGAAAGTGAGACAGATCTTACTGTGAAGTTCAGCTGTACTTACCAAGAGCCTGGTGAAAAGCTCTCAAGCTACTTGTATCGGCTGGACAAGATCCTCCATCGTCTCTTCTTAAAAGGGGGTATCAAAGTGGAAGACCTGAATCGGAAACGTATGGAACAGGTTGTTAAAGGTGCCCTTACATCGGATACAGTAGCGTTGAGGCTTAGAATGATGTACAGTTTGCGTGATCCACCTGGGTTTTCTCAGCTGCTGCGTGAAGTCAGAGAGGAGGAAAATTGGATAAGCACACGGGCTAGTGCTAAGCCTGTTGTAAATTCTAAACCTGCTGTGGCTATGCAAATGGGGTCTGCTTTGGATGATGTAGAGGTGTTGAAAAGAGAGGTAAAGGAATTGACCACTCAGGTAGGCAAGCTGTTGAAAAATGTCACGTCTCTACCTGTAGGCGATGTCACTACACAGATCCCTTGTGTGGGACCTGCTAAGGCGTCTGGGTTTTCCACTGCAGCTGCAAGTAAAGGCTCAGACGTCATTTCCAGGGCAGGGATTTTCTGTTACAAGTGTGGAGAAGATGGCCACACTCGAAGGGAGTGTCAAGGGGTAGAGGATCTGCGTAAAGTGAACCAGAAACTGATTAGACGGAGCAGGTTGGCGGGAAACTTCAACGGAGCTCTGTGAAGGAACGGCTCAGAGCTCCGGCTACCACCCGTTCCGATTCTTTGTCTTCAACGAGTACAGATGTTCATGGTCTTCCTGTTGGACTGGTGGGGCCATCTTTGGAAGTCCCTGTACAAATTGAAGGGGTTTATACTAAGGCCTTGCTGGACAGTGGTTCACAGGTGACAATTCTTTATCGCAGTTTCTATCAAACTTACCTGAAGCACTTAACTGTTCAGCCTGTTGAGAATTTGGAAATTTGGGGTTTGAGTGCGCACAAGTATCCGTACGATGGGTATTTGCCCCTTCGTCTGGAGTTTACTGCGGCTGTTGCTGGAGTACCTCAGGTGGTCGACACCCTTGCGTTAGTCTGTCCGGACCCTCAGCCAGAGCAAAAAGTAGCTATTTTAGTGGGCACAAATACCACATTAGTACGACAGCTGTTTGAAGCCTGTAAAAAGGAGGCTGGAGATGACTTTCTGAGTGTTCTGTCTGTCCATCCAGTGGTACGTGCTGCATATGAGACAATTAATGAGGGTGATAGTCGGGAAGACCGTTCTGGTCCCCATGGTACCATTTGGTTTCTGCAGCACAAGCCAGTAACTTTGAAACCTGGGGAAACTGGTCAAATACAGGGAAGACCTAAACTTCGAGCTGACTTGGGGAACAAGCTTGTGTTAATCGATCAGCCTTTTGAAAATACTGATTTAGGAGAACTGATGGTGAGACCAGAGTTAAGGCTTGCGTCTGTGATGTCAAACCGCCTAGTGGCAGTCACAGTCAAGAATATGTCTAGCCGCAGCTTGCTTGTGACACGGGGCACTCCTATTGCCCATGTATTCCCTGTAGATGTGCTGTCTCAGTCTACAGCTGTGAGGGCTGTTTCCGAGTCGAACGATCTGACTATGGACTCCTTTAACTTTGGCGATTCTCCTCTTCCATTGGAGGCCAGGCGCCGACTATGCGAGAAACTTCTAGAAAGGAGAGACGTGTTTTCTTCCCATGAATGGGATGTGGGTTGTTCTCGCAGTACTGTTCATGAAATCAGGCTGACTGATCCCACTCCTTTCCGAGAGAGGTCTCGGCGTTTAGCTCCCAAAGACTTGGAGGATGTGCGGGAACACTTGGTTGAGTTGCAAAAGTGTGGCATAATTTCTGAGTCTAGAAGTCCGTACGCGTCTCCCATCGTGGTGGTGAGGAAAAAGTCAGGAAGTGTTAGGATGTGTGTGGACTATCGCACCTTGAATCGCAGAACCATTCCCGACCAATATACTGTACCGCGGATTGAGGATGCATTGCACAGTCTCTCAGGCAGCCAGTGGTTTACCGTGCTAGATTTGAGGAGCGGTTACTATCAGATACCGATGAGCCCTGAGGACAAAGAGAAAACAGCGTTCATTTGTCCACTCGGATTTTATGAGTTTGAACGGATGCCTCAGGGGATTTGTGGGGCACCAGCTACCTTCCAACGAGTCATGGAGCGTACTGTGGGTGACATGAATTTCCTGGAGGTGCTGGTGTACCTCGATGACCTGATAGTATTCGGATAGACTCTAGAAGAGCATAACATGAGGCTGCTCAAGGTGCTGGATAGGCTGCGTGAAGAGGGTCTGAAACTGTCAGTGGACAAATGCCAATTTTGTCGAACCTCAGTAACCTATGTAGGGCATGTAGTGTCTAAAGACGGTATTTCCACTGACCCATCAAAAGTGGAGGCGGTAGTTACTTGGCCAAGGCCTCAGACTGTGACACAATTAAGGTCATTTCTGGGGTTTTGCGGGTATTACCGTAGATTTGTGAGGGGGTATTCAAGCCTTTGTCGCCCTCTGAATCAATTGTTGGGTGATGGTGTCTCACAGGAACCGGGGAAGAAACATTCCCTGGGCAGAGCTGCTGACACTATGGTGTCCCGTTGGGATGAGTCATGTGAGTGTGCATTCCGGGAATTGAAACAGAGGTTAACGCAAGCCCCAATACTGGCATTTGCAGATCCTCAGCGGCCATATGTTTTACATGTGGATGCCAGCTTGGATGGGTTGGGAGGTGTTCTTTATCAACCACATGCTGAGGGGCTGCGTCCCGTCGCGTTCATCAGCCGTAGTTTGTCCCCTTCGGAGAGAAATTATCCGGCTCATAAGCTAGAATTTTTAGCTCTAAAATGGGCTGTGGTAGACAGGCTGCATGAATATTTGTATGGGGTTACATTTGAGGTGAGGACTGATAACAATCCCCTCACGTACCTCCTAACGTCGGCCAAGTTGGATGCTACGGGACACCGATGGCTATCGGCGTTGTCTACGTACAGTTTCAGCCTTAAGTACAGACCGGGAAGGAAAAATGTGGATGCTGATTCTTTATCGCGTCGCCCGTACTTTTGTGAGGTTGAGGGAGGAGATTGGGAGGAGATTTCAGAATCTGGGGTGCGATCTTTGTGCCATGCAGCGGCATCTGGGGAGACTGCGAGGGTAGGGAGCTGCCCTTTTGAGAGTTCTCGGGAGAGTGAGGCTACCAAGGCTCATGGCAATGTAGTGTCTTTTACCCCAACACTGACGAGGAATTTAGATGCTGATTTGAGGGAGGCTCAGGGGCAGGACCCATGTTTGACTAAGATTATCTTGGCTATCAGCCAGAATAAACCTTATGATAGCGTGGTCTGTGACTTGCCTGAATTTCATCTTTGGAAGAGGGAGTGGGGAAATCTGATGGTGTCAAACGGATTGCTGTATAGAGTGGTCACTCCTGAGGGTGGGCATAGACGGCAGCAAGTAGTGCTTCCACCTGTGCTTCGTAGTGATGTACTGAACTCTCTTCATGATGACAATGGCCATTTTGGGTTTGACAAAACATATGCCTTGGTAAAGGACAGGTTCTATTGGCCTGGTATGAAGGAGGCCGTGAAACACTATTGTAGGGGTTGTGAACGATGTGTGGTGAGAAAGACTTTGCCCCGTAAGACAGCGTCCATGCAGCACATGCAGAGCTCAGGGCCTCTTGATCTGGTGTGCATTGACTTCTTGACTATTGAAGCAGACAGCCGTAATGTGAGTAATGTGTTAGTTGTTACAGACCATTTTACTCGTTATGCGCAGGCTTTTCCTGCACGAGATCAAAAGGCCTTGACAGTGGCTAAAATCCTGTGTGAGAAGTACTTTGTACATTATGGTCTGCCAACCAGGATTCATTCGGATCAGGGTCCCGACTTTGAGAGTCGTCTGGTGAAAGATATGCTTGCCGTGTTGGGGATTAAGAAGTCCCGTACTACTCCCTAACATCCTCAGGGCGATCCCCAACCGGAAAGATTTAATCGGACGCTCCTAAATATGTTGGGTACCTTGGATCCGAAAAAGAAAGCCCAGTGGAGTCAGTACATCCCACAGTTAGTACATGCGTATAATTGTACGCAGCATGAGGCTACGGGGTACTCCCCGTATTTTCTCATGTTTGGGCGTGAGCCTAGCTTGCCAGTGGACATTTGTTTCGGAACAAACAAAGGGGGCGGTTCAGTGTCACCATCGGTGTATGTACAGAATCTGAGGAGGAACCTGAGAGCAGCTCATGAGCTGGCGGCTGAAGCTGCTGGAAAAAAGAATTTGTCTAATAAGAGAAGGTATGATCAGAAGGTGCATGAATGTGTCCTTAACCCTGGTGATAGGGTGTTTATCAGGAACTTAGGTCTGAGGGGGAAGCACAAGCTGGCTGATCGCTGGAGTTCAGTTATTTACGTGGTAGATAAACAGTTGACAAATCTGCCTGTATACCAGCTGACTCCAGAAAAGTGTGATGGACCCAAGAAGGTCTTGCATAAAGATCATATTCTTCCTGTGAGCTCTCACATGAGGGTTAGGGAGGAAGAAAAGGTGACTACTTGTGGTGATGTTCCTAAGAGAAATAAGCTCATAGGGAGAAAAGTGAAGGATTCTGATGGGCTTGGAGTTCAAGAGATGGGAGCAGAGGAAGTCGGGTCTGAATCCGACTCTGACTCTGAGTCCGAATATGATTATGGTCCATTTCTGTATGGAGAACCGTCGCTATTTTACGGGGAGAGAGCTGTAACTGAAAAAGAAAAGAGTGTGGTTGAAAATCTTGAGATGGTTCCTGAAAGAAGTGAGGTGGTACCAGAGTTGGGTGAGAATGATGGGGGTTTCCCGGCTGACCAGGAAGAGGAAATAGTGAGGTCGGAATCTCTGAAGGGGTTGGACCATATAGGAGGTGATCCAGAATGTGTTGGGTGTGGGAGAGGGTATAACGAAAATGTTGGCCCTGTGCATGAAATGCAATTGAGGAGGTCTAATAGGGAAAGGAAACCACCGGCAAGGTTTACTTACCCAACCTTGGGAGTTCCTACTCGTGAGCTGGTGGTTACCTCTAAAGGGTGTGAGGTGTGTTCAAGCCAACAACGTGTTCCCCTTAGAGGTCACAACAATGAGAATTCTCATGTTTGGTGGTGTAATTCCCAAGCTCTTTGCCAGTCGTGTTGGTCACACATAAATACATGGCCGTGTATAGTCCCTAGAGTGTAAAGTTGAAACCAATATTTCCTGTTTACTAATTTAGTGGTTCGCATGGGGACATGCTGTTTTCAAGTGGGGGAAGGATGTAGCCTTTTTGAAAAATCAGGGCTATAAATAAAAAAAATAAAAAATAAAAAACACTGGCAAAATAGTGAGTTTTATGTTTGTAGTATTTTTTTTCTTTCCTACTTTTTTTCTTCTAAAAACAAAATTGTTTGTTTAAAGGTTTTACCAATGTAAGCTTTGTAACAAGAGTGTACCTTTAAGTTCTGTAAAAATGTTGAAATTGTATGCATCTGTTCTTAACCAATGAGAGTTTGTGCTGCGGGGGAAAAAAAAGGATTTCCTTTTTTTTGAGAGAAGGGGGAGTTCGGAAAAGGAGAGAAGGGTGCATGATAATTTGTTGGTTGGATGAGCATTACGCTGGACCAGACTAATTCTTCTCTGCTGTCTGAGAACTGGGTTGATGAACAATTTTGTTTACGATTCGTTACGGAATTTCGAGCGGGGAGGAGAAGACTGAATTAGAAATCTCGAGGGAGAGTGGAGGACTCGTTTGGAGCTCCTGGCGGAAATTCGCACGGGCTAATGGAGGACTGATTCATCGGGCATCTTTGATTTGAGATTGCTACCTTCTGATTTTTTTTCGGTTTGAAGATATTCGGGACCTTGGACCGCCATCGCGCATTATAGCCTTTGTGTTCATGCACATGCAGATGAGTGAGTAATTTACACTTGGACTGAGCTCTGTTGAATCTCAGATCGTTTGGAGGAAAAGTGCACCAACGGTTCATGGAAATTGTACTGGATTAGAGACTAAGTTTGTGGGTTCTCATTTTTATTATTGAGGTATTGAGTGTTTAAAATCTGTTTCGACACATTGTGAAGGGGATTTTAAATGAGTGAACGGAGTAATTTGATTACAAACGAGTCAATTCAAGAGTATTATGAACGAGTCAATTTAAGAATCATTTGATTACAAACGAGTCAATTCAAGAGTATTCTGATTACAAAGGAGTCAATATAAGAGTCATTTGATTACGAACGAGTCAATTCAAGAGTATTGTATTATGAACGAGTCAATTTAAGAATCATTTGGTTATGAACGAGTCAATGTAAGAGTAATTTGATTATAATTGAGTCATTTTAAGAAGGACATTTGAGTTATTTTGGGTTTAAACGAGTAAACCAGTCCTATATGTTCAAATAAGTATTAATTGTTGTTAATAAGAGTAAGTCATTTACATTTGAGGTAACTGGTTTTTTTTTTATCTGACTATTTTAAGTCTCTGAAGTACTGAGTTTGGATCAGTTAAAGGGTTGCACTATTTTTGGTTTCCCTGAACCAGTTAAGATTCCATCACTGTGTAAGTCAATTATTCAGTAGTTTCATATTCCTGTCATTTGTTTATTTTTATTTTTTTTTTTGTTTTTTTTTTTTGTTTGTTTGTTTTGTGATTATTCAATAAACCTCAGGGTTTATTATAACTTTCTTATGTTCAACCTGTTTTTTTTTATTCTCAAACCTCTGAGAATATATGTTTATTAATTGGAGGCACCGCGCTATAGAACAAATTATTATGATAGTATACTTGTAGCTAACTGTTCATTATTCAGGGGAAGGACCAGACATTACCCTTTACTACTGCTGGGATACCAGGGCTCCTTTAATATTATTATACTAGTGTACCCGGCTGGGGAGGGTTACATACACACTACACAGCACTAAGAGATCCAGTAAAGAAAGCATTTGAATTCGCCACTGAAGTAATAACATCGCTGCGAGATCTAGTGAGAAGCATTCACATTTCTCCGTTATTAAAGGGATACTTCACCTCTGGGAAGATGAATGTGTATTTAAAATAGGTCATTTAAGTAGAAGAAATGTGGAGAAATTTTTGAATTTGGAGCTTTCTAGACTGAGAAAAGCCAGAAAATGTATTTTTGGCTTATGTGGATGAAAGACTACAACTCCCAGAATGCACTTGCTTCACTGCCTTAGGAGGCCACGCCTACCGGTTAGAGAGCACAGTTGAAAACAACAAGGCTAGCCTCAGTAAGTGATGAGTTTGCCAGGGATTTAGAGACCCAAAATGTCCGGGATTCGGCTTTTGCGTTCTACAGTCGCCATTCATCATGTTTACTGTGGCGAGCAGGACGAGGCTGACGGCCGCGGGAGAACGGCGCGAGGCCGGTGGCGTCATTACTGAGACGCGCCGGGTCTCGCATCTCTCACGGAGGAGCGGAAATTTTCTTAGCAAGGGTAAAGCGCACATCAACCGATCACTTGTTTAGCGTTCATGTAAACACTACATTCAGATTCACCGATCAGAATTAATTCAGTTAGATTGAAACGAGAGGTGTGCATGTAAACAATGAATGGCGACCGCGGACCGCAAAAGCCGAATCCCGGACATTTTTAACAGTCTCGCCCGCCGGACAAGTCCGGGAAAAGGAAGATGGTAACCCCTACTTACTCAGCTTTCTCCTACTATTCAGCTTTCTCCACAGAACAAGAGCCTGCTAGCTTAGCTTCCAAAGAAAGATGGCTGACACTGTGTACATTCTGTGAGTGAGATCCCACCCTCTATGGGCGGGTTGAAAACATGCGGAACAACGCCATCTACTGGCTGTAGTCTTTAGCCTCTGGCCAGAAAATCCTCAGATGACGCAAAATGACGATTTTTGCGTCATCGGAGGATTTTTTCCAGACAAAAAATACATAAATCTCTTATCCCAGGGGGATATGAGGGTGGAAAGCATGGTAATTCGAAAATACTACAGGTTTTCTACTAATACAAAGCTTAATGCTAAATCCTGAAGTAACCCTTTAACGGATCAAACAGCGCGTGGAAACCTGGAAGAAACATTGTGCTTTCAAGTAACGTTTGGTTTTATTTTGACATTATGAATAAAATTGCTGCCCTCAAATGTTAATCTGAAATAAAATAAACCTTTGTTTATCACCAGGGTTTCTGCACATTTTTTAAAGTCAAATTTAAGACTTTTTAAGACCTTTTTAAGACCCGAAGAAATCAAAATTAATACCATGCATTAGGGGTGTGCAATATTGACAAAATATGTCTCGATCGATATTTTCAAAGTTTTGAGGGTAATAATTAGATAATAGTAACAAAAATTAACATTTTTTATTAAGGGGTAATATTTGCCATCTTAAATTGATTTCCAGTGGCATTTTCATCTCTATATTGACATTTGTAGATGTATGCATCACCTTTTATGTCAAATTCTAACATTTAAATTAAATTATATTAGAATAATTACACAATACCACTGTTACCAGTCAAATTAAATCATTAAATCAAAATCCACCTTTGCAGTGCAGAGGTGACACAGTGGCGGCATCAGATCTGGCATTAATATATTTACACTGCATTTACAATTGCATAAATAAAGCTATGAGATTGTTAAATATGAACTGTGATTTCTAATTTTAACATTCTAATTAAAAAGTACTCTAAATGTGAAACTAAAGCTGCCAGTAGGTGGCGGCAAGTCACTGTTTTAATAAGTGAGTTGAGGGAGTCATTCATTCAACCAATTCGTTCAAACGGCTGATTCATTCGGGAAGCAAGTGACTGTTCATTGAATCATTAAATTGATTCGTTCAAAACGCGGATTCCAGTCAAAAACTCATCGCTGTCTGTTGCATTGAGGCTCTGCTATGGCTTCAATTTGAAATTCTCGTCAGCGAAATAAAGGGGAAACAAACAATATTGACAATAGGCTACTGTTTATAAAATTTAAATCACAATGTTAATTTATTGTTAATTACTGTTATATAAATAAATAATCACATTTGCAATTGTGCACGGGAAAACGGAAGTCTTGCTGATGTGATATTGTAGGTCTATGATAACAACATAATATGATATGAGACAAAAACTCATGGGAACATAGCCTACCTAACGTTATAACTGCACTCATCACGCAGTGAGTACGAGACCAAAGCGATGTCAGCTCGCAGTACATCGTTAAAACAATGATTACAATATCATAATAATAGACAATACACATCGCACACCACTACGAACATAAAGACTGAACTTAGAACTGAACTGACGTTTACCAACTCACTTCTCATTCTCTCCTCCTGTTTCGCGCGTGCAGGTCTGCAGGAGATGGACGTAACGCTGCCGCGAATGACGCGAAATGTCACGTGAACCACAAAGAAAGAATAATAAATAAAAAAAGTACGCTAATTAGATGGTTCTAATTTAGAAAACATTTAGATATGTTTAAGTCAAATTGCCATCTAAAATTTAAGACCTTTCATAAGTAAAAATAAGACTTTTTAAGACTTTTAAAGGCCTTAAATTTTAAAAATCTAATTTAAGACTTTTTAAGACTTTTTAAGGATCCGCGGACACCCTGATCACTACTACAATATTACATTTTTTTTTTATAAGGAGCTGTTTTTGTTGTATATGTCAAGTATAGCTCCATCATTGCTCAAAGTAAAAAAATTATCATACTTTATGATGTTAGTTTTAATAAAAAATAAATTAATAAAAAATGTAAATCAAGGAAATTTCTCTGGCATTTCTTTCCTTTTGCTGTATTGAAAACGTACCGAACCGTGACACCATGGTATCGAACCAAACCGTGAATTTTGTGGACCCCTATTATTCATATATCATTTTTTAGATTCCTAGATTTATTTGTTGCACTTTTTTATACAGTTATATTGTAAAACTAAAATACCTTTTATAAAATAATTATATAAATTCATACAGGGCTAGTATGAATTGCAGCTGTATAGATACACACCCAGGTATCGGATTAGTACTCGGTCTCGGCCGATACCCTGAGTCCAGGTATCGGAATCGGTATCGGGAAGGAAAAAAGGGTATCGGAACATCTCTAGTTTTTTTTTATAGTTATTTTGAATGGTTTTCATTTAAAAGATTAAAACATTTTGCCAACATGAGGTCTTGTGTCACTGTCAGTCTTTTTACATCAGTGCAAAACTAGGGTACGCAAATAAGGACAACTATTCATCAGCATGCATTGATTAATTCCATGTTGTAAAAAAAACAAAAACAATTTGGTGCGGAAGTGACATCACCTGCATGATGGGAAGACAAGAAAAAACTAGGCTTGATGAGCAAAATCTGTGCAGAACCGATCGCCGGTGATCAGTGCGAGGTGCATGCTGGTTATAAATGTGTCCGAGTGCGGTCCGCCTTGCTCTGATGTCATGCTGACGTGTGTCTGAAACTCTCTCGAGCGCAAGTCCGTGTCGGATTCTGCAGTTGCTCTCCACCGACTGAAGATCAAGAGCATGATGGGAAACGACTTGCTGATGACACAGCTCAATGCTCATTGGTTTAAACAACCGTGATGTATTGTTCTCTTTTAAACTGATTGATTTTAAAACTCTGATCTCAAATTTTTGTGTGTATAAATAAGTGCTGTCAAACGATTAAAATATTTAATCACGATTAATCGCATTAATGTCATAGTTAACACGTGATTAATCGCAATTAATCGCACATTTTTATCTATTCTAAATGTCTTTTGATTTCTTTTTGTCCCATTATTTTTTCTTATTTTAATGCTCTTATCAACATGGAAAAGTGGATCGGCTTGCTTTGTGTAAATGTTTTTTTGACAGCATTGGCCTATAAACAACAAAACAACATTGGCATATATTTCACACTAACAGGCTTGGGAAGGTTACTTTAAAAATGTATTCCGTTACAGTTTCAAATTACTTCATAAAAAAAAGTATTCAGTAACGTAATCTAAATACCACAATATGAAAGTAATGTAATCTGATTACTTTTGGATTACTTCAAGGTCAAATATTATATATATATAAAAAAAACTTATATTATTAAGAATTTCACAGCCCTGAATATATATTTATGTAAAGGACTATACAGACATGTAGTGGCTACAGTATGGTATTACAGATTACATTCTGACTTGGAGCAAATAATCTTTCACAAATTACATTTTGAAATATTTTAAAATAAGATTTTAAATTGTAATACTATTTCACAACGTTACAAGTTTTACTGTATTTTTGATCAAACAAATTCAGCTTTGGTGAGCATGAGCTCTTTACATATAAAAAAAAATGTGTTCCTTTGTGCACTGGCTAAGGAGCATGAGTCAAACTGAAAAAATAAAACCAAAGTTTTTCTGAGGTAATGTGTTATGTAATCTTATTAAAACGGATTTCATAAATTGGTATTGAAAAAAGTATCGTTTGGAACCGGTATCGAAATCAAGGTATCGGTATCGGAATTTTTTTAGCGATACCCAGCCCTAATGGACACTGTCCTGAGGCCTTCCCATATGATAGGGCACTGGAACATTTTTTCAAAAAGGCTCGTTAAATAAAATGTTCAAAGGGTGCAAAATATGCAACAAGAAGTCTGTGGAGCAGTCATAGAAAGTGTAGCAATGGCATAGCAATGTAGAAATAGCAATGTCTTTAAGTTATCTAACACTAAGTGTTGACAATGGAAATGTGTATACGTGTCAATAAAAATATATGATATATTTAAACACTGGTTTAACATGAATGTTCTTCAGCATCATGAATGAATGAATGAAGAATAAACACCAACCTCTTTGTTCTTCAGGATCTTCAGTGTGTTTCATTCTGCAGGGTTCTGGATCACTCATGTTCTCTCTGTCCTCTTTAATAAACTCAGTCTTTGCAGATTTCAGCTCTTCCTGATGCTCTGATGCTCGTCTTCACTTGTAGCTGATGGGAATTTACAGCATGGGTGGAGCTTCACTGATGAGGTGATTGCTATGGGAGGGGCTTCACTGATGATGAATTACTGTGGGAGGAGCTAATCTGCCAAAATAAAAAATATCAATTACTGAGTTTGTTTTTATAATAAATGACACTTCTAAGCATTTACGCCTGTCTATCTATTTATCGTACAGTAACTGATGCCAATTCATTATTTTTATTTATTTTTATTACTAATCCTAACATTATTCTGCTTCTTCATTAAAATACAGGTATCTAGAACTATAGAAAATAATTTAAATAATTTAAATTCTTCCAAATATAAATAATGGTAAGGAAAACAGTTAAAAGCATAAAGACAGAAATAAACGTATAGTAGGCAACAAATCCCCTCAGTCTGCTGACACCAATGAAATGAGCTTTAAGGGACAATTTACAGGAGATCTGAAGACATCAGCATAATAAATGAGGTGAAAACAGGAACTATTGTCATGAAATAAAGAGTGTTTTCAGCAGATCTGTTAATATTGATGAGCCTCAGACTATCAACACTCATTCAACAAGCCATTCAGGATCATCAGCAGATCATCTCACTTTATTCTGAGTGTTTGCTGTTAGAAACACATTATTTGAGTCAGGATATATGATAAAAGCCTGTAAAACTGCTCTACTGAAAGACAATACTGTTATTTCTCACAATATAACCACCAAAATAAGTGATAAATCACCAATAATAAAACAAAATAATTAAACAGCCTCTTCAGGCAAATAACTACAACACCATAATTTGTTAATCTAAATAATTTGACTTTATAATAACTATTAATAGCAATAAAGTAATTCCATCATTAACATGTTACATATTCGTTTGTACAGAAACTGATCATAAAACTCTTAAAAATGAAGAAAATGTAATGTTTCCAGTGTCAAATTTCATTAATATTTATCTATATTCCCATGCATGTATATATTTGAAATTTCCCACATTCATTACTCATACAGGGGCAATATAAAGTGTATACATCATTTTTCATAAGTAAATGTAATCTGCCAAAGATAAATGTCGACAAAGAAATAAAGGTAAACATGAAAACGGCAACAGCAACACTTGAGATCGATTCCCATCAATTCCCCTCACAGACCTCAAACTTTAACTTGACTTTAACTTTTTTAACTTTAACAGTTCTCACTCCAAACATCGAGTCAATCACACAAACGAACACAAAATCGCTCAGGTCTGAATTAACTCAACATATTCTCCTCATGCTCGCTGCTGCTGCACTAAATGTTTATTTCAGAAGGAAGACGCCAGAAAAGACGCACAAGTATCGCTGTGATCGATGAAAACAATACAGAAATGAGCCTGTCGCTTAATCAAACTGTATAAAGTGTGTGCTCCAGCTGCACTGTCTCAGTGCAGAAACAACACGGGGAGCAGCAGTCTACCAGTGATAAGTCATGGCTCATTTGGCGTCGAGCCGGGCGCTAAGGGTTGCTCCCGACGGTGGGAGGAACCATCGTGCTCCATTGGGTCGTTACCGCCCGCCTTAACCCGGGCAGCCCCCGGGCAGTTAGGTACTACCCCGCCACAACCTGCTTGCTTCATCGGGTGCATGGAGCTTAGACAAAATCGACAGGCAGGTTGTAAAACCCAGCACCAGGAAATAAAAGAAATAATCAAAAGACCAAAAAGTCACCAGCCCTGCGGCTGGCAACCTGGAATGTCAGAACATTGTGCCCTGGCCTCTGTGACGATCTTCAGCAAGTCGACGACGCTAGAAAAACCGCTATCATCAATCACGAGCTGTTAAGGCTCAACATTGATGTTGCTGCCCTTCAAGAGACACGTCTTCCATCCAGTGGAAGTCTGAAGGAGAGAGATTACACTTTCTTCTGGCAAGGACTGGAGCAAGACAAGCGCCGACTTCCGTCTCACAACCTCCTCGGGACCCTTGCACATCTTTAGTGTCTACGCCCCCACACTATGCTCCACAGCTGAGGATAAAGATGCTTTCTATTACGAACTTGAGGCCAAAATTGCAGAGATTCCACCGAAAGACAACCTGCTCATGCTCGGAGACTTCAATGCCCGGGTGGGCGCTGATAACATCTCCTGGCCACACTGCATTGGACATTTTGGCGTTGGCAAGCTTAATGAGAATGGACAGCGACTACTTGAGCTATGCTCTTACCACAACTTGTGCATTACCAACACCTTCTTCCCCACCAAGCCCCACCACAGAGTGTCTTGGAGACACCCCAGATCCAAACACTGGCACCAGCTCGACCTTATTGTTACTCGGAGACCCATGCTCAAGCACGTGCTCGTCACCCGCACGTATCATAGTGCTGACTGCGACACGGACCATTCCCTGGTCAGCAGCAAGGTGTGCCTCCAACCTAGACGAACCCATCGCTCGAAGCAGAAGGGCCACCCTCGCATCAACACGGCAAGAACATCAGTGCCAGAGCTGCGGGAACGCTTCGCCAGGGCCATTGATGAGGCCCTGGAGGACTGCCCTGTAGACAGTGTTACGATGCGATGGGAGTACATCCATGACACCGTGTACAAGGTCGCCTCAGACACCTTCGGGAAGAAGGTAAAAAAGAGTGAAGATTGGTTTGTGGCAGGGATCGAGGTACTGGAGCCTGCCATCACTGCAAAACGTACCACTCTCCTTGAGCACAAGAGACAGCCTTCTGCTAGGACATTGGCTGCCTTCAGAGAGGCACGTAATAACACCAAGAGGATTGCCCGAAAGTGTGCGAACGACTACTGGTTGAAGTTGTGTAGCGATATTCAGACTTCAGCGGAATGTGGTAATATCCGAGCCATGTATGAGGGCATGAAGAAAGCGTTTGGTCCCAACGCCATCAAGACTGCTCCCCTAAAATCTACTTCCGGCGAGATCATCACAGATCGCAGAAAGCAGTTGGAGAGATGGGCTGAGCACTACCGGGAACTGTACTCAAGAGAGAACATTGTTACTGACACAGCCATTCGAAATACCATGCCTCTGCCCATCATGGAGGAGCTTGACTCGCCACCCACCATCGAGGAACTTGGGAAGGCCATCGATTCACTGGCCTGTGGGAAAGCACCAGGCAGTGATGGAATTCCACCAGAGATCATCAAGGCAGGAAAAGTGAGCTCTCTTCTCGGCCACCTCCATAACCTCCTGCTCAAATGCTGGGAAGGGGGCATCATACCCCAAGACATGCGAGACGCTAAGATCCTCACGCTCTATAAGAACAAGGGCGATCGCAGTGACTGCAATAACTATCGTGGGATCTCCCTCCTCAGTGTTGCGGGGAAAGCCTTTGCACGTGTCATCCTTAACCGCCTACAACTGCTCGCCGATCGTGTGTACCCGGAGTCGCAATGCGGGTTCCGAGCAAAACGGTCAACAATTGACATGGTGTTCACCCTTAGGCAGCTACAGGAGAAGTGCCGTGAGCAGAGACGTCCCCTGTTCCTTGCCTTTATAGATCTGACCAAGGCGTTCGACATGGTCAGTCGGACTGGCCTTTTCACTCTCCTACACAGGATTGGATGCCCCCCCAAGCTCTTGAAGCTGATTATATCATTTCATGAGAACACGGTGGGCACAGTCCAGTATGGTGAGTCATCCTCAGACCCCTTCCCAATCAGGTGTGGTGTGAAGCAGGGGTGTGTCCTGGCGCCAACACTCTTTGGCATGTTCTTCTCCCTGCTCCTGCGCTATGCCTTCTGCAACTCCGAAGACGGGATCTTCCTCCATACTAGGAGTGATGGGAACCTCTTCAACCTTGCCCGCCTCAGAGCAAAGACTAAAGTCCGCAGGGTACTCATAAGGGAGATGTTGTTTGCAGATGACGCTGCTCTTGCCGCACACACTGAGGGTGCCCTCCAGCGACTTATCACCTGCTTTGCAGATGCATGCACAGAGTTTGGCCTTGCCATCAGCCTCAAGAAAACCAACATATTGGTACAAGATGTCAACACCACTCCTGCAATCACTATCGGCGACCACACCCTGGAGGTAGTGGAGAATTTCACCTACCTTGGCTCCACCATCTGCAGCAACCTATCCCTGGATACCGAGCTCAATATTAGGATAGGCAAAGCAGCTACCGCCATGGCTCGGCTAGCAAAGAGGGCTTGGGACAACACTCTGTTGACACTCAAAACAAAACTGAAGGTGTACCAAGCATGCGTCTTGAGCACCCTCCTCTATGGCAGTGAAGCTTGGACTCTATATTCTCGCCAAGAGCAAAGACTGAATGCCTTTCATATGCGCTGCCTCAGACGACTCCTGAGCATCACCTGGCAGGATCGTATTACAAACAGAGCCATCCTGGCTCAGGCAGGTATGCCAAGTATGTTCACCATCCTCACACAGAGGCGACTGCGCTGGCTTGGCCACCTGTGCAGGATGGATGACGGTCGTATTCCAAAGGACGTTCTGTACGGGGAGCTTGCCACAGGAACACGACCAACTGGACGGCCAACTCTGCGCTACAAGGACGCCTGCAAGCGAGACTTGAAAGCGTGCAGCATCTGCCCAGCTGATTTGGAAGCAGTGACATCGGACCGCGAAAATTGGCGATCCACCGTTAAGACTGGTGTCCTTCTAGCCGAAGAAAAAAGAGCAATGCAGTGGGAGGAGAAGAGGACCCGCCGGCAGCAAAGCGTTCAGCCTGCCCCCACTGACACCACCACTGCTTACACTTGCAGCAAAAGTGCCAGCGGTGCTGTCGCTCCCGTATTGGACTCTACAGTCATAGCAGAGTCTGCAACCAAACTACAGACTGACCTGGGTGCAGATTCTAAACCATTGTCTCTCGAAGACAGAAGGATGCCAACAACAACAATAAAGTGTGTGTGATGGTTGTGTAAATATGAGAAATACCGTGAACTGCTCTCCTCACCTCAGAAGACTCAACGCTGAACCTCTCACTGAGGGAAGACACGCGTGTACGGGACACCCCCGCAGCCAATCAGGGCCACGCAGATTCAGCTTTACTAGCCTTCCATTATTATTATTATAGAACTGAAGTGACTCCAGTTACTAAAGGTGAAAGGAACTTTTTCAAGTGAAGCACAAAATAGTCAGAATAAGCAGAGGAGGATCACCTCCTTTATTCTACTAAAAGCTACTAATTTCATCTTCAGCAGTGTAATAAGATTATTATACACATTTTTTAAGAATAATTCCTTATTTACTTTTAGAATAAAACGTAATTAAATTACAGTAATTAATTATTTAGGTAGTACAGCATTACACCCAACACTGATTACGCAATTATGCTGATAGAGCACATCCTGTAATGTATTTTAATGACTATTTAATATTATTTTGGCATGTTGCCAGGGGCGGATCTAGAAAAATATCTATGGGGTGGCGAGAGGGGGGCAGGAATTTTTGAGGGGTGGCAACATATGGCAGACGTATAGGCCTACTGTATTTAAGTGTTGTCACGGTACCAAAATTTCAGTATTTGGTACCAGTACCAGTGAAAATCCATGGTTCTCGGTATCAATTTCGGTACCAAAGCTTAATTTAGATTAAACGTACATATATTAAAGTGTATATCACGGTTACAAAGATGGAAACTGTAGTATTAAAAACACTTTACAATAAGATTCCATTTGTTAGATAACATTAGATAAAATGACCTAACAATAAACAATAGTTATATACTGTTGCAATAATTCTCCTTGGGGTTAATTTAAAAATACATTTTTAAAATAAAAAATTAACATTATTTCTGTTTACAGTTTTTAATGCACAATGAATGAAGTGAACAAACATGACCAATCAAGTGTTTGTATTAAATAACCAGGGTGGGGGAGTAACGGAATACATGTAACGGCGTTATGTAATCAGAATACAAAAATCCAGTAACTGTAATCCGTTACAGTTACGTAAAAAATCAGATTATAGTTACATTTTGAAAAAAGGGGGAATACTTTCAGGATTACAATGGTTTCATTTAAAACTAAATAAATCAGTATTTTGGCATAATAACACTATATTAAGAGCTTGATTATAGTTCCTGGTTCTGTTGCCAGTAATGACTCACGTGTGCCACCCGCTGGTGCATGCGCAAATAACAGCTTTCTACAAGCTCCTCAGACGCAGATTGAATCACTGCTGCTAGTAGAAACGATGCTGCCTGCGGGTAAATTTGTTTTTATTCATGGAAATTCTGCTGCTATTTTGTAGAAATTAGGAGAGTAACTTTTTTAGTACCCAAAATGTCCTTTCTTAATCTTTTCTCGCGTAACGGGATGTTCGCTGTCTAGGTAACTTAACGTAGGGGAACTCCCACTGCCAACGCCCCAAGTTCAGTCAGGCAAATTAAGAAAGATCACGGCTTTAGTCAACATGTAGGCCTATTTTAAAATAAACTAATATGTACATTGTGTAAAAATTTTAAATGTTGTGTTTTTATTTTTTAGTTAAAAATTTGTGAAAAATAAAACAAAATAATCTGTAATACCATACATTAGCAACTAGATGTCTGTATAGCTCTTTACATAAATATATATTCAGGCCTGTGTGTATATTTTGAAAATATTGTACACTGGACCAAATTTTTAATAAATAAAAGTTTTTTTGTTATATTTTTTTATAATATTTCTTCTTGCTTGACTTTATTTATATACGTGACCTTGAAGTAATCCAAAAGTAATCAGTTACATTACTTTAATATTATAGTACTTGGATTACGTTACTGAATACTTTTTTTATGAAGTAATTTGTAACTGTAACGGAATACATTTTTAAAGTAACCCTCCCAAGCCTGTAAATAACATTCACAAACATGAATTAATGCTGTAAAAATATATTGTTCACTCGATGTGTTGATGTTAGACAACGCATTAAGTAATGTTAATGAATGGTATCTTATTGTAGTGTTACCAAACTAGATAAAACGTGTTTTATTTGACTTGACTGTACTTTTATTTAATCCAAAACTGCATTCATATTTAATTTTACTAAGAGTTATAATATTTTATATTTTTTATTAAGCTGTTCTTGTATTACTAAAATCAAAATTAGGCTAATCAAAGGGATGATTTTTTGTAATGATTTTACTTATCGCG
This sequence comes from Squalius cephalus, assembly GCF_949319135.1. Taxonomy (NCBI): domain Eukaryota; kingdom Metazoa; phylum Chordata; class Actinopteri; order Cypriniformes; family Leuciscidae; genus Squalius; species Squalius cephalus. Next base: position 4,019,354 of record NC_137122.1, read on the forward strand.
AGATGAAAAAATTAAGTTTTAGTCGCACAACATTGGTTAATGGAAACGCCGTCATTTCGCAATAGTTTTTTGTAATGGAAACGCGCCTAAAGACACTTAAGGTGGGATACAAGACATTTTATGCTTCCACACTCTTTGCCACAAAACTCCCAAGAACACTTTAACTGCACAGATATATGACGATTAAAAGACTGCTTTCCCCCTTCACGGTGAATTCTGGACAAGTGCACATTTAAAGAATTATAAGAGGAAAAGCTTCTTCCACAGTCTGTAAAGCCACAAGGAAAAATTGCCCGGCTAATGTTTCTATGGGTCCTGACGTACTTCACATAGTCCGAAACTGAGGCACTGATAAACTCACAAATACCACAATGAAACATCCTAGTAAAATTATTGCTGAAGTGGAATAAATTAATATAATTAAATTATATAAAAGTTATTGAAGTGTAAATTTAGGTAACACTTTATTTTGATAGTCCGTTTGTTGAGACTTTACTAGTTATTAGTAGCCATTCAGTAGCTTGTCAACAGTGCATCAGTTGACATTCAACAACACTGTTTCAACTGACAAGTAACATACGTTCAACTGACTGCCTATAGACTATAAGGTACAATTCAAGTGTTAATCTACAGATTTTACGAAAAAGTGCCTGTTGACTGTCAATGTTATTTTGCAACAGGTTATTAACCAATTGTCGACTAACTTTCAATTGTCAACCAACTTTCTGTAGATTGAGTACCAACAACTCAAGATCAATCTGTCAGTTAAATGTCAACAGTCATGTCAGCATATGAAGTATATGATACTGTATATCCTACTCAAGGGGTCTCATATGCATCAAATTAATGATTATTTTAGCTGATTTAAACTGTTTTTAAAAATGTTTTAACCATTTGTAGATAATCTGTTGATAGTAAACTTAAGATTACATGTAGTTGCTTATTTGTTGCTTGTCAACAAATAAATTGTTCATGATCAGTAGACTATTAATAGACATTCTCAACTAAGCGTTAGTAGATATATTTTAGGACTATCTAATTAAAGTGAAAAACAGTTTATATCAGTAGAAAGTCTATAACCTATCAACAGATTAATATATTGTTTATGATCAGTTGACTATTAATAGACATTATCCACTAAGTGTTAGTAGATATCTTTTAGGACTATCTAATTAAAGTGAAAGACAGTTGATATCAGTAGAAAGTCTATAACCTATCAACAGATTGCATACCTAACCTGACTGAAGTAGAACAAACACTATGGCCAGCACATCAGAGAAAAAAAAATCACTTTTATTAAAAAAAAAAATAAAAAAATACAACCCATTATTTACTAGGATATCACGATCACATCTGAACCATCTGATTATGTGAAAAAAAAATTATATTAAGCATTCCAAATGAGAAAACTCTCAATAGTCTACATCATTTCAAATACCCGAGGCCAAGATCAAAAGTTATAAACAACAAATAACAATAATGATTAATTAATACATTTAGCCTTTCATGACAGTAAGTTTTACAGAAAATCGCATTTATTAAATGCAGTTTAACGTTATAACAGTTAATCATTTAAGAAATAATCTCTGTTCCTGCTGCAAACTCGCTTCGGAGGATTAACAGACAAGACTATAGTTTAAACCCTTAACAAAACCTTCTTTAATCGTTTAACCATTTTGTAACATTTAGTTTATTTAACGTTACGGTGAGACACAAAAGGCGTTTTCTCCTATAGAACCATAATACACCAAAACACAATAAATTAACAAAATACATAATTTTTATTAGCTAACGTAACGTTAGATGTAATCCAAATCTTTATAATCCATACGCAAGCAAGAAAGAAACAGATCCAAATTCAGCCCTTCATCCACATCCAGCGATCTCCATCTCCATTCTCAGCAGCGACCGTAAATGTCAAATCCCGCGCTCGTGATGAATTTAAATTCAAAAATTGCGCCCTCAAGAAGCGTTACGACATGTTTTACGGCACTGATATCAAACGCTCATTGGCTCTCGCCTGCTTCGTCACAGATTGCAGCATGCCGTGTTTCAGTTGAAACAACATTGAAATGCAGAAGCGCGTGCGCGCGCGCCGTCTTCATGCAGAGGGAAGCTGGGTTAACATTTTCATGGATTAATAACTTAAATTCTGCTCTGTCCCTTATACAAAACTATTATATACTGCCAGAGATGACTGCAACACATCGTCATTTGTTGTTTTTCTTCATAATGGTTATGGGTAGGTTTAGGGGCAGGAGTAGGATTAATGATAGTGGCTCAAAATATATTTTAATGCTATTAATAAAACTGGCATTTCCCTACACATCTCTGTCCATAAAGTGTTTTATTCTTTTTATATTCTGTATAAAATTAGTCATTTATATTTAGGTTTGGGAGTAGGGTTAAGGGAACTTACATTTATCTATAAAACAGTAACGTTATAAGGGAAATGATACAGATATCTTTATGATTCGTAAACGTTTTGTAGCTGTGAATTCGTAATAATTCTACGTTGCAGACATGTCTGTATTCAATCTGTTGATAGGTTATAGACTTTGTACTGATATAAACTGTTTTTCACTTTAATTAGATAGTCCTAAAATGTATCTACTAACACTTAGTGGATAATGTCTATTAATAGTCTACTGATCATAAACAATTTATTTGTTGACAAGCAACAGATCTAATCTTAAGTCGACTATCAACAGATTATCTACAAATGGTTAAAACATTTTTAAAAACAGTTTAAATCAGCTAAAATAATCATTAATTTGATGCATATGAGACCCCTTGAGTAGGATATACAGTATCATATACTTCATATGCTGACATGACTGTTGACATTTAACTGACAGATTGATCTTGAGTTGTTGGTACTCAATCTACAGAAAGTTGGTTGACAATTGAAAGTTAGTCGACAATTGGTTAATAACCTGTTGCAAAATAACATTGACAGTCAACAGGCACTTTTTCGTAAAATCTGTAGATTAACACTTGAATTGTACCTTATAGTCTATAGGCAGTCAGTTGAACGTATGTTACTTGTCAGTTAAAACAGTGTTGTTGAATGTCAACTGATGCACTGTTGACAAGCTACTGAATGGCTACTAATACCTAGTAAAGTCTCAACAAACGGACTATCAAAATAAAGTGTTACCTAAATTTATTGTTATGAAAATATAATAAAATATATATTTTTTTCTTTTATTAAAAAAATATATAAATTAATATAGGTTTCAGACATAGTTCTAACCAAGTTGTGTTAATAATTTTAGGTCAAAATCTCAAAAAATTAGCTTTCTGTGAGACTTTTAGCTGCATCACCTCCATAAATCCACTAGGGGTCAGGCACACCATATTGGTGATTCCTAAAGGTCACTTAGTTACTTGATCTGGCATATGATAACACAACACACATTGATATGTTTTTTTTCCCTACTATTTGTTTGATTGCTTTTATACAAATAAATGTTACATTTCTATAAAAATTTCATTTGGAACAAAGAAATAAGACAATGAATCAAAAAAGAAAACTATGAAAACTAAACCACAAACATTTTACAAAACTTTTTACAATCTAAACTATTTACAATTTTCACCTATTTACAACTCTTTTCCCTCTTGTTAACAACTATTTACACCTTTATCAGAGCTAAACTACAAGTTATGGACATCATGCCAGTAATTGAAGCAGTCTTGTGCTAAATCTATTTTGTTTTGCAATAATAGGGGATATTCTCGATATGTATAATATTATGTTTCTTTTATGAACTCTGAGCATGAAAATCAAAGTTTGAATGATTAAAAGTGTGGTTGTTGACGTTTTGTTACAAAGATGAAAATGTTGGATTAAGTTAGGGTTTTTGCTCACTCAAACTGGCCCAGAATTACGTTAAAAGAGAGCCTTCATTAAACGTTCAGCCCCCAAAAAGACACCACTGATGTCGCACATCAACACATTAACGTTAACTAACACTGTCTTAACCACGACCAAACATTTAATGTTTACAGCTTACGATACCAAGAAAACACTAGCGTTAACTTCTATGACATTTCAAAATGACCTTTACCACTGCCACAAAGAATGGAGAAGCGGGACATGATCAATAAGGGGTGATAATTTGCTCTGACCTAATATTACAAAAAACAACTCACACAAACCTGGTCAGTTTTAAATCTTCTGAGAAATAACAGCTCTTTAATCTCCCTAACCAGGGGCCCCAGCTTCTGCCCATTTCTCTTCGGAGTGTGTGTGGGAATAGGCGAGACTATTTTGTTACTGGCCTTACATCAAAGCATGGTGTGAGCAGTGCAAGGCATGTCAGACACGGTCCGGTTCCAGCCCTCTGTGCACCAATGGGGGGAGGGGGGGGAGGGTCCGAGTCAGTACGGCCATTTGAAAGAGTAGCTATGGACATCTTAGAGCTGCCAGTGACTTTAAAAGTAAACCGGTATGTGCTGGTTGTCGAGGACTACTTCACCTAATTTGTCAACCTGTATGCTTTGCTTAATCAGTCAGTACAGACAGTAGCACATTGTCTGTTTGAGGACTATGTTCTGATTCATGGCGTTCCAGAGACTTTGCATTCGGACCAGGGTTGTCATTTTGAGGCAGAGGTGGTTCAGAATCTCTGTCATCTGCTGAGCATTAAAAACACACGCACCACTCCCTACCATCCGCAGTTGGACGTTATGGTTGAACGATTTAATCGGACCCTGATTGATCAACTGGCTAAGACTCTTTTGACCTATGGAGGGGAATGGGACGATTATGTGAAGCATGTGGCTTTCGCTTACAACACAACGACTCACTCCAGCACTCGTTTCACACCTTACTTCTTGACCCATGGTCTTGTTTCTCAGATGTCAGCATCACATGTTGAGTTTGTTTGAGTTTGAGTGTAAAGTAACTGTATACCTATGTGAATAGGAGAGTGCAAGTTTGATTTTTTTCTATTGTAGAGCATGTTGTAAATGTCAAAAAAACAAAACAATTAAGTTAAATTAGTCAGTTAAATTAAATCTGCTCAGAGTACAAGTGGTCCCTCTCTAAAGAGTGTTATGCTGAGTTCTTCACACTGAACGATTTTAACCCCGATTTTCACTCAATGCCCGAAATCACAGGCAAAATGGTGCTCGTTCCCGTGAGTGACAATCACGCAGTGTGAATTATCAAAGACTCGAGCTGAGAAAATATCCGTGAGATATTTGGCTAAATATCGGTGATTCACAATCCTGCTGTGTGAATAGGCTTGTTTGAGATTAGCAAAATCTGCGCAGAACCGATCAACGGTGATCAGCGCGAGATGCATGCCAGTTAGAAATGTGTCCGAGTGCGGTCCGCCTTGGTCTGATGTCATGCTGACGTATGTCAAAAATCTCTCGCGACCGCAAGGCGCACGAGTTGGATTCTATTGCTCTCCACCGACTGCGCTGATTAAAAGCATGATCGGAAACAACTTGCTGACGACATGGCTTAATGCTAATTGGTTTAAACAACCGTGATGTATTGTTCTCTTTTAAAATGTTTGATTTTAAAACTCTGATCTCATGTTTTTATGTGTGTAAATCAGGCTTGTGCACAATTCAGAATTGAATTGAGAATGACTCCTTAATTCCAATTAAATTCTTGAATTTGAATTGAATTTGAATTGATGTCAAAAACAGGATCTAGAATCCCCGGTTCCACTTGACCAAGTGTCGAGGTTTTCCATGAGCAAGACACCTAACCCCAGACGAGCTGGTTGGCGCCTTGCATGGCTGACGCCGTTGGTGTATGAATGGATGAATGTGAGGCTATGGCCCTTTGGTGGCCATAGGTCTGTGAAAGTGCTATATAAATGCAGTCCATTTACCATTTAGTCACAGAACAAATAATTAAGTTTGATTTATTGTAATTGTAATTTTTTGGAACATGATGGAACATGACTCCATTTCCCAGAATGCTTTACTTTAACCAAGTATTTAAAATGGTTGCTAAACAATTTGAGGTGGACATTTGTTTGAAAGCACAATTTGATGGGCAACACTGGACTTTTTAAGTTTCAGAAGTCCCTTACAACTTCACTCTGCACCTGTTGAGAGAATCTTTAGTGTTGCAGGAAAGATATTCAGACCAGAACTCTGCAGACTCAATGAAAAGGAGTTGAGGAGCTATTGAGAATTAGATGCAACAGTGTTGCTCAGTAATTTTTTGCATTGGAATAAATGATAACTTCATTTACAACAACTTTGTGTTTGTGTGATTACTTTGAAATGAAAATTACATTGGAACAAAACTAATTAAACAACACTGAGGGGGTAATTTATTTCAAGAATTTGATCAATATATATTTTAGAACAAAATGTATGCAGGGTTGAGGAGTAAATAGTTACGTGAAATGAAATTTCTGTTATTAAATTACAAAATTAAAGTAATTGTATTTAGTTGTATTACTGAGGTAAAATGTTTAATTCAACTAGTTACTTATCAACTTAAAACGAAATTGCTTTGCTTTGATAAAGTTATCCAAATAAAGTAATCCAAACCACATGTATAATGGATAACTAATAACAGTAAGCAATAACATTTACAAAGTAACCTTCCTAACACTGAATGCATGCGAGACTCAACACATTCTTTCTGTTGTGTGACTGTGTGGAATTTCTTTGAATTGCCATGAATTTAACTCCACTTCCTGTCATTCCAATTCCAATTCAATTCAATGTCCTGTGGGGCGGAGTAAATTCAATTCAAATTCCAATTCATAAACTGAATGGAGGCCAATTCTGAAATTCTGAATTTTGCACAAGCCTGGTGTAAATTATGTGTTAGTATTCCCAAACTCTCTGACAGTGTGATTTATGGGTTATTTGATTGTTGTCATATTTATACAAATATATAGGCTATATAAAACATGTCTGTAATTAAAGTAAAAATGATTGATAAACACATCTTTGGTATGTTATTAAATGAGTGTCTTGTTTATTATAATTATTTTCATATAAAAGCAACAGAACTTAAATTACATCCAGTTTATTAGCAACACCGTGCACGAGCGTGAATCCCACGATATCCGCCTTCTCACGGGTGTCTGATCCACTGTGAGAAGAGAGGTCTGCCCGTCTCGCCTGCACTTTTTTCACTCCTCCTCTCTGCAGCGCCTAGTCTCGACTACAATTCAGACAAACAAGCCTAATGTGTTCTGACTGAAAACTACATCGGCGATGATTGACAGCCAATGAGAGAGCAAGATACAGGACAGCGGGATGATCGGGGAGGAGTTATAGACTAGACAATTTAAGAGATATATTTACAATCATATCATACAGAAATAAAGCACAAACATTTGCTTGACCAGCAGCAACAGTAGCACATTGCAAAATTATTTATTTACCCCCAACTCTCTTTGCAGAAACACACAATCCTTGCTCTCCTCAACCATTTCTTTCTGCATAATCTGTTTTTCATTTTCTCCTTTTTACTGCAAATCAGCGCACAGACAATTTGGATCGCAATTTTCTTGCGGGCTATCATTTTTAATAACAATTTCGGTCTCACGCATGCGTGATCTCGCGTTATTTCCATATCACTTCTCGCATACGTTTGCTTTTAGTGCTATCAGGCTAATGTTAGCATTTTCCCAGATGTCCTACAGCACCTTTAAATCTCTGGAGATTTCAGCAGAGGAGGATTAAACAACTCCACAAACAGCATTACCAGCTTCACTTATCTTATTAATAAACAGATTGACTTTATTTCTGTCAGATGTCTACAGAAGCTCTTATTGAGATTATCAGTGGTTTAAATGTTGATGATTTATTGAACATGTGTGGTTACCATTATGGTGCTCAGTGTTTCGTTTAGTTGACAGTTTGACTCTTGGCTTTTATGTGAGTTTGTGGTCTCTGTAACAGTGTGTAACAAAACACATAATTTGTTGCAAAGGGAACCAGAAAAAAAGATGATTAGGTGATATAGTTTTCAGCGACAAAATAGGATAATTCACTGATATTATCCCTGACCAAAAGTGGCTATTTCTTATTAATAGATCAGAAGCTAAAATCAGGCTAGGAAAAAATTATTTTTATTTCTAAATCATGACCTTTTTTGATGTAAAAATCACACTAGCATTATAAGAGCACCTCATGACCATTATAAAATAACTCATAACCCGTTTGAGAACATCTGCTAATGCCTGATATGTAACTATCACTGATCTTAAAAGATAAGAGCTGATAGAGAAGGTTGTATTTAATTAAATTGCACATTGATGTGATTGTTGTGTTGTAGTTTCAGGAGAAAGTTCAACAGCTGAAGATGAGCATCAGATTCCTGTGAGGAAAGACCAGATCAGACTGGTTCTGCTGGGAAAAACTGGATGTGGGAAAAGTGCCACTGGAAACACCATCATCGACAGAAACCTGTTTAAATCTACATCCGGTTCAGACTCTCAGACGAAACAGTGTCGGGCAGAAACTAGAGTGAGGATGGGTTAAGAGATCTCAGTGATCGACACTCATGGACTTTATAATTCTAGCTTTCGGCCGAACACAGTCTACTTGCGCCTAAAGCACTAAGTGTGTCATGGCGTAACGTAAATATCAGCAGTGCGTCACATTATTTGCATCAGTCTAAGCGCAACTTAAGTCAAATCCATATGTTTGTTTGGCCGGAAGCTAGTTATTTTGCTTTATAAAGTTTTAAATGTGGACATTTTTCTTACGCATCGCTTCAGAAGGCATTTTATTAACCCCCTGGAGACATGTGGAGCACTTTTATCATGGATAGATGCACTTTTATCATGGATAGATGCACTTTTATCATGGATAGATGCACTTTTATGGACTTCAAAACATAAACAGCCATTCCCTGCCATTATAAGCGCATTATAAATAGCCAGGACGGCCGTTAAAAGCCAACCACCTCCTCCTCGTGGCGTCGGCTGGAAACGAGGACCCTCGGGGACTCGGCTAACGGTGGCTCTGGTCCCAGCGACAGATGAGGCGACAAATCGGCTGGGTCTCCTTGGTCGCATTAAATGGCAGCAGCAAACCAAAAAACATCCGGATGTCTTCAGGACAAACTTCCGGATGTCCGCGCATATGTGAGTGCTGCCTGGTCAAAGTGGCGCCAAGTCACGGGAGTGCTATGCGATCGCCGAATGCCCATCCACCTAAAGTCCAAAATCTATAAGATCATTGTACGCCCTGTCGCCCTGTATGGAGCCGAATGTTGGCCAGCGACTGCCAAACATGGCCAGCTTCTACACACCATGGAAATGCGTATGCTCCGCTGGTCACTCGGGCTGACAAGGCTAGACCACGTTATGAACATCGACGTCAGGAAGCGGATGGGAATAGCGCCAATTATGGAGAAGATGCTCGAGGCTCGGCTCCGCTGGTACGGCCATGAGAACTCAGTGGCGAAGACAGCTATGCGCCTTGACCCACCCGGTAACGACCACGTGGCCGCCCAAAGATGAGATGGATGGACCGGATCAAACAAGATATGAAGGACGTGCAAGTCGCCCCGGAGGACACTACGGACCGGAATAAATGGAGAGCAGCCTGCCAAAAAGCAGACCCTGCACCTGCGCGGGACAAACGCTAGGACGAAGAAGATAAATAGCCAGGACATTTTTTATTATAACTCTGATTGTATTCGACTGAAAGAAGAATGTCAAACACCCCTAGGATGAGTTGAGGGTGAGTAAATCATGGGCTAATTTTCCTTTTTGGGCTAACTATCCCTTTAAAATGCTTTCTCAATGGATCTGCCAGCTCTGTGTAGTAATGTTGTTGCGTGATCGACACCTACTATTTTTGCTGCGCTGCTCACGCTCAATTAAAGTGAAAGCACACTTTTGATGGACAAAATAAATATGATTTCACACTAAAAGTACATAAAATACACATAATTTCCATTATGTGTTTTAACAAGAACTAGAGTAGGCTATGTCAAAAATCAGAAAGACTCAAACATATTTATAGAAAATGTACCCATTTAAACTTGTTTTTATTAATCAGTTTGGGTAAAAGTGGTGTTTTATAAAAAATATATACAGTGGGGAGAACAAGTATTTAATACATTGCCGATTTTGCAGGTTTTCCTACTTACAAAGCATGTAGAGGTCTTTAATTTTTATCATAGGTACTCTTCAACTATGAGTGACGGAATCTAAAACAAAAATCCAGAAAATGACATTGTATGATTTTGAAATAATTAATTTGCATTTTAATGCATGATATAAGTATTTGATCACCTACCAACCAGTAAGAATTCCGGCTCTTACAGACCTGTTAGTTTTTCTTTAAGAAGCCCTCCTGTTTTCCACTCATTACCTGTATTAACTGCACCTGTTTGAACTCGTTACCTGTATAAAAGACACCTGTCCACACACTCAATCAAACAGACTCCAACCTCTCCACAATGGACAAGACCAGAGAGCTGTGTAAGGACATCAGGGATAAAATTGTAGACCAGCCTTGCAGAAGATGCTTTTCTGCAAGGCTGGGATGGGCGACAGGACAATAGGCAAGCAGATTGGTGAGAAGGCAACAACTGTTGGTGCAATTATTAGAAAATAGAATAAGTTCAAGATGACAGTCAATCTCCCTCAGTCTGGGGCACCATGCAAGATCTCACCTCGTGGGGCATCAATGATCATGAGGAAGGTTAGGGATCAGCCCAGAACTACACGGCAGGACCTGGTCAATGACCTGAAAGGAGATGCGTGAAAACAGTCTCAAAGAAAACCATTAGTAACACACTATGCCGTCATGGATTAAAATCGTGCAGTGCACGCAAGGTCCCCCTGCTCAAGTCAGTGCATGTCCAGGCCTGTCTGAAGTTTGCCAATGTCCATCTGAATGATCCAGAGGAGGAAGGGGAGAAGGTCATGTGGTCTGATGAGACAAAAATACAGCTTTTTGGTCTAAACTCCACTCGCCGTGTTTGGAGGAAGAAGAAGGATGAGTACAACCCCAAGAACACCATCCCCAACCGTGAAGCATGGAGGTGGAAACATCATTCTTTGGGGATGCTTTTCTGCAAAGGGGACAGGACGACTGCACCGTATTGAGGGGAGGATGGATGGGGCCATGTATCGCGAGATCTTGGCCAACAACCTCCTTCCCTCAGAAAGAGCACTGAAGATGGGTCGTGGCTGGGTCTTCCAGCATGACAACGACCCGAAACACACAGCCAGGGCAACTAAGGAGTGGCTCCGTAAGAAGCATCTCAAGGTCCTGGAGTGGCCTAGCCAGTCTCCAGACCTGAACCCAATAGAAAATCTTTGGAGGGAGCTGAAAGTTCGTATTGCCCAGCAACAGCCCCGAAACCTGAAGGATCTGGAGAAGGTCTGTATGGAGGAGTGGGCGAAATCTACAGGAAACGTATGATCTCTGTAATTGCAAACAAACGTTTCTGTACCAAATATTAAGTTATGCTTTTCTGATGTATCAAATACTTATGTCATGCAATAAAATGCAAATGAATTACTGAAAAATCATACAATGTGATTTTCTGGATTTTTTTGTTTTAGATTCCGTCACTCAAAGTTGAAGAGTACCTATGATAAAAATGACAGATTTCTACATGCTTTGTGAGTGGGAAAACCTGCAAAATTGCCAGTGTATAAAATACTTGTTCTCCCCACTGTATATAGAAATTAAATATATGTGTGTGCTGTAGAGTGGTTAAAAAAATGAAATTGGAATCGGCCAAACTCAATGCAAACTCTAGGTCAAACTCAATGCAAAATCGGAATCGGCCTAGAAAATTGTAATCGGTGCATCTCTATAATCTTTCTGATTGGCTGGTATCAAACATTATCACATAATCTGATGTTCACCTAGATGTTTTATTTATTTATTTCTACATTTACCATATAGTATTGTCGATGGGTTCAATAACACATCCTGCAAAAGGGGGGCCTTGGCCAGAACCTAGTGGTATTTGGGTGGCCTTGTCATTTGGAAAGTTTGGGAACCCCTGCTTTAAGATATTTTAACTGCGCTTATTTCCGTCATTGGTATAAGTTGTAGTGGGTGGTAATAGACAAGAAATTTACAGTTTTCGACCATCTTGCTGACAACGTTTCTTTAGTCATTCGGCTGTCTCGCAGCCTGAACCCCTGCAGGAAATCCAACTATAAACAGATTTTAATGGTGATTGAATGAGGTTCAAATGAGCTGTTGTCACACAGAGGTGGTAAAGGATCAAAGGATCACTTGTAAGGTTTTTCTCCAGTGTGGATCCTCTCATGTCTTTTCCGGACTGCTGACAGACTGAATCTCTTGTCACAGTGTGAACACTTGTAAGGTTTTTCTCCAGTGTGAATTCTCTGGTGACGTTTTAAACAGTTTGCTGTAGTAAAAGTCTTCTCACACTCAAAGCACATGTACTCTCTCACACCAGTGTGAGTTTTCTCATGTCTATGTAAATTGTGCAGCAGTGAAAAACTCTTTCCACACACAGAACATGAATGTGGCTTCTCCTTCGTATGAACTGCCAGGTGTTTCTTCAGGTTTGATGCACAAATAAATGTTTTGCTACATTGATTACATGAGAACGGCTTAACTCCGGTGTGGATCATCATGTGAACATTAAGGTTTGCTGATTGACTGAAACTCTTCCCGCATTGATCACATGAGAACGGCTTCTCTCCGGTGTGGATCCTCGTGTGAACATCAAGAGAATGTTTGTATGTAAAAATTTTTCCACATTGATGGCATACATGCGGCTTCTCTCCTGTGTGGATCCTCTCATGTTTTTTCAGAGATAATGACTGACTAAATCTCTTGTCACAGTCTGAACACTTGTAAGGTTTTTCTCCAGTGTGAATTCTCTGGTGCTGTTTTAAATTGTACGCTGTAGTAAAAGTCTTCTCACACTCAAAGCACATGTACTCTCTTACACCAGTGTGAATTTTCTCATGTCCATGTAAATATTGCAGCAGTGAAAAACTCTTTCCACACACAGAACATGAATGTGGCTTCTCCTTCGTATGAACTGCCAGGTGTGTCTTCAGGTGTGATGCACAGAGAAATGTTTTGCCACATTGATCACATGTGAACGTCTTCTCTCCAGTGTGGATTCTCATGTGAACATTAAGGGATGCTGATTGACTGAAACTCTTCCCGCACTGATCACATGAGAACGGCTTCTCTCCAGTGTGGATCCTCATGTGTCGATTACGATTTGTTATGTGTGTGAAATGATTTCCACATTGATCACATGAGAATAGCTTCTCTCCAGTGTGGATCCTCATGTGAATCTGAAGACTTTGTTTTCTTGTGAAACTGTTTCCACACTGAGTGCAGATGAAAGATTTCTTGGCTCTTCTTTTCTTTAAAAATGTCTTTTTAGTCTTTGAGCGACTTTGAGGTTGGACATGATGTTCCTCCTCCACTTCACTCAGTTCTTCACTCTCCTCCTTCACTTCACTCAGTTCTTCACTCTCCTCGCTCTCTTCCATCAGGTCTGACATGAAATAAACAAATATTACATTTAATTTTCAGTACATCAAAATAATTCAAAGAGAGAAATATAAAGTGAAAGGACATGAAAGTGAGCCCTGATGTATTAGTAGAAAGTAGACAACTGTTATAAATTATTGTGATAATTTGATGCCTTTTTATAAATGTAATTATTATGATAAAATTATCATTAAATTGATTATATGTTCTTGAAACTTTCAATGAATGAGGTTTAATTTATCTTCCAATTATTATTTTTAAAACATTGTAGGCACGAATCCCATGTTTCTTTAGCAAGAACTATTAAATGTATTTTATCAATGACAATTATCTAACATGATATTAACATTAAAATATACAATACTTCCATGTTTTGACACCAACTTTGAGATTGATATTTATTTTACTAAAAACGTTTTAATTATTAATGGCCGTTCACACTAGACTTTTCCTTGCACTGACTTCCATTCATGCGCATGTGAAAGTGGGACACCAGAAACACGAGCTCAAGTGAATTACCCTGAGAGAAATAAGACAAGCGTTTAGCATTCAAGTGGAGTGGATTGTTTATTTTTTAATTTTGAATGATTATTATTTGTTATATGTTATACATATGTTTGTAAAAAAGCTGGCGCAGAATGTGACGTCATTTCACGGCCGGTGCATCGTCTGTAGAAATTTCACATGCTCAAAGTGTAGAGTGGCCGTGGCTTTAACTATTTTTAAAATAACATTTTTTTATTATCTTTATCTGTGTCCTACATGTTTCACTCAACCCTGTTACACATGATTTTCCTACTTTTAAAAACAGAGCATTTCTTAATAGTGATGGGAAGTCCGGTTCTTTTCTGCGAACCGGTTCTTTCGGACAGTTCGTTTCAATGAACCGGTTCAAAAAACCGGTTCACCAGTTCTTTTACGTCATCACGTAATGACGTCAATTCTATCATCCCGGCGTATAAATATACATTCAAATAAAGGCATTTGTAATCATAACTTCAGTTAAATAACAGTACTCATCGTCATAATCATCTTGGATAGGTTTCTTACATTTACGTTTTTAAAATGAACCCTGTAGTAGGCCAAAGGCGATGCGCAAACGCGGATGTTTTACATGTCTTAAAGCAGGGCTCAGTAACTTCGGGATTTCTTCGCTGTATTCTCGCTTTTTGCTCGCAGGTTTCTCTCTAGAGCTCCCCCCACAGCTTCGGAATAGATATTTGACAACACTGTTGTAAAAACTCGTAGGCGATTCTCGGACACCAGAGGTTAGTAGATCAACGACATCAAAGCAGATGGGACATTCTTTAAAACGTCTTCTTCATTCGGGTTCGGACAGCGTGAGGGAGCGCAATAATGACAACATTTTAGCAGATTTCTTTTGGCCGTAAAGCAATTGTTTACATCGCGAGACCTGATTATCACGCGAGACTTCCTGACGCTACGGCCGGCGGCCGCCGGCTCAAAGTTGCAAGTGCATATTTTCCGCTCACGAGCACCAGGGGGCTGCGAAACGACCACCATTCAACCCGAAATAAGTAATATAACCATTCCAATGACTCCGAAGCTGTTCAGTTAAGGTAAAAAAGTTACTTAGTTCACCTTTAAAGTGAATAAACTGGTCTTCATCATTTTTATTTTATTTGCAATTAAATAAACTTACATTTCGCCGAATTCGGCCCCTCATTCAAGTCCTTGGTTCACCCGTGCTCATGTATCAGCACAGCACACAGACAGTAAACACAGCATCAGTTGGCCAAAAGAAAGTTCGGTTCAGAGACGGTGCGATCACGCATGCGCAGTCTCTCTCCAGCTCATCGGTTCTCCGTATCGAACGCGTCCGAAAGAAACAGTTCTCGGTTCTGTACTGGTGATCCGAGAACTGCTGCAACAACCAGTTCTTGACTCGAGAACCGTAGCATATGCCTGTGTGTGAGCTGAGAACTACTGAAACCTTACTAAGCTAAATCAGTCGACAAAACTAAAAACTCGATGCATGTCTCCAGTATGTTTAATACGTTATGTTTTGATTAACACATTATATTTGCACCCTTTAAAACCTTGGAAAGAGTTTAGGCTACATCAAAAACGTATATCACCTTACTTAGAAATTAAATTATCTGTTCCTGAAAATAATGTTTTAGCATAATAATAAATGTTTAGTTTTTATAATCCATTCATTGTTTCCAATCTTTAAAATAATACAGTGAAAAGGCAGTAGCCTATGTGATAAACATGTTTCTAACATGTTTTATTTTGTTACACTTATTGATGTTCAATAAAATACTTAAGAAACATGCATTTCGTCCCTCTGAAAGAATTGCACGTATGCTCAGCTCATCAGCTCATCGGTTCTCCGTATCGAACGCGTCCGAAAGAAACAGTTCACAGTTCTGTACTGGTGGTCCGAGAACCGCTGTACCTGTACGTTCGGCAGTGCGCGCATGCTCAGTATCAGCCTCTCGTGCTCATCACTTCTCTCAGCACAACATGTCTCAGTTCAGTGAACTGTTGGATTTACTGGAGTAACATATATGCCTACTCCGGGATTTTGGTTTATTTTGAGTCGAAGGGACTGTCAGGACTCAGGCATGTCCGAAAGTGAGTAACTTAACTTGTGGATCAGCGAACGGTTTCGAACGATTCAGTGCGATTTAGTGTACTGGTTCGACCAGTTCACTAAAAAGAACCGGTTCAAAAGAACGATTCGTTCACGAACCGGCCAATGCGGCCATCACTATTTCTTAAAACTGTGACACACACGAAGTGACATCATCTGGGCTCTTTCTACTGCATGATGGGAAGACAAGAAAATAATCTCAATCCACTGTCTTTTTACACAAACTGTAGCATTGACTGTATTCATCAACCCTGTTACCAAAGCTACTGTAAGACGATTTCTATAATTATGAATAACTTACAAAAACTTGACAAATACAACTTTATCAGTAAATTGGTGTTTACTGACTATTCTTAAAAAAAAAAAAAAATTGTAAACTGTTGAAAATGACAAAAATTCTGGTAACGTTGTTGCAAATTGTAAAATAAAACAGTTAAAATAGTATTTAGCCTGATCTGATATTGACAATCAATATAAAAATGTCCCAAATCTCCTTTTACTGACCATTTGTTGAAGAAAACCCAGAACATTCTGTACCGTTTCATAGTTTAACTGTTTATCTAAATGTGATGAAGTGCTTGAATGTTTCTAACATGAATGTTCTTCAGCATCATGAATGAAGAATAAACACCAACCTCTTTGTTCTTCAGGATCTTCAGTGTGTTTCATTCTGCAGGGTTCTGGATCACTCATGTTCTCACTGTCCTCTTTAATAAACCTCTTTAATTTAACTGCAGATTTCAGCTCTTCCTGATGCTTTCATGCTCTTCTTCACTTGTAGCTGATAAGAATTTACAGCATTTATTGCTGAATTTCTGTGGGAGGAGCTTCACTGATGATGTGATTGCAGTGGAAGGAGCTTCACCCGATGATGTGCAGGAGTGGAAAAAAAGATATTTTGTGGAAAAAAAAGATATTCTTATTAAATAACATTTGAAAAACCTGTATAAACGGAACACCAAATAACATTATTAACTATGCAAATTATTAACTATGCAAATTATTATCCCTTTTTCAGAGGAAACTCGCGCTGCATCGATGACACTTTGGGAACACCCCCGCGTGATTACGTCTGAAGCACATATATCAACTAGTCCAATGGAAATAATGAACGTCACGGACGGGTGACGTCATGACCAGGAAAGGATAATAAGCACATCCGGTGCAACCGGCGCTAGCTTTTGTGCCTCAGCAAAGCGCTCTGTGTCAAAACTGTCTATTATATTTATTGTTTGTCTGTCACATCATTATCTAAAGTATGGCAAAACAGTTATTCAAGTCATGTGCTTCTCCTTGCCCTCGTTTCCTTACGGGTGGGGATACACGTGATTTTTGTGTAATCTGTTTGGGAGTGGAGCATGCTATGTCAGCCTTTGAGGGAGCTGACTGTCAGCATTGTGAGCAGCTACGGCCCCGCATGCTCCGATCCCTCCTGTCATTATTTGATGAAAGTGGCCAGGCTGCCAAACCTCAGGGTGTGGGACCCGCTGCTGCTAAGGCAGCACGGAGATCGCATACCTGGGGTTCGCAAATGGATCTCTGGGCGGGGTTGGAGACGGGCCCTGCATTATCTCCTCCCTTATCCGTGGGATCCATTGCTCTTTTGCCTGTGTCGGAAGCTCATCCTGCAGCTCCTTCCACCCGGGGAGAGAGCCCAATGCTTCGGTGATCTAGCTCTGAGGAGGCAGATGTACTGAGCATTGGAGATAGTGACTCAAACATTAGGGAAGAGGATTCGCCATCTCTTTCCGCAGCATATAAGGAGCTTGTGGAGGTGATAACTCATGCTGTACATAAATTAAAAATTGAGTGGCCAGCCAAGAAAAAAGGTGCTCGTCCCAAAAGCAAGTTAGACGAGCACTTTTTATCTTCTAATTTATCATCTCCATCACAGGGCCTTCCATTTTTTCCCAATCTACATAGTGAGCTATGTAGATCGTGGAATAAACCATATTGTTCCCTTCTCTTCAGTCCCCAGGTGCATACATAATCAGACATAAGGGGAATGAGGGAACATGGTTATGGGTTGATGCCCCGGGCTGAGCAGAAGCTCCCGAGCTATCTGTCTCCTGGTTAAGCATTGTCCCTGAAGGCTCCTGTGCTGCCCACTAAACCTTTAAAAACTACATCTAATTTAGTGGGCAAAGCTTATACTGCAGCAGGTCAAGATGACTTCACACTATGGCAGTGCTTCAGGCTTATCAGGCAGACCTGTTGGGGGATCTGGATAATAGTGAGGGAGTGGGTCCGACGAAATTCGAGAACTTCGGCGGGCCACAGATCTGTCTCTCAGGGCTAGGAAGGAGACCGCTCATGGGTGGTCTATGGCAGCCCTTGTAGCTACTGAGAGACACCTCTGGTTAAATTTAGCAGAAATAAAAGAGAAAGATCTCCTATTTCTCCTCCTAAAGGAAGATGCTCCTATTTCTCCTTCTGGTCTCTTTGACAACTCAGTCAACACAGTTGTTGAAAGATTTCAAGACACCAAAAAACAATCAGAGGCTTTCAAGAAATTTCTCCCGCGCCGGGTCCAGCCCCCTGGGGATGCTGGGAGTAAGCATCCCTAGCCGATATCCTCATAACAAAAAGAGAGTCATGGCGGCCGAGCCGACACTCTCAGCCGAAGTCTTCTAAGCCAAAGCCGGATTTGAGGACCGTTGTTATGGCTAAGAAGGCTTCGGCTCAGAAGCGGTCCTGACGCCACGTGCGTTAGACCATTGAGGACAGCCCCAACCGGGGTGGAGCGGTGTTCACCTCAGTATATGGTGCCCGTTCCATTTCGGGGACCTCAGGGGACTGTTCTGCCAACCCCGCCACCATTGATGCCTCGGGGAGCAGCAGTCTACAGCTTTTGGCTCAGGGTCAACTCGACGCTGCGTCAGACTCGATCCCTCTGAGGGGGGTTCAAAAACAGTCAGTTCGGTTGTTTCCTGCCAGTATGCCTCAGCTGTGCATACTCATATTCACCGAAATGGCTGTTACAGTAACACCAGAGGCCAGTCTCGAGAGACTGGTACCCTTAGTAGATTTTCTGACAGAGTGGAAGTATCTGCTGAATATATCTCCTTGGTTCCTGCTGATAATAGGGAATGGTTACAGAATCCAATTTGGTTCTCCTCCACCTTGGTGCTACCCACGTTAGTACATCCCGAGCAGGCTCTAGTAATGGTGCAAGAAGTAGAGTCTCTATCAACGAATGGAGCAATAGAGCAGGTGTACTCGCCCAATAGAGAATCAGGGTTTTACAGCAACTACTTCATTGTTACGAAAAAGGATTGGGGGGGTTGCGTCCAATTTTAGATCTTCATCTGTTGAATCGCGCAGTCGAGAAACTCAGGTTCAAGATGCTCACACTCAAACAGATCGTGACTCAAATCAGATCTGAGGACTGTTTTGTCAAGATAGATCTAAAAGACGCTTACTTCCATGTCTCCATCCTCTCTCCAATACCGGGTGCTTTCGTTTAGAAGAGTGTGCTTTCTCCACTATAGAGAACCACTTTCCTTGGTGTGGTATGGGATTCAGTCACGATGCGAGCCACACTATTGCCTGTTCGTGTAGCTACTATCCTCACAGCCACAAAAGAGTTGAAACTAGGCCAGTCACACACTGTGAAACAATTTGAGAGACTGTTGGGCCTACTGTACATGAGACCCTTGCAGTGGTGGCTCAGGACCAAAGAGTTCTCCCTGAGGGGAAACCCATTTCGTATGATCAAAATCACGTGGCACATAATGGCAGTCTTCAATGCATTGAGACATTTCCTCCCAGACCTGAGGGGCCATAATGTGCTTGTCCGTATAGACAACACATTGGTGGTCTCTTACATAAATCGTCAGGGGGGTCTGCATTCGCGTACATTCTGCAAACTGGCACACCAGATCCTCCTGTGGTCCTTAGGGAAAATACTCTCTCTGAGGGCAGTGTATCAGGGGGGCAAAATATAGGAGCAGACACCCTGTCGAGGCAGGGGCTGAGGCCAGGGGACTGGAGACTCCACACCAAGGCGGTGGAGCAAATATGGGAATTTTACGGCCATGCAGAAGTGGATTTGTTTGCGTCTCAATATACAACGCTTTGTCCACTATGGTTTTCCCTCACTCACCAAGCCCCCTGGGGCTAGATGCTATGGTGCAGACGTGGCCGAGGCTACATCTGTACGCATTTCCCCCTGTTGCTCTGCTCCCAGGAGTTCTGGAGAGAGTACGCCAGGACAGAATAAGTCTACTGCAAGTAGCACCCTGCTGGCCGAGACGAAATTGGTTTGCAGACCCAATTCATCTCCTCGATGTCCCTCCCTTGGAGATCCCGATCAGGAGAGATCTTCTGTCTCAGGCAGGGGGCACAATATTTCACCCCCGGCCAGATATTTGGAAACTATGGGTTTGGCCTCTGAGGGGGCACAACTCATAGCGATTGGTCTCTCAACTGAGGTTGTTGAGACCATCCTAAGCTCCAGAGCTCCAGCTATGAGGAAATTATATGCACTAAAGTGGAGAGTTTTTACTTCCTGGTGCCACCAGCATCAGAGGGATCCAGTTAACTGTTCTGTAAACACAGTACTTGAGTTTCTGCAAGATCGCTTTGCATCAGGTTTATGTCCTTCCACCTTAAAGGTCTACGTGGTGGCCATTGCGGCTTTTTCACGCCCCGGTGGGTGGTACATCTTTGGGTCAAGACCCCCTGGTCATACGTTTCCTTTGTGGCACCTTAAGGCTGAGGCCAGCAACTCGCACTAGGGTGCCGGCTTGGGACCTGGCAATAGTTTTGGAAGGCCTGTCAGGGACTCCATTCAAGCCCCTAGATTCAGTCTCAGAAAAATTTCTGACTTTCAAGACCATCTTTCTTTTAGCTATTTCGTCCCTCAAAAGAGTAGGAGACCTTCAGGCCCTTTTGGTTTCTCCCACCTGCCTTGAGTTTGCACCCAGGATGGTCAAGGAATTCTTATACCCTAAGAAGGGATACGTCCCTAAGGCTGGGGCGCTGTAAAGGGGGGGTAAACGATGACGATTCTCGGGGCCCATGACTAAGAGGGGGCCCAGAGAAGCCCCCAATAAAATTGTGGTGCTAAAAAAAAATATTTGATAGTAAAAATTATTAACTTTAAATTATTCTATTTGCTTTCCTGGTGTCAAAAAAATGTATTTGTTTAGGAAACACAAACGTCCGTGGGCCCCTCTCCCCCTCTCGATTATCATAAAATGGTTCAATCCGCCCAAATTGTATCCAGGCAACACAAACAGCTTGACTTCACTTATAGCGCCGGTGTGATGAAGTATCATATAACCGAACGGTTCGTTGGACTATTTTTCCTGCCGACCAAAATTTCATTATTTCAAATGTAGGCGCGTTGCGCGTGGCAACTGGCAAGCGCGCTCATAATGTAAGAGACGCCGGCGCGACCACAACATTGTCCAACATCGAATGTGCAAACGTAGCCTAATGTAAGCGGAACGAAGCTGGGCTACTCGTTATTGTGTGGTTGACCGCTTATCAGTTTGGACCAGTGCAGCGCGAGCGATCTTGATCAAGCGACACTGTTACACAGCGGGAATAAGAGATCCAGTAAAGAAATCATTTGAATTCGCCACAGAAGTAATAACATCGCTGTGAGATCTAGTGAGAAACATTCACATTTCTCCGTTATTAACGGATCAAACAGCGCTGACGTGGAAACCAGGAAGAAACATTGTGCCATGAATGAACTATCCAGAGTCCACAGATCAGCAACATTCACCATGGATTTACTGTAGTAACACTAACTGCAACCATGGAAGTTTGTCAGAAATAGTAGGCTATAATGCCTTTAAGTAACATTACGTCGGTTTTATTTTGACATTATGAATACAATTGCTGCCCTCAAATGTTAATCTGAACTAAAAATAGACCTTTGTTTATAACTACTAACGTTACAATATTAGGTTACATTTAATTTTTTCCAAGGAGCGGTTTTGTTTATGCTCCTAAGAAGAGTCTATTATAGCTCCATCATTGGTCAAAGTGTGTTAGTTTTAATAAATAAAATAATAATAATAATAAAAAAATTCTCTGGCATTTATTTCTTTTTGCTGTATCGAAAACGTACCAAACCGTGACACAAGTATATCGTATTGAACCGAACCGTGAATTTTGTGAACCGTTACACCCCTACTATCTATACCTCTCTTACCTATCTGTCTACCCCTCTGAAGCAATGGTTGAAGCAATTTGAATGCTGAGAAACTTTACTAAGACGATTTGAAAATTAGTTTATCTGTTTATTGTTATGAATGTTTGATATTTACCAAAAACATCACTTTGCAGTGTGTTGTTGAATGAGTTTTTGTATAATAAATGTATTTTTAATTAAAACATTTGTTAGTAATAGTCATTATTGGGATTTGATCTGGTGTTTTACGACTGCATAATGGGTGCGATGTAGGTCTTAATTTTCATTAAAGTGGTCTTAAAAAGGTCTTAAAAAAGTCTTAAATTTGGGGTGATCAAACCTGGGGAAACCCTGGAAAGAGGCAAAGGGTCGACAGTATGTTACCCAATATTTCACAAGAAAAGGTGGGTTTGTAAGTAGGCCTAAATTGTTAGTGGACCGCCCGTGACAATGGTCGTAGCCTACGGCACTTTTCTGTGCATACGCACGCTTTGTACATGAGGCCCCAGGTCTCTACGGTAGCATTTTTCGACAAGTTAGCACGTTTCGATAGAGCAGGGTGCAGCGGGTGCACGGTTTTGCCTCACATACATACAAATATAAATATATGTGAATACACTATATGACACATGTACAGCTATGAACAGTATATACATTATACAGTACTTAAGTAGTGCAGTATTAAAGAGGACAAATTACGGGTGTGGAAATTGTCTGATTGACTTAAATATATGAGAATGATAGTCAAAATACCATAAACCATGATTTTATGTAAATTAATATGAAAAAAGTCTCAGCTGTGTTGGGGGCCCTGTCAAGATTCTCTCTTGCCTATGAATCCTCTGGCCAGCCGTGCCCTTTGGTGGTCAGAGCTCATTCTACTAGGAGTATGGCGGCTTCTAAAGCCTTATCAGGGGTTTCCCTTAAAGAGGTTTGTGATGCGGCGGGTTGGTTCTCGCCTCTCACATTTGTGAGATTTTATAGCCTGGACACTGCCCCAGGGTCTCAGGTGCTTCTTACATAGTTTGCCAACAGTTTTACATACAGGCAATTGTAAGTATGGCATATTGGGTATTCTTGATCCCAAAGCGTCATTGACGCAGCACGAGTTCCCTCGAAAGGGAATGTCACAGGTTACGACTGTAACCCTATTTCCCTGAGAAGGGAACGAGACGCTGCACCCTGCCAAACTTCCTACATCCCTGTGATCAACTTTGCTTCAGCTCTCGAAGCTAGCGCCGGTTGCACAGAATGTGCTTTTATCCTTTCCTGTTTATGATGTCACCCGCCCGTGACGTTCGTTCTTTCCAATGAACTAGTTGACATACGTGCTTCAGACGTAATAAACGCAGGGGCGTTCCCAAAGCATCAACGCAGCGTCTCAGTCGTAACCTGAGACATTTTCTTTGTAACAAAATACTGTTGAAAAACAAACAGAACTAAACTACATTGTGGAGATGATTCAAGCATTAGGGGTGGGAATCTCTAGGCACCTCACGATTCGATTACGATTCAGAGGGCTGCAATGCGATGATAAAACGGTTATCGATAGGGCTGGGCGATTTGGCCTAAAATCAAAATCTCGATTAATTGAACATTTTAACTCGATTACGATTAATGAACGATTTTTTTTTTTTTTTTTTTTTTTTTTTTTTGCCCTCATGGTTCACTGACAAGTTTTTTACAGTAAATATGCTCACATATTACAAGTGAGAGATTTTTGAATGAAGGGTGCATTACTTGATTTTAAAATAATTGAAGGAAACACACACTATCTACTATCTATGATTATTTATTGAACATCAATGTTAAACAACTTAAATTAAAGCACACATTGCCTAAAACGAACAGTCAATTTGTTCTTATAAAAAAGTAAAAATAAATAACTTGCACTTTTGGAAACAAAATAAAAAAGTGCAAGTTATTTATTTTTACTTTTTTATAAGAACAAATTGACTGTTCGTTTTAGGCAATGTGTGCAATAATTTAAGTAATTAATATGCTTGTGTTAAAGACATCTGCTTTGCGGAGGCACTTGTTGCTGGGCGCTTGTCAGTCTCTTTTTGATTTTTTTGAGCCATGCACTGTTCATATTCAGTAACGTGATTGTGCTCCAAGTGTTGAAACAAATTGGTGGTGTTACCTTTGGACGTCGAAACTGTTTTTCTACAGTGTCTACATCTGACTTCATTTTGTTCGATGTCATCCTTACTGAAGCCAAAATGTGTCCAAATGACAGAGACTGCGTTTTTCTTTGGTACAAGCTGCTCTTGTTGCTCAGTTGTCTCAGTGATTAAGCTCTCCATGCTCGACATGTCGGCGGAATAACGTACTGTAAGGGAGCGGGGTCACGTGACTCCACACGCGGTAGTGTTTTAAAGGGAAAGTAATCGAAATAATCGACCTGGGAAAATTTGATCGATTATAGGTTCTGAATGTCGATTTCGATTACTTTTCGATTAATCGCCCAGCCCTAGTTATCGATGCATCTTTTTTTAAATACAGATTTTATTTTTTCCACTGTGTGACTACATGGTACTTTTAAAGCAAAGTATAATGATCCATAATGAATTTACTTCCAATATATTTTATTAATTAAACAAATGGAAGTGATTTGGCAATAAATGTAGCGATAGAGTTTGTAATTCGCTTTTCTTTTTCCGAGTTGGGTGGAAGCTTTTAAGGTTGTCCTGGTTTCCACGTCAGCACTGTTTGATATGACGTGTGGTTTATAACAGAATTCTGCGCCGAATTTGAATGCTTCCAATTAGATCTCGCTGCGATGTTATTAATTCTGCGGTGAATTCAAACGCTTTCTCACTGGATCTCCCAGCGCTGTGTAATAACAGTGTCTTGTGATTGAGATCGGCCCACGGATAAACCTGTTCTGAGCTCAACTCAAACGAATAGCGCAAAAAAAAAATCCAGATTAGTGCAGTTTCGTCTCACTTTTGTTTTGTTTGATGTTTCTCGTATGTAACAGAAGATTGTAATCCAGAGGGTGCCAGTCCGATTCCACATCTCAAGCGCAGGCATTCCGCTTGCCACAAACAACCGGCAAAAGTAATGATTAGTGTTGTCAAAAGACCCGGTACTTCGGTACCAAGTCGGTACTAAAAAAATGTAACGTCACGGTACCAAGTTTTCTTAAGTACCAGTAGTACAGAGGACCCGTTCAAACCCAGTTCCTTGATGCGCATGCATGCACTGAGCGGGTGCAGTTGCGCGTCCTCTTTATTAAAGCGCTGAGACATGACAACCGGCGGTGCAGCTGATGTGGTAAATCCACTTGTCGATAAAAAAGGAGTAAAGAGCCGTGTGTGGAAATATTCCGGATTTGCGGCTGATTACGAGGGGAACATCATTGGTAATCAAAAACCCATTTGCAAATGATGTCATCGAAGTTCTCTTTCAAAAGGAGAAAACAAATCTAACTTAATAAAACACCTCAAAGACCGACACCTGGATCTGATGAAAGAGTTCAAGCAGATAAGTTTCAAACTAATTTCAGATTTAGAGCTTCTGTTATGAATTATATATCATATTTTAATTTGAATGTCGGAATCAGTCGGGTAGAAATAAACAGCCGTTTGTGTAGCGCTAATATAATAAGTGTTAGAATTAGGGCCTGTTCACATATATCGCGTCTTTTGCGTGCTCAAGTTCGTTATTTCAAATGTAGGCGTGCGGTATGCGTGCTCATAATGGATGCGACGCGCTCGTTTTTTCCAAGCGCGTTCGCGCCGCATCGAGATAAAAACACTCTCAACTTTTCAGAATGCCACAAGCGCACCGTAGGTCACGTGGTGGAAATCCATTGCTGAAATTTCCTTGTTGTAACGGGGAGCGCAGCTGATGGTTGCGCAACCGCCCTAGCGCTTTGGAAAAAGGAGAACGCGGCGCGCCTAGTGTTTTCTACGCGGTTTTAGGCGCGATATGTGAACGGCGCCTTAAAGGTGCTCTAAGCGATGCCGGGAGTCATAACTTCTTGTTGACATTCGAATTGTTGTCAAACAAAACGGAGGCTAGCTAGACCCTCCCTCCTCCTCATCCCGTCTCCTCCCTCCTCCCCTCCCTTCCGGCATAAAGGAAAGTCAAAGTAGTCACTAGTACAAACAAAATTAAGTTTTACTGATACTTCATTCAATGTGTAATGTCGCCAAGTTGGATAAAGGGTTTTATATATTGCAGAAAAAGATAAACATTATCTTAAAATCGTTTCGCCACCTGAGGTTACTACGTTATAGCTCCCATACAAGGACACAATAATAACAAGATAACGTTAGCTTCGCGTTTCCCAGTGAGCATAAACAACGGCGGCGTCGTAAACAAATTTAGTCAAAGTTGTCAATAGCCTATAAATGAACATTCAAATTCATAACAAACAGTGGATGAAAACAATCATTCACACAAATTGTCGCCCGCCTACTGTGAATTTGCTTGATCATTTACAACAGAGATTGATCGCTGCTAGAAACATATATGTTGTATTCACCAAAGTTAACGCTGACTGCATAGATCTAGCTAATTACATCCTTGTGTTGGTTTAGCGAACATGAGCGTCAGTTTAGAAAGAAAGATGGATTTACCTGTTCTGCAAAAACAGAGCATCTGAATGTCGGATCGGAAGCCCTTCTGCCGGCGGAGTTCTCGCCACCTTTAAAAGGTTTGTCAGATGTAAATTCGGTATTTCGCGCGTTCCTTATCCTTGTCCCTCTTCTTTGCAATTTGTTCATCGGAACGTCGTCTCTTATTTGGTCGTGTTTCGGCCATAATTCAAACTTCCCTCTTCATGCTTTTCTCTCCTCCACACGCTCCACACCCACTTCATGTACACGCGCACTAAACCCCACCTTCCAATACTTCTTGTCGGTGATTGGCTGGAGCACTGTTTGTTGTGTTTCATGGTGCGGGTGAGCCCAGTTTGTTTTTCTTGCTGTTTGTGGAGCCTGTGGTGTCTACAGAGACCGCGTTTTTTTACAGTGTGTTCAGGGGACAGGCAGCTAGCGGATAGTGAGGAGATGTTTGCTGTATGTGACAAAAAATGTTTTGGCCTAAAAAACGCGTGACATGACTTAGAGCACCTTTAAGATTCTTTATTAACTATTTAAATCTCCTATACATTTAATTAGGGTAAAAACAAACAAACAGGACGACATAAAGGAAAACCTTGAAACACAATTTTAAACAAGTATAAAGAATGGCATTGTTTAACTTTATTAATAAAAATAGTGTGTTGTTCAGCTAGCATGTTTTTGTGTTTTGCTTTGGTACCGAGAACCATGAATTTTTACTGGTAAATTTAGTCTAAATTAAACTTTGGTTTGGTACCGAAATTGGTACCGAGAACCGTGGATTTTCACTGGTATCGGTACCGAATACTGAAATTTTGGTACCGTGACAACACTAGTAATGATTATGCATGAGACATTTTAATTGTTTATTAATAAACTAGTGATTTCTGTCAGTGTCGGCTGCAAACAAAGTTGGTGATGCTGACTCGCCATCCTCGCAGTACTTAGTGAACCCGCCTATAGAGAGAAATGCACACTTCATACGAATAGCCTATATAAGCAGAGAGTAGCCCAGTTCTTTTCGTTTTGAATTGTTTTGTTTAAAAGTAGACATTTCAAGCTTTCTATATACATTTCTCAGGTCTGTGAGGCAAATATAGCCTATACGCTGAGTTTCTGTTCATTTATGAGGCGAGCTCCAGTTCACGCGACTGCGCCTCCGTGTCCTGATTATATTGTCTGCTATATTTGGGTCAATGACGTGACGCCCCCTTTTTCTGTCCGGGTTAATTTTATTTTGCAGAAAAAAATAAAAAATACATAAATTTCTCATCTACTTGTTATACCTTCTTCACCTACTAAACCACTCTAACTTCTCCAAATTTTTAAGTTTTTTATCATTTTTCTGCTATCCGAAGTGCCAAAACATCATATGGGGCGACCGTCTAGCCTTGACTTTTGTTAGGACAACTGGTTTAAAAACAGTTTAAATCAACTTAAATATATCCCTTTTCCTAGTTGGCATAATTTCAAACATGTTTTACATCCATTGACAAAACTATAAAGCATTTGCACATATATTTCTATCATGATATACAAACGAATGTTGTCCGAATTAAGTTGATTCTATCCATATCATCCGGGGCGACCATCAACAAACCACAATTTTGGGACCTTTATTTTGAAAAACATCTCAAGGATGGGATATTGCATCAGCCAGACACAAGTGAAGACCCCCTGGAAACAACTGTAAGGTAAATCAGTCTCTCTCATATAGTAAGAAAAAGCTGTTTTTTAACTGCTGTAATGTCGTAGTCACTTTTGGTCATTATGTGGGGCGACCACCCCAAAACTGTGAATTATAATTTTTTCCCACAAATCTATATTTTGATGATAAATTTGATAGTGCTTTGTCACTAGAAGAAGCTAGTTTGGTTTCTGGGGCTAACTGTTAGCCTGTTATACTTGAGTGAACTTGAAAACATCATATGGGGCGACCGAGTATCATGTGGGGCGACCACTGCTGAGTGTTTTAAATGATAGATATATGTCCTATATTTGTAGTTTTAATTTTGTAAATTTGTAGAGTTAATTGTTTAAGCATAATTATTTGTATATTTTATCTTTTTTTTTTAATTCAGCCATTTTCCATTCCTTTTATAGGGATAAACATTTATTTTTTGTTGTAGTACAATCCTACAGGAAAATAAAAAAAAAAAAAAAAAAAAAAAAACAACACATTGACATTCTATTTATGTGACTATACATGTATTAGTCATTTAAAACAAGTTTTAACCTATTTTACCTATTTCCTAGATGGCACGATTAACAAGCAAAGAGAAGACTGCTCGTTATAGACAGAAAGTCAACTCCGACCCTGCAGCAAGAGCAGAGTATCTTGCAAGGAAAAGAGAGAGGTAAAGAAAAAAGAGCTTCTGTAGCAGTGAGCTAGAGTCACTAGAGCTACAGAAAGTAGGAGACCAGGGTAGATCAAATAAACAGTTTAGACTGTATGCTACAATGAGCTATTAAACATTGGTCACCGAAACAGCTGTTCTCTAAAGAGAGTAGGTTCAGGATAAGGAGGAAAGAGCACAGGTGTAGAATGTTTATCTTGTTGTTGATGAACAACTCTGTACACTATTGTTTCAGCTACCAAAAGAGAAAGCATGAGGGGAAGAATCCAAATGTGAAGTCAGATGAGTTATCAGAGAGGGAGAGGAATAATCTGAGAAACAAGTGGAAGGCTGCATCCAGAGGATACAGGGAGAGAAGAAAGATGGAGAAGGCAATGTTGGACCTGACACCTCAATCCATAGAGATCCAGCAGGTGTAGAAGGAGTGGAGGGGCAGCAAGAGAGTCCAGGGGGGTGTGTGGTGGTGGATGCTCCACCTCAAAATGAGGATTTCCATCCACAGATGTCCTCCACACCAGAGAGAAAAGATAGAGAAAAGAAAGCTGAGAAACGTTGTAAACGACTGCAGGCTGAGAAGCATGAATTAAGAAAGCTAAACATAAATCTGAGGAAACAACTTGCAAAGATGAGAAAAGAAAAGGAAAGGGCCAGAAAAGGTGAGACGAGGGCAAAAGAACGGTTAAGCCACAGTGAGAGGCTCAAGCCAAAAGGGGGGAAGAAACTGGCAAAAGAGAGAAAGCTGGCTGTTGTTAGTTTTCTGACTAGAGATGAGAATAGTCGACTTTTACCAGGGAAAAAAGATACCATCACAAAAAACAAAATAAAAGAACAGCGAAGAATTCTCACAAAGCCACTCACAGAGCTCCATGGGCTGTACAATAGTGAAATGAAGAAGAGCCTCCACCTATCTTACAGGCAGTTTGCTAGAAGACGCCCCTTCTATGTCACTGAGCCAAAAGCCAAGGATCGGGACACATGTGCATGCATGGACCACGAAAATGTCCACCTGCTGGCCAACAAGCTCTACAGCAGAGGGCTGTTGAAAACAAAAAGCATTTCTGAGCTGCTGGTTATGATAGTGTGTGATCCAAAAAATAAGGACTGTATGGACCGTGTTTGTGCCAAGTGCTGCTTTGAGGAGGTAGAATTCCCTGAGACAGAGAGCAGCTCAGAAGTCACCTGGGAGCAGTGGAAGAGGGTAACTTCCACAAATGGAGAGAGAATGTTTGGCAACAGGGTGAAACAGATCTGTAGTGGAACCATCAAGGACTTGATGGAGCTTTTCTCTCAGAAGTTAGAGTCCTTGGCGATACATCAGTTTAACTGGCTGCACCAGGCAGAGCAGTTCCGCTACCTTAAACAAAACATCACAGGGTGTGAAGCTGTTCTTCATGTTGACTTCTCAGAGAATTATGCATGTAAGCTGAACACAGAGGTTCAGGCATTTCACTTTGGAGGTAGCAGACAGCAAGCGACTATCCACACAGCAGTCCTGTACACTGTGCATGGAACAAAGTCCTATGCAACACTCTCTGACAGCCTGCGCCATGACGAGCGGGCGGTGTGGGCACATCTAGAGCCCATCTTAGGAGAGCTTCGTGAAACCTTCCCACAGATCACAACCCTCCACATTCAGAGTGATGGGCCGGTTACACAGTACCGGAATAAAAACAACTTCTACCTCCTCAGTACTGTCCCTTTCCTTTCTGGGTTCACTAAGGTGACCTGGAATTATTCAGAAAAGTCTCATGGGAAAGGGGCCCCAGATGGGATTGGTGGGGCAATAAAAAGAGAAGCAGATCGCTTTGTCCAAAGAGGTGGTGAACTTCAGACCACAGCAACTCTATGAGATGCTGAACACAAGATTAGGCTCAAGCATCACACACTATTGGGTAAACAGAGAAAGCATTGAAAAGTGTGATGAGCTAATTCCTGACAACTTGGAGGCTGTGAAGGGCACCTTTAAAATACACCAGGTTTGGTCTACCCAGCCTTCACAGATCACTCACAGGACTGTGTCATGCTTCTGTAGGAAAACAGAGAGGAGTCCATGCCCTTGTTACAAGCCCGTAACAGTAGACCTGAGAGTGAGACGCACTGTGTGCAACACTGAGAATCCCCCAAGCTCTCCTCCTCAACCACCTAGGGAACAAGAAAATCTACATCTTTGTGGCAAGTTTGTTATTGTCATTTATGATGAAAAGCCTTATGTTG
Source organism: Squalius cephalus (assembly GCF_949319135.1). Lineage (NCBI taxonomy): Eukaryota > Metazoa > Chordata > Actinopteri > Cypriniformes > Leuciscidae > Squalius > Squalius cephalus. Next base: position 4,050,731 of record NC_137122.1, read on the forward strand.
GTCAAGTGCTTGAGGTTGTGGGAGAAGAAGTGCAGGTCAATTGTATGCTACAATCTGGTGACAAAAACCTCTTCATGTGGCCACAAACTGTAGATTTAATTTTCTACTACAGAAAAGATGTGCATGCTGTGATCTCAGAGCCTGAGCCAGCAACATCACGCTTCTCAAAGCTGACTCTCCAAGATTGGGTGAAGTTCAGAAATGCCTCAGCTTAGATAAATGCAAGTCGTGTTCATAACTGCCTTATGTGGCTAAATGGGTCCAGAAAAAGAAACTTATTATTTGTGATATTTGAATGTTGAAAGGTTAATTGAGATGCAAGTAGTGTTCATCCCTGTCCAATGAATTAAAAAGGTTCCAAAAAAGAGATTCTTTACTCAGCTTCTTAAGTTCTTGAAGCATTTAATGTGTGTTGCAATACAAATGATATAATTTTAAATGTTAATGTCCTTCTGATTTGTTATATTTAAATGTTGAAATGTTATTTGAATAAAAAGAGTTAAATTTTCTTTCGTCTTGAACTCTTTTGTGTACATTTTAACTGAAATTTTTATACCTGTGGTTTTCTTATCATTTGGGGCGACCATATGTCATGTGGGGTAACCAACAAATGAATGAATAAATGAATAAATTCATAACCAAATATCCATCAGTTTAGCCTCAAATATTAATCAGTGGTATGCTATTGTTGAATGTGTAATATCTGTATAAATGCTAATTCAGTTTTTTTGCTTTTAAAGTAAAAATCAGTATTGTAACTGGATTATGAGGGAGACTCTGATATTATAGAATAAACTTGTGAAATAATGGTTTTCATAAAATGAAAGGGCACTAAAGTTTATCTTTCTTCATCAGTTTATCTACTTACTGATATGAGTTCAACTAGTCTTAATGATACATACAAATGTGAATTTTGAGATATATTACGGTCGCCCCAGATGACTTTTTTAAGGCTATGTATTATTAACTTAAGTGTAAAAAACACTAAAATGTCAATTTTTTTACTTTTCTTTATAAAGGCATGTGCACACTACATTCCAAATGTTTAGAAAATGGCCAAACATATCCATATTTTTGGTATTTTAAAATTGGCCTATTAAAAAGTCTTATCCGTCAATGACCCATTTGCTTCTTATTTATTAAATCAGCAATTGGTTGATGAAACATTGATTAAATTAAGATACAATTTATACAAAACGAAATTCACTTTAACGAAAGGCTTTCTACAAATCAAAACATAAGTGGTCAAAATCATGTCTGACCCACTCCATATGTCTCCCGATATATTGGGCATCTTATGATCCTATCTTACTCATCTCATACGGTTTCCGCTTTCATATAATCAACATGGATGAAATAAAAAAATAACATTATATTATTTAAACATAAATATGAAACGTATGTTTAAGTTTTGTTGTAATACCCAGCGATCTTCAAATATTATTTTTGCTTAAAATTACCATCCCTGATATGTATTTCAATGCTTTACGGGCTTTAGTGTGTTGTTTCTTTGACAAAATTGAAAAAGTCAATTACGAAATGGATGTTTGAGCCTCGTTTATTATTATTATTCTTTTTTTTAACTAGCACTATGAGCACCATTCTCTCTGGAAAATTGGATATTGTTGCACCCAATAGATTAAAAAAGTACAACAATACTATGCATGTTTTAAAGAGAGAAACCCGTAATTTAGAGCGTAAATGGAAACAAACTAATTTAGAGGTCTTTAGAATCGCTTGGAAAGACAGTTTGTCACGTTATAAAAAGGCCCTAAAAGTGGCCAGGGCTGAGCACCTCCGCAAACTAATAGAAAACAACCCAAACAATCCTAGGTTTTTATTTAACACCGTGGCTAGACTAACAAATAAACAGATGTCACCTGAACAAAATATTCCTTTACAGTTTAGCAGTAATGATTTCATGAAGTTCTTCACTGAGAAAATAGAAAACATCAGAACCACAATTGTAAACGTTCAATCCTCAATCGCGCCTTATAATTCAGCCTCAATTATCACCCCGCAAGAACAATTACAGTGCTTTACAACTATAGAACAAATAGAGTTAAATAAACGTATCACTTCATCTAAAACAACATGTTTATTAGATCCTATACCCACTAAACTACTGAAAGAAGTGTTAACGATAGTGGAAGAGCCTCTCCTCAATATTATTAACTCATCTTTATCTTTAGGTCATGTTCCAAGAACATTTAAACTGGCAGTTATAAAACCTCTCATTAAGAAACCACAATTAGACCCACATAATCTAGCAAATTATAGACCCATTTCAAATCTTCCTTTTATGTCTAAAATACTAGAAAAAGTTGTGTCTGCTCAACTGGGCTCTTTCTTGCAAGAAAATTACATCTATGAAAAGTTTCAGTCAGGATTCAGACCGCACCATAGCACTGAAACTGCGCTCGTTAAAATCACAAATGATTTACTTTTAGCTTCTGACCAAGGCTGTATCTCAATATTAGTTTTACTTGATCTTAGTGCTGCATTCGATACTATAGATAAAAAAAAATACTCTTAGATCGACTACAAAATTATACTGGTGTCTTCGATCATTACTCCAGTAAACTATGGAGTGCAGCAGGGATCTGTGTTATGCCCTCTGTTATTCTCAATATATATGCTGCCACTTGGAAATATTATAAGGAAACATGGAATTAGTTTCCATTGTTATGCTGATGACACTCAAATCTATATTTCATCACGGCCAGATGAAAACACTAAATTATCCAAATTGACAGAGTGTGTTAAAGATATAAAAGATTGGATGACGCGCAATTTTCTTTTATTAAATCCAGACAAGACAGAGGTACTACTTATCGGTTCAAAAAACCGCCTACAAAACCTCTCACACTACAACTTTAACATAGTAGGATCTAGGATGTCCTGTTACTTTATCCTCTACAGTAAAAGACCTGGGTGTTATATTAGACTGCAACCTGTCTTTTGAAAATCATATTTCATATGTTACAAGAACAGCTTTTTTCCACCTTAGAAACATTGCTAAGCTACGTAACATGCTATCAGTTTCTGATGCAGAAAAGTTAGTTCATGCATTCATGACCTCGAGATTAGATTACTGTAATGCTTTATTACCCGGTTGTCCTGCATCCTAAATAAACAAATGAATGAGAAATGGTTTTTAATCTAAATAAAGGGCTACTTAGGATTGTAAAATGTTTCAATGTGTATACTCATCGAAACATTTTACAATCCTACTAGCCCTTTATTTAGATTAAAAACCCTCTCATTCATTTGGTGAGGAAGCGTTTTGTGTATTTGCTAGGGCTGAACGATTAATTGCATTTGCGATAATATCGCGATATAATGAATTTTTAACCGCAAAGCTGCAATTACAGTCTGATCACGTGGCACGCGAGAGTAAACCAGTCTGTATTGCAGATGAAGCATCAACTTGGCACGCTACGCATGTAGGCCTGGCTACAGGAAATAACAGTTTATGTTTAATTTATGTGATATTGTGTTATAGATTCTCTCCAACGATTCTGTGTCGATTAGGATAATTTCATATTTATGTCTGAGCTTAGTTTTAAACACAGATATATGATGACGCGTGTGCTTTCTACGCGCGCGGTCTGCATGATGTTACTTTTGTAGCGCGCGGTCTCGCCCGCCGGTATTTTACTTACAAATGCTCTAAGAAGGCATCATATTTTGGAATGCAGTTGGCTTATATATTAAAAATATGAAAATCACAGACTGAAGCTGCTTTCAATTTCAAATACTCGCGCGCGCTTTGCGAAGAGCGTTTGAGCATGCGGCTGTGGGTTACTCCGTCTATGTGGTTAAATGTACTTGCATCTCAAAATGCTTTTATGACGCGAAATTAATGAGACACAGGCAATTATATCTTAAGTTATTAAACAGACAGGACAAACCACATCTTATAATTGCAAAAGAGATGAAAACGTTCGGACAGCCTACTCTTAAATCCTGAAAGCACTCTTTGTTTATTGCTTCTAATATTTTTTTCCCCTCTTTGATATTTGTTTTGAAGCTATATTTGTTTGTTAAAATTCTTAACATGTAATTGTATTAATTTAGTTTTTTAACGTTAATTATTATAAGTAGGCCTACTTATAATTATGTAATTAAATATTTTAAGTTTTATTAATAAGATCAATAAAAGAACAAAATGTAATCGGCTCATGAGGTGCCTAAAGATTCCCTTCCCTATTTTACAATGATTTATTGCTTGTTTTGGTTGAATAATAGAAAAGATAAAGAGCTTAAAAAAAAAAAATCTCATATTAAATCGCAATCGCTATATTGGTAAAACTAAATCGCAATTAGATTATTTTCCAAAATCGTTCAGCCCTAGTATTTGCACAACCTGTCATGCTGTTGGCCATATGCCACTCATATTGCAGTGTTAAGGCTAACGATTAATCAATTAATTGATCGTTAATTTAAACGACAATCGATCAACGGGAATTTATGAAAATTGACATCCCTAAATGACACTCATCTTCATCAACCACTACAGATAAATAACTACAGCAGCATAATATGTCCAAATTAATCTAAATATAGTTTGATCTTATGATTCATTCATCACTAAGTTAGATCATTATAATAACATTTTATGTGCAGAAACTGAAAATTATCATTAAACTTTTGAAAATAAAAAGCACCACAGAGCACTATTGTTCCAAGAGTAAAACGCTATTCATATTTATAAGTAGGCTATTGATTTAATGTCTCACGTGGCTCATTATAGGCTGTAAACTTTAAGAGAAAAGTAAAATAATGTAAAGTTTTAGCAGATCTGTTCCAGTATGACACTTGAGATCGATATCCATTCATTCCCTTCACAGATCTTAAACTTTGACTTTTGACATGACGAGTCAATCACACAAACGAACACAACATCGTTCAGGGGTGCGTTTCCCGAAAGCATCGTTGGCCAACTATGGTCGCAAGTTCATCGCAATGTCCATTGAACTCTATTGGTAACGACGGAACTTGCGACCATAGTTGGCCAACGATGCTTTCGGGAAACGCACCCCAGGTCTGAATGAACTCAACATATTCTCCTCATGCTCGCTGCTGCTGCACTAAATGTTTATTTCAGAAGGAAGACGCCAGAAAAGACGCACAAGTATCGCTGTGATCGATGAAAACAATACAGAAATGAGCCTGTCGCTTAATCAAACTGTATAAAGTGTGTGTGATGGTTGTGTAAATATGAGAAATACCGTGAACTGCTCTCCTCTCCTCAGAAGACTCGACACTGAAAAACAATGAGGGAAGAGACGGCGCGAGCGAGCGGCGACGTCATCGACCTCCAACGCACGCGCGTACGGGACACCCCCGCAGCCAATCAGGGCCACGCAGATTCAGCTTTACTGGTAGCCTTCCATTATTATTATTATTATAGAACTGAAGTTACTCCAGTTACTAAAGGTGAAAGGAACTTTTTCAAGTGAAGCACAAAATAGTCAGAATAGGCAGAGGAGGATTATGGGGTTAAAATTGTTGCATTATTCCAGATAAATAGATTAATATTCACAAATAAATGTAAAGAGATTCACAAAAATGTATAAAATTCACAAATAAATAGATTAAGATCTGCAAATAAATGTAAGGAGATTCACAAAAATATCAAATTCACAAATAAGATTTAAGATAAAAATAAGATTTGCAAATAAAAAAAATATTTACAAATGTTTTATTATTTAACAAACACAACTCTGCCTGGCATTAATTTGTGAACTGCTTTCTGTGCATTTGTAAATCGCTGCACACATTTGTGAATCTCTTCTTGTGCATTTGTGAATCCCCTCACGCATTTGTGGATTTTGAAAGGCTATATATAGGCTGTCGGTTGTTAATTTATCATAGTTAGCTCTCATAATTCCTTATTATGTTGCTTGTATAACTAATAATTTCTCCTCTTACATACACTTTCCATCTAATACTTGCCGTAGTTTCATTCGTATTTAGTTCAAAATATTTATCAATACAATTCTCCACAAATTTAATAAACAAAGACGTTTGCAACCTCCATCTGGAACAATGTTGAAATCTACCCAAATGTATCTCCATAGATACTGCTGCATGATCACTGATTATTATACCAGCATTTTTTCACATATGTGCAGGGACGGACTGACAATCTGTGCTTCTGGAAAAGTCCAGAACGGCCATCCAACCGAGGGCCGTCGGCACAAAAAAAAAATCACTTATATATGCTACGTGTAAAAAAAAAAGGAACTTTTGCCTTTACGCGTCCACCATTACTAAAAACTCTCTTCCTCTGTTTCTAGTTCACGCCCGCACCTCTCTTTCGTGGGCGCCCCCTCTCCTGTAGGATCGCCATAACATGCCTGCTTGAGCATCACTCAATATAAATCAAGCAGAGATTATGCGTTTGCACAAACATTGACTCAAATGTTGACTTAAACATATTTCCAGTATTAACCCCATCAAGAATTTAGAATACATATGAACTAAGTGAACAATAAAAATTAAATAAAGACATATAGGGGGGCACTCTCTCTCTCTAAACATTAACAGTAGCATTACAGGGAATGTTATTATGAGCCCCACACTCTCCCCTCCAAAAATGAATGCTGTCTCAGCATTCCATAGTTCCCAGAGTCTCTGTTTTCAACACAAGAGCAAAGAAGTACATAAGGGAGTCAGTCTCTATACTTGATGCTAAGTAGTCTTGAAACTGTCTTTGCGTGACATCTATCTCCCATTTCATGTCATCTGCTGACGTAGACACCACTGGCCACATGATATCTGAAACATTGCTCCGTCATACGACGGGCCACGCATCAAGTGCTGAAAGGTCGCAACCATTAACATATTCTATGCTCTATACACAGACCCACATATGCTATTTTGACTGTATCATCATATTTTAGCAAACTAATTGCCAATGTCTGTTTACTGGTACTTTATGTGTATTAACTGAAACATAATCCCATTAACTTCTTCTAAATTATGAACTTATGAACTGTATTTTTACTAACTTGTATAGTAACTATGAAATCAAATTACTCTGTGTGTAATAGAAGGCGTGCCTAATGTATCATATGTCAGTGTTTTTGGTGGATGTATTTGTCTGAAAGGATACTTTCTTTGTGGCAGGTGAGTTGCAGCTGGGCTGACGTCATCTGCCTCATCGGATGATGTCTCCTGTCTCCCTTGAACCATCTCATTTTCATCTTCCAATTCATCTGCAGACTTCTCTGAGTTTCTGTCCTCTTCCTCACACATTTCCATGGGCAGTACATGCTCGCATTCTGGCTCTTGGTCCACTTCTCCTTCTGTTGCCCTTACTCGGAACTCATCCTCCTCAATTCTTGGTCGGCGTATCCTCTCTGCATGTTGTTTTGTCGGCACTGCCGTCAAGCCTCTCCAATCATCCTCGTCCTCAGAATCCTCTTCCGTCTCAGCGTCCATGTGATGTGTGTCCTTTTTCCCCTTTTCCACTGTCACTTTCCCCCTTGATTGCATTATATTCCTGTTCTGCTGGACATAGTCAACAGGTAGGAAGTCGCAAGGCAGCAAAAAGTTTCGGTGTAGGACCCTCGCTTCCCCTGGGCCACGTTCTGGCTTAACCACATAGACTGGGCCGTCTGCATACTTCCTTTCTGTCACGACATGTACTCGATCCTCCCAGTATGACCGGAGTTTCCCCGGACCACCTCTTTCTCCACGATTTCTCACCAAAACTCTGTTTCCTGGCTGGAGATCTGCTCCATATATCTTCTTGTCGTAGCCTTGCTTTTCTCTCCTCTGCTCCTTCTGAACTGTCCTTGATGCCAATTCATATGCCTCTTTCATGCGATTTCTCCACTTGGCAGCATAATCACTATGCGACACTCCACTCTCCCTTGGCTTCAGGCCAAACATTAAAGCGATGGGCAGCCTCGGGTGTCTGCCATACAGAAGGTAGTATGGGGCATAACCTGTCACTTCACTTCGCGTACAGTTATACGCATGGACAACCTTGTTTAGAGAGCTCTTCCAATCAGCCTTGGCTTGACTCGGCAGAGATCTCAGCATTGACAGCAACGTTCTGTTAAATCTTTCCACCTGTCCGTTTCCAGCCGGGTGGTATGGAGTCGTGCGGGAGTGTTGGATATCACAGATTTCCTCCATGTGCTCAAACAACTTGTTTTCAAATTCCCTCCCTTGATCGTGGTGGAGTTTAGTAGGGAAGCCATATCTGAGAACAAAGTCGCCATAGATCTTTTCTGCTGCTGTCTTTGCAGACTTATTTTTGCAAGCATACGCTTAGGCGAAGCGTGTAAAATGGTCCATTATCACCAGGATGTATTCGTAGCCACCCTTGCAGCCCTCCAGATGCAGGAAATCCACTGATACCAGTTCGAAATGGTACGTTGTCACTATATTGACCAATGGTGCTCTTGTCACTTTATTTGGACGCTTGCGTTTCAGACAGCTACACACCTTGGTGACATAATGTTCCACATCGGCCTGCATGTGAGGCCAATAGAACCTGTCCCGGATGAGGCTGAGTGTGCGCTCAACTCCCTGGTGACCCATATCCTCATGAAGCTCCTTAAACACCAACTGGCGGTATTTTCTGGGCAGTACTGTCTGGGTGCGTCCCGCCGATTGTCGACACAGTACTCCTTCCTCATCCACAACTAACCTGTTTCTTTGCCTATACAGGACAGTCAACTCATCACGACGGTCTCGTCCCACCAACTTTGGCCAACGTTCTGCCAGCACGTACTCCCGCACCTTTCCAAGCACTGTATCTTTTTCTTGGGCTCCTCTTAGTTCCTCAGGGGTCACTTTGGTCTCTTGTGTTGCTCCTTGATCCTGCTCTGCCTCAGAGCAAATTGTAGCTAAGGTGATTGGACACATCCAGGGCTCCTCTTCCTCCAGCTTTAGGAGAAGTGAATCTGTGACAGCAGCTATGACTCTTGGACTGGCCTCCTGCGAACAGGTCTGCATGTATCTCTCCATGTCCAAAGGCATCCTCGACAGTCCATCAGCATCCCGGTGTACGCAGCATCCCGGTGTACGCAGCATCCCGGTGTACCTGGTCTATACTTGATGGTAAAATTGTAGTCAGCCAACTCTGCTATCCATCGGTGGGTGGTGGCATTAAGCTTGGCCGTGGACAGAACATACGTCAGCGGGTTGTTGTCCGTATAGACCACAAAAGAGGTTGCTTGATATAGGTATTCACGGAATCGTTCACAAATGGCCCATTTCATCGCCAAGAATTCCAGTTTCCCAGAGTGCAGATAGTAATTCTTCTCTGGAGCTGTTAGAGTCCGTGACCCAAAGCCAATGACCACCAGTTTACCTTTTTGCCTCTGATATAGTACGGCCCCCAGTCCATCTTGTGATGCATCACAATGTAAGATGAAGGGCTGTTCAAAATCAGGGTAGCCTATGATTGGAGGATGAAGCAAGAACTCCAGTAGTTGGTTGAGGACATTCTGATGTTGTTCTGTCCAAGCTATAGGCCGACTGGAATGAAGTTGAGCTGGTTTTGCCCCTTTACCATGACCCTTCTTACCGTTGTCATCTTTACTGCTTGTCCCCTTTCCTGAAGGCGTCCCTGTTGACAATAGCTCATAGAGGGGTCTGGCAATTTGGGAAAAACTGGGAATGTACGTGCGATAGTATGATAGGAACCCCAGCAGTTGTCTCAGATCTCCGACCGTCTTAGGCTTACGGTCTCTTAGTGCTTGCACGGGTGCAATTTCCTTGGGGTCCATAGTGTATCCCCCTTTAGAGACTATTTTCCCCAGGAACTTTACCTCAGCCCTGAACAATTCACACTTCTTGGCTGTAAGCTTCACTCCATGAGCTTGATAGCGGCGTAACACTTCCTTAACATCACGGAGATGCTCCTCAAATGTCTTACTATGTATAAGGTTATCATCTAAGTATGGAAGGCAGGTGTCATCCCTGAGTCCCACTAAACACTCCTCCATACTACGCTGGAACTCGGCAGGGGCAGAGGACAGCCCAAAGGGGATTCTGACCCATTCATAAAGGCCCCACGGTGTTATGAAAGCTGTGTATGGTCGACTGCCCTCCTCCACAAACCCCTGATGATATGCCTTCCCCTGGTCCAGGACTGAGAACCATGTACTTCCACATAAACTGTTTAGCATGTCCTGTACCCTTGGGATAGGGTGACGGTCTGGGATGGATTTGCGGTTGAGCTCCCGGTAATCTATACAAAGACGTAGACTACCATCTTTCTTTCGGACACAGACGATCGGAGATGCATAGGAGGAGCGAGACTTCTGAATCCATCCTTTATTCAAAAGGTCTTCCACATATTCTTTCACCTCCTTGTGTAGTGGTTTTGGTACGGAGACATACGTACGCTTTACTGGTGTCGTGTCACTCAATCTGATTCTCATTTGGAGTGACGGGATGCACCCCACATCGTTCTCATCCTTTGAAAATGCTGCACACTCCTCCCTCAGCAGCTGTTTAACTTTTCTCTGTTGCTCCAGGGTGAGATGGTCAATTGACACTGGTGGGTCCCACAGTTTTCCATTAGTATCCTGTCCTGTGTTGTCAATCTCACTCAGATCTTTCACCTCACGGATTATCATGTCCGTACCTTCAGCGACCATTACTCCCGCCGCCACCACATCCTCCCCAATGTCATTCCAGTCTGCCTTCACCGTAGCGGGTTTGGTGTCTGCTGGATAGATGGACCTGACTTGCTGAACTCGTCCTAGTACAGTGCGGGGAGCAAGCATGATGTCCACATTGCTGATGTTGGTAACTGGGATGTGAACTTTTGTCAAGTTTCCCCTCTGAAGACTGATTACCATCTTAGTTACATCAAGTCCCTCAGGCCACTGTGGAATAACTTCTGGTTCAAACAAGACTTCCTGCTTTGAAACCAGAGGACCAGCCCTCACTCTACATTTCACCGTTTTTGTCTGTCCGGCAGCAACAACTGTATTAATCCGTCCAACTTTCACTATTCCTTCTTTTCCAACTTGGTCCCCATTCTGCATCATTCTAATCAATACCACAGCTTTTTTGCAGTCACAAGAGAAAGCTTCCTTTACCACTTCTGGAATGATATCAGGGTACTGCTCCATTCCCTTTGTCACCAGCTGCTGAATAACATTATAGCCAATAATTGGAGGCTGCCCCACGCCTTGCTCACTGGAGAGAAGCACGGGTACCAGAAGTTCTGCCTGGGCCCCTCTTTTCGGCCCAAGTTGAAATTTCAACTCCACCCATCCTGAGAAAGGTATATCAGTTTGGTTTGCTGCTCGTCCAATGAGTGTTTCACCTTCGTCCAGCAGCTCACTTAGGCTGCGTGTCGCAATGTGGGGAAAGCAAGTATTCTTCCATTCCTCATTGATGATGGTCACCTGCGACCCTGTGTCCCAGAGCGCCTGCACAGGCACGCATTCAAAGAAACAGTCAACCATACATCTAGGACCAATGAGGTTCTCCAATCTTGGGTGTCGTTGGAAAGGTATGTGGTTGGTATAGGTGGTAGCTCTAACATGCTCTGTTTTTCCTCTTTGTTCTAACTCCGCCTCCAGCTGTTTAATTCTTTGTCGCAGTAGCTCTTGAGTTTTCTCTTGTGGGTCACAATAACTCAGAATGGAGGTCGAGCTGTCTGGTCTCATGGAATGAACAGATATTTTTACATCGCTTCTGCCCTCTGCTGGATTCTTTGGTGCTCTACATCCCCGGGCGGCATGACCCACAACTCCACATCTGAAGCAGTGCTCGCATCGATCCTCTTCACCTTTCTCCTGACAAGCTCTGCATCCCTTTCTGTAGCTGGATCTTCCCTTGACTATACGATCAGGAGGGTTGTTTTGTCCTTTTCCCAGTTCCGCAAATTCCTCTCTCAGGAGTTTCACCATCTCATATAACTCGGATTCTCTCCGCCCCTCCACTGCTGATGTTTCTCTGGATTTCCGCCTGACAACATCACTTGACTGTTCCTGAACCAACACTTTGGCGGTCATTTCATCCTGTCTGCATGGATGAGCCTGCATTTCTGGACACAATTGGTGTACTTTTGCCACTTTACTTCCTGTGTTCTTCTTTTGTTTATTCAGTCTCTCGGTTTCATCACCGGCTGCCTCGTTCATTTTGTTGATCAACAGTTCATCTGAAATTTTTGAATCGTCCAGGTATGGCCTCATCTGAAATTTAATATGATCACTGATCAGACCGGTGCCAACCGAGCGTAGAAACTTCTTTTGTATGTGCTCTGTACTGAAATACTCGCCACCTTCTTCACACGTGCGTAACAGCTTTTCTTTGAACTCAATGGCTCTGAAAAGGAAGGCTTATGGTGATTCATTGGCACTTTGAGTGATGTTCAACAATTTGTAGTACAGGTCGGTAGAACTGTCCTCCTTGAAATGTCCCTTTAATATTGTTTTCAGCTGTGAAAGAGTGAGATCTCTTTTGATTTCCAGCATATTGCGTAAACTCAATCCTGGGCTGATGGCTTTTATTACTGCTTCAATAATTTCTGCTTCACTGTGGCCTCTTCTCAGCCCTTTGTCAACCTGATGCATCAAATTAGTGAATGACAGTTTATCCTTTTGCCCACTCTCCCCTATCTGACCGCAGACTTTGAAATCCCTCCTCACCGTGACTTCAGGGGCCATGCCAATGAATGCTGGCTGTTCCAGAGGCTGTTTTTTTTTCTTTTTCACTCTCTTTTCCTTTTTTTCCCATTTGAACTCTCATATTCGTATTTCCAATCTGCAGTTCAGAGTGATTTTGCTGTGAATCCGCCTCGTTCACTACATCATGCTCAATCTGCGAGATTTCCGTCTCAATTTTATTTCTGCCGCCATTTTCGTCAATTTCGTTCTCTCCCTGCACCTCCATGAGCGAAAACATTGAATACAAATAGTGCTTCGCTACTTCTTCTTCTTCCGTATCAATCGCGGCATCAATCGACTCTGTAATCTTCCTGATAAGTGCGTGCTTAGTAGAGACATTTGCGGTAGGGATTTTGTTACAATCACATACCTCCTTCACTTGGTCGAGCCGCAACAGCCACAGCCTCTCTGTTACCCGTTCGGCTAGTGCTTCCAGATCCATCTCGCGCTGACATGCACTCGCTTATTCTTATGACTAGTAAGTCAAAGTCCAAATCACACTCTTTGCTGTCCAAACTTAATTGACATAAGTACCAATGTAGAACATTATATTGAAACTGTGTCTATTCCTCGTTTAGTGAGATCAAATAATAAATCTACTGCAGGATCTAGGAAAAATCTAATTGTGATTAAACCAGAAAATCTCAATATTAGTGAACAAAAACAATTTATAAAGATAGTTCTTTTAAACATCAGATCGCTTACACCTAAGGCGGTTATTGTAAATGAAATGATCACAAATAATAGTTTCGATGTACTTTGCCTTACTGAAACCTGGCTTAAACCAAATGATTATTTCGGTCTTAATGAGTCTACACCTCCTGGATACTGTTACAAGCATGAGCCTCGTCTGATTGGTCGTGGCGGTGGTGTTGCTATAATCTATAAAGATATTCTTTCTGTTACTCAGAAAACAGGTCACAGGTTTAATTCGTTTGAAGTACTTGTGCTAAATGTTACTCTCTTAGATGTAAGAAAGAAATCCCTATTATCTCTAGCCTTGGCTACTGTATATAGACCGCCAGGGCCTTACGCTGATTTCCTAAAAGAGTTTGCAGACTTTCTCTCAGATCTTTTGGTCAATGTCGATAAAGCATTAATTGTTGGAGATTTTAACATACACGTAGATAATTCAAATGATGCGTTAGGGGCTGCGTTTACAGATTTATTAAACTCCTTTGCGGTCAAGCAAAATGTAACTGGTCCCACTCATCGTCTTAATCATACGCTAGATTTAATTATATCACATGGAACCGATCCAACCGATATAGATATTATACCGCAAAGTGATGAAGTCACTGACCATTACATGGTCACTTGCATACTACGTACCGCTGAAATTTGTCATGTTGTGCCACGTTATCGACCAGGCAGAACAATCCTTCCAACAACTATAGATCATTTCTCAAATAGCTTACCTGATCTATCTCAGCTGCTCAGTGAACCCAAACTAGCAGATGAACTAGAGGAAATGACTAGCACTATGAGCACCATTTTCTCTAGTACATTAGACATCGTTGCACCAATTAGATTAAAAAAGGTTAGAGAGAAAACTAAAGCACCTTGGTACAACAGTGCTACACATGTTCTAAAGAGAGAAACTCGTATCTCCGCAAACTAATAGAAAATAACCAAAATAATCCTAGGTTTTTATTTAACACCGTCGCTAGACTAACAAATAAACAGACGTTACCGGAGCAAAATATTCCGTTACAGTGTAGTAGTAATGATTTTATGAATTTCTTCACTGAGAAAATAGAAAGCATCAGAAACACAATTGTAAATGTACAATCTTTAATGGTGTCTTATGATTCAGCCTCAATTATCACCCCACAAGAACAATTACTGTGCTTTACAACTATAGGACAGGAAGAGCTAAATAAACTTATCATTGCATCTAAACCAACAACGTGTTTATTAGATCCAATACCAACTAAACTACTGAAACAAGTGTTACCTGTAGTGGAAGAGCCTCTTCTAAATATTATTAACTCGTCTTTATCCTTAGGTCATGTTCCAAGAATATTCAAGTTGGCAGTTATAAAACCTCTCATTAAGAAACCACAATTAGATCATAATAACCTAGCAAATTACAGACCCATTTCAAATCTTCCATTTATGTCTAAAATTCTAGAAAAAGTTGTGTCCGCTCAACTATGCTCTTTCTTGCAAAAAAATGATATCTATGAAAAATTTCAGTCAGGATTCAGACCGCATCATAGCACTGAAACTGCGCTCGTTAAAATTACAAATGATTTACTTCTAGAGTGCTGCGTTCAACACTATAGATCACAAAATACTCTTAGACCGACTACAAAACTACACTGGTGTTCAGGGACAGGCATTAAACTGGTTTAGATCGTACTTATCAGACCGCTACCATTTTGTCTGTTTAAATGGGGAAAAATCGAAGATAACGTCAGTAAACTACGGTGTACCGCAGGGATCTGTGTTAGGGCCTCTGCTATTCTCAATATATATGCTGCCACTTGGTAATATTATAAGAAAATATGGAATTAATTTCCACTGTTATGCTGATGACACTCAATTATATATTTCATCACGACCAGATGAAAACAATAAATTATCTAAATTAACAGAGTGTGTTAAAGATATAAAATACTGGATGACAAGTAATTTTCTGCTATTAAATTCAGATAAAACGGAGGTATTACTTATTAGTCCAAAAAACTGCCCACAAAACCTCTTACAATACAACTTTAATCTAGAAGGGTGTCCTGTTACTTTATCCTCTACTGTAAAAGACCTGGGTGTTATATTAGACCGCAACTTGTCTTTTGAAAATCATATTTCATATGTTACAAGAACAGCCTTTTTCCACCTTAGAAATATTGCTAAGCTACGTAACATGCTATCTGTTTCTGATGCAGAAAAGTTAGTTCATGCATTCATGACCTCGAGACTAGATTACTGTAATGCTTTATTAGCTGGTTGTCCTGCATCCTCAATAAACAAGCTACAGTTAGTTCAAAATGCCGCCGCTAGAGGTTACCTATAAAGTTCCGTATCAATTACAAAGTATTACTACTGACCTATAAAGCCCTAAATGGTTTAGCTCCTGTGTATTTAACGGAACTTCTATCGCCCTACAATCCATCGCGCTCTTTAAGATCACTAAATTCGAGGCTTCTGGTCATTCCTAGGATATCTAAGTCCACTAAAGGAGGGAGGGCGTTTTCACATTTAGCTCCTAAACTCTGGAATAGCCTTCCTGATATTGTTCGAGGCTCAGACTCGCTGTCCCAGTTTAAAACTAGATTAAAGACGCATCTCTTTAGCCAAGCATTCACATAATACTTACCTTTTATACTACAGGTGAATCAGATTGAATGCATTAATATTGCGAACAGCAGCTACGCTAATTATTTCCCATATGCTTTTCTGTTGTTATCTCGGGACGCTAGTCCCGAGGTAAATGCAGATCGTCAGCTCCAGTTTGTATCCAGCCTCTCATGGGAACTACAGATTCTCCAACACCCGTGCAGAGACGACTCGGCGCCTGTGAAGAGACGACTCGACGCTGGCGATATGTTTATGCCCTAAATCAATACATGATTAACTAACTGTATTTCTCTATGTACATTTCTGAAATGCACTTTCTGTAAAGCTGCTATGAAACAATATGTATTGTGAAAAGCGCTATACAAATAAATTTGAATTGAATTGAATTGAATTATTCGGCCGAGAATCTCCGCTCTTCCGCGTGCTCGCAGCGTTCTAAAAAAGTCTATCTAAACTCTGCGCGAGTCCACCACTACTAAAAACTCTCTTCCTCTGTTTCTAGTTCACGCCCGCACCTCTCTTCCGTGGGCGCCCCCTCTCCTGTAGGATCGCCATAACATGCCTGCTTGAGCATCACTCAATATAAATCAAGCAGAGATTATGCGTTTGCACAAACATTGACTCAAATGTTGACTTAAACATATTTCCAGTATTAACCCCATCAAGAATTTAGAATACATATGAACTAAGTGAACAATAAAAATGAAATAAAGACATATAGGGGGGCACTCTCTCTCTCTAAACATTAACAGTAGCATTACAGGGAATGTTATTATGAGCCCCACACTGATTACTTACAAAGCACTAAATGGTTTAGCTCCGCAGTACTTGAGCGAGCTCTTAACGCATTATAGTCCTTCACGTCTATTGTGATCTCAAAATTCCGGCCAGTTACTAATACCTAGAATATCAAAATCGACTGCTGGCGGTAGATCCTTCTCCTATTTAGCACCAAAACTTTGGAACAGTCTTCCTAACATTGTCCGGGAAGCAGACACACTCTGTCAGTTCAAATCTAGACTAAAGACACATCTCTTTGACCTAGCATTCACATAACACATTATAGACTTCTATAATTCAATGTTAGGCTGCATAGATTAGGTCAGCCGGGACCGGGAACACTTCCCATAAATCCTGATGTACTTGGTACATCATAAGAAGAATGGCATCTACGCTAATATTAGTCTCTCTGTTTATCCCGAGGTTTACCACAGTCCGCCGGATGCAGGCCGTATCCAGATCTGATGAAGGACACGACAACACAGTCCTGAAGTGTCCACTAGTCTCTCTCCTGTGAAGGCCTCTTTCCTTTTACCTCTATACAGATAAAACATTGTCGGGATAATTCCGGTTAACGTGGCTATGCAGATGCAACAAAAATTTCTGAATTATAAATTTTTAAGGCCTAACAAGTAATTTGTTGAGGGTTGATTTGTGAAGGACTACACGCCTGCGCACATATATATATATTCAAACACGCATACCTATCGACCGAACACGTGATGCGCATTTGGCGCCGTCTGCGTTTTCGCGGGTTTGCGTTTTGAGGTCGTGTCGTGTTAGCGGCCCCTAAGTTAATGACTAATGATCTTCGCAACTTCACTGTTACGCTAATTTATATTATCACTGTAAAGCTGCTTTGAAACAATCCTATATAAAGCGCTATATAAATGAAGGTGACTTGACTTTATAAAGATGTTCTAGTTAAGGTCATTTGCAGCATATGTAGGGCCCAAACATAAACTCAAGCCCAGGGGCCCCAGACCTGATCTTTGTTCTATTTACTTGCACTGTTTACTTGTCTGTATATTTATTAAAATACTTACAAAATATATATTTTTGTGATGGGCCTGTGAAGATTATTGCAGGGCAAGTAAAAATCTGAACCAGAATTAACCTGTAGAAAAGCTCATTTGTGTTGAGCCCTGCAAATATCAAGACCTGCCTCTTTTGTTATAAAATAAAGTTTTGTTACGGGTAAAAAATAATGCAAAGTTAAAACTAGGAGTTTCACTTGGCCCACCCTACATCTCAAAGCTGGAGCTGGGTCTGGTGTTGTTTAAAGTTCAAAGTGATTGTTCTGACTTCATGAAGCCTCATGGTGTGAATGAACTTCAAACTGACTAGAACAAACTCTTTGAAATATATATACTGTATGATACTGGATATGAAACTGTTAATAATGTAGACAGACAGCAATCTCATTCAATGTCAGGCATGTGTGCAGTGAAATATCATTTATTAGGCATTTAAAAACTATTGAGAAAATGAAAACATGGAAAGCTCAAAAAGCAATCATATCAGGATGACTTTCAGAACTAAAATTATAACTAATTCAAGCAAAATCAGCAGAAAATAAGAACATGGACAATTACAATGAGATGTTCATAAAATGAGTAAAGAGTTTAATCAATCATTACATAGCAAATACAAACATTAAGTAAAAGTGAATGAGACAGATCTCTCTCTCTTTACTGACTTATAAGAGCCAAAGCATCTCAAAAGAAAAAGAGAAGAAAAGTGTCCAGTTTCAAAGATACAAGAAGTGGAAGAGAAACTAGATGTTCTAATGAAAAACAATGAAGAAAGAGTTAATAATTAACATGAGATTCACATCTCTCTTAAAAGTGTTATGGCCTTCTTCTCCAGTGTGAATTTTCTGGTGGTCTTTCAGTTCATCTTCTGTAGTAAAGGCCTTCTTCACTGAAACACACACCGCTGTGTCTTTTCTGCTGTAATATTAATGATGGATCTTCTCCTTTGTGTGACTCTTTAGGTGTTTCTTCAGGACTGATGCCCAATGAAATTGTTTACCGCACTGTGATCACAATTAAATGGAATAATTAATATTTCAGACTCTGAACTAGGCAAATCACATGTTAAAAAAATAGTGACATTGATCATGTGACTTAAAGGGCACCTGTTATGCAAAATTCACTTTTACATGGTGTTTGACGGACACTGCAGTTTTAGCGTAGACCCGCCCTGTGTTTCATTACTTTCGTTATTACTCGAGAATGGATCTGTATCAACTGACCGTGATCCAGCTTACAGTCTCCGGAGTGATAGGCCCAACGTTACTGATCACGACAGTAATGCCCACTTTATTATAGTCAGAGTCGTTTATTACATCAGAGTTGTTTTACGGATATAAAGTTTACCAGTTTATTAAGCACTCCCTGAAAGGGTGTAAGGGTCAAACAGTTCAATTGAGCTCAAAGGGAATTATTAATTAATTTAAGGCCGTAACTATCAGCTCTGCAGCGGATATAAATATCCAAACTAGTGAAAACACTATTTATAAGCAAGGAAACTTAAATCAGAAGTTTAAGACATTAAATTCCTAGCACATAACACAAGAATACTTCTCTTTAAAATACAAACAAGACTTGATATTCTATTACACAGAACTAATATTGAACAAACACACACACACACACACATTCATGCGAGTTGCAGACAGAAAGAAAGCAGTGCTCCAGACTGCAACAAATGGTCGCATTTTGCGACTAAAATTTGAGAGTGCGTGACTGAATTTTACATCCATGTACATTGTTACATTACATTTTACATTTACAACCAGTATATTGCTGACAGACTATGGTACAGAGGAGCTGGACTTCCTGCTAGACCACATTTCCTCTGTCTTAACAAGGTTAGTGACTCTTTTTAAATTATCTTAAAGATATAAAAAGTATAACACAGAGCAACATTTCAAACATCTACTTTGATCCTTAACCTAGATTGTTTGGTCAGTTTTCACTCTGTTCAGAAATGGCTGTGATTTCAATCTGGCTAGAGAGGAGTATCAATGCATGAAGACATTCATCTTTAGGAACTACATGGACAAGTCTTATCATGCCTTATGGGGGATGATGGTAACTAAGTTGCCATTCTGCTTTGATTACAAGGTACCCCATTATGATCATATCCTTGTTAATTTATTTAGTAATTATTACTTTTTGATTAAATAAAACCTACACTAATGATCCATTTGTCACATACCTGTCCTGTCTTGTGCTGCACATGGGTGTTTTGTTATTTTGGGCCATGTGCTCGTGTCTATTGTCTAGCCCCTCCTATCTTGTTATCTGATTATTGGTTAATTTGTCCCACCTGTCTTTCTCGCTACCCTCCTTTGTTTGTTCCCCTATTTAGCCTCCTTGTGTTTGTATTGTGCTAGTTCGTTTGTCCGAGTTTCTCGTTCCTGGAGTTCCTGAGTTTTGTACCCTGTCTGCTTGTCACTAATAAATCTCCTCTGCATTTGTATCCTCGTCTCTCGTTCACTATTCCGTGACAGAAGGAACCAGCCAGAATGTGGATACAGCGGAGTAAGATTTTTCCTCAGGGAGAGGATAAAGGATTTTCAATTTCCTTGTTGGAATACTTCGCTAGGTGCGTTCAAAGGACTATGGAGGAGGAGGCGGCCACGGCAGACAGCGTTCAGCTGAAAGGAGAGGCTTCACCGCTGGTCCCGAAACGGAGGAGAGGGAAGAACCCCTCCGGGACAGTTCCGGAGGTCCCAGTTCCGGTGGTCCCGAAACGGAGGAGGAGAAGGAAGAATCCCTCCGTGTCTGTTCCAGTGGACCCAGTTCCGGTGGACCCAGTTCCGGTGGTCCCGAGTCCAGTGGTTCCAGTTCCGGTGGTCCCGAGTCCGGCGGTCCCGAGTCCGGTGGTCCCGAGTCCGGTGGTCCCAGTTCCGGTGGTCCCGAGTCCGGTGGTCCCAGTTCCGGTGGTCCCAGTTCCGGTGGTCCCGGGTTCGGTGTTCTCGACTCCGTTGGTCCAGAGACGTAGAAGGAGGAAAAGGGCCTCTTCAGCTGATTGTCCAGTGGCTCCTAACACGGAGACCATCCCGGAGGTGACTGCCATCCTTGACACGCCGCTCAGACGGCTTGCCCTGCCAGCCCCGCCCAAGCTGCTGGCCCTGCCGGCCCCATCCAAGCTGCTCGTCCTGCCGGCACCATCCAAGCTGCTCGTCCTGCCGGCACCACCCCAGTGACCGGTCACGTCTGCTGATCCAGAGACTGTTCACGTCACGTCTGCCGATCCAGAGCCTGTTCACGTCACGTCTGCCGATCCAGAGCCTGTTCACGTCATGTCCGCCGAGCCTGTGTCTTCGGACAAGATGGCCGCCACCGAGCCGGTTGTATCTGTTTCTGAGCCGGTGGTGTCTGTTCCTGAGCCGGTGGTGTCTGTTCCTGAGCCGGTGGTGTCTGTACCTGAGCCTGAGCCGGTGGTGTCTGTTCCAGTTCCTGAGCCAGTGGTGTCTGTTCCAGTTCCTGAGCCGGTGATGTCTGTTCCAGTTCCTGAGCCTGAGCCGGTGGTGTCTGTTCCAGAGCCTGAGCCGGTGGTGTCTGTTTCTGAGCCTGAGCCGGTGGTGTCTGTTCCTGAGCCGGTGGTGTCTGTTCCTGAGCCTGAGCTGGTGGTGTCTGTTCCTGAGCCTGAGCCGGTGGTGTCTGTTCCTGAGCCTGAGCCGGTGGTGTCTGTTCCTGAGCCTGAGCCAGTGGTGTCTGTTCCTGTTCCTGAGCCGGTGGTGTCTGTTCCTGAGCCGGTGGTGTCTGTTCCTGAGCCTGAGCCGGTGGTGTCTGTTCCTGAGCCTGAGCCGGTGGTGTCTGTTCCTGAGCCTGAGCTGGTGGTGTCTGTTCCTGAGCCTGAGCCGGTGGTGTCTGTTCCTGAGCCTGAGCCGGTGGTGTCTGTTCCTGAGCCTGAGCCAGTGGTGTCTGTTCCTGTTCCTGAGCCGGTGGTGTCTGTTCCTGAGCCGGTGGTGTCTGTTCCTGAGCCTGAGCCGGTGGTGTCTGTTCCTGAGCCTGAGCCGGTGGTGTCTGTTCCTGAGCCTGAGCCGTTGGTGTCTGTTCCAGTTCCTGAGCCGGTGGTGTCTGTTCCTGAGCCGGTGGTGTCTGTTCCATTTCCTGAGCCGGTGATGTCTGTTCCAGTTCCTGAGCCGGTGGTGTCTGTTCCAGCGCCGTGGCCGCCCGAGGGGTCGTCTCCGCCGTGGCCGCCTGAAGGGCCGTTCCACCCTGGTCGCCAGATGGACTGTCTGTCCCTCCCGTCCCGTCCTGGTCTGTCCCGCCCTGGTCTTATGGAGCGTCTGGTAGCCGCTCCGTAGGGAGGGGGTAATGTCACATGCCTGTCCTGTCTTGTGCTGCACATGGGTGTTTTGTTATTTTGGGCCATGTGCTCGTGTCTATTGTCTAGCCCCTCCCATCTTGTTATCTGATTATTGGTTAATTTGTCCCACCTGTCTTTCTCGTTACCCTCCTTTGTTTGTTCCCCTATTTAGCCTCCTTGTGTTTGTAGTCTTGTGCTGGTTCGTTTGTCCGAGTTTCTCGTTCCTGGAGTTCCTGAGTTTTGTACCTTGTCTGCTTGTCACTAGTAAATCTCCTCTGCATTTGTATCCTCGTCTCTCGTTCACTGTTCCGTGACACCATTCTTTGTAGAACATCCTACATCTTGTGCACATCACACGGGTCCTCCCAGTCTCCTCTGCTATATGTGAAAGGGGATTTTCTGCTCAGAAGAGGATTAAATCTGATGTCCCTGCATGTAGACACTGTGGAGGACTTGATTCGAATTAGCATGGAGGGACCTAGTTTACAAGAGTTTGATGCCAAGGAAGCTGTACAAACATGGTTCAGTCAGGGTAAAAGTGTCACGGTATGCAGAGAGAATCCAAAAGGCGAAATGGCAGGTAAACAGTTCTCTTTAATAGAAATAAGTCAAAGCCAACAATGGCCGGTTAACAAAGGCAGTTCGTAAATAAGGAGATCACAGATAGTGACTATGAGTAGTTCATCAGGCAGGTCCGGATAACTGGTGCACAGCGAGACCAGGGAAACTGGTGAGGCGTCGGACACTTTGTGACTCTCCACGGCAGGCAGCTGGGCACAGCACAGATCAGGTAATACAGCAGGTAACGAACAGACCAGACAGGACGAGACAGGACTGGACTGAGACAGGACTAGAAACAAATCTCTTAGCTGAGTAAACTCAATGGTCAGTACATACGTGACGGTAGGAAATAATCCGACAGAGCAGAAGAGAAAGAGAGAACTAGAAATAGAGAGACAAACGACAGGAGATGGGAAACAGGTGTGTGATGAGAAAATGAGAAACAGCTGAGATAGATGAAAGGGAGATACTGCATCAAAGAGAAAGAGCGGGGAAGTAATGACCGAAAAAGGCCAGCAGATGGAGACAGATAAAGAGAAGAGAAACAGGATCATGACAAAAAGGTAGCCTGACGTCGTCATACTCAGATTCTAGTCAGAATGTGAGTCTGATACTGCTCCATTGAGCTTTGATTATGGGGCGTGTTTCAACCGAACCAGGAAACAAAATGCCTCTGCACTCAATTGGATAGACCAGGGGTTCTCAACTGGTCCCACCCTGGGACCCACATTTTCCCATAGTCATTAAGTCGCGACCCACTTTTTTAGAATTCAACCAACAAAATTTATTTTTCAAAAATAACTGTTGAAAACACTCATATATCATCTTATTAAAAACATAACCCTACATACATACATATATTATCCCGTACAACGTGCATTTCAGAGCATATTAATAAGTAACTGGACCCTGACAACCGCATGTACAAAAGTTAATTAAATAAATAAGGCCACATAACAAGATATTTTTACTCTATTCAGAGCAAATTAATAAGAAACTAAGGAGGACCATGACAACTGCATGTACAAAAGTGAATAAAATCAATGTCAAAATCTCTCAAAATTTTCAAAAGTTTTCACCTAACCAGGTCATTTGTGGAAGTTAATGAGACAATTGGGGATGTGCTTTTTACTCTTGATAAGAGTTTCAAAGTCTGGGGTGACAGTAGACAGAGCTACTCTCAGATCATGCTCAGTGTCCAACCTGTTTCTCTGCTTTGACTTGAGCTGGACCAAGGTAGAGAAGCCACTTTCACACAAATAGGTTGTGCTGAATGGTAAGATCGTTTTGACTGCTAAAG
Organism: Squalius cephalus; assembly: GCF_949319135.1. Classification (NCBI taxonomy): domain Eukaryota; kingdom Metazoa; phylum Chordata; class Actinopteri; order Cypriniformes; family Leuciscidae; genus Squalius; species Squalius cephalus. Next base: position 4,074,659 of record NC_137122.1, read on the forward strand.
TGGCGAGGGATGGATACTCAGTCATCACATCGCTGCACCAAAAGTGGGAAAGGCTTACCTCACCAAATCTCTTTTTCAGCGTCAGGTCACATGACAGGTCCACCAGCTGATGCTCTTCGTTGCTTGGCAACGTGATGTTTTCCACATTGATACTGAAGGGGTCGCGTATCCAGTCCATGGTTGTTTGTTTCTCTGGGAAGTAGTCGTCAAACCGAGCTTGAAGTTTAGTGAGATGCGCCCTTAAAGTTTGTTTCAAGTTATTTTTGGCCGCACTGTCCAGCTGCTGTGCTTCATGGCAAGAGTTGGGAAACATGTCCAGTCTGTCTTTGGATAAATGATTTAGCCACAGTGAGATCTTTTTCTTGAACGCAGCAATTTTGTCTGACTGTTCAAATATATTGTGTCCTCTCCCTTGCATCGATACATTTAATGTGTTGAGGTGCTCAAAAATATCAGCAAGATATGCAACTCGTACGAGCCACATTTCGTTGTCAAATAGTTCTGCATACGGGGAGTTAGTCTCTGAGAGGAATGTGGCGATTTCTGTTTTAAGTTCGTAAAAGCGTGACAACACCTTGCCCCTCGACAACCAGCGGACTTCTGAGTGATACAGCACCTGCATGTGCTCAGAGCCCAGGTCTTTACACAGATGTGAAAAGCAACGGCTACTTTTTGCACTCCGTTTTATGTGGTTCACCACTTTGATGACATTTGTTAAAGCTTCATCAAGTAAAGGTACCATATTCTTAGCCGCCAGCGCTTCTCCGTGCAAAAAGCAGTGGTTCCACGTCGCGTTAGGTGCCCTCTCCAGAATTCGCTTCACCACACCGGAATGTTTCCCGGTCATAGAGGCAGCTCCATCAGTGGTGATTCCCACACAATATTCCCAACTGAGGCCCAGTGAGCTCAAATACAAGTCCAGGGTGTTAAAAATGTCCTCTGCTTTTGTAGTGGTAGGGAGGTCTCTGCTGCAGAGAAATTGTTCTTGCAAATCATCGTCCCACACATGCCTCACATAAACCAATAAAATGGCATGGTTAGCGATATCTGTCGATTCGTCCATCTGTAAGGCATAGTAAGGGCTTGCCTGGATGCGTGCTGTGGTCTGTTGTTTTATGTTACCAGACATGTCTTCAATCCGCCGAGCTATGGTATCATTGGAAAGTGGTATGGTTATCAGTTTATCCACCGCTGACTGATCCAGCACCTCTCTTACCATATCCATTGCAGCAGGTAAAATGAGCTCTTCGGCTACTGTGTGGGGTTTCTTGGCTTTTGCAATGCGGTGAGCTACTAGGTAAGAATCTAAGTTAAATTTTCCGACGACACTGTGTTGCTCAGAATCTACTCAGATGAATCTACACATGATGTTTCATAAACAAAGTTCAGGTGGAGCACATTCAAATAATCAATCCAATCAACCGTCTGCTGTCTACACTATCAGCATGAGAGGAAGCATATATTTATCACTCTGTCAACTCACCTAACATTCCTTGACAGTTTTCAGCATCCCTCCACTCACTCTCGGCTTTTTCTTCCACAGCCAGGAATACGGGGAAGTAGCCTACTCTGGGTTCGGGCCGCATACCGAGCCCGAGCCCTCTCCTCGTACAGCACACCAAATATGCATTTATTCTATCTGACTTATTTGTAAGCGTGAACTCATGCAATCACAATTCTCCAGCGGCAGTCATTTGAATTCAACCCAAGCGCTCGTTGATGACGTGGATGATTACGTTACTGTTGCTTATCTGTCCATCATCACATAAACCCCGCCCTGACAATTTGATTGGTCCAAACAATTTTTGTTTGGGCATAATAGCTCCTCAACGGATCGAGGATTGTTTCATGGATTTTAGATTTTTTAACCGCCAGAGAACAGAGGGTAGCAGTAAATGGCAATCTATCAGATCCCTTACTGCTCTCTACAGGTCTACCTCAAGGGTGTGTCCTTTCACCCCTTTTTTTTATTATGTACACAAATGATTGTAGAAGTACCCAGGAGAACAGCTATCTGGTTAAATTTTCCGACGACACTGTGTTGCTGTCACTATTACAAAGTCCAGTATCGGATCATGGAAATGCTCTAAATGAATTCATCTCATGGTGTGATAACCATTGTTTAGAACTAAATGTATCTAAAACTAAAGAAATAATTATTGACTTCAGGAGAAATCGAGATAGTGTTTTTGAGAGCACTATACATAATGCAAAGGTTGAAATTGTCTCCTCATATAAATACTTGGGCACTGTCTTTGATGAACATCTTAGATTTGATCTTAACAGCGCTACCATTGCAAAGAAAGGGCAACAGAGAATTCACCTTCTTCGTAAATTAAATACTTTCTCCGTCTCGCCGGTCATTCTGTGCAGATTTTATCAGTCTTTTATTGAGAGTCTTTTAAATTTTTCTTTTATCTGCTGGTTTCATAATTTGAGCATCAAAGACAGGAATAGCCTGAATAACATTGTAAAGATTTGCTCTAAAATTATCGGCGTAAAACAGAGAGACTTAAATGTCTTTTGTAACCAGCAAATACTGCGGAAGGCAAAGAGCATCCTGGCTGCTCCAGGTCATGCTTTGGCAGGTGAATTCTCTCTGCTGCCTTCTGGGCGTCGTTACGCGCTCCCGGTATGTAAGACGAATCACCATTCTAAATCTTTCATTCCTTATGCTATTAAACTTTTAAATTCCGCATAGAGCTCCTGGAGAAGGGAAAAATTGCACATGCTGATGAATACTGTGTACTGCTGTACGTTATGTGTGTGTGATGGACTGATGGACTTTATTACTTGTGTGAATAATGCGTGCGATTTGTATTATTTATTGTTATTTACATGCTGCTCTTAATCAATTGCCCCTTGTGGGATCAATAAAGTTGATTGAATTGAATTGATTGAATTGAGTCCAGACCGAACTTCCCGACCTAAAAATTTTGTGGGCGGGGCTAAGTTCAGCTGGCATCCAGGCTAGGTAAAAGGTCTAGGAGGCCAAATTACAAGGGCTGGACTTCTGAGCCTCCTAGTGGAACACAGCAGGATCTGCTCTAAGGGGGAGTGAGTAAAGGCTCAAGTTGTTTAGGCCTACTTGTTCTAGTGGAATGTTATTAGCCAGTGCCCCTATTGTTTACATACATTTAAGTATTGTTTGTAACTGTGAAATGACCGAAAGGTTACTAAGCACATTGTTACTAAGCACTTTTTTTATTCTGAATGTATGATATATTTGTTTAATATGTGTACTGTCATGACAGCGATGGTGCAGTCAAGTTTACCTTGTTGTTGCATCTTCAAAAGTGCACAATAAAATGTGACACTGAATTTGAAACAGCACAATGTAATTTCTGCATCTATTATCAAATTATTTATTAGTAATACAGTGGAAATTAGTAGATTTGGTTAGCATGTTGATTTACAGTGTGCGTCCCTAGATTTTCTGGTTGTGCCCCTAAAATTTTAAGTTGGGGGCCACTGTTGTCAGGTTTCGTACAAACGAAGCAGGCAAGATGGTAAGTTTGATATTTTAATAGGAGAATGGATCGGACACAGCGTGAAAGGTGAGTTAACAGGAAGTAGATCATTGGATGAAGCTTAACTGAATGATAACAAAGTCTCTCTTTCTCTTGCAGATGCAGATGATGAAGATTCTCTGAAGATGGACTGAAGACAGGCTGAAGAAGATCGGGATCGACGGTAAGTATGCAGGTAGGTGAAGTAGAGAGTCTGTGTGTCAATAGACATGTATTGACAAGACCAGGTGAGCTGGTGATGGGATCCAGGTGACGGTGATACTACTTAGAGGAGAGTGAGTGCAGGTGTGCACCAAGGAGGATTCTGGGGAGTGTAGTGCAGAGACAGATGAGGAAGACAGACGGTGGATGTGACAACTGTGCTCATAGTGAAAAAAGTTAGTCAGAGACTTTGTTTCTCAGCACATGAAAATAAACTACTTACCGTGATCTCAGACTGTGCTTAAGTGGTTTCTCCACTGCATGGATCTTCATGTGTAGATTAAGGTGAGTTTTAATAGAGAAACTCGTCCCGCACTGATCACACGTGTGCGGCTTCTCTCTGCTGTGGATCCTCTCATGTGATCTCAGATTTGTTGACCGACTGAATCTCTTGTCACAGTGTGAACACTTGTAAGGTTTTTCTCCAGTGTGAATTCTCTGGTGCTGTTTTAAATCGCTTGCTGTAGTGAAAGTCTTCTCACACTCAAAGCACATGTACTCTCTCACACCAGTGTGTATTTTCTGATGTGTGTGTAAATTAGACAGCAGTGAAAAACTCTTTCCACACACAGAACATGAATGCGGCTTCTCCTTCGTATGAACTGTCAGGTGTCTCTTCAGGGCTGATGCACAGAGAAATGTTTTGCTGCACTGATCACATGTGAACGGCTTCTCTCCGGTGTGGATCCTCATGTGAATATTAAGGTGTGATGATTGACTGAAACTCTTCCCACACTGATCACATGAGAACGTCTTCTCTCCGCTGTGGATCTTCATGTGAACATTAAGGGATGATGATTGACTGAAACTCTTCCCACATTGATCACATGAGAACGGCTTCTCTCCGCTGTGGATCCTCATGTGAATCTCAAGACTATGTTTGCGTGTGAAACTGTGTCCACACTGAGTGCAGGTGAAAGATTTCTTCGCTCTTCTTTTCTTTATAAATGTCTTTTTAGTCTTTGAGCGACTCAAAGGTTTTTCTCCCGGTTGGACATGATGTTCCTCCTCCACTTCACTCAGTTCTTCACTCTCCTCCATCGGGTCTGACAGGAAAGAAAAAATATTATTATTTGGTATGTTAAATTTATTTCCATCATTTCAAGGCCGTTGCAGTGTCTGTAGAAACTTCACAAGCTCAAAGTGTAGAGTGGCTGCGGCTTTAACTATTTTTAAAGTAATTATTTGTATTATCTTTATCTGTGTCCTACATGTTTCACTCAACCCTGTTACTCCTGACATGATTTTCCTCCTTTTAAAAACACAGTATTTCTTAAAACACACAGCAAGTGACATCATCTGGGCTCTTTCTACTGCATGATGGGAAAACAAGAAAATAATCTCAATCCACTGTCTCAGTTTTTACACAAACTGTAGCATTGACTGTATTCATCAACCCTGTTACCAAAGTTACTGTAAGAAGAATCTCTATAACTATGAATAACTTGTATGATATTTGACTAATACAACTTTATCATTAACTTGGTGTTTACTGACTAGTCCTAAAAATATATATTTTGTAAACTATGTTTAAAATAACTAAAATTCTGGTAACGTTGTTGCTACTTGGGAACCAGATATGAAATAAATGTAAAATAAAACAGTTAAAACAGTATTTAGCCTGATCTGATGTTGACAATCAATATAAAAATGTCTCAAACCTCCCTTTACTGACCATTTGTTAAAGAAAACCCAGAACATTCTGAACCGTTTCATAGTTGAACTGTTTATCTAAATGTGATGAAGTCCTTGAATGTTTCTAACATGAATGTTCTTCAGCCTCATGAATGAATGAAGAATAAACACCAACCTCTTTGTTCTTCAGGATCTTCAGTGTGTTTCATTCTGCAGGGTTCTGGATCACTCATGTTCTCTCTGTCCTCTTTACTAAACTCAGTCTTTGCAGATTTCAGCTCTTCCTGATGCTCTGATGCTCGTCTTCACTTGTAGCTGATGGGAATTTACAGCATTTATTGGAGAATTACTGTGGGAGGAGCTTCACTGATGATGTGATTGCAGTGGGAGGAGCTTCACTGATGATGAATTACAGTGGGAGGAGCTTCAGTGATGATTTGAATGCAGTGTGAAGAGTTTATCTGCCAAAATCAAAAATAAATAAGTTACTGAGTTTGTTTTTATGCTCATGGACATCAGAATATATTAATGCAAATTCTTCCAAATATAAATAATGGTAAGAAAAACAGTTGAAAGCGTAAACAGAAATAAACATAGGCTACTGTTAGATTGAACGAACAATGCCAAACCCAGCGCTGAGGGAGAAAAGGTTTCTCTCAAGTTTATTAGCATCTTTGTCTCAAAAGATATAGCAAGAATATGAGGGGAGTTACAGAGAGTTAACCAATAAGATGTGCATACCTTACGTCATATTTGAATAAGATACATTGAATAACAAGGTCATATATGGTCAGTTTCTGGCTATCCTACCACATGTACATTTGTAGCCTGGAGGACCCTTATACTGTGTTCATAATAGAGAGAATAGGAGACAGTACCTTCTTACAGAACAAAGAAATCCCTCTGTTATACGCTTTTGCTGAGACTACCATACTAGAATTTCTTAAAGCTACATATAGTAGGCAACAAATCCCCTCAGTCTGCTGACACCAATGAAATGAGCTTTAAGTGACAATTTACAGGAGATCTGAAGACATCAGCATAATAAATGAGGTGAAAACAGGAACTATTGTCATGAAATAAAGAGTGTTTTCAGCAGATGTGTTAATATTGATGAGCCTCAGACTATCAACACTCATTCAACAAGCCATTCAGGATCATCAGCAGATCATCTCACTTTATTCTGAGTGTTTGCTGTTAGAAACACATTATTTGAGTCAGGATACATGATAAAAGCCTGTAAAACTGCTCAACTGAAAGATATCTCACAGTGTAACATAAATCATCAATAATAAAACAAAATAATTCAATAACCTCTCTTTATGAACCTCTTCAGGCAAATAACTACAACACATAGGCCTAATATGTGAATCTAAATATAGTTTGACTTTATAATAACTATTAATTGCAATAAAGTAATTCCATCATATACATGTTACATATTCATATGTACAGAAACTGACAATGACCATACAACTCTTAAAAATAAAGAAAATGTAACGTTTCCTGTGCCAAACTTAATTAATATTCATATTCCCATGCATGTATTCACCTTATTTTCCACGACAACAAGGGTGACGCCATTACGTTAATTTTGTCATCTTACTTCCGGCTGAGCGGGACTTCAACTTCCGGCTGAAAGGACCTACGCTAGTTTCTAGCATAATTCTATAGTTGTAACGGTAAATATGTAAAGTATTATATGCTCAGTTAGGGGCTGCCATAACAATTGGATTAAGAGGATAGAACGATTTAACCAACGGTGTTACGAACACAATGTAAAGCGATCGGAATGTTGTTGTGTACTTTACGATTTACACCCACCACCACCTCAAGACGAGGAGCACCTGAGGCAATGGCGGAAGGTGCTAAACTTGAAGTGCTCACCCAAGCGCTCTTATGTGTGTTGACTGTGTTCGTACCATTTTATGGACGGGGAGCCGACTGACGAACACCCTTACCCCGAGTAAAGGCTCGGCTACGATGTTCTGGTATAAAGAAGTCCTGCCGGGTGCTAAACAAGTTGTCAGATTCAGGTAAGCTAATTTACCTAACTGTTGTTGCCTAACTTACCTATCTATGTGCTTGTTAGCCTAATGTTAGACCCGTGAAGTCCGTTCTAAGAACACATTTAAGATTAGTAATGAGCCGTTAACAAAATACAATGAATCTTGCATGATAACCGTTGCCCAGCTATATATGTCATATTTCGGTCCCACTTTATATTAAGTGGCTTTAAGTACTATGTACTTACATAAAAAAAATAAGTACAATGTTCTTATTGTGTTCATGCTGTATTGTAAAACACTTTTGCTGCTTTTGAGGTGTGATACGGGTAAGGTCAGGGACAGGTGTGGTGGATTGGGTAGGTTTAAGGTGTAAGAGAAGGGTCAACTGTGTAATTACAAATGTAATTACATAAATTAATTACAGCTGTAGTTAAATGCAGGAATTGTTTTAATGTACGTACAATGTAAAAACATGTAGTACGTTTGGGTCTGCCGAGTCTGTCCAGCTTCCTCTCCCGCCATCGGATCCAACTCACCACCAGGTGGTGATCAGTTGATAGCTCCAACCCTCTCTTCACCCGAGTGTCCAAGACATACGGCCGGAGGTCAGATGAAACGACCACAAAGTCAATCATCGACCTCCGGCCTAGGGTGTCCTGTTAGCACTTAGCACCGGCCCCTTACTGTCCCTCCTGCAGGTGGTGGGTCCACGGGAGGGTGGCCCCACGTCGCTCCTTCGGGCTGAGCCCGGCCAGACCCCATGGGGGGAGGCCCGACCACCAGGCGCTCGCATACGAGCCCCAACCCCGGGCCTGGCTCCAGGGTGGGGCCCCGGCTGCGCCATGCCGGGCGACGTCACGGTCCTCGAATTTATAGGCATCATAAGGTTTTTTGAACGGCTCTTAGTCTGACCCTTCATAAAAAATTATGATAGCCTAAAAAAAAAAAAAAGAGTAGGGGTGTAACCCCTGCGCTGGACTTCCCGTATCAACTCCACTTATGAAGCCGGGATCTAATCCTGTTAACATGAAATAAGCTGCTCCCGAGCAGGTTTAAGATTGCGCACCTGTTGCTATGACAGCAAGTCCAGGATGAGCGTCAAAGAACCAAACTATCAAAGATCATGCCAAATCGCCAACAATCAAATCCAGCTAACTGAGTTAGCGACGTACGAAGAACGGGCCCCTGATCTTTGTTCTTTTGACTTGCACTGTTTACTTGTCTGTATATTTATTAAAAGACTTACAAAATATATATTTTTGTGATGGGCCAGTGAAGATTATTGCAGGGCAAGTAAAAATAGAAAAGCTAATTTGAGCCCTGCAAATATCAAGACCTGCCTCTTTTGTTATAAAATAAAGTTTTGTTACGGGTAAAAAATAATGGAGAGTTAAAACTAGGAGTTTCACTTGGCCCACCCTACATCTCAAAGCTGGAGCCTGGGCTGGTGTTGTTTAAAGTTCATAGTGATTGTTCTGACTTCATGAAGCCTCATGGTGTGAATGAACTTCAAACTGACTAGAACACACTCTTTGAAATATACTGTATGATACTGGATATGAAACTGTTAATAATGTAGACAGACAGCAATCTCATTCAATGTCAGTCATGTGTGCAGTGAAATATAATTTATTAGGCATTTAATAGCTCTATTGAGAAAATTGAAAACATGGAAAGCTCAAAAAGCAATCATATCAGGATGACTTTCAGAACTAAAATTATAACTAATTCAAGCAAAATCAGCAGAAAATAAGAAAATGGACAATTACAATGAGATGTTCATAAAATAAGTAAAGAGTTGAATCAATCATTACATAGCAAATACAAACATTAAGTAAAAGTGAATGAGACAGATCTCTCTCTCTTTACTGACTTATAAGAGCCAAGCATCTCAAGAGAAGAAGAGAAGAAAAGTGTCCAGTTTCAAAGATACAAGAAGTGGAAGAGAAACTAGATGTTCTAATGAAAAACAATGAAGAAAGAGTTAATAATTAACATGAGATTCACATCTCTCTTAAAAGTGTTATGGCCTTCTTCTCCAGTGTGAATTTTCTGGTGGTCTTTCAGTTCATCTTCTGTAGTAAAGGCCTTCTTCACTGAAACACACACCGCTGTGTCTTTTCTGCTGTAATATTAATGATGAATCTTCTCCTTTGTGTGAATCTTCAGGTGTTTCTTCAGGACTGATGCCCAATGAAATTGTTTACCGCACTGTGATCACAATTAAATGGAATAATTAATATTTCAGACTCTGAACTAGGCAAATCACATGTTAAAAAAATAGTGACATTGATCATGTGACTTAAAGGGCACCTGTTATGCAAAATTCACTTTTACATGGTGTTTGACGGACACTGCAGTTTTAGCGTAGACCCGCCCTGTGTTTCATTACTTTCATTATTACTCGAGAATGGATCTGTATCAACTGACCGTGATCCAGCTTACAGTCTCCGGAGTGATAGGCCCAACGTTACTGATCACGACAGTAATGCCCACTTTATTATAGTCAGAGTCGTTTATTACATCAGAGTTGTTTTACGGATATAAAGTTTACCAGTTTATTAAGCACTCCCTGAAAGGGTGTAAGGGTCAAACAGGTCAATTGAGCTCAAAGGGAATTATTAATTAATTTAAGGCCGTAACTATCAGCTCTGCAGCGGATATAAATATCCAAACTAGTGAAAACACTATTTATAAGCAAGGAAACTTAAATCAGAAGTTTAAGACATTAAATTCCTAGCACATAACACAAGAATACTTCTCTTTAAAATACAAACAAGACTTGATATTCTATTACACAGAACTAATATTGAACAAACACACACACACACACACATTCATGCGAGTTGCAGACAGAAAGAAAGCAGTGCTCCAGACTGCGAAAAATGGTCGCATTTTGCGACTAAAATTTGAGAGTGCGTGACTGAATTTTACATCCATGCACATTGTTACATTACATTTTACATTTACAACCAGTATATTGCTGACAGACTATGGTACAGAGGAGCTGGACTTCCTGCTAGACCACATTTCCTCTGTCTTAACAAGGTTAGTGACTCTTTTTAAATTATCTTAAAGATATAAAAAGTATAACACAGAGCAACATTTCAAACATCTACTTTGATCCTTAACCTAGATTGTTTGGTCAGTTTTCACTCTGTTCAGAAATGGCTGTGATTTCAATCTGGCTAGAGAGGAGTATCAATGCATGAAGACATTCATCTTTAGGAACTACATGGACAAGTCTTATCATGCCTTATGGGGGATGATGGTAACTAAGTTGCCATTCTGCTTTGATTACAAGGTACCCCATTATGATCATATCCTTGTTAATCTATTTAGTAATTATTACTTTTTGATTAAATAAAACCTACACTAATGATCCATTTGTCACATACCTGTCCTGTCTTGTGCTGCACATGGGTGTTTTGTTATTTTGGGCCATGTGCTCGTGTCTATTGTCTAGCCCCTCCTATCTTGTTATCTGATTATTGGTTAATTTGTCCCACCTGTCTTTCTCGCTACCCTCCTTCGTTTGTTCCCCTATTTAGCCTCCTTGTGTTTGTATTGTGCTAGTTCGTTTGTCCGAGTTTCTCGTTCCTGGAGTTCCTGAGTTTTGTACCCTGTCTGCTTGTCACTAATAAATCTCCTCTGCATTTGTATCCTCGTCTCTCGTTCACTATTCCGTGACAGAAGGAACCAGCCAGAATGTGGATACAGCGGAGTAAGATTTTTCCTCAGGGAGAGGATAAAGGATTTTCAATTTCCTTGTTGGAATACTTCGTTAGGTGCGTTCAAAGGACTATGGAGGAGGAGGCGGCCACGGCAGACAGCGTTCAGCTGAAAGGAGAGGCTTCACCGCTGGTCCCGAAACGGAGGAGAGGGAAGAACCCCTCCGGGACAGTTCCGGAGGTCCCAGTTCCGGTGGTCCCGAAACGGAGGAGGAGAAGGAAGAATCCCTCCGTGTCTGTTCCAGTGGACCCAGTTCCGGTGGACCCAGTTCCGGTGGTCCCGAGTCCAGTGGTTCCAGTTCCGGTGGTCCCGAGTCCGGTGGTCCCGAGTCCGGTGGTCCCGAGTCCGGTGGTCCCAGTTCCGGTGGTCCCGAGTCCGGTGGTCCCAGTTCCGGTGGTCCCAGTTCCGGTGGTCCCGGGTTCGGTGTTCTCGACTCCGTTGGTCCAGAGACGTAGAAGGAGGAAAAGGGCCTCTTCAGCTGATTGTCCAGTGGCTCCTAACATGGAGACCATCCCGGAGGTGACTGCCATCCTTGACACGCCGCTCAGACGGCTTGCCCTGCCAGCCCCGCCCAAGCTGCCGGCCCTGCCGGCCCCATCCAAGCTGCTCGTCCTGCCGGCACCACCCCAGTGACCGGTCACGTCTGCTGATCCAGAGACTGTTCACGTCACGTCTGCCGATCCAGAGCCTGTTCACGTCACGTCTGCCGATCCAGAGCCTGTTCACGTCATGTCCGCCGAGCCTGTGTCTTCGGACAAGATGGCCGCCACCGAGCCGGTTGTATCTGTTTCTGAGCCGGTGGTGTCTGTTCCTGAGCCGGTGGTGTCTGTTCCTGAGCCTGAGCCGGTGGTGTCTGTTCCTGAGCCTGAGCCGGTGGTGTCTGTTCCAGTTCCTGAGCCGGTGGTGTCTGTTCCAGTTCCTGAGCCGGTGATGTCTGTTCCAGTTCCTGAGCCGGTGGTGTCTGTTCCAGAGCCTGAGCCGGTGGTGTCTGTTTCTGAGCCTGAGCCGGTGGTGTCTGTTCCTGAGCCGGTGGTGTCTGTTCCTGAGCCTGAGCTGGTGGTGTCTGTTCCTGAGCCTGAGCCGGTGGTGTCTGTTCCTGAGCCTGAGCCGGTGGTGTCTGTTCCTGAGCCTGAGCCGGTGGTGTCTGTTCCTGAGCCGGTGGTGTCTGTTCCTGTTCCTGAGCCGGTGGTGTCTGTTCCTGAGCCTGAGCCGGTGGTGTCTGTTCCTGAGCCTGAGCCGGTGGTGTCTGTTCCTGAGCCTGAGCCGTTGGTGTCTGTTCCAGTTCCTGAGCCGGTGGTGTCTGTTCCTGAGCCTGAGCCGGTGGTGTCTGTTCCTGAGCCGTTGGTGTCTGTTCCAGTTCCTGAGCCGGTGGTGTCTGTTCCTGAGCCGGTGGTGTCTGTTCCAGTTCCTGAGCCGGTGATGTCTGTTCCAGTTCCTGAGCCGGTGGTGTCTGTTCCAGCGCCGTGGCCGCCCGAGGGGTCGTCTCCGCCGTGGCCGCCTGAAGGGCCGTTCCACCCTGGTCGCCAGATGGACTGTCTGTCCCTCCCGTCCCGTCCTGGTCTGTCCCGCCCTGGTCTGTCCCGCCCTGGTCTTATGGAGCGTCTGGTAGCCGCTCCGTAGGGAGGGGGTAATGTCACATGCCTGTCCTGTCTTGTGCTGCACATGGGTGTTTTGTTATTTTGGGCCATGTGCTCGTGTCTATTGTCTAGCCCCTCCCATCTTGTTATCTGATTATTGGTTAATTTGTCCGACCTGTCTTTTTCGTTACCCTCCTTTGTTTGTTCCCCTATTTAGCCTCCTTGTGTTTGTAGTCTTGTGCTGGTTCGTTTGTCCGAGTTTCTCGTTCCTGGAGTTCCTGAGTTTTGTACCTTGTCTGCTTGTCACTAGTAAATCTCCTCTGCATTTGTATCCTCGTCTCTCGTTCACTGTTCCGTGACACCATTCTTTGTAGAACATCCTACATCTTGTGCACATCACACGGGTCCTCCCAGTCTCCTCTGCTATATGTGAAAGGGGATTTTCTGCTCAGAAGAGGATTAAATCTGATGTCCCTGCATGTAGACACTGTGGAGGACTTGATTCGAATTAGCATGGAGGGACCTAGTTTACAAGAGTTTGATGCCAAGGAAGCTGTACAAACATGGTTCAGTCAGGGTAAAAGTGTCACGGTATGCAGAGAGAATCCAAAAGGCGAAATGGCAGGTAAACAGTTCTCTTTAATAGAAATAAGTCAAAGCCAACAATGGCCGGTTAACAAAGGCAGTTCGTAAATAAGGAGATCACAGATAGTGACTATGAGTAGTTCATCAGGCAGGTCCGGATAACTGGTGCACAGCGAGACCAGGGAAACTGGTGAGGCGTCGGACACTTTGTGACTCTCCACGGCAGGCAGCTGGGCACAGCACAGATCAGGTAATACAGCAGGTAACGAACAGACCAGACAGGACGAGACAGGACTGGACTGAGACAGGACTAGAAACAAATCTCTTAGCTGAGTAAACTCAATGGTCAGTAGATACGTGACGGTAGGAAATAATCCGACAGAGCAGAAGAGAAAGAGAGAACTAGAAATAGAGAGACAAACGACAGGAGATGGGAAACAGGTGTGTGATGAGAAAATGAGAAACAGCTGAGATAGATGAAAGGGAGATAATGCATCAAAGAGAAAGAGCGGGGAAGTAATGACCAAAAAAGGCCAGCAGATGGAGACAGATAAAGAGAAGAGAAACAGGATCATGACAAAAAGGTAGCCTGACGTCGTCATACTCAGATTCTAGTCAGAATGTGAGTCTGATACTGCTCCATTGAGCTTTGATTATGGGGCGTGTTTCAACCGAACCAGGAAAGAAAATGCCTCTGCACTCAATTGGATAGACCAGGGGTTCTCAACTGGTCCCACCCTGGGACCCACATTTTCCCATAGTCATTAAGTCGCGACCCACTTTTTTAGAATTCAACCAACAAAATTTATTTTTCAAAAATAACTGTTGAAAACACTCATATATCATCTTATTAAAAACATAACCCTACATACATACATATATTATCCCGTACAACGTGCATTTCAGAGCATATTAATAAGTAACTGGACCCTGACAATCGCATGTACAAAAGTTAATTAAATAAATAAGGCCACATAACAAGATATTTTTACTCTATTCAGAGCAAATTAATAAGAAACTAAGGAGGACCATGACAACTGCATGTACAAAAGTGAATAAAATCAATGTCAAAATCTCTCAAAATTTTCAAAAGTTTTCACCTAACCAGGTCATTTGTGGAAGTTAATGAGACAATTGGGGATGTGCTTTTTACTCTTGATAAGAGTTTCAAAGTCTGGGGTGACAGTAGACAGAGCTACTCTCAGATCATGCTCAGTGTCCAACCTGTTTCTCTGCTTTGACTTGAGCTGGACCAAGGTAGAGAAGCCACTTTCACACAAATAGGTTGTGCTGAATGGTAAGATCGTTTTGACTGCTAAAGTGGCGAGGGATGGATACTCAGTCATCACATCGCTGCACCAAAAGTGGGAAAGGCTTACCTCACCAAATCTCTTTTTCAGCGTCAGGTCACATGACAGGTCCACCAGCTGATGCTCTTCGTTGCTTGGCAACGTGATGTTTTCCACATTGATACTGAAGGGGTCGCGTATCCAGTCCATGGTTGTTTGTTTCTCTGGGAAGTAGTCGTCAAACCGAGCTTGAAGTTTAGTGAGATGCGCCCTTAAAGTTTGTTTCAAGTTATTTTTGGCCGCACTGTCCAGCTGCTGTGCTTCATGGCAAGAGTTGGGAAACATGTCCAGTCTGTCTTTGGATAAATGATTTAGCCACAGTGAGATCTTTTTCTTGAACGCAGCAATTTTGTCTGACTGTTCAAATATATTGTGTCCTCTCCCTTGCATCGATACATTTAATGTGTTGAGGTGCTCAAAAATATCAGCAAGATATGCAACTCGTACGAGCCACATTTCGTTGTCAAATAGTTCTGCATACGGGGAGTTAGTCTCTGAGAGGAATGTGGCGATTTCTGTTTTAAGTTCGTAAAAGCGTGACAACACCTTGCCCCTCGACAACCAGCGGACTTCTGAGTGATACAGCACCTGCATGTGCTCAGAGCCCAGGTCTTTACACAGATGTGAAAAGCAACGGCTACTTTTTGCACTCCGTTTTATGTGGTTCACCACTTTGATGACATTTGTTAAAGCTTCATCAAGTAAAGGTACCATATTCTTAGCCGCCAGCGCTTCTCCGTGCAAAAAGCAGTGGTTCCACGTCGCGTTAGGTGCCCTCTCCAGAATTCGCTTCACCACACCGGAATGTTTCCCGGTCATAGAGGCAGCTCCATCAGTGGTGATTCCCACACAATATTCCCAACTGAGGCCCAGTGAGCTCAAATACAAGTCCAGGGTGTTAAAAATGTCCTCTGCTTTTGTAGTGGTAGGGAGGTCTCTGCTGCAGAGAAATTGTTCTTGCAAATCATCGTCCCACACATGCCTCACATAAACCAATAAAATGGCATGGTTAGCGATATCTGTCGATTCGTCCATCTGTAAGGCATAGTAAGGGCTTGCCTGGATGCGTGCTGTGGTCTGTTGTTTTATGTTACCAGACATGTCTTCAATCCGCCGAGCTATGGTATCATTGGAAAGTGGTATGGTTATCAGTTTATCCACCGCTGACTGATCCAGCACCTCTCTTACCATATCCATTGCAGCAGGTAAAATGAGCTCTTCGGCTACTGTGTGGGGTTTCTTGGCTTTTGCAATGCGGTGAGCTACTAGGTAAGAATCTAAGTTAAATTTTCCGACGACACTGTGTTGCTCAGAATCTACTCAGATGAATCTACACATGATGTTTCATAAACAAAGTTCAGGTGGAGCACATTCAAATAATCAATCCAATCAACCGTCTGCTGTCTACACTATCAGCATGAGAGGAAGCATATATTTATCACTCTGTCAACTCACCTAACATTCCTTGACAGTTTTCAGCATCCCTCCACTCACTCTCGGCTTTTTCTTCCACAGCCAGGAATACGGGGAAGTAGCCTACTCTGGGTTCGGGCCGCATACCGAGCCCGAGCCCTCTCCTCGTACAGCACACCAAATATGCATTTATTCTATCTGACTTATTTGTAAGCGTGAACTCGTGCAATCACAATTCTCCAGCGGCAGTCATTTGAATTCAACCCAAGCGCTCGTTGATGACGTGGATGATTACGTTACTGTTGCTTATCTGTCCATCATCACATAAACCCCGCCCTGACAATTTGATTGGTCCAAACAATTTTTGTTTGGGCATAATAGCTCCTCAACGGATCGAGGATTGTTTCATGGATTTTAGATTTTTTAACCGCCAGAGAACAGAGGGTAGCAGTAAATGGCAATCTATCAGATCCCTTACTGCTCTCTACAGGTCTACCTCAAGGGTGTGTCCTTTCACCCCTTTTTTTTATTATGTACACAAATGATTGTAGAAGTACCCAGGAGAACAGCTATCTGGTTAAATTTTCCGACGACACTGTGTTGCTGTCACTATTACAAAGTCCAGTATCGGATCATGGAAATGCTCTAAATGAATTCATCTCATGGTGTGATAACCATTGTTTAGAACTAAATGTATCTAAAACTAAAGAAATAATTATTGACTTCAGGAGAAATCGAGATAGTGTTTTTGAGAGCACTATACATAATGCAAAGGTTGAAATTGTCTCCTCATATAAATACTTGGGCACTGTCTTTGATGAACATCTTAGATTTGATCTTAACAGCGCTACCATTGCAAAGAAAGGGCAACAGAGAATTCACCTTCTTCGTAAATTAAATACTTTCTCCGTCTCGCCGGTCATTCTGTGCAGATTTTATCAGTCTTTTATTGAGAGTCTTTTAAATTTTTCTTTTATCTGCTGGTTTCATAATTTGAGCATCAAAGACAGGAATAGCCTGAATAACATTGTAAAGATTTGCTCTAAAATTATCGGCGTAAAACAGAGAGACTTAAATGTCTTTTGTAACCAGCAAATACTGCGGAAGGCAAAGAGCATCCTGGCTGCTCCAGGTCATGCTTTGGCAGGTGAATTCTCTCTGCTGCCTTCTCGCGTCGTTACGCGCTCCCGGTATGTAAGACGAATCACCATTCTAAATCTTTCATTGCTTATGCGATTAAACTTTTAAATTCCGCATAGAGCTCCTGGAGAAGGGAAAAATTGCACATGCTGATGAATACTGTGTACTGCTGTACGTTATGTGTGTGTGATGGACTGATGGACTTTATTACTTGTGTGAATAATGCGTGCGATTTGTATTATTTATTGTTATTTACATGCTGCTCTTAATCAATTGCCCCTTGTGGGATCAATAAAGTTGATTGAATTGAATTGATTGAATTGAGTCCAGACCGAACTTCCCGACCTAAAAATTTTGTGGGCGGGGCTAAGTTCGGCTGGCATCCAGGCTAGGTAAAAGGTCTAGAAGGCCAAATTACAAGGGCTGGACTTCTGAGCCTCCTAGTGGAACACAGCAGGATCTGCTCTAAGGGGGAGTGAGTAAAGGCTCAAGTTGTTTAGGCCTACTTGTTCTAGTTGAATGTTATTAGCCAGTGCCCCTATTGTTTATATACATTTAAGTATTGTTTGTAACTGTGAAATGACCGAAAGGTTACTAAGCACATTGTTACCAAGCACTTTTTTTATTCTGAATGTATGATATATTTGTTTAATATGTGTACTGTCATGACAGCGATGGTGCAGTCAAGTTTACCTTGTTGTTGCATCTTCAAAAGTGCACAATAAAATGTGACACTGAATTTGAAACAGCACAATGTAATTTCTGCATCTATTATCAAAGTATTTATTAGTAATACAGTGGAAATTAGTAGATTTGGTTAGCATGTTGATTTACAGTGTGCGTCCCTAGATTTTCTGGTTGTGCCCCTAAAATTTTAAGTTGGGGGCCACTGTTGTCAGGTTTCGTACAAACGAAGCAGGCAAGATGGTAAGTTTGATATTTTAATAGGAGAATGGATCGGACACAGCGTGAAAGGTGAGTTAACAGGAAGTAGATCATTGGATGAAGCTTAACTGAATGATAACAAAGTCTCTCTTTCTCTTGCAGATGCAGATGATGAAGATTCTCTGAAGATGGACTGAAGACAGGCTGAAGAAGATCGGGATCGACGGTAAGTATGCAGGTAGGTGAAGTAGAGAGTCTGTGTGTCAATAGACATGTATTGACAAGACCAGGTGAGCTGGTGATGGGATCCAGGTGACGGTGATACTACTTAGAGGAGAGTGAGTGCAGGTGTGCACCAAGGAGGATTCTGGGGAGTGTAGTGCAGAGACAGATGAGGAAGACAGACGGTGGATGTGACAACTGTGCTCATAGTGAAAAAAGTTAGTCAGAGACTTTGTTTCTCAGCACATGAAAATAAACTACTTACCGTGATCTCAGACTGTGCTTAAGTGGTTTCTCCACTGCATGGATCTTCATGTGTAGATTAAGGTGAGTTTTAATAGAGAAACTCGTCCCGCACTGATCACACGTGTGCGACTTCTCTCTGCTGTGGATCCTCTCATGTGATCTCAGATTTGTTGACCGACTGAATCTCTTGTCACAGTGTGAACACTTGTAAGGTTTTTCTCCAGTGTGAATTCTCTGGTGCTGTTTTAAATCGCTTGCTGTAATAAAAGTCTTCTCACACTCAAAGCACATGTACTCTCTCACACCAGTGTGTATTTTCTGATGTGTGTGTAAATTAGACAGCAGTGAAAAACTCTTTCCACACACAGAACATGAATGCGGCTTCTCCTTCGTGTGAACTGTCTGGTGTCTCTTCAGGTGTGATGACCTAAGAAATGTTTTGCCGCACTGATCACATGAGAACGGCTTCTCTCCAGTGTGGATTCTCATGTGAGCATTAAGGGATGATGATTGACTGAAACTCTTCCCGCATTGATCACATGTGAACGACTTCTCTCCAGTGTGGATTCTCATGTGAACATCAAGGTGTGAAGATCGACTGAATCTCTTCCCACACTGATCACATGTGAACGGCTTCTCTCCAGTGTGGATCCTCTCATGTGTTTTCAGATGTGTTGACCGACTGAATCTCTTGTCACAGTGTGAACACTTGTAAGGTTTTTCTCCAGTGTGAATCCTCTGGTGCAGTTTTAAGTCCTTTGCTGTAATAAAAGTCTTCACACACTCAAAGCACATGTACTCTCTCACTCCAGTGTGAGTTTTCTCATGTTTATGTAAATTAGACAGCAGTGAAAAACTCTTTCCACACACAGAACATGAATGCGGCTTCTCCTTCGTATGAACTGTCAGGTGTGTCTTCAGGTTTGATGCACAGAGAAATGTTTTGCTGCACTGATCACATGAGAACGGCTTCTCTCCGCTGTGGATCTTCATGTGAACATTAAGGGATGATGATTGACTGAAACTCTTCCCACACTGATCACATGAGAACGGCTTCTCTCCGCTGTGGATCCTCATGTGAACATCAAGACTATCTTTGCGTGTGAGACTCTTCCCACACTGAGTGCAGGTGAAAGATTTCTTGGCTCTTCTTTTCTTTATAAATGTCTTTTTAGTCTTTGAGCGACTCAAAGGTTTTTCTCCCTGTTGGACATGATGTTCCTCCTCCACTTCCATCGGGTCTGACAGGAAAGAAAAAATATTATTATTTGGTATGTTAAATTTATTTCCATCATTTCAAGGCCGTTGCAGTGTCTGTAGAAACTTCACAAGCTCAAAGTGTAGAGTGGCTGCGGCTTTAACTATTTTTAAAGTAATTATTTGTATTAGCATTATCTGTGTCCTACATGTTTCACTCAACCCTGTTACTCCTGACATGATTTTCCTCCTTTTAAAAACACAGTATTTCTTAAAACACACAGCAAGTGACATCATCTGGGCACTTTCTACTGCATGATGGGAAGACAAGAAAATAATCTCAATCCATTGTCTCAGTTTTTACACAAACTGTAGCATTGACTGTATTCATCAACCCTGTTACCAAAGTTACTGTAAGAAGAATCTCTATAACTATGAATAACTTGTATGATATTTGACAATACAACTTTATCATTAACTTGGTGTTTACTGACTAGTCCTAAAAATATATATTTTGTAAACTATGTTTAAAATAACTAAAATTCTGGTAACGTTGTTGCTACTTGGGAACCAGATATGAAATAAATGTAAAATAAAACAGTTAAAACAGTATTTAGCCTGATCTGATGTTGACAATCAATATAAAAATGTCTCAAACCTCCCTTTACTGACCATTTGTTGAAGAAAACCCAGAACATTCTGTACCGTTTCATAGTTGAACTGTTTATCTAAATGTGATGAAGTGCTTGAATGTTTCTAACATGAATGTTCTTCAGCATCATGAATGAATGAAGAATAAACACCAACCTCTTTGTTCTTCAGGATCTTCAGTGCGTCTCATTCTGCAGGGTTCTGGATCACTCATGTTCTCTCTGTCCTCTTTAATAAACTCAGTCTTTGCAGATTTCAGCTCTTCCTGATGCTCTGATGCTCGTCTTCACTTGTAGCTGATGGGAATTTACAGCATTTATTGGAGAATTACTGTGGGAGGAGCTTCACTGATGATGTGATTGCAGTGGGAGGAGCTTCACTGATGATGAATTACAGTGGGAGGAGCTTCAGTGATGATTAATTATAGTGGGAGGAGCTTCACTGATGATGTGAATTGTAGTGTGAAGAGTTTATCTGCCAAAATAAAAAATATATAAGTTACTGAGTTTGTTTTTATGCTCATGGACATCAGAATATAATAATGCAAATTCTTCCAAATATAAATAATGGTAAGAAAAACAGTTGAAAGCATAAACAGAAATAAACATAGGCTACTGTTAGATTGAACGAACAATGCCAAACCCAGCGCTGAGGGAGAAAAGGTTTCTCTCAAGTTTATTAGCATCTTTGTCTCAAAAGATATATCAAGAATATGAGGGGGAGATACAGAGAGTTAACCAATAAGATGTGTATACCTTACATCATATATGAATAAGATACATTGAATAACAAGGTCATATATGGTCAGTTTCAGTGCCTTCTTACAGAACAAAGAAATCCCTCTGTTATACGCTTTTGCTGAGACTACCATACTAGAATTTCTTAAAGCTACGTATAGTAGGCAACAAATCCCCTCAGTCTGCTGACACCAATGAAATGATCTTTAAGTGACAATTTACAGGAGATCTGAAGACATCAGCATAATAAATGAGGTGAAAACAGGAACTATTGTCATGAAATAAAGAGTGTTTTCAGCAGATCTGTTAATATTGATGAGCCTCAGACTATCAACACTCATTCAACAAGCCATTCAGGGTCATCAGCAGATCATCTCACTTTATTCTGAGTGTTTGCTGTTAGAAACACATTATTTGAGTCAGGATACATGACAAAAGCCTGTAAAACTGCTCTACTGAAAGATATCTCACAGTGTAACATAAATCATCAATAATAAAACAAAATAATTCAATAACCTCTCTTTATGAACCTCTTCAGGCAAATAACTACAACACATAGGCCTAATATGTGAATCTAAATATAGTTTGACTTTATAATAACTATTAATTGCAATAAAGTAATTCCATCATTTACATGTTACATATTCATATGTACAGAAACTGACAATGA
Organism: Squalius cephalus; assembly: GCF_949319135.1. Taxonomy (NCBI): domain Eukaryota; kingdom Metazoa; phylum Chordata; class Actinopteri; order Cypriniformes; family Leuciscidae; genus Squalius; species Squalius cephalus. The sequence continues at coordinate 4,096,438 of NC_137122.1, forward strand.
TCATACAACTCTAAAAAATAAAGAAAATGTAACGTTTCCTGTGCCAAACTTAATTAATATTCATATTAACCTTGCATGTATTCACCTTATTTTCTACGACACCAAGGGTGACGCCATTACGTTAATTTTGTCATCTTACTTCCGGCTGAGCGGGACTTCAACTTCCGGCTGAAAGGACCTACGCTAGTTTCTAGACGTAATTCTATAGTTGTAACGGTAAATATGTAAAGTATTATATGCTCAGTTAGGGGCTGCCATAACAATTGGATTAAGAGGATAAAACGATTTAACCAACGGTGTTACGAACACAGTGTAAAGCGATCGGAATGTTGTGGTGTACTTTACGATTTACACCCACCACCATCTCAAGACGAGGAGCACCTGAGGCAATGGCGGAAGGCGCTAAACTTGAAGTGCTCACCCAAGCGCTCTTATGTGTGTTGACTGTGTTCGTACCATTTTATGGACGGGGAGCCGACTGACGAACACCCTTACCCCGAGTAAAGGCTCGGCTACGATGTTCTGGTATAAAGAAGTCCCGCCGGGTGCTAAACAAGTTGTCAGATTCAGGTAAGCTAATTTACACAACTGTTGTTGCCTAACTTACCTATCTATGTGCTTGTTAGCCTAATGTTAGACCCAAGAAGTCCGTTCTAAGAACACATTTAAGATTAGTAATGAGCCGTTAACAAAATACAATGAATCTTGCATGATAACCGTTGCCCAGCTATATATGTCATATTTCGGTCCCACTTTATATGAAGTGGCTTTAAGTACTATGTACTTACATAAAAAAAATAAGTACAATGTTCTTATTGTGTTTATGCTGTATTGTAAAACACTTTTGCTGCTTTTGAGGTGTGATACGGGTAAGGTCAGGGACAGGTGTGGTGGATTGGGTAGGTTTAAGGTGTAAGAGAAGGGTCAACTGTGTAATTACAAATGTAATTACATAAATTAATTACAGCTGTAGTTACATGCAGGAATTGTTTTAATGTACGTACAATGTAAAAACATGTAGTACGTTTGGGTCTGCCGAGTCTGTCCAGCTTCCTCTCCCGCCATCGGATCCAACTCACCACCAGGTGGTGATCAGTTGACAGCTCCAACCCTCTCTTCACCCGAGTGTCCAAGACATACGGCCGGAGATCAGATGAAACGACCACAAAGTCAATCATCGACCTCCGGCCTAGGGTGTCCTGTTAGCACTTAGCACCGGCTCCTTACGGTCCCTCCTGCAGGTGGTGGGTCCACGGGAGGGTGGCCCCACGTCGCTCCTTCGGGCTGAGCCCGGCCGGACCCCATGGGGGGAGGCCCGACCACCAGGCGCTCGCATACGAGCCCCAACCCCGGGCCTGGCTCCAGGGTGGGGCCCCGGCTGCGCCATGCCGGGCGACGTCACGGTCCTCGAATTTATAGGTATCATAAGGTTTTTTGAACGGCTCTTAGTCTGACCCTTCATAAAAAATTATGATAGCCTAAAAAAAAAAAAAGGAGTAGGGGTGTAACCCCTGCGCTGGACTTCCCGTATCAACTCCACTTATGAAGCCGGGATCTAATCCTGTTAACATGAAATAAGCTGCTCCCGAGCAGGTTTAAGTTTGCGCACATGTTGCTATGACAGCAAGTCCAGGATGAGCGTCGAAGAACCAAACTATCAAAGATCATGCCAAATCGCCAACAATCAAATCCAGCTAACTGAGTTAGCGACGTACGAAGAACGGGCCCCTGATCTTTGTTCTTTTGACTTGCACTGTTTACTTGTCTGTATATTTATTAAAAGACTTACAAAATATATATTTTTGTGATGGGCCAGTGAAGATTATTGCAGGGCAAGTAAAAATAGAAAAGCTAATTTGAGCCCTGCAAATATCAAGACCTGCCTCTTTTGTTATAAAATAAAGTTATGTTACGGGTAAAAAATAATGCCTAGGAGTTTCACTTGGCCCACCCTACATCTCAAAGCTGGAGCCGGGGCTGGTGTTGTTTAAAGTTCATAGTGATTGTTCTGACTTCATGAAGCCTCATGGTGTGAATGAACTTCAAACTGACTAGAACACACTCTTTGAAATATATATACTGTATGATACTGGATATGAAACTGTTAATAATGTAGACAGACAGCAATCTCATTCAATGTCAGTCATGTGTGCAGTGAAATATAATTTATTAGGCATTTAATAGCTCTATTGAGAAAATTGAAAACATGGAAAGCTCAAAAAGCAATCATATCAGGATGACTTTCAGAACTAAAATTATAACTAATTCAAGCAAAATCAGCAGAAAATAAGAAAATGGACAATTACAATGAGATGTTCATAAAATAAGTAAAGAGTTGAATCAATCATTACATAGCAAATACAAACATTAAGTAAAAGTGAATGAGACAGATCTCTCTCTCTTTACTGACTTATAAGAGCCAAGCATCTCAAGAGAAGAAGAGAAGAAAAGTGTCCAGTTTCAAAGATACAAGAAGTGGAAGAGAAACTAGATGTTCTAATGAAAAACAATGAAGAAAGAGTTAATAATTAACATGAGATTCACATCTCTCTTAAAAGTGTTATGGCCTTCTTCTCCAGTGTGAATATTCTGGTGGTCTTCAGTTCATCTTAAGTATTAAAGGCCTTCTGCACTGAAACACACACCGCCGTGTCTTTTCTGCTGTAATATTAATGATGAATCTTCTCCTTTGTGTGAATCTTCAGGTGTTTCTTCAGGACTGATGCCCAATGAAATTGTTTACCGCACTGTGATCACAATTAAATGGAATAATTAATATTTCAGACTCTGAACTAGGCAAATCACATGTTAAAAAAATAGTGACATTGATCATGTGACTTAAAGGGCACCTGTTATGCAAAATTCACTTTTACATGGTGTTTGACGGACACTGCAGTTTTAGCGTAGACCCGCCCTGTGTTTCATTACTTTCATTATTACTCGAGAATGGATCTGTATCAACTGACCGTGATCCAGCTTACAGTCTCCGGAGTGATAGGCCCAACGTTACTGATCACGACAGTAATGCCCACTTTATTATAGTCAGAGTCGTTTATTACATCAGAGTTGTTTTACGGATATAAAGTTTACCAGTTTATTAAGCACTCCCTGAAAGGGTGTAAGGGTCAAACAGGTCAATTGAGCTCAAAGGGAATTATTAATTAATTTAAGGCCGTAACTATCAGCTCTGCAGCGGATATAAATATCCAAACTAGTGAAAACACTATTTATAAGCAAGGAAACTTAAATCAGAAGTTTAAGACATTAAATTCCTAGCACATAACACAAGAATACTTCTCTTTAAAATACAAACAAGACTTGATATTCTATTACACAGAACTAATATTGAACAAACACACACACACACACACATTCATGCGAGTTGCAGACAGAAAGAAAGCAGTGCTCCAGACTGCGAAAAATGGTCGCATTTTGCGATTAAAATTTGAGAGTGCGTGACTGAATTTTACATCCATGCACATTGTTACATTACATTTTACATTTACAACCAGTATATTGCTGACAGACTATGGTACAGAGGAGCTGGACTTCCTGCTAGACCACATTTCCTCTGTCTTAACAAGGTTAGTGACTCTTTTTAAATTATCTTAAAGATATAAAAAGTATAACACAGAGCAACATTTCAAACATCTACTTTGATCCTTAACCTAGATTGTTTGGTCAGTTTTCACTCTGTTCAGAAATGGCTGTGATTTCAATCTGGCTAGAGAGGAGTATCAATGCATGAAGACATTCATCTTTAGGAACTACATGGACAAGTCTTATCATGCCTTATGGGGGATGATGGTAACTAAGTTGCCATTCTGCTTTGATTACAAGGTACCCCATTATGATCATATCCTTGTTAATCTATTTAGTAATTATTACTTTTTGATTAAATAAAACCTACACTAATGATCCATTTGTCACATGCCTGTCCTGTCTTGTGCTGCACATGGGTGTTTTGTTATTTTGGGCCATGTGCTCGTGTCTATTGTCTAGCCCCTCCTATCTTGTTATCTGATTATTGGTTAATTTGTCCCACCTGTCTTTCTCGCTACCCTCCTTCGTTTGTTCCCCTATTTAGCCTCCTTGTGTTTGTATTGTGCTAGTTCGTTTGTCCGAGTTTCTCGTTCCTGGAGTTCCTGAGTTTTGTACCCTGTCTGCTTGTCACTAATAAATCTCCTCTGCATTTGTATCCTCGTCTCTCGTTCACTATTCCGTGACAGAAGGAACCAGCCAGAATGTGGATACAGCGGAGTAAGATTTTTCCTCAGGGAGAGGATAAAGGATTTTCAATTTCCTTGTTGGAATACTTCGTTAGGTGCGTTCAAAGGACTATGGAGGAGGAGGCGGCCACGGCAGACAGCGTTCAGCTGAAAGGAGAGGCTTCACCGCTGGTCCCGAAACGGAGGAGAGGGAAGAACCCCTCCGGGACAGTTCCGGAGGTCCCAGTTCCGGTGGTCCCGAAACGGAGGAGGAGAAGGAAGAATCCCTCCGTGTCTGTTCCAGTGGACCCAGTTCCGGTGGACCCAGTTCCGGTGGTCCCGAGTCCAGTGGTTCCAGTTCCGGTGGTCCCGAGTCCGGTGGTCCCGAGTCCGGTGGTCCCGAGTCCGGTGGTCCCAGTTCCGGTGGTCCCGAGTCCGGTGGTCCCAGTTCCGGTGGTCCCAGTTCCGGTGGTCCCGGGTTCGGTGTTCTCGACTCCGTTGGTCCAGAGACGTAGAAGGAGGAAAAGGGCCTCTTCAGCTGATTGTCCAGTGGCTCCTAACATGGAGACCATCCCGGAGGTGACTGCCATCCTTGACACGCCGCTCAGACGGCTTGCCCTGCCAGCCCCGCCCAAGCTGCCGGCCCTGCCGGCCCCATCCAAGCTGCTCGTCCTGCCGGCACCACCCCAGTGACCGGTCACGTCTGCTGATCCAGAGACTGTTCACGTCACGTCTGCCGATCCAGAGCCTGTTCACGTCACGTCTGCCGATCCAGAGCCTGTTCACGTCATGTCCGCCGAGCCTGTGTCTTCGGACAAGATGGCCGCCACCGAGCCGGTTGTATCTGTTTCTGAGCCGGTGGTGTCTGTTCCTGAGCCGGTGGTGTCTGTTCCTGAGCCTGAGCCGGTGGTGTCTGTTCCTGAGCCTGAGCCGGTGGTGTCTGTTCCAGTTCCTGAGCCAGTGGTGTCTGTTCCAGTTCCTGAGCCGGTGATGTCTGTTCCAGTTCCTGAGCCGGTGGTGTCTGTTCCAGAGCCTGAGCCGGTGGTGTCTGTTTCTGAGCCTGAGCCGGTGGTGTCTGTTCCTGAGCCGGTGGTGTCTGTTCCTGAGCCTGAGCTGGTGGTGTCTGTTCCTGAGCCTGAGCCGGTGGTGTCTGTTCCTGAGCCTGAGCCGGTGGTGTCTGTTCCTGAGCCTGAGCCGGTGGTGTCTGTTCCTGAGCCGGTGGTGTCTGTTCCTGTTCCTGAGCCGGTGGTGTCTGTTCCTGAGCCTGAGCCGGTGGTGTCTGTTCCTGAGCCTGAGCCGGTGGTGTCTGTTCCTGAGCCTGAGCCGTTGGTGTCTGTTCCAGTTCCTGAGCCGGTGGTGTCTGTTCCTGAGCCTGAGCCGGTGGTGTCTGTTCCTGAGCCTGAGCCGTTGGTGTCTGTTCCAGTTCCTGAGCCGGTGGTGTCTGTTCCTGAGCCGGTGGTGTCTGTTCCAGTTCCTGAGCCGGTGATGTCTGTTCCAGTTCCTGAGCCGGTGGTGTCTGTTCCAGCGCCGTGGCCGCCCGAGGGGTCGTCTCCGCCGTGGCCGCCTGAAGGGCCGTTCCACCCTGGTCGCCAGATGGACTGTCTGTCCCTCCCGTCCCGTCCTGGTCTGTCCCGCCCTGGTCTGTCCCGCCCTGGTCTTATGGAGCGTCTGGTAGCCGCTCCATAGGGAGGGGGTAATGTCACATGCCTGTCCTGTCTTGTGCTGCACATGGGTGTTTTGTTATTTTGGGCCATGTGCTCGTGTCTATTGTCTAGCCCCTCCCATCTTGTTATCTGATTATTGGTTAATTTGTCCGACCTGTCTTTTTCGTTACCCTCCTTTGTTTGTTCCCCTATTTAGCCTCCTTGTGTTTGTAGTCTTGTGCTGGTTCGTTTGTCCGAGTTTCTCGTTCCTGGAGTTCCTGAGTTTTGTACCTTGTCTGCTTGTCACTAGTAAATCTCCTCTGCATTTGTATCCTCGTCTCTCGTTCACTGTTCCGTGACACCATTCTTTGTAGAACATCCTACATCTTGTGCACATCACACGGGTCCTCCCAGTCTCCTCTGCTATATGTGAAAGGGGATTTTCTGCTCAGAAGAGGATTAAATCTGATGTCCCTGCATGTAGACACTGTGGAGGACTTGATTCGAATTAGCATGGAGGGACCTAGTTTACAAGAGTTTGATGCCAAGGAAGCTGTACAAACATGGTTCAGTCAGGGTAAAAGTGTCACGGTATGCAGAGAGAATCCAAAAGGCGAAATGGCAGGTAAACAGTTCTCTTTAATAGAAATAAGTCAAAGCCAACAATGGCCGGTTAACAAAGGCAGTTCGTAAATAAGGAGATCACAGATAGTGACTATGAGTAGTTCATCAGGCAGGTCCGGATAACTGGTGCACAGCGAGACCAGGGAAACTGGTGAGGCGTCGGACACTTTGTGACTCTCCACGGCAGGCAGCTGGGCACAGCACAGATCAGGTAATACAGCAGGTAACGAACAGACCAGACAGGACGAGACAGGACTGGACTGAGACAGGACTAGAAACAAATCTCTTAGCTGAGTAAACTCAATGGTCAGTAGATACGTGACGGTAGGAAATAATCCGACAGAGCAGAAGAGAAAGAGAGAACTAGAAATAGAGAGACAAACGACAGGAGATGGGAAACAGGTGTGTGATGAGAAAATGAGAAACAGCTGAGATAGATGAAAGGGAGATAATGCATCAAAGAGAAAGAGCGGGGAAGTAATGACCAAAAAAGGCCAGCAGATGGAGACAGATAAAGAGAAGAGAAACAGGATCATGACAAAAAGGTAGCCTGACGTCGTCATACTCAGATTCTAGTCAGAATGTGAGTCTGATACTGCTCCATTGAGCTTTGATTATGGGGCGTGTTTCAACCGAACCAGGAAAGAAAATGCCTCTGCACTCAATTGGATAGACCAGGGGTTCTCAACTGGTCCCACCCTGGGACCCACATTTTCCCATAGTCATTAAGTCGCGACCCACTTTTTTAGAATTCAACCAACAAAATTTATTTTTCAAAAATAACTGTTGAAAACACTCATATATCATCTTATTAAAAACATAACCCTACATACATACATATATTATCCCGTACAACGTGCATTTCAGAGCATATTAATAAGTAACTGGACCCTGACAATCGCATGTACAAAAGTTAATTAAATAAATAAGGCCACATAACAAGATATTTTTACTCTATTCAGAGCAAATTAATAAGAAACTAAGGAGGACCATGACAACTGCATGTACAAAAGTGAATAAAATCAATGTCAAAATCTCTCAAAATTTTCAAAAGTTTTCACCTAACCAGGTCATTTGTGGAAGTTAATGAGACAATTGGGGATGTGCTTTTTACTCTTGATAAGAGTTTCAAAGTCTGGGGTGACAGTAGACAGAGCTACTCTCAGATCATGCTCAGTGTCCAACCTGTTTCTCTGCTTTGACTTGAGCTGGACCAAGGTAGAGAAGCCACTTTCACACAAATAGGTTGTGCTGAATGGTAAGATCGTTTTGACTGCTAAAGTGGCGAGGGATGGATACTCAGTCATCACATCGCTGCACCAAAAGTGGGAAAGGCTTACCTCACCAAATCTCTTTTTCAGCGTCAGGTCACATGACAGGTCCACCAGCTGATGCTCTTCGTTGCTTGGCAACGTGATGTTTTCCACATTGATACTGAAGGGGTCGCGTATCCAGTCCATGGTTGTTTGTTTCTCTGGGAAGTAGTCGTCAAACCGAGCTTGAAGTTTAGTGAGATGCGCCCTTAAAGTTTGTTTCAAGTTATTTTTGGCCGCACTGTCCAGCTGCTGTGCTTCATGGCAAGAGTTGGGAAACATGTCCAGTCTGTCTTTGGATAAATGATTTAGCCACAGTGAGATCTTTTTCTTGAACGCAGCAATTTTGTCTGACTGTTCAAATATATTGTGTCCTCTCCCTTGCATCGATACATTTAATGTGTTGAGGTGCTCAAAAATATCAGCAAGATATGCAACTCGTACGAGCCACATTTCGTTGTCAAATAGTTCTGCATACGGGGAGTTAGTCTCTGAGAGGAATGTGGCGATTTCTGTTTTAAGTTCGTAAAAGCGTGACAACACCTTGCCCCTCGACAACCAGCGGACTTCTGAGTGATACAGCACCTGCATGTGCTCAGAGCCCAGGTCTTTACACAGATGTGAAAAGCAACGGCTACTTTTTGCACTCCGTTTTATGTGGTTCACCACTTTGATGACATTTGTTAAAGCTTCATCAAGTAAAGGTACCATATTCTTAGCCGCCAGCGCTTCTCCGTGCAAAAAGCAGTGGTTCCACGTCGCGTTAGGTGCCCTCTCCAGAATTCGCTTCACCACACCGGAATGTTTCCCGGTCATAGAGGCAGCTCCATCAGTGGTGATTCCCACACAATATTCCCAACTGAGGCCCAGTGAGCTCAAATACAAGTCCAGGGTGTTAAAAATGTCCTCTGCTTTTGTAGTGGTAGGGAGGTCTCTGCTGCAGAGAAATTGTTCTTGCAAATCATCGTCCCACACATGCCTCACATAAACCAATAAAATGGCATGGTTAGCGATATCTGTCGATTCGTCCATCTGTAAGGCATAGTAAGGGCTTGCCTGGATGCGTGCTGTGGTCTGTTGTTTTATGTTACCAGACATGTCTTCAATCCGCCGAGCTATGGTATCATTGGAAAGTGGTATGGTTATCAGTTTATCCACCGCTGACTGATCCAGCACCTCTCTTACCATATCCATTGCAGCAGGTAAAATGAGCTCTTCGGCTACTGTGTGGGGTTTCTTGGCTTTTGCAATGCGGTGAGCTACTAGGTAAGAATCTAAGTTAAATTTTCCGACGACACTGTGTTGCTCAGAATCTACTCAGATGAATCTACACATGATGTTTCATAAACAAAGTTCAGGAGGAGCACATTCAAATAATCAATCCAATCAACCGTCTGCTGTCTACACTATCAGCATGAGAGGAAGCATATATTTATCACTCTGTCAACTCACCTAACATTCCTTGACAGTTTTCAGCATCCCTCCACTCACTCTCGGCTTTTTCTTCCACAGCCAGGAATACGGGGAAGTAGCCTACTCTGGGTTCGGGCCGCATACCGAGCCCGAGCCCTCTCCTCGTACAGCACACCAAATATGCATTTATTCTATCTGACTTATTTGTAAGCGTGAACTCGTGCAATCACAATTCTCCAGCGGCAGTCATTTGAATTCAACCCAAGCGCTCGTTGATGACGTGGATGATTACGTTACTGTTGCTTATCTGTCCATCATCACATAAACCCCGCCCTGACAATTTGATTGGTCCAAACAATTTTTGTTTGGGCATAATAGCTCCTCAACGGATCGAGGATTGTTTCATGGATTTTAGATTTTTTAACCGCCAGAGAACAGAGGGTAGCAGTAAATGGCAATCTATCAGATCCCTTACTGCTCTCTACAGGTCTACCTCAAGGGTGTGTCCTTTCACCCCTTTTTTTATTATGTACACAAATGATTGTAGAAGTACCCAGGAGAACAGCTATCTGGTTAAATTTTCCGACGACACTGTGTTGCTGTCACTATTACAAAGTCCAGTATCGGATCATGGAAATGCTCTAAATGAATTCATCTCATGGTGTGATAACCATTGTTTAGAACTAAATGTATCTAAAACTAAAGAAATAATTATTGACTTCAGGAGAAATCGAGATAGTGTTTTTGAGAGCACTATACATAATGCAAAGGTTGAAATTGTCTCCTCATATAAATACTTGGGCACTGTCTTTGATGAACATCTTAGATTTGATCTTAACAGCGCTACCATTGCAAAGAAAGGGCAACAGAGAATTCACCTTCTTCGTAAATTAAATACTTTCTCCGTCTCGCCGGTCATTCTGTGCAGATTTTATCAGTCTTTTATTGAGAGTCTTTTAAATTTTTCTTTTATCTGCTGGTTTCATAATTTGAGCATCAAAGACAGGAATAGCCTGAATAACATTGTAAAGATTTGCTCTAAAATTATCGGCGTAAAACAGAGAGACTTAAATGTCTTTTGTAACCAGCAAATACTGCGGAAGGCAAAGAGCATCCTGGCTGCTCCAGGTCATGCTTTGGCAGGTGAATTCTCTCTGCTGCCTTCTGGGCGTCGTTACGCGCTCCCGGTATGTAAGACGAATCACCATTCTAAATCTTTCATTCCTTATGCTATTAAACTTTTAAATTCCGCATAGAGCTCCTGGAGAAGGGAAAAATTGCACATGCTGATGAATACTGTGTACTGCTGTACGTTATGTGTGTGTGATGGACTGATGGACTTTATTACTTGTGTGAATAATGCGTGCGATTTGTATTATTTATTGTTATTTACATGCTGCTCTTAATCAATTGCCCCTTGTGGGATCAATAAAGTTGATTGAATTGAATTGATTGAATTGAGTCCAGACCGAACTTCCCGACCTAAAAATTTTGTGGGCGGGGCTAAGTTCAGCTGGCATCCAGGCTAGGTAAAAGGTCTAGGAGGCCAAATTACAAGGGCTGGACTTCTGAGCCTCCTAGTGGAACACAGCAGGATCTGCTCTAAGGGGGAGTGAGTAAAGGCTCAAGTTGTTTAGGCCTACTTGTTCTAGTGGAATGTTATTAGCCAGTGCCCCTATTGTTTACATACATTTAAGTATTGTTTGTAACTGTGAAATGACCGAAAGGTTACTAAGCACATTGTTACTAAGCACTTTTTTTATTCTGAATGTATGATATATTTGTTTAATATGTGTACTGTCATGACAGCGATGGTGCAGTCAAGTTTACCTTGTTGTTGCATCTTCAAAAGTGCACAATAAAATGTGACACTGAATTTGAAACAGCACAATGTAATTTCTGCATCTATTATCAAATTATTTATTAGTAATACAGTGGAAATTAGTAGATTTGGTTAGCATGTTGATTTACAGTGTGCGTCCCTAGATTTTCTGGTTGTGCCCCTAAAATTTTAAGTTGGGGGCCACTGTTGTCAGGTTTCGTACAAACGAAGCAGGCAAGATGGTAAGTTTGATATTTTAATAGGAGAATGGATCGGACACAGCGTGAAAGGTGAGTTAACAGGAAGTAGATCATTGGATGAAGCTTAACTGAATGATAACAAAGTCTCTCTTTCTCTTGCAGATGCAGATGATGAAGATTCTCTGAAGATGGACTGAAGACAGGCTGAAGAAGATCGGGATCGACGGTAAGTATGCAGGTAGGTGAAGTAGAGAGTCTGTGTGTCAATAGACATGTATTGACAAGACCAGGTGAGCTGGTGATGGGATCCAGGTGACGGTGATACTACTTAGAGGAGAGTGAGTGCAGGTGTGCACCAAGGAGGATTCTGGGGAGTGTAGTGCAGAGACAGATGAGGAAGACAGACGGTGGATGTGACAACTGTGCTCATAGTGAAAAAAGTTAGTCAGAGACTTTGTTGCTCAGCACATGAAAATAAACTACTTACCGTGATCTCAGACTGTGCTTAAGTGGTTTCTCCACTGCATGGATCTTCATGTGTAGATTAAGGTGAGTTTTAATAGAGAAACTCGTCCCGCACTGATCACACGTGTGCGACTTCTCTCTGCTGTGGATCCTCTCATGTGATCTCAGATTTGTTGACTGACTGAATCTCTTGTCACAGTGTGAACACTTGTAAGGTTTTTCTCCAGTGTGAATTCTCTGGTGCTGTTTTAAATCGCTTGCTGTAATAAAAGTCTTCTCACACTCAAAGCACATGTACTCTCTCACACCAGTGTGTATTTTCTGATGTGTGTGTAAATTAGACAGCAGTGAAAAACTCTTTCCACACACAGAACATGAATGCGGCTTCTCCTTCGTGTGAACTGTCTGGTGTCTCTTCAGGTGTGATGACCTAAGAAATGTTTTGCCGCACTGATCACATGAGAACGGCTTCTCTCCAGTGTGGATTCTCATGTGAACATTAAGGTGTGAAGATCGACTGAATCTCTTTCCACATTGATCACATGTGAACGACTTCTCTCCAGTGTGGATTCTCATGTGAACATCAAGGTGTGAAGATCGACTGAATCTCTTTCCACATTGATCACATGTGAACGGCTTCTCTCCAGTGTGGATCCTCTCATGTGTTTTCAGATGTGTTGACCGACTGAATCTCTTGTTACAGTGTGAACACTTGTAAGGTTTTTCTCCAGTGTGAATCCTCTGGTGCAGTTTTAAATCGCTTGCTGTAATAAAAGTCTTCTCACACTCAAAGCACATGTACTCTCTCACTCCAGTGTGAGTTTTCTCATGTTTATGTAAATTAGACAGCAGTGAAAAACTCTTTCCACACACAGAACATGAATGCGGCTTCTCCTTCGTATGAACTGTCAGGTGTGTCTTCAGGTTTGATGCACAGAGAAATGTTTTGCTGCACTGATCACATGTGAACGGCTTCTCTCCGGTGTGGATCCTCATGTGACTCTTAAGGTGTGATGATTGACTGAAACTCTTCCCACACTGATCACATGAGAACGGCTTCTCTCCGCTGTGGATCCTCATGTGAATCTCAAGACTATGTTTGCGTGTGAAACTGTGTCCACACTGAGTGCAGGTGAAAGATTTCTTCGCTCTTCTTTTCTTTATAAATGTCTTTTTAGTCTTTGAGCGACTCAAAGGTTTTTCTCCCGGTTGGACATGATGTTCCTCCTCCACTTCACTCAGTTCTTCACTTTCCTCCATCGGGTCTGACAGGAAAGAAAAAATATTATTATTTGGTATGTTAAATTTATTTCCATCATTTCAAGGAACATTGCAGTGTCTGTAGAAACTTCACAAGCTCAAAGTGTAGAGTGGCTGCGGCTTTAACTATTTTTAAAGTAATTATTTGTATTATCTTTATCTGTGTCCTACATGTTTCACTCAACCCTGTTACTCCTGACATGATTTTCCTCCTTTTAAAAACACAGTATTTCTTAAAACACACAGGAAGTGACATCATCTGTGCTCTTTCTACTGCATGATGGGAAGACAAGAAAATAATCTCAATCCACTGTCTCAGTTTTTACACAAACTGTATTCATCAACCCTGTTACCAAAGTTACTGTAAGAAGAATCTCTATAACTATGAATAACTTATATGATATTTGACAAATACAACTTTATCATTAACTTGGTGTTTACTGACTATTCCTAAAAATATATATTTTGTAAACTATGTTGAAAATAACTAAAATTCTGGTAACGTTGTTGCTACTTGGGAACCAGATATAAAATAAATGTAAAATAAAACAGTTAAAATAGTATTTAGCTTGATCTGATGTTGACAATCAATATAAAAATGTCTCAAACCTCCCTTTACTGACCATTTGTTGAAAATAAACCCAGAACATTCTTTACCGTTTCATAGTGTAACTGTTTATCCAAATGTGATGAAGTGCTTGAATGTTTCTAACATGAATGTTCTTCAGCCTCATGAATGAATGAAGAATAAACACCAACCTCTTTGTTCTTCAGGATCTTCAGTGTGTTTCATTCTGCAGGGTTCTGGATCACTCATGTTCTCACTGTCCTCTTTAATAAACTCAGTCTTTGCAGATTTCAGCTCTTCCTGATGCTCTGATGCTCGTCTTCACTTGTAGCTGATGGGAATTTACAGCATTTATTGGAGAATTGCAGTGGGAGGAGCTTCACGGATGATGTGATTGCAGTGGGAGGAGCTTCACTGATGATGTGCTTACAGTGGGAGGAGCTTCACTGATGATTAATTATAGTGGGAGGAGCTTCACTGATGATGTGAATTGTAGTGTGAAGAGTTTATCTGCCAAAATCAAAAATATATAAGTTACTGAGTTTGTTTTATGCTCATGGACATCAGAATATAATAATGGAAATTCTTCCAAATATAAATAATGGTAAGAAAAACAGTTGAAAGCATAAACAGAAATAAACATAGGCTACTGTTAGATTGAACGAACAATGCCAAACCCAGCGCTGAGGGAGAAAAGGTTTCTCTCAAGTTTATTAGCATCTTTGTCTCAGAAGCAGAGGTGGACAACGTACACAACTTCCTTACTTGAGTGAAAGTACAGATACTACTGGTCAAATATTACTCCGGTACAATTAAAAGTTGTAAAGACCGATTTTTACTTAAGTAAAAGTACAGGAGTACTTGTTTTTAAAAGTACTTAATTATTAAAAGTAACTTTCAATGCATTGTTTTATTATTGTTGCATTGTTGTGTGTAATACTTACACACTTACACTTACCTCTGAATCTATGCCTGCCCTACCCTCATATCAATATCAAATTTATTTCTAAAGCACAGTTCCAGTGGGATTGAATGTGAGACTGAATAAATCACCTTAATAACGTCCACAATGGTTTCGGACACCCAAATGGCTGTTCCCTCAAATAGTGCCCTATTTAAAGTGTTTTGGCTTTTAGTATGAATATGTTAGCCTTACTGTTATCTATAAGCTAGTGTGCACCAACACAATGACAAAATGTGCATTTAGGAGACCAAACCCAACGTTGAAAATGAAAATCAACGGCAGATTGACAATCTCCAACGTTAGACAGACGTTGTATTGTGGTTGAAAACGAAAATCTGGTTGACGTCAGAAACCAACATCAGTCGGTTTCTGACGTCAATTCGACTTTCATTTCCAGTCACAATGCAACCCCTGCAAAAATGCAACCCCTGCGGGTCCCTGTAACCAAAATCATCCCCTGACTGACATTACTACTTTCTACTCAAGGACCTGACAGAATTGTAGTGGAGTAAAAAGTAAGATACTTGTCTTTCAAATGTAGAAGTTAAAGTAAAAAGTTTCTAGAAAAAATAATACTCAAGTAAAGTACAGATACTCAAAAAGTAGTATGAGGGGAGATACAGAGAGTTAGCCAATAAGATGTGTATACCTTACATCATATTTGAATAAGACACATTGAATAACAAGGCCATATGGTCAGTGTCTGGCTATCCTACCACATGTACATTTGTAGCCTGGAGGACTCTTATACTGTGTTCATAATAGAGAGAATAGGAGACAGTGCCTTCTTACAGAACAAAGAAATGCCTCTGTTATATGCTTTTGCTGAGACTACCATACTAGAATTTCTTAAAGCTACATATAGTAGGCAACAAATCCCCTCAGTCTGCTGACACCAATGAAATTAGCTTTAAGTGTAAATTTACAGAAGATCTGAAGACATCAGCATAATAAATGAGGTGAAAACAGGAACTATTGTCATGAAATAAAGAGTGTTTTCAGCAGATCTGTTAATATTGATGAGCCTCAGACTATCAACACTCATTCAACAAGCCATTCAGGATCATCAGCAGATCATCTCACTTTATTCTGAGTGTTTGCTGTTAGAAACACATTATTTGAGTCAGGATACATGACAAAAGCCTGTAAAACTGCTCAACTGAAAGATATCTCACAATATAACATAAATCATCAATAATAAAACAAAACCATTAAATAACCTCTCTTTATGAACCTCTTCAGGCAAATAACTACAACACATAGGCCTAATATGTGAATCTAAATATAGTTTGACTTTATAATAACTATTAATTGCAATAAAGTAATTCCATCATTTACATGTTACATATTCATATGTACAGAAACTGACAATGACCATACAACTCTAAAAAATAAAGAAAATGTAACGTTTCCTGTGCCAAAATTAATTAATATTCATATTTCCATGCATGTATTCACCTTATTTTCCACGACAACAAGGGTGACGCCATTACGTTAATTTTGTCATCTTACTTCCGGCTGAGCGGGACTTCAACTTCCGGCTGAAAGGACCTACGCTAGTTTCTAGACGTAATTCTATAGTTGTAACGGTAAATATGTAAAGTATTATATGCTCAGTTAGGGGCTGCCATAACAACTGGATTAAGAGGATAGAACGATTTAACCAACGGTGTTACGAACACAATGTAAAGCGATCGGAATGTTGTGGTTTACTCTACGATTTACACCCACCACCACCTCAAGACGAGGAGCACCTGAGGCAATGGCGGAAGGCGCTAAACTTGAAGTGCTCACCACAAAAACATATCAAGTTTGTATTTGTAACTCATGTGGTTCAAAAGTTAAAGCCGGAACCCTTTTCGGGCGGCGGCCATATTGGATTTGGCCGCCATCTTGGCCCCGAGGGTCGCTGGCTCCGGCGCCCTAGCTAAATCATTTCGGTATGACCTGAGCTACATCTGTGCCAAATTTGGCGCTTTTAGATGAATTTGCGCGAAATTACCAATTTATGTGCTTAATGCCCCCAACTAAAGCAGATTTTAATTAATTTTCTCTGTTTGCTTTCACTTTAGACATAACCAACTTTGTTTATGTAAACAATGTCTGTATTTGACAGTATTAGCGCAATATAAGACTCAAAAGATAACTTAGTCCAGTAACAGGCTTTTTTTTAGTGCGTGTACGCGCTCAGTAAAGCGCATATTTGAACAGCGCATCAGCAGCGAATGACATGTTTAACCGGCAAGGCTTTAAAGCACATGAAAATAATGAACTTTTGTGAACTGCAGTGTCCCGTTCCTCTGCGTTAACATTTGATGTGAATATACGTCGTGCTGCAGTGTAGCCTAGATGAAGGCGCCGCAAACTGAATAAATGTGCAGTTGTTTGGTGTGATTTTACGATTCCAAATTTAGGGGGGCCAGAGGGGGGGCCAAGCTTGTTGACACGGGGGCACTGCCCCCCGCCCCCCCTAGAACCGCCACTGAGTCCATTTAATATTTGTAAAGATAGTTTGTAACAAAATTTGAACCGTATGATTTTTCCCCCTTTTTCCCCCGAAAATATTTTGATAGCTAACGTTAGCCTTTAACCTTGGATTTTTTGTAGACAAGCCATTGTAAAAATTTGATTAAAATTGGTTGATATTAAAGTAGACCAATTAAAGGTGGGGTAGGTAGAAATTTGTTCAAACTTTCTTTATATATCAATACATAATTAAAATGTAAGTACTCTGAAAAAAAGAGTATAAAAATCGAGTGACTCTAGACCGTTTAATCTGCATTAAACACAGCTCATTATTTCCATTCGGGACGAAACAAAGGATTGGCTTAGGCGACTGTCACTCTCTCTCGCAACCATGGCAACCACCCTGTTGCTACAGGATCTGCCCACATGCGTGCGCCCGTTTGATTTGAGGAGTTCAAGAGGCACGGAACCTAGGAATAGCAAAATAATGGCAGAGAAAGAGCATTCAAAATTCACATTACCGGCATATGCAGTTAGCGAAGGCAAATAAGCCAAAAAAAGGAAGACAATACTAGAAAAGTCAATGAACAAAAAGTCTTTGGATAAACAAAGAAATAAAACGCCAGTCAATATCGGCGTGGCTTTCCAGCGATGGCGAGAACTGAGGGACCTCAAGGGGCTGAAAAGTGACTCCTTGATGGCTTTATTTCTGCTGGACAGGTAATCTTTCTTCTTGTAATTTGATTATACATTTTTTTTTTTTTTTTCATGAAGCATGTATCACTAGCACACGTAGCTGCCTAATATAGCTAACATAACATTACTTAGCGAGCCATAGTAGAGACGATAAATAATCAATAGGCCTAGCTCAAGTTGATAGCTGTCGTGTTGAATTGTGCAAAATTGAACTTTACATAACAAAATACATGTTTAACAGCTGGTAGGCCTAACGTTAATCCGCATCCAGGAACTTTTTTTAGAACTAGATTTACCCTCTGTCTAAACTCTTTTACCATGTTCACCGGGAACTTTACCTGCACGTTTTTTTTGCTTTGTTTTTTTATTCTCTACCTATGTTTACTGATGTCTTTATCTTGTATCTGTGTGTGTCGTACACACTGTGTTGTGTGTTATTATTTTGTGTCTGCAATGCAGTTGTGAGGTGTTGTTTGAGTGTATGTTACTCTGTTTATCTGTAATCAAGACATTTTAAAAAACGTGTTTCAATGCAACCTGTTTTTAGCTTTGCCTTATAGTTATAACTAGCTCGTTAGCGAATCAAAAAATATATATTTTAAACTTTACCAATATCAATATGCTAGCTTGATAGTGAGTACTAAAATGCATCTTATTTGTTTATATTCATAGTGATAAAGTTAGGTATTTTATTACATGTGATTCTGACATGATGTCACTGCATGCACTGCGCTCCTTCCTCTCCGCTCGTCTCAGGTAAATAAATGCGTCTCCAGCTCAGCGGTCGGAGTCGCGCGTTCATGTGTTTTGGGAGGCGTGGCTTTGGAAGGAGCCCAGAAGGGAGGGGATGGAGTGAATGGAAATAATGAGCTGTGTTTAAAACAGTCGTGAGGTCTACATACACTCGATTTTTATACTTTCTTTTTCAGAGTACTTACATTTTAATTATATTTTAATTTAAATGAATTTGAAAAAGAAGTTTTTTTAGACCATTCCTACCTACCCCACCTTAAGTGTGTTAATATCAAAGAATGTCATCATTAATTATTTAATCAGATTTACCATTTGACCTTTTTTTATTACCGGACCTTTTCTCCTGAAACTATACATTGAATTAATTAATGCCGGAGTAATTATTTTACTTTATATAATTTATGTAGACTAAATTAATTAATGCCGGAGTAATTATTTTACTTTATATAATTTATGTAGACTACTTAAATCAGTTCTTATGAAACGTAAGTATTAAAATGAATCAATATTAATTTAACTGTGATATGAAGTTGTTGCCAGCCATTTACAACTCATACAATTGCCTAATAATCAAATTTACTATGCCTTCATGTATTAACAAGTCTATGTGAGATGCAGGCATTATCCTGGCAGGAGGCTGAGGAGGTGTTCCTCCGTGGCCCTACTTATCATATATATATATAATTTATTATTACACAATATTTTTGACAATGGCATTCATCTTTTATTTTAGTGAAGTCGAGGAATTTGACAGCGATTGCAAAAAGAATGAAAAAAGCAACATTTGTCTACCAGAAAGTAATTATTTTACCTTATGCATTTACATTAAATTTTACATTTATTCATTTAGCAGACGCTTTTATCCAAAGCGACTTAAAAATGAGGAGGTTTTTTTTAATGCAACTGAAGACGAAAAGTAAAGTCACTAACACAATTTTTTCTTTGCTTTGTCCTGTTTACAGCAAGATGATGTTTAGGTGATTGTTAAATAAAGTACAGAATTGTTTATTATTGGTGTTTTGTCTATTCTTATTGGAGTTTTGCTTCGCATTCAAAATATCAAAAAACAGGTTTTGTAATGTTAGCATGGTATAATGTTAATTAGACCATTATAGGTTGAACTGAAAGAAAAACTGGAATTTTAATTAAAAAAAAAAAACATTGTAGCAATATAATATCACATAATATTTTTCAGAAGATAGTTCAATCTGTAATTGTATCCCTTCCATCAGTAATTTTCTTTCAATTACACCCACGCTCAAAAAATAACTACTGGGTAATTTGTTAGTCAGAGAACAGAATGAGTTTTTTTGACACATGCATTAAGCAGGGAATGCAAATATTTATTTGGATAACTTTGAATAAAACAAGACCGTAATATTGCATCCTATTTTTTTCAATGGCATTTGGATATGGGTGTTATACGATCTTCTGAACAGCAGGAGGCGCTGTTTCGAAAAACGAGGGGTCTGAGAATGCAGGACTCAGGGTCCGAGTCTGCAGGTGGCGTGACGTCATCGGCCTCCAACGCAGGAGCGTACGGGACACCCCCGCAGCCAATCAGGGCCACGCAGATTCAGCTTTACTAGTAGCCTTCCAATTATTAGTATTTTAGAACTGAAGTGACTCCAGTTACTCCAGTTGATTATGGGGTTAGAATTTTTGCATTATTCCAGATAAATAGATTAATACTCACAAATAAATGTAAAGAGATTAACCAAAATGTATCAAATTCACAAATAAATAGATTAAGATCCGCAAATAAATGTAAGGAGATTCACAGAAAAATATCAAATTCACAAAAATGAGATTTGTAAATAAAAAAATATTTACAAATGTTTTTTTATTGTATAAACACAACTCTGGCTGGCATTTATTTGTGAACCGCGTTCTGCGCAGTTGTGAATCCCCTCACGCATTTGTGGATTTTGAAAGGCTATATATATAGGCTGTCGGTTGTTAATTTATCATAGTTAGCTCTCATGATAGACAGGTTATGTCATTTTTCAGGATTATTATCAATACTTATTTTAATTTCAGCTTTTTTAATTTGATCCTCTAGTTTTTGTAATTCCTTATTATGTTGTTTGTATAACTGACTAGCAGCGTAAAAAAAAAAAGATAATTAACATACAGTATACATAGAATAATTAAAACAGTTTAATAGACAAAAAAAATTTAGTGGTGAGGAAGTGGTGGGGGTTGTGCTACCTTTATAAGGAAGGGTGTACCTTGTAGGGTGTTGGGTACAGGGAAGGAACAAGAATATGTGGTAGTGGAAGTATGGGCAGATAAAAGAAAAATAGTAATAATAAATTATTATAACCCTTGTAAACAGTTAGAATTAAAGAAACTAGAGGAAATAGAAGGTGAGGATAGAGATAATATTGTATGGTGTGGAGATTTTAATGATCACAATACACTGTGGGTAGGCGAAAAGACAGACAACAATGGACAGGTGATTGAGGAGGTAATGAATGATAGGAACTTAGTTTGTTTGAATGATGGTTGAAGGATTAGGTGATTTTCACATATTTAGTTTTTTGACTGTAAAAAAAACTGTTGACTGTAAAATTCTAAAACAATGTGTGATCTTCATGTGCAAGATGTCATCTTTTCAGAAAAAAAAGGCTTTCAACTACAGTTATTGGCCATTACTGTGTGTGGTGTGTGTTTGCTGGTATATGTTTTACGAAGAAGAAGCCAGCCGACACGGGAGATGTAGATGGACGAATGAACCCCTTAGCTAGCTCCTCCTCAATGTACTTCTGCATAGCTTCAGTTTCGGGTTGAGAGAGAGGGAAGATGCGGCCCCTGGATGGCTTGGATCCTGGAATGAGGTCGATAGCACAGTCATATTCTCGATGAGGAGGAAGCTTGGTTGCTCTAGTTTTACTGAAGGCTTCGGTTAGGTCATGATACATGGAAGGCAGGTCAGACAGGACGGGTTCTTCTCGGACCTCGGCGAGGCTTTGATCTGGTAGCGGCCTGATGCTCTTTAAGCATTTGGAGAAACAGCTTTTGCCCCAACTGATAATTTGACCCGTGGTCCACTGCAGATGAGGATCATGACTTCTTAACCTGGGTAAACCCAATATGACTGGTGTATGTGGAGCATGAAGAACGTAGAAGTGTATACTCTCGTAGTGCAGCAGTCCAGTGCGCATGAGAAGTTCCTGAGTCATATGGGTGATTTGGTCCGTGCCTAGGGGCCGTCCATCGACAGCTTCGACAGAAAGAGGAGAAGTGCATGGGATTAGAGCAATCTTGTGAACTTGGGCAAAATCTTGTGACATAAAATTCCCAGCTGCCCCCGAATCTACTAAAGCGGACGTAGGAAATGATTGCCCATTCACAGTGAATTCTAGTGGTACGGATACACATGACAAAGGATTTAAACAGTCTAGAGTCAGACTCACCGTTGTTTTATCTTTGATAGTGACGAAAGTGAACAGTGCCGCCGCAGTACATGCATAACTTCATGGTTCTCCGGCGCTCCCTTTCCTCTTCAGATAGTCGGGACATGTTTATTTGCATAGGCTCGCTGACATCAGTAGACAAGGAATGAGAGGCGCGGGGCCCAGGAATGCCGCGAGAAGTGGTCAAGGAACGGTTGCACATGCGACGTGAGCGAATCAAATTGTCAATTTGTATGGAAAGATGTACAAACTGGTCCAAATATTTTCCCTCGTCACGGCAGGCCAGCTCAGCTTGTAGCTCGTGGTTTAGACCCCGCCTATAGACCACCTTAAGTGCGTTATCCGTCCAGTCCGTTTGAGCTGCGAGTGTGCGAAATTTGAGAGCATACTCTGAGGCGGGAGTCCGTCCTTGGGTGAGCTCCAGCAGACGATCCTCAGATCCCTTTCCCTCTTTGGCGTGTTCAAAGACGGCTTGAAAGCGTTCCAGGAATTCATTGAATGAAGAGAAAACAGTTCCCTCCGTCCTCCAGACTGCGGTGATCCATTCTAGAGCGCGACCCGTGAGCAAGGAACAGACGAAGGCGATCTTGTCGGTATCAGAGGCGTTTTGCAAGGTCTGCTGTGCGAGGCAGACGGCAGACAACGGAAAACAGAGACAGGTGGGAGATCAGGGCAGGCAGCGAGAGTCAGAGTCCGGGAAACAGGCTTGGGTCAGTAGTCAGGCTGCAGACAATCAAGGAAACAATTTAGGCACTGGATAAATCAGGAAACTGCTCAACACAGGGTGAAACAATACTTCGCACAGGACGCTGAGTAAGTGAGTGAGATATAGTATAGGTAATCAGTAATCATTCAGAACAGGTGCAGCGCAATCAGAACGTGAACGATCCATACTAGAAGAAGTATGCAATGCCCTTAGTATTCTGGAGAGGGCGCTCGAGATTGAGTACGGGGAGAATCACGGAGACTGGATGCCTTAGGATCTCCAAATGGTCATTGTGGCAGAAAGAGGGGGTAGAAAAACGGTCAAGCAAATATCTTTGTTCATTTAAAATATCTTGGATTATTTTCAATCCTACAGAGGATTCTGGGGAGTGTAGTGCAGAGACAGATGAGAAAGACAGACGGTGGATGTGACAACTGTGCTCATAGTGAAAAAAGTTAGTCAGAGACTTTGTTTCTCAGCACATGAAAATAATCTCAGACTGTGCTTAAGTGGTTTCTCCACTGCATGGATCTTCATGTGTCGCTTCAGGTGAATTTTAAAAGAGAAACTCATCCCGCACTGATCACACGTGTGCGGCTTCTCTCTGCTGTGGATCCTCTCATGTCTTTTCAGATGTCCTGGCTGACTGAATCTCTTGTCACAGTGTGAACACATGTAAGGTTTTTCTCCAGTGTGAATTCTCTGGTGCAGTTTTAAATCGCTTGCTGTAGTAAAAGTCTTCTCACACTCAAAGCACATGTACTCTCTCACACCAGTGTGAGTTTTCTCATGTTTATGTAAATATTGCAGCAGTGAAAAACTCTTTCCACACACAGAACATGAATGCGGCTTCTCCTTCGTATGAACTGTCAGGTGTGACTTCAGATTTGATGCACAGAGAAATGTTTTGCCACATTGATCACATGAGAACGGCTTCTCTCCAGTGTGGATCCTCATGTGAACATTAAGGGATGATGATCGACTGAAACTCTTTCCACATCGATCACATGAGAACGGCTTCTCTCCAGTGTGGATCCTCATGTGAATCTCAAGACTTTGTTTGGTTGTGAGACTCTTTCCACACTGAGTGCAGGTGAAAGATTTCTTGGCTCTACTTTTCTTTAAAAATGTCTTTTTAGTCTTTGAGCGACTCAAAGATTTTTCTCCAGGTTTGACATGATGTTCCTCCTCCACTTCACTCAGTTCTTCACTCTCCTCACTCTCTTCCATCAGGTCTGACAGGAAAGAAAAAATATTATTTGTTATGTTAAATTTATTTCCATCCTTTCAAGGCCGTTGCAGTGTCTGTAGAAACTTCACAAGCTCAAAGTGCAGAGTGGCTGCAGCTTTAACTATTTTTAAAGTAATTATTTGTATTATCTGTGTTGTATTATCAAGTTATCTGTGTCCTACATGTTTCACTCAACCCTGTTACTCCTGACATGATTTTCCTCCTTTTAAAAACACAGTATTTCTTAAAACACACAGGAAGTGACATCATCTGGGCACTTTCTACAGCATGATGGGAAGACAAGAAAATAATCTCAATCCATTGTCTCAGTTTTTACACAAACTGTAGCATTGACTGTATTCATCAACCCTGTTACCAAAGCTACTGTAAGAAGAATCTCTACAACTATGAATAACTTGTATGATATTTGACTAATACAACTTTATCAGTAACTTGGTGTTTACTGACTATTCCTAAAAATATATATTTGGTAAACTATGTTGAAAATAACTAAAATTCTGGTAACGTTGTTGCTACTTGGGAACCAGATATAAAATAAATGTAAAATAAAACATTTAAAATAGTATTTAGCTTGATCTGATGTTGACAATCAATCTAAAAATGTCTCAAACCTCCCTCTACTGGCCATTTGTTGAAGAAAACCCAGAACATTCTGTACCGTTTCATAGTTGAACTGTTTATCTAAATGTGATGAAGTGCTTGAATGTTTCTAACATGAATGTTCTTCAGCATCATGAATGAATGAAGAATAAACACCAACCTCTTTGTTCTTCAGGATCTTCAGTGTGTTTCATTCTGCAGGGTTCTGGATCACTCATGTTCTCACTGTCCTCTTTAATAAACTCAATCTTTGCAGATTTCAGCTCTTCCTGATGCTCTGATGCTCGTCTTCACTTGTAGCTGATGGGAATTTACAGCATTTATTGGAGAATTACAGTGGGAGGAGCTTCACTGATGATGTGATTGCAGTGGGAGGAGCTTCACTGATGATGTGCTTACAGTGGGAGGAGCTTTACTGATGATGAATTACAGTGGGAGGAGCTTCACTGATGATTAATTACAGTGGGAGGAGCTTCACTGATGATGTGAATTGTAGTGTGAAGAGTTTATCTGCCAAAATCAAAAATATATAAGTTACTGAGTTTGTTTTTATGCTCATGGACATCAGAATATAATAATGTAAATTCTTCCAAATATAAATAATGGTAAGAAAAACAGTTGAAAGCATAAACAGAAATAAACATAGGCTACTGTTAGATTGAATGAACAATGCCAAACCCAGCGCTGAGGGAGAAAAGGTTTCTCTCAAGTTTATTAGCATCTTTGTCTCAGAAGCAGAGGTGGACGAAGTACACAACTTCCTTACTTGAGTGAAAATACAGATACTACTGGTCAAATATTACTCCAGTACAAGTAAAAGTTGTAAAGACCGATTTTTACTTAAGTAAAAGTACAGGAGTACTTGTTTTTAAAAGTACTTAATTATTAAAAGTAACTTTAAATGCATTGCTTTATTATTGTTGCATTGTTGTGTGTAATACTTACACCCTTACACTTACCTCTGAATCTATGCCTGCCCTACCCTCATATCAATATCAAATTTATTTCTAGAACACAATTCTAATAGTGGGATTGAATGTGAGATTGAATAAGTCACTCAATAACGTCCACAATTGTTTCGGACACCCAAATGGCTGTTCCCTCAAATAGTGCCCTATAAATGACACCAAAACAATGACAAAATTTGCATTTAGGAGACCAAACCAAACGTTGAAAATGAAAATCAGATTAATGTCAGAATCCAACTCCAGATTGACATTAATCTCCAACGTTAGACAGACGTTGTATTGTGGTTGCCAACATCAGTCGGTTTCTGACGTCAATTCAACTTTCATTTCCAGTCACAATGCAACCTCTGCAAAAATGCAACCCCTGCGGGTCCCTGTAACCAAAATGTTCCCCTGACTGACATTACTACTTTCTACTCAAGGACCTGACAGAATTGTAGTGGAGTAAAAAGTAAGATATTTGTCTTTCAAATGTAGAAGTTAAAGTAAAAAGTTTCCAGAAAAAATAATACTCAAGTAAAGTACAGATACTCCAAAAGTGTCCTTAAGTAAATGTACTTTGTTACTGTCCACCTCTGCTCAGAAGATATAGCAAGAATATGAGGGGAGATACAGAGAGTTAACCAATAAGATGTGTATACCTTACATCATATTTGAATAAGATACATTGAATAACAAGGTCATATATGGTCAGTTTCTGGCTATCCTACCACATGTACATTTGTAGCCTGGAGGACTCTTATACTGTGTTCATAATAGAGAGAATAGGAGACAGTTCCTTCTTACAGAACAAAGAAATCCCTCTGTTATACGCTTTTGCTGAGACTACCATACTAGAATTTCTTAAAGCTACATATAGTAGGCAACAAATCCCCTCAGTCTGCTGACAATGAAATGAGCTTTAAGTGTCAATTTACAGGAGATCTGAATACATCAGCATAATAAATGAGGTGAAAACAGGAACTATTGTCATGAAATAAAGAGTGTTTTCAGCAGATCTGTTAATATTGATGAGCCTCAGACTATCAACACTCATTCAACAAGCCATTCAGGATCATCAGCAGATCATCTCACTTTATTCTGAGTGTTTGCTGTTAGAAACACATTAATTGAGTCATGATAAAAGCCTGTAAAACTGCTATATTGAAAGATATCTTACAATATAACATAAATCATCAATAATAAAACAAAATAATTAAATAACCTCTCTTTATGAACCTTTTCAGGGGCCGTATTCACAAAGAATTTTAAGGCTAAAAGTAGCTCCTAACTGGCGAATTTAGGAGCAACTCCTAAAAATAATGGGCGTGTCACTCGTAACTTTAGGACTCCTAATTTTTTTGACTAAGAGTAATTCACGAAGCATTTTAGCCCTAAAAGTAGCACCTAAGCCTGGGACAGCTTAAAAGAAGTCGAGAGGACTCCTAACTCACTAAGACTCTAAGGCCCGCTATATTGGTCCAATCTGCCGGTTCGCCAATACACGGGGAAGGTATCATGTGTTCTGTCCTCACTCATGCAAAGTATTGGTTGGTTAGATTTGTAATACATTGATTATATGTATTGACTCCATAAATGAAAGGTTTTAATAATATCTGTGCCTCACTAAAAGTGAGCGAATGTTTGACTATTCCTTTAACCATTAAATGAACAATGTCAAAATCAGTTAGAATAACCAAATGTAACAATTTAATATTTCAGATATCAGAGATTAATTCCACAATCAATTCAAATATCTAGAACATGGTTATACATTGGTTACACCAAATAATCTTACCCAGCTTGTACCAGAGAGAGAGAGAGAGAGAGAGAGAGAGACCACCTATTCCATTCCTGTCCAGCAAAGAAGAGCCCAGAGACCCGGAGCACACCTTCCTTTATCCCCTTGACCAGGTAACATGGGGGATGGGGGAGGCCACCCTCAAAATGGCTTCTTATTCAACAAAAGGGGGATGGCATTATCTGGACCAGTTTTCTCTAAACTTCTATAAACCTTATTTCCTTTTATTTTATCTATCTGGATATGAGATATCTGTACCACTCACTTTGAGACATTTCAAATGACACCAAAAACATAACAGTCAATAGGGTGACCACCTGCTAATAAGCCCAAGGGGGGACAAGGGGTATGTTTCTGAGGGACAATGTGGGACACTGCCTGGCGCGGCGGTGCCCCACTGGCAGACTCACTGATAGTGGTTTACCCATTTCTAGCACATACCACCTTGCATAGTATTAATAATGCCCTATTTTCCTAAACGTGTAATTTTTGATGTATGCTC
Organism: Squalius cephalus; assembly: GCF_949319135.1. Taxonomy (NCBI): domain Eukaryota; kingdom Metazoa; phylum Chordata; class Actinopteri; order Cypriniformes; family Leuciscidae; genus Squalius; species Squalius cephalus. The sequence continues at coordinate 4,124,060 of NC_137122.1, forward strand.
ATGAATAGGCCAACCAATGTGTATTTTTTTTCTAAATAAAGACTCATAATATTTTGAACATTCAATGAATTGACAGATGTACTTCCACTTAAGATTTACTATTTAATTTATTTTTCATTGCATTTTTTTTACTTTAAATAAATTAATAAATTATAATATAAATGTATAGGATTAACAGGAATTGTAGTTGCTCAACACCACAGGAACAGTTAAAAAAAAGTATTTAAAAAAAAATACGATTGACCTCGTATTCCCCTCCATGTCCGATTGAGAAGGACGTTTTGCAAAGGTCACAAAAAGCCCTCTCGGTATCCCCCTCAACACCTTTCAGCCACAAATATTCATTTCCCCATTCTTGTTTCTTGTACTCACACCTTCTCTTTTTAATTGATGATGGCGTTGCCTCTCAGACTCAGTCTCTTTCTCGAATTTTTCGAATTGGAAAGCGCGCATCTAAAAGTTCCTTCCTTCCCAGTGTGTCTGGTTTGCGCGTGCGTGCGCTGTCATGACAACAACGAAAAAGTTGACAACAACCTAGTCAGCAGTTCAACTGAGGGGTTTGTGTGGCAACAATAGCATGCTGAAATGTCAAGTAATGTTCGTTTGTCTGCTTGGGGCTCGAGTATATAGAGCGACCAACTGTTTTTTTGAGCAAGCATAGATTATGCGTGACACGGTCTCAATTTGCGTGACGCGTGAATTGGGCTTCAAACGCTGTGCGCGCACGCGCTACGCGGGACGGGTGGTCACCCTAACAGTCAATGATAAACATTCACATTAAACCATGTTCTTGTATGAGTTGTTCTTAGTAGTGTGTGAGAGGAAGTCAGGCTGTGTGGGGGAGGTCGAATGTTAATTAGCCATCAGGGCCTTTTGCTTCATGCAGGCCTCAACCAGTATTTTCAGTCTTACAAGACCTATTCACAAACCGCTTTTTGTGGTATTTCACGTCGCAATGTTTTGAATTGCGTATGCGGCGGCTACAGGAGCTTCCGATCGTGAGGGAACAATTTTGCATTGTAGGCATAACTAGGGATGCAATAACGCCACCAACAACAACCAAAACTAGGCTACTCATTACATGTAAACTAATTGTAACTTTTCATTGTGAATCAAATTAAAATGTTCTTCTCTTTGCAAATGTAGGCAGAGGCATATAGTGACAGATTAATTAAATAATTTTGCAAAGATATTGCATCAATCCATATGTTTCATTAGGCTACTAGGCTATTTGTTTTGCCTTACTCTTTATTCATTTAGGCTATTTATTCAGTTATTCATCATCTTCCGTCCTTCGCACTACTTGTGAAGCGCACGCATTCTCAGACCTCTCACCTGTCACTCATCATCGTAGGGGAGGGGTTTGGAATCATTACCGCGTTACAATCATCAGCCAATCAAGCTGGTCACTTCAGTCAAGCTCGTGCATGAGTAATGACGTCATCCATAGCAACGAAGACTCGCTCTTAGTTTAGGAGTTGTCATTTTTCTTTACTAAGAGTAGGTCTGAAAGACGTTGTGAATAACTTGCAATGTATGTTATGATTGCCTAACGATTATACACTGGCCGGGAAGCCGATATTTAAAAGTGAAGCGTTTGTTTACCTCAGGGTTTGTAAAATATCCCACGTGCACGCGCACTCAAATACGAGATATTAGGTGTGTTCGACATCGGCTGCGGCTGGATGCACCCGATCGGCGAGAGTAGCCGCGTGCAGGCGGGGAGGAGCTGCAAACGGAGACGTGAAGTCGGACACTTTCTGGTTCCCGTAGTGACCGCTCACGTGGTGTTTGCATACTTTACCATAGCTGAAGTGAAATAAATGCAATATTTGCCAAATAATACACAGATGTTTCAGAGACATTTTCATTCAATACTTTATGTAGCCTACTGCTTCACACAGCGTCTGTTTGAACAAGAATAAAGTTCAACATAAGCTACTATCAATGAAGTGGAGTCTACGTTTTTTAATCAGTTTTATTTTGATAAACATGACACAATATAACATTGCAACTACATGACAAGAGTGTTTACTGTTATAAAAAACTGATTTGTGCGCTTTAGAGGAACTAAAGGTGTTTGAATAAACACGCAACACATGTGATCGTTGTCATGCAATGGATCTGGCCAATCGTGGAACAGCTGTGTCGTCATCAGAGCTCATGCAGCCCAGTGCAGCCGCTCTTGAGAAGCTGCGCTGGCTGAGTTCTCCGGCTACTCTCGAATCGCTCTCGCGGTACTTTGATGGCATCCGTCACAGTCACGTGGCGTCGGCGCTGGATCAAGTCGGACAAAATTTCTAACCGGCATGCACTGCTTCAAGTCAGCCGCCGATCGGTCTGCGCAGAGCTGCATGAAGTCGAACAAGCCTTTTGATTTCTACCCTGGCTTGACGTCAGGACGGTGGAGGATATGCCATATATGGACAGCGCAGCAGGAAGCCACGCCCTACCCCTCTCCCCCTCATATTCATTCGGCAAAGAAAGATGGAGAAACCAAGTGCACACCTGCGTTGCTCTGTGGTTGACTGCCATAAACAGCATTCTAATGTGTTTTCTCTACCCAAAACGGACGAAACTATCAGGGATCAGTGGATGAAATTCATTTTTAATGACGCTGTCCCAACAACCCTTTCAACTGGCCTAACGTTTGGTGTCTGCGCTAAACATTTTACACAGGATTCATTTAGTAATTTGGGACAATATCAGGCGAAGTTGGCCTCGAAGCTCCGTTTGGGAAAAGGTGCCATCCCCACCATCAGAGACCTGCCTGAAATTGAAACGGTAAGACTGTGTTTTTATTGCTCTACTGTGTGTACATTAACAAACATCAGCTAACTGCTAATGCGGCTATTGTATGTAACGTTAGCTTCGAGATAAACACGGTGAATGGACTCTACGAATGCTATCCACATCTTTCCACTTTGTTTTACACAACAGTAGTGATGGTACAGGAGTCCATGGTCAGTGGCTAAAACTGTTTGCTAGACCATATCGCATATATCGATATAGTTCAAATTTGCGCTCTGCTCCCCGCGCCTCCGCTCTTCCTTTTCTACTCTGCGTGCGTGTTTAGAGCATGTTATGTTATGAGAGATGAATTATGACTACTTCAGAAACCCCAGCACAATAGGAACTACCAGACAGTGACATTAGTGTACGCTGAAATAAAGTCTTTCACTTCAGAAAAACTGACTTTCTTGTCCTGTCAGCCGTTATCCTGTGCTCGGAGCGCACACTCAATACACGCGTAAATGCGGAGGCGCCCGCGCTGTGTATCACCTCACTGATCAAGGGCAAAAGAAACTACGAGCATGCAACGCCGTTACGTTGAAAATTACACGAAATAAAAGTAAAGCAGGTATGATTTTCATTATATTCAACAGGAGCAGTTTCCATGTTTCATTAAGGGTGTACTCACACTAGGCACGGTTGCCATGAACCGGGCCCGAGTACGATTGTCCCCCCTCCCCACTCCCCCTTTGGCCTGCACTCACATAGGGTTTCAGCATTCGTGCCGGAGCACGCTTACGTCATTATGGTGCAACGGTTTCGGGATAAACAGAAAGAGTGGCGCTCTCACTGAACACAATGGAGTCCATCGCTCTGTTTACTTTGTGGATAATTTTGAGTCGTTTGGTCCACGGTGGTCCACAGCCTGTTGTTAAACAGATCTATCGCCTTTGTGGCACGAAAATTTTCACGTAATCGTGTTGCTCGTATGAGGAGGTTTCGCATTGCACCTCTGCCGTAGACCAAAGCGACCCTTTCCCCGCCAATGTTGGTTTTGGAGCGTCGCAAAACCGTGACGTCGCGTGTCCTGTTCCGTGCTCCAGCACAGTTAGCGCTCACACTGCATGCGAACCGCGCCCGAGTCCAACTGAACCGTGCTCTGGCCCACCTCTTCCAAGCGGGCCAGGGCCGGCTAATCGAGCCGCGCCCGGGCACAGTTCGGAGCACTCACACTAGTCAAACGAACCGCGCTTTGGTGGTCAAACGCACTCGGGCACGGTTCAAACTGGCTAGTGTGAGTACACCCTAACTGTACTTGTTAGTATTGTGTATTCACCATGCCATGGTAACTGTTGTTTCCATGTTAACCCCCAAATGCCACTATTTTTCTTTGTGTTATTTTTTGTATTTTTAAATGACTGTAGTGGCTCATACCAACATTGTATTAACAAAAACTAGTTTGGGACTGCTATTTAATAGCTTTAGCATAGGCCTAATGTTTATTTATTAGTACTAGTCTTTACTATTAGTCATATTCTTACAATTCATGTTAAGTAAAGGGGAAAAGTATGTATATATGTATATATGTGTGTGTATATAGGCAAGTTATAACATGTTTACACAAAATGTGTTTATATATTCAATGTAAACTTTGATGATCATAATTAATCAATCGCAAATAACAATATGGGCAATTATGATTTTTGTCATAATCATGCAGCCCTAAGGTGAAGAAACCTGTTTATTATTTATTCATTTGATTTTGCAACTGTTCACTGAAATAGCTGGTTTCAATAAAACTACTTTTAACATGTCATATTTGGCTTTGACTGAACATTTGCTCTCAGTTTGCTGAAAAAAATATCGGGATATATTTCGTATATCGATATTCAGCCTAAATATATCGAGATATGACTTTTGGTCCATATCGCCCAGCCCTAATAATTACACTCATATTTATTTATTTATTTATTTATTTTTAGGGCCCGAGCACCGATGGTGTGAGGACCCTCTTGGAATTGCTCTGTTTATTATTATTATTATTATTCTTCTCCGCATTGAATTGCATTTTTGAGGGCCTAAACATGCGCGAAAACTCACGAAACTTTGCACACGCGTCAGAACTGGCGAAAATTTACATCTGATATAGGTTTCAGAATTGGACGGGGCAAAATGGCTCGATAGCGCCACCTATAAAAGTTCAACGGAGTGCGCCTCCTGCAACGTTCCACGTACGTGCACGAAATTCGGTACATACGTGTAATGACCTAATACCTACAAAAAAGTCTCTTGGAGCATAGCCCTAAACACAACAGGAAGTCAGCCATTTTGAACTTCCTCTCAGATTTTTGTGCAGTTTTTGCCATTTTCAGGCCTCGTACTTTAACGAACTCCTCCTACAGTTTTAATCTGATCATCTTCAAATTTGGTGAGTGTAATCTTAAGGCCTTTGCGACGTTAAATTGCGAAGATCTTGAGTTTTCGTCGAAGGGCGGGTCCTCGGCGGCCTTACAAATTTCGATGTTTCGCCATGAAACAGGAAGTTGCTGTAACTCAGGCATGGAATGTCCAATCTCCCCCAAACTTCACACGTTTGATAAGAGTTCTGTCCTGAACACATGGCCATGCTCATATTCAGTTATAGTCATAGCGCCACCTGCTGGCAACAGGAAGTGACATGTTTAACACTGTTATGGACTCCTAATAACATATAAAAAAGTGCCAGCAAGTGCGAAACATGCTAACAACATACTAGAAGCATGCTAAAACATGCTAGCAAACTCTTAGCTAAGTGCTAAAGCATGCTATTATTGCAATTAAATAGGAATTTGCTGTAACTCAGGCATGGAATGTCCAATCTGCCCCAAACTTCACACTTTTGATAAGCGTTCTGTCCTGAACACATCTACATGATAATATTCAGTTATAGTAATAGCGCCACCTACTGGCAACAGGAAGTGTCATGTTTAACACGTTGATGCCATTCTAGCAACATGTTAAAAATGCCATTGAGGTCTAAACATGCTAGAAACATGTTAAAACATGCTAGCAATACTTAGCTAAGTGCTAAAGCATGCTAATTCAATGAAACAGGATGTTGTTGTTACTCAAGAAGGCAATGTCCAATATGCGCCAAACTTCACACTTTTAATAAACGTTCTGTCCTGAACACATGACCATGCTCATATTCAGTTACAGTCATAGTGCCACCTGCTGGCAACAGGAAGTGACATGTTAAACACTGTTGTGGACATATAAAAACATATAAAAAAAGTGCCAGCAAGTGCTAAACATGCTAACAACATACTAGAAACATGCTAAAACATGCTAGCAAACACTTAGCTAAGTGCTAAAGCATGCTATTGCTGCAATTAAATAGGAATTTGCTGTAACACAGGCATGGAATGTCCAATCTGCCCCAAACTTCACACGTTTGATAAGAGTCATGGCCTGAACACATCTACATGAGAATATTCAGTTATAGTAATAGCGCCACCTGCTGTCAACAGGAAGTGACATGTTTAACACTGTTGTGGTCTCCTAATAACATATATAAAAGAGCCAGCAAGTGCTAAACAGGTTAGCAACATACTAGAAACATGCTAGCAAACACTTAGCTAAGTGATAAAGCATGCTATTACTGCAATTAAATAGGAATTTGCTGTAACTCAGGCATGGAACGTCCAATCTGCCCCAAACTTCACATGTTTGATAAGAATCATGGCCTGAACGCAAGCCTATGCTCAAATTCAGTTATAGTAATAGCGCCACCTACTGGCAACAGGAAGTGACATGTTTAACACGTTGATGCCGTTCTAGCAACACGTTAAAAATGCCATTGAGTTCTAAACATGCTAGAAACATATTAAAACATGCTAGCAATACTTAGCTAAGTGCTAAAGCATGCTAATTCAATGAAACAGGACTTTGTTGTTACTCAAGAAGGCAATGTACAATCTACCCCAAACGTCACACGTTTGATAAGAGTTATCTCTTGAACACATGTCCATGCTCATATTTAGTTATAGTCATAGCGCCACCTGCTGGCAACAGGAAGTGACGTTTAACACTGTTCTTGACTCCTAATAACATATAAAAAAATGCCAGTAGGTGCTAAACATCCTACCAACATACTAGAGACATGCTAAAACATAATAGCAAACACTTAGCTAAGTGCTAAAGAATGATATTACTGCAATTAAATATGAATTTGCTGTAACTCAGGCATGGAATGTCCAATCTGCCCCAAACTTCACACTTTTGATAAGCGTTCTGTCCTGAACACATGACCATGCTTATATTCAGTTACAGTCATAGCGCCACCTGCTGGCAACAGGAAGTGACATGTTTAACACTGTTGTGGACTCCTAATAACATATAAAAAAGTGCCAGCAAGTGTTAAACATGCTAACAACATACTAGAAACATGCTAAAACATGCTAGCAAACTCTTAGCCAAGTGCTAAAGCATGCTATTATTGCAATTAAATAGGAATTTGCTGTAACTCAGGCATGGAATGTCCAATCTGCCCCAAACTTCACACTTTTGATAAGAGTCATGGCCTGAACACATCTACATGAGAATGTTCAGTTATAGTAATAGCGCCACCAACTGGCAACAGGAAGTGACATGTTTAACACGTTGATGCCGTTCTAGCAACATGTTAAAACATGCTAACAATGCTTAGCTAAGTTCTAAAGAATGCTAATTCAATGAAACATGACTTTGTTGTTACTCAAGAAGGCAATGTCCAATTTGCACCAAACTTCACATGTTTGATAAGAGTTCTGTCCTGAACACACATCCATGCTCATATTCAGTTATAGTCATAACGCCACCTACTGGCAACAGAAACTGACATGGTTAACACAGTAATGCAGTACTAACCACATAATTATTGTGTACTAAGCATGCTAGAAACAGACTGAACATGCTAGCAACACTTAGCTGAGTCATGAAGCATGCTATTATCACCATTATACAAAACATTTTGTAACTGACTTTGACATACTCTTACTATATATACCTCCTTAAATGTACATTTCCCAACCATGCTCTGCCTTCCTAAAGCCACCGAGTGTTGATGGCACGGGTGCGAGGGCCCTTTCATCGCTGCTTGCAGCTTTAATTCTTTGAATTGTAATTGTTTTTTTTTTATTATTTCATTATGCCATTATTAGGCTAGCACATCTCATGCAGTGTCTGGTACCAGTACTGTCGTTTCATCAAACGTTAGAGATGTTGGCTGCCAGACTGAACCCGTGGTGCTGGCATCAACTGGAACGCAACTGTCTTTTAAAACTTTGCAACCACACTTCCGAAGTGAAGGTATGTAGACTTTAATTTTTTTTTTAACTAAAAAATGACAAAGAGTGTCACATTATTCATGCAAGAACATTTTTTTTGATTGTGTTGTCATGTCTATCTGTTTCTCTGCATAAAAGGAACCCAGACAAAAGTCAAGACCACTACTGATGTAGGCATCTGCACATCACCATCTACATTACATCCTGTCCATCCATGGTCCTCAACACCAATAAAGCCACGTATAAAGAGGCCTCGTCTCATGGAGGAGGATGAAGATGTGGCCAGTACTGCAGAGGCTAGCTCCTCTTTTGTGGCACCAGAAGTAGATGACTCCACGTATAACCCCGCAAATTCAGTTAAGGTGTTTAGTCAGTCAATGGAAACATTGTAAGTTATTCTGATTTAAGAAAAATTGCCTGATTACTATTCAACATGTTTTTATCCTATTTCACTAACTGTTTTTAATTATATATCATGTTAATCCTTATGTGAGTACTGATGTATTTGATTATAAACCAGTGACATTTGTCTGTATGCTAAGAACTGCTAAAATTTGTAATGTTTGGTATTCCCTTTTCAATTGACTTGGACCTATATATCTAAATCTGCATTTATACATTGTACTTGCATGTGACTGTTTTCACTTTTGTCAATGTAGGGAAGACACCATTCCCCTTCCTGAACAGTCATCGGCCATTCCCAAAATGAGAAAGCTGTTGGTCTTTGAAGAATGCCTCATGGAGCTTTTTGAGAAGTGCCCAGTGTGTACGCAAGATTGTGAGGTCCAGAGAAGACTGAGAGGTACATTCATGGAAGTTTGGCAGAGATGTCCACATTGCCAGTACCAACGACGGTGGAAGAGTCAGCCAGTTATTGGAAACTCCACACCAGCGGGGAATTTACAGCTTTCTACAGCCATCTGCGTGTCTGGTGCTTCTTTCTTCAATATACAGAAGGTATGTCCAAGGAGTTTGTCTAATATTGTTATCATAAGCTTCAAAAACCATTAATTGTGGTAATGGAATGCTCTTCATTAAATGGCTGAGGTTGGGGCTCATCTACTTGATGTTGCATAGTGCAGTGATTAATACCCCCTGAGTCCTCAACGCACACTATCCTTTATATATTTGGTTATTAACAGCAGCAACACGCCTTATTTGTATTTACTGTTATATAGCAGCAACACTTCAAAAGTCTGTGGGATTGTCTGCCTGGTGGACTAAAGTTGAGTCAGCCCTGTCAAAAGGAAGTTTGTTTAAAGTGATACACCACCATTTCTGGATTTTTGTCTTTTCATGTAAAACCCAAATAGCAACACTGCTTGGTATAAGATTTAGACTCACCACAATTTTCTTCTACATATGCAATGTTAATAAAATATGTTTATCAACATGTATTCCCATTAAATGTGATTTTTTTTTTTTCCATGACAGGTCTTCAAGGCCATGCAGTTGCAGATGCACAGCTACAGACAGTTCTACCAGAAAGACTCGGGAGACTAAATACTGTGACAATTAACCATTTATTAGCGACCCAGCAAGCAATAAAGTTCTTTGGCGTAGGCCCCGTCCGTAACACGCGATCTGAGGGTCCGGACTCTGCATATCCTGCCTGAAGATCGAGGCAGGGGCGCAGCCGACCCCCGTGAGGTATGGAAGGGACCATCCTGGTGGTGGTGGTGAGGAGGATGGAGGGAAGGATTCAATTTGGAGGAGGTGGGGAGGATGGTGGTAAATTGAAGCGTCAGCATCTGCGAACTCAAACATGAGTAAGTACCGATCTTATATACCACAAGTGTTGGAATGTGATTGGATAGATAAAAAGTAGAGTGACGTAACAATTAAGTCTTCCTGGCAGAACTTAATGCTAGAGCTTTCATTTCCGAAGACATTGCCGCAACTTTATCGAGCCCGCTGTGCTTCACAAGTGGAAGAATGATCAGGCAGCCGTCTTGCAACAGCTGAGTACAGACGGGAGTGCTATTCTTGGTGGCGATATGAGGGCTGATTCACCAGGCAATTGTTTTTATTTTTGAAAATCTTAATACAGGAAAATAGTGGATTAATGCACTTTTTTTGCATTATTTTCATCAATAACATTTATACAATTATGTGTTCAGGACATAGTGCAAAGTTTGGAAGCTACACCATGATGGACTTGAACAAAAACACAGTCATCGACATCCAGCTAGTCCAGGTAACTGACTAAATCACATAAATTATGAGATGCCTTTGCCGTATTAGCCTTAATGTATTAAATGTAATCCACTCATATACATATTTCGTAATAGAGCAACGAGGTTGGAGGTAGCGTGAACATGGAAAAAGAAGGTTTGAAGAGGAGCCTTGCAGTCATCACAGAGTCTGGAATTAAGTTGGACTGCATCGTATCGGATCGGCACCCCCAGATCCAGAAATTCCTCACTGATGCCAAAATAACTCAGTACTATGATGTCTGGCACTTTGAGAAAGGTGTTTGACATTTACTTATTTCATTCATTATGGCAAATGTTGACCTATGTTTAATTGCCCTGGCAATAATTTAATATTTTCAATGGTTTTGTAGGTATGGGCAAAAAATTGACGGCTATTTCTAAAACAAAGGACTGTGAAAAGGTGAAAAAATGGTTGCCGATGATAAAGAACCAGATCTACTGGATTGCGGCTTCATCGACCTCTGGGCCAGAGAGGATCGCCAAGTGGTTGTCTGTGATAAACCACCTACAGGACATCCATAACCACGATGACCCCCTGTACCCAGCCTGTCATCATGCTCCACGTGTGTCGACGGACAAGGAGAAATGGTTGAAAGCAGGTAATTTTATTCTGGTAACACACAAATCCAAATGGCCTACAAAATATTGTAATTTATGAATTCGATAAAACAGATACCTGATTAAAATGCAATAGAATATCTATCATTCTAAAAGATAATTAAATTCATCATATTTCATTCTATTATAAGCAGCAATTATATTTAAAATATATATGTATTTTGTATGTGATCCCCATTCTTATAAGCTAAAAATAGCTTCTGGTGGAGTCCTGTTTTTACAAACAACAATAATAAATAAAGAAACACATAATTTTCCATATGTGGTGTTGTAAAATGAAAACGAGTGAATTTTGAATTGTAAAAACTATACGTAGGTATTATACTGTATTGGTTTCTAAGTATGAACACAGCTTAACCTATAACCATTGTTTTATATTCATCAAGTAGGTCACAATCAAAAAGTTGCATAAAGTTGTTGTCCAATATTTTTTTTTCATCAAACTATTAGGAACACCAGTTCATTATAAGTTGGAGAAGCTGTTTACAAGCAAGAGAGTCCTGAAAGACGTGTCAAAGCTAAGCCCCCATCACCAAACGTCATCGCTGGAGGCTTTTCACTCAGTGGTCATTCGATTTGTTCCAAAAAGTGTGCCATTTCCATTCTTGGGAATGCTATGCAGGTAAATAATAATGGGTCTCAATGTTTGTGAAAATGTTCAATATCGAGCCCCAACATCCGTAATACACAGTGACGACATTTGTGAATTTCTCTTTCCAAAGACTCTACCTGTCTGCGATGCACTATAATGAGAACGCTGACCGTCCACAAAGGCAGGCTGATGGGAAACCTTCATTCAAACTTTACTGGCCAAAATGAAGAAAAGGGACATGTACAGTAAAGCCACTGAAAGAAGAGCCGACATTCAGTAAGTTAACTTATGAATTATTTATTATTGCACACTGATCAAACATAGACAATATATATATATATATATATATATATATAAATAAAAATAATGTGATAAATTACAATATAAAATGCAGATGTATAATTACAATTATTTGGACTTGTACAACACCATATAAACAGACTTTTGAAACCTATCTGACCTTAATCTGTGAACATAACATTTACATATACATGTTAGGCTTGGGCGGTATTCGAATTTTGAATCAAAATTCAGAACCGTCAAACCTCCTCCCTATTTTACTGGGGTATACGGTATTACCGTGACTAATTAAAAATTATGACATAATGGGCTCAGACGGCATCACCAAACTGTTGGCTTGTGCCTACACCGTTCAGAAACTGAATGCCAGATCGGGCAAAAAAATAAATAAAAAATCAAGCCCAACCCGTGCACGTTGTGTCTGAGTCCGGCCGACGGCATTAACTGTTATTATGAGCCCGAGCCCACCATTATTCAACATAATATCTGTGTGCGTGCAACAAGCAAAAAGTGCCTCTGTAATCCGGTGACACGTGTCCATAGATTTTTATTAATACAACTTTTCTGCAAAGATGGAAGTTGACGATCGCCATCTCTGTAGTGAACGCGCCTATAGAGAGAAATGCACATCATTACACAATCAGAGAGTGGCCTTTTTCTTTTCGTTTTGAATTGTTTCGTTTAAAGAAATTGACGATCGGCATCTGAACGCTATAGAGAGAAATGCACACCATGGATTACAGAGAGTAGGCTATAGGGATGGGCATTCGATTAAATTTTCTTAGTCGATCGTCGGGAGAATTAACGATCGACTATCGATTAATCATTAATATTTTTATATTGAAATTCATTATTTCTTTAACTTTTTATAAATTAAAAATGCAATGAAAATACAAAAATACAGTTTGTTTGTCCTCGATGAGATTTTTATTACAAGAAAATCAACTTGTGGCAGTGAAACTTGTTCGGTAGACTTGAAGATATGCCCTGCGATGCTCTAAACAGCGGAACCTGCAGCTGCGAGCCGGCGTTCGTAAACAGAGACCCATGGCCACTTCATCCGTTTTCTGTGATCGGATAGCTATCCGATCATGGAAAGACCAAATGTAAATGCCCTCCGAAACGCATTCGAGACGGATTTAAACCTGATCGCTCAACCACTTCAGGAGGAGATCTGAGACGCATTCCAGACGAAACTGGACAAGAGTAAATGCATCTGGTTGTTGAAACCACATATGTAAATTTGACTTATCCCAAAAATGCTAAGAAATAAACGTGTGAGAACGTGTTATAGGCTATATGTCATGTTATAGCCAGATATGACGACGCTACTTCAACACGCATCACAGATGAGCATCTATTCATCAAGCCAACGTGCAAACAAACTATCGCAAATCAAAGTGAAAGTCATTCATCAACACACAATCATCTTCATTAAAGAACCGAAATGATCTTACCAGGGCTGTTGCCGCAAAATCTGGTTGCGGTCTTTGATTTAGAAATTTTCGCTGATGATCAATAAAATGCAGCTCATATCAGTTGCTTTCGGTGACGTGCAACAATTTAAATCTGCATATAGCGCGGGAATTCAAGATCGGATTTATATCCGTTTTGCAAAAACACATTTATGTGACCTGGGGCCTGTTTCAGAAAGGAGGTTAAGTGAAAACTCTGAGTATGTTGACCCTGAAATGAGGGAAGCTCTGAGTTTTCTGTTTCAGAATGGGAGGTATGTTAAACCTGAGAAAGCAGAGTAAGTCAAGCCCGTTTCTGAAAGAGAGGTAACTTATACTCAGAGTCAGTTACCATGGTAACTTACTCTCTGAACCTAACCTGGTCGGGAGCAGGTTTTCTTCGGTAAACCCAGAGTTTCTATCGGTCTCCTCCCCTTTTTTAAAGGGGGAAGCGGTGTTTAAACACCGCATTCATTCTTTCAGTAAATTTTTATTAATAAAATTAATATTTTATTAATAAATAAAATATTGCTATTTTTACTGCAGTTTTTTCTATTTTTTTTTTTTATAAGATGAAGTCTATATAACTCCTTAACTGGCAACTGAAAATACAGTAGTAGATTAGAGTTACATAATGTAGTTCTAAACAAATTCTACAGAATTAAACTGTGGCATTTACTGGAAATCACTGAAATGTGTTCATCTGTGCAACAGAAGTTGATGGACCGTCCTCCTGCTGTTCTTCCACACTCTGGGGGCGGAGGGAGAGATAAGAATACCCGTTTATACTTAGATTTAAACTTAGATTATCCACATAAAAATGTGAAAAAAATCTGAATGGGTAGATTGTTTGATGTAGGCCTCTCTGTGGCAGCAGAAACTATTTATCCTCATCGTCCTGTGAAGATGAGCATTTGGTCGAGTGCACTTTATAACACTATTTAATTTCTGGTGTATTGAGTAGGTGACTTACAACTGCCTGGGGTTCTGTTGGGACAGGTTCTGTTGATCAGATATTACCATCAGAATCTGTTGGGACCAACAAAAAACCCAACCTCAAAGTAAAATAAATGGAAATATCAAAAATAGCCTATCTAAAAAATAACACATATGTAAACCTCTTACATTTTATGAAGGCCCTTGGATCTTTGGGAGTGACTGGCTCTGAAGTCCCTCCTGGAATTCCCTCAGCTGTAAATGCTGCTGCTGCTGCTAGACACTGGATGCTTTAGTTATTTAATATGTCAAATGTCTGTAAAGTCAGGTAGCCTTCACCCATGATATGCTCAAGCCTTACCTGATTGAATTATGTTTTTATATTTAATTTTCAGCTGCTGCCATGTTCTTTTAATGCCTGCAGGATTGCTCCACATGAAAATTAAAATTAGGTTGAATAACATACTGTTCTTCCAGTTTCACCTCTGATATTATAACAGTTGGGTAAGTTACTCTAAAATAGTTATCAATGTTATCTTCAACAGTGTAATTAGATTAATGTAATAATTACTATCTTTAGAAAGTATTGGTCTATTTATTACTATTTACTAAATCCCATGTCAACCTCAACCACTTGAACAATACAAGGAGAGACAAGAAACTGCACTTTTAATGCTTTCAAATAAACAATATACAATTGCATGAACTATTCTTGAATTGACCAAAGTGTGTAGAGGGAGAAGGTTACATCAAAAATATACCTTTTAAAAATGTATGTTAAATCCACTATTGTTTTATACAGAATTGTTCTCTATAGCCTAGTCTATGCAGTAGCCTATTTAATGTAATTACATCAGATTTTATTTTAAATTACAGAAGAATTAAGAGTTATCCCTTTAATTAAATCACAATATTTAGATTACTTGGTAATTAATTACACCCAACACTGTATAACAGTAATTCCTCTTTTTGTTTGGCGCTGTTGCCATGGTGACTCGTAATATCTGCGCTCCATTGATAATGGCTTTTTATAGTTGTGGTGCACGCGCTTAACTCAGAGTAGGTCAACTCAGAGTTGATTGAACTAACTCATTTCAGCTGTTCTGAAACCGAAAACTCAGAGTTTCCCATCTCAGGGTAAGTCAACTCAGAGTTCAAGTTTTAACTCAGAGTTGGTTGAACCTCCTTATTGAAACAGGCCCCAGGTGTAAATGGAATCGTTTTGATAAATCAGATAGTTATCCGATCTGAGAAAACGCATGAAGTTCCCATAGAACTTCTGCACCAGTCTACTGATTTCTGTTGAGAAAGATAAGCATGTTGACATGATCTGGGATCAGATGCGACCGCAACCTGGTGACAGCCAGTCAGCCGCTGAAAACACCCGCTCTGAGGGGACTGACGTTGCCGGGATGCACAGGTACCTCCGCGCTAAAATTAATTCCATTGCTTCAAGACTCACACTACGCAACGCAACCTGCATTAGTTTAATCGATAACAAATAAACATGATCGACGAAATTCTTAACGATCAATTATCGATCGTCGATTAATAATGCCCATCCCTAGGCTAGTCTATTTATTTTCGTTTTGAATGGTTTCGTTTAATGAAATTGATGATCGCATCTCCGTATGAACGCGCCTAGAGAAAAATGCACATCATGGAT
Source organism: Squalius cephalus (assembly GCF_949319135.1). NCBI lineage: Eukaryota > Metazoa > Chordata > Actinopteri > Cypriniformes > Leuciscidae > Squalius > Squalius cephalus. The sequence goes on from NC_137122.1 coordinate 4,139,881, forward strand.
TAAATTTCAAGCTTTATTTATATATATTTGCCATGTCTGTGAGGCATAGCCTACACTGAGTTTCGGTTAATTTATGAGATTTCAATGCAAGCGCCCATCATGTCATGATTATCCAGGCAATTGGTTGATGAAAAATGTATTAAAATTAAGAAACAATATATACAAAACGAAATTTGTTTTAAAGAGGCCTTTTACAAAACGAAATTTATTGAAGTGGTCAAATCGTCTGACTCCCGATGCATCCCATCTTATTTGTGCCGTTCACTTTTCATAATCAACAAAGATGGAAAAAATAACATTAAAATATTTTAACAAATACGAAACTTAATGCGCTTATTTAATGAACTCGAGAACAAAATGCATCCTGGCAGCAGTGAGTGGGCGGTTGTTTCGGAGATGCGACATTAGGTTAGAGGTGTTTACATCTCTTGTATTTACCGCCTCTCCCTTCTCATGCGGTTGGAACCAGGAATATTGCCAAACTGCAACCACACATAAGCATTTTTTAGGCAATAAATAAATAATATATATTATAGGCTATATAAGTGCCGGTAATGACGGTATTGAAACTGATACCGGTGCTATTTTAAGATCCCGCGGTATCCGATATTACCGTAATACCGCCCAACCCTAATACATGTGATGCTGTATTAAAAAAAAAAATAATAATTAAAAGTGAATGTTGATGACAATTTAAAAATGGGCTGTTTTGTTTATTAATCCAAAGAATGTCTGTTCTTGCCTTCAGACTATGTGGATGAGCTGATGCACCTGGTTTTTGATGTGGTGTTTCCTGACCCAGAACCTTTCGTCAGTCAGCTCAAGCAGATACCTGTGCCAGACTCACTCTGCTCTCAATTTGAAGCACCAGCAAAGGAAGACGTTGTAGCCCGCTATGTGTCACGATTCAATCGAGCGGGACCCTGAAGCCTGTATATCCTCCATCTGAATCGGGGAACTCACGGCGGATACGCAGCACCACACATGCAGGAATGACCACCCTGATCTTGTGTCCAAGATGTCCCCAGCACCAACTCACAAAGCACCTGTACGATAGGTGCCTGTATTCACTGTAAATAGGATGTACAATGTTTAAAAAAAAATTGTATTTAAGTTTGCATGTTTTAAAAAAAATAAAGCAACGTTTAAATTGCAGGTGTTTGTTTCTTCAAATTGTACTTATTGCAAGAACTTTTGTAAATATTATTGTGTTCTATAACATTCTATTTACATCCAATACAATTGTAGATTACCAGTAAAGTTGCAATTATTAGTGTACACGCAATGATCAGACTGAACAAGCATCTTAGTTTTCCTATTGTTGTGTTGAATAAGGTTGGCAATGCCAATAATCTTTATTCAATTAGTGTTTACAGTTGCTGAATAAAACTTGCCTTTCACTGCCTCCAATAGGCAGATGTCCATATAAATGTTTCTTGCATTTTGAAGAGAATAGATGTTCAAACACACTGGGTCTAATCCAGGATGCTGAATCATACACATGGGAGGAGTCTGTATCTGATTCATCCTTCTTAAAACCTGTGATATAAATAAACAAACAAAAAATATATATATATATATTTACATATATGAACAAAAAAGTAGGTTACAATGCTTGTATGCAAACGAATGACTAGATGATTTTGATATATCTGTCAAATTACAAAAACACTGCTAGGAGTAGACAAGAGTGAGATTGTGACATTGACACTTTGATGCATAATGTTCACTACAGTGTCAGGAGTCAGGATGGTATTTTAGCAAATGAGCCACTTCACTGGACATTAGTGAATCATCTAATACACTGTGACTCACTGAAAAGTACATAAATATAGTTTAAAATATGATACATTGTTATTATGAAGTTTGCCCTCAGTGATAAACAGACAAGAAAATGATACAGCTATATTTTCATAGAATTGTATATTATATAACTATGACAACATATCATTGTATTGATTTTTTTTATAGAATAGATAACGATACATAGATAAATAAAACAAACAGTCAAGTAATAATAAACATAAAGAAAAACAACACGTTACCTGTCTAAAGAAGAAAAATATTGAATGTCTAAATAGCGTGAAACAAGGCAAAAACAGCACATGATAGTAAACGTCTCATCTCAATAACCACTGTAAGCTGATAAAATAAGTAGACTACATCTCCGTTAATGTAATCGACATTAAATAAAAGGTAAACCTATGTGGGAGAAAATAGCAACAAACGTTTTAGCTCGTTACCGATGTTAATGTATGTCTCAGTCAAAATGATTGTCTTTACCATTCAGAGACATCTTGATGTAGACGTCCATCCAACAACTCTACATCTTCCCTTTCCAGCTCTGGTTCAGAGTCCGGCTCAAACATGTAGGGTTGAATCCCGTAGGTCGCGGCCGAGTCGGGTTCATTCACCACTTGCGCCATGATGTCAGTTTGTAATGATGCTGAAGTTACCTGCGTGTCAACCCCCCTCCTTCCTTCAACCAATCAACGCGCCCCTCATTTGCATTATTAAAATGAGCGTCCACGACAGCCAAAACATCGCATTGATCTCGCGAGACAATAATGCCTTCAGAAATAAGGGTAAAAGTAGGTCTGTGTTTATTATTTTTCCAATTTTTCTTTTGTAGAAGGGCCTGAAAGACTATAATACAGCAGTAGGTATCCAATGTAATACTAGGTTATGACTCCTTTAAATGTAAGGAGTAGAAAGTACCGATATTCAAGTTAAAATGTAAGGAGTAAAAGTAAAAAGTAATAATAAAAATAAATAGTAAAGTAAAGTAAAAATATCAGAAAAATCTACTTGAGTACTGTAACGAAGTATTTGTACTTCGTTACTTCCCATCTCTGTACTAAACAGATTGACTATTTCTATCAGACGTCTACAGAAGTTCTTATTGAGAGTCAACAGATGTTTAGATGATGGTTGAAAATGTTTTCTTTGAGGTCCCCATCATGGTGATCAGCGTTTGCTTTAGTTGGGCTCTTGACCCTTATCTTTTGTTAAATTGCTTATTTTTCAGCAATTGCAGGGGTGACTATCATTCTGTAGCGCATAACCGAGGAACATCTGAGGAATCCTGGTTATTCATAAGCTGCCGTTTCACACTGCACATTCCTAAATCCCGGGCTAAAGTCCTTATTTGCGGTGTCAATAATATTGACTGGACAAACACAGCACGTGACCCGTTTACATAAAGGCTCTACCATTGCTGTCCTCATTACACATTGCTGACTGTAATCAAGTTTTCAAAAGTGAACTTTTTGAAGGCAAGAATGACGGTCTCTTCTTGACACGTCCCCCCAATTGCCCGCGAGCTTCTCCTCCTGTCCATACGGTAATCTCTCTACTGTGCGACAGAGAGTCGCGTGGTTATGAATCAATCGTTAGCATACTTTTACAAAAACTGCTTCTACAGGGCCATAGCGTAAGATACAAGGTAATGGAGCCTTTTATACTTTTTCATGTTTCTTTAGAAATAAATAATGGACAAATGGAGTCTTTAAAGCCTCAGATGTAAAGTTATTCGCTGTCAAAGTGACGCCAAAATGAATGGGAGTCAATGGAATAACAGCAGGTGATGGTCTGCTAATCAATGACAGCGCCCGGGGAAACTTCAGTTTATTCCGAATGATTGCCCCCTTGGGTCCGCCTTGCTCTGATGTCATGCTAACATATGTCAAAAAACTCTCGAGAGCGCAAGACGGATGTGTCGAATTCTGCAGTCGAGCACAGTTGCTCTCCACCGACTGCGCTGATCAAAAGCATGATGGGAAACGACTGGCTGTCGATACAGCTTAATGATCGTTAGCTTAAATACGATCTGGAGTTTGAGCCTTCTGACACCCCAAAGCGAAACGCGCACGTGACTGGAGAGACAGTGAGGCTTTGTTTGTCATCGATCACGTGACTCTAGTAAACCAATACACACCCCGATACGGGGCTTCACTAGAAATTGTTTCGCTTGTGTGATACGCGCATCAGTGTCATATGTAACATCACTACTGTCACTCTGTTAACTGATTTCTTTGTTTGCCAGACATGAGCCATGTGGGAAGATTGTTTGTCTGAACTGTTTTAAAGCCTGTTCAGTTTAAGTGATTATAAGTGTATTATTAGTATAAGTGATTAGTAAATTTATATTTCCTTTGTTGATTTGTAGAATTGTTCAACTTGTGTTAGTTGACCATTGTCATTATTTTTTTGTTATTCCTTTCTATAGCACACAGACAATGCATTGAACCAAGGTCAAACTTCATGATAAAATAAAATAAAACCATTGTTGTTGCAACAAACCTTGCCTTCTCCTTTCGTCATTCATCACTCCATATCATCTGACGTCTTCTGACCGAGACTCTGTTTGCTCACCAAACCCTCACTCCACCTGAACCATTCCCATTACCCTACAGTTTCTTCAGTCTGTATGGAGGAGTGGGCCAAAATCCCGTCTGCAGTGTGTGCAAATCTGGTCAAGAACTACAGGAAACGTATGATCTCTATAATTGCAAACAAAGGTTTCTGTCCCAAATATTAAGTTATGCTTTTCTGATGTATCAAATACTTATGTCATGCAATAAAATGCTAATTAATTACTTAAAAATCATACAATGTGTTTTTCTGGATTTTTGTTTTAGATTCCGTCACTCACAATTGAAGAGTACCTATGATCAAAATTACAGACTTCTACATGCTTTGTAACCTGCAAAATTGGCAGTGCATCAAATACTTGTTCTCCCCACTGTATATAGAAAATAAATATTTGTGTGTGCAGTAAAGTGGCTAAAAAGATGAAATCTGTATCGGCAGGTCAAACTCAATGAAAACTTGGAATCGGCCTAGAAAATTGTAATCAGTGCATCTCTATAATCTTTCTGATTGGCTGGTATCAAACATTATCACATAATCTGGGGCCTGTTTCAAAAAGGAGGTTCAACCAACTCTGAGTTAAAACCTGAACTCTGAGTTGACTTACCCTGAGATGGGAAACTGCATGTTTCTCACCAGTACGAACATTATTACTGTAATTTTACAGTATTAGAACATTAATACTGTAATTTAATTAAAGGGATTACTCTGAATTCTTCTGTAATTTAAAGTAAAATCTGATGTAATTGCATTAGACTATAGAACAATTCTGTAGCCTATATTTAACATACATTTTTAGAAGGTATATTTTTAATGTAACCTTCTCCCTCTACACACTTCACGTCAATTCAAGAATAATTCATGCAATTGTATATTGTTTATTTGAAAGCATTAAAAGTGCAGTTTCTTGTCTCTCCTTGTATTGTTCAAGTGGTCGAGGTTGACATGGGATTTAGTAAATAGTAATAAGTAGACCAATGCTTTCTAAAGATAGCCATTATTACATTAATCTAATTACACTGTTGAAGATGTCATTTGTAGTTAGTAATACAAGTAACTTACCCAACTGTTATAATATCAGAGGTGAAACTGGAAGAACATTGTTATTCAACCTAATTTTAATTTTCATGTGGAGCAATCCTGCTGGCATTAAAAGAACATGGCAGCAGCTGAAAATAAAATATAAAAACATAATTCAATCAAGTAAGGCTTGAGCATATCATGGGTGTAGGTTACCTGACTTTACATTTGACATAACTAAATAGCATCTAGTGCAGCAGCATTTCCGGCTGAGGGAATTCCTGGAGGGACTTCAGAGCCAGTCACTCCCGAAGATCCAAGGGCCTCATAAAATGTAAGAGGTTTACATAGGTGTTCTTTTTTTATATAGGCTATTTTTGATATTTTTATTTATTTTACTTTGGGTTGGGTTTTTTGTTGGTCCTAACAGATTCTGATGGTAATATCTGTCTTTTGGAGCCTCCTGTCCCAACAGAACCCCAGGCAGTTGTAAGTCACCTACTCAATACACCAGAAATTATGACAAATAGTGTTATAAAGTGCACTCAACCAAATGCTCATCTTCACATGACAATGAGGATAAAGAGTTTCTGTTGCCACAGAGAGGCCTATCTGTAGGCCTCTAAAGAAGTAATGTTAATATTATGTGTCTACACATCAAACAATCTACACATTCAGATTTCTTCACATTTTTATGTGGAGTAGCCTATCTAAGTTTAAATCTAAGTATAACCCCCTCCCCCTCCTAATGTTAGAACTACATTATATAACTCTAATCTACTACTGTATTTTCAGTTGCCAGTTAAGGAGTTATATAGACTTCATCTTATTAAAAAAAAAAAAAGAAAAACCAGCAGTAAAAATAGCAATATTTCATTTATTAATAAAAGATTAATTTTATTAATAAAAATGTACTGAAAGAATGAATGCGGTGTTCTAACACCGCTTCCTCTTTAAAAAAAGGGGAGGAGACCGAAAGAAACTCTGGGTTTACCGAATAAAACCTGCTCCCGACCAGGTTAGGTTCACAGAGTAAGTTACCATGGTAACTGACTCTGAGTATGTGTTACCTCTCTTTCAGAAACGGGCTTGACTTACTCTGCTTTCTCAGGTTTGACATACCTCCCATTCTGAAACAGAAAACTCAGAGTTTCCCTCATTTCAGGGTCAACATACTCAGAGTTTTCACTTAACCTCCTTTCTGAAACAGGCCCCAGATGTTCACCTAGATGTTTTAGTTATTTCTACATTTGCCGTATAGTATTGTCGATGGGTTCAATAACACATCCTGCAAAAGGGGGGCCTTGGCCAGAACCTAGTGGTATTTGGGTGGCCTTGTCATTTGGAAAGTTTGGGAACCCCTGCTTTAAGATATTTTAACTGCGCTTATTTCCGTCATTGGTATAAGTTGTAGTGGGTGGTAATAGACAAGAAATTTACAGTTTTCGACCATCTTGCTGACAACGTTTCTTTAGTCATTCGGCAGTCTTGCGGCTGAACCCCTGCAGAAAATCCAACTATAAACAACTACAAAATGGATTTTAATGGTGACTGAATGCGGTTCAAATAAGCTGTTGTCACACAGAGTTGGTAAAGGATCACTTGTAAGGTTTTTCTCCAGTGTGGATCCTCTCATGTCTTTTCAGATGTGCTGACAGACTGAATCTCTTGTCACAGTGTGAACACTTGTAAGGTTTTTCTCCAGTGTGAATTCTCTGGTGCCGTTTTAAACAGTCCGCTGTAGTAAAAGTCTTCTCACACTCAAAGCACATGTACTCTCTCACACCAGTGTGAGTTTTCTCATGTCTATGTAAATTGTGCAGCAGTGAAAAACTCTTTCCACACACAGAACATGAATGTGGCTTCTCCTTCGTATGAACTGCCAGGTGTTTCTTCAGATTTGATGCACAAAGAAATGTTTGGCCACATTGATTACATGTGAACGGCTTCTCTCCGGTGTGGATCCTCATGTGTTCTTTAAGGTGTGATGATCGACTGAAACTCTTCCCGCACTTATCACATGAGAACGGCTTCTCTCCAGTGTGGATCTTCATGTGAACATCAAGAGAATGTTTGTATGCGAAATTGTTTCCACATTGATGGCATACATGCGGCTTCTCTCCAGTGTGAACTCTCATGTGTAGCTTCAGGTGACTTTTAAAAGTAAAACTCTTTCCACACTGATCACATGTGTGCGGCTTCTCTCCAGTGTGGATCATCTCATGTGTTTTCAGATTTGTTGAGTGACTGAATCTCTTGTCACAGTGTGAACACTTGTAAGGTTTTTCTCCAGTGTGAATTCTCTGGTGCTGTTTTAAATTGTACGCTGTAGTAAAAGTCTTCTCACACTCAAAGCACATGTACTCTCTCACACCAGTGTGAGTTTTCTCATGTCCATGTAAATATTTCAGCAGTGAAAAACTCTTTCCACACACAGAACATGAATGCGGCTTCTCCTTCGTATGAACTGCCAGGTGTGTCTTCAGGGCTGATGCACAGAGAAATGTTTTGCTACATTGATCACATGTGAACGTCTTATCTCCGGTGTGGATCCTCATGTGAACAATAAGGGATGATGATTGACTGAAACTCTTCCCGCACTGATCACATGAGAACGGCTTCTCTCCAGTGTGGATCCTCATGTGTCGATTACGATTTGTTATGTGTGTGAAATGCTTTCCACATTGATCACATGAGAATGGCTTCTCTTTAGTGTGGATCCTCATGTGAATCTCAAGACTTTGTTTGCTTGAGAAACTGTTTCCACACTGAGTGCAGGTGAAAGATTTCTTGGCTCTTCTTTTCTTTAAAAATGTCTTTTTAGTCTTTGAGGGACTTTGAGGTTGGACATGATGTTCCTCCTTCACTTCACTCAGTTCTTCACTCTCCTCCTTCACTTCCCTCAGTTCTTCACTCTCCACCTTCACTTCACTCAGTTCTTCACTCTCCTCCGTCACTTCACTCAGTTCTTCACTCTCCTCCTTCACTTCCATCGGGTCTGACATGAAAGAAACAAATATTACATTTAATTTTCAGTACATCAAAATAATTCAAAGAGAGAAATATAAAGTGAAAGGACATGAAAGTGAGCCCTGATGTATTAGTAGAAAGTAGACAACTGTTATAAATGATTGTGATAATTTGATGCCTTTTTATAAATGTAATTATGATAAAATTATCATTAAATTGATTATATGTCCTTGAAACTTTCCATGAATGAGGTCAATTTATCTTCCAATTATAATTTTTAAAACATTATAGGCACGAATCCCATGTTTCTTTAGCAAGAACTATTAAATGTATTTGATCAATGACACAATTATCTAACACAATTATCTAACATGATATTAACATTAAAATATACAAAACTGCCATGTTTTGACACCAACTTTGAGATTGATATTTATTTTACTAAAAACCTTTTAATTATTAATGGTCGTTCACACTAGACTTTTCCTTAATAGACTTCCATTCATGCGCATGTGAAAGTGGGACACCAGAAACACAAGCTCAAGTGAATTACCCTGTGAGAAATAACAGAAGCGTTTAGCATTCAAGTGGAGTGGATTGTTTGTTTTTACATTTTGAATGATTATTATTTGTTATACGTTATATATATATGTTTGTAAAAAAGCTGCCGCAGAATGTGACGTCATTTCATGGCCGTTGCATCGTCTGTAGAAATATCACATGCTCAAAGTGTAGAGTGGCCGCGGCTTTAACTATTTTTAAATTAACATTTTTTTTATTATCTTTATCTGTGTCCTACATGTTTCTCTCAACCCTGTTACTCCTGACATGATTTTCCTCCTTTTAAAAACAGAGCATTTCTTAAAACTGTGACACACAGCAAGTGACATCATCTGTGCTCTTTCTACTGCATGATGGGAAGACAAGAAAATAATCCAATCCATTCACGTCTCAGTTTTTACACAAACTGTAGCACTGATTGTATTCATCAACACTGTTATCAAAGTTACTGTAAGAAGACTCTATAACTATGAATAACTTGTATGATATTTGACAAATACAACTTTATCAGTAACTTGGTGTTTACTGACTATTCTTAAAAAAATGATAATTTTGTAAACTGTTGAAAATGATTCTGGTAACGTTGTTGCAAATTGGAAACCAGATATAAAATAAATGTAAAATAAAACAGTTAAAACAGTATTTAGCCTGATCTGATGTTGACAATCAATATAAAAATGTCTAAAATCTCCCTTTACTGTCCATTTGTTGAAGAAAACCCAGAACATTCTGTACCATTTCATAGTTGAACTGTTTATCTAAATGTGATGAAGTGCTTGAATGTTTCTAACATGAATGTTCTTCAGCATCATGAATGAATGAAGAATAAACACCAACCTCTTTGTTCTTCAGGATCTTCAGTGTGTTTCATTCTGCAGGGTTCTGGATCACTCATGTTCTCACTGTCCTCTTTAATAAACTTTGCAGATTTCAGCTCTTCCTGATGCTTTCATGCTCTTCTTCACTTGCAGCTGATGGGAATTTACAGCATTTATTGCTGAATTACTGTGGGAGGAGCTTCACTGATGATGTGATTGCAGTGGGAGGAGCTTCACCGATGATGTGCAGAAGTGGAAAAAAAGATATTTTGTGGAAAAAAAGATATTCTTATTAAATAACATTTGAAAAACCTGTATAAACGAAACACCAAATAACAATATTACCTATGCAAATTATTAACAATATACCGAATTAAAATACATAAATAGCCAAAGCTAAAGGCTAACATTTCTGTTCCCTTTTTCCGAGGGAACTCGCGCTGCATCGATGACGCTTTGGGAAAACCCCACGTGATTACGTCTGAAGCACATATGTCAACTAGTCCAATGGAAATAATGAACGTCACGGACGGGTGACGTCATGACCAGGAAAGGATAAAAAGCACATCCGGTGCAACAGGCGCTATCTTTTGTGCCTCAGCAAAGCACTCTGTGTCAAAACTGTCTATTATATTTATTGTTTGTCTGTCACATCATTATCTAAAGTATGGCAAAACAGTTATTCAAGTCATGTGCTTCTCCTTGCCCTCGTTTCCTTACGGGTGGGGATACACACGATTTTTGTGTAATCTGTTTGGGAGTGGAGCATGCTATGTCAGCCTTTGAGGGAGCTGACTGTCAGTATTGTGAGCATGCTCCGCTCCCGCCCCGCATGCTCCGCTCCCGCCTGTCATTATTTGATGAAAGTGGCCAGGCTCGCAAACCTCAGGGTGCAGGACCCGCTGCTGCTGAGGCAGCACGGAGATTGCATACCTGGGGTTCGCAAATGGATCTCTCGGCGGGGTTGGAGACCAGGTGCATACATATTCAGACATAAGGGGACTGAGAGAACATGGTTATGGGTTGATGCCCCGGGCTGAGCAGAAGCTCGTGAGCTATCTGTCTCCTGGTTCCTGCGCGTTTTGCTCGTTTTTTTTTTTTTAGCAATGAAAATAAACACTAAATGCTCTGTTAATTTTGATCTTTCATTTTCGTGTAATACATCAATCGATCCTGTTCAGTTTCTATTTTTTTTCTGTATACTCACAATAAAAATAAAGTGTTTTGCTTTTTGACAAATAAAGAAAAATTAAGATGATGCGATTTCTGCCTTCTCTCTGTCAGTAAACAGAACCGTTTGAAACGCGTTCGAAAATGATCTATAACTCCGCGAAAATTCAGTCAAACAGGCAAACAGACCCACGGGCATAAAGCTTGAGATCCCATCTTTTAATTGAAGTAATTTATATAAAAAACAAATATTCTTAGTTTCTGTAATCTGTATACAAAGAGAGCGACTCCAGTCGAGCTCATTACGAGATGATTCACAGTAATTTGACCACTCCCCGGAGAGCGCGCGCTATTCAAATGCAAATTCTGAGAACCATTTCAGTCTGTGAAACGCCCCCACATCAGCTGTAAACAAAGCGCGTCGCGAGTGAGACATTATAGCCTTTATGGAGAAAAGTTTCCACAGTGCTGATGAGGAGAAATATCTCCTGATATGAGCAGCAGATCGCGCTGAGGAGTGAGGTAGGCTGTTTTCTTTTCTCAAGTGTGGAAAAACGTTATGGAATAACGTTAGTGTAGGCCTATAAACCGCAAAAAGATGAATCGCATTTCTATAATATGACTCGACTTTCTGTGAGATGAATGAAGGGTACATATTTGTAAAGAGTGTTTAGCCTAAATATGAATCGCGTGTCTGTGTGTGAAAGAATAAACTGCTTTGCCATAGCCTACTGAGATGAGTAAAAATCGACTGGAATATGTTCAAATAAAATGTATTTGTATAAGCAACGTAAATTAACATTTATATGCCCTGATATTTCAATAAAACAACGTTAGTCAGGCGTTAGTCACACTATTTTTGTCAAAAATAAAGTCATAGACTAAGATGTTAGATGTTCCAATGTTGGCTATATTCAAACTAATGAATACATATGATAAAATGTAGGCCTATAATCTTTTTTTTTCTTTCTTTTTTTTTTTTACAAAGAAAGAGTACACTTGAAATATTGTTGAAATTGTAATTATTGTTGTAATTGTAACATTTTTAATAAAATAGCTAAACATATTTACAAGATAGATGTAAGCGAAATGGTCAATATAAGTATTCTTCTAAATACATTGTCCTTGCATTGTGGCTCAGTCAGTGTCACACCTGAATGAATGGCTAATTATGCAGAGTCATTATGCAGAGTGGGTGGGACATCCCAGGTGTAAACTACTCCTTCACGCGCCCCTCGCATATTGGCTTTCCAAGCTAAACCTGTTTTACACCATTTAAATCAATGTATTATTTTTTGTGAAAGATAAAGCAAGACTATTTTCACATAATTTTGAAGCCAGTACTCAAAGGTACAACATCAATTAGACAAAAGTCTTGTGGACACATATTTAATATGTGTTTTGTGGTCTTAATTCAGCCACTTTCATTTTTATTTTTTCCAATAACCACGCATAAACATTATTCTCTTAAAAATACAAACATCTACATACACGTTGCCCGCATATTTTGGTAGCCCTGTTTGTGCTATATAGAGTGATTTTACACCTTTGCCATTAACATGTTTGTAAATAACTGAAAAAAGCAAAAATTTCAAGGCATGTCAGAACATCTCAAGGGCTCCAAAAACACCTTGGTCCCCAGAGGGTTAAGCATCGTCCCTGAAGGCTCCCATGCTGCCCACTAAACCTTTAAAAACTACATCTAATTTACTGGGCAAAGCTTATACTGCAGCAGGTCAAGCCGGAGCCTGTCTTCACACTATGGCAGTGCTTCAGGCTTATCAGGCAGACCTGTTGGGGATCTGGATAATAGTGAGGGAGTGGGTCCGACGAAATTCGAGAACTTTTTTTTCGGCTAAGAGCTTTTTTCCCTTTGCTCAGCTACTGTTCGGACGCTCTTGCTTACTGCTCCGCGCTTTGCTCTATCGCTTTTACATTTTATCTCCTATATTTTTATATTTTATTTCCTTTTATCACCTAATTTTAACTTCAGCAAACAGCACAGTGCTCAGACAACAAAGTTTGGATTACTACAAAAACGCAGAATTCTTTTACCCGACCAGCTTACATTCCGGGAAAGGAAAACAAAACTGCCTACATTCATACGGATAAGAGAAAATGCCTCTTCAGGTTCAAGAATCTACTTGCTGCACTAACTGCCACAGACTTTTACAAAGGATTGCAGTTCTCGAAACAAAGTTACTTACGGGACCATCAAACCAGACGGAGCACACAACAGAGCTTCGTCATGAACACCCCCAGCATATAGCCGGTGAGTCCCATGAAACTAGTGCTCCTCGACAGGTAGAGAAACAAGCCAATCGACTTACTAATCGATGGCACAAACAGGGAGCGAGACCAAAAGGCACTCGAGACATCAGATTGTCACGACCATCACATATTGCCGCAGTAGCATCCTCTACCCCAGATACAGCTCTGACAAGGATTGCAAACACCGGTCTTCTACCACCGCCTATACATCTTGAGAACAGATTTGAAGTGCTAATGAATGTAAATGAGGAATCCCCAAATGTGATGAATGTGATCGAACACAGACTGAATGGGCCAGTAGCTAACACTGATGCTAACTGGCGCTCAAGGTCGAGCAGACAGCGGCACTCAGCTCAGAGCGCAGCCGAGCCCAGGACTCTGATAGTGGGGGACTCCATAATTAGAAACATTAGCGGCAGGGATACAACTACATGCTGCCTTCCACAAGCAACAACTTCTGATATAAACAGGGAACTTCAGAACATTCTGATGAAACATAAGACTGCAAATCGACTCATCATTCATGTGGGGAAGAATGATATTCATAAAGAGCAGTCAGAACTCCTTAAGAAGGATTTCAATTAACTTTTTGAAACACTTAAAAGACTGAAAGTTCAAACATTCATCAGTGGACCACTCCCAGCAAGAGGAACAAACAGGTTTTCACGGCTGCTTGGGCTAAATACATGGCTGCAAAAAACCTGCAATATAAAAGGAGTAAACTTCATTGACAATTTCAATCTTTTCTGGAGTCAGAGACAACTGTTTCATCGGGATGGCCATCACCCAAACAAACTTGGTTCAAGAGTGTTAAAGGACAATTTCTACTTCTCCCTCAATCATCCTTCTGCAGTTTGTGCCAATCCACTCAATCTGAGCGGCACACACACACCTGGACACAGTATGAATGACCACGGGACTTCACTTCAGCAGCAAAATGGACATGCGGTTGACATATCACACAAGGACAATGATAACACCACTCCGCCACAACAACCTCTGCTCACGGACACAATCTCAGCTGAGCCCTGCCCACAGAGAGACATATCAGAACTGCTTGAAGTTTCAGCACCAGTTTCAACAGCCAGGGAAGCCAGGACAGCATATCACAGCCTCCTATAACACCAGAGCAACAGCCCCTTTCACCAGACACGCTATCCCTCTCTCCAGCCTCGCCTCTTCTGTGTTTCTCACAGAAAATGGAAGAACTGGTGTATGCTGGAACCAAACTATCCCACTCTTTTGCTGCAAGCCCCCAGATACCAACCAAAAAACGACAGGCACCATTACCACCCGCACCAAAGCCTGCGGGCCCAGCTCGCCCTCCCCCTCCTGTGAGAGCTCTTCGGCCTCTGCCACAACGCCAGGGCCCACACCCACCTCCATCTGCTCGAGGTGAACCAAAAACAACTGATACCAGCTCTCAGTGATGTGTTTTGGGTCCCCGCTCTGATAACAGTAACTTTCTCAAATGTTTACAGAACAAGCGGGAACCCAGTGTGCCTGTATCTTTCTCTATTGCTGTTTTATTACAAGATAGAAAATCTAAGGCCTTCAATAGCCGTGCAGCAAACCTAACTAATCTGGTGCCTATTACACGTCAAAGTAAGATTGATGTGGGGACAAAAAGTAAGACTGTTAAGTTAGCACTTTTAAACATTCGTTCACTTAAAAATAAATCACTTTTAGTCAACGATTTAATAACCACAAACAACCTGGATTTTATGCTTCTAAATGAAACCTGGCTAGAAGACAGCTTTAGTGCAACAATCCTCAATGAAGCAGCCCCTCCTAACTTTACTTTTATGAGTGTCTGCAGAGCTGTTAAGAGAGGTGGGGGTCTAGCTGCTCTTTTTAAAGATATCTATCAATGTAAGCAAATATCATTTGGGAATTACCCTTCTTTCGAATATCTGGGTATTGTGTTAAAAGGTGCTCCACGCATTTCACTTATCATTATTTACAGGCCTCCAAAATACTCTCCAGCCTTTGCTGAGGACTTTACAGAACGGTTATCAGCAATTACCTCAGAGTTTGACTGTTTTGCCATTGCTGGAGATTTTAACATCCACATAGATAGTGCAGAAAACAATATGGCAAAAGAAATCAAAAGTGTTTTAAAAACTTTTGATCTGACTCAGCATGTACATGGACCCACACACAATCGTGGACACACTCTAGATTTACTTATCAGTAAGGGTCTAAACATTTCATCGATTGTTATTAAGGATGTAGCACTGTCTGATCATTTCTGTATTTTCTTTGATATATTGATCTCTCCTGCCACTGAAGCTAGATCTGTGTCTGTCAAGAAGAGATGCTTAAATGAGAACACTAGTGTACTATTTATGAAGGCTATATCCTTAACACCAAGCATATCTGCAGACTCTGTTGATTTTCTCCTTGATTCTTTTAACTCAAAAGTTAAAGGTATAATTGATGATATTGCTCCTGTGAAAGTCAGGAAGAAGAGTGTCAGACAAAAAGCACCTTGGAGAAACTCAACAGCAGTGCAAACTATGAAAAGACAATGCAGAAAAGCAGAGCGCATGTGGCGGAAGACTAAACTTGTAGTCCATTATAACATCTACAAAGACAGCCTTCATGCTTTCAATATGGAACTAGGCAAAGCTAGACAGACTTTCTTCTCAAATATTATAAACAGCAATTTAAACAACACACGCACTCTTTTTGCTACTGTAGAGAGACTGACAAACCCCCCAAGCCAGATTCCCAGTGAAATGCTCTCAGAGAACAAGTGCAGTGAGTTTGCTTCTTTCTTCTCTGAGAAAATCAGTAATATCAGAAAGGTGATCAGCACATCCTTGAGTTGCACTGAGGTCAGACAGATCAAACCACCTGAGAAAGTAGTTACTATGTCTGATTTCAAAGAAATTGATGGCAAAATTTTGGAAGAAACTGTACAGCACCTTAAAACATCAACCTGCTCTCTTGACACACTTCCCACATCATTTTTCAAAAGTGTGTTAAACAGTTTAGAAGCAGATCTTCTAGAAGTGGTAAATGTCTCAGTTCTCTCTGGGAGTTTTCCAAACTCCCTGAAAACTGCAGTTGTCAAGCCCCTCCTGAAAAAGAGCAATCTGGATAAGACCATATTAAGCAACTATAGACCGATCTCAAATCTTCCTTTCATAGGAAAGATCATTGAAAAAGTTGTCTTCAATCAGCTGAACAAATTCTTAAGCTCGAATGGATCCTTTGACAATTTTCAATCTGGTTTCCGACCGCACCACAGCACAGAGACAGCGCTCATAAAGATAATAAACGATATTCGCTTAAATACTGATTCAGGCAAACTATCAGTGCTGGTGCTACTCGACCTCAGTGCTGCATTTGACACTGTCGATCATAACATACTTCTTGACAGGCTGGAAAACTGGGTGGGGCTTTCTGGGATAGTCCTAAAATGGTTCAGGTCATACTTAGATGGGAGAGGTTATTATGTGAGTATAGGAGACCATAAGTCTGAGTGGACATCCATGACATGCGGAGTCCCTCAAGGCTCAATTCTTGCGCCACTCCTGTTCAACCTGTATATGCTCCCAATGAGCCAAATAATGAGAAAGAACCAAATTGCTTACCACAGCTATGCAGACGACACACAGATCTACTTAGCCCTATCGCCTAACGACTACAGCCCCATTGACTCCCTGTGCCAATGCATTGATGAAGTCAAAAGTTGGATGTGTCAAAACTTTCTTCAGTAAAACATAGACAAAACTGAAGTCATTGCATTTGGAAACAAAGATGAAGTTCTCAAGGTGAATGCATACCTTCACTCTAGGGGTCAAACAACTAAAAATCAAGTCAGGAATCTTGGTGTGACACTAGAGTCAGACCTTAGTTTCAGTAGTCATGTCAAAGCAATAACTAAATCAGCATACTATCATCTGAAAAATATTGCAAGAATTAGATGCTTTGTTTCCAGACAAGACTTAGAGAAACTTGTGCATGCTTTCATCACCAGCAGGGTGGATTACTGTAACGGACTCCTCACTGGCCTTCCCAAAAAGACCATAAGACAGTTGCAGCTCATACAGAACGCTGCCGCCAGGATTCTGAGCAGAACTAGAAAATATGAACATATCACACCAGTCCTCAGGTCTTTACACTGGCTCCCAGTTAAATTTAGGATTGATTTTAAAGTATTATTACTGGTATATAAATCATTCAATGGCCTAGGACCTCAATACATTGCAGATATGCTCACTGAATATAAACCCAACAGATCACTCAGATCATTAGGATCATATCAGGTAGAAATACCAAGGGTTCACTCAAAGCATGGTGAATCTGCTTTTAGCTATTATGCCAGCCGCAGCTGGAACCAGCTTCCAGAGGAGATCAGATGTGCTCCTACTGTAGTCACATTCAAATCTAGACTCAAAACACATCTGTTTAGCTATGCATTTACTGAATGAGCACTGTGCCAATGTTCGTCCGACTGTTTGTACTGTACTGTATTTTATTTTTTTTATTTTTCTTAACTGTTATAATTATTCTTATTTCTTTTTATTATTTTAATTTCTTTTATGTAAAGCACTTTGAATTGCCATTGTGTATGAAATGTGCTATATAAATAAACTTGCCTTGCCTTGCCTAAGAGCCGACACTCTTAGCCGAAGTCTTCTAAGCCAAAGCCGGATTTGAGGACCGTTCTTATGGCTAAGAAGGCTTCGGCTCAGAAGCGGTCCTGACGCCACGTGCTTTAGCCCCAACCGGGGTGGAGCGGTGTTCACCTCAGTATACGGTGCCCGTTCTATTTCGGGGACCTCAGGGGACTGTTCTGCCAACCCCGCCACCCTTGATGCCTCGGGGAGCAGCAGTCTCCAGCTTTTGGCTCAGGATCAACTCGACGCTGCATCAGACTCGCTCCCTCTGAGGGGGGTTCAAAAACAGTCAGTTCGGTTGTTTCCTGCCAGTATGCTTCAGCTGTGCATACTCATATTCACCGAAATGCCTGTTACAGTAACACCAAAGCCCAGTCTCGAGAGACTGGTACCCTTAGTAGATTTTCTGACAGAATGGAAGTATCTGCTGAATAGATCTCCTTGGTTCCTGCTGATAATAGGGAATGGTTACAGAATCCAGTTTGGTTCTCCTCCACCTTGGTACAACGGGGTGCTACCCACGTTAGTACATCCCGAGCAGGCTCTGGTAATGGAGCAAGAAGTAGAGTCTCTATTAACAAATGGAGCAATAGAGCAGATGTACTCGCCCAATAGAGAATCAGGGTTTTACAGCAGCTACTTCATTGTTACGAAAAAGGATGGGGGGGGGGGGGGGGGTTGCATCCCATTTTAGATCTTTGTCTGTTGAATCGCGCAGTCGAGAAACTCAAGTTCAAGAGGCTCACACTCAAATCAGATCTGAGGACTGGTTTGTCAAGATAGATCTAAAAGATGCTTACGTCCATGTCTCCATCCTCCTTCGACACAGGAAGTTCCTGAGGTTTTCTTTCGGGGGGAAAGAATACCAATACCGGGTGCTTTCGTTCAGAAGAGTGTGCTTTCTCCACTACAGAGAACCATTTTCCTTGGTGTGGTATGGGATTCAGTCATGATGCGAGCCACACTATTGCCTGTTCGTGTTGCTACTATCCTCACAGCCACAAAAGAGTTGAAGCTAGGCCAGTCACGCACTGTGAAACAGTTTGAGAGACTGTTGGGCCTACTGTACATGAGACCCTTGCAGTGGTGGCTCAGGACCAGAGGGTTCTCCCTGAGGGGAAACCCACTTCGTACGATCAAGATCACGTGGCACATGATGGCAGTCTTCAATGCTTTGAGACATTTCCTTCCAGACCTGAGAGGCCATCATGTGCTTGTCCGTTCAGACAACACATTGGTTGTCTCTTACATAAATCGTCAGGGGTGGCGGTCTGCATTTGCGTCCACTCTGCAAACTGGTGCACCAGATCCTCCTGAGGTCCTTAGGGAAAATACTCTCTCTAAGGGCAGTGTATCGGGGGCAAAATATAGGAGCAGACACCCTGTCGAGGCAGGGGCTGAGGCCAGAGGACTGGAGACTCCACCCCAAGGTGGTGGAGCAAATACGGGAATTTTACGACCATGCAGAAGTGGATTTGTTTCCGTCTCAATACACAACGCTCTGTCAACTATGGTTTTCCCTCACTCACCTGAGGGGGCATAACTCATAGCGATTGGTCTCTCAACTGAGGTTGTTGAGACCATCCTAAGCTCCAGAGCTCCAGCTACGAGGAAATTATATGCACTAAAGTGGAGAGTTTTTACTTCCTGGTGCCACCAGCATCAGCGGGATCCAGTTTACTGTTCTGTAAACACAGTACTTGAGTTTCTGCAAGATCGCTTTGCATCAGGTTTATGTCCTTCCACCTTAAAGGTCTACGTGGCGGCCATTGCGGCTTTCCACGCCCCGGAGGGTGGCACATTTTTGGGTCAAGACCCCCTGGTCATACGTTTCCTTCGTGGCACCTTGAGGTTGAGGCCAGCAACTCGCACTAGGGTGCTGGCTTGGGACCTGGCAATAGTTTTGGAAGGCCTGTCAGGGGACTCCATTCAAGCCCCTAGATTCACTCTCAGAAAAATTTCTGACTTTCAAGACCATCTTTCTTCTTGCTATTTCGTCCCTCAAAAGAGTCGGAGACCTTCAGACCTTCAGGCCCTTTCGGTTTCTCCCACCTGCCTTGAGTTTGCACCCAGGATTGTCAAGGCATACTTATACCCTAAGCAGGGATACGTCCCTAAGGTGCTGACC
Organism: Squalius cephalus; assembly: GCF_949319135.1. NCBI lineage: Eukaryota > Metazoa > Chordata > Actinopteri > Cypriniformes > Leuciscidae > Squalius > Squalius cephalus. The sequence continues at coordinate 4,159,821 of NC_137122.1, forward strand.
AATATTCCGAGGCCTATTGTGCTGCAGGCTTTCTGTCCTCCTCAGTTTGCTTCTTCGGACCAGGAAAAACTGAATCTCTTGTGTCCAGTGTGAGCACTGGATACTTATGTCCACAGGGCTGGCCCATGGAGAAAATCAGATCAGTTGTTTGTCTGCTTTGGATCACCTAAGAAGGGTCTTCCAGCCTCCAAGCAGACAATCAGCAAGTGGATAGTTGAGGCTATCTCTCTTGCCTATGAGTCCTCTGGCCAGCCGTGCCCTTTGGTGGTCAGAGCTCATTCTACTAGGAGTATGGCGGCTTCTAAAGCCTTGTTATCAGGGGTTTCCCTTCAAGAGGTTTGTGATACGGTGGGTTGGTTCTCGCCGCTCACATTTGTGAGATTTTATAGCGTTGACCTGGACGCTGCCCCAGGGTCTCTGGTGCTTCTTACATAGATTGCCAACAGTTTTACATACAGGCAATTGTAAATATGGCGTATTGGGTATTCTTGTTCCCAAAGCGTCATTGACGCAGCGCGAGTTCCCTCGAAAGGGAACATCTCAGGTTACGACTGTAACCCTATTTCCCTGAGAAGGGAACGAGACGCTGCATCGCCCTGCCCTACTTCCTGCATCCCTATGATCGACTTTGCTTCGGCTCTCGAAACTAGCGCCGGTTGCACAGGATGTGCTTTTATCCTTTCCTGTTCATGATGTCACCCGCCTGTGAAGTTCGTTCTTTCCAATGAACTAGTTGACATACGTGCTTCAGTCGTAATTACGCAGGGGCGTTCCCAAAGCATCAACGCAGCGTCTCGTTCCCTTCTTAGGGAACTAGGGTTACAGTCGTAACCTGAGACATTTTCTTTGTAACAAAATACTGTTGAAAAACAAACAGAACCAAACTACAATGTGGAGATGATTCGAGCATTGGGGTGGGAATCTCTAGGCACCTCACAATTCGATTACGATTTAGAGGGCTACAATGCGATGATAAAACGGTTATCGATGCATCTTTTTTTTCCACTGTGTGACTACTTGGTACTTTTAAAGCAAAGTATAATGATCCATTATGAATTTACTTCCAATATATTTTATTAATTAAACAAATGGAAGTGATTTGGTAATAAATATAGCGATAGAGTTTGTTTTTCTTTTTCCGAGTTGGGTGGAAGCTTTTAAGGTTGTCCTGGTTTCCACCTCAGCACTGTTTGATCTGACGTGTGGCCGAATTTGAATGCTTCCAATTAGATCTCGCTGCGATGTTATTAATTCTGCGGTGAATTCAAACGCTTTCTCACTGGATCTCCCAGCGCTGTGTAATAACAGTGTCGTGTGATTGAGAGCGGCCCATGAATAAACCTGTTTTGAGCTCAACTCAATCGAATAGCGCAAAAAAAAAAAGATTAGTGCAGTTTCGTTTCACTTTCGTTTTGTCTGATGTTTCTCGTATGTAACAGAAGATTGTAATGCAGAGGGTGCCAGTCTGATTCCACATCTCAAGCGCAGGCATAACGCTTGCCACAAATAACCGGCAAAAGTAATGATTATGCATGAGACATTTTAATTGTTTATTAATAAACTAGTGATTTCTGTCAGTGTCGGCAGCAAACAAAGTTGGTGATGCTGACTCGCCATCCTCGCAGTACTTAGTGCACGCACCTATAGAGAAATGCACACTTCATACGAATTAGCCTACATAAGCAGAGAGTAGCCCAGTTCTTTTCGTTTTGAACTGTTTTGTTTAAAAGTTTAAAAAGCTGTTTAAAAGCTTTCTATATACATTTCTCAGGTCTGTGAGGCAAGTATAGCCTATACCAGTGGTTCTCAACTCCAGTCCTCGGGACCCGTTGCTCTGCACATTTTGTATGTCTCTCTTATCTGACACACTCAGTTCAGTTCATGGAGTCTCTCTTAACGAGCTGATTATCTGATTCAGGTGTGTTAAATAAGGGAGACATACAAAATGTGCAGAGCAGCGGGTCCCGAGGACTGGAGTTGAGAACCACTGGCCTATACGCTGAGTTTCTGTTCATTTACGAGGCGAGCTCCAGTTCACGCACCGGCGCCTCCGTGTCCTGATTATATTGTCTGCTATATTCTTCTTATTTATTAAACCCAGGCAATTGGTTGATGAAACATTTATTAAATTAAGATACCATTTATAAAAAAACGAAATTCACTTTAACGAAATGCTTTCTACAAATCAAAACTTAAGTGGTCAAAATCATGTCTGACCCACTCCATATGTCTCCCAATATATTGGGCATCTTATGATCCTATCTTACTCATCTTATACGGTTTCCGTTTTCATATAATCAACATGGATGAAATAAAAAAAATAACATTATGCTATTTAAACATAAATATGAAATGTATGTTTAAGTTTTGTAGTAATACCCAGCGATCTTCAAATATTATTTTTGCTTAAAATTCCCCTCCCTAATATGTATTTCAATGCTTTACGGGCTTTAGTGTGTTGTTTCTTTGACAAAATTGCTTTAAAAAAAGCAAGTCAATAACGAAATGGACGTTTGAGCCTCGTTTATTATTATTATTTTTTTCAAAAACACCCCCTAACCGCCGCCGGTATTGGTCAATTTCCACCGTGGTGGTAAAAAACTGCCACTTTACAGCCCTAGATAGCACTGGATCTAGATGGGAAGAATAACTCTGAGTGTTGGAAGGGGTGTGTCGCGATTTTGCCTTCTCACACCGCGACACAGGTTCGTGGATCTTAGTGTTGCGATTTCAGTTTCATGTCGCATATCGCCACAGCCCTAATCAACACTCATTCAACAAGCCATTCAGAATCACCAGCAGATCAACTCACTTATAAGCGTGCGTCTGCGTGCTGCTCGACCACAAAACATGTAGCGAGCGTGCCGGAGTTATTTTTGGGACCATTTTACACCTTTTTCATGACTATAAGTTTGTGTGTGCATTCGCAGCCTTTTGTTCTGTGCAAATGTGAGTTGTAATATTGTGTTTATTTTGTGTAGGCCTATCTATATCTGATTTATCTCATAAAGCAGTGTTTCCCAAACTTCTAACAGGCATGTACCCCCTGAGACATTATAGATCTTCCGGAGTACCCCCAACACCACCAATTGTTAACAATTTTTTTTTTTTTTTTTTTTTATATTTATTTTTATCAATTTTGTCGAGAATAGTGAATAGAGTCATAAACATATGATACAAATCTAATCAAAAGTCAACATACGATACAAATAGGGCTGTGGCGGTGGCAGTTTTTTACCACCGCGGTAGTAATGGACCCAAATACCGGCGGTGTTGCGGTGGTCGGGGGGTTGTTTTGAAATAAATAAAAAAACAAAACAAAGAAACAACACAATAAAGCCTGTAAAGCATTGAAATAAATATCAGTAAATACTGGTAACTTGCATAATATAATAAAGTTGAATCTATTTAAAAATAAATAAATAAATAAAAACTTTCGTTAAATTTTCCACACAAAGACGCGTGATACAGCCTACCGCTCTGCTCTTTGAGAGGGATGTGGGACACGAGCAGGAAAGAGACCATCAATCTATTTTCTGATATCTTCATGTTTTCTACTTGTAAAAGGTATGAAGAGCGAATTCTATCTTCCACAAGGGCATTTAGCCACTGATATGGCATTTTAGGCTATGTTTGCTCGCTGCCAGAGAAAGCCAAACTAAAATCACCCGCACGTGTGAAACGCGCTTTACAAATGAACTTGACGCGCCTTACCAATTATCATATGTCTAATAACAAGCACAAACTGTGTTAAAAAGAATTTGACATACAAGTAAAAATGTAGGCTATCTGTCCTAACACAGTAAAGAATACGAAAATAATCGACCTAAAAGCGAACAAAGGAAGAAACGTTTATAATCCCCTTTGGAAATGGGTGAGACGCGAGTGAAGATATGGGAAAAGAAACAAGAGATTCCATGCAGGGATGAGTCATGATTTTTGAATATTCGATTGGTTGATTTAATTATAGAATATCTAATGTTCTAATGTCTGTTGTGCGATCATTCTTTAAAATAAAATCTCCATGTTCTGGTGCTGATGCGGTGGTGACGAGTTCATGTAACCAGAGGGTGACGCTGCCAATAACGCACATAACAGCTGTCACAAAGAGCCGGCAAAAGTAATGAATGTGTCAAATATAGCAATGAGACATTTGAATAGTTTATTAATAAAGTGTTTGTTTTTTTGTGTCAGTGTTAGTTGTTGACGATGCTGACTCGTCATCTTCGCAGTGAACGCGCCTATAGAGAGAAATGCGGATTACACGCATATGCTAGTCGGTTTATTTTCGTTTTGAATTGTTTTGTTTAAAAGTAGACGGTTCAAGCTCTCTATAAGAAATAACTAATGGAATATTTTTAAATTCGATAATAATCGGATGACCAGATTGCAAACCAGAATTCAAATCCGAAAAAGCTTAAGTTTATTGGCTCACGCACAACTCTCTCATTCGTCATGAATTCAAACTTTTCCATGGCTGCGATTTAACATTTAATTGCTAACCTATTATTTATTTTGTAAACAAAGCTTTGTGTGTCATAATATTAATGTAAAACAGCATTCTTTTTTTTTTTGGCAAACCACCACCAGTACTACTCAGCCACCGCGGTGGCGCTTTACAACCACGTACCGCGGTGGTGCGGTTGTCAAGATTACCGGCAATTTGCGTACCCCCTGAAATCAGTCCACGTACCCCTGGGGGTACGCGTACCCCAGTTTGACAACCGTGGTCATAAAGGATGCATTTGGTTAAGAATTAATGTAGTAAAGTGTACGGTGATCCTTTTTAGTTTCAGTGTGCGCAGCTCAAACGGCAATGCACGACTAATAATGACTATTGGACTGTCATAATATTCACTTAAGTTCACTTGTGCATTCGCTTCATTTTGTGCAGATATAATTTGCAATATTATGTTTATTAGGTATATCTGATTAATCTCATATAGGATGCGTTTCTTTGAGCGTGAACTCTCCACTTTAGGACCGTCATATTACATTACATGAGAACACTATTTATTAAATCGTTGTGAATTCTTTGGGTTTAGTTGCCATTTTCAGCATGTTGTTCCAGGAAGAGGACGTCCACAACAGTCACATATTCTGACAAGCACGCATCTGAGGCGTTGGTGACACTTTTCATTAGTCATTATATTTGATTATTAAATAATTAATTTAATTAAATGATCAACCTCATCGAAACATTTTACAATCCTACTAGCCCTTTATTTAGATTAAAAACCCTCTCATTCATTTGGTGAGGAAGCGTTTTGTGTATTTGCTAAGGCTGAACGATTAATTGCATTTGCGATAATATCACGATATGACGAAATGCGAGTTTTTAACCACAAAGCTGCGATTACAGTCTGGTCACGTGGCACGCGAGAGTAAACCAGTCTGTATTACAGATGAAGCATCAACTTGGCACGCTACGCATATAGGCCTGGCTACAGGAAATAACAGTTTATGTTTAATTTATGTGATATTGTGTTATAGATTCTCTCCAACGATTCTGTATCGATTAAGATCATTTCAGATTTATGTCTGAGCTTAGTTTTAAACACAGATACGTGATGTTACTTTTGTAGTGCGCGGTCTCGCCCGCCGGTATTTTACTTACAAATGCTCTAAGAAGGCATCATATGTCTTGGAATGCAGTTGACTTATATATTAAAAATATGAAAATCACCGACAGAAGCTGCTTTCAATTTCAAATACTTGCGCGTGCTTTGCGAAGAGCGTTTGAGCATGCGGCTGTGAGTGACTCCGTCTACGTGGTTAAATGTACTTGCATCTCAAAATGCTTTTATGACGCAAAATTAATGAGACACAGTCAGTTATATCTTAAGTTATTAAACAGACAGGACAAACCACATCTTATAATTGCAAAAGAGATGAAAACATTGAAATAGCCTACTCTTAAATCCTGAAAGCACTCTTTGTTTATTGCTTCTAATATTTTTTTCCCCTCTTTGTTTTTTGTTTTGAACCTATATTTGTTAAAGGGGTCGTGACATGTGATTTTTTATTTTATTATTATGGTCCCCTAGGTGCATTTATAGTATTACTATAGTTTTTATAACAAAAAACTTTTAAAATGTATTGATTTATGACCTTTTCCCAATCTGTTTCTCAACCTCTGATTCAAACAGTCTGTTTTGGGTGTGTTTCCCCTTTAAGAGTTCAGTGTTAACGCCCACTCTTATGATTGGCACACGTCAGTGCCCAAGTATCAATTATCAACCCCCCCAGCCAGAACATTTGCGGATTTAGCGTAACTGTTTAGTAGAGGCTGATGCTCGAGAAGCGATGGCTTTTGCAATGATAAAACCTTATATGTTTGAGCCGGAATCAGACGAGGAATCAGAGGAAAATGAACCATCACCACAACAACGAAGACTGGATCAGCCCGTGTCCACATGGAAAGTGAAACTGTTTTGAATTAATAAAATTGTGACCCAAGACACTTGAAAACGGATTATTGTTGCATAATTATCCTATATAGCTTACTTTGCTAACAGTTTAACATTATATATCTAATTTCGATGAAATTATATATTTCATATTTGCCACATTTGTGATCGTGGACCACAAAACCAGTCTTATGGGTATTTTTTTTTTAATTGAGATTTATACATAATCTGAAAGCTGAATACATAATCTTTCCATTGATGTTTGGTTTGTTAGAATAGGATAATATTTGGCTGAGATACAACTATTTGAAAATCTGGAATCTGAGGGTAGAGAAAAATCGAAATATTGAGAAAATCGCCTTTAAAGTTGTTCATTTCTATTGGCGATTGTACTGTATCCATTCACAAAAATAAATGTTTTATATATTTAAAGTGGTAAATTTACAAAATATCTTCATGGAACATGATTTTTACTTACTATCCTAATGATTTTTGGCATAAAAGAAAAATCTATCATTTTGACCCATAGGCTACAATGTTTTGTTGGCTATTGCCACAAATATACCCGTGCAACATAAGACTGGTTTTGTGATCCAGGGTCACATTTGAAGATGCAGCATTGGTAAGTCAACATTTTTAATTTTCTATCACATGTAGGCCTACTAGAAATGCAACATATTTTCAAGATTCTATTATACAAATGTGTTTATATTAACCAGTGATAAAAAGTAATATCGTAAATACCCTTAAAATGACTATTCAGTCTTGTGCTGAAAAAAAGGTGTCATATCAAATACATTTATGTTTGCTTTAAACATTCACAGGTGCACTTGTGGCAATTGTGGTGCAATGCCCACTGAGCAAGAACATAAATGCTGCATGGAGACTCCTGAAGTATGTGCACATAATAAAAGACAAATAATAAGAGTTATGTTTATCTGCATGTTTGAGTATTACATGTCATACATGTTGTACTACAATTGTAAACTCAATAGCCTTGTCAATAGGTTGTCAGAAGAATTAACCAGGCACCAGTACCACCTACCTGTATGATTCATCACCCGGGACTTGAACCTGTTTGCCTAAATTTGTATTCTTTACAGAATGCAAATAACATTTACAGGGCAGACTACGGTCCGTTAAGACTCAGAGGGTTACACCAGTAAGAAAACTGACATACACAATTGTTTTATGTTAATATGGATTACAAATTTTTATTTTAACAAAATGTATATTCAAATAACAATAGTTTTGACATATATATATATATATATATATATATATACAGACACAAAACACTTTCCAAAACACCTTTCAAATGTATAATTTGAAATGTCTTTTGTCTGTTTCCATCAGGCGCTACAGGCATTTGGCTTACAGAAGCTTTGTCAGTTGGTGCTGGGGCTATCTAGGCAGACAGATCAGAGTTGTAATACCGTCATGCGTTGTCCTGTATATAAGGCAAAAATTCCCAGATGCAGAAGGCAGCTATGTCGGATTCAAACTGCCCCTTGACTAAACCTCGACACATGTTTAGCAATGGCCTCCTCAAATGAAGGTCTGTCATACTGTGTGCATAGACTGTCAGGCACTGTAATTTTATGCAGCTCCTCCATGTAGGGAAAAGGATCTGGCAGAACCTTTTCAAAAAGCAGTGTCATCAGTTCGTAGACGTAGCCTGGAATTTTTTTTTGACAATACTGTAAATTAAGGTCTATACACTTTGTCTGTATTGTATTTTTTTTGTATTTTTTTTTGTAAATTACTAATTAAAACATCTATTCAAACTTACAGTACGTTGGGTTTGATGTCACTGGTTTTGTGGTGTACAATCCTTTTTTAGCCTTGGGGAACAAAAGCCTGTACATTGGCTTTCCAGATGATGTAGTAGCCTTTGGACGGTTTGCATTTTCATTGAAATGCATGCCAGCCAAATACAACCTAAAACAGAAGAAAAAAAAAAAAATGTAGTTACAAAAAAGTCGGAGTGACACAGTGTTATTATTTATTCAAGAAAATATTAAATAATAAGACATGACAAAGCATTCGAAATTTTATAACTGCTTTTAAAATTATTTTATAGCTTATGCTAGGCTTCCTCTATTACATACAATTATGAAATAATAGTACTTTATGGTTCATTAAATGTCAAGAAGATGATTCTATACAACTTTACATTGCATACCTGCACAGCATTCCAATAAAAGGAAATACCACACTTTTGGGGGCAAAGCGTAAAATAACACTGTGAAAGGCCTCCAAGGATGATGTCTGGAAGTGAGGGCTGAGCTTTGCTACATCTTTGAGGACTCTGTTGTTAGTCAGCACCTTTTCGACTCTGTAAACTGGTTTTGAACCTGGAATAGTAGTATGTATTAATTTGTGTGTACGATAATGAAAACAGTATTAGCACTGTGGGACACAGATGAACAACAGTCAGCCACTTTGATCGGTAATAATATGAAATATTATGCACTCGCCAGGTTTGAAGTGTTTACTGCTGCCCTTTGACACTCGATCTGAATGTTCACATTGTGGGAATAATGGATCATCATGGATGTGAACATCCTGAATGTGATTGATGAGGGACTTCCACTTGGCTACCTTCTCTGGTCCTGAAGTAGAGGATGCTGCAGTCCAATAGAGATGGTTCCTTATGCTGTGCTGCCACTTTTTCACTATTGAACAGTCCTTGTCTCTGGCAATTTGCTCTAACTTCTTTGACAACCCTAATCAATTGTAATACCAAAAAGAAATATAGTTTATGTAATTTAAAAAAAACGACCTATTTATTAACATGAGATGTTTTTATTTTCAGAATCTGTAATAAGTACAGTTATAACCACAAGACAACAAAACTCAAACGTACCTTTCTCCAAATGCCAGACATCATAGTACTGTGTGACGTTTCGTTCTTTCAGAAACTTTTGAATCTGGGGATGTCGGTCTGTCACAATGCAGTCTAGCCTTACACCACATTCCTCCAGCCATTCCAGGCTTCGTTTTAAGCCTTCTTTCTCCATGTGGTAGCTACCACCGACCTCATTACTCTGTGAAAAAATAGTTATCAGGACAGTGAAAGTCAGTTATTTAATTCCTTTAAAACAATAATCATATCCGACTACATCTTTGAAGTATAAAAGGTTTATTATAAATAGCAATTGTAATTTATAATACAATTTTAATTTAAAATTGTTTAATTTGAAACTGGAATGGCATACTCTTTTGCCACTTTTTTCTGGTAATTTTGTGTGCATTGACATGATGTGATCTTTGCATTGTCTCACCTGCACTAGCTGGATGTCTATTATGAGGTTCTTTTAAAGATCCATCGTGGTGTAGCTCCCATACTTGGCTGAATGGCCTAAAATGTCACAATACAAATAATATTATATCAAATAGTTTACACAGGAACAAATTATTAAGACTGCAGAAGAACTTGCATCACCAAGCATGACTCTTTACCTGGTGAATCAGCTCTCATATCGCCACCAATTATCACCATGTCCGCCTCACAGAGATCCTTCACTAAATCCACCTGTTCCTTCTTCCACTTATATATTATTAGTGGTTCCAGGTACATGCTGGCATGCCTTCTGAAGGTTCTGTATTTGAACATCTTCAAATGCATTGACTGAAATACCTTCAAAAGGAAAAAAAATAATTATGCATTATACGTTTAAACTATTATAAACAGGAAAAAAAACAATACACCCCACAAACCTTTTTCATCTGGAAGAATGAAGCTCCTGAGAAGTACAGCGCAGCAGACAGCTGGAGGTTACCAACAGGGGTACTGCCAACACAGGGTTGGCTCTCCCACTGTCTGAAGTACTCACAATGTGGGCAAAGTTGATCAATGGCCAAAAAAGTCCCATTGCTACGAGACCGAATATTGCAGGCTCTTGAACATACTGGACAGGTCTCAAACAGTTCAAGTAGACAGTTTTCAAACACAATATATTTTGTGTCTTCATGAGAGGCTTTGGATGTGTACATGCTATCACAAGAAAAAATTAATAACAAAATTAATGTAATTTGTGTATTTTTTTTTTTCAACATAATCAATTTTACGAGACAATAAAACATACAGTTCACATAAATGTATGCTAAACTTAACATGATTAAGACAAAAACTTACGAATGCTTTGATGGTTCAGTCACACTGGTGACAGACTGAGCAGGGTCATATGTTACGTCCTGAGTGTCACAGACTTCTTCAAAAGACACACTTTCTTCAACCTCCAATTCAAAGCGACGCCTTTTGGCAGGCCTTTCATCTTTTAAAGGAGTTGAAGTAAAAGGCTGTGAAGTAGTCCAGGGTATGGCGACATCACCACTTGAAAGATTTGAGGACGGCTCTGTTTGTGTTTCTATAACGTTAGAAAATACAATGTGAAGTTTTATTATATCAATTGTAATTGCATTTTTATAAAAATATGGATGGAAAAATATGGACAATAAAGCTTTTAAGCTTCTTAAAAATGGAATTAGGATGACACAAGTTAGGATTTTATAAATAATACCTTTGCTACGATACTTGGGTCTCATGGTTCGAAACGACAGCTGTGTGCCCACAGATGTAACGTTATGAGTGGGTTGGTCAGTTTGACAGCCAACATCTTTTGTAATGGGGCCTGAACATGACGGCCTCTGAAAACAATATGCAAGTAAACTAAGTAAAAACACTGTGATTATTCGTAATGAATGAAATTGCCTTTTAAAAAGTAGTTTAAAGTTTTAAATACATTACTTACAGTTTGCGTCGTCGTTGCAGTTGAGCCCAGAATAGTCGGCACGGCCTTATCTTTGAGCAACAGTTTTCTGGCAAAGCCAGCATCATATTGGGATTTGTTTTCAAAACAGTCATCCTTAAAATGTATAGAACAAACGCTTAAATTAACACTCGAGTGACTGGGACGTCCGCAAAAAATAAAGTCCATCCATTTTTCCCTGACGTCTGGATCTTTCGGCAGCGAATTCAAAGATGTTGTTTGTCCACAGCCAGGAACAGCACATCTGCGTGGCATTGTAATTTTCCTGTACACAGACCCACTCGCTGCACGTCGCCTGAACACACTTGAGACACGCGGCGCGACAACGACACGATTGGCGTTGTTGTCTTTACGCTGGAAGCGTAGTTGTCTACGCTGGAGGCGGTCATATGCAAACGACTGCTACGTCACTTCGTACCGTGACGTCACTTCATACCATGGATCCAGAATAAGCTGTATTTAGAGCTTGATTAAATAAATGGTTCGTTTATAATGGAGAGGACGTCTTAAGCTATGAAACTTGCAGGACGTTTTAATGGTACAAAGACCTCTTATATACCAAAAGATCAAGGCAAATTTGGTTTCTCATGTCACAACCCCTTTAAAATTATTAACATGTAATTGTATTAATTTAGTTTTTTAATGTGTAATTATTATAAGTAGGCCTACTTATAATTATGTAATTAAATATTTTAAGTTTTATTAATAAGATCAATAAAAGAACAAAATGTAATCGGCTCATGAGGTGCCTAAAGATTCCCTTCCCTATTTTACAATGATTTATTGCTTGTTTTGGTTGAATAATACAAAAGATAAAGAGCTTAAAAAAATCTCATATTAAATCGCAATCGCTATATTGGTAAAACTAAATCGCAATTAGATTATTTTCCAAAATTGTTCAGCCCTAGTATTTGCACAACCTGTCATGCTATTGGCCATATGCCACTGCAGCAGACTCATATTGCAGTGTTAAGGCTAACGATTAATCTATTAATTGATCGTTAATTTAAACGACGATCGATCAATGGGAATTTGTGAAAATTGACATCCCTAAATGATCTTCATCTTCATCAACCACTACAGATAAATAATCTAAAATCTAATCTTATCTAATCTTAAAATTTAGTTTGATATTATTATTCAGTAATCACTATAAGTTAGATCATTATAATAACATTTTATATGTGCAGAAACTGAAAATTATTATAAAACTTTTGAAAATAAAGAGCACCACAGAGCAATATTGTTCCAAGAGTAAAACGCTATTCTTATAAGTAGGCTATGCTATTGGTTTAATGTCTCACGCGGCTCATTATAGGCTGTAAAGTATGTAAAAGTAAAGTAAAATAATGTAAAGCATTTAGCAGATCTGTTCCAGTATGACACTTGAGATCGATATCCATTCATTCCCTTCACTGATCTTAATCTTTGACTTTTGACTTGACGAGACAATCACACAAACGAACACAAACTCGCTCAGGTCTGAATGAACTCCACATATTCTCCTCATGCTCGCTGCTGCTGCACTAAATGTTTATTTCAGAAGGAAGACGCCAGAAAAGACGCACAAGTATCGCTGTGATCGATGAAAACAATACAGAAATGAGTCTGTCGCTTAATCAAACTGTTTAAAGTGTGTGTGATGGTTGAGTAAATATGAGAAATACCGTGAACTGCTCTCCTCGCCTCACAAGACTGGACGCTGAAAAACACAATGAAGGAGGAGACGGCGCGAGCCTGCAGCTACAGTCCCGTGCTGGGTTCCAGTCCAAAATTGTCATGCCCTTCACTCGCTAACTTCCCTTCGTCTCGTTCACTCGGATGTACGTCATTGCGAGTGCCCACTACTGGCGGAAACTGCAATGGTTTGAACTGGAACATCCTAAGCCCTTGATCACTTGGAATCAGCTGTGGAGTTAATTTATTATTTACATTTTGTTCCCTTTAAGAATTTGTTTAATGCAGCATCCAAATGTTTATAGGTGTGTTTGGGTTGTTTTAAATTGAAAAAAATATATAATTAATATATCATAGAGTTGTCTGTTGTGGTGGTGATTAGACGAGATCTGTGGTGACGTCACAATCGTACTGCATTGTGGGACATATAGGTGCCTGAAGTGTACATTTGAAGTAGACTCGCTCCCTCGGTCAAAATCGAGGGAACGAGGGTCTGTCCATATAAACTTCCCTCGTCCACTTCACGAAGTGGAACGCACTTCAAAATGGCGGCAGGGATTCCCCCGAGGGGAAGTGCTTAGGGAAGTTCGCAAGTGCGTGGGTGCTTCTCAATTCTTATTTGTGCATCCTCGTTTCCTCTCCTCGCTTCCTTTCCTCGCGTCTCAGCTCCGCCCCCTGTAGGATGCGAGGGAAGGCTGCAAGGAAAAGACGCGAGGACGGAGGGATCGAATGTAACTTTTTTTTATACATTGGAATCCTTGATCACTCGAGCGTCACTTCATTGCGTCATCAGCAGCGCTCAAAGGATCTGCCCTTATGTTGTTGAAGTTTGTTTATTTAAGAAATTCATAATAAATAATAATAAAGCAAGATACCCTGTTGAAATATGTGAGATGTGTGGTTTATATAAACTGCAAAGGTAAAGTATAAATTGAAATGATTGTGACCGATGTGAAGGGGGAGGAGAATTTAGACGTGCGTCACGTTTAAGTCGTTAAAACTCTTCCGCATAGGATCCACCTGTGTATCCTCGCTCATGACTCCTCAGGAAGCCTCCTCACTCCTCGATCCTCGACTCCTCGCGGTGCAATTAGAGAATTGAGATGTCCTTCAAGATGGCTGAGCTCGATCGGTTTCCGGGTCATAGGATGGAGGACGGAGGAGAGAGGAGACGAGGAGGGATATTGAGAAGCACCCCGTGTCTAAAAGTGGACTGGAACGCAGCACCGCACCCAGAGTCCCGCATTCTCAGACCCCTCGTTTTTCGAGACAGCGCCTCCTATCAAATTGGATCGGATAAACATGTGAAGAACTTAAGCCATACGCAGAGGCTCTGGCCATTTTATTTAGCGAATCATACTCATTTGATTTCTTTTTTAATCAAACTACTTTATAGCTCATCGATACACAAACATATGAATAGTCCATTTAATATTTGTAAAGATAGTTTGTAACAAAATTTGAACCGTATGTTTTTTCGCCTTTTTCCCCCGAAAATATTTTGATAGCTAAGGTTAGCCTTTAACCTTGGATTTTTTGTAGACAATTAAGCCATTGTAAAAATTTGATTAAAATTGGTTGACATTAAAGTAGACCAATTAAATACATTAAGTGTGTTTATATCAAAGAATGTCATCATTAATTATTTAATCAGATTTACCATTTGACCTTTTTTTATTACCGGACCTTTTCTCCTGAAACTATAAATTGAATTAATTAATGCCGGAGTAATTATTTTACTTTATATAATTTTTGTAGACTACTTAAATCAGTTCTCATGAAACGTAAGTATTAAAATGAATCAATATTAATTTAACTGTGATATGAAGTTGTTGCCAGCCATTTACAACTCATACAATTGCCTAATAATCAAATTTACTATGCCTTCATGTATTAACAAGTCTATGTGAGATGCAGGCATTATCCTGGCAGGAGGCTGAGGAGGTGTTCCTCCGTGGCCCTACTTATCACCCTAGGTATGCTTGTAATTTGCAAAAAAAAAAAAAAAAAAAAAAAAAAAATAAAAAAAAAATATATATATATATATATATATATATATATATATAATTTATTATTACACAATATTTTTGACAATGGCATTCATCTTTTATTTGAGTGAAGTCGAGGAATTTGACAGAGTGATTGCAAAAAGAATGAAAAAAGCAACATTCGCCTACCAGAAAGTAATTATTTTACCTTATGCATTTACATTACATTTTACATTTATTCATTTAGTAGACGCTTTAATCCAAAGTGACTTATAAATTAGTTTTTTTTTTTATGCAATTGAAGACGAAAAGTAAAGTCACTAACACAATTCTGTTTACAGCAAGATGATGTTTAGGTGATTGTTAAATAAAGTACAGAATTGTTTATTATTGGTGTTTTGTCTATTCTTATTTGGGTTTTGCTTTGCATTCAAAATATAAAAAAAAACAGGTTTTGTAATGTTAGCATGTTATAATGTTAATTAGACCATTATAGGTTGAACTGAAAGAAAAACTGGAATTTTAATTAAAAAAAAAACATTGTAGCAATATAATATCACATAATATTTTTCAGAAGATAGTTCAATCTGTAATTGTATCCCTTCCATCAGTAATTTTCTTTCAATTACACCCAAGCTCAAAAAATAACTACTGGGTAATTTGTTAGTCAGAGAACAGAATGAGTTTTTTTGACACATGCATTAAGCAGGGAACGCAAATATTTATTTGGATAACTTTGAATAAAACGAGACCGTAATATTGCGTCCTATTGTTTTCAAAGGCATTTGGATATGGGTGTTATACGATCTTCTGAACAGCAGGAGGCGCTGTCTCGAAAAACGAGGGGTCTGAGAATGCAGGACTCTGGGTGCGGGACTGTAGCTGCAGGCTCCGAGTCTGCAGGTGGCGTCCAACGCAGGAGCGTACGGGACACCCCCACAGCCAATCAGGACCACGCAGATTCAGCTTTACTAGTAGCCTTCC
The DNA here is from genome assembly GCF_949319135.1 of Squalius cephalus. NCBI lineage: Eukaryota > Metazoa > Chordata > Actinopteri > Cypriniformes > Leuciscidae > Squalius > Squalius cephalus. The sequence goes on from NC_137122.1 coordinate 4,175,655, forward strand.
ATTATTATTATTTTAGAACTGAAGTGACTCCAGTTACTAAAGGTGATTATGGGGTTAGAATTTTTGCATTATTCCAGATAAATAGATTAATACTCACAAATAAATGTAAAGAGATTAACCAAAATGTATCAAATTCACAAATAAATAGATTAAGATCCGCAAATAAATGTAAGGAGATTCACAAAAAAAATATCAAATTCACAAAAATGAGATTTGCAAATAAAAAAAAATATTTACAAATGTTTTATTATTTTACAAACACAACTCTGCCTGGCATTTATTTGTGAACCGCGTTCTGCGCATTGGTGAATCTCTGCACGCATTTGTGGATTTTGAAAGGCTATATATAGGCTGTCGGTTGTTAATTTATCATAGTTAGCTCTCATGATAGACAGGTTATGTCATTTTTCAGGATTATTATCAATACTTATTTTAATTTCAGCTTTTTTAATTTGATCCTCTAGTTTGTGTAATTCCTTATTATGTTGTTTGTATAACTAGTAATGTCTCCTCTTACGTACACTTCCCATCTAATACTTGCCGTAGTTTCATTCGTATTTAGATCAAAATTTTTATCAATAAAATTCTCCACAAATTCAATAAACGCTGGGTCTTGTAACAAAGTTTGCAACCTCCATCTGGAACAATGCTGAAATCTACCCAAATGTATCTCCATAGATACTTACTGACAGAAAGTTATAAGGCTTACCTATAGGCCTACTTTTAAATTTGCTTACATTATATTTTAATAGTTAAGTTATAGTATAGCAGTGGTCTCCAACCTGGTGCCAACATTATTACACAGAGCTGCACGATCCACTGAGAAGCATTTAAATTACTCGACGTGAGTTTCATGATGACCCACATGTTTGTGGTCCACAGCGCAACCCAGACAATTACGAGGCAGCTCTTGGACACCTACAAGCAGAAGGCATCAGAGACGTCAAAGGAATTAAGGTAAATTCCGTTTTCAATAACTTGGAATCCTTTCATGTATGTCAGCCGGGTCTTCCACCTTGCTTGGGCCATGACTTATTTGAGGGTATCGTATCCTATGATGTTGCACTCTTCTTGAAGTATTTCATAAAAACAAAGAAATGGTTTACATACTCAATTTTAAATCGGCGAATCAAACAATTCAAATATAAAGGATCTGATGCCCTCACTAAGCCATGCAGTGTCAACCCCGTTGCATGCAAACTCTCTGGTCAGGCTGTGCCTGGAAAATTGGAATTTTTTTAGGTTGTTGCCTGTGCTGATTGGTGATAAGGTGCAAGATCCAGATGATGATGTGTGGCAGTTAACGCTACAGCTTAAAGATGTTGTGGATTTGGTCTGTGCTCAGAAGATTTCCGTGCCACAGGTAGCTTATCTTGAAATCACAACCCAAGACTATTTGGATTCAAGAAAGGGCTTGTTTCCTGAGAATCACCTAAGGCCAAAACATCATTACTTGCGGCATTATCCCGCACTAATTCTACAATTTGGCCCACTTATCAGACTATGGACAATGCGGTTTGAAAGCAAGCATGCCTATTTCAAAAGGTGCGCAAGGCATTTGAAAAACTTTAAAAACATGTCTTAGTTTATCTGAAAGACATCAAATGTTTCAGGCATATCTATCGGCTGGACTAGGATGCAGTCAGTTGTTACATGTGAAAAACAGTTGTTCTTTTGTCCCCAGCCTTTACAGTGATGCAATTAGGCATGCTGTTACTGATTTTGGCTTTTCTGAAAATGACACATGTGTCTCCACAGACATCCAGTCAGGGACGTGCAGTCAGGGTAGGCAGGGTAGGCAGTGCCTCACCAAAGGAAATGTTGACATTACATTTATTAATTCCAAGAACTTTATTAATTCACCACATTATTAATTGCATTTATTTTATTCCAAATATAAATTTTTGTAACAAAAATGTTCAGGAATACACACATAATATACTAATTTTGCCATTGTTTGCTCCTAAAACCATTGTTTCATGCAGGAAATTCAAAGCCATGGCCATTGAGGCAGAGTTTAGCAGTGCCTCTTCGGTACATAGAACGTAGTTTACGTAGGTTTGCGCATGCGCAGTCAGTTCTCATGCTGTCTTGAATGATCAACATTGAGGCAGAAAATGACTTGCTTGCTTCATGTCACGTGACCCACTCGCTCTCGGGCTTGGCAACCGACGTCACTGCGCAGTGCATTCTGGGACGTAAACAAGAGTGCGCCGCCATTTTGTGAGGCCACATCGGGCGAGATTTAAAACAATCACTTACTACACGAAACAATGTCGAAAAGTCGATTAAAAGAACGAAATGTACTATACAGAGACAAACTTCTACCTGACGCAAGAAAACGGTACATGGAAAAGATGTCATTGATCGGAAATATGGATCCGTATGAGGTGCCTGCAAGAGAATATACTAGAGACCCCGACGATTTACCTCCTCTGACATTTCCAGATATTTTTGTTTATTTAGTCTGTGGTGTGAGTGCTTATTCCGAGGCTCAGTTTCGTAATTATAAATCTATGGAAGCCCACGTTCAGTTCACAAATGGCTGGGTTCATGACTTGGAAGCCTACAAACCGCCGAGTTGTGAAAACACTGTTGTTCGTACAAAGGTGCGTATCATCTTGCTTACCTAGTTGTGATTAGTAAAACCAGAGACAATTTATATGTAAAACTCCTGACTACCTACTATAGTGTTTTGTCCTCTGTAGAGGACATTATGTTTTAGCGATTTCTCTGAGACATTACATGTCCTGTACAGAGCACATTCAGGGCTTTTCAGAGATAAGTTACCAAATGATTGTATGTTTCACCATGACAACTGCGTGTCGGTGTGTGCGCGTAGCGCAGTTTGTAGGAGCGAATAAGCTGTTTTTGTACTTTAAAGCTGTACTGCTGACACAATGTTTCCTGACTGTAGCCTATTCAAATCCTGGTGCGCCGTCACCAGACCAATAGTGTGTGTGTGTGTGGCTGTCTGTGCGCGTTTGCGCATTTTGAAGGAGTGACTAGACTGGTTGTCGGTTCGCTGACACCGCGCCGCCTCCCTCTCTTACTGTGTCCCGCACAAAACATTTGTTTGTTGTATAAGTCATAAGATAGATGTGTCCATTAATTTGATTATTAGATTTGATTGTGCATTAGCCTCACATATGACTGACTTTGCTGTATGCAGGCAGCGATGTGATGATGCCTGATATTGAACTTGGGTTGCTGAATGAATATATGAACATATATGCCACACATGATAGGTCACAGCCTACCCATGACAAGATTTCACCGCACGTTACTGCATCCAGTGTAAGGGCACATCATATAAGAAGGGAGATTTCCTCATTACAAAAAATGATGAGTCCATGGAGTTTGGAGAGCTTGTTGTCATTTTAATCCAACATAATGCAACTGTTTATTTTGTGTTGGACATGCACACATCTGAGTATCACAATGAATATCACATGTACTCTGTAACAAAACTGACTGCACAGTTGCTGTACCTTAACATCACTAATTTGGTAGATTTTTATCCCTTAAAGTCGTACATCATCAATGAGCACTGTGTCATTCCATTAAAGCATAGTATATTGTCACAGTGAACTTCCACACACACTGTACTGTAGATAAAATGTCTATCTACAGCAGGGGTCGGCAAATAACTATGGCCGCGGGCCAATATTTTATTTAGCCAGTAGGTGGCGGGCCAGCTACACGTAGCTACACAAATTAAACCGCTTAAAATAGGCTACACTCTGTATTCACCGCTTTATGTTCCGCCCTGACGGTCCGCAAAATTTAGATCTCACTTCCAGAATCTCGCATTAAAATGTCTCTAACGGAAAGAGAGAGATTAAGTAGCCTATAACAATTATAAATGCTATACAAATATTGTGTTCGTGTCAATATAAATATTAGGCTATTTTAACATTGTAGCCTACTGTCAGCAGAGAAAAAATGTCACAGAAAAAAAATAATGAAATATAAATAACAAATAAATAACAAATCACTCAAGCAACATAAATAAAAACCATATTGCCCTACTGACAAATGAAGAAGGCTATTTTCTGCCAAACTATTTCAAACATCCTTGCAAAAAAAAAAAGAATGTTGTTGACTGACAATGGTTTCAGTACCAAACAGCTCCTCAGATCTAGGTGTAACTTACAGGTGGTCAGAATGAAGTGCGGATGCGCTGTCAAAACATGTCGGGAGTGGGCTATTGTCAGTCAGACGACCGCCCGCTGACCGCTACTTATAGCCTACTTTAAAATAGAGTCCTGCACGGGTTCGGGTAGCCGACGGGTAACCCGCAAATTTTGCTCAAACGGGTGAAAAATATCCAACTGTGTCGGATACGGATGCGGGTCAGGTCGGACACGGGTCTAAACACGGGTTTAAAACAATCACATTCAAACGTAAAAATATATGCATATTTTTAGAAACACGTCTACAAAAATATGCCTGTATTTTAAGTTGATAAAATAATTTAAAATCCACATCAGTTTATTTGTGCCCACGCGCCACGCCACGCCTTCCCAGGATCTATAACGTTACCTACTTTCAGTTTTAAAAATTCCTCATAACCGCGCGCGCGATCTGCTTGCACTGCAGTCGTCGAGATGGATGCTGAGGAGTTGAAGAAAAGAATAGCTAGTGGAGATTGTAAAGTTGTCGACAATAGTCGTCAAAAATCAAGTCCAGTGTGTGGGAGAAATTTGGAGTTATCTGAAGAAAACAATATTGTGAAAGGCTTTGCTGCATTTTCGTGTTGGATAGCCGCAAATGTGGAACTTCATCGCAGGAAGCACGCAGATAACCGTGGTAAGTTAACAAAGCAGTTCTATCGAACAGTATTTTTCAAATTTAACACTGTTAAGTACTATGTGTGGTGTACAGCGGCGTGTGTTTGAACCCAAAATATAATATTCAGAAGTAAACTGTCAGAATGTTTATTTTTAAACCACAACCAAAAAAACAATATTGTCAGATGTAGGCACGCGGCCACGGCTTTTCTCAAGTATTGGAAGAGTTTTGTGCAGCAGCATAGTGCAAATATTTTTTATCAGGTAATACACATTATTTATCAGTGTGATATACCCGAATAATTGATCTGTTTAAAATGATTGGTATATCTGCTAGGTGTTAAATTAAAATTCAACATTAAAATTCGTCTAAACCTGTTATTTTTTTCTATTTTTGATCTGAACGCACAATCAGAAAATCGGAAAACGAGTCGTTATTCGTTTTTTAATTTTAGTTCAGGAAAAAAATAATGGAAAAACAAGTTGTTTTTATTTATTTTTATTTTTGGTTAAAAAAAAAAAAACAAAAAAAAAAGCGATTGAACGAATGATATGCCGTAAACCTATTTGAACCTAACCTAACCTATTTTATAACCTATTTGTAAACCGTTATTGTAAAATAAAAATAGGCTGATTAAAAAAAAAAAAAAAAAAAAAAAAAAAAACGGACTTCCAAAATAATCCGGCGGGCCAAAAAATATTGCTGGCGGGCCAGTTTTGGCCCGCGGGCCGCCTATTGCCGACCCCTGATCTACAGCATGCTATCAGACACACTGCGTCAACAGTAAGCCATGACTTGTTATAGGTATAATGGCAGGTACTTATGTGTATAGTTTATAGGTGAACATGTATATAGTTAATATGCTTGCTAGAAATGTGAGCTAAATGTATGATTGTTTTTTTTTTCTTTTCCCTATCATGCAGAAATGCCTTTTCTACACGATTCCATCCGTGAGGTCCTGCCTGACCTATCTGATGTGGCAAAAGACATGTTAGTGGAAACACTGTTAGCACAGGGGGTAGAGACATTCTCTGACTTGCAGTATCTAACAGAGGCAGATTTATTGTCAGCGCTAAGACCCATTCAAGCACGGAAAGCTGTGGCTGCATCGAAGGTAAAATGTAAGTATGATGCAGCCAGCCATAAAAGGAAATAACATTGATCTGAAATGTGTATGTCCCTAATAATCTTTTGTGTATTTGTGTGTATTTTAAAGGCCAGGATACTACCCAGGATAGCAACAGTTCATTCCGCATCCAGGAAGGTGCTTCATCTCTTCCCTCAGTCTCACCAGGCCCTTCTTCATCCTCTCGGTCTCTCTCACCAATATCAACCTCTTCCAGTGCCTCTCGCAGCCCAGATGTTGACTGGGCAGATACTTTTGACATTCCATGGAAGAAGTTTCCAGAAGAATTGATCCAGTCCTTAGAGAGAGGGAAGCATCCAAGTCCACAGAAGAGGAGGGAGATGGTGAGGATTGTGGTACGCGAAATGATGCAGAAGTCATCAGACATAAGTAAAAGGCACTGCACTATTGTGGCCAAAAAACTAGTGGCTACATATCCCAAATCACTGCAGGATGTAATTGAAGGGGACATAATTGGGTCAGGGTACCATTCCCTCGTAAACCAGCTCCAAAATAGAATTGAAAATGCAAAACGCTCCACAATACCAAAAAGCAGAAAAAGAAAACTGCATGTAGAGTCTGACACGGATGAAATGCCTGCTGAAAAAAGAGCTCCAATCCAGAAGACCTATGGTTGCATCAAATGGGAAATGAAGTTCATGCCCCTTGGGGAGACTGCAGAGAGCCAACAGCAGAGCAGAGACGAACTGAAAAGCCTGTCTAAACAAAATGCCCCAAACCAGGATGTGGTTAAACAGCTCACCAGGTCAACATTCCAGTGTGTTATATGCTGGTTACTGTAAAATGTTACTCGGTAAAAGCAATTACTGTTTTGTTGTATATTTTACGGAATTGTTCTGGTAACCCCAGCTGCCAGTTTTTTTCCGTAAAAACTACGGGATTTTTTTTTTTACAGTGTGTGATTTAAGCTTGTTAAAAGACGGATGAAACAACGCTGATATTCTCAACATATTGATGCAAAAACAGACGAAACATTGTTCCAAGAACAAACCAGTTAGAAGACATTTCACACCACAAACTTTTTGGCAGAAATGTGCCTGTATATATTCATATTAAAAATGCTGTTATATTAATATAGTCATGTATAAATGTAATGCAGTAATGTTTTTGTTTAGAAGTTATGGCAGTTTATTTATTTATTTTTTGCATTTATATTTATACTAAATGTTTGGGCTACTGTTTTCGAAAAAACATACAATAGGTTTATAGAAAATCAACAACAAAATTTTTTTTTTACAAACGCTTGTAAGTCTGACCCAGAATATCAAGATATTTTATTATTTTGCATATAATGGTGAAAAGTAAAAAAGCACCACCATGTTATATGTATAACAAATAATTAAGTATAACAAACAAAAATCCCTTCTTGATTATTTTAACCCGTGAGGTAGCCCTCACACACAAAAAGGTTGGAGACCCCTGGTATAGTTTGTGTAATTTGGGGTTTCTCTAGCCAGTGACACTTCATCATTTGTATTTTATGGCATTGTACTTTTTATTTTTTTTATTTGAAGCATCATTGGTTTTGAGATGTTACTTGCTGTGAATAGGACAATAGGACAATGCTTGTCTGATAGTATCGGAACATCCTGGCTAGTGTCTGTCGCACACGGCTAGAGGCGAATGGCCGGATGATGAGCCTATTTGGGAGAAAGTCCAGGGCTGATTTTCAACCCCAAGTCCGTCCCTGCATATGTGTTTGGCATCGAATGTATTACTTTGTATTACGTGGCACAATCGTAATTAATTTGTGCATTGTGTTTTGTTTTATGTAGAACTGATTTACTCTCTATGCATTGGATCCCTTATTTCCACGTTTTGTTTCCTCATTGTGCAGATCGCCCAGCCAAAACTGTCTGACTAGTCAAAGTTCAGAGGTGATATTAAATAGTCATTAAAATACAATAAAATAATCAGTGTTGGGTGTAATGCAATACTAACTTAATTACTTTTTGTTCTAAAAGTAAAATAAGGAATTACTCTTAAAAAATTGGTACAGTAATCCTATTACACTGTTGAAGATGCAATTAGTAGCTTTTTAGTAGAATAAAGTATAAGTGACGAGAATACAGTCTTCTGTAGAAGTATTTTTATTTCAGTGTTTTTCTTTTGTAAGGAAATGCGCTAGTCGAACATGGATCTAAACAAAAATAGTAATTTTCTACTTTTATCTGGGGTTTCAACAAAAGGAAATTCTACAGGTGCTAATCTACCAACATGCCTTTACTATTTGTCTGAATCTGCGTGGCCCTGATTGGCTGCGGGGGTGTCCCGTACGCGCATGGCGCGTGCTTTGGAGGCCGATGACGTCACCGCTCGCTCGCCCCGTCTAGAGGTCTGCACTCCCGCGGGACCCGACGCAAAACAGTGCGGTGCGGGACAAATTTTGAAAGGTCATTGCGGGAGCGGGCGGGATGATGAAGGTGCATTTGCGGGTTGATACGCCGCACTCCCGCAAATTAAATATGGGTGTAAAGTAAAATATATAAATGATTAAAGTAGCATCCATAATTTGTAGTAGTGAGGGAGATTCAGTTTGGCAGCAATAAAAACGTTTTAAGCAGCCTAAACTTGTGGATGTTGTCGTTTGGGGTAGGGCGGAGCCTAATCTCACACACACTTGTTTAGAGACAATTCCTTTCCGCTGCTCCGTGTTCGAATTCGAAAGCTTCAAGTTCAAAATAGACAGCATGGACGAGGAACAGAGCACCTCTAGTGCTTCAGATATAGGCCTAAGCGCTTCAGATGTAAGCACTTCTCTAAAGAAAGGGCACATTTACTACTACTACTACTACTACAAAAAAAAAAAAAAAAAAAATCATGAAACCTCAAATCAGACATTCGGCAGTCTTTTTCGGTTGTGCGTGATGGAGAGGGGATCATTTAAATGCAAAAGAAGAAAAGAGGGGGATGCCTATGCTCACCAAGTTTTTCCACTGATATTTTTGGCTGCTCTTGACCGATTCAACCAGTCTTTTGTCCTTTTGTGCAGCCAGAGAAAAGTCCTTACATGACGAGTCACAGTTCACAGATATTTGAAGTTCATTGTTCATTGTGATTAGATGATGACAGGTGTCGGTGATCATTCTCAAGTGTCGTGATCAGCACTGCTGCTCTTGTATCAGTCAGTGGTTAGATCAGCGTATAGTCAAAAAACGGGACAAGGGACGTCCCGGCTAATTCGGGACAGTTGGCAACCTTAGTATAAAGACAGTAGAGCTGCACGATTAATCTTTAAAGGATCTCGATTCAAACACCCACGCGATTTTATTCCTAAATGACACCGGAACATTCAAATCTGGTTGTGCTGTCGTTGAGAGAGCAGTTGTCAATACAAATGAAACGTCCAGAAAAAAAAGGCTTTTAACTACAGTTATTGGCCGTGTGTGGTGTGTGCTTGCTGGTATGTATCGGCGACGACACAGCCGATTTAAAAGGGTTAATAATGATGTCACGGGGTGACGATTAAGTGGAACTGCCACGCTCTATACTTGTTTCCAGGGGGAGCAAGTTCGATGTAACACCGGAACGGGTCCGGGTCTTCCGGTGTAAACAGTCTGACGGAGCTCGCTGATTAGGAAACCGAGTGACAGCTGGGCGATGAGCAGAGATTGAGCCACGAGGGGGATTATAAAAGGATCCGGTTGATGGGCAGAAAGGTAGTCCTTTTGAAAAGTTCTTTTGTTGAGTTTGGCAGCGAAGTCTAAGTTTTGTGCTGGAGTTTTGGGGTAAGAAGACTTTTGGGCGGACGCAGACTGGAGGAAATCTGTTGTTGTCGATTCACTGATTACATCGGGCAGTACACGAGAGGGCAGAACGATAAAGAACGGAGAGGACTGTGAGTAAAGAAGGAAGAGCTGGAACGCAGTGATATGATTGAACTGTGCGAATTCAACGAACAGACAAGTGTTATCTGCCAGTCCTATTAGGAGGTTATGCCTGTAGCGCTCGCCACCTGCTAGTATGTGGTGAAACTGCCCCGGCGTCCGGTGAGTTCTATTCTGAAACTTTTCAATGCCAGTTGTGTTTCCATAGTCAACCGTCTACACAGCTTGGATGTACAGTTTGCCAGTGGGGCGGAGAGAGTCGGCTGGGACCACGACAGGAGACCCTATTCACTGTGAGTTGATGTGAGTTGCAGTGCCTAATGTGAAGTGAACACGTGTGATCATTTGAAGTGACTGAATTGTGCACTGGTGTGGAAACTGAAGTTTATGTCTGCCTGTTCTCCAGTCGTCTACTCGTGGGTTCTGAAGGCCAAACTGAAATTAACTAACTGTTGTGTGTTGAGCATACGCTGTGCAGGAATGCAGCTCGAACTCATCTGAGTGGAAGAGGATTTATGAGAGATCTATGAATGCTGTTGACGATTGAAACCTGTATTCACTTCTGTGGTTCTGTGAACATAGAGAAACTGCCCTCTATCATCGAATACTGCCATCACTGCTCTGTGGTAAGAAGATCCAGTTGCTGATTGTTAAATCTTCTATTCACCATGATTGTTCTGTGAACATAGAGAAACTGCCCTCTGCTATTGAATGCTGTTGTCGCTGTCCTGTGGAGAGAAGGCTCAGCGGTTGATGATTGAAATCTGCATCCACTTCTGTGGTTCTGTGAACATAGAGAGACTGCCCTCTGTCATCGAATATTGCCATCGCTGCTCTGTGGTAAGAAGATTCAGTTGCTGAATGTCAAGTCTTCTATCCACCATGATTGTTCTGTGAACATAGAGAAATTGTTCCTCTGCCATCGAATGCTGTTGCTGCTGTCCTGTGGAGAGAAGACACAGCTGATGCCGATTGAAATCTGTATTCACCTCTGTGGTTCTGTGAACATAAAGAAACTGCCCTCTACTATTGAATACTGCCATCGCTGCTCTGGGGTAAGAAGATTCTGTTGTTGAATGCCAAGCTTTCTATTTGCCATGATCGTTCTGTGAACACAGAGAAACCACCCCCCTGCTATCGAATACTGCCATCGCTGCTCTGAGGATTGCCCTGTTAGTGGAAGTGGCCAACACCGTTCTGTGGGGAAGAGAGCGACTGTTGTTGCGACTCGACGGTTGTGGAGGGGGAGCTGCCCCCAGCTAGTGAGTGTGTCCCGTGGAGGGAACGTGAGTTCCTCGGTGGTCATCTGCGACGAAGTGCTGGAGCGCGGCTGACGCTTCCCCTGCCCGATCCTCCCCTCTATCCCAAAGAGAGGCGACACTCAAATAATTGATGCTGTCCTGTGATACGAGTAATCCCCTTCCTTTGCTGTCAATTTCACGTGCACGTGCTCCAGTACTGACCTCCAGCCGAAGAGGAGTTGCTGTGCAAACCCCTGCCAGTGTCCTGAGCCATTACTTGCCTCCAGCTGAAGAGGAGTTGTTGTGCAAATCCCTGCTAGAGCCTGAGCCATTACTTACCTCCAGCCGAGGAGGAGTTGCTGTACAAATCCCTGCCAGTGCTTGAGCCATTACTTACCTCCAGCCGAAGAGGAGTTGCTGTGCAAACCCCTGCCAGTGTCCGAGCCATTACTTACCCCCAGCCGAAGAGGAGTTGCTGTGCGAAACCCCTACCAGTACCCGCCCCATTACTTACGTCCGGCTGAAGAGGAACCACTGTGCGAAACCCCATCAGTGCTTGCTCCATCGTTTACCTCTGGTCGAGAGGAACTGTTGGGTGAACTACCCACGCGACTGGCTGGATTTAAGTGGAGATTGGACTTGTTTTTAACTAAATAAAATATGTTTTTGATCCATATCTTGTCTGGTCTGTCGTGTCTCTGGGTACCTCCTCGAGGTGGTACGTTGTGAAGGGGAGGGAAGTCCACCCCGACCTGTGACAATAACATCAAATGCATTAATACGATGATAATTCACTACATTCAAATGCTGATATTTGTTTTGTTAAATGAATCACTGTATGTAAATGGAAGAATCGGTATTAGTTTGCTGCAGCAGGTGCACAACAAATGTTCATACGACATGGAAATACTGTATTACGACGTTTCATACTGCTGGTGGGAGGGGCCACGTCTCGTGCTTTGCGGCTCATGTGCGTCAACGGTAGATGAAAGAAATTGACTAGGTATACTGTTCACAACAACAAAACATCTATAAACATCAATATAATCACACACACACAAAAACAAGGATTACACGCCGCTTCTCTGCATTCCAGCTGCTCTCTTTCTGCCGGTTGTGTAAAGCTGTGCTGAGATAGAGACCGAAATCATTTCAGTTTGTTTTATAAAAACTGTGTTTTAAAGTTCATAGTGATTGTTCTGACTCCATGAAGCCTCATGGTGTGAATGAACTTCAAACTGACTAGAACAAACTCTTTGAAATGTATATATGATACTGGATATAAAACTGTTAATAATGTAGACAGACAGCAATCTCATTCAATGTCAGTCATGTGTGCAGTGAAATATCATTTATTAGTGTAGTGAGATAAGGGAGTGTCAACGTTTCCGTTTCCGTACGTAATCTACATTGTTAAAAGCGCTATATAAATGAAGATAACTTGACTTGACTTGATTTATGGTCATAAATATTATTAATATTGAGTTTTTGGTCACATCCTTCCTATATTACGGGGCACCAGCCAAGGAATTTCACCTTGGCAATAAAGAGCAATCATGGAAGAATGTTGAAAGAATTAGAATTATATAAATTATAGGAAGTTCATCATCTGATCAATCTGAAGGATTTAGTGAGATTCTGGCGAGCTTGTAGAATCTCTGATTATCAACACAAGAATGACACAGTTTGCAATAATATGAATTTATTAACAAAGAGATATACAAGAGTAAAATATCACACTTACTAAATACTACAAAGGAAAATGACTAAACTACTTAGAAAATGTAATCAATAATCAAACAGATACTACAAACAATTACACAAATGGATGTGTACAACTAATGTTAGGTAGGTGAGCAATGGATTGGATGAAGAAATTGAAGTCAATTGTGGTCTTTCTAGATGCTGGTATGAAATAGTATATAAGCATTTACTATGAATACAGATAATGTGTCTTATGTATCTATCTGTATATGCAGACACTAGATACAGTCTCTACTGTTTGAGCTTGTTGCTATATTAGATTGTTTTTTTGTAGAGCGTTGGCGCTTGCAACGCCAAGGTCATGGGTTTGATTTCCCATGTATGTAAATGTAAATGTGTGCCTTGAAATCCAATGTATGGATAAAAGCATCTGCCAAATGCGTAAATGTAAATGTAGCAACAACCTAATGCCCCGGCCTTTGGGAAGAGGTTTGGTTAGCTTATATTTATTTTCCACGTGGTCGGGTGATCAGTCCGGCAATGGGCTACGTCTTCCACTGGTGTCTTTCCATTCGCAGTGGGGGTAAACTGGATTCCTTTCCACCAGTTGCAGAGCCGCACTGAGTGCTGGAGGTTCGCTGCTGGTCCTTGTGTAATCCGGAAAACTGTAGGTCAGGCGGTGGTCGATCTGCAGGATCCTTTGCAGGCTAGAGGTTACAAAGCCAAGAGTCGTGCAGCTCAGGTGTTGAATGCTGAAGTCCTCAACAGAAGCGGTTGAGCTGCTTGAAGGTCCATGCCGGTGAAGGTTTACTTGCAAGAGTATTCTTGGTTGTGCTGTTGTTCCTTCCCTCTTTAGGTCAGAAACTCTACTACTGTAGTGGTGTGATTGGGTCGTTGCATTCCAAGTGTTCCAATCCCAAAATACACAGTTAAATGAACAAGTGTCTTTAGAACCTGGGAAATTTTCTTTCCAAACCTTTCTCAAAGTTCTTGGGGCAGCATTCTGAACTTGTAGAGTCCAAACTTGATGTAAATTGGTTGAGGTATCACCCAGATGTCCATTTCTGTGTTAGTTGGTGAGATTACATTGGCTGTTATTCCAGGTGCAGTTTCCACTGTGAGCACACAGTTCCCTGGATGAATAAGGAGATATGTAGGACATGTTCTTTACAGTTTCCTGTCCCTTTTTGTGGTTCTAAAGATTTGTCTTTTTCTCAGGGTTCTTTGTTCCTACCATGTTCTAGCCAGTTTGGGGGCCCTGGGCAGTCCATGGTCGTTCACACCTCAAGAATGGAGTTGAGCTGAAAACCCATGAACAATGGGCAACCGGTGATTAGATTAGCGATCAACGGCAGTCCTGATTACCGTAGTCCTTTAGTTGTCTTTGAGAGTCCTATCACATCCTTCTGTCTTCTTAAATCACAGTAAGACAAAGAGACTCCTGTTGTGAAGTATGGACCTCTGGTGCCATCATGTCTGCTGTTCACTACATTAGGCATTTAAAAGCTCTATTGACAAAGTTAAAACATGGAAAGCTCAAAAAGCAAACAATATTTCATGGCTTTCAGAACTAAAATTTATCCTGATTCAAGCAGAATGAGCATAAAATAAAATGATTGATAAAATGAGTAATGAGTTTAATCGATCATTACTTAAAGCAAATGCAAAAATTAAGTAAAAGTGAAAGCGAATGAGACAGATCTCTCTCTTTAATGACTTCTAAGAGCCAAATCATCTCAAGAGAACAAAAGTGTCCAGTTTCAGAGCTACTGTACATACAATTTTATGTTGTATTTGCATGGAAGAGTAGAAGTGGAAGATAAACTAGAAGTTCTGATGAAAAACAATGAAGAACGAGTTAAAAATTAATATCAGATTAATTTCTCTCTCAAAAGTGTTATGTCCTTTTCTGGTGGTCTTTCAGTTCATCTGCTGTAGTAACAGACTTCCAGCACTGAAACACACACTGCCGTGTCTTTTCTGCTGTAATATTACGAATGAATCTTCTTCTTTGTGTGGATTGTCATGTTGGTATTTCTTCAGGACAAATGCCCAATGAAACTGTTTACCGCACTGATCACAGTTAAATGGTCTTTCTTCAGAATGAGAAGATGTGATTTCAGAGAGAAATCCTGAGCCGTTTCTTCCCAGTGTGAACTCTCATGTGAATCTTCAGACTTGATTTACATGTGAAGGATTTTTTACACTGAGGGCAGGAGACAGATTTATTGGCTTCTGTTTTCCTTTCTTGTTCACGTCCATCACGTCTAAAAGAAACATTAAATCATGTGAGATTTCAAATGAGAGACAACATGAAATGAAAAGTGAAGCTCAACTTTGCTGCCTTTTTGCTGCCTGCAAAAAGGCAGCAAAACAAACAAACCAACCAGGGCTGAAACAACTAATTGTACGTACATCGCACAACTGATCTTACATTGATAAATGAGGCAATCTTCATTTACACTGAACACAATTATAAACGCAACACTTTTGTTTTTGCCACACATTTTTCATGAGCTGAACTCAAAGATCTAAGACTTTTTCTATACACAAACGGCATATTTCTCAAATATTGTTCACAAATCTGTGTTAGTGAGCACTTCTCCTTTGCTGAGATAATCCATCCACCTCACGGGTGTGACATATCAAGATGCTGATTAAACGGCATTATTATTGCACAGGTGTGCCTTAGGCTGGCCAAAATAAAAGGCCACTCAAAAATGTGCAGTTTTATCACACAGCACAATGCCACGGATGTCGCAAGTTTTGTGGGAGCGTGCAATTGGCATGCTGACTGGAGGAATGTCCACCAGAGCTGTTGACCGTGAATTGAATATTCATTTCTCTTCCGTAAGCCGTCTCCAAAGGCATTTCAGAGAATTTGGTAGTACATCCAACCGGCCTCACAACCACAGACCATGTGTAACATTGTTTTTACTGTACAGGGCAGATGGCGTACAGCGTGTATGGCGTCATGTGGGTGAGCAGTTTGCTGATGTCAATGTTGTGTGGATCGAGTGGCCCATGGTGGCGATGGGGTTATGGTATGCGTAGGGGTATGTTATGGACAACGAACACAGGTGCCTTTATTGATGCACAGAGATACTGTGACAAGATCCTGGGGCCCATTGTTGTGCCATTCATCCACGACCATCAACTCATGTTGCAGCGTGATAATGCACAGCCCCATTCTGCAAGGATCTGTACACAATTCCTGGAAGCTGAAAACATCCCAGTTCTTGCATGGCCAGCATACTCACCGGACATGTCACCCATTGAGCATGTTTGGGATGCTCTGGATCGGCGTATATGACAGCGTGTTCCAGGTCCTGCCAATATCCAGAAACTTCACACAGCCATTGAAGAGGACGCGGACCAACATTCCACAGGCCACAATCAACAACCTGATCAACTCTATGCGAAGGAGATGTGTTGCACTTTGAGAGGCAAATGGTGCTTACAGATACTGACTGGTTTTCAGACCCCCCGGACTAAAACTGCACATTTTAGAGTGGCCTTTTAAAACGTAAGTCTTTGATCTTTTTTGATAGATCTTTCAGCTCATGAAAAATGGGGGCAAAAACAAAAAGTGTAATTTTGTTCAGTGTAAATCTCATGCCTGGTGTTCTCATAATGATAACACAATATCAGACCAGATGTGAGATTTAAACATAGCCACTGCTCACGTCCATATTGATAAATAAATGCCAATTTAAACCGTGAGCCCAATTTTCTGTAGTACGCTTGTTTTGTAAATGAGGGCCACTGTGTGAAAACATCTACCAAACGTTTCAATTTATAGTAGTAAATACAATTTCCATGGACTAAATGCACATGAAAAATAAAGCCTAACCCTTAAAGTAACACTATGGAACTTTTCCCCTGCGGTCGCCCTACAGGTTGGAAGCGGTATTGTCTCATTAGAACCTCAGAAACGCGACCCGATCTGGCAATCTTAGATGCGTGGTTATAGCAGATAAAGGACCACAAAGCAGAGGCATAAGTGCCTTTCACCCTGTTACGACTTGATGAACCACTGAAACGATTTTGGAAACCTTTAATGGTGAAACTGCTGCAGGAAAAGCACACAAGCCAAACTAACTTCAAGATTCCAGGTTTTGTTTCTCAGCACATAAAGATAAACTACTCACCGTGATCTCACACTGTGTTGATGTGGTTTCTCCATTGCATGGATCTTCATGTGTCGCTTCAGGTGAGTTTTAATAGAGAAACTATTTCCGCACTGATCACACGTGTGCAAATTCTCTCTGCTATGGATCCTCTCATGTGTTTTCAGATTTGATGAGTGACTGAATCTCTTGTCACAGTGTGAACACTTGTGAGGTTTTTCTCCAGTGTGGTTCATCTCATGTGTTTTCAGATTTGCTGACAGACTGAATCTCTTGTCACAGTGTGAACACTTGTAAGGTTTTTCTCCAGTGTGGATCCTCTCATGTGTCTTCAGAGATGATGACACACTGAATCTCTTGTCACAGTGTGAACACTTGTAAGGTTTTTCTCCAGTGTGAATCCTCTCATGTTTTTTTAGATGTGCTGACCGACTGAATCTCTTGTCACAGTGTGAACACATGTAAGGTTTTTCTCCAGTGTGGATCATCTCATGTGTTTTCAGATGTGCTGACCGACTGAATCTCTTGTCACAGTGTGAACACTTGTAAGGTTTTTCTCCAGTGTGGATCATCTCATGTTTTTTTAGATGTGCTGACCGACTGAATCTCTTGTCACAGTGTGAACACTTGTAAGGTTTTTCTCCAGTGTGGATCATCTCATGTGATCTCAGATTTGATGATCGACTGAATCTCGTCACAGTGTAAACACTTGTAAGGTTTTTCTCCAGTGTGGATCATCTCATGTTTTTTTAGATGTGCTGACCGACTGAATCTCTTGTCACAGTGTAAACACTTGTAAGGTTTTTCTCCAGTGTGGATCATCTCATGTGATCTCAGATTTGATGATCGACTGAATCTCTTGTCACAGTGTGAACACTTGTAAGGTTTTTCTCCAGTGTGAATTCTCTGGTGCAGTTTTAAACAGTTCGCTGTAGTGAATGTCTTCTCACACTCAAAGCACATGTACTCTCTCACACCAGTGTGTATTTTCTCATGTTTATGTAAAGTGTCCCACCGTGAAAAACTCTTTCCACACACAGAACATGAATACGGCTTCTCCTTCGTATGAACTGTCAGGTGTGTCTTCAGGTCTGATGCATGACGAAAAGTGTTGCCGCATTGATCACATGAGAACGGCTTCTCTCCGGTGTGGATCCTCATGTGAACATCAAGACTATGTTTTCGTGGGAAACTCTTTCCGCATTGATCACATGTGAACGGCTTTTCTCCTGTGTGGATTTTTATGTGTTCTTTAAGGTATGAAGATCGAATGAAACTCTTCCCGCATTGATCACATGTGAACGTCTTCTCTCCGGTGTGGATCATCATGTGAACATTAAGGTGTGATGATTGACTAAAACTATTCCCACATTGATTGCATACATGTGGCTTCTCTCCTGTATGAACTCTCATGTGTTGCTTAAGGTTTGATGATTGACTAAAACTATTCCCACATTGATTGCATACATGTGGCTTCTCTCCTGTATGAACTCTCATGTGAATCTTAAGATATGTTTTGTCTGAGAATCTCTTTTCACACTGTTCACACATGAACGGCTTCTCTCCGGTGTGGATCCTCATGTGAATCTCAAGACGTATTTTGGTTGTGAAACTCTTCCCACACTGAGTGCAGGTGAAAGATTTCTTGGCTTGTCTTTTCTTTAAACATTTATTTTTAGTCTTTGAGCGACTATAAGGTTTTTCTCCAGGTTTGACATGATGTTCCTCCTTCACTTCACTCAGTTCTTCACTCTCCTCGATCTCTTCCATCGGGTCTAATATCAAAGAGAAAAAAATATTTCATTTTCAGTACATCAAAACAATTCCAAGAGATGTATGTGAGTATATAAGTGAAAGGACAAAACAGTGAACCATGATGTACCAAAGTAAACAACTTCTATAAATATTACAATCATTTTTATGCCTTTTTATAAATTATACGTCCCTGAAAATTTACATGAATGAGGTACATTGATCTTCAATTATTATTTTTAAAACATTATATACAAATACCATATTTCAGTAGTGAGATATATTAAATATATTTGGCCGACAATTATCTAATGTAATATTAATACATTAAAAAAATATACAACAGTGTAATAATTTTGACACCAATATTTAGATTGATATTTAATTCATTAAACTGAAAACGTAATTATGGGCCGGTTACAATAAACGTTTCCTTCCACTGACGTACATTCAAACGCATGTGAATGTGGGACACCGGAAACACAAGATCAAGTGAATTTCGCTGTGAGAAAAAAACAAATTTTTGCTGTAAAGTGCAGTAGATTGTATATTTTTGGAATAATTATTTTTTGTCATATATGTTTTTAATAAAAGACACCGCAGAGTGTGACCTAATTTCACGACCGTTGCAGTGTGTGCAACATGCTCAAAGTGTAGACTGACCGCGGCTTTTACTGGTTTTAAACTAACAGTTCTCTTACGAGAGGTTCTCTTGTACTGCGTAATAGCTTACGCTAGGGGAAAACTCCTTTTCCACGAGATATTGAAGCCAAAAAATTTATCCTTAATTTTGTATTAAATGTAAAACGCGTTGCAGCAGCATACAGAAATGGGCGAGACGGCTCGCGTGCCCTTTGGCTCCCCTTTAGTAACTGCAGCAGCCAATCGAGAGAGCCCTCTCATGATGTCAGACCAATGAGGGCGCTTCGCGCCCACTGCATCATGTCCCGCCGAATTGGCGGGCCCTTGGGCATAAATATAGGCTCGAAAGGCTGGTTTAGCTGATTTTTCATCTCTTCAAGCGAAGCTCACGCATCGCTGGATCCCGAGAGAAAGAAGCCGCGCCATCTAATAAGCCTTCTGCAGGACGAGCCTTTGCACCTGAAGCCGCTGGTCGACAACTCGCCGCCTTCAGTCGCCGTTCCTGCTAACGCTTTCCGGCGTTATATCCTTTTCTCTGCTACTGTGTTTTGTGCAGTGTTGGGGAAGCTACTCTGAAACTGTAGTTTGACAAGCTACAAGCTACTTGTAAGTTAAAGTAGTTAAACTACAGTCAAGCTGCTCTTTTGGAAAAGTAGTTAGCTACACTACAAGTTACTATCAAAAAGTAGCTAGCTACATTGAAACTACTTTTGATTTTTTTGAACAACGTATATTATAAATAACTGAATAAGTGTCTGAGGAATGTTTTAAGTAAAATATTTAGTGTTTAAAACAAAATTGTACATTTATTAGTAAAATTAGTAAATTGCTTGGAAGGGAGACCCACCGTCGACAGCAAAAATGTAATAAAAAAAAATGTAATTAAATATAATGCATTTTTTATCATAATAACAAATGTGTTTAATGATATATGTAAAAAATATAATAAATATGTAATATAGTAGGCCTACACATAATTAGCAAAATAACGTTACTCTCTCTCTAGCTCTTTTTTCCAGCCAAAATAACGTGCTATATAGCATATCATGGTCATTAAATGGCTTTCCTGAGGTAAATGTTATGTGACATAATTGTTCTCCAGCAGTAATATTCACCTTTGAGCGGTTGAAAAACAACAAAAGTAGGAAACTGTTGCAGTCGCCGGCTGGATCTCTTCAGTTAGTCAGTGGAAGCCGCTCGCGTTCTGCCACCCGGAAGTATCTCGGTGATGCGTGATTAAACAACAGGTGGCGGTAATGGCAAAAAATTAGTTTGTAATCTAACAAGAAGAAGAATATCCTTGCATCGCGCTGATTCGCGCAGGTTTGACAAAACGCAAAGTAGCTTTTGCTCGCGCTACACCGCTACTTGCTGCAAAAAGTAGTTAGCTACTGGAAAAGCTACACTGTTTAAAAAGCAACTGAGCTACTGCCAAGCTACTGAAAAATGTAGTTAAGTTAGTAGCGTCGCTACTTGTAGTTAACTACTCCCCAACACTGGTTTTGTGTGTGTGTATGTTCGCCACAGCGACACACACTCTCATTGCACTAAAAGAGCCGGGATTTTTCAAGACACCCCTTTTCCTGGTGAGGATCACGCAGCTCTCGCGCTAATGCCTATGGTGACTCTGAGGACTCGCCTGGCATCCTTTCTCCAAGACTTCATCTCCGCCCACCGCGGTACTGCGCCGTAAAAAGCGCTGTGCTTTGTACAACCCGCATTGTACAACCCGCTCGCCTGCACCCAAACACCGTTTCTATGGTTCGCGTGCGTCGCTGGCGAAAGGAGAAAAGAGTGTTTTTAGTCCCGCTGAGGCCGGACCAACCTCCATTTCTCACACATTTCTCATTCCCCTCTGAAGTTCAGGCGACTGGAAATGTCAATATTGCAGTAAACGAGCCTGTTGTAGCCCCCCTGTGGCTCAGTGGCGGAATCTTAGGCTTTCGCATGAGAGACCCGTGTTCGAATCCCGGGTCTGCCAGCAGATAAAATTATGCTGTCAATGCTTTCGTTCTGTCAGTTCCCTTAAAAGGCGACTGCAAATGTGCATTTTGCAGCCAACGAGCGCGTTGTACAAACCGATCGCATGCACCCAAACACCGTTTCTATGGCAACTCAAAGTCTTCCTAGCCAGTCTAAGAAAACGATGGTGTTCAAGCCCCGCTGCGGCCGGACTTTCACCAATACTTCTCGCTTGTTCAGTTTCGGTTAATGCGACTGTTCCAGTGTATTTTGCAGTAAACAAGTCGGTAACACAGCCCGCTTGCCTGCACACAAACGCTGTTGTCATGGCGACCTAGATAAACGATGTTTCAGAATGCTCGCAACCAAGAAAATCCTCTCGCAAATTCGCCAAGGGGACTGGTTTATGTCAATAGATCTGAAAGACGCTTATTTCCAAATACAAATAGCGTCACGTCACAGGCAATTTTTGAAATTCGTCTCAGTCAATTGGGCGAAGAGTTCACTGTCTCTCAGTCAGACGATATCTTTTCTGGGTAGAGAGCTGGACTCGCTGTCTATGACAGCACACCTGTCGCCACAGCGCAGACTGAGTATTCAGCACATGACGAAAAATTTTCGCCATGGCGCTTTAGTCCCGCTCAAAAAGTTTCAAAAGATACTGGGTCTCATGGCTTCAGAATCTCCAGTGCTTCAGATGATGCTATTCTAGCCCCTCTTCCAGGATTCTCTGTGAGTCCCTCATGATTATGCACTATATGAGCCCCGGGCACCTGCCCTGGGGACGTTAGTGTTGAATCTCAGCATGCACAGCGTTTTACACTGTGTTCCCCTGGAGTAAGCTGTTACGCAGTACGAGAGAACCTCTCGTAAGAGAACGTACTCGTTTACTAACGTAACCTCGGTTCTCTCTAGTGAGAGAACGAGTACTGCATAACTTGCCGTGCATGTATCACGCTCTGGTTCGCTTCGGCAATGAAAAACCAGCTAAATCAGCCTTTTGAGCCTATATTTATAGCCCAAGGGCCCGCCAATTCGGCGGGACATGACGCAGTGGGCGCGAAGCGCCCTTATTGGTCTGACATCATGAGAGGGCTCTCTCGATAGGCTGCTGCAGTTGCCGCAGGGCAGCCAATGGGCACGCGAGCCGTCTCGCCCATGTCTGCATGCTGCTGCAACGCGTTTTACATTAATACAAAATTAAGGATAATTTTTTGGCTTCAATATCTTGTGGAAAAGGAGTTCTCCCCTAGCCTAAGCTATTACGCAGTACTCGTTCCCTCTCTAGAGAGAACCGAGGTTACGTTAGTAACAGAGTACGTTTTAAAAAATTTTTTTGTGGTTTTAGGCATTACAGGGATTTTCAAAACACATAAATAGGAAAGAACAAACGGAGGAAACACATCACAAGTCAAACATGCAAGCAAAACATGAAACCTCCATCTGAATCCCTTATTTGTTTTCCTTGGAAGTCTGTTCATATGCATATAAAAAAATAAAATAATAATAATAATAATGAATTAGTTATAGAATAGCAGCCACCCCAAAATTACCTCTACTCCTTCCAAGCTACATTTTGAATTCCCAAGGACAGCATGTGTTCCGCATCTACACCCAAGTATTTTAGAAAGAGGCCCTAGGTCCTGTAGAATTTAAAGGGTTTGCCTCTTAGTGCAGTGGAAAAGGCTTCATTAGGAATAAAGCCCTTAACAATATTTATCCACTGAACCACTGATGGGGTTATTTCAGTTATCCATTGAAACAAAATACTTTTGCGGGCACAAAATAATAATATTTGCAAGAGATGATCACCCTTAAAACCATGAGGGAGATCCTCTGTAAGTCCCAGTAAACAGATCTTAGGCCCTAATTATAAAGAACAGGAAAAGATTTTACCCACTTTTAGACAAAACCCCGCCCAGAAATACTGAACCTAAAAACATCCCCAGAAGTAGTGCATAAGGGTTCCCTCTGCGATCTTGCATTTATTGCATAGGCTGGATAAATTGGGGTTCATTTTGTGTCTGCGAACCGAAGTGATATGTAATCTGTGCAGTATTTTAAACTGCATTTCCCAGGATGCATTGTCTGCTAAGTAATGTTACACATACCATTCCCCCGTCCGCTTTGTTTATTTCTACCCCAAGATTAGTTTCCCATAGTCTCCTAACTTTATCTGAATTATCTTTGTTCGAACTTGAG
Organism: Squalius cephalus; assembly: GCF_949319135.1. Classification (NCBI taxonomy): domain Eukaryota; kingdom Metazoa; phylum Chordata; class Actinopteri; order Cypriniformes; family Leuciscidae; genus Squalius; species Squalius cephalus. The sequence goes on from NC_137122.1 coordinate 4,199,056, forward strand.
AGAATATTATAAAAAACGGCTAAGTATTGATCGAGAAGATGAGTTTATTAAGCTGTTCTTCTATTGTAGACAGACCAAGGCTGCCTGGATGGTCCTTTAGCTTTTTTTATACAAAGCTATGTATTTGGTTATATGTAAAAAGTGCTTCCTATCAATATTATACTTTAAAACAATCTGATCAAAGGTCATCAACTTATTGTTTTCCTTATTGTATTGTTATTGGTTTAATTTGTCGTACCTATCTCGCAATCCAATATATTATGAAGGGAAGCTTTAGGTGAAAAAATATAATCTATTCTACTGCTGGATTTGTGTACTCCAGAAAATAAAGTATATTCCCTCTGCCCAGGGTGTAAAGCCCGCCATGTATCTATTAAACCGATTTCTTGACACATCTCATCCAGGGTCGCAAGTAGGGCTGTGACGGTGGCAGTTTTTTACCACCGCAGTAGTAATGGACCCAAATACCGGCGGTGTTGCGGTGGTTGGGGGGGGGGGGTTTGTTTTGAAATGAAAGAAACAACACACTAAAATGCCTGTAAAGCATTGAAATAAATATCAGTAAATACTGGTAACTTACATAATATAATAAAGTATAAAGTATAAATAAACTTTTGTTTAATATTTCCACACAAAGGCGCGTGATAGCCTACCGCTCTGCGCTTTGAGAGGGATGTGGGACACGAGCAGGAAAGAGACCATCGATCTCTTTTCTGATATCTTCATGTTTTCTACTTGTAAAAGGTATGAAGAGCGAATTTTATCTTCTACAAGGGCAAGGCATTTAGGCTGTTTGCGCGCTGCCAGAAAAAGCCAAACTAAAATCACCCGCGCGTTTGAAACGCGCTTTACAAAATGAACTTGACGCGCCTTACCAATTATCATATGTCTAACAAGCACAAACTGTGTTAAAAAGAATTTGACGTACAAGTAAAAATGTAGGCTATCTGTCCAACAGTGTTTTTTCTACTTTACCACAGTCAAGTCAAGTCAAGTCAACTTTATTTATATAGCGCCTTTCACAATACAGATTGTATCAAAGCAGCTTCACAGTATTAAATAAAATAGTACATCAGTGTTTGTTTCTGGTGTAAAACATCCACGTTTGGTAATGCAGATCAATAGCACTGTTGAATCGATTAATCAATTTAACCCTTTAGGCGCCAGAGGTTTTTTCCTAAAACTTTCGATTTTGACATCTTAATTTCAAAAGGCTATATCTTAAAAGTGATAAAAGATAGAGACTTTCTGTAAATTAGAGAAATATTAAGGATGACCCAAAGTTTATGTAGGGATTACATTTTCCCATCTAATTTGCATATTATGACGTCATATGGTGGCGGCCATCTTGGATTATAGAATTTTTATGGTTTTTGTTTATGTTTATTTGGTTGTTTTTTGTTTTTTTTAGCTGACAAAGACGCACACATCACAAGGACATGAACACACAAAAAAGAACACATATTGTACACTACTAAATGGTCAGGGAAATAGATAGTAAATCAACAGTGTAATAAATGGCAGACAAAAACAATTGTTGCAGGGCTTTTGCTGTAGAGATAATGACTCCCTATTCATCCAGGTGACATTTCTTGTAGTGTTTCATGGTGTGGTCTTGCGATAGACTATGCATAATAGCCCCTCTGCCCCGTGTCACACCGCCTCTGCTCCTGCTACGAGCAGCAGCGCGCGCGGGTGCGGCCAGATCTGCCTCGCGCGCGCGCCGAATGTGCACAGCTCGGACTACTGTCATTGTCATTGCGACTCCCCACCCTGCCTCCACGTTGCCCCCTAACTGCCCTATGAATACTTCGACCTCGTCTAACATACCCAGTGGCATTAGACAAAGTCTCCACCACAATACTGTCGCCGCGATTGCGGAGAGGCACACGGTCACCATGGCTCGCGCGGTAAAAATCTCCCGCGGCCGCCTCGTCGTCCCCACAACACTAACACGCCTGCTAACTTCGCGATGAACACTCCGACCCCGGGAAACATTGTTCCCACCACTGACATTGGGCAAAGGACCATCTAACGTTATATTGGGCAAAAGATTCACCGTTTGTGCTTGGTGTAGGGCTATACTTTCACTTTCCAGAATCACCGTCATTTTCTGAAGGCAGATAGCGTTATTCCCCTTCAGAATCAGGGTCCGCGAATAGAAGACACAACACTTCATTGCGGGTAAGCTTTATTGATGCCATTAGATAATAATAATAATAATAATAATCTAATGCAAATTCTCACTGATGTTGACAATATTGCTCTGATAAAATGGCTCACTCGCACACTAGCTCCGCTTTTGTTCGCACTGATTCAATGCGCTCTAGCTCGAAGATTTTGTATACAAGCATGACTTTTTTTTGAGTCGGGGATGAAGTATGACATGTCTGCCAACTAGTGGAGGGGAGGTTGAACGAAATTTGACACCCTATTTGACAAAATCGGCCGTTTTATTCAGTGCCGCATCTTGTCGAGTAAACTCGACTGTGGCGCCCAGAGGGTTAAGTATCCCCAACTGAGCAAGCCAAAGGCAACAGTGGCAAGGAACCGAAAAACTCCATCAGGTGACCTAATGGAGAAAAAAAAAAAACCTTGGGAGAACCCAGGCTCAGTCGGGGGCCAGTTCTCCTCTGGCGTTTATGAAGTAGAGACCGGATTTAACTGTAAGATTAAAATATTATATGAATGCCTGGCTGAAGAGATGCGTCTTTAATCTAGTTTTAAACTGGGAGAGGGAATCTGAGCAACGAACAGTATCAGGAAGGCTATTCCAGAGTTTTGGAGCTAAATGTGAAAATGATCTCCCTCCTTTGGTGGATCTGGATATCCTAGGTATGACCAAAAGCCTCGAATTTAGTGATCTTAAAGAGCGCGATGGATTATAGGGCGATAGAAGATCCGTTAAATAAACTGGAGCCAGTAGCAATACCTTGTAATTAATACGGAACTTTATAGGTAACCAATGTAGTGATGATAAAATTGGTGTTATATGGTCAAACTTTCTTGATCTAGTAAGAACTCTAGCGGCGGCATTTTGGACTAACTGTAGCTTGTTTATTGAGGATGCAGGACAACCAGCTAATAAAGCATTACAGTAATCTAGTCTCGAGGTCATGAATGCATGAACTAACTTTTCTGCATCAGAAACTGATAGCATGTTACATAACTTAGCAATATTTCTAAGGTGAAAAAAGGCTGTTTTTGTAACATATGAAATATGATTTTCAAAAGACAAGTTACAATCTAATATAACACCCAGGTCTTTTACTGTAGAGGATAAAGTAACAGGACACCCTACTATGTTAAAGTTGTATTGTGAAAGGTTTTGCGGGTGGTTTTTTGAACCAATAAGTATTACCTCTGTCTTATCTGGATTTAATAAAAGAAAATTGTGCGTCATCCAATCTTTTATATCTTTAACACACTCTGTCAATTTGGATAATTTAGCGTTTTCATCCGGCCGTGATGAAATATATAGTTGAGTGTCATCAGCATAACAATGGAAACTAATTCCATGTTTCCTTATAATATTTCCAAGTGGCAGCATAAATATTGAGAATAATAGAGGGCCTAACACAGATCCTTGCGGCACTCCATAGTTTACTGGAGTTATGAACGATTTTTCTCCGTTTAAATAGACAAAATGGTAGCAGTCAGATAGGTATGATCTGAACCAGCTTAATGCTTGTCCTTGAACACCGGTATAGTTTTGTAGTCGATCTAAGAGTATTGTGTGATCTATAGTATCGAACGCAGCACTAAGATCAAGTAAAACTAGTATTGAGATACAGCCTTGGTCAGAAGCTAAGAGTAAATAATTTGTGATTTTAACAAGCGCAGTTTCAGTGCTATGATGCGGCCTGAACCCAGACTGAAACTTTTCATAGGTGTCATTTTCTTGCAAGAAAGAGCCCAGTTGGGCAGACACAACTTTTTCTAATATTTTGGACATAAAAGGAAGATTTAAGAATGGGTCTATAATTTGCTAGGTTATTTGGGTCTAATTGTGGTTTCTTAATGAGAGGTTTTATAACTGCCAATTTAAATGTTCTTGGAACATGACCTAAAGATAAAGATGAGTTAATAATATTGAGGAGAGGCTCTTCCACTATAGGTAACACTTCTTTCAATAGTTTAGTTGGTATGGGATCTAATAAACATGTTGTTGTTTTAGAGGAAATGATAAGTTTATTTAACTCTTTTTGTTCTATAGTTGTAAAGCACTGTAATTGTTCTTGCGGGGTGATAATCGAGGCTGAATTATAAGGCGCGATTGAAGATTGAACGTTTACAATTGTGGATCTGATGTTTTCTATTTTCTCAGTGAAAAAATTAATGAAATCATTACTACTAAACTGTAACGGAATATTTTGTTCAGGTGACGCTTGTTTATTTGTTAGTCTAGCCACGGTGTTAAATAAAAACCTAGGATTGTTTTGGTTATTTTCTATTAGTTTGCGGAGGTGCTCAGCCCTGGCCGCTTTTAGGGCCTTTTTATAGCGTGACGTACTGTCTTTCCAAGCGATTCTAAAAACCTCTAAATTAGTTTGTTTCCATTTACGCTCTAAATTACGGGTTTCTCTCTTTAGAACACGAGTAGTATTGTTGTGCCATGGTGCTTTAATTTTCTCTCTGACCTTTTTTAGTCTCATAGGTGCAACAATATCCAATTTTCCAGAGAGAATGGTGCTCATAGTGCTGGTTAGTTCGTCTAGTTCATCTGTTTGTTTAGGTTCAGGCAGCAGCTGAGACAGATCCGATAAGCAATTTGAAAAATGATCTATGGTGGATGGAAGGATTGTTCTGCCTAATCGATAACGCGGCGCAGCATGATATATTACCGGGATACGTAATATGCAAGTTACCATGTAATGGTCAGTTACATCATCACTTTGCGTAATGATATCTATATTGGTTGGATCGGTTCCATGTGATATAATTAAATCGAGTGTATGATTAAAACGATGAGTTGGTCCGGTAACGTTTTGCTTAACCCCAAAGGAGTTTAATAAGTCTATAAACGCAGCCCCTAACGTATCATTTTGATTATCTACGTGTATGTTAAAATCTCCAACAATTAATATTTTATCGACATTGACCAATAGATCTGAGAGAAAATTTGCAAATTCTTTTAGGAAATCAGCGTAAGGCCCTGGTGGTCTATATACGGTAGCCAAGGCTAAAGATAATAGGGATGTTTTTCTATCATCTAAGAGCGTAACATTTAGTACAAGTACTTCAAATGAAATAAACTTATAACCCGTTTTCTGAGTAACATTGAGAATATCTCTATAGATAGTTGCAATACCGCCGCCACGACCAATCAGACGGGGCTCGTGCTTATAGGAGTATCCTGATGGAGTAGACTCATTTAGACCGAAATAATCATTTGGTTTAAGCCAGGTTTCAGTAAGACAAAGTACATCGAAGCTATTATCTGTGACTATTTCATTAACAATAACTGCCTTAGGTGTGAGTGATCTAATGTTTAGAAGACCTAGCTTTAAAAATTGTTTTTGTTTACTAATAGCAACATTTTCTGTTTTAATAACAATTAGATTTTTCCTAGATCCTGCAGTAGATTTATTATTTGATCTCACTAAACGAGGAATAGACACAGTTTCTATGCAATGTTCTACACTAGTATTTATATCAGTTAATTTGGTGCAGCAGAGACTATGATTTGGACTTTTGGTTACTAGTCAAAAGGTATTTAACATTTTGGAGATGTTATCTGACAGAAGATCCGATCCGAATCTGTTTGGGTGTAAGCCATCAGCACGGTAAAGCCTAGGACGCTCCCAAAACAGATTCCAATTATTTACAAAGAGCAGTTTCTGCTCATTGCACCATGACATTAACCATTCATTTAGCGCGAATAATCTACTAAACTTGTCATGTCCTAGTCGGTACGTGGGAAGCGGTCCTGACACAATGATCGTTATATCAGGCGATGTGCTGCGTACCGTATCGATCAGATTCCTGAAGTCTTTCTTCAGAACTTCCGTCTGGCGCAGCCTGATGTCGTTCACTCCCGCGTGCAATACCAAAGTTCCGACGCGCTCGTTATCGTTCAGAATCTCGGGAACGCGAGAAAAGTAAAGAATACGAAAATAATCGACCTAAAATCGAACAAAGGAAGAAACGTTTATAACGCGTCTTTGGGTGAGATGCGAAATGGGAAAAGAAAAAATACATTCCATGCAGGGTTGAGTCACGATTTTTGAATATTCGATTAGTTGATTTAATTATAGAATATCTAATGTTCTAATGTCTGTTGTGCGATCATTCTCTAAAATAAAATCTCCATGTTCTGGTGCTGATGCAGTGGTGACGCTGCCAATAACGCACATAACAGCTGTCACAAAGAACCGGAAAAAGTAATGATTATGAACGTGTTAAATATAGCAAGGAGACATTTGAATTGTTTATTAATAAAGTGTTTTTTTGTGTGCGTGTGTTTGTGTGTGTGTGTGTCAGTGTCGGGCTGCAAAGATGAAGTTGACGATGCTCACTCTTCGCAGTGAACACGCCTAGAGAGATATGCACACTTCATACGGAATACATAAGCATATGCTAGTCGGTTTATTTTCGTTTTGAATTGTTTTGTTTAAAAGTAGATAATTCAAGCTTTCTATAAGGAATAACTAATGGAATATTTTTAAATTCGCTAATAATCGGGTGACCAGATCGCAAACAACAATTCAAAGCCGACAAAGCTTAAGTTTATGGGCTCACGTAGGCTACAACTCTCTCATTCGTCATGAATTCAAACTTTTCCATGGCTGCGATATAACATTTAATTGCTAACCTATTATTTATTTTGTAAACAAAGCTTTGTGTGTCATAATATTAATGTAAAACATGCATTCATATACAAATTTTTTTTTAGACGAACCACCGCCGGAACTACTCAGCCACCGTGGTGGCGCTTTACAACCGCGGTGATGCGGTTGTCAAGTTTACCGGCACAGCCCTAGGCGCAAGCCCTGCTAGATCGCTTGACCTTTGACGAGACAGATTTATCGAAATCAGGTGAAAGAACACAATTAAAATCACCAGCAATAATGCTGTGCTCGCATTGTAATTCTACAAATTTACAAAAGATTTGTGTAATAAAATCATTAGATTGAATGGGGGGTACGTATACATTCATTAAAGGAATAGTTTCTCCACTCAACTCCCCATTAAGCAGCACATATCGACCTGCAGTATCAGCCTGAACACTTACAATTGAGAGAGGAAGATGTTTGTGAATAAGAATAGCCACACCCCTGCTTTTAATGGTAAAGGATGAGTAAAACGCTTGCCCCACACAGTCACGCTTTAACTTGGTGTGTTCATTTGCCAGTTTTCCTTGTGTATAAAGTACCTTTAAATTAGCCAGTATTATGGTGAAAAGCCAAGAACATAACGCAATCTGATGAAGGTTAAAGGAGGCTGAATTGAGGAAAAAATGAAAATCAATAAATGGATAGGTAAAGACAAAAAACTAAATCAAATTACCCTGAATGCCAAAAAAACAAAACACCCCCCCCCCCCCCCCCCGAACTATTTACACTCTTCAAGACTTAAACAATTATGTCCATCAAAAGGTGGAGCCTGGCGCCGGTCGGTTTCATATACGAGATCCACAGGTACACAGACCCATGCTCTACAGAAACTTTACAGGACCGGTAAAAACAACAGATGGTCTAGACAAGTGTTAAAAGATACACAAGTAACATACAGGTTGTGTAGTCAGAGATGTTCAAAAGAACCGCAACTGCGGTGAGCCCCAACGTAACCGTTAACCCTTTAAAGTTATACAAAACATATTTAGTCAGCCTTTGCAGCCTACAATAAAATAAAAATAAATCCTTGACACCGCCCCCATCGCCAGTATGAAAGTCTTGTAGAACAAGAAATAATCACCTTGCTGTCCACGTAATATCAATTGAGACGATTTGAAATATAAAGCAATAAAGAACACAAATAATCAACCCCAACCACCTGTCACAAAAGTGGACGCTTCAAAGGGTCTGTAAATATCCATACCTTGTTTCCACAGACAAGTCAAACTTGCTTAGGAGCAAAACTTTTAGATCCCATTTGAAAATGTTGATGCGGTTTTAAAGTCATTCAACCGCATCGGGACGGGATGCGTCAGGCCGGTGGACAGGAGTAGGGGCAGGCAGTTTAGACAGGAAATCCTCCACTTCACCCGGTTGTTTAAAAAACGTAGCTCCATCATACTGCACTCTAAAGGCCTATTTATACTTCTGCGTCGAACTGCCGCCGTAGCTACGTCGTAGGCTGTGTGTAGCGCGCGTACCCTACGGCGTACCCTGACGTGCACCTCTCCAAAAATGTAACAACGCGTCAATTCTACGCGGACACAAGCGCTGTGATTGGTCTGCCAGAACCTCTCCCTCGGGGTTTCACATGCTCCCTAGGTGCGCGTCAACGCGGACAACGACACAGAAGTATAAATTAAAACCAACACGTTGCCTACGGCGTATAGGCTCCGGCGTAGGTCCGACGCAGAAGTATAATGAGGCCTTAAGGACCGCTGGGTAAATCATCCCAAAGCCCACTCCCTTCTCGCGGAGACGTTTTTTAACTGCACTGAATGCCTGTCTTTTCCTGATGATTGCAGCCGAAAAATCCTCGTAGATGGATATGGTATGTTGCTTGTACAGCAGCTTTCCGGCAGACCAAGCAGCCTGTAGGATTCGGACTTTATCCTGAAAGTTGTGGAGCTTTAGGATCATGGCGCGGGGTCTCTCTCCTGAGATAGGTTGGCGCATAGAAATCCAATGCGCGCATTCTATTTTAATCTGGCCATGCTTAACGTCGATATTCAGCAAATTGGGCAGCCATGATTTGAGAAACAGAACGGGGTTGGTGCCTTCCTCGCCCTCGGGTAGGCCGATTATTCGGATGTTGCATCTCCTGCTTCTGTTTTCCAAGTCATCTATTTTGTCAAGAGCTGCTTCAAGGGACGCCTTCATCTTGACCAGATCTGCGTTGTCTCTGGCAACGGTGTCTTCCATCGTTGATATGCGTGCTTCGGCTCCAGCGACGCAATCTTCAACCTCAGTAACATGCGCCGTCACCACAGAGAGCTTCTCCATCAATGGAGAACATTTTGTTTTCGAGTGCTATGTCCACTCCTGCGAGTACTTCCGAAGTGATACGCTTAGCTAGTGCGTCCATTTTGCCAACGTTTAGTGATACGTCCACCATTTCAGGTGTATGCGCGGGAGTCGGTATTTTCGATTGTTTTCGTCTTCTGAGCGTATAATTTAGATTCAATCTTTTCTCTGACATACCTTGCATCAGCAACGCCCAGAATTCCACCAACTGAGGAAGGCTTATAAGGCTGAAAAGGTTACAATTAAAGGGCTTCACAGCAGCTCAGCAGAAACACAACTACTCCACCATCTTGCGTCAGGTGACTCAACTAACAGTTTTTATTAGCATTATCTGTGTCCAACATTTTTCACTCAACCCTGTTAACTTCTGGACTGATTTTCCTCTAAACAATTTATTAATTGTGACACCCAGGAAGTGACATCATCTGGGAAAGTGTTGCCAGATTGGGCCGTTTTGGACAAACATTCAAGGCGGTAATCCAGCACCCGAAAAGCGTACCTTCTATGCTGGCATCCATTGCTAACCAAGCCTTCACCTGCTGTTAGCATTCCATCGACTCCCATTCATTTTGGCGTCACTTTGACAGCGAATAACTTTACATCTGAGGTGTTTAAAGACTCCATTTGTCCATTGTTTATTTCTAAAGAAACATGACAATGTATAAAAGGCTCCATTACCTTGTATCTTACGTTATGGCCCTGTAGAAGCAGTTTTTGTAAAAGTAGGCTAACGATTGCATCATAACCACTCGACTCTCTGTCGCACAGTAGAGAGATTACTGTATGGACACGAGGAGAATCTTGCAGGCAATCGGATGGGACGTGGAGGCAAGAATTACAAAATAATAAATCAGAATACTTGCTCTTAGCTCCTACTCAGCAAGATCCGGAAGGGAATGATTCAGATTTCTCTTGGCTAGGGCTGTCGCGATAACCGCAATATCGCAATACCGCGCTATTGACAAGCAAACCGCAGAGGAAGGATAACAACCGCGGCAACCGCAGTGTTCAGGGTTTTTTTTTTTTTTTTTTTTTTTTTTTTTATGAGGCTGTGGCCTTCTTGTTTTACAATTTGTCACTGTGCATTCAATGTTAAATAAATGAATGATACAATATGGTTACAACTATTATTTTCCCGCGAACCGTTGTAGCTGTTTCGTTTGTTTTGAATAGACTGAAACGATGGCAGGCGCTCTCATCCCAAAACCTAATGTCACGTCGCCAGTTTGGGAACATTTCGGCTTTCAACCCAATGAAAAGGGCGAGCCAGCGAATTTAGATGAGCCCATATGCAAAATTTGCGGCAAAAAGGTTCCTGTGACACGCGGCAATACATCTAATTTGAGGTGTCATCTCGCTAACTGTCATCCAGCCATTGAAGCGCAGCTGCCCCCTCAAGCATCAGGTCGCGGAGCAACATCAAAAAGAACAGCTGAGACCGGTACCGGCCGACAGTTAGGAGTAGCTGAAGCCTTTGCGAAATCTGTAAAATACAGCCGTGAAAGTAACAGGCATAAATGCCTTACAGACGCTGTAACGCAATATCTTGTTCAGGAGATGGTTCCATTCAACACAGTGGAGAAACCTGCATTCAAGTCAATGCTTAACAAATTTGACAAGCAGTACGAGTTGCCGGGCAAAACTTACTTTTCAGAAACTGCTGTGCCGAAAATGTACAGCAGAGTAAAGACATCGATCAAAAGCGAGCTTATGAATGTTGATTACTTTTCTGCCACAACCGATATGTGGTCAAGTGTCAATATGACTCCTTATATGAGTCTAACGGTTCATTATCTCAGCATGGAATGGATTCTGAAATCACGCTGCCTCGAAACAGTGTTTATGCCCGAAAACCACACGTCCGACAATATTTCGGATGCTCTCCGGCACGCATTTGAAGAGTGGTCCCTGGATGAGAAGAAGCTGGCCTGTATCACTACAGACAACGGGTCCAACATCGTTGCAGCAGTCAAAAAGTTGAACTGGCCGTGGCTGAACTGCTTTGGTCACAATTTACATTTGGCAGTTACAAACGCAATTGCAAGCGTAAAGGACCGCACAGCCCGAGCAATGGGCCTGTGTCACACATTGGTCAGTACATTTTCTCAGAGCTGGTTGAAGAGAAGAGATCTAGCGAAAGCACAAGCGGAACTTCAAATTCCTCAGCATGGCCTCATACTGGTAAGTTATAAATGTAAACTATTTGCTAACTTATTGATCATGTTATTAGGCAATAAATAAAAATGAAATTATAAATATTAAACAATATAGCCTACTGTTACAATAGCATAGGCTACTTGTCTGTTGCTTGCTGGGTTTAATGTATTTTTCATTTAAAATAAATATTTTGAAACGAAAATTATTTCAAAAGGTAAGATATATTGAAGAAATAACATTTAGGCTAAGCTTCAGCTCAATTTAACGTCAATATACGCCTATCTGTCTGCACATTTAGCCTAATTAATATGCATTATTTTGCAGTCGGGGTAATTTAAATGTATTTTTTGTTTAGAAAAAAATATATTGAAACGAATAAATAATTAAAGATGTAGCCTAGTCTATCATTTATTTTGGTAGGCTACTTAGATGTTGTCCTTGGCTAATTTCTATTCAATGATTTAACGGCCAATACTCTTTTCAGGATTGCGCTACGAGATGGGGCACCAAACAAAAAATGGTGGAAAGGGTTTTGGAGCAAATCCCGGCTATCAGAAGAGTTTTGGATGACCGGAGACACCAACATCTAAATCCAAGCTGGCAGGACATCGCTGTCCTTGAGTCTGTGAATGCAGCACTGAAACCCGCGGCTGAGTTTACGGATCTGCTGTCTGGCGAAAGCTACGTTACAGTGTCTTCAGTCAAACCCGTCCTGAAGCTCCTGACAGAAGATATGCTTAAACCATCAAACGAGGATACCACCTTAACATCGGACATAAAGCACAAAATGTGTAGTGTTCTACAGGGGAAGTATGAACCAGCTGCCTTACAAAAACTTTTGGCAAAGGCGTGTTGTTTAGATCCTCGATATAGGGGCGATCATATCAATGACACAGAGACAAAATCCGCACTAATCGAAGAGATGGTGGGAGTGGAGGACGAAGAGACCGTTGCCAGTGCGTCAGTGGTTGGAGACGAAGGGCAAGCGGTGGTGCCACCTGCAGCAAAGAAAAAGACTCTTGGAGACCTGCTGAAGTCACGGACAACCTCCGCGTCAGCGCCCATTCCCAAGAGAGCGCGAGCAGATAACGAGCTCACACGCTATCTGCATGAGGAGTGCATCGACTCCAACGCGAATCCACTGTCCTGGTGGCGCGATAATCAGTCTAGATTTCCGCTGCTGTCCAAAGTCGCGCGCAAATACATGTGTATTTGTGCAACGAGCACACCGTCGGAAAGGGTTTTCAGTGCCGCGGGGAATATTGTTACCCCCGTGCGATCCTCCCTGAAACCACATAAGGTTAATATGTTGGTTTTCCTAGCACGAAACAAGGACATGATAACCCAGGTCTAAACCACATTCATTACCGAGTGATATTTAGTTTATTCTCTGTATTTTCACTTAGGTCTACACGTTGTTTTCATGTGATAGCCTACTTAACAATTCTTTCATTTTTCAAATTAGAAAAAGCCGTTTTCTTATTGCTTGTTTTCATGTAAAAACTTGAAACTTTTTTTTTTTTTCAACAAGCCTACTTTAGGACTTTTATTTTTTAAATGGGAAAAGGCATGTTCTTGTTGTTGTTTGGCATTTAACAATAAACAAAAATCTGTTAAAAAGCAACAATAAATGCTACATAACTCAAAAATAGCTGCTGCCGCCGCTAAACCCCACCCCACCCCCCCCGGCGGTAATACCGCATATCGCGCTATTGAGCCACCCAAAATAACCGCAAGGGAAATTTCTTAACTGCGACAGCCCTACTCTTGGCACAGCTAATAGAAGACAGCTCACGTCACATCTACATCAAGCTTAGTTTGAGGCTGCACAGTACACTCAACCATCAGGAAGTCAGTGCTTCTAATTTAGGGATGGGGCGATTACCGGTTTCACTATAAACCACGATAAAATGTACTGACGGTTAGTAATATCGTTTAAAATGTAATTATCATTAAAACCGTGTTTGATTATCGCGATTTTAATAACTCACTATTAATCCTGTTCAGCCAGCAAAAATGTCTGATGCAGGCGCAGCGCACAATGATGGGTTTTTTTTTATTCAAGAAGAATGGCGTAAGTCAGTGACCGTGCTCGGGAGATTTTTCAGCCTTTTAAGAGAACCAATTCTGAGGTGTGGTCATATTTTGGCTTTAACAAAAGTCCTGAGGGAAACTTAATCGAGGATGGTCACCCTGTCTGCAGAACATGCACAAGAAAAAGTCGCTGCAATAGAAACACTTCAAAACTGCTGAGTCGTCTTGTGTGACCATTACCCACTGTTGTATAGCAAACGCAAGGCAAGTTAACTTTGACCTCAGTACCAAAACTACGCCTGGGAACTGGGTTGTTTTAAGTTGAACTATTATATAACTCACTTGAAATAAACGTGAAGCTTCCGCAAAGAAAAGTTCGCAGCAAGTAAATTTGAGCCAAAGATGAACGAACAAGTTCAAACAAGACTATAAAGAGTGACATTTAATGGATAATAATGTATATTCATTACACACTTTTTTTTTTCTACCACATAATTACGGGGACATCGAATTGAGATTAATGTTTTAAATCTTAACTTACCCGTTTATAAATGCATGTACAGCGTACAAAACAATCGTCCAGACAAGATGATCACAACAATATTATCAAACTTTTAAACAATAAATCAACTCCGATTTAATTTTCAATACAATTAAAAATGGAAATGCTAGACAGCAAGTTGTATTTGAATGAAACGAGAGAGCGAGTCCGTTGTGATACATGGATGTGCACAGTGTTATAATGCGTTGCTATTGACGACGGTCATTATAAGGACGGAAATGCCACAGAATAGAATCTTTCTTTAAAAATCTTTCTTCAAATATAAAACTTGTTGAAATGTCTTCAGTGTGAGCATCAACTCTTTTTGAACACTTTCATCTCGTTTTAACAAAACCGTGATAATATTGATAATCACAATAATTTTGGTCACTATAATTGTGATATAAAATTTTCATACCGTCCCATCCCTATTCTAATTGACTTCACTTTTTTCCGTTGAAGTCTATGGGGTTGATGTGTCCATTTCTTTTACCGTCTATGCAAAAATTGGGCGGGTGGACAAAATTTGGTCAGTTCGGCAGTTTTTATGTTATAGTCTAATTGTTTAATAAACACAACTCTAGCGTGCATGTATTCCATAAAATCAATCAGTAAACATGACACTGTACTGGACTCAATGAATTCACATTCAATCCGGTCAATTTTACCATTGAGCTAAAACTTGCCCCATTGAAGTCAACAGGGTGCAAATTTTAAAAAGAGGATAACACGGTGTAGAAACTACTGTACACTTGTTTTGGGACTGTAGCTATACCAAAATGTTTTGGAAGAACTTTTGCAGGTATATTATTGATTTTGTGTACCCTCATTTTTCCTTATTTTGGAAACATGTTATATTTGGATTTATTAATATGGAGAAGAACGTTGAGAAATAATTTTACTTTATAAATCTTTTACTTCTCCTAACAAAATTTCATATTCATAAATGTACATTTTCCAATCATAAGCCATTATTCAAAGTTTTTCTCAACGAATTCCATCAATACCTTCAAACGCTTTCTGTTTCAGAGAAGAACAAAGCAAGGAAAACATTGTCTTGTTGTACTCTCTTTAAAATCCCCCTTTAAATTTTGTCACATTGTACTTTCCTAACATGCTCTAATTGATTGTATCTCCTTATTTATTTGCTTATCTTATCTTTTCTTGTATTATTATCATTATTATTATTGTAATTTTTGTCTGTTTCTCTTATTTATTTTTTATCTTCTTATTTTTTATTATTCTTCTCTCCTCTGGTGTATGTTTCGTTTCGTGTTTTCATATTGAGAATTCATTATTTGTTGACTTTTGTTTCTATATATCTAATAAAAAAATATATAAAAAAAAAGGATAACACGGTGTAGGCAACACTGATTTTTGTCGCTGTTCTCCGTATAGACAGCACTCCAAATGTACAAAAAATGAGCTCAATGTTAAAATTGACCGGAGTTCTCCTTTAAACTATTTTAAAAAAAAAAAAATGTTTTACTGTAATGGCGTGAAACTGAAAATACAATTACATAAACTAATAAGTTATATACGTAACCGGTACAGAAAGTGTACTGTTAAATGTATGTATTGTTTATTATAATTCACACAAAATGTTTTATTTTCAAATGCTTTATATACCTGCCTGAAAAATGTGTGATTTACCCTTTAATTGATGTGATGTCATGATCCATCTTAATTTTCCTGTTTTGTCTCCTCCTCTTCCCTTTTTGCAAGGTTAATGCACTGGAGAGAGGCAAGGTTTGGGCTCCTGATAATCTTTTTTAATCTTAATTTTAATTGTTGCTTCTATGTCTATATTTTCACTCTAATTTACAGTATGTATATAATATTATGTTACCTATCTGTGTGGTTATTTTTGTCATTTCATCCCGTTTAAGTTATATTTTTGCATGTGGGCCTAAATGTGGAAATGAGAGCACGTGATTAAATGTACATTACATTTGTTTTATAGAGAGATCGTTAAGGGCGATTCACACAGAGGCTGCTTTTATTTGTTTTAAATAACATATTAAATCCAGTGAAACTGCCGCCTGTTGCCCCGTGTCTGTCTCCACAACGCTACACAACGCAGACAAGTTTTCTAACTGGTGTCGCTGGCCGCGCATCACGCAGGGCATTGCGAGCCACCGGTTACATATACACATGTAAACACAATTGCTTTAACAAGAAATAACATTATCAAGAACAATATCACGTGCAAACATAAAAAAGCATGCTGTACCAAACAACATCAAACATCAATTATCAATATACAAAAATACATTCAACTCAGTGATAATGACAAAACCAGAAAACTCACAAAGAATGGCCCCATCAACAACTCCAAACTAAGATGTCCTCGAATTAATAAGCCAACAACATGTGCAACCTCATGGTGTCTCTGACTCACAGGCTGATTCAGTCTGAATATAATGACATCACTGTCACATTGCCCAATCTTCCTGCTATACCCTAAAACTGGCAGGGCCAGGACACTCCCTGTCTGGCATCTTTAAGATACCACACTCTAATAAGGATTTGGCTCGGGGAAAATAAAAAAGATCAATTCTGAGATAGGTTTGTAGTAAATCTTTGGCAGACCTTGTTTGACGATTTTCACTTCAGCTTTTCATATCTTCCCATCTTTGCTTGGAACAGCTTTCACTATTACACCCATTAGCCATTTGTTCCTTCTAACTTTTTTTTCTTTAAGAAGGACGACATACCCCTCTTTGATGTTGGGTTTGTTGCGTGGCCATTTCTGACGACATTGAAGAGTACACAGACACTCCTTACGCCATTGATGCCATTGAAGTCATGCCCTACTGGTCTGAGACAACATCCCATCCAAAATGTGACGTGCTACCCCAATCATATGCTTTGGGATTAAAGATCCAAGTGCATCTCTAGACTTGTAAGAACTTTTGCACACCATCCTCCTCAGGAGAACTTATCCCCATTTCTTTACATACGCCAATGAAATTGGTTCTGCAATCTGAACGTAGTTGCTTGGCTGTACCACGCAATGAAAAGAAGCGTCTCAATGCATTAATGAAGTTTGAAGAACTAATTTCCTCTACCACTTCTATATGGACTGCCCTTATACATAAGTAAACAATACTGTCCATCTCTTACTGTTTACATGACCTCCACGTGTACACCTTGCTGACACTTCCCATGGACCAAACATGTCCAGTCCAACATAAGAGAAAGGAGGGTCTACATGGAGTCATTCTGCTGGCAGAGCACACATTTTTTTCACATCAACCAGCACAATCTCTATCTTCTGGTGAATGAGCGAAACAGTAAGCAATATGGGTAAGGTGAGCTACAGCCTTGACTACAAACTTCCAACTGGAAAAACACTCCCATCGATTTGAGCTCAGGCAATTCTCAGACACACATGGACACCTAAGGTGTTTTCACCTTAGGACAAATTTCGATTCTTGGATTGTGAAATGTCAAGACATCCGACATAATACTTCATCTTACTCCAAGACTTCATTGGTCAGGCAGTTCATCCACAAAAATATCGAGATTCTGGAGGTATTCGGCTAAGTCTTTAACTGGAAATGCAGCCACAGTTCAGCCTATACCACAGCGCTAAAAGGTTGATAATGTCAGTCCGAGATCTGTCGAGGGACCGATTGTAGTCTATTTTTAAAGTGATTAACTGGTTGATTTTAATATTTTCATGCATTCTTTTGTCTTTAACTTTTATTAATGTTAGCTTGATAGTTAAGCTAGCGTTAGCCACTAGCCAGCATATGCAAGTGATCGCACTTCCGGTTTATACTGGAACGTAAAGTCTTCACTGGAGGGTTAGTAACTACTATATATTTTGTAACTAAGGGTATGTTTACACAACAACCATGTCAAACCTATCTAGTGATCGACCGATATATCGGTCGGCCGATAAATCGGTCGGCCGATAAATCGGGCCGATATTTGCGGGTTTGACGTATCGGCATCGGCCGATACGCTGCTGCTGCGTTCGCCGATAGTTTTTTTCCCGGCATTAATTACAGACAGGCGTCCACAGGCAGCTCTGTGTTGCTGGAGACGCTGCAGTTCACGTGCAAGCCCATGCACTGCCCCTCCCACACTAGCAGAGTGCTGAAAGCCTCTTCAAGACAACCGTTAGTTTTAAAATTTCAAAGCATCTTTTTAACTGGTTGACTTAGCTGAAATACACTTTGAAAGTGGAAACACGTTGCTCTATATGTGCGTGCAACTATAGCTAAGCAAGTTTGTGGGTCCAAATGGAAAACGCGAATGCCTCATCTATAAAACTGCTTGTCATTGTATTTAGGGAGCTGCAAATAGCTAAGTTTGAGGCTATCCATATGCAAACGGCAGCTGTTACGAACATAGGTCATAGGATTAAATAATGCCGACGTTGTTCCGTGATATTTGTGGGAGTTTTATTCAGGGACCACCTGGCTGAGGTTTGGACATGTGCTCATAAAAGAAGCGACGCGGTTGTGACACGCATGTGATGCAGCACGCTCGTTTGTCCAGGCGCTCCTATTTTCATAATGCCGCAAGCGCATGCAGGTCATGTGACAAAAAACAACGGACCTTTCCATGACAACATCGAAAGCTCGGCCGAACAGCGGATCATAGCTGGACAGGGCGGGTTTTTATTTCTCATCTCCATAAATATATGTAGTAGTAATGGGCTAGAAATAAAATAATCCTTACTTCCTCGTCATCATGGAGAGCGCAGTTCATGGTTGCATAGCAACAACAGACGCCAGTATGTGAACAGTCCCTAATTCATAATAAACTGAGAATCTATTTGGTTTAAAATCGTTTTTGTTTTGTTTAAAATGGAGGAAAAGCCATTTTCTTAGGAAAGCCATTTGCTCAACAAGAGATTAAGTTAAGTGCACAAAAATTTAGGCCTAAGCATTAAATGACTAGGTTGTAAATAGTTGGTTACTTTTAAATTAAGTATTGTACAGTTTGCACTTTATTATGCTGCTTGCTTGTTGCTACTGTGTGCAATAGTGTAATTATTTTATTTATGCTTAAATATTTATTTTTGGTATTTGAATTATGCTTAAATATTTATTTTCAGTATTTTCAGCACTGAACTTTTTTTTTTTTACTTGTTCTACCTCATGTTTTTAATATTTGTCAAATATTGTTTT
The DNA here is from genome assembly GCF_949319135.1 of Squalius cephalus. Lineage (NCBI taxonomy): Eukaryota > Metazoa > Chordata > Actinopteri > Cypriniformes > Leuciscidae > Squalius > Squalius cephalus. The sequence goes on from NC_137122.1 coordinate 4,218,075, forward strand.
TTTAAGTTAATTAAATGTTCCTTTTTTAAATTGAGACTTGTAACATTTGTTATCATCGTGTCATTTTTATGATGTAAATTGAGTGAGCAAAAGCAGTATCGGCTCCAAATATTTTTTTATCATGATTTTTTAATCATTTTTGTACAAGCTAATATGATTCTTTAGGGTCTAAATTAAAAGTTTGTTATATACTTTAATTAAAAATTGTCATTAGTATTGTAAGAAAACACTCATTTTACCTGGTCAAAAACAGCTCTGTTTTCAACACGCCGTTTCAGTGCATGTGTCTTTAAATGATAATGAGCTTTGCTCACCCCGCCCCTCTGTTCTGTGCGTACACCGCTTGTTACACAATAACCATAACGCGTTGTTCATTATAAACGTGGGATTATGAATTATATTGAGAACGTCGTACATAGAAAACATGCTGTAATGAACCCTGAGTGTAAACAGCCGCATTCATCGTGAAGCGTGCTAGCGATTTGCAAAGATTAAAAGATAATATTAATATTAATATAAAGGTTAATAAAACGTTACACACACTTCTTCTTCTGGAGGTGCAGCAGGAACACGAATAGTTTGTACCGATCCTTTTTTCAGGAGCAGCTTCTTAACAAAACCAGCTTTATACTGACCTCGTTTGTAAAGCAGTCTGGTGTGTGAAATGACTTGCGCAAACATGAAAGCATGGACGTTGATCGTGGGGAATATTCCCTTCGAAAACAAACTCAGCCACTGCGTCTTCAGCGGTTCGGATTTAGGAACATCAAAATGTTATTATACCCAAGAACAGAACACCACAATCGCTTAGACGCCATTCTGCTCATAGACAGTGCTCCAGCGTATTAACAATGATTGACAGCTCCCTCATGAGCGAGGGTGGGTCTGTGTTGAAACGCTGCTGTCAATCAACAATCGTGGGAGGGGCGTCGATGTTGTGACGTCACAAAATCGAACGGCTTGATTTGAGATGGGGGATAACATATAAGAAGATTAAAAAAAAAAAAAAAAAAAACACTGGATGGATTTATATCATTTTATGATGGTTGTGTACAGGCACTGCCAACACACATTTCAGTACAATCAACTTGTAAAAAAGCATGTACCATTATATGACCCCTTTAAGAGAATAGCTGGCCTGGGGAAGTTTAGCTTCAGTGCCACTCACCATAGACCCCCTCCCCCCATCATACATTATCAGTGCCACTCATACACAACACACACACACACACACACTATACAAACTGCATTTGTTTTTGGTTTGGTTAATCATTTGGTTAAAAATGGGCAGAAATTCTGTTGAATCTTTTTCTGCTTCGGATTTTAATTAATTGCTCAAGTAAGTTCTTTATATTTGTCACCTCATTCTTTGTAACTATAGCATCTGTGCCAAGTTCTGCCAACCAACCCCCATACTGGACACAACATGACTTTAATGATGAATAAAACATTTTTAGGAATCATTTGTGAACATTAAATGCATCTGTTGTTTAGCTGAGATCTCAACCTTTCAGTTGTTACTGGTTCGACTATTTTAACATATAGCATGACTGAGAAAAATGACAGAGATTGAAATGTGTGCCAACCAGCCCCGCTCTCCCCTAACTGATGATGTTAGTCAAACAAATATCGCATCTTAGACTGTTATTCAATCACACTGAAACTTAAAACTAAAACAAATTATATTAAGAGTGCAAACATACCTTAGAGAAGTGTAGTAAGAGGCGAAATGAGCAAAACACACCGGAAGTCCTGCTCTCTCACTCCTGCATGGACAAACACACGCGCGATTGAAGAGAGAGGCGTATCACGATTAAACGCGCCAGTTTCAACGAGAGAGATCGCTAATTACACGGATACACGTCATGAAGTATTTATCAACAAAGTTTTAACACGATTTACACGGTGATAATGTTGCAAAGAGACCGTCAATAGCACATGTGTATGAGAGAGAGAAAGATACTGTGCTTCCCGTCTGCTTCCACAGTTGAGACTAAGCGCGAGTGCTTAAGGGGAAGAGAGAGCACTTCCTATCCTAACGGCAGTTTCACACCGCAAGCTTGCAACATTAGCCTCGCGAGAGTATTTACAAAAGACACCTAGCAATTTGTTTTTAGAAGTTGGTCATTTATAAACTTGATAGTCTTGAAAATTTGTTGAGATGGGGATGTGTACAACATTCAATAAAAAAGCTCCGGTCTTGTCATTTCACCTTTATGGAACAAACATATGGGAATATATTGCAATGTATTACATAATACATTTCCATATATGGGAAACTAGTGCTTATATTTTTCAATATAGCCTACTGCAATATATGCATTTACCATGCATGGCTATATGGGTGTTTCTTCAACTAGGGGTTTTTTTTAGCCTTGTGAAGAAACGTCTTCAAAAGTCATAACAGTCTCATAAGTTTAAATAATTTGTCTAGTTTTAAGGTCTGTAAGAGGACAAACTTAGATTACGAGAGAAATTGTTAATATTTACATTTTTTTTTCCCGACCTGCAATGAACAAATGTCATTTCACCACATTTCAATATACAGCTGTTATTTAAAAATAGAATAACTTTTGCCACTCAAGAATTGTCTAAGATCATTTTTGTAACTAGTTTTATCAGTTTTTCCACAATGTACAATAATTATACATTTGTCATTAGATAAATTAACTGCTCTTAGGACCAAATGATGAACTGTACACCTGTCACACTCTGAAATTTAATATTGGTTTGGGTAAGAGGCTAAGAGCTTATTAGAAAATAAATAACTCGAATTTCTATATAGAGCATGATCTATGCTCTTGATACATTTTGTCTATCTTTTGGATTCATTTTTAATGTGTGATGAGAACTTTTAAAATATTTATAAAAAAATGTGTGTGGTGAAGACACAGAGAAACAGAAAAGATAAGAAACAGTAGAGATATTTATTAGAGTACTTAATACTTAAACTCATCACACTCATTAAACTAAATTCACAAAGTCATTAAACATAACCACACCTGTTTTTAGTGTAGTGCTGAGTTTGATGTAAACTGATTTGTCTCACAGATGAACGGTTACAGTGCATACTGTAAGGGGGGTACAGTTATCAGACCCAGGACCAGATATGATGAAAGAAGACCAGGAGTCGTGAAGTTCAATCAAATAAGTAAAAATTTACTGAAGAATAGTTTGCAGTTAAATTGGTAGAGCCAGTGTCAAAGTCTCACGAGGAGGTCGCAAGCTAACTCTACCTTACACAAAATCTTACACCAATTATACCATTTCCAAGGGCATTCATTACATATTTGTTACTTCTGATTGGCTAAGAGAACATAAAGTCTAAACAATTCTACACTTATAGATAGACAGTAGGGTACATTGGCATTAATCAAGATAATTGTCGTCCGAGTCCCTGAAGGTTCGATGTTGACCTCAGAGTTCGTCGAGAAGGGTCCCGAGATCTGCTGCTACATATCACGAGACCTGCACAAAATATGCAACGCATACACAGAAGCACGAAGAGCATAACAGTTCTAACAAGGTTGTAGAGAGCTTGAGCTTATTGTTATCAGGACAGACTGCCCAAAACAAACACCTTCTCTCCTCAGAAAGAAGTACAGATAATATTCACTTTATTCGCTAGAGAAATACACATCAAAAGAAATACAATTCTGTGAAATAGATCATATAAGTCATGTAGAAGTTGACCCCTGTAACCTCAACTTGGTCAACAGAAAACAGACACAGAGCCATCTGATGGGCCTTCAGGCTTGCCCTCTTCTATTAGTTATTAGCTGTTTTCCCAATACAAAGGACCTGTTCTCAAGGACCTCGTCTAGGGCAATAGTCACAGACACCATAATGCACTTAAAAATATATGAGCAGAAATGCTGACAACAAAATAGGATTAAAACCATATATGAATCACTCGTGAGTATAATTAATGATTATAAAACTTGATTAGTATTTGTTATAGGAATAATGTAAAATACAAAAGGATATATATTGATATAGTGAAGAGGCAAGGGAATTCTGACCCCAACCCTTCAATACTGTAAATAACTGACACAACTGATGGCAAGGCAAAAATGTAAGCAATAAATGATGCAACAAAATCACACCATTGTGAGCAATTATGAGGCTATATAATTGTGAGAGTTTGAATATATGCACGTTTGAATATATATATGTGCGCAGGAGTGTAGTCCTTCACAAATCAACCCTCAACAAACTACTTGTTAGGCCTTAAAAAAAATTCTAATTTAGACATTTTTGTTGCGTCTGCATAGCCACGTGAACCGGAATGATCCCGACAACGTTTTATCTGTATAGAGGTAAAGGGAAGGAGGCCTTCACAGGAGAGAGACTAGTTGACACTTCAGGACTGCAGGACAAAGAGACTAATATTAGCGTAGACGCCATCCTTTCTATGATGTAGTGAGTGAGTACATCAGGATTTATGGGAAGTGTTCCCGGTTCCGGCTGATCTAATCTATGCAGCCTAACATTGAATTATAGAAGTCTATAATGTGTTATGCTTATGCTAGGTCAAAGACAGAGGTGGGTAGAGTACCCAAAAACTGTACTCAAGTAAAAGTACAAGTACTTATAGAAATATTTACTCAAAGTAAAAGTAAAAGTAATAATCTTAATAGTTACTTGAGTAAGAGTAAAAAAGTATCCAATGAAAAAAAACTACTCAAGTAGCGAGTAACTTACTTCGGATCATATAGGCCTAATATATATATATGAAGACTTCAGATGCAAAAGCCTCTGAGTGCCATCTGAAACTTTCTTCTAAAACAAGCATTTTTATGAAGCTCGTATATATAAGTTCAGTAATTTCACTTTAATGACAATTAATAGGTACTTTTCAAGTACTTTAAGTGAAATAACTGAACATAAACATACAAGCTTGATAAAAATGCTCTTTTAGAAGAAAATTTCAGATGGTACTTATAGGCTTTTGCATCTGAAGTCGTCATATATATAAAATAATATTATTTAGATTTTTTTTTATTTAAATGACTATTGTTTTCATAAGTAGATTGGCGGTTGCATAGTTATAATTTTCTCCCTGATATTATCAATCTTGTTAGTAAAGAAGTTCATAAAGTCATTACTGCTGTGCTGCTTGGAAACATCTGGGGTTAAAGATTTATTTTTCGTTAGTTTAGCCACTGTTAACTAGGTAAAAGAGGCTCTATGTGATGGGATTTATCTGACCTTGGTGACGCGAGGCCGCTAGCAGACGGTCTGTCTGCTTCCTGACCTGAGCCCCAGATTGTCATGTTTGAGCTCTAAAACTATGTGCCATATTACTAGAGAGAAGAGCAGCACCATCCCAGGAGGGATGAATACCATCTCTTTTCAACAGGTCAGGTCTGCCCCAAAAACATTTCCAATTGTCTATGAAATCTATATTATTTTGCGGACAACACCGCGACAGCCAGCCATTGAGTGAGGAAAATCTACTATCTCATCACTCCGGCGAACAGGAAGGGGGCCAGAGCAAATTACATTTTCCATTTATGCATTTGGCAGACGCTTTTATCCAAAGCGACTTACATTGCATTATCCTATACATTTATACATAGGTATGTGCAATCCCCTGGGATCGAACCCACAACCTTGCGTTGTTAACGCAATGCTCTTACCACTGAGCTACAGGAAAGCGCGAAATAAATTACAGTGCCTGATATCGTACTTGCAAGTTCACACACCTCTTTAATGTTAATTTTTGTGATCTCCGACTGGCGGAGTCTAACATCATTAGTGCCGACGTGAATAATAATCTTAGAGAATTTACGATTAGCATTAGCCAGCACTTTTCAATTTGCTTTGATGTCAGGCGCTCTGGCTCCCGGTAAACATGTGGCTGTGGTGGCTGGTGTCTCTATTTTCACGTTCCGTGTGATCGAATCACCAATTATCAGGGCACAATCAACAGGATTCTTAGTGAGTGTTTCACTGAGAGGGGAGAATCTGTTTGATGTTGTAATCGGAACGGAAGAGCGGTGTTTTGTCCCACGACTACAGCGTCTCACCATCACCCAGTTGCCCTGCTGCACGGGCTCTGTAGCCGGAACCAAACAATGTACAGAGTTCACTAAGCTAGTCACATCCAAATTAATATCTAAAGCCCTCGCACTCTTACAATTAACCTCGATTAAAGTTTGGATGCGTGTCTCTAGGCTCGAGAACGCAAACCCTGAAATAGGATCAAGCTGCAAGCCCTGAAAAATGCTGAAAAAAGTTATCTGCACAAACCTCAAAAACACAAACTCGCGAAAACGCAGACGGTGTGCACATACACATCACGTGTTTAGTCCATAGGTTTTTTTTTTTTTTTTATCCACTTTAAAGGAGAACTCCGGTCAATTTTAACATTGAGCTCATTTTTTTGTACATTTGGAGTGCTGTCAACACAGAGAACAACGACAAAAATCGGACCGAGTTCACGCGCGTGATCATAGGTAACTAAACCTATGCGCGTGAACTCGGCAATCGACTACTTTGGACTTCAACCGGAAAACAGGATGTAAACAGGTATTTGCGCTGGCTTAAATAACATCATTTTTATACATATCTTTCACATCTACTGCAGTCAGATTCACTCGTGTTCACTCTGAAGGAATCACTCACATGACCTGTGCACTTGTAATGACACATCAAGGATGTCAAGAGGCTAAAAGCAGGTTTAAAACTTGCCCCATTGAAGTCAACATTGGTGCAAATTTTAAAAATAGAATAACTCGGTGTAGGCAACACCGATTTTTGTCGTGGTTCTCTGTATTGACAGCACTCCAAATGTACAAAAAAATGAGCTCAATGTTAAAATTGACCGGAGTTCTCCTTTAAGTGTGTAGTCCAGGAGACAAGAATATAATAAACTTTACCATTTCAGCTACAATCTCCACTTTACTGAGTTCATTATCGCATAGTACAGGTGTGTCGAGAGACGAGCTGTTCTCTCATCATCATCTCCATCTCCAGATTCAGATATGGATCCAGTAGATCTGGAAAATCTACTTCAGCTTCTTGTTTCTTCTCAACTTCAAGCCTCTTTTCTCCCAGTATAGTGTTATCAGATGAGCTTTTCCCAGAGCCGGTTCTGCCCATCAGAAGAACCCAGATCATCTGGACTGGAGCCGATCACAGACATCTCTGAAAAAGACAGAAAATACGGAGTATGAATATGTAAAATAAGGCAGACTTGACTGTATTGTATTCTCCGGGTTAAGAGAAAAACGACAGCAGAAATGAACTCAAATGCCACTGAATATCATCAGTACATTATATATTCATCAGCTCAGCAGGGGCGGCTGGCCAATAGAGGGCGCTAGAGCGTTATTTATTTATTTAGCATTATTTATTTTATAAAGATATTTGTAAAGGTAAAAAATGCACTGGAACTATATCGATTTAAGGGGGCAAATATTGTCCCTTACTGAAAAAGGAGTGACTGCAGAAAGTAATACAGAGGTCAACGTTAGGTTAAAGATACAAACAAAGAGGGATTCAAACAAACAACATATAATAAGGTAGAATTTACAGACTGTGAGCTGAAGAGAAATATTCAGAGAAGGGATGAACTAAAAACATGCTGACATGCACGAAAACCAGCCATGTATTGGGCATTTCTTGGTTAGCCATCATGTGGTCCCATCATGCCATCTTCATCCTCCTCCTCCACCACCTCTTCATCTTCCTCCCTGTACTCTCATATGTCCTGACTACAGCTACACACATCCTCAAACTGCTGAGGTGTTGTGGCTGCAGTCTGGACAACAGAAGATGGAGGCTGAGGCCTGGGAGGGTTGTTTGGAGGACTAGGAGATGGCAGATGAAACTGATCCTCTAAATATGAATGAAGGGCCTGACTCAGGCTCAGGTTGAGTTACCCCTACTCCTCCATGGATGCATATACCACCACAAATGCCACCTGAAGCCCTTGTGCTAAGTACTGGCCTATTCTTCCTCTGCTGTGAGAAGGGGGGACTCATTGGGCCCAGTACCTGTTTTATTAAATGCTGTCCTCTGCAGTGCTATTTTCCTTTTAGCAAGTCCTGCCACTTCTTCCTGACCTCCTTCCCTTGTCCTTCAATGCCCCTAGTTGAATCAGTTTTGTAGCAATATCCTCCCAGATTTTTTGTTTTAGTATATTTGTATGACTGCCCTTAAAAATGTTAAAAAATATATGTTTCTATAGCTCCACCTCCTCTAAAATGAGATTAATCTCCTCTTTTTGACAAATTTTGTTTCTTTGTTTTTTTTTTTTGGTTCAGCCATTTTGCTGTAGGTTTGTGCTTTTATAGATTATTGGCCTCGTAAAAAATGCACATCAGATGAAAACAATGAGGCTAAACATTTCATAATACAAGCATGTGCTCCAATTACCAGCCATTCTGCAAGGTGACATTTCCACAGTCTTGACGAACGGACAGCGACTCTCGCCAAAATCAAACACTAAGGAGGCTCGAAACAACATGAAACTGTGCTTGAAGTATCACCAGGGGCTCTACACATGAACTCGAGCATTGACAACATTGTTTGTGTGCACAAAGTTTGCTAAAAAGAAAGGTTTTGTACGACTTACACAGAAGAGACTTTGTTTCTCAGCACATGAAAATAAACTGCTTACCGTGATCTCAGACTGTGCTTAAGTGGTTTCTCCACTGCATGAATCTTCATGTGTAGATTCAGGTGAGTTTTAAAGGAGAAACTCCTCCCGCACTGATCACATGTGTGCGGCTTCTCTCTGCTGTGGATCCTCTCATGTAATCTCAGATTTGTTGAGTGACTGAATCTCTTGTCACAGTGTGAACACTTGTAAGGTTTCTCTCCAGTGTGGATCCTCTGGTGCTGTTTTAAACCGTACGCTTTAGTGAAAGTCTTCTCACACTCAAAGCACATGTACTCTCTTACACCAGTGTGAGTTTTCTCATGTCCATGTAAATATTGCAGCCGTGAAAAACTCTTTCCACACACAGAACATGAATGCGGCTTCTCCTTCGTATGAACCGTCAGGTGTTTCTTCAGGTTTGATGCACTAAGAAATGTTTTGCCACATTGATCACATGAGAACGGCTTCTCTCCGGTGTGGATCATCATGTGAACATTAAGGGATGATAAATGACTGAAACTCTTTCCACATTTATCACATGTGAACGGCTTTTCTCCGGTGTGGATTCTCATGTGTTGATTACGATGTGTTATGTGTGTAAAACTCTTTCCACATTGATCACATGAGAACGGCTTCTCTCCAGTGTGGATCCTCATGTGAATCTCAAGACTTTGTTTGGTTGTGAGACTCTTTCCACACTGAGTGCAGGTGAAAGATTTCTTGGCTCTTCTTTTCTTTAAAAATATATTTTTAGTCTTTGAGCGACTCAAAGGTTTTTCTCCAGGTTGGACATGATGTTCCTCCTTCACTTCACTCAGTTCTTCACTCTTCTCCTTCACTTCACTCAGTTCTTCACTCTCCTCCTTCACTTCACTCAGTTCTTCACTCTCCTCCTTCACTTCACTCAGTTCTTCACTCTCCACCTTCACTTCCATCAGGTCTGACAGGAAAGAAAAATTACTACATTTAATTTTCAGTACATCAAAATAACTCAAAGAGAGAAATATAAAGTGAAAGGACACGAAAGTGAGCCCTGATGTAATAGTAGAAAGTAGACAACTGTTATAAAATATGATAATTTGATGCCTTTTTATAAATTGATTATATGTCCTTGAAACTTTCCATGAATGAGGAAAATGTATCTTCCAATTATTATTTTTAAAACATTATAGGCACGAATCTCATGTTTCTTTAGCAAGAACTATTGAATATATTTGATCAATGACACAATTATCTAACATGATATTAACATTAAAATATACAATACTGCCATATTTTGACACCAACGTTGAGCAGGGGCAGTTCTAGAGGCGGGGCCACAGAAATCTGATTGGCCCCTGATTGGCCCCCGTTAGGGGTGGGGGAAAAAATCGATTCTTAGATGCATCGCGATGCGGACGTGGACGATTCTGAATCGATTCACAAATGTCAAAAATAGATTTTCTAAAAAATATATATATATATTTTTCCTAATAACGCAATATTGACGGAACGCAAAAGGCAGTTGTGCAGCGCGCGGACAGTCTGTGGCGTGCACAACAGAGACACATGATGGCTGAGCGCCAAATTCGAACGGCACCCTCTCGGTTAAAAGCTAACGTATGGAAAATTGGCAATTTCATTGTTATCTATTTAGTATTTTTTGTATGAAAGCTGCTTTCTGTATCGTTTAGTTTTCACATCAATATGCTGTAAACCGATCTGTTATACGTACGTTATACTGCCCTGCAATATGTGCAATGCCAGTCACAAAAAGTTACATTTTGACTGTGCTCTCTGCAGATGTTCATTCACTCTTTCTGTATAAGCTGTTTTTGATTGTGGTATACAGCAAACATTTCAAGTCATAACTCTTTATTATTTAGTTGTGAATAAGAGCGGCTTTGTATGTTACTAATTATTCAGAATATGCGTAAAGGCCATTGCACACTGAGTCCGAAATTTTCGTATGCGTTTTTTCGTGTTCGTCAGCCTTGAAATTCGTCACGCACAGAAACCTTGCACACCGAGTCCGATGCGTATTTATTAAACCTTTGCGGAAAAAAACGCAAAAAATACAAAATGGATTCGTCAAGCAGTGAGGATGATTTTGTTTAGTGGTCGACCGATATGGGATTTTTAATGGCCGATGCCGATATTGAGAAAGCAATCTGGCCGATTGGCCGATATGAGGCCGATACAATACATGTGAATACAGTAAATGAGAGACATAAAGAATATTGGTGAAACTAAATGAACATTTATTGTACATACTATTTATGCAAAATTCTTTTTGCAATAAATAATATTTACTAAGAAGTTAAAATGTAAACAAAAAGGTAAGGTAACACTTCAATAAATAAAGTTTTAGTGCAGCTTCTTGTCTGCTTTAATATTTAGTAATTTTTTCAGTCAAATAATTATAATTATTATCGTGCTGCTTACTGCAGGTTACAAATAACATTTATCATTAATGAACCAATCGAAACAATATTCATAAATTAATGACAAAATAGTATGTGAAATTACATACATTTTATGTACAATACATAGTTAAATATAAATCTCACATAGTTTATTTACACTTTACTTTAAACAGGTTGTTTTACTTCAAGTATATTTAAATAATAATGATTTATGTGTTTAGTTCCCTTTCGAAAGGGAACTCTACACTACGTCAGAATGACGCTATGGGGAACGCCTCAGGCGTGACAGGTGTCTGAAATCAATATCAAATCACGGCAATCACATTGACCGGCGACAGCCCGTGAATCATTAACGTGAATGATTAACATGCGACCTGCAAGTATAAAAGGGCGCCTTGCAAACATGACAAACATCTTTTCGTCTTCAGGGACTGTTTTGTCTGGTCTTAATGTCAAGCATTAACGGCAATTAGAAAATGAAGCGCACACTTAAGGCAAGTCCTAAGGTAAAGAATTTCATTATATGTGTTGACCCGTGCCCAAGGTTTTTGTTGCCGGGTGACACACATGAAATGTGCATTTTCTGTCTGAGTGAAGAGCACGCACGGGACGCTCTCGAGGGAGCGTCCTGTGCAAATAATAAAAAAAATAAATAAATAAAAAAAATCCCTCTCAGATGCGTCATCGACTGACGAGAGCGTGTTGCAGGTGGATGACGGAGACGTTTCTCCTACTGGTACTGCAGCGAGTGCTCTTCAGGACGGGCAAGAAATGGCTGATGAGGATGAATTAGATCCAGAGCCTCGTCAGCCATCCTGCCCCGTGTATGCTGAGCTGGTGGTTGATATGGGGCGTGCCGCCGACAAACTTCAGTTGCCATGGCGGCGCGCTCAGGGAGAGATCGCTCGCGGCAGGCTTGACGATCGATTTCTCCCTGAACATATGGCACCAGCTCAGGTGAGCCTTCCTTTCCTTCCTGATCTCCATACTGAGATCGAGAGGGCTTGGAAGAACCCATACTCTGCTCGTATTCACTGACATCAGCGGGGTGATTTCGTTGATGTTGAGTGGATCAGGAAGCATGGGTATGTGTCGATACCGCCGATTGACGAGACGTTCACAAAATATATCGTGTCTGGGCGGGTGTCGACACTTAAAGCTCCAACCCTGCCATCCAAACCGCTTAAAGTATCAGCTCGTTTGAATGGCAGAGCATACACGGCAGCAGGTCAGGCCGGCGCTGCTCCCCATACCATGGCGGTGCTGCAACCTTACCAGGCTGACCTGCTGTGGGATCTCGACCAGGGGGCGGGGCTGTCCCCTGAGGCGGTTGCTGAGCTGCATCGAACCACAATTTTGTCTCTCCGGGCCTGCTGCCGCGATCGGCTGATCGATGGCAGCGATGGTGGCCACGGAGAGGAATCTGTGACTTAACATGGCTGATATCGGGGAGAAAGAGAAATCCTTTTCTCCTCAATTCACCAGTTTCACCTTCTAAACTTTTTGGCACCTCCGTGGATGCGGTGGTTGGGAAGTTTAGAGAGGCGAAGGCACGCTCAGCTGCTTTTGACATGTATACCGCTGAGATCCGGGTCCAAGCCCAGGCAGACGGGAGGCCCTGGTCCCTCTCGGTCCGAGGACCGTAGACAGGACCAGAGGTCCAGTGTCGCCTCTCGTGCGCCCCCTCAATGGAGGAGTAGGACACAGAGAAGGCGAGCCTCCCGCAAGAAGAGGGATCTAAGGGAGGTCATCCAGCGCAAGCGCACACAGCGTGAGTAAGGGTTGATCTCCCTGGAGGGCCTTTTTCTACCAGCCCTCTCTCTCTTCCTGACTCCCCAGGCGTTCTTGCTACATCAGGCCTGGGGCTGGGCCCATGATAGAACTATGTTCTGTTGGCCCGCCTTGGCTTGATTAGTGTGAGCGCCTCTTTTAGGCATGTAAAAGTGGTGGACCCCAGGTTTTTGTGAATCTCTGGTGGAGTCTTCACTCCGCATGCCGCAGGTGAGCTGATTGGTCTTTTAAGAATATCTGTGTGTACAAATAACACTGACATTTATTTCTCTACAGACCTCGTTCCCTGTATAGACCTAGGGAGTCGTACTGGCAAGGAGGAATAAGGTAAAGTAAGTTTTGGACTTCAGGGCCCTGAAGCCTCCCCTCAGTTGGTGGCTGGAACGAATTAGGGAGAAGCTCAAAGAAGATTTGGCTTCCGTGCTGAGTGTGTGATGGCCTTCCGGTCATAACATTTTTTATGCGTGGTGGGCCGCCGCTCATTTCTGTTTAGCCTCAGGGCTATTAGCCACCCAGGGGTAGAGTAGTTGGTCTTCCTAAAAAAAAAAAAAAAAAGTTTTTTTGTTTAGGTTTAGACTGACGCTGGCGCTTCAGATAGATCTCATGTCTTACCTATCGGTTTGTGACATTGATATCCTGAGTACTTCGCTCCCCTGAGCTCTGTAAGGTGTCAGTAGGTTGAGTGTTTCACAGCCTCTCAATCAAGTTGGCTTTGGCTCCTCTGAGCCCTCAGGTAGATCTATGCTTATGGGTCGGCCCTAACCCGGGCCGCCTCTGTAGCTGGCCTAGGCTATGTTTGGGATGTTGGAGGCGTTCTGCTAAGTATAGCTGGCGCATTCATTATGTGTTAGGCTTCCTCCCCTAGATTTCAGCCTCCTCCCTTAAATGGGAGTTGTTGGCCAAGGCCCGCCCCTTTCACTGCATTCAGGGGTGATAGAGTAATGCAGGGTGGTAGTTGAGGTATGATCCTTCAGGCAGGGTTAGGCTGTCTTTCGCTCTGCGATGTGATAGTTTGCCAGACCCTGCCGAACAGAGCTACTTGGATTAGGCCTCTAGAGCTGGCTCCACTCAGCCCGTTGAGCTGAACCACTCGAACGAGGGGTGAAGGTTGGTTGGCTTACAAGCAAGCCCCGCTTCCCCAGGCTGGGCACAGGACAAATCCCTGTTACCCTTTGGAGCCACTTGCAGGCCCACTCCCTGTCTAACATTTCAGGGGCATATGGTGTTACTCCCCCATTAAACGCGGGTTAGTTTTGAGTAATCCATTCTCAGCTCTGTATTATCTACCTCACACCACGATGGCTCCGGTTGAGCAGGGAGTTCTAACTACATTTCATTCCGGTATTTGAACTCCGCTCCCTTGAAGCCAGGGCATTGCCATGAGCTGACGCCCATGCATTTAGTAGGTAGGCCCTTGAAATGGGGCCTCCACTAGGCAGAGTGGCGTATGTTGTACTCCCCTGATATGAGGGTATTGCTTTTTGCTGAGTACACTGCCTTTGGCAATGTGATTAGGTACCAGGATGCTGTAAGCACTGTAGTAACAGTTTTTCTGCCTTGAAGGCTGCACAGTTAGGTAGTAGGCCCCAGCAGGCCTCCTTGACCGGGTAGCCCCTAAGATAGGGCTCCTAGGCCAGCTCACCTTCGTTGGTTGGCCCTGGTAGTTCGGGCAGAAGACTCACTACCGAGTAGTAGGTCTTAACAGGCCTCCTCGGAGGTGGGTCATAACATTGTGGAGCATACACTAGGTCAAAACTTTAGGAAAGTTTTTTATTAGTATGGTTCCAGCAGTGTTCATTAAAGTAGCAGAAAGACTCGCTATCAGCTAGTAGGCTCGACCGGGCCTCCCTGTTAGGCGAGTCCCCAGCAGCAGTACACATCCAGCTGATTAGACCGTTTCAGGAAGTAGGCCTCTTCAGGCCTCCCTGAAGATGGGCTCCCACATTTTTTGTGGGGATCAGGTAGTAGGCTTTACTAGGCCTCCCTGAGGGCTGAATCCCTCATACTGTGGTACTAAGTGGCCCTGAGGTTGAACTATCAGGTAGTAGGCCTCATAAGGCCTCCCTGAAGGCAAAGCCCCATAGACAGTCAACTGGACTGCCAGTCTGGCCCACTGTCAGCTGTGGTTTTCAGGTAGTAGGCCTCTCCAGGCCTCCCTGAAAGTAAGCTCATTCATGTCATGGTTCTCTGGTAGTAGGCCTCACCAGGCTTCCCTGGAGTTGAGTTCCATCATACTTTGAGTTTCCACTTAATGTGGTTTTTCTTGAGCTCCCACGTTCTGTTGTTATCAGATAGTAGGCTTCACCAGGCCTCTCTGAAGGAGAGCTCCCACATACTGTTGTTGTCAGGTAGTAGGCCTCTCCAGGCCTCTCTGAAAGTGAGCTTCCACGTTCTGTGGTTATCAGATAGTAGGCTTCACCAGGCCTCTCTGAAGTAGAGCTCCCACATACTGTGGTTGTCAGGTAGTAGGCCTCTCCAGGCCTCTCTGAAAGTGAGCTTCCACGTTCTGTGGTTATCAGATAGCAGGCTTCACCAGGCCTCTCTGAAGTAGAGCTCCCACATACTGTGGTTGTCAGGTAGTAGGCCTCTCCAGGCCTCTCTGTAAGTGAACTCCCATGCACTGTGGTTATCAGGTAGTAGGCCTCACTAGGCCTCCCTTAAATTGAGCTCCCACGTTTTGTGGTTGTCATGTAGCAGGCCTCTCTAGGCCTCTTTGTAAGTGAACTCCCATGCACTGTGGTTATCAGGTAGTAGGCCTCACTAGGCCTCCCTGAAGTCGACCTCCCACATACTGTGGTTGTCATGTAGTAGGCCTTACCAGGCCTCCCTGGAGGGTTAGCTCCCACTTACTGTGCGTTTCCACTTAGCATGGTCTTTAAGGTAGTAGGCCTCTTCAGGCCTCCCTGAAAGTGAGCTCTCACGTTTTATGGTTATCAGATAGTAGGCTTCACCAGGCCTCTCTGAAAGTGAGCTCCCACATACTGTGGTTGTCAGGTAGTAAGGCCTCTCCAGGTCTCCCTGAGAGTAGTTTCACAGTGGTGCTGGGTTTTTGTAAGCTAGTGGCCGCTTACTTTCAGTTTAGCCGACCTTATCAGGCAGCTAGCGAAGGTGAGCTTGCGCCCTGGCTCGACTCAAGTTTTTATCCTCTGCTACGGGTTCCCTTCTGGAACTTTATCCTGCTACAGCCTGGTTGCCTACCAGGTAGATCTATGCTCCCCTCACTGAGGGTCAGTATGAGTATGTGGTCTCCTGAGTCTAGTCAGTCGGTCGTAGGCCTCTCATGAGGCCTCCCAGTTAGATCAGTCCTTAGGCCCTCACAGGCCTCCTTAGTGTTTTGAAACACAAACACTGGGTTGATCCGTGGATCGAGTAGAGAAACTCCCCTCGCTGGCAAGGGTTGTAAAGCACTATGCTGAGTCATACTCTCCAGGATATCCCGTCTCTGAGATCCGGTCCGAGTGGTTTACTGCCTGCTTCGCAGTCCCTCGGGTTGGATGCCTTCCTAAAGGCAAGTGTCCAGAGGCTCTGTCTTCGGACAGACAGGAAGTGGCCAGACTGTAGTGTCTTATATGGTGACACCAGGTCAGGCCTGCCTGGTGGCATTTCAGGTGGCACGTTCCCCTGAATAGTGACTGGCTGGGGTTCCCTCGGGTTCCCTAGCCACATTCCCTAGAAGGGACCCCTTCTAAGAAGTTGAAGTTGTGGTCCTAGGCCCTTGAGCAGGCCCAGGTAGACCTTTCACTAAACTATGTTTATGGAGGTTTTCTGTGGTGTCATTTAGCTTGGGCTATGACCGTAGGGAGTGCTGTCACTGACAGCTCAGTGTGACCTGGGGGTGAGTGGTACTAGCGTTCATTTGAATTGCCGGTTCTGACAGTTTTCACTGCCTTTTGGCATGCACTCCCCTTAGCATGGTGGCGTTGGTATATCGTTCCCCATAGCGTCATTCTGACGTAGTGTAGAGTTCCCTTTCGAAAGGGAACGTCTCAGGTTACGACTGTAACCTATGTTCCCTGAGAACAGGGAACGAGACACTACGTCTTCCTGCCATGCCTCGGGGCCTGCCTGCAACAGTCCCTTCAGACGATAGGATGTTTGTCATGTTTGCAAGGCGCCCTTTTATACTTGCAGGTCGCATGTTAATCATTCACGTTAATGATTCACGGGCTGTCGCCGGTCAATGTGATTGCCGTGATTTGATATTGATTTCAGACACCTGTCACGCCTGAGGCGTTCCCCATAGCGTCATTCTGACGTAGTGTCTCGTTCCCTGTTCTCAGGGAACATAAGTTACAGTCGTAACCTGAGACGTTTTGCTTGTGTGTTTCTTTAAAAAGTTGCAAGCCGTCACATGTATTTGCATGACATACATGAACATATGAAAATGTATACTACACACGATATTACGCCAATCATGGATAAATAAATACAGTAGATAGTGAATAACATTTTCAAGGATTTTTCAAACGTAATATTATTACATAGTGTTCTCCTCTCATCCACCTCACGCGACCAACTGCACGCGAGTGACGCGACCCAGCTTTTCCGTGCACGCGAGTCCGTTGGAAAACAGCGTCTAGTTTAAATGTAACCCGAGAACAACGCGCATATCTGAGGAACAGCCAGTCACAGGATTTTTGATTGTTTGTGAGGTAAAATGTTTTCAGTTTTGTTTGAATTCGTTTATATCACATCTGTGACCCCACTGGAGCTACCGCTGGGCTGCGGATCTGACATATCACGGTACTGTTTGAATAGACTCTGCTGCATGCCGGAGTGTTTTTGTGTGTAACACAATGTAGCGTCAGGTTAGAAAGCGAATGCGAATGGTCATTTACTGTGTCTGTCAGATGTCTGCTTCACTTCTGAGTGGCTTGTCTTACGGTGCTGGGTGGAGCAGAGCGAGTGTATTCAGTTCATTCACGCTCGCTCTGTTCGCGTCAGTGGAAAAAAGCGCTAATGCACAGTCACAAACTGTTTTGAAATATATCGGCCAAACGGAAATATTTATCGGCCGATGCCGATATCTAAAAAAATTCAAATATCGGCCGATATATCGGCCTCGGCGATATATCGGTCGACCACTAATTTTGTTGCCCTCTTTCTTCTTAAAAAGAGAAAAATAAAAAGAGGAAATATTGGGTCCATCCAATCTTGAGATTGCGCCGAGAGGAAGGAGAGTTTCCTCCTTATCAAGGAGTTGCGAAATTATCCCGAGCGATTCAAAATTTACCTCAGAATGTCAGTGGAACAGTTTGATGCTTTGCTAGCGATACTGGAGCCACATATTATAAAGACGACCACCAATTTGCGTGAACCAATCGATCCTGAACAGAGACTGGCAGTATGTCTAGGTATGGACCCTTTTTACAGTCCATGGTAAATTTCGATCTGATTGAAAGGGAAGGTGGCTCTGAATTGTCTAAACACATCTCAAAATACTGGCTGTGGATGCGAAAAACGCAGAAAATCGAACCCGATCCGATTTTTTTTATTACGGATGAAAGTTTCGTAGACAGTGTGCAAGCGTGATTGACATAACGTGAGGTCGATTTTTTTTTTAACGTGCGAAAATTTCGGATGCGAATTTCGGACTCAGTGTGCAATGGCCTTAAGTCCACAAGCATTATGTTTGTATGAGAGCTGCTGGCACATCGTTCTATATTTTTTAATGAAAACTGTTTGTGAATTTGCTACAGCAAAATGTTTTTTTGTCTGAAGGATTATATTGCTCATTGGAAATAACAAGAGGATGTTGGTTAGAAATCTATTAAATGCTAGAGATTCAGAATATGCTGAAGTTTGTATTAATTTACTGCAAGTTTGCTGCTAGTACAGGCACACATTTATTTTCCTGTTGGCTCTTTGCAATGTTGGGACAAATGCTGGCAAATGTAACCTTACAGTTGACTTGCCAAATCACTTCCATTTGTTTTATTAATAAAATTAATATAGGAAGTAAGTTCATTATGGGTCATCATAAATACTTTGCTTTAAAAGTACCAAGTAATAAAAAAAAATAAAAAAAATCGTTAATAATCGATAATCGTTACCCTCTGAATCATAATCGAATCGAAACGTGAGGTGTCTAGAGATTCCCAGCCATCAATCGTCGACGAGAAGAGCAACCGGAAAATTCTTCACAACAATCACAGATGCAATTCCACCCCCAAACAATTAACAATAATTTACTCTTTATAAGCGCCGACATGATTATATTATGATAATTTGATGTCTTTTTACAAAATGATTATATGTCCTTCAAAAGAAAATATAGGCCTGCACGATTTTGGGAATATATAATTTTTCTGGTTAAAATTGCTTTTTAAAATTCACAGAATACACACACACACACACACACACATACGCAAATGTTTCCAACAATATATAATATAATGAACACTAGGGGTGTAAATCGGACAGTTCATCACGATACGATACGATATCGATTCTCTCAGTCAGCGATACGATATTTTCCGATACTTCAAAAAATTCCACGATACGATTCGATTCGATTCAGGGCTATATCGATCGATTAATCGATATTTAGATATTTTGTTCACACAACCAGTTACGTTTTTATTAACTCACAAATGCAATCAAAATATATAACATGAACGTTTAATTAAACTCTTTGAAAATTGCACACTCTCTCCCAATTGGGACATTTATAACAGAAGTGGTCATTTGCAAGTACTCCGTTATTGTTCATTTTCATAAATCATGTTTTTTATTATTATTGTGCATCCAAGTAATATTAATCAAACTGCAGCAGGGTTGTTTTGATTAATAATAATAATAATAATAAATTAAAAAATACAGGTAAATTACAAAATTCAAGTTAATTGAAAATATGCTTTAATATGATAAAAAAAATTTTTAGCAGATACATTCACATTTCATCTTTCTGAGTCAAACAAAATCAAGTAATTGCTCTGATAAATAATACAACACTCGGTTAATCTTCATAATGTTGTGATAATAATCTCCTCAGCTGACATAGACGCCTAACAAACTTTGTTGTTGTGATAACGTACACGCAGCACAGAGAGCTTTTCCCTCACCACTAAACGAGCTGCTTTAGTAAGGTCCGTGAAAATGTTTCAGGTTTTATTTTCCTTTTACGCCCTGAAGAAGATATCATGAGTTCATTGAAATTATCCATCCTCGATCACTTTTAGTCAGCTTTGACGAAACTCCTCTTAGCCAGCGCGTCTTTTCAAAGTGACATCTGACCTGAATACTGATAAAAATATATTGATTATCATGTGATACTTCAAATGTTTCCATTCGTTATTATGATATGAAATGAGATAATAGTAAAAACATGAAGCCTAATGTTTGGTGCGTTTTGCTTTTCAAACGCGATCGCGATACATTCATATTATATTATACATCTACGTTTGAGCAGATATCCACAAACACAGTAACAGTAAACACGGGTCTAAATATTATAATATTCACCATATATCTAGCAACAGTTCAACTGCAATGTGAAATTTATGCAACAATAACATAACGATGAAGTGCTTGAATGTTTCTAACATGAATGTTCTTCAGCATCATGAATGAATGAAGAATAAACACCAACCTCTGTGTTCTTCAGGATCTTCAGTGTGTTTCATTCTGCAGGGTTCTGGATCACTCATGTTCTCACTGTCCTCTTTAATAAACTCAGTCTTTGCAGATTTCAGCTCTTCCTGATGATCTGATGCTCGTCTTCACTTGTAGCTGATGGGAATTTACAGTATTTATAGGGGAATTACAGTGGGAGGAGCTTCACTGATGATGTAAATTTAGTGGGAGGAGCTTCGATGGTGATTAATCACAGTGGGAGGAGCTTCAATGATGATGTGACTGCAGTAGGAGGAGCTTCTCTGATGATGAATTACAGTGGGAGGAGCTGATCTGCCAAAATCAAAAATATAAATCACTGAGTTTTCTTTCATTGCTTTCATTGCAATTAATTAATTATTTTTTATTATTTTTATTGCTAATCTTAACATTATTCTGCTTCTTCGTTAAAATACAGGTATCTAGAAATATAGAAAATAATATAAATAATTTTAATTATTTTAAAATATAAATAATGGTAAAAAAAAAACAGTTAAAACCATAAAAACAGAAATAAACGTACATATAGTAGCCAACAAATCCCCTCAGTCTGCTGACACCAATGAAATGAGTTTTAAGTGTCAATTTACAGGAGATCTGAAGACATCAGCATAATAAATGAGGTGAAAACAGGAACTATTGTCATGAAATAAAGAGTGTTTTCAGCAGATCTGTTAATATTGATGAGCCTCAGACTATCAACACTCATTCAACAAGCCATTCAGGATCATCAGCAGATCATCTCACTTTATTCTGAGTGTTTGCTGTTAGAAACACATTATTTGAGTCAGGATACATGATAAAAGCCTGTAAAACTACTCTACTGAAAGAAAGTATAGTAATTTCTCACAATATGACATGGATAAAACATCAATAACACAAAAACAATCACTAATGACATTCATCTTCATCAACCACTACAGAGAAATAATTACAGAAGCATAATATGTCCACATTAACCCTCTAGGCGCCACGGTCGAGTAAAAAGCACTATTGTTCCTAAAGTAAAACGCTATTCATATATTAGTATTGCTTTAATGTCTCACGTGGCTCATCTTAGGCTTAATGTAAAGCATTTAGCAGTCTCTGTTCCAGTATGACACTTGAGATCGATTCACATTAATTCCCTTCACAGATCTTAAACTTTGACTTTTGACTTGACAATCACACAAACGAACACAACATCGCTCAGGTCTGAATGAACTCAACATATTCTCCTCATGCTCGCTGCTGCTGCACTAAATGTTTATTTCAGAAGGAAGACGCCAGAAAAGACGCACAAGTATCGCTGTGATCGATGAAAACACTACAGAAATGAGCCTGTCGCTTAATCAAACTGTATAAAGTGTGTGTGATGGTTGTGTAAATATGAGAAATACCGTGAACTGCTCTCCTCTCCTCAGAAGACTCGACACTGAAACTCTCAATGAGGGGGGGGGGGGGGGGGGGGGGAAGGGAAGAGACGGTGTTACAATATATTCGGTTCCTGAAATATTTGGTTCCAATGGGTGGAGCTATCATGAATTTTCACGAGACCATAGCGTGGGCGGGGCGACAAATACAAGCGTGTGGAACAGAAATTATTAGCGTGAGAGCCTCAGTCAGAACGCGTTTTGTTTTATGGATTATTTATTTCAAACAGGTAATAAAGTTGAACGAAGTTAAGCTTAAACTACTCGTATATATTTTATAAATAATGAATCGTTTTGTAGCATGTGTTTCAGTACTCTGAGTTTACCTGAACTATTACAGACCTGGGGCCTCATTTATAAAACTGTGCGTAGGAACCTTACTAAAAGTGTATGTGTGCCCGAAAGGCAAAAATGGCGTACGCAAAAAAATATTCAGACTTATAAAACCGTGCGTACGCCAGAACCTGCACTCTTAGAAGAAAAGGTTCTATATAGAACCTTAAAAGGTTCTATCAGGCGCTACGTATTTGGAACCCCTAAAAGGTTCTATATAGAACCCTTTTTAAGGGTTCAATCAAAAGAACCCTTTAGGGTTCTTTGTAACCAGGAAAAAGGTTCTATATGGAACCTTTTAGGGGTTCATTCATTATCATTTGTTTTGTCCTTTCCGGATTAAATATTTCATATTATTGACAAACATCAAGACACTAAAATGTAAAAATGTAATTCACATAAAAAAGTCACCCATGAATACTAAAAAAAAGCACACCCAAAGTGCATAGAACTAGTCATTTATTTATAATAACAAAAATAATCACTATTACTGATAGAATGCTACTGTAATTTCAAGTATTCAAGGCTTTAAATGTACAAATCAACATTAAAACATCAACCATTTAAAAATATCTCATAAATAATGAAAATAGACTTTCACCTACATCTACATATTACAAAATAAGTCCATAAAATGTACAAAATTACATTAATCTATCACTAATAAATAATGCAAATATACAGATTCACCTAAATTCCCATCAGTGTTAGAACAACATCAAGTCCCTCAAAACTACAAATCCATATTAATATAAATCACAATGGAAATATACAGATATAGAATTACTTCAAATCTACAAATTCATAATATCACTCATAAAGAATCTGAATACATAGATTAAAATTCAGATCAGTATTTCAGAACATCAAGTACTTCAAATCTACAAATTTACATTAATATCACTCATAAAGAATTGTAATTACAGATTCAAATTCACATCAGCATTTCAGAATAACATCAATCGCCTCATATTTACAAATTTACATTAGCACTATTCATGACATATCAAAGTATTATGATAATTGATTATACATTTTGAGCACTGGGACAGTCAGTATTTTTTGGCTGCTGGAGAGTTTAAACAGGTAGTGCTCAACAAAATTCATCGTGTGAGTGATGTGCTTGGGGTATTCCACACTGAATACGAAATAAGTAGGAAAGAGGCACTCCATTGGCTCCATCACATCCATTTCTGCGCTCACAATGTTGACACCCTCCATATTGATGCTGGCTCTTTTTGCATGGAGGGGGTTTGACGCTTCATGAAAAACTATAGTCGGAGTTGGCTTTACTGATTTCTGCAAGTTGGAAAAACATATACATTATTTGTGAAATAACTTAGAATACAGTAGTCCCAAAAGTTACAATTTCATCACAAATGATCATTTAGTCAACCCCATTTTGCCCAAAATTTGCTTGACTTTTCTGTGGTGAAAAACAAAAGGCAGAATGATAGCCTTAGTCATGTTTAACTCCCTTTGCATACTTTCTTCCAAACAATTAAGGATGTGACTGACCATTTTTTTACCACAGTGGTAAGGGCCAATTCAGAATATAAATATTCTGAGTTGGCTTGGTTGCACACACAACTCACAAACAATCATGAGCACAGAAACTTCTTTTCAAGATCAATGCAATATTCATTAATAAAATAGCTTGGATAGCAAGCATACTGTGTTTTGTGTGCATGTATGTCATTGAAAAGCAGCACATTAAACTTTAATTGTAATTAAACTGACTGGAACTACCTGTGAATCAAATTAGTTTAATGTACACCTTTTAGCCGATCAGAATCAAATATTCAGACAAAAGGAAAAAAAGAACATACTTTTTGTGTTTGTGTCAATATGCTGAAGTAAACTGTTCAGCACATCCCTCTGACTTCCATGTCTAGCCACATTTAAGATGTTTGGGGCCAGAACTTGAAGAGCAGTCTCTAGATTAAGATGAAGGTCCTTCCCAAACCGCATCTTCACTTCATGCAGCAACTACCAAAAAAAGAAAGAAAGAAAGAAAAAAGAAAGAAAAATTCATTAAAGCATAAAAATGTTTTAATAATAATAAACAATAAAATGTTTTTATTCATACAAAAAAATTGAAAATGCAGTGGAAATACTAAACTCAAAGGAAACAACACTAAAAACAAATACTCACAAGTTGTGGAACCCGAAGAAATGGGAACATGTCCATGACCTCTCGTGTTGATTTTGTCATTAAATCGACTCTTTTAAAAAGATTGCATCTCATTCGATTTTTTATGTTGGTGTTGTCGGGTTGTATTTTACGTAGTTCAGCATTTATCACAGTAATGTGCTCCTGAAAACTTCATTGATCTTCTCCAATATTTTCCAGGTTTAATATAATCTGAAAAAAGTAGCAAATAACAAAATTCCTATTGTATATAGGAATTTGTATATATATTACTGGCCAATAACCAAGCAATTTTAAGACATTTTAGTGAAGAAAGATAAAACAGACAAACCTCCTGACTGGGTGGAAACCGGATTATCAGTATACAGGAGTACTGGAAAGTTTGCAGTCTTGCTTCTTTTTGTTTGCTGAAATGAGCAAAAGACAGTTCATATAAGGAAAAATATTTAGAAGTGAGTAAAGGATGCCAGAATTTTCATTTTAAAGTGAACTATCCCTTTAAGCTGTGTGTGCTTTAGAAACAGCTGTACCCTGGCCTGCTTCCAGTTCCTTACACTTGACTTGAACATAAAATAATCATTCATAAAATTTGAAAAGGTGGAAGTGAAAATGATAAACTTTACTTGAAGAAGCAGCACTAACCTTATCGTTTAGATAGCTGATTATAATTTTAGGGGGGCTGAGACGAAAAATATGGGGGTTGAAGCCCACCTAAAAAAAGGGTCTAGAACCGCCCCTAAGCTGAACGCACAAGCGCTCGTTCTGTTCTGTCTGTAGGGCTGTTCTTAATGACCATTTGAGTGTGCGGTCAAAAACTAGCTTAGAGCACTATCTGCAGTTAAAAACTAAGCTTAGGATCAGAAAAAACAAAATTTAACAGTTTGCAACAAGCACAACAAAACTTACCGATGTAAGGCAACTTGTGACACTGTCGCGGTTCAGGCTATTTGGTGTTTTAGTGTAAATCCGCTGTAGAAACATTGACAACTTCATTACTAATGGGTTTAAAGCTTATAACAAGTAAATTACTTAAAAAATCGATGTATTTCTCTGACTTACCACAACAATATTTCCGTCAGACCATCCATTTAAATCAGCAGACGGGGATCAGTCTCCTCTCGACCGTTGGAATTCAAAAACGCTGCGTGAATATGCTCGCGCAAATGCAAACAAATTGTTTACTTTGTAAAATTAATGAAAATAATGAGTTTATTACTTCTTTTTGTTTATGTTTGCTGTTCAACAGATAAAAAATTTAAATCCATAATGCAAAATTGGTTAGTCTATGGTTGCGGTACAATAATTTCACCTAAATGACAAAGAATGAAATGAAAAAGCAGCAAACAAGGCTAAGTAAGACAAGACGAAAGCCTATTCAGCTATAAATGGCTTAGAATGAGCCCTTATGTTTGTTTTTATACTGAGTAATTTCTTGTTATGGTGATAATGATGATGATGACGTTAAGGTCAATATAGGGGTGTGCGATATAGGCCTAGCTAACTTGTCTGCGATAATATCATATTTTTTTTGTTTTAACGCTTTAACATTATCAAGTATATTTCAAAAACTAAACAAATACAGAGTGCACGCATCTAGCAAGTCTAGTTATACTACTGCGCATGTGCATTTTGAGTGCGTTCTTTCACTGCATTATTCAGTGTATTCAATTGCATTTATGAATGCATGTGAATGATCACAAAATTCAAGATATGGGGGTTAGAAAATGTATATATTTATATAATTTTATGTAACTTAATCAATATCACACGAAGAGTGCCATTTCAGTTTTTCTTCTTCAAAAATCAGCATGATTAAAATGTGATATTAAGTTACTACGACAGTTTAATAAACAATCATTTAATTACAACTACAAAATGTTGCAGAATAATGTAGGCTAATATATAAATGAATAATAGCCTAAAGAACCTTTGTGCCAAAAGGGTTCTTTCTTGTCATTATAGAACCTTTTTAGCATAAAAGGTTCTTTGGAGTTGAGTAAAGAACCCTATGGTTCTATATAGAACCCCAATGAACCCTTTTTTCTAAGAGTGTGCGCAGAATTCACTTTATAAATCCCAGTCAGCGGAAGATTGTGCGTACATGCGTCTCCACCCGAAATAACCATATATGGAGCTTACAACGCCTAGTTTTACTATGCAGATCCTCATCTGCATATCATTTGCATATGATTATTCATCCACGTGATAATTTAAATGTTATCACGTGGATGAATAATCATATGCAAATGATATAAACGGTACAAGAAACATAACATTAATACAAATCAAGTAGTTGTCTATCCTTGCCTTGTTTTTGAATAGCCTACATAAATCAAATAGTGTAAAATACATTTCAGAGAAAGTTTTTCTCAATCTTTTCCACTTGCCGAATTGTATTTTTAATTGATTTATATTTTTAATGGAAACAGATAGGCCTTGGGCATTATTTGCACGAAACTATTTTCTCAGACAATCTGGTATTATCATGATAAGCAATTATCTCTGTGGTTAAAACATTAAAGCACGCCACAGGAAAAGTGTTCAAAAACAATCGCATCCACAACTAATATTTCTAATGATTGAATTTAAAAAAATGTTGTAACTTCAGTAATGATTTCATGTTTAAGTGTTTAACTCCATTAATTTGAATGGCATATTTAATATAAATGTTTATATCAGAAGTATTTTATTTATTTAAACTGTTATTTGCGTCAGTTTCACTAAACGGCTCAACGCGCTCGCTGCCGCGGACATTTAAGAAGGAATGGATATTTGCTTCAAGTGACAGGCTTGGTGATTGAAATTGTATTTGTATAATCTTTCTGTATGTTTAATTTTCTTTAGATTTTCTGTATAAAAGTGACCAAAAATACATTTAACTCCAGCTCACCATCGGTGTCGCCAAAGTGCTGCATCTCCAAAACGTTCGTACGCATGGGTCAGAGTTTGCGTGCAGGTGCACAAATTTTCCCGTAAAGTTTTTCTTTATGAATCCCACCTTTTGCGCAGGAACTGGCGTACGCATGTTTTCAGCCCCGTTTTGTGCGTACGCAAGCTTTATAAATGAGGCCCCTGATCCTGTAGGAAGCTGTCACGAACTGCTCAGAGACACGAAGTAGGAGATCCAAATGCAGCTTTATTGTGTGGGGCAATCCAGAGGCGTAATCCAATGTACAGGCAAGGGTCATACACAGATAGGCAGTCCAAACAAAGAAACAAACAAACAAAACAGGCAGGCAGGGACCAGAGGCAAGAGAGTAATCCAGGGACCAGAGGCAAGAGAGTAATCCAGGGAACAGGGCAATATATCAAAAACCAAAGAAACAAGAAAACCAGGGAAACGCTCAGAAATGCAGTTGTAACACTTAACAAGACTTCGCGGTGAGTGAATGAATGAACAAGGTATATATAGACAGACTAACAGGATGATGAGACAGGTGAATGCAATCAGTGAATGAGGTACAGGTGAATGTGATCAGTGATAAGTGATGATGAGTCCGGGCAGTGAGTTATGGGAAATGCAGTTAGTGAGTGAATATGATAGTCTGATGTGGACTGCCCTCTGGTGGCTCACAAGGGCAGCTCCAGCTGGTGATCGTTACATAGCCCCTCCCCAAAGAGCGGCTTCCAGACGCTCCAAAACTGTCCAGGTGGGAGGTGGCCCGGAGGCGGATCCGGGGGCGGGATGGAGGGCCAGGTCCGTGGAGCGGAAGAGGACCTTGAGACTGTGGTAATACGGGAGGCCAGGACGGAGCAGGCAGTCCATCGGGCGGCCAGGGCGGAGACGACCCTCCATCGGGCGACCAGGGCGGAGACGACCGTCCATCGGGCGGCCAGGGCGGAGACGACCGTCCATCGGGCGGCCAGGGCGGAGACAACCGTCCATCGGGCGGCCAGGGCGGAGACGACCCCTCGGGCGGCAAGGGCGGAGGCGACCCCTCGGGCGGCCAGGGCGGAGGCGACCCCTCGGGCGGCCAGGGCGGATCAGGCTGTGCAGGCGACCAGGGCGGAGCAGGCTGTGCAGGCGACCAGGGCGGAGCAGGCTGTGCAGGCGACCAGGGCGGAGCAGGCTGTGCAGGCGACCAGGGCGGATCAGGCTGTGCAGGCGACCCTTCAGGCGGCCAGGGAGGAGACGACCCTTCAGGCGGCCATGGCACAGGAACAGACACCGGCTCAGTAACAGGAACAGGAAGAGACACTGGCTCAGTAACAGGAACAGAAAGAGACACCGTCTCAGGAACAGGAACAGACACAGGGACAGGAACAGACACCGGCTCAAGGACAGGAACAGACACCGTGGCAGCGGCTATCTCTACTGAGGGCTCAGACGACGTGGCAGCGGCCATTTTGTCCAGAGACACTGGCTCGGTGGCGGCCATCTTGTCTGGAGACACAGGCTTGGCGACGGCCATCTTGTCCGGAGACACTGGCTCAGCATACGTGACTTGAACCGACTCTGGATCGGTGGAGGCCATCTTGTCCGGAGACACTGGCTCGGTATACGTGACTTGAACAGACTCTGGATCGGTGGCGGCCATCTTGTCCGAAGACACAGGCATGGTTTCGGCCATCTTGTCCGAAGACACAGGCGTGAAGTCGGCCATCTTGTCCGAAGACACAGGCGTGGAGTCGGCCATCTTGTCGGAAGACACAGGCGTGGAGTCGGCCATCTTGTCCGAAGACACAGGCGTGGAGTCGGCCATCTTGTCCGAAGACACAGGCGTGGAGTCGGCCATCTTGTCCGAAGACACAGGCGTGGATTCGGCCATCTTGTCCGAAGACACAGGCGTGGAGTCGGCCATCTTGTCCGAAGACACAGGCGTGGAGTCGGCCATCTTGTCCGAAGACACAGGCGTGGATTCGGCCATCTTGTCCGAAGACACAGGCGTGGATTCGGCCATCTTGTCCGAAGACACAGGCGCAGAAAGAGGAAGAGGAACAGATTCAGGCTCAGTATCAGGATCAGATTCAGGCTCAGGAACAGATTCAGTCTCGGCGGGACGAGACTCTGGACGGGCAGACGTGACATGAAGCTCTGGCTCTGCAGGACTGACGTGAAGTTCTGGCTCGGCAGGACTGACGTGAAGCTCTGGCTCGGCAGGACTGACGTGAAGCTCTGGCTCGGCAGGACTGACGTGAAGCTCTGGCTCGGCAGGACTGACGTGAAGCTCTGGCTCGGCAGGACTGACGTGAAGCTCTGGCTCGGCAGAAGTGACGTGAACAGTCTTTGGATCAGCAGAAGCGACGTGAACAGTCTCTGGATCAGCAGAAGCGACGTGAACAGTCTCTGGATCAGCAGAAGCGACGTGAACAGTCTCTGGATCAGCAGAAGCGACGTGAACAGTCTCTGGATCAGCAGAAGCGACGTGAACAGTCTCTGGATCAGCAGAAGCGACGTGAACAGTCTCTGGATCAGCAGAAGCGACGTGAACAGTCTCTGGATCGGCAGAAGTGACGAGAACAGTCTCTGGATCGGCAGCAGTGGCGTGAACCGTCTCTGAGCTTGACGGGACCAGCGGCGGCGAGGGCTTTGAGCTGGTTAGGTCCAGTGGCGAAGAGGACTCTGAGCTGGGCAGGACCAGCGGCGAAGAGGGCTTTGAGCTGGGCAGGACCAGCGGCGAAGAGGGCTTTGAGCTGGGCAGGACCAGCGGCGATGAGGGCTTTGAGCTGGGCAGGACCAGCGGCGATGAGGGCTCTGTGCTGGGCAGGACCAGCGGCGAAGAGGGCTCTGAGCTGGACAGGACCAGCAATGAAGAGGGCTCTGAGCTGGGCAGGACCAGCGATGAAGAGGGCTCTGAGCTGGACAGGACCAGCGATGAAGAGGGCTCTGAGCTGGGCAGGACCAGCGATGAAGAGGGCTCTGTGCTGGACGGGACCAGCGGTGAAGAGGGCTCTGTGCTGGACGGGACCAGCGGTGAAGGCTCTAGCTTGGCTGGCATGTCGCTTGCTGTCTCAGGCGCGGCGGGCATGACGCATACTGCCTTGGCTTCGGCAGATCTGGCGTGAAGTGCGGGCTCGGCTGGACTGGCGTGAAGTGCAGGCTCGGCTGGACTGGCGTGAAGTGCAGGCTCGGCTGGACTGGCGTGAAGAGGCTCAGGCTCGGCTGGACTGGCGTGAAGAGGCTCAGGCTCAGCAGACGTGACGGGCACGGTCTCTGGAAACGCCCCCTCATCCACAGGGCCCACAGAAAAGGATGAGCCGCTTATCCTCAGGGCGAATTCAATATATTGACATAAAGTCCATTGAGGGGTGTTGTCTGGCATGAGATAATTTAACATGTCCTCAAGCCCATATCGGAAACTATCCTTTAAGACGGCATCGTCCAAATCTACCCCATGGCAGAGCTCACAAAATTCTCCAACATATTCTTCTATAGATCGGTTACCTTGGCGGAGGCGGAAGAGACTGATTAGTAGGTCCATGGTGGGTCTCGGTTCTTTCTCGGCTGCTGGATCTGAAGTGGCGAAGTCTTCTTTCACGAACTGCTCAGAGACACGAAGTAGGAGATCCAAATGCAGCTTTATTGTGTGGGGCAATCCAGAGGCGTAATCCAATGTACAGGCAAGGGTCATACACAGATAGGCAGTCCAAACAAAGAAACAAACAAACAAAACAGGCAGGCAGGGACCAGAGGCAAGAGAGTAATCCAGGGACCAGAGGCAAGAGAGTAATCCAGGGAACAGGGCAATATATCAAAAACCAAAGAAACAAGAAAACCAGGGAAACGCTCAGAAATGCAGTTGTAACACTTAACAAGACTTCGCGGTGAGTGAATGAATGAACAAGGTATATATAGACAGACTAACAGGATGATGAGACAGGTGAATGCAATCAGTGAATGAGGTACAGGTGAATGTGATCAGTGATAAGTGATGATGAGTCCGGGCAGTGAGTTATGGGAAATGCAGTTAGTGAGTGAATATGATAGTCTGATGTGGACTGCCCTCTGGTGGCTCACAAGGGCAGCTCCAGCTGGTGATCGTTACAGAAGCGTTGCAAGACCTACAATAAATGTATATTTCTCCAAATTTTCCCAGATTAGTTGTTGCTTACATTTGATAGAACTGTTCATTTCTCATGAATGACTGAGATTAGGATTTTTAAAGGTGTGTGATTGCTGTTCAAATAAATATTTACAAATATATTCTTGTGTCTTTATTCTGTCTCCCAAAGTTGTCTGCATATTATTAAAATAGCCTTTAAATTATAGGCTGATAGCTCAAGACAACATACAAACTTGGAGTTGCATGAACTAACTCATCAGGTTTTACAGTGTATCAAAGGAGCGGATATCACAATAAACACAGATATTGTTTCCTGTGGTTTTTTTTTTAGATTGCGCAGGACTTCCAGGTGATGCATGGTGAGGCTGCACCTAAATTATTTGAGACCTGGCTACCTGAATATGCTGAAAAGGTCCTGCACTTGGCCAAGCAGGACAGTAAGGACTTTTGTCTATCTTTCTGTCTCTGTCTGTTTTAGGTTGGAACAAATATGGTGGAATACCTCCAGCAATCGAAGCCATTCCCCTCGGTAACTAAAATAAAATAAATAGGAAAATAAATATGTCCAAGTGTGTGTGTTTTTTATATCAATATTAATTCAATTTAATGCAATACAAATGTAAAAGTGCTTGAAGTGTGTAATATAATGTAAAACAATGTTTTAGTTTCTGAAATAAGGCATACTGGCATAGTAAAACCCAAGTTAGATTATTTTTGACCCAACTCCTGGGTTAAAAAGGGACCAACTGATTTCTGGGTTATTTCAACCCAGATATTGGGGTTGTTCTTTTGACCCAGAAGTTAGGTCAAAAATAATAACCAATTTTTCTGGGTTGAAATAACCCAGAAATTAGTTGGTTCCTTTTTTAACCCAGGAGTTGGATCAAAAATAACCCATTATGGGTTACTTTTGACCCAGGAGTTTTTAATGTGTTCTAAAGCTATTTTAAAGGCTTTACAGTTTTTTACAATCGCTATGACAATTTTTTCAATACTTTTAACAAATTTTCTAAACTCTTAACGCACCAACACACCTAAAACACACAATTGGCAAAACGGTTAATTTCATGCTCAAAATCACACATTGTAAACTAAACTCCAAAACTAATTTTTCTAAATACAATAATACACTAACACAATACACAATGTCTAACAAAACACTGCAAACATGTTTCAAAATCAAATCATTATTCAAAACACTAACACATGTTCTCATCCAACAGGAACATTTAGTCAATCATAACACAATGACAAAAAAAACACTATCATCAGCTGAAATTACAGAAACTGCATTATTTTATGTGTCAGGTCTGCCCTTATACAACTGACAGTATATTGTATTGATCATAGATTGTGTTTTGCACTGCAGTTTTTTTTTTTTTTTTTGGAAGTCTCTATATTTTTGTTTTGTTTGTTATGTAAATGCATGCATTTTGTTGTTGTTGTTTTTTTTGCAGCAGAAATTCAATACAACAAAATAAATGACCCTTCTTAGAGTAGCTTTATAGAATGTACAGTATGGTTTGTAAAAAAAAGATGACAGAGACAGAATTGCTGCAGTAACGGCTTTAGTTGCAACAGGACATTTCTGCAAGATAACAAAAATATACAATATAGCTGCCATTTACAGTATTACTGTATGTGAAAATACAAAATATGCAAACAGAAAAGGCCATCTTCTAATCTGCCCGGTCTTCTGCATTTGTCCACATGTTCTCATCCACATCACACCTGATATCTTCCCTGGCAAGGCATCTTGGGAAGAATCTTTACAGTAGAATCTTGGGAAGATTCTTGGGAAGAATCTACAGTAATATGCCTTATCCACCCCTGGCAGTGTTCAGCTGTGGTGTCTTGGTATGCAGCATCTTTTGCATATAGGAGGGACATTTGGTCCTGTGGACTGTGGTCAAAAACCTTTCATCTCCAGGCTGAGAAAACTCCTCAATGGGGTTGAGGAAAGGGAAGTAAGGGGCAAGGAAAATGGACATCATCCTCTGATGGGCGTCAAACCTGGCTGTGACTAGACGTGAATGGTGGAATGCCACATTGTCCCATATTTGCATAACTTCAATCAGCTGTTTCTCACTAGCAATGGAATACTGTAATGTGAAAATACAAAATATATGAACAGAAAAAGCACCAGAAGAATAAAAAAAGAAAAAAGAAAAAAAAGAGTCATCTTCTAATTATTTGCATAATTCAATCAGCTGTTTCTCAGTAAGAATAGAATAAAATACAGGGGATATATTTGTGTTTCAGTTCACAATATAAACAGCTGTTTACCTTGACTTTAGCCTGTAAGGTTAGGTTTAGAACATGGTGTTATCTGTTCTGACATACAGTGTTAAAGCATTGGTAAATTTGGCAGTAAAAATCCATTGTTTTGGTCTTGTTTGAGCTTGTGTGTAAAAGAAGTTCAAGCATTTTAAAATTGTGTTAATTGTATGCATTTTGTGTTAAAGCAACAAGAAATGTGTTAATAGTATAGCTTACACAGGCGGATGTAGTGCTAACTGTGTTAAGAGTTTTGGAAAATTGTTAAAAGTATTGAAAAATCTGTCATAGCAATCGTAAAAAACTGTAAATACACCAGATTATCAAAAGAAAAGGTTTGTCATGTTAATTTATTAAAATCTCTGTCTGTTGATGTTGTGACATCTACCGAAACTGCAGATCCAAGTGTTTCAGAAACATCTGTAGAGGTGAATGATAATCTAGAGGAGATGAAAGTGAATCCCGTCTCCAGAACCTTCTCATTCACGGTTCCATGCTGGTGGAATGATCTCCTCATCCGGAACGCAGAATCCCAGACAACATTCACAACACAGCTGGAAACTCGCCTCTTCCGTGAGCACTTAACCTCATAAAAACATGCAAATAAATTCCTTTTCCTTTAATCCTCTCTTGTCTGGCTTATGCTACTCTGAACAATGCCTGAACGTTGTATTTTGAGCACTTCTTGCGTTGTTTTTGCCTCTTCACGATGACTCGCTTAACTTAGTCCTAATTTGTAAGTCGCTATGGATAAAGGCGTCTGCTAAATGACTAAATGTAAATGAGTTTCAGCGTCGAGTCTTCTGAGGAGAGGAGAGCAGTTTCCGGTATTTATCTATTTACTCAACCATCACACACACTTTATACAGTTTGATTAAGCGACAGGCTCATTTCTGTATTGTTTTCATCAATCACAGCGATACTTGTGCGTCTTTTCTGGCGTCTTCCTTCTGAAATAAACATTTAGTGCAGCAGCAGCGAGCATGAGGAGAATATGTTGAGTTCATTCAGACCTGAGCGATGTTGTTTTCGTTTGTGTGATTGTCTCGTCAAGTCAAAAGTCAAAGTTTAAGATCTGTGAGGGAATTAATGTGAATCGATCTCAAGTGTCATACTGGAACAGAGACTGCTAAATGCTTTACATTGAGCCTATGATGAGCCACGTGAGACATTAAAGCAATACTAATAAATATGAATATCGTTTTACTCTTGGAACAATAGTGCTTGTGGTGCTCTTTATTTGTAAAAGTTGTATGATCATTTTCAGTTCCTGCACATATAAACTTTTATTATTTTAATGATCTAACTACTTAATAGTGATTAATGAGGTTATCATAGATCAAACTTAATGTGGACATATTATGCTTCTGTAATTATTTCTCTGTAGTGGTTGATGAAGATGAGTATCATAGTGATTGTTTTTGTGTTATTGATGTGTTATCCATGTCATATTGTGAGAAATTACAATACTTTCTTTCAGTAGGGCCGTTTTACAGGCTTTTATCATGTGTCCTGACTCAAATAATGTGTTTCTAACAGCAAACACTCAGAATAAAGTGAGATGATCTGCTGATGGTCCTGAATGGCTTGTTGAATGAGTGTTGATAGTCTGAGGCTCATCAATATTAACAGATCTGATGAAAACACTCTTTATTTCATGACAATAGTTCCTGTTTTCACCTCATTTATTATGCTGATGTCTTCAGATCTCCTGTAAATTGACACTTAAAGCTCATTTCATTGGTGTCAGCAGACTGAGGGGATTTGTTGGCTACGATATGCATGTTTATTTCTGTTTACGATTTGTTATGTTTTTTACCATTATTTATATTTGGAAGAATTTAAAATTATTTATTTTCTTTTTTTCTAGATACCTGTATTTTAATGAAGAAGCAGAATAATGTTAGGATTAGCAATAAAAATAATAAAAATGGCAGATCAGCTCCTCCCACTGCAATCACATCATCAGTGAAGCTCCTCCCACTGCCGTCACATCATCAGTGAAGCTCCTCCCACTGCCGTCACATCATCAGTGAAGCTCCGCCCACAGTAATTCAGCAATAAATGCTGTAAATTCCCAACGGCTACAAGTGAAGACGAGCATCAGAGCATCAGGAAGAGCTGAAATCTGCAAAGACTGAGTTTATTAAAGAGGACAGTGAGAACATGAGTGATCCAGAACCCTGCAGAATGAAACACACTGAAGATCCTGAAGAACAAAGAGGTTGGTGTTTATTCTTCATTCATTCATGATGCTGAAAAACATTCATGTTAGAGACATTCAAGCACTTCATCACATTTAGATAAACAGTTCAACTATGAAACGGTTACAGATTTTAAACAAATGGTCAGTAAAGGGAGGTTGGAGACATTGTTATATTGATTGTCAACATCAGATCAGGCTAAATACTGTTTAAACTATTTTATTTTACATTTATTTTATATCTGGTTCCTAATTTGCAACAACGTTACCTGAAGTTTAGTCATTTTCAACATAGTTTACAATTTTTAACCAAGTTAAGGATAAAGTTGCATTTGTCAAATATCATACAAGTTAGGCCTATCCGTAGTTATAGAGATTCTTCTTACATAACTTTGGTAACAGGGTTGATGAATACAGTCAATGCTACAGTTTGTGTAAAAACTGAGACAGTGGATTGAGAATAGGCTTGTTTGAGATGAGCAAAATCTGCACAGAAACGATCACTGGTGATCAGCGCGAGATGCATGCCGGTTAGAAATGTGTCCGAGTGCGGTCCGCCTTGCTCTGATGTCATGCTGACGTATGTCAAAAATCTCTCGCCAGCGCAAGGCGCACGTGTCGGATTCTGCAGTCGAGCGCAGTTGCTCTCCAACGACTGCGCTGATCAAAAGCATGATGGGAAACGACTTGCTGACGACATGGCTTAATGCTCATTTGTTTAAACAACCGTGATGTATTGTTCTCTTTTACAGTTTTTCTGAATTGCTAAAACACTAAATCCCATTTTCTGAACCAAATTCTCAATAGCCTAAACCAAGTTGTCAATTAAATCACTCTTTCTGTAAAACATTAAACAAGTTCAGGCAGTTAAAACACTGTTTGCAAATCTCATGCACCCTTTTT
This sequence comes from Squalius cephalus, assembly GCF_949319135.1. Lineage (NCBI taxonomy): Eukaryota > Metazoa > Chordata > Actinopteri > Cypriniformes > Leuciscidae > Squalius > Squalius cephalus. The sequence goes on from NC_137122.1 coordinate 4,254,780, forward strand.
GCAAAACACATTCTCGCTCACTAAAACACATTTCACACTGTGATGCACGTGTGTTTCAAACCTCTAAACACAGACAGGCAAAAGTTAAACACAACTACAACACTCTTGTCATCATTTACACACAACGACTCAAAATTGTTCACACTTATTTCTAATGATATGACCAAACCAAATGTACATAATACAAGTCCGTTTAGAGTGCCAAAATTGACTCAAAAGGTTGCACTGAATGTTGATACTTATATGGATTGAAAAGATATAAGAGAGAGAGGAGGAAGAGTGCGTGTAAGAGGTGGTGAACAAGGAGGAAGAGGATGAGGATGATGAAGAGCATGTGTGGAGAACACTGTCAAGGCTGGATCTGGCTTTAGGGTTTTTCTCTTTGCCTCCAGAGATGACAGTGTGTCTGTGATGTGGACAAACTCCTCCACCAGAACATGAAGACGCGATGCTGAAGCAGAATACATGTACAATCTCTCTCACTGACCTTGATTCTGCAGTTGCACAACTCTTTTGAGTGACTGTAACATGCTTTTCATTTAGAGTTTTTTACTGTAACCTTTATGGCTTCTGCAGTTGGTCACTGTATTTTTACAGTATGCAAGTGCTGAATATCCAGACATTCAATACTATACAATATTCAGTACAATGCTATACTTGCAGTGCATACAGTAATTTATTTACCTTACTAATGTTAGTAGTCATTACTATACTTTTTTACGTAATTGCAAATTTTATTTACTTTGTTACAATATACTTTATTTCTGTAACTGCATGCTTTGGATTCTGTGTTCTCCATTTTTTGATGTACAGGGTGGGCCATTTATATGGATACACCGTAATACAGTTTTTGCCCGTTGCTTGAACACATTTTGAGAAACTTCGCTCATTGTGCCAAAACTCTACACACAAGTAAACATGACACAACACTGGGAAATATACCATTCACATCTGTGTCAAATTGAAACTCTACTATCAAAACCTAAACTCTGCTATCAAAACCTAACATTCATTTGTCAAAATGTAACTCTGATGACAAAATGACACATACTTGCATCATATGCATACACTTTCAGATCAGGGGGAACACACTAGTCTACTTTATATAAAACACTGCAGTCTTTGATTTTCACTGTTTATTCAGAAGGAATATGGTATGGTCCATGTGGTACTGATATGGTACAGTACATATTCAGCTGCTACTGGATTTCACCAATACTGTATTGTAAATGTAAAGGACAGTTACACTTACCCGTACATATTCAACTCGAAGTCCTTTGACCCTGACACTGTTCCTCTCAAATGGGACCCTGCAGAGCTGCTTCATGGTGATGTTGTGTTTTCCCAAGATGCGTCTGATGGTGGTGATGCTCACATGGTTTATGTTGTTGAACACTTGCCTGTCTGCAAGTATTTTCTGTCGTAGCTGGTGGAGACGGATGGCATTGTCTGCCCTCTCTAGGTCCACAACGGCAAGTTCCTGCTGTTGTGTGAACAGGCGTTGGCGTCCTCCCCCAGAAGGTCCTCTAGTCATTCTAGAGAAATACAACCACAAATTGTCATCGGTTTGCTTCTTTTTCTTACAGTACTTTACTGTATATACTGTATCATCCACTGTACTGAAACATCTCAATATAAGTAATCATGGTATGTTTCACAAAAACTACCACTTTGGCTGCAAAAGGAGCATTAGCACCCTGCAATACCCTGTTGTTTTACATGATGTGGTAATGTGATATACTGTAGTACAGTGCTGTAAATACCATCTGAGTAGAGTAGAAGGTAGAGAGGTGAAGACATATCTGTTTTCTAGTCAGAATGTTCTTACAGATGCCACTGTGAAGCGGCTTAGATGTGGGTGGACTCTCTGCCCAGCCTCATAGTCAGGCCATGGTTGATGACATGGTCCACCAAAGTTGCTCTTATATCATCAGAAATAGGGGTGGGTGCATGGCCTCTTCGACCTTGAGCTTGTCCTCTTCGTCCTCCACGTCCTCCTCATCCTCCTCGTCCTCCACGTCCTCCTCATCCTCCTCGTCCTTCTCATCCTCCTCATCATCCTCGTCCTCCTCATCCTCCACATCTTCCTCTTCCTCTTCCTCTTGCTCTCCCTCCATCCATGCTTGCAAAGTTCTTGAAATGGCTAAACTGAGGGCTTTTTGTAGCTGGCTGATTGGTGTTCAGTTTTGCAAGTAAGTGTCTTCATGTGTGTATTTGAGTGGTTGCAATTACCCGATGTGTTTTGTATTTTGGATACATGTGTTTTCCAAATGGCACCCTGAGATTTCATTTTTGAACGAAGTGTCTTATGTATGAAATAGAGTGTAGTATGCAGGACCAAGTGTGTTGCATAAAGGAGTAAGTGTGTTGCAGAATTGCAACTAGAGTGCAAAGCAGCGCTTTTGTTTAAGGTATGGGTACATGTGTTTGAGGTATGGTAACAAAAGCTTCAAGTTGTGTTACTTTAGTCTAAGCATGGGTCTATAGTGTTCAAGCAACGGGCAAAAACTGTAACATGGGAATGGTTGGTGATATTAAAGTCCTGTTTGTGGCACATTAGTATATGTCATGGTCACCACCCATCTTGAGGAGTTTGCCCCCTCACATATACTAATGTGCCACAAACAGGACTTTAATATCACCAACCATTCCCATGTTATTACGGTGTATCCATATAAATGGCCCACCCTGTAGTGTCTAATGAATGATCTGTAGTGTTTATAATATTGACTCGTTGTGTGTATGATCTGAAAGCATTGTTTGATTTTGAGCACAGATAAAATGGTTTTGAGGCAATTGTTTGATTTTGCCAGAAGAGCCAGAGGTTCTCTGAATGTGGTGTGAAAATTTGGTTTTGTGTTTAAGGTTTTGAGAAAGTGAGTGATAGTTTCAAGAAGTGTGTTTTAGCAATTCAGAAAAACTGTAAAATGTTTGATTGTAAAACTCTGATATCATGTTTTATGTGTATATGTTATGTGTGAATATTCCCAAACTATCTGACAGTGCGATCTCTTTGGGTTATGCAATTTAATTTTTATATATATAAAAAAAAATACCCCCCCCCCCCACACACACACCCACACCCACACACACACCCACACACACACACACACACACACATGTCTGTATTACTGTAAAGAAAAAAAATATTGATAAACATGTATTTGGAATGGAATTAAATAACAAGTAGGCTACTTCGGGTGTCTTGTTCATTTTATTTATTTTCATATAAAAGCAACAGAACTTCAATTACATCCAGTTTATTAGCAACACGTGCACGAGCGTGAATCCCGCGATATCAATAGGCTTGTTTGAGATGCGCCTTGCCTCGCCTGAAATGTGTGCGAGAGTAGGCGCTGCAGTGAGAGGAGGAGTGAGAAAAGCGCAGGCAAGCCGGACAGTTCTCTCTTCTCGCAGTGGATCAGACACCTGTGAGATCAAAGATGGATATCGCGGGATTCACGCTCGTGCACAGTGTTGCTATTAAACTGGATGGAATTTAAGTTCTGTTGCTTTTATATGAAAATAAATATAATGAACAAGACACCCAAAGTAGCCTACTTATTAAATTCCATTCCAAATACATGTTTATTAGTCTTTTTTTCTTTAATACAGACATGTGTTTTTTCTTTTCTTTTTTTAATAAAAATTACATTGCATAACCCATAGAGATCGCACTGTTAGATAGTTTGGGAATATTCACACATAACGTATACACATAAAACATGATATCAGAGTTTTAAAATCAAACATTTTAAAAGAGAACAATACATCATGGTTGTTTAAACCAATAAACATTAAGCTGTGTCGTCAGCAAGTCGTTTCCCATCATGCTTTTGATCAGCGCAGTCGGTGGAGAGCAACTGCGCTCGACTGCAGAATCCGACAGGTGTGCCTTGCGCTCGCGAGAGATTTTTGACATACGTCAGCATGACATCAGAGCAAGGCGGACCGCACTCGGACACATTTCTAACCGGCATGCATCTCGCGCTGATCACCGGTGATCGGTTCTGCGCAGATTTTGCTCATCTCAAACAAGCCTCATCTTTGATCTCACAGGTGTCAGATCCACGGCGAGAAGAGAGAACTGTCCGGCTTGCCTGCACTTTTTTTCACTCCTCCTCTCACTGCAGCCGCTCCTACTCTCGCATACATTTCAGGCGAGGCAAGGCGCATCTCAAACAAGCCTAACGGATTGATTATTTTCTTGTCTTCCCATCATGCAGTAGAAAGAGCCCAGATGATGTCACTTCCTGTGTGTCACAGTTTTAAGAAATACTGTGTTTTTAAAAGGAGGAGGTTGTGTAAAAATCAATATCGGTCGATCACTATTATTTATAGTTATAGAGATTCTTCTTATAGTAACTTTGGTAACAGGGTTGATGAATACAGTCAATGCTACAGTTTGTGTAAAAACTGAGACAATGGATTGAGATTAGGCTTGTTTGAGATGCGCAGGCAAGCCGGACAGTTCTCTCTTCTCGCAGTGGATCTGACACCTGTGAGATCAAAGATGGATATCGCGGGATTCACGGGATTCACGGGATTCACGCTCGTGCACAGTGTTGCTAATAAACTGGATGTAATTTAAGTTGTGTTGCTTTTATATGAAAATAAATATAATAGGGCTGTCAGTTAACGCGTTATTAACGGCGTTAACGCAAACCCATTTTAACGCGATTAATTTTTTTTATCGCGAGATTAACGGCCTTTTTGGCCTAGCAAACTTTGTAGTTTTTTTTCACATGCTTTTGCAACAGGACGCGGCATGCGCGGCGCTGCTCTATGAAACCCATTCATTTCAATGGCTTGCGCCGCGCGAGGACGTTTTGTTGCTTCGTCGACCAAAGCGCAAGCGGATCTAGCTAGACCGGAAACAAAACAGCAGGCACGCGCACACACTTGTTTGGGCTTGCGAGCCGGCCAAATAGTAGGTTAACGTTACGTTTTGAGTGGATGACGAGCGCGAGACGCCGAAATGGATGCCAATAAGGTTCTGAATGGAAAGTTTACTTTTAAAAAGTTGCCAAATGGTTCCATTGACTAGACCAAAGTGATCTGTGTGTTTTGTCGTTGTGAACTGAGCTATCATCATCGCAGTACGTCCAGTCTGAAACACCACTTGATGATGGCCACACACACACACACACACACACACAGCTGATGCGAATTCTCCAAACCCTCGTCAATATCAGGACCTCGTCAGGATTTCTTTCACCCTTTTATTGATGGACAGTGTTACATTGTGTGAAAGATTATTTGCTCCAAGTGAGAATGTTAGTGTGAAATTGAACACAGTATTGCCAATGTTGTTTTCAATAATAAAAAAATCTGCACAAAGCAAGCCAATCCGCTTTTTTCATGTTGATAAGAGCATTAAAATGAGAAAAAAATAATGGGACAAAAATAAATCAAGAGACATTTAGAATAGATAAAAATGTGCGATTAATCGCGAGTTAACTATGACATTAATGCGATTAATCGCGATTAAATATTTTAATCGTTTGACAGCACTAAAATATAATGAACAAGACACCCAAAGCACTTGTTATTTAATCCCATTCCAAATACGTTTTTCAAGCATTTTTTTCTTTAATACAGACATGTGTTTGTGTATATTTTTTAATAAAAATTACATAATCACATAACCCATATAGAGATCGCACTGTCAGAGAGTTTGGGAATATTCACACATAATTTATACACATAAAACATGAGATCAGAGTTTTAAAATCAAACATTTTAAAAGAGAACAATACATCACGGTTGTTTAAACCAATGAGCATTAAGCCATGTCGTCAGCAAGTCATTTCCCATCATGCTTTTGATCAGCGCAGTCGGTGGAGAGCAACTGCGCAACTGCAGAATCCGACACGTGCACCTTGCGGTCGCGAGAGATTTTTGACATACGTCAGCATGACATCAGAGCAAGGCGGACCGCACTCGGACACATTTCTAACCGGCATGCATCTCGCGCTGATCACCGGTGATCGATTCTGCGCAGATTTTGCTCATCTCAAACAAGCCTATTATTTTCTTGTCTTCCCATCATGCAGTAGAAAGAGCCCAGATGATGTCACTTCCTGTGTGTCACAGTTTTAAGAAATGCTCTGTTTTTAAAAGGAGGAGGTTTCTTGTCAGTTGTAACAGGGTTGTGTAAAACATGGAGAACACAGGTAAAGCTAGTAAAAATAGTTAATTTAAAAAGTTATGGCCACTCTACACTTTGAACTTGTGAAGTTTCTACAGACACTGCAATGGTCGTGAAATGACGTCACTCTCGGTGGCAGCTTTTTTACAAACACAAGTTCAACATATAACAAATAATAATAATTCAAAAATAAACAATCCACTCCACTTGAATGCTGAACGCTTGTGTTATTTCTCACAGTGTAATTCACTTGAGCTTGTGTTTCTGGTGTCCCACTTTCACATGAATGGAAGTCAGTGCAAGGAAAAGTCTAGTGTGAACGGCCATTAATAATTTAAATGTTTTAGTCAAATAAATATCAGTCTCAAAGTTGGTGTCAAAATATGGCAGTATTGTATATTTTAATGTTAATATCATGTTAGATAATGTTGTCTTTGATCAAATATATTTAATAGTTCTTGCTAAAGAAACATGGGATTCGTGCCTATAATCACTTTCATGACTTCTCACTACATATTTCTCTCTTTAAATTATATTGATGTAGGCTACTGAAAATTAAATTAATAATTTCTCTTTCCTGTCAGACCTGATGGAAGAGAGCGAGGAGGGTGAAGAACTGAGAGAAGTGAAGGAGGAGAGTGAAGAACTGAGTGAAGTGAAGGAGGAGAGTGAAGAACTGAGGGAAGTGGAGGAGGAGAGTGAAGAACTGAGAGAAGTGAAGGAGGAGAGTGAAGAACTGAGGGAAGTGAAGGAGGAGAGTGAAGAACTGAGTGAAGTGAAGGAGGAGAGTGAAGAACTGAGTGAAGTGAAGGAGGAGAGTGAAGAACTGAGGGAAGTGGAGGAGGAGAGTGAAGAACTGAGAGAAGTGAAGGAGGAGAGTGAAGAACTGAGTGAAGTGAAGGAGGAGAGTGAAGAACTGAGGGAAGTGAAGGAGGAGAGTGAAGAACTGAGTGAAGTGACGGAGGAGAGTGAAGAACTGAGTGAAGTGAAGGAGGAGAGTGAAGAACTGAGTTAAGTGAAGGAGGAGAGAGAAGAACTGAGTGAAGTGGAGGAGGAGAGTGAAGAACTGAGTGAAGTGAAGGAGGAGAGTGAAGAACTGAGAGAAGTGAAGGAGGAGAGTGAAGAACTGAGAGAAGTGAAGGAGGAGAGTGAAGAACTGAGTGAAGTGACGGAGGAGAGTGAAGAACTGAGTGAAGTGAAGGAGGAGAGTGAAGAACTGAGTTAAGTGAAGGAGGAGAGAGAAGAACTGAGTGAAGTGAAGGAGGAGAGTGAAGAACTGAGAGAAGTGAAGGAGGAGAGTGAAGAACTGAGTGAAGTGAAGGAGGAGAGTGAAGAACTGAGGGAAGTGGAGGAGGAGAGTGAAGAACTGAGAGAAGTGAAGGAGGAGAGTGAAGAACTGAGTGAAGTGACGGAGGAGAGTGAAGAACTGAGTGAAGTGACGGAGGAGAGTGAAGAACTGAGTGAAGTGGAGGAGGAGAGTGAAGAACTGAGTGAAGTGACGGAGGAGAGAGAAGAACTGAGTGAAGTGAAGGAGGAGAGTGAAGAACTGAGTGAAGTGAAGGAGGAGAGTGAAGAACTGAGTGAAGTGGAGGAGGAACATCATGTCAAACCTGGAGAAAAACCTCTGAGTCGCTCAAAGACTAAACATACATTTTTAAAGAAAAGAAGAGCCAAGAAATCTTTCACCTGCACTCAGTGTGGAAACAGTTTCACAAGCAAACAAAGTCTTGAGCGTCACATGAGAATCCACACCGGTGAGAAGCCGTTCTCATGTGATCAATGCGGGAAGAGTTTCACACAAAAATCAAATCTTGATGCACATAGGAGAGTTCACACTGGAGAGAAGCCGATCACATGTGATCAATGCGGCAAAACATTTCTCTGTGCATCAAACCTGAAGAGACACCTGAGAGTTCATATGAAGGAGAAGCCGCATTCATGTTCTGTGTGTGGAAAGAGTTTTTCATGGCTGCCAACTTTACATAGACATGAGAAAACACACACTGGTGTGAGAGAGTACATGTGCTTTGAGTGTGAGAAGACTTTTGCTACAGGAATAGAATTAAAACGGCACCAGATAATTCACAGTGGAGAAAAACCTTACAAGTGTTCACACTGCGACAAAAGATTCAGTCGATCAGGACATCTGAAAACACATGAGAGGATCCACACTGGAGAAAAACCTCACAAGTGTTCACACTGCGACAAGAGATTCAGTGACTCATCAAATATGAAAACACATGAGAGGATCCACACTGGAGAGAAGCTGCACACGTGTGATCAGTGCAGGACGAGTTTCTCTAATAAAAGTGACCTGAAGCAACACATGAAGATCCATGCAGTGGAGAAACCACATATGCAGTATTTAGTTTGATCAAACTCTTCAACTTTTCTCTGCTGTGATCATGAAATACTAAGTATGATGATAATCAACAGAAGAAGACAAACCAGCCCGAGACTCATGGTTATTAAAACCATCACCACACACCAGCTATAAGTGGAGATCAGTGTTGCCAGACTTACGATAATTCTGGTATTTGTACAATAATTTTGACCTCTGTTCGATTTACGATCAATAATGAAAAAAATCCCATAATGTACGATAATTTCAGAATTGTGTGACACTCCAAATGATGGTGGTTGTAATCATTGGGCTTCTATACTCATTGATCTAGCTGTGGATTCTGCGTCTACCGTGAGAAGAACCTGAACGTGGTGATACGCATGTCTTTCATCTCATCTCACGTTATTTCTTCTCGGCCAATCATCGTGGAGAATGACTTTCACATGAGCACAAGTTAATGTTCTTTTTGTATATTGTATACAAAGTTGTGTATCATTAACATGTCATCTCTGTATGTTTTGCAAGAAGAAGAAAAAAGCAAAAAAGTAAAGAGTTCTTTCTGCTTAGGTCAGTTTTTTTCCAAGCTGAGGTTGATATTTTAGCAAAAAAGTCAGTTTCATGTCATGTCAAAAAGTTGTTGGTCAATAAATCACTGTATTCTGTTACGTTTGACTTGTGTACGATAATTTTCTTCCAAAAACGATCATTTTGAGCTTCTGGTACAATACCTGGAGATGAAGTGATCTGACTGTGACTAATTTACACAGAAGAGATTTTGTTGCTCAGCACGTGGCAATTATACAGAAGCGTATAGCATTCACATTCACAATCTACTCTGTTTTTCTGAATTAACGAGTTATTTATCTCAGAATAACGAGATAATTTTTCTTTTTTTTTTCTTTTTTTGCCTCCAAAATACTCTCCAGCCTTTGCTGAGGACTTGACAGAACTGTTATCAGCAATTACCTCAGAGTTTGACTGTTTTGCCATTGCTGGAGATTTTAACATCCACATAGATAGTGCAGAAAACAATATGGCAAAAGAAATCAAAAGTGTTTTAAAAACTTTTGATCTGACTCAGCATGTACATGGACCCACACACAATCGTGGACACACTCTAGTTTTACTTATCAGTAAGGGTCTAAACATTTCATCGATTGTTATTAAGGATGTAGCACTGTCTGATCATTTCTGTATTTTCTTTGATATATTGATCTCTCCTGTCACTGAAGCTAGATCTGTGTCTGTCAAGAAGAGATGCTTAAATGAGAACACTAGTGTACTATTTATGAAGGCTATATCCTTAACACCAAGCATATCTGCTGACTCTGTTGATTTTCTCCTTGATTCTTTTAACTCAAAAGTTAAAGGTATAATTGATGATATTGCTCCTGTGAAAGTCAGGAAGAAGAGTGGCAGACAAAAAGCACCTTGGAGAAACTCAACAGCAGTGCAAACTATGAAAAGACAATGCAGAAAAGCAGAGCGCATGTGGCGGAAGACTAAACTTGTAGTCCATTATAACATCTACAAAGACAGCCTTCATGCTTTCAATATGGAACTAGGCAAAGCTAGACAGACTTTCTTCTCAAATATTATAAACAGCAATTTAAACAACACACGCACTCTTTTTGCTACTGTAGAGAGACTGACAAACCCCCCAAGCCAGATTCCCAGTGAAATGCTCTCAGAGAACAAGTGCAGTGAGTTTGCTTCTTTCTTCTCTGAGAAAATCAATAATATCAGAAAGGTGATCAGCACATCCTTGAGTTGCACTGAGGTCAGACAGATCAAACCACCTGAGAAAGTAGTTACTATGTCTGATTTCAAAGAAATTGATGGCAAAATTTTGGAAGAAACTGTACAGCGCCTTAAAAAATCAACATGCGCTCTTGACACACTTCCCACATCATTTTTCAAAAGTGTGTTAAACAGTTTAGAAGCAGATCTTCTAGAAGTGGTAAATGTCTCAGTTCTCTCTGGGAGTTTTCCAAACTCCCTGAAAACTGCAGTTGTCAAGCCCCTCCTGAAAAAGAGCAATCTGGATAAGACCATATTAAGCAACTATAGACCGATCTCAAATCTTCCTTTCATAGGCAAGATCATTGAAAAAGTTGTCTTCAATCAGCTGAACAAATTCTTAAGCTCGAATGGATCCTTTGACAATTTTCAATCTGGTTTCCGACCGCACCACAGCACAGAGACAGCGCTCATAAAGATAATAAACGATATTCGCTTAAATACTGATTCAGGCAAACTATCAGTGCTGGTGCTACTCGACCTCAGTGCTGCATTTGACACTGTCGATCATAACATACTTCTTGACAGGCTGGAAAACTGGGTGGGGCTTTCTGGGATAGTCCTAAAATGGTTCAGGTCATACTTAGATGGGAGAGGTTATTATGTGAGTATAGGAGACCATAAGTCTGAGTGGACATCCATGACATGCGGAGTCCCTCAAGGCTCAATTCTTGCGCCACTCCTGTTCAACCTGTATATGCTCCCAATGAGCCAAATAATGAGAAAGAAACAAATTGCTTACCACAGCTATGCAGACGACACACAGCTCTACTTAGCCCTATCACCTAACGATTACAGCCCCATTGACTCCCTGTGCCAATGCATTGATGAAGTCAAAAGTTGGATGTGTCAAAACTTTCTTCAGTTAAACATAGACAAAACTGAAGTCATTGCATTTGGAAACAAAGATGAAGTTCTCAAGGTGAATGCATACCTTCACTCTAGGGGTCAAACAACTAAAAATCAAGTCAGGAATCTTGGTGTGACACTAGAGTCAGACCTTAGTTTCAGTAGTCATGTCAAAGCAATAACTAAATCAGCATACTATCATCTGAAAAATATTGCAAGAATTAGATGCTTTGTTTCCAGACAAGACTTAGAGAAACTTGTGCATGCTTTCATCACCAGCAGGGTGGATTACTGTAACGGACTCCTCACTGGCCTTCCCAAAAAGACCATAAGACAGTTGCAGCTCATACAGAACGCTGCCGCCAGGATTCTGAGCAGAACTAGAAAATATGAACATATCACACCAGTCCTCAGGTCTTTACACTGGCTCCCAGTTAAATTTAGGATTGATTTTAAAGTATTATTACTGGTATATAAATCATTCAATGGCCTAGGACCTCAATACATTGCAGATATGCTCACTGAATATAAACCCAACAGATCACTCAGATCATTAGGATCATATCAGCTAGAAATACCAAGGGTTCACTCAAAGCATGGTGAATCTGCTTTTAGCTATTATGCCAGCCGCAGCTGGAACCAGCTTCCAGAGGAGATCAGATGTGCTCCTACTGTAGTCACATTCAAATCTAGACTCAAAACACATCTGTTTAGCTATGCATTTACTGAATGAGCACTGTGCCAATGTTCGTCCGACTGTTTGTACTGTACTGTATTTTATTTTTTTATTTTTCTTAACTGTTTTAATTATTCTTATTTCTTTTTATTATTTTAATTTCTTTTATGTAAAGCACTTTGAATTGCCATTGTGTATGAAATGTGCTATATAAATAAACTTGCCTTGCCTTGCCTTGCCTTTTTTCTTTTAAGCCCCCCCCGCTCAGCCGCCATGTGTTGGAGTTCACCCCGGTGAGTTCACCTTTCTGCGCCTTCGGGTCGGGGATAGGTCTCTCACTGTCATGTGCGCCTATGGGCCAAACGGCAGTGTAGAGTACCTGGCCTTGTTGGAGACTCTGGGAGGGGTGCTGGAAAGTGCTCCGCCTGGGGACCCTGTCATTCTACTGGGGGACTTCAATGCCCACGTGGGCAGCGACAGTGACACCTGGAGGGGCATGATTGGGGGGAACGGCCCCCCTGATCTGAACCCGTGTGGTGTTCTGTTATTGGACTTCTGTGCTAGTTACAGCTTGTCCATCACCCGGGCTGAAGTCACCGAGGGGGTGGATGAGATCTGCCCTGAGTACCTCAAGTCTCTGGATGTTGTGGGGCTGTCTTGGCTGAAACGCCTCTGCAGCATCGCCTGGCGGTCGGGGACAGTACCTTTGGACTGGCAGACCGGGGTGGTGGTCCCTCTTTTTAAGAAGGGGGACCGGAGGGTGTGCTCCAACTATTGGGGGATCACACTTCTCAGCCTCCCCGGGAAAGTCTATGCCAGGGTACTGAAGAGGAGAATCCGGCCGATAGTAGAACCTCGGATTCAGGAGGAACAGTGTGGTTTTCGTCCCGGTCGTTGAACACTGGACCAGCTCTATACCCTCTACAGGGTGCTGGAGGGTTCATGGGAGTTTGCCCAACCAATCCACATGTGCTTTGTGGATTTGGAGAAGGCATTCGACTGTGTCCCTCACGGCATCTTGTGGAGGGTGCTCTGGGAGTATGGGGTTCGAGGCCCTTTGCTAAGCGATATCCGATCCCTGTATGTCCGGAGCAGGAGCTTGGTACGCATTGCCGGCAGTAAGTCAGACTTGTTCCCGGAGCATGTTGGGCAGGGCTGTCCTTTGTCGCCGGTTCTGTTCATAATTTTTATGGACAGAATTTCTAGGCGCAGCCAGGGGCCGGAGGGTGTCAGGTTTGGGGACCACGCGATTTCATCTCTGCTCTTTGCAGATGATGTTGTCGTGCTGGCCCCATCAGACCAGGACCTTCACCATGCACTCGGACGGTTTGCAGCCGAGTGTGAAGCGGCTGGGATGAGAATCAGCACCTCCAAATCCGAGGCCATGGTTCTCAGTCGGAAAAGGGTGCTTTGCCCGATCCCGGATACAGGCGGTCGAAATGAGCTTTCGCCGCAGGGTGGCTGGGCGATCCCTTAGAGATAGGGTGAGAAGCTCGGTCACTCGGGAGGAGCTCAGAGTAGAGCCGCTACTCTAGGGGTCAGCTGAGGTGGCTCGGGCATCTTTTCCGGATGCCTCCTGGACACCTTCCCGGGAAGGTCTTCCGGGCCTGTAGGGACTATGTCTCCCGGCTGGCCTGGGAACGCCTTGGTGTCCCCCCGGAAGAGCTGGAGGAAGTGTCTAGGGAGAGGGAAGTCTGGGCATCCCTGCTTAGACTGCTGCCCCCGCGACCCGGCCCCGGATAAGCGGAAGCAGATAGATGGATGGATGGATGGATGGATGTTTTTCTGAATTAACGAGATCCCTCAAAATCCTGCGAGAAGCTCTCACCTGCACGAAGTAATGTCAGGCCACAGTTGCTGATGCTAATCAGCCTGACCCTCCAACAACAACAACAACAACAACAGTGCCAGGCCTACATGGGTTCAGTGCAGGTAAGATAGCTAAGTTATTATAGTTACATGTTAATGCCAAATGATGTCTGCTAACTGTTCGCTTGACGACATGTAAAACGAGGTTAGAATAGCTGTTTATGAACATGTAACGTTAATGTTACGGGCATATTTTTTACTAACTACATTAAAGCTACACTATGCAAGAATTGTACCTTAATATAACAGCTTCAAAGTCATTTCGGTGGTAAACAAACTCCTAGTAGGGCGAATAATCCTGGTAGTAAAGCTCGGGGGGGACGCCTCTGGAAAAACCAGCAATGCAAGTTTGAGAGAGGCGCCCCCGACAAATCTCGCGAGAACACGACTTGCTTTACGGCAACGATGTCACACACATCAACAACAACATGAAGCACGAAGACACTTGCGCGCATTTCAGACGTGATTCTTGGAAGACTCGACGATGGAAAAAAACAAAGAAAGCGCAGTCGGAAGAGTGTAGGAAAAGGAAGAGAGAATCTGACTGTGTGAGGAACCGGACAAGAGTCCCATAGTCCCACTCGGTCAGGCTTTCACTCGTTGGCGCGAGCTAAAAAGCAGCACTGGATGCAACATCGATGCTGACCTGGCGATCTTGTTGATGGACTAGTAAGTAAATCTCTTTTTTGGAAACGACGCTGTTGAAGTTGATTCCTGCGATTATCATGAGAACAGTTGTCAATATCTCACACAATTATCAGGACATAAATAAGCCTAGAGGTTGTAAATAGTGTAAACGAGCACAATTTACAAACTATCACAAACAGGACAAGCGGTCAGTGGACGCGGCGAGAGCGCGCAAGTGATTTTTCTAAATACACCAGTTCTGCTGTTATTCAGTGTTTCATTTGACTCAAGGTAAGCCTATCTTCGATTCTCTGCTTATTTTTAATTTTTACCTTCTCACAAATCCGTATTTTATCTAGACGCGTTATAACTTAAATAACAGCCGCGAGTGAAAATTATTATTGCAGTTTAATTGCACTGAAATATTGCCTGCTAGCAGCTAGTTTCGATTTGGGCCATTTTCGCTGTATTTGCTTAATTGCTCGCCGAGACAGCAACTGTAGAAAGATATAAATACTAGGAGATTCAGATCACAAACAGGACAAGCGGTCAGTTAGTGGACGCGGCGAGAGCGCGCAAGTGGTTTTTCTAAATACACCAGTTCTGCTGTTATTCAGTGTTATTTTTGACTCAAGGTAATTAGCCTATCTTGGATTCTATGCTTATTTTTCATTTTCTTTCAGTCTTCAACTCTCTAGTCTACCCCCAGCTGAAAACCCATCTCTTCCGTGAGCACTTGAAACGCAAGTGAAAGCGCTCTGAAAGCGCATAAGACTTTCAAACTTTCACAGAGACCTCAAAACAGAAAGCACAAAGCCTTTCTTTAAAACGAATTTCGTTTTGTATTAATTGTATCTTAATTTTAATAAATTAACCAATTTCCTGGATTTACATAAAAAGTATAGGCTAGCAATCACTGAACTGGAGATCATCATGAACCAAACCGTAGCCTCGCCTCACACAGGCCTACAAAATGTGAAATATATTTACAGAAAGCTGATTCTAAACAAAACCATCCAAAACAAAATAAAACTATGTAGCCTAATAAATGTGCATTTCTCCGGTGTGTTCACTAGCCTACTGCGAAGATCACGAGTCAATCGTCAACTTCATCTTTGCAGCCGACACAGAAATTAATAAACAACTAAAATGTCTTATTTCAATATTTTACATATTCATAATTATTACTTTTGCTGGTTCTCTGAGCCAGCTTTTTATGTTTATTGCGTTTTGGAAAAGACCTCTTCACATACAAACACGTTTCACCAAGGCACAGCAGCCCTTCAGCACATAAGAAAAAAAGCACGGACTTACTAATTACGAAACTTTGATGTGGTTGAACAGGTGAAACAGTCACAAATTCCACTGCAACTCAAACCTTCTCAGTATGAGTTATGAAGGAAGAGAACAGCATTACAGTTTTCAGCGCGTCTTCCTCTGATTGCTGTGTTGTGACTGAATTTACGACAGTGCAAGTATTCCACAGCGACTCTAGGGGTCGTTGTTTGACAAAACACAATTCCTGCATAGTGCAGCTTTAACTTAAGTTACACCATCAACTGCAGTTGGTAGGCTAACTTATGTAATGTTAAGCTAATATTTGTACCGTTAGTCAGCAAAAGGAACCTTAACTTTTAAGGTTGAGGGGATAATTACATGTGATTTTTAGGAGGAATATTACGTTAACCACCTTCCTTTCAGTTTGTTGGTAAGGATAAGTAAACCATGCTATTTGCTCTAACTTTAGTGCTTAATTTGTAAATCAAGAGGTCCTCGAACACAGAGAGGCTGCTGTCAGTGGGAGGGAAAAAGTCACATCAGAAATCCCCAGTGCATGCAGCACGTTGGACATTGCGACATTACATAACAGTAAACAAACATTCAGAACTTTGCCAGTTTCAGATCCAGCAGGTATACTATTTCGATTAAGTTTTGCACGGATGTTTAGTATAGTGTTCAGCGTGCTACACCAATAATAATGTTGAATATATTCTGACATTGCTTCGGTTTCTTTAGTTGTGCCGTCTCTTTTGGTTTGTCACTATGCATATGTGTCCTGTAATTGTTTTATTTGTTTATATTTTTCTAAACTGTGTACTTGATGCATTTAATAATTTGGAAACAAAGCTAGCTTTTTGAAGCTTTCCCAAAGCAAGTTATATATTTTTCAGAAACTAGATTCCGGTTGTGCAGTGAATCACAGATAAATGAGTACATATAGCCTGTGTCTCAACCCTATTGACCTTGTTCTTGAGTCTAGCCTTCTCTACGATTTGAGTAATGTTACTGTTAAAGGTGATCACATTCAAATGCTTAAGACAGTTTGACTTCCAAGTGATAAAAAAGGCCTATAGTTGCCTACCTATACAGTTCATACATGAAATATGTACACTTTTGAGGGTACAGTCCTAAATCTGTTTATATTTGTGGCGCAACACATATTTACATAAATGCTGCCTTTTTACTACATTTGTTCAGGGCCAGCTATGGCTACGTCTTCAAATACCCCCCTCCCACAAGATGATGGTCTGTGGATGTTTCTTCAGAGCCGAGGGATTCCTGAGAATTCCCTTCTGAAAATATTCAGAAAATGCAGCAAGATCATGTAGGTGACAGCACATTCATTCCTGCAATATATTAATTTGAATTGTTTTACATTTTACTGAATCTCAGCAGATTATACAAGTAATCATCATAAATTGTAACCCTATCACATTTAGTGCCAGTACTTCCGATTTCTTTTTTATGCCAAGCACACCTGCCTTTCCCAACAATGCATTCATGTCTTCCCTATTCTAGTAATTCCTGTAAAATACGGTTTATAGTCAAGTCAAGTCACCTTTATTTATATAGCGCTTTTCAAAATACAGATTGTATCAAAGCAGCTTCACATTGATAACATGAAAATAATACAACAAAGTTTGTTTCTAGAAGAAAATTGCGTCATCGTCCACCCATAATAAGGCAGATCAATAATATTGTTGAATATTATATGTCCCCAACTAAGCAAGCCAAAAGCCAAGGCAACAGTGGCAAGGAACCAAAACTCCATCAGGTGACAGAATGGAGAAAAAAACCTTGGGAGAACCCAGGCTCAGTCGGGGGCCAGTTCTCCTCTGGCCAACGAGCGAACAGTGTATGATTATGATCCAGGCAGCGTTACAGGTCAGAAGTCAGATTGGTCGTGTCGATGAGGCCTTCACAGGGCTGATGAGGCTGGCACTTCAGGATGCGTCATCGATGGGTCCAGGTGCAGATCCCTAAAGAATCAAAAACACGAAGCTGGTGTGCACATCCCAAACACCCAGATTGGGCTCAGGTGCAGGACAACTGAGTGATATAAACAAAAATAAAGAAGTGTGAAGTCCGCACACTGACGTTAACTGCTTCCAAATGGATTTTATTAAGCAAGGCAACGTTTCGACCCTCAGGTCTTCATCAGGCACAATATCAGTGTGAAGTAAAAACAACCTTAAATAGACACAGGTGATCACCCTAATTGGGCACACACACACAGAAACATGTAACAAGTACAGATCATGTGACAAATACAGATCATGTGACAAGTACAGATCATATAAAAAAAAAAAATAAAAATAAAAAAATTAAAAAAAAAATAATTAATAATAATAATAAATGATTAAGTCTATTCACTAAAGGGATAGTGTCAAAAAAAAAAAAAAAAAAAAATAAATAAATAAATAAATAAATCACTGATTTAACAAAATCCACTGATTTCACTGATCATCCAATCCACTGATCAACAATCCACTGATTTAACAAAAGAATTTTGAATCGTGGTTACCGAAAAGAATGGATTGAAAATGCCAAGAAGAAATTCGACGAGACATCTCAAATGCAGTGTTTACGAACAAAGCATGATAATAAAACGCAATTTTTTAATGCTCCCATTTGTACTATGAAGTATTCCGCATTAGGTGCAGAGTTCCGCAGAGTCTTAAATAATCATTGGCATATTATTTCAAGTGATCCTAAATTATCAGGTGTCTTTAAAAATGGTCCGAAACTAGTTTTTAAACGACAAAACAATCTTCGTGACTTGCTTGTAAAATCTGAATATCCTTCACGTATAAAACAATGCATTCCTACTCTTCCTCCAGGTAATTACAGGTGTGGTAATTGCGCCCAGTGTGCTTTTACACACAAATGTAAATCTTTTAGTCATCCACGCACTGGTCGTAATATTGCGATACGGGGTACTATTACCTGTGCCTCTACTCATGTGATCTATTTAATCCGTTGTCCTTGCGGTCTTGCATACGTGGGTAAAACGTCCAGACAATTGCGTACTCGCATTAGTGAACATCGTAGCAACATTAGGACTGGAGATATGCGTAGTCCTATAGCAGCTCATTTTAGACAAGTAGGTCATAATGTCAGCGTTTTGCAATACATCGGTATAGAAAAGGTCATAAAACCCTCAAGAGGAGGAGATTATGAGAAGAAATTATTACAAAGGGAATGTTTTTGGATCTACACCTTAAATACTTTGTCACCTTCAGGGTTGAATGAGGATTTTGATATTAAGCCTTTTTTATAGTGACTTATCTTATCTGTTGAGACTATTTTTTTTTTTTTTTTTTTTTTTTTTTTTTTTTTTTTGACACTATCCCTTTAGTGAATAGACTTAATCATTTATTATTATTATTAATTTTTTTTTATTTTTTTTATTTTTTTATATGATCTGTACTTGTCACATGATCTGTATTTGTCACATGATCTGTACTTGTTACATGTTTCTGTGTGTGTGTGCCCAATTAGGGTGATCACCTGTGTCTATTTAAGGTTGTTTTTACTTCACACTGATATTGTGCCTGATGAAGACCTGAGGGTCGAAACGTTGCCTTGCTTAATAAAATCCATTTGGAAGCAGTTAACGTCAGTGTGCGGACTTCACACTTCTTTATTTTTGTTTATCCAGGTGCAGATCCACCATCTGATCTGGATACGGCCGAGGTCCACCTCACTTCAGGAAACGGAGAGTCTTGTTGACACTTCAGGACTGCGTTGTCATCGCGTCCAGGCGCTGGACCTTCATCAGATCTGGATATGGCCTTGATCCGATGGACTGCGGTAACCATTCTTCTTATGATGTAACAAGTACATCAGGATTCATGGGAAGTGTTCCCTGTTCCGGCTGGCCTAATCTATGCAGCCTATTATGGAATTATAGAAATCTATAATGTGTAATGTGTATTCTAGGTCAAAGAGATGTGTTTTTAGTCTAGCTTTGAACTGACAGAGTGTGTCTGCTTCCCGGACAATGTTAGGAAGACTGTTGCAAAGTTTTGGTGCTAAATAGGAAAAGGATCTACCGCCAGCAGTTGATTTTGATATTCTAGGTATTATCAACTGGCCGGAATTTTGAGATCGCAATAGACGTGAAGGACTATAATGCGTTAATGTGAAGAAATAACGGGAGGATGCAAATGCAAGTAAAATCTCAGTTTATTTAGAGAGCGGTCAGATGAAGACACAGGTCGGGGACAAACACTCAGGTGGAGATGAAGCAGGGACGAGATGGCGATCCGGTGGTGGTGCGGTGAACAGCGTGCTCGAGTGAAACAACCAGGAACCGTGGGACATCAGACGACACGAAGAACTGACGAAAATCCAGACGAAGAACTCTTCAGACGAGGCACAGGAACAGGACACACACCGAGGAACAACCACAACGATCTGACAACATGAGAGGGAAAATTACTGGGCATATAAAGGGAACTGGGATTGAAGACAGCTGGCGACACTAATCAACACAACGAGTAACCACACCCACACAATTACATTCACACAGACACATCAGCATGAGACAGCCGATTCATGAACCGTGACAGTTAAGAGCTCGCTCAAGTACTGCAGAGCTAAACCATTTAGTGCTTTGTAAGTAATCAGCAATATTTTAAAATGTATACGATGTTTTATAGGGAGCCTGTGCAGTGTTGACAGAACCGGGTTAAAATGGTCATACTTCCTGGTTCTGGTAAGAACTCGAGCTGCTGCGTTTTGGACTAGCTGTAGTTTGTTTATTAAGCGTGCAGGGCAACCACCCAGTAGAGCATTACAATAATCTAGCCTTGAGGTCATGAACGCATTAACTAATTGTTCCGCATTTGTCAATGAGAGCATATGACGTAATTTAGTTATATTTTTAAGATGTAAAAAATGCAGTTTTACAGATACTAGACACGTGACTTTCAAATGAAAGATTGGTATCAAAGAGCACAACCAGGTTCCTAACTGACGACGAAGACTTGACAGAGTGTCAAGTGTTAGACAGTATTCTAGGTTATTACGTGAGGAAGTTTTTTGTCCAATAATTAGAATCTCTGTTTTTTCAGAGTTAAGTAGTAAGAAATTACTAGTCATCCAATTTTTTATATCAGCTATGCATTCCATTAATTTTGTGAATTGGTAAGTTTCGTCAGGGCGTGAAGAAATATAGAGCTGAGTATCATCAGCATAACAGTGAAAACTAATGCCATGCTTCTTAATGATATCTCCCAAGGGTAGCATGTAGTGAACAGCCACGGTCCTAGTACTGAGCCTTGTGGTACGCCATACTGAATTTGTGATCGATGAGACATCTCTTCATTTACTGCTACAAACTGATAACGGTCAGATAAGTATGATTTAAACCATGCTAGTGCAATTCCACTAATTCCAACATAATTTTCGAGTCTATTTAAAAGAATGTTATGGTCGATAGTGTCAAATGCAGCTGTTAGATCGAGTAACACTAATAGAGAGATACAACCACGATCGGATGATAAGAGCAAATCATTTGTGACTCTAACGAGAGCTGTCTCAGTACTATGGTACAGTCTAAATCCGGACCGGAAATCCTCGCAAATATCATTTCTTTCTAAAAAGGAACACAGTTGTGAGGATACTGCCTTTTCTAGTATCTTTGACAGAAAAGGCAGATTCGAGATTGGCCTATAATTGACTAATTCTGAAGGATCAAGTTGTGTTTTTTTAACAAGCGGTTTAATCATAGCCAGCTTAAAAGTTTTCGGTACATATCCTATTGACAAAGATGAATTAATGATATTAAGAAGAGGATCTGTGACCTCTGGAAGCATCTCTTTCAGTAGCTTAGTCGGTATAGGGTCTAACATACATGTTGTCGATTTTGATGATTTAACGAGTTTAGTAAATTCTTCCTCTCCTATAGCAATAAATGAATACAATTTTTCTTCAAGGAGACTACAATGCACTGCCTGATGCGATACTGTAGTAGACGATTGCATAGTTATAATTTTCTCCCTGATATTATCAATCTTGTTAGTAAAGACGTTCATAAAGTCATTACTGCTGTGCTGCTTGGAAACTTCTGGGATTTTTCATTAGTTTAGTCACTTTTTCAAATAAACAAAATAAGCAGATCTAGCCGATTTTAAAGCCTCTCTATAAGTAATCGAGCTCTCCTTCCATGAAATGCGAAATACCTCTAGTTTTGTTTTCTTCCGGTTGCGCTCCATTTTTCTGGCTGCTCTCTTAAGGGCCCGAGTGTGCTCGTTGTACCACGGCGTTGGACTATTTTCTTTAATCTTCTTTAAGCGCTTCAAAAGAATTATATTTAAAACAAGACTTCTCAGTAATTCTGAAGATATTACTATAAATTACACCAACTCCGGTAACACTTTATAATAACTGCACACTATTAATCATTAATTAAGCATTAGTAAACAGTAAATTTATCATTTATAAAGCATTAATAGACATTACTAAGCAGTTTATAAATTCAGCTACAAATGCTTTATTCTTGATTTATAAGTGTACATATAATGTGTTTAATAATTTAATTTTCATACTTTGTTAATGATCAATTTATCATTTCTAAATGAAGTATTGCATTATTTACAAACCAGTTATTTAGGAGTTGTTAGTTGTTCATAAGATCACTTAGAAAGTGTGAGCAAATGATTATTAAACTATTTAAATGTACATTCATTCATCTTATTATTCAGACATATAGTAATAGTTACTTATTGTGTTAATAAATGCTTTATTAACATGTATTTCTACTGTAATTCAGGGTTAATTCAGGTAGTTATAAAGCATTTAGTAGTGGTCAGTTAACTATTTGTGTGAGCTCATCTAAAGTGAGGACTAGTTATGCCTTGTAAAGCATTTATAAAGATGTAAAGGCTCATTTAAATATTTTGATGCTCTGTATCACTGTGTTGTGTTTGTTTCATATTTTGGTTTAAAATATAAATGAGCCTTTAAATCTCCTTTATAAATGCTTTACAAGTCATAACTAGTCCCCACTTTAGATGAGCTCACACAAATAGTTAACTGACCACTACTAAATGCTTTATAACTACCTGAATTAACTACATTTACTTACACTTTCTAAGTGATCTTATGAATCACTGACAGCTCCTGAATAACTGGTTTGTAAATAATGCAATACTTCATTTAGAAATGATAAATTGATCATTAATAAAGTATGAAAATACAATTATTAAACGCATGATAGATATGCTTTCAAATAAAATATAAAGAATTTATAGCTGTATTTATAAACTGCTTATTAATGTCTATTAAAGTTTTATAAATGATTAATTAACTGTTTACTAATACTTAACTAATGATTAATAGTGTGCAGTTATTATAGTGTTACCCCAACTCCTCCCCCTTTGCGTTTCAGACGAGGTTCATGTTTATAACAGTAATCTTGCGGGGTGGACTCATTTAAAGTAATATAATTGTCTGGTTTTAGCCAGGTTGCTGTCAAACACAGCACGTCGAGATTAAAGTCAGTAATCATATCATTAACAATGAGTGCTTTTGAAGTAAGGGATTGAATATTCAGCAACCCAAGCTTTATTATTTGTTCATCCGTATTATAGCTGTTTTTTATTTGTTGAACATCAATCATATTTTTACCCTTGAATGGGTTTAGGAGTTTTTTGTATGTCCTAATTCGGGGAACAGACACAGTCTCTATATGATGATAGCTAGGTGAAAGAGGCTCTATGTGATGGGATTTATCTGACCTTGGTGATGCGAGGCCGCTAGCAGACGGTCGGTTAAGCCAGTCTGTCTGCTTCCTGACCTGAGCCCCAGGTTTATAGGTATGTTTAGGAATCAATTTACTCTATATTTTGGTCTCTACCCTACATAAACAAGTAACAGTAGTTAGACTGTAACGTGCAGTAACATCACCATTATATATTCAGGTAAAGTGCTGACTTATATATTTGAAATAATAAATACACAAAATAAAATATTGTGCCCTTACAATTACTGCTTTCCATTTTGTAGTGATTTGATATTGTTTTAAAAGGATGGAGTAATGCTTAGATGCCAGCACAGGCCTTGGTTGGGAGCTGAAGTATGGAATCAATATGGAATAGCAATATTATGGAGTACATAATAGCAGTAATATATGGGAGAAGTGCTTTTCTTGTAATTGAGGTAAATGGTTATATAATTAAAGAGGAATACATGAAAGTAATCAGTCCCCTGCCTAACTTTGATGTCAAGGATTTTCACCGTTAATACACAAAATGTAAAATGTGTACCTTGAATGTAAGTCGCTTTGGATAAAAGCGTCTGCCAAATGCATAAATGTCAAATGTTATTATGTTATTTTTTTTAATGATCTAATTACTTTATAGTGATTAATGTAGTTATCATAAGATCAAACTTAATTTGGACATATTATGCTGCAATTACAGAAATTACAGTATTGTCTTTCAGTAGAGTAGTTTTACAGGCTTTTATCATGTATCCTGACTCAAATAATGTGTTTCTAACAGCAAACACTCAGAATAAAGTGAGATGATCTGCTGATGATCCTGAATGGCTTGTTGAATGAGTGTTGATAGCCTGAGGCTCATCAATATGAACAGATCTGCTGAAAACACTCTTTATTTCATGACAATAGTTCCTGTTTTCACCTCATTTATTATGCTGATGTCTTCAGATCTCCTGTAAATTGACACTTAAAGCTCATTTCATTGGTGTCAGCAGACTGAGGGGATTTGATGATTACTATATGTAGCTTTATTTCTGAGTTTAACTGTTTTTCTTATCATTATTTATATTTGGAAGAATTTACAATAAAATAATGTTTTTCTTTATTTCTGCATATTGTAGATTATTTGTATTGTTATTGACTGGATTAAGTGAAATCTTTGAGAATCTGATCAAAGACATTATACTATTATATCTGGGTCAGGGCAGGAGCATAAGAGAAGCAAAGCATGCGACTGGAATGGGTGGAAATGCTCATAGATGCTGAATTCCTTAGTCTCATGTTCACTGCTTAAAATAAAAGTATATGGAATGTATTGATTACCTTTGAGGTGTATATACGTTCGATACTTGACTCAAGTTGCTTTTGCAAATGCACTCTGATTTGTTAATTAAAATAAAAAATATTGGATATTAAAGTTTATTCTCTGGCATCAAAACCCCAAGAATTTTTAATGAAGTGACAGACTCCTCCACAACAATATTTGAATGAAGAATATTTGAATGAATCATTTCAGGGTTCTGAGTTGAATGAGCATCAGTAACTTTATGATAGACAGAAAGACATGATGTACATGATTTTAAAGATGTGACATGTAGTTAAAAAAAAACTCACTAACTGATTTTTGATTTGGGCCGATAAGCTCCTCCCACACAATCACATCATCAGTGAAGCTCCTCCCACTGTAATTCATCATCAGTGAAGTTCCGCCCACTGTAATTCTCCAATAAATGCTGTAAATTCCCATCAGCTACAAGTGAAGATGAGCATCAGAGCATCAGGAAGAGCTGAAATCTGCAAAGACTGAGTTTATTAAAGAGGACAGAGAGAACATGAGTGATCCAGAACCCTGCAGAATGAAACACACTGAAGATCCTGAAGAACAAAGAGGTTGGTGTTTATTCTTCATTCATTCATGATGCTGAAGAACATTCGTGATAGAAACATTCAAGCACATCATCACTTTTAGATAAACAGTTCAAATGGTCAGTAGAGGGAGGCTGGAGAAACTTTCACATTGATTGTTAACATCAGGTCAAATTATCTCCCATAATTTACACTTATTTTATATCTGGTTCACTTTTTTTTTGCTACTATTTTAGCAAAATGTCGGACATCTTCTAATGTAGTTTACAGCATTGTGTTTATATACAGTGTATATTTACATTATTATTTGTATTATTTTGAAGCAGTAAACAGCAAACTATCAAGTAAATTAACTTTCCAGAATGGCTGACAGGGTTATAATCATAATTTGAGCAAAAGCCATTTTATAGTATTATTTATTTTATACATTTTATAAATATTTTTAAAAAATGTTTTTATTATATTTCTCATAAGTTATAGAAGTTATTCATAATTATATAAATTATTCTTCTTACAGTAACGTTGGTAACAGAGTTGATGAATACAGTCAATGCTACAGTTTGTGTAAAAATTGAGACAATTGATTGAAATTTTTTTCTTGTCTTCCCATCATGCAGTAGAAAGAGTCCACTTCCTGTGTGTCACAGTTTTAAGAAATGCTCTGTTCTTAAAATCAGGAAAATCATGTCAGAAGTAACAGTGTAAGGCTGAAATAACCTCAGATATTTTGATCTCCTGAGATGGACAATACAAACACACACAGGCATTTGCAGTGTTTTAGGGAAACTCATTACAAGTAACTTGAGTTAGGTAATCAGATTACTTTTCAAGTAACTAGTAAAGTAACACATTACTTTTTCAATTTGCAACAAAATATTTAAGTTACTGTTTTCAAATTTTCGACTGACAGCTCTCCATGTTTAAAGGAAAAATAAAGTGAGGAGGTCAAGGGCGTAGTTTGGGTTGAACATTGGGGGGTTAAAGTGTGTTCCCGTTTAGCGGGGTCCCAGCGCATCTCGTGAGATTTATTTATTTGTGCTTTTTTGTGGTATCATCCACACATGAATTTGAGATTTTTAAAATGTAGATTTTTATAATTTTATAATTCACTATATTAAATTACACAAATATACGTTATGTACTTAATCTCACTTTGTTAACCAATGCCTTTGCTGCTGACCTTCAATGATCTAATTCAACCATACTAATAAGCAAAATTGCTTTAGATTAGATTTAGAAATAAGAGTGTTGAACTAGGGCTGGGCGATATATATCGTGAGATTGTTATGCGCATCTCATCAGTAAAGCCGGTTCCTTGATTAGTATTAAATCGCAATCACCTGCTTTCAGATGGAGCGGCATTTACTACACAGCAAAAACTCCAGTGTTAAATTAAGAAAGAAGTTAGAGAAGTTAATGAGATAATTAAGTGATTAATTTAGTGATGATTGAGCATTATTGAAGACACCTGATGTTAACAAGCAGAATCACTGAAGGAGAAAATCTCAAATTGTAAGCCACTGTTATGGTGATGGGTGTTTGCTTTAGTTGGGCTCTTGACCCTTACACATTCACTTTAAATTTTGTTTGTCTGCTGTTATTGATTTATAACAGTCAAATGAACAAAGAAAAGTGTGATCTGATAGTGTTGGTTAGGTTTTGACATAATCATGCAGTGATCTGAAAAATGAAACTTATTGAGATAGTTTGGTTTAACTTGTTAGCAGCATCACTGTGATTCTACAGCATATGATTATCAGTATTTTTCACATAATCCAAAATATTTAATAAACATTGTTCTGATCAAAACACTTTCAAATGAATTTGTTTAGACACACAGACATCAATAATCAGCCTGTGAATCTCAACAATGGTGACAATATTAAAGCATGTTGCAGTGGCTGCCACCAATCACAACTCATTAATGGCTCCCATCATGCATTGCGGTATGAATAAATTATGAATTTATTCAATTATCTGAATTGTCTATGTAATTTACTTTTCCTAATTGAATATTCTGCTCGTCACCATTGTTGAGATGCATAGACTGAAACTTGACGTCTGTGTGTGCCTAAAAGAAAGATTTCTTTTTTTTTAAATAACTTTTAAGAAATCCTTTATATTATATCTAAAATTCTGGATATTTATGCAGAATCACAGTTATGCTGTAAACAACAACATAAATCATAAACATAAAGTTCAAAAGATGATTTTCATGAATCATGATATAACCAACACCATCAGATCACTTTATTCTTTGTTCATCTGACAGTTATAACTCAGATACAGCAGCCAAACAAAATCTAAAGTTAGTTATACAAAGGTCAATAGCCCAACTAAAGCAAACACCCATCACCATAACGCTGGCTTACAATTTGAGATTTTCTCCTTCAGTGATTCTGCTTGTTAACATCAGGTGTCTTCAATAATGATCATTCATCACTAAATTAATCACTTAATTATCTCATTAACTTCAACACTCTTGAGTGTGGACTCATATACACTCCCAGGAGTGTTAATTGAACACTGGAGTTTTTGCTGTGTACAAAGAGCCGTAGTTAACTGACAAGCTGAGCCATATCACATTAATTATCGCTGGCGATACGTCCGCGATATTAATGCGATATGGCTCAGCTTGTCAGTTAACTACGGCTCTTTGTAGTAAATGCCGCTCCATCTGAAAGCAGGTGAAGGCTATTTAATACTAATCAAGGAACCGGCTTTACTGTTGAGATGCGCATAACAATCTCACGATATATATCGCCCAGCCCTATGTTGAACCTCCTTCTCCTGTATCCTATTGTTCTTTAATCCAGAAGGGCAGCAGCTGAAAGGTTTGTTTGAGCGGCGCCCTCTACTGTACATAAAGGAAATGCATATTTACTCCATTACAGTAATCTAGTCTAGAGGTCATGAAAGCATGAACTAACTTTTCTGCATCAGGAACAGAATTCCAGAGTTTAGCGATGTTTCTGAGGTGGAAAGATAAGTTGCTGTCTAATATAACACCCAGGTCTTTAACGGTAGAGGATGGAGTTACAGGACATCCTTCCAAATGCTAATGGTATTATACGAGATTCTGTG
Organism: Squalius cephalus; assembly: GCF_949319135.1. NCBI lineage: Eukaryota > Metazoa > Chordata > Actinopteri > Cypriniformes > Leuciscidae > Squalius > Squalius cephalus. Next base: position 4,283,056 of record NC_137122.1, read on the forward strand.
TACAGGTTTTTGGTCCAATAAGTAATACCTCTGTCTTAGCTGAATTTAATAGAATAAAATTACAGGTTATCCAATATTTTATATCTTTAACACATTCTGTTAAGTTAGACAATTTAGAGAATTTATCTGGTCGTGATGAAATATATAACTGAGTATCATCGGCATAACAGTGGAAAATGAATTCCATGTTTTCTTAATAATATTACCAAGTGGCAGCATATATATTGAAAATAGCAGAGGGCCGAACACAGAGCCTTGAGGCACTCCATAATTTACTGACATTATCTTAGATTTTTCCTCATTTAAGTACACAAAATGGTAACGGCCGGATAGATATGATCTAAACCACCGTACTGCCTGTCCTTTAATACCAGTGTAATTTTGTAATTGATCTAAGAGTATTTTATGATCTATAGTGTCGAACGCAGCACAAAGATCAAGTAAAACTAATATAGAGATATAGCCTTGGTCAGAAGCTAGAAGTAAGTCATTAGTAATTGGGATGTATAATTCATTTATAAATAGGCAAAAATACAAAATGTAAAAAGTGATTACATCAGGGCTCACTTTTATGACCTTTCACTTCATATTTCTCTCTTTGAATTGTTTGATTTGCTGAAAATGCTAGGGATGCACCGAAATGAAAATTCTTGGTCGAAGCCGAAAATAATGAAAGACTTGGCCGATGGCCGAATACCGAACAGGGTTTTTCGCTTATATTAGGCCTATAACTAACTGCTGACGGAATGTAACGTTTGTATGCTTACAACAAAAAAGTGCATCTTTTGTTGTTTGATTAACATGAATATGAGACAGACAGGTATTTAAGGCTGCTGTAATTTTAAGACCAAATGCTTGGATCTACCGGTAATACAGTATACTGACTAACTGACACATATACGGTTTTCACCGAGTGGTTAAACCATAACCGACTGTATTTACGTGAGATACTCCACATGATGGGCAGTTTGACTGACACCTGTGTGTCAGTATTTCACCATTCAGGCACAAAGAAAAGTGAATTCAGGATCGCGTGCTGTCACTTCTGGTGGGCATCATTCAGCCCGATACAACATTAGAGTTATTTTTCACAACTTACTGTGCCTAATTTATAACTTGATACTCTTTTTGAAGATTCTTGTTAAACACACGCATCTCTGACTTGAGATTTCCGCGTTGACTTGAATTTCACTAAATAGTGCTGTAGCCTAAGTTTTTGCAGATACACCCTTTGACAGTCCAGCAGAACAGTGTCTGCAAACGGCCATTTTTGTGTCTTTCTCTGAGACTCTAATATGCTTCCACACTGACGACATGTTTGCTGGATTCACAATTCACTCACATTTGATCGCGTCATCAAAAGCGTCAGTTTTCTGTAAAATTTATTCTGTCTTTTCACTTATTCGACCGAACACCGAAAGTGCTGTTGTTGATATTTTCAGCCAAATAATTTCAGTGGCCGAACATTCAGTGCATCCTTAGAAAATGCAATCAAACTTTTTTCTTTCATTTCAGACCTGATGGAAGAGAGCGAGAAGAGTGAAGAACTGAGTGAAGTGAAGGAGGAGAGTGAAGAACTGAGTGAAGTAAAGGAGGAGAGTGAAGAACTGAGTGAAGTGAAGGAGGAGAGTGAAGAACTGAGTGAAGTGAAGGAGGAGAGTGAAGAACTGAGTGAAGTGAAGGAGGAGAGTGAAGAACTGAGTGAAGTGGAGGAGGAACATCATGTCCAACCTGGAGAAAAACCTTTGAGTCGCTCAAAGACTAAAAAGACATTTTTAAAGAAAAGAAGAGCCAATAAATCTTTCACCTGCACTCAGTGTGGGAAGAGCTTCACAAGCAAATGTAGTCTTGAGATTCACATGAGAGTTCACACTGGAGAGAAGCCGTTCTCATGTGATCAATGCGGGAAGAGTTTCACACAAAAACCAAATTTTAGTCGGCACATGAGAATCCATACTGGAGAGAAACCACACACATGTGATCAGTGTGGAAAGAGATTCCCATACAAACATAGTCTTCAGATTCACATGAGAATCCACACAGGAGATAAGCCGTTCTCATGTGATCAATGTGGAAAGAGTTTCACACACAAACCTAATCTTGATGTGCATAGGAGAGTTCACAGTGGAGTAAAGCCGTTCTCATGTGATCAATGTGGCAAAACATTTATTTGGGCATCAGACCTGAAGAGACACCAGACAGTTCATATGAAGGAGAAGCCGCATTCATGTTCTGTGTGTGGAAAGGGTTTTTCACTGCTGCCAACTTTACATAGACATGAGAAAATTCACACTGGTGTGAGAGAGTACATGTGCTTTGAGTGTGAGAAGACTTTTACTACAGGGATAGATTTAAAACGGCACCAGAGAATTCACACTGGAGAAAAACCTTACAAGTGTTCACACTGTGACAAGAGATTCAGTCAGTCTTCATCTCTGAAAACACATGAGAGGATCCACACTGGAGAGAAGCTGCACACGTGTGATCAGTGTGGGAAGAGTTTCTCTATTAAAAGTGACCTGAAGCGACACATGAAGATCCATGCAGTGAAGAAACCACATATGCAGTATTTAGTTTGATCAAACTCTCCAGCTGTGTTCCTGTAACTCTTCATCTCGTCTCTCTCTGCTGTGATCATGAAATACCGCAGTATGATGATAATCAACAGAAGAAGACAAACCAGCCCGAGACTCATGGTTATTAAAACCATCACCACACACCAGCTATAAGTGGAGATCATTGTTGCCAGACATACATACATAATTTTGACCTCTGTTCGATTTGTGATAAATAATGAAAAAAATCTCAGAATTGTGTGACACTTCAAATGATGGTGGTTGTAATCATAGGGCTTCTATACTCATTGATCTAGCTGTGGATTCTACGTCTACCGTGAGAAGAACCTGAACGTGGAGATACGCATGTCTTTAATCTCATCTCACGTTATGTCTTCTCGGCCAATCATCGTGGAGAATGACTTTCACATGAGAGTTAATGTTCTTTTTGTATATTGTATACAAAGTTGTGTATCATTAACATGTCATCTCTGTATGTTTTGCAAGAAGAAGAAAAAAAAAAGTAAAGAGTTCTTTCTGCTTAGGCCAGTTTTTTCCAAGCTGAGGTTAATATTTTAGCAAAAAAGTACTTTTCATGTCGTGTCAAAAAGTTGTTGGTCAATAAATAGCTGTATTCTGTACGTTTGACTTGTGTACGATAATTTTCTTCCAAATACGATCATTTTGAGCTTCTGGTACAATACTTTGACATTTCCAATCTGGCAACACTGGTGGAGATAAAGTGATTTGACTGTGACTAACTTACACAGAAGAGATTTTGTTGCTCAGCACGTGGCAATTACACTGAACTAACACTGGATATCCAGTAGATAGCAATGTCACATCTTTGAGTGATCAACTAGAAAAGTAAGCTTTTAATATGGTTAATTAAGGTTAATACGAATCCATTTCAGTGTCAGATTATTTTTCCTAATTGTCTTTATCCTTGCTGTTTTATAAAGTGTGTGTGTTTCTAAAATCTGTGTGCTTTAGATGGGTTTTCATCTCCATGGAAGAGAAGAGCTGGTCTGATAGCAGACTAGGGCTGTCACGATTCCTCGATTAAAGTGGAGTATTAGATTTGACAATAGTTCAACATCTTTAGTGCACACATTTTCTCTGACAAGAAATTTTTTACAATATCTTTGGTTCACGTATAGGCAAAACCCCCCACCTCGCGACATTCCAGTGACACTCGCATCTCGGTCCAGGTGCACAGGTACCCCAAAGCAATCAATGACCAGTTCCAAGTCCAAATCACTTCCCGAAAGCCATGTCTCTGTAATCGGCAGTAAACACGCATCTCTAAATTCATGCTGGAAACGTATGTGGGCTTGCAGCTCTGGTGAAGTGACTGGGCATTTAATGGAATAATAGAAGGCAGGGGGATCCAGGAGAAAGATTGTTTTCTCAGTCTTTGGAGTACGCCACCTCGCTTCCTGGTCTTGCGGAGTAGCTCACTGGTAAATTCCCCTTTTCCTTTTTCTCTCGATTGATCGGGGAAACAGTTGAGATTAGGGAAGATTAAATCCGAGGGAGGGTTGTTGACCTGAAAGTTGCTCCATTTTAAGAGAAAGTCCCTGCTGTATCGGATGTGCGTTGGGTTGGGCAACTCATTCAGAGTTTCCACAAGGTGGAACGCTTCCACAATAAAATCAAAGCGGTGCACTCCATGCTATTTGTTTCCCGACAAAACAGCGTAAGGAAAAAAGTCAATAAATTCCTTTTCACTCTCTCAGGCCATTCCTATTTAGTGCAAGAATAAACAAAACAATGTACAAACATAACATAAGACAAAAACGTGCCTCGCTGCTGGTCGCTGCATGAGCATGCGCCCTGAGTGCGCCCTGAGTACGCCCTGAGTTTCGGCAGTAATGCAGTCGATGTACTGGTCTGTCGTGGTGAAGAAAGAGCTGAGCTGCAAGGCGAAGCTCTCGATTTACCGGTCAATCTACGTCCCTACTCTCACCCATGGTCATTAGCTGTGGGTCATGACCGAAAGGACAAGATCCCGGATTCAGGCGGCCGAAATTAGCTTTCTCCGCAAGGTGGCTGGGCGATACCTTAGAGATAGGGTGAGAAGTAGAGCCGCTGCTCCTCCACATCGAGAGGGGTCAGCTGAGGTGGCTCGGGCATCTTTTCCGGATGCCTCCTGGACGCCTTCCCGGGAAGGTGTTCCGGGCATGTCCTGCCAGGAGGAGATCCCGGGGAAGACATAGGACACGCTGGAGGGTAGGGCTGTAGTGATACACTAATCTCACGATACGATACATGATATTCAGCTCACGATACGATATATATCATGATATTCATACGATACGATACGATTCGATGCGATTCGATACGATTCGATATAATATGATACACTTACATCATTTTCTGAAAGATTTAAAGGGGGCAGAGTGATTTTGGTGAGATCTTGTGAGTGTTCCATTTACTTGGATTGAAATAATTGAACTGAAAACTAAAAACAGTAATTACAAAATGTATGTCTCTGACTGGACAGAGAGTCTACAGCTTGCAAATACTGGACAAAATGAATCAAATATGTGTTGAGAAAATTTGTTCCATTCATTGAAACACTGCAAACTGTAGCTTACAAGCCTTTGAAAAGTAAATAAAGTGCAGTATTGCAATACTTTGTTTCTTTGACAGCTTTTTTAGCTTGACACTGAACATATGAGGTAGCCAGTCTAGCCACCATGTAAGTAAACATAGAGGCATGACTTCTCCAAAACATCCAATAATTAAAATCACTAAGAAGAACATTTAAACATTTAACTTAAAATGTACCCGTCTTAGCCGAGTAGTATAAGGCCTGTAGGCCTACAAGTATGTGAGGTAGTAGTAGTAGTAGTAGCTTTATTGTCACTTAGTCACAAGTACCAGCGAAATTAGCCATCAACCTGTCCATACAAACATACATACAATATGACAAGGGGTAGACAGGACAGGAAGACAGAGCATTGAGGAAAAAATACAGCATGACATGAGGAAAGGTGAGGAGAAAAAAAAGGCAACCCCCAGACTATGCTCCTGTAAGGAGTACAGTTTGGGAACAGTAAAAAACACCTCAGCAACATTAGCACATAATCAGTACACAACATGAAAACACAAGACTTGCAACAGAGGAGGGGAGTCGGGGATGGAGGTAACCCAGCACAGGCAAGCAGCCATCCGGTCCTGCAGCTATTTTCGGCGCTGGTCACAGACCCGCCTGTCAGACTGGTGGTACAAAGCGTCGAAGGCGTGGGATGTGATGTGGGGTGGGGTGGGTGATTGCATATCTGTATATATGTAAGAGTTTGTGTATGTGTAGGCCTGGTAAGTCGCTACGCCTGGCATCCCAATCTAGGTGCCTCAGTCCGCAGGATGTCATAGCGATACACAGCAATTGCCATGGAGACAACCTTGATCAGGTCCCAGACAGAGTCAACAATCAGCAGGTGTCTGTGGGGAATGGGGGAAGGATCGCAAGAGCGTCTCGCTGCAGTGCTTATCCGGGGGAGTTGTTGTTGCAGCAGCAGCCTCGGCCAAGGCCAGTGCTGGTTGAGGGGGGCCGAAAGCAGATAAGATTGGGGTTGTTTGGTCTTGGGACTAGTAGCCCCATTCCAATTTACACAGCTCCTGGTCCATTTTGGTCTCCGAAACGATCCATTTGCCTTTGCAAAGCTGTGAGCTTCTCCATGATGTTATCCATATTGTGGTTCATAGTCACAGTCTGAGTGCTGACAGCTCTGCCCACTGCTTCAATCATGACGGGCAGCCTTGTGGGGTTTTGGACAGCTGTCACCATCTTCTTAATTCCTCGATAAACCAGGGCAAAGCCTAATCCAAACAGCAGAAAACCTGTTATCATGGTTCCGAATAGGTAGATATCTTCAATGTCCTCCACGGAAAGAGCCGCCAGACACACGACCCGCCACCTCTCCCACGCGTCCATCGTGTAGCCAGCTGCGAACGTTCCAGCAGGGCAGTCAGGTTCCCCCAAACCGAGAGCAGCAAAGCAGGGGAGATAAGGGAGAGGAGAGAAAGAAAATGCGACCGCCTTCGTTGAGAGCCAAAGAGAAGAGGTAGCCAGTCTAGGTTGAGAGCCAAAGAGAAGAGGTAGCCAGTCTAGCCAGCAGAAAAGAAAAATAAACCATGGCAGCCAATAGTTCAAGTCCATAGGAGCAACATTTAAGCCAACTTAAAATTGTACCCATCTTAGCAGAGTCGCTTAAGTGAACACTAAACAGAAACTCTCCTCTCCACATAACTGCAGACCAAGTGATTTACATTGTCCTCAGAATTTTGTTCAGGAATAGAATCTGATCAACGTGCTCTGGGAGAAGTGCACTTCTCTGAGCAGTGATGATATCTCAGGCGGTGGAAAAGACCCTCTCTGAGGAAACACTAGTGCCAGGGACACAGAGGTCCCTTTTAGCAAGTTTTGACAAGAGTGGATACTGATATTGGTGCTCCTTCCACCAGACCAGTGGATCTTCTTTCACTTCCAGGAGATCTTGTAGCGGCCATCTGCTCCTTGGTCTCGTCCTCTTGGGTATTTGTCTTGGGTCATGCTGCACCACCACCATATCGTCCACCAAGAAGGGCAGCCAGTGGACAAGACGGCCTTGGATTCCTGGGTGGAGGACGCTGACCTTCAAATAAATAAACAATAAAAACAAAAACTCATTACTTGTAGTTAAGCACATTCCATAATTCCTACACAGAGGTTCAGATAACACAGTGCACTTCACTGGATAACAATGGGTGATACTGACCTTGACTGCTCTCTCCTTCCATGAATTGATCTCCTTCATCTACAGCGTCTTCTTTAGATGCCATCCCCTCATCATCAGCACGAGCATTTGCTGTCTTCATCCACACTCCAAAGTGACTAAGTCAACATGAAATGAAATTCATGAGCTTTTATTTCATAAATATTTTGATTACTATATTTAATTAAAGCCTTTATACCTGTTAACATTATTGTATTTATGATTTTTAATCTATTTAATATTTATCTATTTTAAACTGTTAACGTTGTAGGATTTGTCATGGTGAATCAAGACGACAGAAGCAGAATGCAAGTAACTCAGGTTTATTGAAGATATAACAGGTGCAAGTCCGATGATGTAACAGGTGAAAGTCCGATGATGAGTGAGATGCTGGTGACACAGGGACTGGATGGTCAGCGAGGTCCGTGGTGAAGTGCCGTAACCGTGAAACCCAAGTGAAGACGATATCCGAAGAACAGAGAACAGGAACTGGAACAGGAAACAGGAACGCCGACAACACTGGGATCACAAACGGGAGACATCAACCAACGATCTGACAATGAGAGAAGAATGCGGTGAGGCTTTATAGGAGACTGAATGAGCTGCAGCTGGGGTGATGAATGAGATCAGCTGGATCGCTGATCATCCGGAATGAGTGCCACGCCCACTCACACACACACACACACAGAACAACAGTTACACGAGACACGAAGGAAACAATGAATTTATGAACCGTGACAGTACCCCCTCCCCTAAGAACGCCTCCTGGCGTCCCTAGGCTCCCTTACCTGTCGATTGTAATCATCAATAAGGGAATGATCCAGAATGTCTCTGGCAGGTACCCAACTTCTCGCCTCCGGACCGTAACCTTCCCAGTCCACCAAGTACTGGAATCCGCGTCCCCTCCGCCTCTTGTCCAGAATACGATCTACCGAATAGGTTGGTTCCCCGTCTACGAGACGCGGCGGTGGGGGAACCGGGGCTGGCGGATTAATACGGGAATAAAACACGGGTTTAATTTTGGATACATGAAACACGGGGTGAATCCTCCTGTACACTGGAGGGAGGTTGAGGCGGACTGCCACCGGACTAATGATCTTGGTGACAGTAAACGGGCCGATAAATTTAGGAGCAAGTTTATTAGAAACGGAGCGGAGCGGAATATTTTTAGTAGAAAGCCACACTTTTTGACCAACGACGTATACGGGAGGCCTAGACCGGTGGCGATCGGCTTTGGCCTTGGTGCGCGCTCCCGCCTGGAGTAGAGTCTCACGGGCTCTAGTCCAGGTGCGACGACACCTCTGGACAAATGCGTGGGCAGAGGGAACCGCGACTTCGGATTCCAGACTAGGAAATATAGGTGGCTGGTAACCTACACTACACTCAAACGGAGATAGGCCCGTAGATGACACTGGTAACGTATTGTGTGCGTACTCCACCATAGACAATTGCTGACTCCACGAGGAAGGATTCTTGGAAACCAAACATCGCAACGTTCTCTCCAAATCTTGGTTGGCTCTCTCAGTTTGTCCATTGCTCTGGGGGTGAAACCCTGAGGACAGACTTACAGTCGCCCCTAACAATCTACAAAATTCTCGCCAAAATTTGGACACAAATTGGGGTCCCCTGTCGGAAACCACGTCTGTCGGGAGGCCATGTAAGCGAAAGACGTGATTAACGACGACCAACGCTGTCTCCTTGGCTGTGGGTAATTTGGGCAAGGGGATGAAATGGGTCGCCTTCGAGAACCGGTCCACCACGGTCAAAACTACCGTGTTACCCCGAGAGGGTGGGAGGGCGGTGATAAAATCTAGCGAAATATGGGACCAGGGTCTCGAAGGGACAGGCAGCGGTTGGAGTAACCCATCTGGGGAGCGATTGGAAGTCTTACCAGTGGCACAAACTGAGCAAGCCAAAACAAAACTGTGAACATCACGAGCCATGAGAGGCCACCAGAATCGTTGCTTGACCAAAAACTTGGTTCGATTAACTCCTGGATGACAAGCCACATTGGAACAATGCCCCCACTGAATAACGTCGGACCGTAATCCCTCCGGCACAAATAAGCGGTTCGGTGGGCAACCGACCGGGGGCGTTACCCCTTCTAAGGCTCTCTTGACCTTCGATTCGACCTCCCATACGAGTGTGGAGACAAATAGATTCTCGGGTAAAATGCACTCGGGAGTAGACGGGCGTTCGGAACGATCAAAAATACGCGATAAAGAATCGGGTTTGATGTTTTTGGAACCCGGGCGGTACGAGAGTGTAAAGTCAAAACGTCCGAAAAAAAGTGCCCACCGAGCCTGCCTGGAGTTCAATCTTTTGGCAGTTCTAATGTATTCCAAATTCTTATGGTCTGTCCAGACGATAAAAGGTACCCCCGACCCTTCTAACCAGTGACGCCATTCTTCCAATGCTAACTTGACCGCCAACAATTCTCTGTTACCAATGTCATAATTGCATTCGGCAGGAGACAAACGATGGGACAAAAACGCGCACGGGTGCATTCTATCGTCTGAGGGAGAACGCTGAGAGATCACTGCACCTACCCCCACCTCTGACGCATCAACCTCCACCACGAACTGACGTGATGGATCAGGGGTAATCAAGATGGGAGCCGAAACAAAGCGACTTTTGAGTTTGGCAAACGCAGCCTTAGCTGCGTCTGACCACCTGAACGTAGTTCTGGGGGAGGTCAAGGCAGTCAGAGGCGAGGCTAGTTGGCTGAAATTGCGAATGAACCGCCGGTAGAAATTGGCAAACCCCAGAAACCGCTGTAGGGCCTTACGGGAATCTGGAGTTGGCCATTCCACCACAGCCTTAACCTTCTCCGGATCCATCCGAATTCCCTCAGCCGACACAATGTACCCTAGAAAAGAAACAGACTGTGCATGAAAATCGCATTTCTCCGCCTTGACAAAAAGCCCATTCTCTAACAACCTCTGGAGCACTCGTCGGACGTGCTGCACGTGTTCCTGGAGAGAAGACGAAAAAATCAATATGTCATCCAGGTAGACATATAGAAACTGGTCGACCATATCTCGCAGCACGTCATTGACGAGTGCTTGGAAGACTGCTGGGGAGTTGGACAGCCCGAAGGGCATGACCAAGTATTCAAAGTGCCCCCTGGGGGTGTTAAAAGCAGTCTTCCACTCATCCCCCTTCCTGATGCGGACCAAATGATAAGCATTACGTAAGTCCAATTTAGTGAAGACGGACGCTCCCTGCAACCTCTCGAAGGCTGAAGACATCAACGGCAAAGGATAAGTATTCTTTACCGTGATGTTGTTCAGCCCTCGGTAATCAATACAAGGTCGCAGAGAACCGTCCTTCTTCCCCACAAAAAAGAACCCCGCCCCCGCTGGAGATGAGGAAGGCTGGATGAACCCGGATGCCAGAGAATCAGAAATATATTTCTCCATGGCCCCCCTCTCTGGAACAGAAAGCGAATATAACTTGCCCTTAGGCGGAGATTTACCTGGCAGTAAGTCTATTGCACAGTCATAGGGACGATGCGGAGGAAGAGAAGCAGCCCGAGACTTACTGAACACTTCCTTCAGGTCCAGGTACTCCGTGGGCACGTTAGATAAATCCCCTGCCTCCTCCTGAAACACAGAGACAGAAACAGACGGACAAGCAGAGACAAGACAAGACTCATGACACTTAGTACTCCATTCCAACACCGTGCGCTGCTGCCAGTCTATCTTGGGATTATGTTTGATGAGCCAGGGATGTCCTAAAACTATGGGTGCAAGAGGGGAGTCCAGAATGTAAAATGACAGGGTCTCAATGTGGTTGCCAGATGTGATGAGCGTGACGGGTCCGGTGGTGTGTGAAATGTTGGGTAGATCTTGACCATTGAGTGCGCGGACTTCTATCTTGCGGGTGAGTGGTAATAAGGGGACTTGAAACTTGTGTGCAAACGTGCAGTCCATAAAATTACCTTCTGCCCCTGAATCCACCAGTGCTTGCCCGTCGTGCTCATGAGCTGACCACCTCAGTCTTACTGGGAGGAGCGTAGATGTTGGTGAGGTCTTCTCGGCGGAGATCCCACCCGACAGTAGCCTCAGAATTACTGCCGGGCTTGCCCTTTTACCGGACAACCGAACGCAAAGTGACCAGCTGCTCCACAGTAAAGACAAAGTCCTTGGGACCTCCGCCTCTCCTTCTCCTCCCGAGTAAGTCGAGCCCGCCCAACCTGCATGGGCTCGTGATCGTAGACGGGGCTGACCGCATCCCCGCCGCTGGACCGTGGAAGCTCTACTCCTTCCGCCATTCGACCAGGCAATCTTCTCCGCTCCACACGGGATAAACGAGCGTCTACTCGAAGTGCCAGTTCTATAAGTCCGTTTAGAGACGTGGGCAGGTCCAGGGCGTAGATCTCCCTTTGGATGCGGTCAGCCAGCCCATGCAGGAACATGTCCCACTGCGCCTCCTCGTTCCAATGACACTCTACCGCCAATGTACGAAACTCAATAGAATAGTCAGAAACTGACCTCTCTCCTTGTCTTAGCTCAGCTAGGATGCGAGCCGCCTCTCTCCCGGTGCTGGCGCGGTCGAAGACCCTCTTCATTTCGGCGGAGAGTGTCTGGAACGAGGTGCAGCATGGGTCTTGATTCTCCCACACCGCCGTTCCCCAGAGTGCTGCCTTCCCAGTCAGGAGAGTCAAAACGAAAGCCACCTTGGCTGACTCGTTGGCGAAGGTTCTCGGCTGCAGGGAAAAATGCATCGAACAGCGAGTCAAAAACGCTCTGCAAAAGCTTGGCTCACCTGCATAGGACTCAGGTATAGGAAGGCGCGGCTCCGACTGGGAAGTGTTCTCCGGTGGTGTGGGGGGAACGGGCGGTGTGGGTGGCGCAGTGGGATTACGCAAGATCTGAAGTTGCTGGGTGAGCTCGGACACCTGTGTCACCAGCGCTTGAACTGCCCGAGCTGTGTCGTTGAGGTTTTTCTCTTGGTGATCCATGCGTTGTATACTGGTGCTGACAAAGGTTTCCAGAGATGAAGGATCACTTGCTGCTTCCATAGCGTGGTCAGATCGTTCTGTCATGGTGAATCAAGACGACAGAAGCAGAATGCAAGTAACTCAGGTTTATTGAAGATATAACAGGTGCAAGTCCGATGATGTAACAGGTGAAAGTCCGATGATGAGTGAGATGCTGGTGACACAGGGACTGGATGGTCAGCGAGGTCCGTGGTGAAGTGCCGTAACCGTGAAACCCAAGTGAAGACGATATCCGAAGAACAGAGAACAGGAACTGGAACAGGAAACAGGAACGCCGACAACACTGGGATCACAAACGGGAGACATCAACCAACGATCTGACAATGAGAGAAGAATGCGGTGAGGCTTTATAGGAGACTGAATGAGCTGCAGCTGGGGTGATGAATGAGATCAGCTGGATCGCTGATCATCCGGAATGAGTGCCACGCCCACTCACACACACACACACACACAGAACAACAGTTACACGAGACACGAAGGAAACAATGAATTTATGAACCGTGACAGGATTTGCCTTTTAAACTTTGAGCAATGCATTATTTCGGCCTATGCCTACTCTCGCCAGGAGATGGCGGATAGGGTACAAGGCCAAAGGTTAAACCTAGCAGTACCATCACTGCCTTACCTCTGATGGCTGCATGCTCAGTCTTGCAGCCTCTACAATCAGTCCATCATAAACTTGCTGTCTTTCCTTTTCTGTCAGGAAGGGAAGACTTTTGAATCTTGGATCCATCGCTGAACATGCATGAAGAGTTGCCTTGAGGTCAATGTACCTCTTCTGAAGATCCCCAGCCATGGCAGCCTTCATCTCTTTTATGACGGCAGATTCTCCTTCGATCGGTTTCAGTCCGTTGATCAGTGTGTCCTGGAGGGGTGCGACGACTGACAGTGTGGGGTCTTCTCCTTGGACATGTACTGTGTAGCCTACTTCATGGGCTTCGGCGCGATGACTACTTCTTCAGCTGTTGTCACATCTGACTCAGTCAGTGTGCACAGATCCTTCTCTGTCTTCCAGACTACACTCGAGAGCAGGGCTGCGCAGATGGCCGGTTATTGGTCCAGGAATCTTTCCAACATGTCATGCGCACTATTCCACCTGTAGTTAAATAAAATAAATATGCTTTATTTACACTCATCTAAAGGATTATTAGGAAACCCTGTTCAATTTCTCATTAATGCAATTATCTAATCAACCAATCAAATGGCAGTTGCTTCAATGCATTTAGGGGTGTGGTCCTGGTCAAGACAATCTCCTGAACTCCAAACTGAATGTCAGAATGGGAAAGAAAGGTGATTTAAGCAATTTTGAGCGTGGCATGGTTGTTGGTGCCAGACGGGCTGGTCTGAGTATTTCACAATCTGCTCAGTTACTGGGATTTTCACGCACAACCATTTCTAGGGTTTACAAAGAATTGTGTGAAAAGGGAAAAACATCCAGTATGCGGCAGTCCTGTGGGCGAAAATGCCTTGTTGATGCTAGAGGTCAGAGGAGAATGGGCCGACTGATTCAAGCTGATAGAAGAGCAACTTTGACTGAAATAACCACTCGTTACAACCGAGGTATGCAGCAAAGCATTTGTGAAGCCACAACACGCACAATCTTGAGGCGGATGGGCTACAACAGCAGAAGACCTCACCGGGTACCACTCATCTCCACTACAAATAGGAAAAAGAGGCTACAATTTGCACGAGCTCACCAAAATTGGACAGTTGAAGACTGGAAAAATGTTGCCTGGTCTGATGAGTCTCGATTTCTGTTGAGACATTCAGATGGTAGAGTCAGAATTTGGTGTAAACAGAATGAGAACATGGATCCATCATGCCTTGTTACCACTGTGCAGGCTGGTGGTGGTGGTGTAATGGTGTGAGGGATGTTTTCTTGGCACACTTTAGGCCCCTTAGTGCCAATTGGGCATTGTTTAAATGCCACAGCCTACCTGAGCATTGTTTCTGACCATGTCCATCCCTTTATGACCACCATGTACCCGTCCTCTGATGGCTACTTCCAGCAGGATAATGCACCATGTCACAAAGCTCGAATCATTTCAAATTGGTTTCTTGAACATGACAATGAGTTCACTGTACTAAAATGGCCCCCACAGTCACCAGATCTCAACCCAATAGAGCATCTTTGGGATGTGGTGGAACGGGAGCTTCGTGCCCTGGATGTGCATCCCACAAATCTCCATCAGCTGCAAGATGCTATCCTATCAATATGCGCCAACATTTCTAAAGAATGCTTTCAGCACCTTGTTGAATCAATGCCACGTAGAATTAAGGCAGTTCTGAAGGCGAAAGGGGGTCAAACACAGTATTAGTATGGTGTTCCTAATAATCCTTTAGGTGAGTGTATAGACCTATAGCGCCCTTCATACTTCACAACATGGATGCACAGAATGCTCACAGAATGATGCATTTTTTACATAAATGACAAAACAAATTAGTAATAAAAAAACTAAATAAACTATTGAAAAGTAACCACACACTAACCTGGTAACCACATCCGTCATCAGCTTGTGCTCTGGTAGTCGTAGAAGCCTCTGTTTCTCTTTCAGCATGTGGTTGGCTGTGGTGCTCCATCTGAAGAAATTCACAATGCGTCTCACCCTTCCCAGCAAGCGTGTGACTGTGCTGTGATTTTGAGGGCACGGTGTGCAGCCAGATTTAGTGTGTGAGCATAGCATTTGACATGAAGTGTGAATGCTGCCTTATCAGCTGTGATTGTCATATTTGACGCATTGTCAGTGATGATTACTGAATCCTTTTCTGTGAATTCCCCCACTGCAAAAAATGCTTTTCTTACTTAGTATTTTTGTATTGTTTCCAGTCCAAATATCTAAAAATTCTTAAATCAAGAAGCATTTACTAGAGAAGTAAAATGACTTAAGAAATTATGTTTTGTTTTAAGATAAAAATAAAGTAATTTAAGTAATTTTTGCTTAAAACAAGCAAAATTATCTGCCAATGGGGTAAGCAAAATAATCTTGTTTTCCATTTGAATTAAGATTTTTTTTCTTGTTTTCCATTCTTAATCAGATTTTTTTGCTTACCCCATTGGCAGATAATTTTGCTTGTTTTAAACAAAAATTACTTAAATTACTTTATTTTTATCTTAAAACAAAACAGAATTTCTTAAGTCATTTTACTTCTCTAGTAAATGCTTTATTTAAGAATTTGTAGATATTTGGACTGGAAACAAGACAAAAATACTAACTAAGAAAGCATTTTTTGCAGTGCAGCGAGGGCCTTTCTCAGATGTTCTGCCAGGTTGTGTTTGGTGTGGCTCTCGGGCATTTCCCTGGTTTGTAAAACATACGTAACAAGCTCCCATTCCTCGTTGATAAAGTGGGCTGTGATGGTGACATATGCTTTAGTTGTGCGCGAGGTCCAGCCGTCGCATGTGTGCCCTTGTCTGAGCGTACAGCCTGGGAATGCAAACCTTGGTGAGGTCTTCACGGGTTGGAATAGGATAGTGGGGCTCCATCGTGTTCACCATGCGCCTAAAGCCAGCGTTTTCTACCACCGAATATAGTCTCAAATCCTGACAAATAAAGTAGGCAATGGACTCTGTAATTTTCTGTGACCATGGTGAAGCAAATGGAAACTTGTGGGAACAACTGCCATCGATGTCCAGCATGGTTTGTTTTGGGTCACGTGGCCGCAGCTACTTGGGGTCCTCCGTTTGCATTACCTTGTCCGGGTGGTGACGTTTTAGGTGGGCTCGTAGGTTGGTGGTATTTCCAGAGTATTTCATGTTTGTGTCACACAGCTTGAAAACCGCAATGCTTTTCTCTAAGTCGTCGCTTTCCTTCTTCTTTTTAAACCCAAAGTGCTCCCTCACATCTGCTTTAAAGCATGAAGGTGCTGGATTTATATTCACCGCCATTTTCTTGAATCTCCTCGTTCTGACTCCGTAAACAGGAAGAGGTAGACGTCGGCGTCTGTGTAAAGTTAGTATGAGTAACTTGCTCTACAGCGACACTAGTGGCTGGCTGACCAAATTGCTCTTCCTGCAACGCGAACGGGGGTAAACATGGTGGATTTGAATGGGACTCATGTATCGATACTCAAGGCTTAAAAAAAAAAAATCGATTTATGTTGCAGAATCGATAAAATTGCTCAGCCTTACTGGAGGGACTATGTCTCCTGGCTGGCCTGGGAACGCCTTGCTGTCCCCCCGGAAGAGCTGGAGGAAGTGTCTAGGGAGAGGGAAGTCTGGGCATCCCTGCTTAGACCAACCTAACATTCTTGCCATTCGCTTGACTGTGTGACCTTGCTTCATTAAAAATTCAATTTGGTCACGTGTTATTTGAATGGCTGGTCTACCTCGGCTACCTGCAATTGAAAGTAACATATATTTGTTTTACTGACATGCAGCTCCTAATGGCAAGCAGTATAATATTAGAAAAATGGTGACAAATAAGAATGGAAAGAAAGGAAGGAATGGAACAAGGTAATGGTCTAAAAACATGTTGATGGCAGATTTAAATTACTTTTTCAATATTGTTTTCTTTAGTACAAATGTTGAAGAAATACAATTTCTTTATTATGAGTCATGGAACTTGACCAGGCAAAGTTGAAAAATGAAAATTAAACTGACCTGTTGGAGTGTCTGCTTCTGTTATTTTTAAACGTAAATAAGGTACATTGATGTGTGATAATCTGAATGTCACATACAAATACATTTTTATGGATTGACTGGCCTGTGTGTGGAACCTTATCAGTAGCGTTTTTCAGTAGCCATTCAAATACATATTTTTACAGTATTACGCTATTGTCTACAGCAATAAATTGTATTTTTACAGGGAAAACTGCTTTAACTATTACATAATTAAAAATATTATACTTTGAACTTTCATAAGAGTAGTCACACTAGAAAATAGAAACCAACAACATTCTCTGGATTTTAAAACATTTATTTTAAAAGCATTTTGGCTTTTTTAAACATGTAAAATGTTATTTGAACATCACTTGGCACTTAATAATGCAGTAATCTTGTAATAATGAAGTAATTTTGTTAACCTTTAACAAATTGAAAGTTTTGTCTTATCTGAACATATTTGGCTGAAATGCCAGCTGTATTTGTTTTTTTAAACATGTAAAATGTTATTTGAACAACACTTAGCACTTAATAATGCAGTAATTTTGTTAACCTTTAACAAATTGAAAGTTTTTTTCAGAAATTTAAAGTGACCTAGAAAGAGTCAAAAAAGAAAAAGAAAAGAAAACCCCAAATTGGCTGAAATACCAGTTGTGTTTTTATAAATGGAATTGACGGGATCTAAACAAAATTCCATTCAAAGTCTGCAAGTTTTCTCAGAAGTGAGGAAACCTGTGTTCTTCTTTTGCACAACTTGGCCAGTTTTCTTTGAAGTCACTTTTCCTCTTTTTGCTTTTGATCCACGCTCAGGATTTATGTCAAGAAAGTGTCTAAAAGGCAGAAAAAAAAAAAAAAAAAAAAACCAAAATATTATAGACTGTGTGTATATATTATTATTTATAATATTAACAATACCATCCCCTCCTCACAGGTACTGAATTAGGTCCCATCAGAGTAGGTCACTTCAGTGATTTGAAAAAAAATGTAAAAGTCCTGACAGAAAGCGATGCATAAGGATGTAGTGTTACAACGATGTAGTGTCCCAGTTCCAGGAATACACTAATATTTTGTTGGTATTACCAGTTTGCAACAATTATTAGTTAACACTAAGTTGTCCAAAAAACTTTTTCAGCAACACCGGGTGATCACGCAAGCTTTTATCAAGCTATTAATCAAAATTAAGTGAGTTTTTGCTTAAAAAAAAATGTAATTCAAAAAGAAATTTAGTTTTAAGCAAAATCTCACTTAAGTTTGATTTATTTCCCCAGAAAACAAGACATAAAATCGTATGGCATTTTACTACTTCAGTAAATGCATCTTGATTTAAGATTTTTTTTTATATTTGGACTGGAAACAAGACAAAACTACTAAAAAGCATTTTTTGTAGTGTGTTAAACCAGAGCCATTTTGTTATTCCCAGTAGTCAGCTGTGCAAAACGTTTGTGGAAAAAAAAGAAAGAAGTTCTTAACAAATACTGTCAAGACAAAGTTAGTGACAATTCAGTCTAAAATATATGAATGGAAAATATGCTAATGACTAACCTCTGAACAAACTCAAGAGTGCATGCTGCCTCTTCCTGGTACTGCAAGTTGAAATGATAGAAGGATGCAAACAGCGCTGCCAGGCCAGTGATGAAGCTGGGCTGTGCTCCTTCACACACAACTTGACCCTCCAAACTTAACATCCAGCGCTGGTTGCTTAGAGATTGACCGGTAATAAAAATAAAAAACAGAATGAATAAATAATAATAATAATTTAAAAATAACTATTGTGGGTTCCACTGTGGTTCTATGTAGTTGTCTATTCATAGTTCTACATAATTTAAAATAACTCTGAAACACCATTCACAGGATTCACCATTTCATTCTGTCTTAATAGTGTTTTTGGGTAGGGTTCATCAATACAGCAATACTATAATTTAATTTATAGCAATGAGCTGGTGAAAGGAAAGTAGTGTTAGAGTTTGTTAGCTGGACTTAACAATGACACAATTTTGCTGAACCCAGTTGATTCTTCCATACATATGTTGCCAATTAAAATATGTTTTATATTTCTCATACCATCACCACTCTCTACCTGAAAAAGTCATATGATATTGGTAAAACACCCCACTGCAAAAAATGCTTTTCTTAGTTAGTATTTTGTCTTGTTTACAGCCGAAATAGAAGTTCTTACATCAAGAATAATTTACTAGACAAGTAAAAAATTTCTTGTTTTCTGAAATTTTTTTTTTTTTTTTTTTTTTTTTTTGCAAAAACATTTCAGAAAACAAGACATTTTTTACTTGTCTAGTAAATTCTTCTTCATGTAAGAATTTTTAGATATCTGGATTGGAAAAAAAATACTAGTTAAGTAAAAAATACTAGTTAAGTAAAAATAAATACTAGTTAAAAATAAATACTAGTTAAGTAAAAAAAAAAAAATGCAATGGGGCAAGTAAATGATGACTTGCTTTTCATTTTAGGGTAAAACTACTCCTTTAATGTTTACATACCAAGAAATATTAGGTGTGGACTCTCTGGCAAATGAAGAGATTGCTGGACATCAGATGGAGTCGCAAATTCCTGAAACAAATTTTTAAAAAGACAGTACAACCATGATCAACAGAACCAAAACATAAAAGAGATTACAGATAAATGAAATGTGTCTCTACTTACATCTGCTTGAAGGAAAACACCATCTAACTTCTCTTTGAAGTTTGCAAGGAGTAGTTGTAGGACCATGGCATCCACATCATTTCCACCTCTGGAGAGTATGCTTCGAATGTCATCATTGGTTGGTTTGTTTTTGAAAAACTCAATTATGATTTGTCCACACTCCTGAATAGACAATTCCAAACATCTGAGCACTTTTTTGTCAGTAAGCTGTTCAAAATGGCCATATATATGCCTCTGTGTGAAGAGATATGGCCATTTGGTTTTTATATCTGCAATTGTAGGGGATGGGGTTGCATTGATCATGTGACGCTGAAGCCAATAGGTTCCCTCCATGAGCTTGCAAACGTCTCCTCTCTCTGCTCCAGAGATTCCTTCATGAAGATGTATCTCCTCCATTTTCTGACGTTTCACTTCAAGACTGTCATAACTTTCACCAGGTGGAAGAGCAGGCTGCCATCTTATACAACCATACGAGTCAGTGGAACTTCGTTTTCTAGTAGATTCAGTGTCACTTCTTTGGGTCCTATGATGACTTAGTGTACATGTTCGATTCAGATGCTCTATGCGTACTTTCAGCTGTGAAAGAACAGATTCATATCTGCTTGTCACCCAACATGTCAGCAAAAGACTTTGGATACTGGCTCACTATTTTGCGAGCAACAGTAAGACACTGTGATCTGGTGGGGTCTGTGTCATGTTTTCTCATTTCGTCAGCGAGGATTCTAATCATTTGTCTTCGGTCAGAAGGAGAAGGTCTCTGTCCATTCTCAACAGCACTCTTTATACCGGCTGGCATTAAGTTCCAGGGAACTTGGAAATTTCCAGTCCATGAATGTGACGCACTGGTTGATGCTAGACTGCTTGATGTTGGCCTTAAGGAGCTTGATGGAGGTGACCCAAGAGTAGTGTTTGTTTCGGGGGGAACCGAGGGGAGAACCTCAGCAGGTGGCAGTACCACTGTGCAGTTTTGATGTTCTGTGTATATAAATGATCAGTTATTGCCTCAAGAATTACACTTTAAACAGTACTGGAATGCATTGTAAGAATTAAAAGGGATAGTTCACCCAAAAATGTACACTACATTCTGTCATTAATTACTCACCCTCACGTCATTCCAAACCAGTAAGACTTTTGTTCACTTTGGTACACAAATGAAGATATTTTTGATCAAATCTGAGAGACTTCTGTTCCTCAATAGACAGTATATGCAACTTGCACTTTCAGTATATGACTCCAATGGTTTAACCTTCATTTTATGAGGCGATGCAAGTGCTTTGTTTACCCCCAAAAACAAAAAAAACCATAATGTACCACTTTATTTACAAAATAATAATCTCCAAAACACAACAATGTCTGCTCTCATGTCAACACAGCATGGCATGCATCATGGTGCTTTAGTGAACATACCTTGGAGAGTAATATTGTGCAAATAAAGTTTTTTTTTTGGAGGGGTGCAAACAACACTCATGTTGCTTCATAAAATAAAGGTTACACCACTGGTGTAACATGCATTACTTTAATGTCTATGGAGTGACAGAATTTCTTCAATTTCATCAAAAATCTCTTCATTTGTGTACTGAAGATTGTCTTGCTTTTGTGGAACGACATGAGGGTGAGTAATTAATGACAAAGTTTTCATTTTAGGGTGAATTAACCCTTTAAATTATCATATACTCCATTAGTTTTTTTTTTTTTTTTTTTTTTTTTTAAATCAACATTATCTTTACCTTGATTTTTCCAGGAACTAAGAAGTTTTCTGCATTGGATAGGTCGTATAAACTCCACAATGTCATCTTCTTTTACATAAACCAAATCATCCAAGCCTTCGACACCTTGGTCCATGAGCTTCTCAACCAGCTGGTTGGTTACATCTGGAGATTACATCAAGGTTACATCTTGGCAACACCGACAATACAGCATCTTTCAGGACTTCTTTCATTTCAGACATTATTCTAGAATTGGGAAAGAATGATGGAGAACAATTACTGACAAGCCACACAATGAGTATTCAGGCAGAGGATAGTAATCCAGTAGGCTGTCTTGATTTATGCAAAGGTAGCCTTGATCTTGTGATGTCAAGCAATGAGGGCCTGTCTTTGTGATCCCTGAATATGTGAGCCTTGAAAGCAGTGAACTTTTTAAATGTTCTGGAGCAATCAGGAATGCCACATTTGAAAACAGTATTTGGAACATGACTAGGGATTTTCATGTGCTGGCAAAATGCTGACAATGATTCAAAAGCACAATCACAGAACTGACACCATGGCATTTTTGTTAACACGTGGACTAGCCCAACTGTAACAATACTAAAGCACTTACTTTAGCACTGGATTGTCATCAGATTGCAAAACCTGAAACGAAAACAAAATACATATTAATAAAAAACATATCATCCAAATGACATGGTAAATGTTGCCTACGTGAAATATCTAAGTTAAGTTACTTGGTAAAGAGGTGGAACGAGTGATTTTTACACTTTAAATACATCACATTTACTTATTCACACTACAATTCATGCATTCATCAGCTTCCAAATAGGAGTAAATGCAGGCTCCTCTGGTTTATGCTGTCTTTCTCCACAGGTAGCATGGTCTGCTGACCTCCTTGTCATCACCCACTTCCTAACAAACAACTCTAGTCAAGGGCGCCGTAAAGGGGTGGAAGGTTAGGACGATTCTAAGGGCCCAG
Source organism: Squalius cephalus (assembly GCF_949319135.1). NCBI lineage: Eukaryota > Metazoa > Chordata > Actinopteri > Cypriniformes > Leuciscidae > Squalius > Squalius cephalus. The sequence continues at coordinate 4,305,325 of NC_137122.1, forward strand.
GCTGATTTAGGGCCCAGAAGAGCAGACCCCCTTTTTCTTTTCTTATTTCTTTTCTCTTTTTTATACATACATTAAATGTGCTAGGGCCCCTCATGCACTAAATGTGTATTTTGTCCGTTTTGACCATATATTTAATATTTAAAAAACAAATAATGTATTTACTGTTTCAGTCACACCCCTCCCCCTCACAATGGTTCATTCCACCTGCGCTGTCCGAGCTACGATCGCTAGTGTAGCGTCTCTTGCTAATTGCACTTGCTATGATGCAGCGCAGACAGTGACACACACACACACACACAGGCATGTCACATCAAAAGTCAGGGCATCAAAAACGGAAAGAAAAGAAGGAAAGAGAAGACAGAGAACGCCGAAGTCGACAGTATGTCACACAGTTTTTCAAAAAGAAAGGTAGCTTGCCCTATTCCTGTATTCCAAAACTTTCAGAGTTACTTATTTTTGTTGCTACATAACCTGCTTTTATCTAGCTAGCTTAGTAAAATAATTACTGAACAAGGTGAGCCTGAGCGCGAAACTTCACGTCTTATCTACTGTGTTCGCCACATGATGATAACTTTACAAAACAAAAAGTAATCTACACGCTTCAAAAATTACAAAATCAGTTTGCCGTGTGTGTCGTGTCGTGTGTTCTGTGAAGTGACAGTGCTGCTGCTACGATCGATGCTGTCAAACTTGACGTTCTTAATATGAATAAAATGCTGCAGAAAAAATAATATAAAACTGAATAAAACATGTGTCTGTAGTAACCATTGGCTATAAGGAGTTTACAAATAGATATTTTAATATTTTATATTACAGTTTTTCTGAATTGCTAAAACACTAAATCCCATTCTCTGAACCAAATTCTCAATAGCCTAAACCAAGTTGTCAATTAAATCACTCTTTCTGTAAAAAATATGTCCCCATAGGTTACCTCTGGCCACGTTAACAATGACGATGGATGAGACAATGTGAGAACAAGTGATCGCCGTATACGAAGTTTTCTCCGTGATCCCAATTTAAAACATTGACGGTATTAACGTTATTTGTCATTTTGCTAAAGTTTTGGCTAACTATAAACAATCTTCTAACTACTGAACTAGCTACCGGATGTGCCGTGTCAGTTTAGCGGAAGTCGGATGACAAAATGCGGAAGCGCGAAGTATCAAAAGTGGGCGGGGCGGAATAAGGTGAATAGATTTGATATTTCCCACATTCCCCTTACAGAAAAAACACATGAACTTCACATGTGCAAAAAATCATGTGGTCACATGTGACCATATGCACATGTGATTTTGCACATGTGAAATTTAACATGTAAAAATATGTGTTTTGCACATGGGAAATGTGTGCTTTTGGAACATTTACACATGTGATTACATGTGAAACACATGAAACCCATGAGCTCACATGTGAAACTTAAAATTCCCATGTGAAACCTATAATCACATGTAAAATGTAAAATTCCCATGTGAAACCCATGAGATCACATGTGAAACCCATGAGATCACATGTGAAACGTAAATCACATGTAAAACCCATGAGATCACATGTGAAACCCATGAAATCACATGTGAAACCTAAATCACATGTGAAACCCATGAGATCACATGTGAAACCTATTAGATCACATGTGAAACCTATGAGATCACATGTGAAACCCATGAGATCACATGTGAAACCCATGAGATCACATGTGAAACCTAAATCACATGTGAAACCCATGAAATCACATGTGAAACCTATGAAATCACATGTGAAACCTATGAGATCACATGTGAAACCCATGAGATCACATGTGAAACCCATGAGATCACATGTGAAACCTAAATCACATGTGAAACCCATGAGATCACATGTGAAACCCATGAGATCACATGTGAAACCTAAATCACATGTAAAACCCATGAGATCACATGTGAAACCCATGAAATCACATGTGAAACCTAAATCACATGTGAAACCCATGAGATCACATGTGAAACCTATTAGATCACATGTGAAACCTATGAGATCACATGTGAAACCCATGAGATCACATGTGAAACCCATGAGATCACATGTGAAACCTAAATCACATGTGAAACCCATGAGATCACATGTGAAACCTATGAAATCACATGTGAAACCTATGAGATCACATGTGAAACCCATGAGATCACATGTGAAACCCATGAGATCACATGTGAAACCTAAATCACATGTGAAACCCATGAGATCACATGTGAAACCCATGAGATCACATGTGAAACCTATGAGATCACATGTGAATGAGATCACATGTGAAACCTATAATCACATGTGAAACCTAAATCACATGTGAAACCCATGAGATCACATGTGAAACCCATGAGATCACATGTGAAACCTATGAGATCACATGTGAATGAGATCACATGTGAAACCTATAATCACATGTGAAACCTAAATCACATGTGAAACCCATGAGATCACATGTGAAACCCATGAGATCACATGTGAAACCTAAATCACATGTGAAACCCATGAGATCACATGTGAAACCTATGAGATCACATGTGAAACCCATGAGATCACATGTGAAACCTATGAGATCACATGTGAAACCTATGAGATCACATGTGAAACCTATAATCACATGTGAAACCTAAATCACATGTGAAACCCATGAGATCACATGTGAAACCCATGAGATCACATGTGAAACCTAAATCACATGTGAAACCCATGAGATCACATGTGAAACCCATGAGATCACATGTGAAACCTAAATCACATGTGAAACCCATGAGATCACATGTGAAACCTATGAGATCATGTGAAACCTATGAGATCACATGTGAAACCTATAATCACATGTGAAACCTAAATCACATGTGAAACCCATGAGATCACATGTGAAACCTAAATCACATGTGAAACCCATGAGATCATATGTGAAACCCATGAGATCACATGTGAAATGTAAAATTCCCATGTGAAACCCATGAGATCACATGTGAAACCTATGAGATCACACTAAAACACTAAATCCCATTCTCTGAACCAAATTCTCAATAGCCTAAACCAAGTTGTCAATTAAATCACTCTTTCTGTAAAACATTAAACAAGTTCAGGCAGTTAAAACACTGTTTGCAAATCTCATGCACCCTTTTTGCAAAACTCTAAACACATTCTCGCTCACTAAAACACATTTCACACTGTGATGCACGTGTGTTTCAAAACTCTAAACACAGACAGGCAAAAGGTAAACACAACTACAACACTCTTGTCATCATTTACACACAACGACTCAAAATTGTTCACACTTATTTCTAATGATGTGACCAAACCAACTGTACATAATACAAGTCCGTTTAGAGTGCCAAAATTGACTCAAAAGGTTGCACTGAATGTTGATACCTATATGGATTGAAAAGATATAAGAGAGAGAGGAGGAAGAGTGCGTGTAAGAGGTGGTGAACAAGGAGGAAGAGGATGAGGATGATGAAGAGCATGTGTGGAGAACACTGTCAAGGCTGGATCTGGCTTTAGGGTTTTTCTCTTTGCCTCCAGAGATGACAGTGTGTCTGTGATGTGGACAAACTCCTCCACCAGAACATGAAGACGCGATGCTGAAGCAGAATACATGTATCTCTCTCACTGACCTTGATTCTGCAGTTGCACAACTCTTTTGAGTGACTGTAACATGCTTTTCATTTAGAGTTTTTTACTGTAACCTTTATGGCTTCTGCAGTTGGTCACTGTATTTTTACAGTATGCAAGTGCTGAATATCCAGACATTCAATACTATACAATATTCAGTACAATGCTATACTTGCAGTGCATACAGTAATTTATTCACCTTACTAATGTTAGTAGTCATTACTATACTTTTTTACGTAATTGCAAATTTTGTTTACTTTGTTACAATATACTTTTTTTCTTTAACTGCATGCTTTGGATTCTGTGTTCTCCATTTTTCTCTGTAGTGTCTAATGAATGATCTGTAGTGTTTATAATATTGACTCGTTGTGTGTATGATCTGAAAGCATTGTCTGATTTTGAGCACAGATAAAATGGTTTTGAGGCAATTGTTTGATTTTGCCAGAAGAGCCAGAGGTTCTCTGAATGTGGTGTGAAAATTTGGTTTTGTGTTTAAGGTTTTGAGAAAGTGAGTGATAGTTTCAAGAAATGTGTTTTAGCAATTCAGAAAAACTGTATTTCATCTTTAATAACTATGAATCGATAAGAATAAACCTCGAAATGCAGTGTCTGCCAAAAACATGAATGTAAATGTAATCAAAATTATATTGTCAGATTTAATCTAATAACATTAGTGCAATGAATGTTACTAGAAAATTAAAATGTATTTTAAGATTATGCTGCTGTAGTTTAGTGGTTAATTAAGATGAATGCCATTAGTGTTACTTTATGTATTGTTTATCTTTTATCCATGTCATGTTGCAACACTATTATCTTTCAGTAGATCAGTTCAGATATTTTATCATGTTTATCAAATGATGTGTTTCTAACAGCAAACACTCAGAATAAAGTGAGATGATCTGCTGATGACCCTGAATGGCTTGTTGAATGAGTGTTGATAGTCTGAGGCTCATCAATATTAACAGATCTGCTGAAAACACTCTTTATTTCATGACAATAGTTCCTGTTTTCACCTCATTTATTATGCTGATGTCTTCAGATCTCCTGTAAATTGACACTTAAAGTTCATTTCATTGGTGTCAGCAGACTGAGGGGATTTGTTGGCTACTATATGGACGTTTATTGCTGTGTTTATGTTTTAACTGTTTTCCTTACCATTGTTTATATTTGGAAGAATTAAAATTATTATGACCGCCGCTAGCGTAGCTAGCGAAAGCGGTCATATAGGGATTGTCAAAGTTTTTTTTTTTTTTTTTTCCCGTCACCTTACTGAATTTTTCGTCAACGATACCAGGGACACCGAAGCACCGGGGAACATGAAATTTGGTGGGCATGTAGCCCCACTAGACTTCTAAGGAAAAATTTCGTTTGGTCCCCGGGGGCCACTCCCCCCCCGCGCTGGGCCCCCCCAAACTCAAAAAAATGCAGTTTTTCCTAAATAACTACCTGAACCGTGGCACCGAGGATGAAGAAATTTTTATGGTATGTTGGTCTACTAGACTTTTAGGGTGTACTCACACTAGCCAGTTTGAACCGTGCCCGAGTGCGTTTGACCACCAAAGCGCGGTTCGTTTGACTAGTGTGAGTGCTCCGAACCGCGCCCGGGCGCGGCTCGATTAGCCGGCCCTGGCCCGCTTGGAAGAGGTGGGCCAGAGCACGGTTCAGTTGGACTCGGGCGCGGTTCGCATGCAGTGTGAGCGCTAACCGTGCTGGAGCACGGAACAGGACGCGTGACGTCACGGTTTTGCGACGCTCCAAAGCCAACATGGCGGGGAAAGGGTCGCTTTGGTCTACGGCAGAGGTGCAATGCTTGTTGGAAATTTGGGCAGATGAGAGCATACAAGAACAGCTGGACAAAACGCATAAAAACTCAGATATATTTAGAAAAATCCGTGACTATCTTCTTCGTCATGGATATCAAAGAACTACTGAGCAGTGTAGAGACAAGGTAAAAAAACTGCGGGCACAGTATTTAAAGGTACGGGATGCACTCCGTAAATCGGGCAGCTCTGCAGAAGAAAAGGACAAATTTCAATGGTATGACGCTGTCGACAGTATAATTGGCAGCAAACCTTCTAGCCAACCGAATGTGCTGGAGTCTCATCCACGAAGATCGCTGGATTCTACGTCATCTGATACGGAGAACACAGGACTGGAGAGATCACAGAGCTGTGAGTAACGTTAACATACATACCAGTTCCATTTGATAGCTATTCTGTTAAATCAGTATGTGCATGTCCCTAAAGTAAATTACGCAAGGTTTTACTACAAATCCAACCAAGAAACCATGGTTACTGTATTAAAATCTTGGTTTCCACAAACTGACCATGGGTATGCTGTTAAAACTGGGTTTTACTACAAAAAGAAAAAAAATAGTTTACATAAGGGATGTTTGTTTAATGTTATTATTAAAATGATTAACTTTTGTGTTTATTTTGCTTTTATTTCTGTAGTTACATCGGTCAATTCAGACTCAACAATCGCTTCAAACACTGGTGATGAGACACAGGACACATCAGATAACACTGAGGAGACAATACCTTCAGAACAAGGCAAAAAGAGAAAGAGAAAGGTAGAAGTGAGTGACATGATGACTGCCTTTCTAGATATGCAGAAAAAACAGCATGAAGAATTCATGCAAGGGGAGCACTTGCGTTACCAGCAAGAAAAAGAAATGCTTGATAACTGGATGAAGGCTCAAGTACAGATGGAGGAGCGTCGACTGCAACAGCAGAGGGAGGAACGCCAAGAAACAAACATGATGTTCCTGCAAACCATGAACAGACTGTTTGATGCCATGATTCCCTCACACTCTCATCACCAGCCCTCTCCTCACCATCCCTTTCCTCATGTTCCTCCTCCTACACCTCCTCCTGCTGCTACTCCTCCTCCTACTCTTCCTCCTCATCTGCAGTATCCCTACCATGCTGAGACATCATCATCCTACTCTGAGCTTGATAACTCTACACATGTTTATCGCAACCTGTAAAGGCACAGTTGTTCACGTCCATGTTTTTACGTTGTTATTGTATTTGGACATTGCCTTTCATTATAAGGGTTATTTAAGTTTTATCTTGTTTTTTTTTATTAAGAACATGTTTGTAATTGGTAAATATGACCAACAGTTGTTTAATTTCCTGTAGCATATATTTACTATGCACTTTAACCTAACACTATGCACTACCTCAAACCTCTACACTTTATAATTCTACCTCGAGCCTCTACAATATACACCACACACTTCCATAAATTATACACCACACACACTAGGTAGCCTATAGTTCTCTCAAACCTTTCCATATACACTCAGTGGACTTCACACAAACTTTTTGAATTTCATGTTTATATACCTTCTATGCTGTATTGAATAATGACACTCAGGTATGTCTGCAAATTGAAGTACGGTATACTGCAAGCAAATTGTCATTTTTGAGAAAACTTCTTTCCCAGCAGTGCCTTGATACATAGCACTTTGTATTTGATTTATTTTCTTATTTTGTTTCACCACTGCACACGGTCGTGTTCTGTGAAGTACTGTTTTTTTTTTTTTTTTTTGTGAGAAGTGCTCCTGATTTTATGATTAAAACTTTTTTCGGCATCATCTTATGTTTTATGTGTGTTATTCGCAAATAACTCCTGCACTGTTCTTGAAATGAACAATATGACTTTATTGACAACAGCACAAAAATAAGTCATAGTAAACCAATAAGTACAATAAATATACATGCACTGAATGTAGTAGCGGCATGACACAGAAGTATGTAATGAAAACCATCCTCCTGAAATATACAGGTATATTTGTATCTCTCTACAAATTTGAGAAATATGAACACAATGCATCTCTGGTGGCATTTGAACTAGTAGCTGTATTATGAGGATTCCATTCACTGTTCACATTTTCCTCTTCTGTGGCAATCTCCTCACATTCCTCACCATTTACTTGACAAAAATTGTGCAGAACGCAACATGCGCTGATTATAGTGTTTATGTTGTCTATGCGGCAATCACACCTCTTCATTAAGCATCTCCACCTTCCTTTCAGGAGGCCAAATGCCCTTTCCACAGTCATGCGTGCCTTGCTGAGGCGGTTGTTGAAGGTGGCCTGTGCAGGGGTTGTTTGTTGATTTTCTGGATATGGTTTCATCAACCATGGCAGTAATGGATATGCAGCATCCCCCAAAATCACCACTGGCACATCTACTCCTTCAAACCTCTCTGTTATCCGAGGGAACAGTGTATTACTCTGACCCCTCTCAAACAAGGATGAATTGGCAAAAACTCTTGCATCATGAACCTTTCCCGGCCATCCCACATTAATGTCCCAGAACATAAGTCGATAGTCAACCACACCTTGCAAAATAACAGAGTAGAAACCTTTCCGGTTGTAGTAGTCTGCAGAGCTAACAGGTGGAGCCAAAATCCCAATGTGAGTGCCATCAATAGCTCCTCCACATTGTGGGAAGCCCCACCTGTCTCTGAATCCCTGAATTATGCTTTCAAATTCCTGTTCAGAGGGTGTTCTGATGAAAAGGGAAAGCAAATTTTTCACAATTGCAGAGGCTACATGGTTGGTAATGCTAACAGCAGTTGACTGACCAATCCCAAATAAATGGGAGATGGTTCTGAACTCAACATTTGTGGCCAGTCTCCATATGCATATTGCAACACGTTGGTCCACAGGCACTGGTTTTCTGAATGAAGTGGTCTGTCTTTGAAGGTGCGGCTGCAGGCTGTTGCACAACTGCAAGAATGATGTCCTTCTCATTCTGAAATTAGCCTTCCACTCACAGTCTGTCCAGCTGCTGAGAACATGCTGCCACCACACACCAGATCTCTGCCGAATCCATATGGTCCTGCAGCAGAATGGAGAAATATTGTTAACTGTATATAGTTTATGCATACAAAATTACCTTACAGCACTTTGAAGTGTAATTAAATAAACAACAAACTACTACTCCAGTGCATACATAACAGTTATGTGTCCCGTTTAATACAGGTGTCTTAATACAAGAATGAAGCTAATATTAACCAGCAAATGATACATGATTATTAGCTTTAGAACGCTACTGTCATAATTACAAAAAAAAAAAAAAAACATTACACACATATTGTATTTCAAATTTCACAATACACTTTTCAATTGTATTCAGTGACATTTCAGTATATTAATTCTTACCTTGTCGATGTACGGGAACTGTAGTCCGTAATCAAAGCTGCAAAGTCCTTGCTGCACTTCAGCTGGTACCTTGCAAACCTCCTCATACGAGCAGCACGATGACGAGAAAAATTTCGTGCAACAAAGGCGATAGATCGGTTTAACAAAAGGCTGTGAGAGGGCTGTGGACCACCGTGGACCAAACGACACAAAAGTATCCACAAAGAAAACAGAGCGATGGACTCCATTGTGTTCATTGCATAGACTGTTCAGTGAGAGCGCCGCTCTTCCTGTTTATCCCGAAACCGTCGCACCATAATGACGTAAGCGTGCTCCGGCACGAATGCTGAAACCCTATGTGAGTGCAGGCCAGAGGGGGAGTGGGGAGGGGGGACAATCGTACTCGGGCCCGGTTCATGGCAACCGTGCCTAGTGTGAGTACACCCTTACAGAAAAATTTCGTTTGGTCCCCGGGGGCCACTCACCCCCCGCGCTGGGGCCCCCGTAAATTTTTCGTCAACGATACCAGGGACATCGAAGCACCGGGGAACATGAAATTTGGTGGGCATGTAGCCCCACTAGACTTCTAAGGAAAAATTTCGTTTGGTCCCTGGGGGCCACTCCCCCCCCGCGCTGGGCCCCCCCAAACCCAAAAAAATGCAGTTTTTCCTAAATAACTACCTGAACCGTGGCACCGAGGATGAAGAAATGTTTATGGTATGTTGGTCTACTAGACTTTTACGGAAAAATTTCGTTTGGTCCCCGGTGGCCACTCCCCCAGCCGCTCTGGGGCCCCCGTAAATTTTTCGTCAACGATACAAGGGACACCGAAGCACCGGGGAACATGAAATTTGGTGGGCATGTAGCCCCACTAGACTTCTACGGAAAAATTTCGTTTGGTCCCCGGGGGCCACTCCCCCCCTGCGCTGGGCCCCCCCAAACCCCAAAAAATGCAGTTTTTCCTAAATAACTACCTGAACCGTGGCACCGAGGATGAAGAAATTTTTATGGTATGTTGGTCTACTAGACTTTTACGGAAAAATTTCATTTGGTCCCCGGGGGCCACTTCCCCCCCTGCGCTGGGGCCCCCGTAAATTTTTCGTCAACGATACCAGGGACACCGAAACACCGGGGAACATGAAATTTGGTGGGCATGTAGCCCCACTAGACTTCTACGGAAAAATTTCGTTTGGTCCCCGGGGGCCACTCCCCCCCTGCGCTGGGCCCCCCCAAACCCAAAAAAATGCAGTTTTTCCTAAATAACTACCTGAACCGTGGCACCGAGGATGAAGAAATTTTTATGGTATGTTGGTCTACTAGACTTTTACGGAAAAATTTCGTTTGGTCCCCGGGGGCCACTCCCCCCCCCCCCCCCCGCGCTGGGGCCCCCATACATTTTTCGTCAACGATACCAGGGACACCGAAGCACCGGGGAACATGAAATCGGCCTGTAGATGGTGCTGTTGAGCGAAGGGTTGCTGGTTTAGGATGATACTGTCACACACACACATGCAGGAATACAAACAAACGCAAGCATGCACATACACTGACATCCACACGCACAGACACACACCCATACACACACATACAAATCCACATGCACAGACACACACACACAAACACACACGCGCACACATGTACGCACACATACATACACGCACAGACACACACACATACACAAACACACACACATACACACACACACACACACACACACACACACAGACAGACATGCACATACTACTACTTTTTTTAGGTATATACATAAACACGCAATACAGCCAAATTACTCCACGTCATTTATTTTTGTGGAAAGCCAGTGCAGGCCTGAGCGGCGGTCATATTTTGTACCGCGATGCGGTACATCTAGTTTATATTATTTTCTATAGTTCTAGATTCCTGTATTTTAATGAAGAAGCAGAATAATGTTAGGATTAGTAATAAAAATAATGAAAAATAATGAATTGGCATCAGTTAGGTACTGTACGATAAATAGATAGACAGGCATAAATGCTTAGAAGTGTCATTTATTATAAAAACAAACTCAGTGATTTATATTTTTGATTTTGGCAGATCAGCTCCTCCCACTGTAATTCATCAGTGAAGCTCCTCCCACTGTAGTCATATCATCAGTGAAGCTCCTCCCTCAGTAATTCCCCAATAAATGCTGTAAATTCCCATCAGCTACAAGTGAAGACGAGCATCAGAGCATCAGGAAGAGCTGAAATCTGCAAAGACTGAGTTTATTAAAGAGGACAGAGAGAACATGAGTGATCCAGAACCCTGCAGAATGAAACACACTGAAGATCCTGAAGAACAAAGAGGTTGGTGTTTATTCTTCATTCATTCATGATGCTGAAGAACATTCATGTTAGAAACCAGTGTTTCCCACAGAATTAGATTCTATTTGCGGTGGTGGGGTGTGGGGTGTGGTGTGGTGTGGTGTGGTGTGGTGTGGTGGGGTGGGGGGTGATTAAGGCACAACAAACGGGTTAAATATATCATATTTTTATTGACACGTATACACATTTCCTTTGTCAACACTTAGTGTTAGATAACTTAAAGACATTGCTACATTGCTATGCCATTGCTACACTTTCTATGACTGCTCCACAGACTTCTTGTTGCAAATTTTGCACCCTTTGAACATTTTATTTTCAAGCCTTTCTGAAAAAATGTTCCAGTGCCCTATCATATGGGAAGGCCTCAGGACAGGGTCCATTAGGGCTGGGTATCGCTCAAAAAATTACGATACCGATACTGTAGGATTTAAAATAATCCAAGATATTTTAAATGAACAAAGACATTTGCTTTACTGTTCCTCCCCCACTCATTCCACCACAAGGACCATTTGGAGTTCCTAAAGGCATGGGGGGCTGATAGGGATCTAGGCCTGTAGGCCAAAATGTTTTTACTTTGGGGGTCTGAATTGTCACACCTTTAGTGCGGTGGGGAAAGTGTAACTACCTGATTGGTCAGTTTGAATGTCTCACATTTGGGGTTTAGTCACATGGTCAAGGAAAGGATAAAGGGAGATTGAAATGGTTGCTCTGTCTCTTTTTATGCTCTGACCCTCTTCTTCTCTGGGTCTCTCTCTCTCTCTCTCTCTCTCTCTCTCTCTCCCCCCTTCTCTCTCTACATCTATCTACCTATCTATCTATCTCTCAGGTAACATTTTTCATATATGATGGGTAAGATTATTGGTATAAGTTATCATCTCATACACCTATTTTGTGTTATTTCTCACAGGGTAATTCACTTGAGCTTGTGTTTCTGGTGTCCCACTTTCACATGCTTATGAATGGAAGTCAGTGCAAGGAAAAGTCTAGTGTGAACGGCCATTAATATTTAAAATGTACCTATCTCAAATAAATAAATACCAATCTCAAAGTTGGTATCGAAACATGGCAGTATTGTATATTTTAATGTTAATATCATGTTAGATAATTGTGTCATTGATCAAATATATTCAATAGTTCTTGCTAAAGAAACATGGGATTCGTGCCTATAATGTTTTAAAGATAATAATTGGAAGATAAATTTACCTCGTTCATGGAAAGGTTCAAGGACATATAATAAATTATTAAAAGGCATCAAATTATCATTATATTTTATAGCAGTTCTCTACTTTCTACTATTACATCAGGGCTCACTTTCATGTCCTTTCACTTTATATTTCTCTTTAAATTATTTTGATGTACTGAAAATTAAAATGTAATATTTGTTTCTTTCATGTCAGACCCGATGGAAGTGAAGGAGGAGAGTGAAGAACTGAGTGAAGTGAAGGAGGAGAGTGAAGAACTGAGTGAAGTGAAGGAGGAGAGAGAAGAACTGAGTGAAGTGAAGGAGGAGAATGAAGAACTGAGTGAAGTGAAGGAGGAGAGAGAAGAACTGAGTGAAGTGAAGGAGGAGAGTGAAGAACTGAGTGAAGTGAAGGAGGAGAGTGAAGAACTGAGTGAAGTGGAGGAGGAGAGTGAAGAACTGAGTGAAGTGAAGGAGGAGAGTGAAGAACTGATAGAAGTGAAGGTGGAGAGTGAAGAACTGATAGAAGTGAAGGTGGAGAGTGAAGAACTGAGTGAAGTGACGGAGGACAGTGAAGAACTGAGTGAAGTGAAGGAGGAGAGAGAAGAACTGAGTGAAGTGACGGAGGAGAGAGAAGAACTGAGTGAAGTGGAGGAAGAACATCATGTACAATCTGGAGGAAAACCTTTGAGTCGCTCAAAGACTAAACAGACATTTTTAAAGAAAAGAAAAGACAAGAATTCTTTTACCTGCACTCAGTGTGGAAAGAGTCTCACAACCAAACATAGTCTTGAGATTCACATGAGGATCCACACCGGAGAGAAGCCGTTCTCATGTGATCAGTGTGGAAAGAGATACCTATGCAAACGATATCTTAAAAAACACATGATGATCCACACTGGAGAGAAGCCGTTCTCATGTGATCAATGTGACAAAACATTTCTTAGTGCATCACACCTGAAGACACACCTGACAGTTCATACAAAGGAGAAGCCGCATTCATGTTCTGTGTGTGGAAAGAGTTTTTCACTGCTGTCTAATTTACATAGACATGAGAAAACTCACACTGGTGTGAGAGAGTACATGTGCTTTGAGTGTGAGAAGACTTTTACTACAGCGAGCAATTTAAAACTGCACCAGAGAATTCACACTGGAGAAAAACCTTACAAGTGTTCACTCTGTGACAAGAGATTCAATCAGTCAGCAGAGCTGAGATCACATAAGAGGATTCACACTGGAGAAAAACCTTACAAGTGTTCACACTGTGACAAGAGATTCAATCAGTCATCAAACCTGAAAAAACATGAGAGGATCCACACTGGAGAAAAACCTTACAAGTGTTCACACTGTGACAAGAGATTCAGTCTGTCAGAATATCTGAAATCACATGAGAGGAACCACACTGGAGAAAAACCTTACAAGTGTTCACACTGTGACAAGAGATTCAAACACTTAACAGGTCTGAAATCACATGAGAGGAACCACACTGGAGAAAAACCTTACAAGTGTTCACACTGTGACAAGAGATTTAATCAATCATCACATCTGAAAACACATGAGAGGAACCACACTGGAGAAAAACCTTACAAGTGTTCACACTGTGACAAGAGATTCAGTCGATCAGAACATCTGAAAACACATGAGAGGATCCACACTGGAGAGAAGCCGCACACGTGTGATCAGTGCGGGAAGAGTTTCTCTATTAAAAGTCTCCTGAAGCGACACATGAAGATCCATGCAGTGGATAGACCACATCACCACATGCATTGTTAAAATAATCAAACAGACTACAGTGGCTCATCCTTAAGTTTATCAAGTGATGAGAATACCCCACTCTCCCCTATGTAATATTTACATATGATTTGACAGTATACTTGAATAAATACCTAAAGTATAAAAAGGAGTGCATCATGCCTGACCCCTACATGAACACTTTTGGTTTTGTGACTGTAAGTCATTCTGTTATTGAAGTTAGAAATGTGTATGCCAATAATCTTATGTACTGTAACTGTATAGACGGTCCCTAAATTTGCGAACGTCAAACTTTTCGCCAGTTAATCTCCAAAAGCCCCAAGCGGAAAAAAAGGACCCAAGAACCAGTTGGGGGGACCAATCAGAAAATTCAACTGAAAATAAATACTGGTTTAGAAAATATTAAGCACGATTTCCAAAATCTTGTGCAATGCCACATGATCTAATATAGATGGTATTACATTTTTGTATTTTGCATGGATTAGACAACACAGTTCTGTTCCAATAAATAAAAAATAAAAAATCACACAGACATTATTTAGTAATTTAACATTATTTTATTTACTTTACTTTTTACATTACTTTATTTTCAAGACAAATTTAAAATTAAATGTGTGTGTGTGTGTGTAAACATTCTCAGCATGAGATGTGTCTGTTCCTGTGGGTTAACTGCACCATCACATGTGTTATCCTCTGCTCTGCCTCAGAACAGCTGTATTCTTATATTGGGTCCCTTAGAAGCTGGATTGGGTCCCTTAGCCCTACAATCTAAGAAAGAAGTAAAGAGCCTAGGTGTCATGACTGTGACCTGAATTTTAAATCTCATAATAATCAAGTGACAAAAACTTGTTTTTATCATCTGAGAAATATAGCCAAGATTCGTCCTTTTTTAATCTGTGGATGATGCTAAGAAACTCATTCATGCTTTTATCTTTTCTCATCTTGATTATTGTAACGCTACCGTAAATCCTCTAATATTGGCCTGTATTCCATTAGCGGCCGGGTCTCTAACATTGGCCGGTCTCGCTGTCGGCGGAGGTAAATAAAGGCGGGTTTCTAATAGTGGCCGGGGCTATTATTGTCATGATATATTACGCGGAAGCAATGATGCAAGTAACTCTTTATTGAGGGGTCAAAAGACACAAAAATATACAGGAATTCGGGTGGGCTAGTGGCGCAGGGACTAGATGGTCAGCGTTCTGGTGAAGACAGGTGACGGTGAATCCAGTGACAGTGAACATCCAGACGAGATGAGACGAACACCACGAAGACACCGAACAGGAAACTTGAATCAGGAACAGAACTGGAGACGGCACACGATGACACACACTGAGGAACAAAACAACGATCTGACAAAGAGAGGAGAGTGTGATGAGTCTTTATAGGTGAGTGAATTGGCAGCAGCTGGTGCGGGGAATGAGATCAGCTGGCGCGCTGATCAGCAGGAATGAGCAGTCACGCCCACTCACACACACCCACACACACATAACAACAAATACACGAGACACGAAGAAAACAGTGAATTCATGAACCGTGACAGTACCCCCTCTCCTAGGAACGCCTCCTGGCGTCCCCAGACTCCCTTACCTGTCGATTGTAATCATCAATAAGGGAGTGATCCAGGATGTCTCTAGCAGGAACCCAACTTCTCTCCTCCGGACCGTAACCTTCCCAGTCCACCAAGTACTGGAATCCGCGTCCCCTCCGCCTTGAGTCCAGAATACGATTAACCGAATATGTAGGTTCCCCTTCTACGAGTCGCGGAGGGGGGGGGGGGGGGGGAACGGGACAGGCGGATTAATACGAGAATGAAACACGAGTTTTATTTTGGAAACATGGAAGGCGGAATGAATCCTCCTGTACACTGGAGGGAGTTTGAGGCGGACTGCCACCGGGCTAATGATCTTGGTGACAGTGAACGGGCCGATAAATTTGGGAGCAAGTTTATTAGAGATGGAACGGAGAGGAATGTTCTTGGTAGAAAGCCACACTTTTTGACCAACGACGTATACGGGAGGCCTAGACCGGTGGCGATCGGCTTTGGCCTTGGTGCGCGCTCCCGCTTGGAGTAGAGTCTCGCGGGCTCTAGTCCAAGTGCGACGACACCTCTGGACGAAGGCGTGAGCGGAGGGAACCGCGACTTCAGATTCCAGACTAGGAAAAATTGGTGGCTGGTAACCTAGACTACACTCAAACGGAGATAGGCCCGTAGATGATACTGGTAACGAATTGTGGGCGTACTCCACCATTGACAGTTGTTGGCTCCATGAGGAAGGATTCTTGGAGACCAGACATCGCAACGTTCTCTCTAAATCCTGGTTGGCTCTCTCAGTTTGGCCATTGCTCTGGGGATGAAACCCTGAGGACAGACTAACAGTCGCACCCAGTAACTTACAAAACTCTTGCTAAAATTTGGACACAAATTGGGGTCCTCTGTCGGATACCACGTCCGTCGGGAGGCCATGTAACCGAAAGACGTGGTTAACGACTGTTAACGCTGTCTCCTTGGCTGAGGGTAATTTGGGCAAGGGAATGAAATGGACCGCCTTCGAGAACCGGTCCACCACGGTTAAAACTACCGTGTTACCCTGAGAGGGTGGGAGGGCGGTGACTAAAATCTAGCGATATGGGACCAGGGTCTCGAAGGGATCGGCAGCGGTTGAAGGAGCCCATCTGGGGGTCGAATGGAAGTCTTACCAGTGGCACAAACTGAGCAAGCCAAAACAAAACTGTGAACGTCACGAGCCATACGTGGCCACCAAAATCATTGCTTGACTAAAGATGTAGTGCGACTGTCTCCTGGATGGCAAGCCACATTGGAACAATATCCCCACTGAATCACGTTGGACCGTAATCCCTCTGGCACAAATAAACGGTTCGGTGGACAGCCGACCGGAGGCGTTACCCCTTGTAAGGCCGTCTTGACCTTCAATTCGACCTCCCATGAGAGTGTGGAGATAATTAGGGTCTCCGGAAAAATGCACTCGGGAGTAGACGGGCGATCGGAACGGTCAAAAATGCATGACAAAGAATCGGGCTTGATGTTTTTAGAGCCCGGGCGGTACGAGAGAGTAAAGTCAAAACGTCCGAAGAAAAGTGCCCACCGAGCCTGCCTGGAGTTCAATCTTTTAGCGGTTCTAATGTATTCCAGATTCTTATGATCGGTCCAAACGATAAAAGGTACCCCCGACCCTTCTAACCAGTGACGCCATTCTTCAAATGTTAACTTGACTGCCAACAACTCTCTGTTACCAATATCATAATTACGTTCGGCAGGGGACAAACGGTGAGATAAAAACGCGCATGGATGCATTCTGTCGTCAGCAGAAGAACGTTGGGATAGCACTGCACCTACCCCCACATCTGACGCATCGACCTCCACCACGAACTGACGTGATGGATCAGGGGTAACTAAGATGGGGGCTGAAACAAAGCGGCCTTTCAGTTTGGCAAACGCAGCCTCAGCTGCGTCTGACCACCTGAACGTAGTTCTGGGGGAGGTCAAGGTGGTCAGAGGTGAGGCTAGTTGGCTGAAATTGTGAATGAACCAGCCGGTAGAAATTGGCGAACCCCAGAAACCTCTGTAGGGCCTTACGGGAATCTGGACTTGGCCAATCCACCACAGCCTTAACCTTCTCAGGATCCATACGCATTCCCTCAGACGACACAATGTACCCTAAGAAAGGAACAGACTGTGCATGAAAAGCGCATTTCTCCGCCTTGAAAAAAACCCCATTCTCTAGCAACCTCTGAAGCACTCGTCTGACGTGCTGAACGTGTTCCTGGAGAGACGAAGAAAAAATCAATATGTCATCCAGGTAGACATAAATGAACTGATCGACCATGTCTCTCAGCACATCATTGACGAGTGCCTGGAAGACCGCTGGGCTATTGGAAAGCCCAAAAGGCATAACCAAATATTCAAAGTGCCCCCTGGGGGTGTTAAAAGCGGTCTTCCATTCATCCCCCTTCCTGATGCGGACCAAATGATAAGCATTACGTAAGTCCAGTTTTGTGAAGACCGACGCTCCCTGCAACCTCTCGAAGGCTGAAGACATCAACGGCAAAGGATAAGTATTCTTTACCGTGATGTTATTCAACCCTCGGTAATCAATGCAAGGTCGCAGAGAACCGTCCTTCTTCCCCACAAAAAAGAACCCCGCCCCCGCTGGAGAAGAGGAAGGTCGGATTAATTTGGATGCCAGAGAATCAGAAATATATTTCTCCATGGCCTCCCTCTCGGGAACAGAAAGAGAGTAAAGCTTGCCCTTAGGCGGAGACGTACCTGGCAGTAGATCTATAGCACAGTCATAGGGACGATGCGGAGGAAGAGAAGCAGCCCGAGACTTACTGAACACTTCCTTCAGGTCATGATACTCCGTGGGCACGTTAGACAAATCCACTGCTTCCTCCTGAAATGCAGAAACAGAAACAGACGAACAAGCAGACACAAGACAGGACTCATGACATTTACTGCTCCACTCCAACACTGATTTCTGCTGCCAGTCTATCTTGGGGTTGTGTCTGATGAGCCAGGGGTGTCCGAGAACAATGGGTGCGAGGGGGGAGTCCAGAATGTAAAATGAAGTAGTTTCCGTGTGGTTGCCGGATACTGTGAGTGTAATGGGTCCAGTGGTGAATGAAATGGTAGGAAGAGCTTGACCGTTAAGGGCGTGAACTGCAATGGTGCGTGTGAGAGGTAACAGGGGAATCTGAATCTTGTGTGCAAATGTGCAGTCCATGAAGTTACCTTCTGCCCCGGAGTCCAAAAGTGCTCGACAGTCGTGAGTGTTGGCTGACCATCTTAGTCTTACCGGGAGGAGCGTAGATGTTGATGAGGTCTTCTCAGCGGAGATCCCACCCGACAGTAGCCTCAGATTTACTGCCGGGCTTGCCCTTTTACCGGGCAGTTGTAAGCAAAGTGTCCTGCAGTCCCACAGTAAAGAGACCCTGGGATCTCCGCCTTTCCTTCTCCTCCCGGGAAAGCTCCCGGGGGGTGGTGGCGCAATGGATAAGACACATGCCTTTGGTGTGAGAGACCCGGGTTCGAATCCACTGTGAGACACCAATGTGTCCCTGAGCAAGACACTTAACCCCTAGTTGCTCCAGAGGCGTGCGACCTCTGACATATATAGCAATTGTAAGTCGCTTTGGATAAAAGCGTCAGCTAAATGAATAAATGTAAATGTAAATGTAAAATGTAAAGCCGAGCTCGCCCGGTCAGCCAGCCCATGCAGGAACATATCCCACTGCGCCTCCTCGTTCCACTCGTGCCGCCAAAGTCCGGAACTCGATAGAGTAATCAGATACAGATCTTTCGCCTTGCTTGAGGTCCGCAAGAATCCGTGCCGCTTCTCTTCCCGCTACCGCGCGGTCGAAGACTTTCTTCATTTCGGCGGCGAGTGTCTGGAACGAGGCACAGCATGGATCTGGGTTCTCCCACACCGCCGTCCCCCATAGAGCTGCCCTCCCAGTCAGTAGCGTGAGCACAAACGCCACCTTGCTCTGTTCAGTAGCGAAGGTCCTGGGCTGCAGAGAAAAGTGCATTGAACAGCGTGTTAGGAATGCTCTGCAAAAGTTTGGCTCACCGCTGTATGGCTCGGGAACAGGTAGGCGGGGCTCTGACTGGGAGATGCTCTCTGGTGGTACAGGGGGAGCGGCCGGTGTGGGTGGCGCAGTGAGAACTCGTAGATGTTGTAATTGCTGGGTGAGCTCGGACACCTGCGCCACAAGAGCTTGAATAGCCCGACCCGACTTGTTCATGTTCCTCTCCTGGGTATCCATCTGTGAAATGCTGGACTTGATGAATTCCTCCAGAGGAGAAGAGGATCCGCTTGCTGCTTCCATCGATTGGTCAGATCGTTCTGTCATGATATATTATGTGGAAGCAATGATGAAAGTAACTCTTTATTGAGGGGTCAAAAGACACAAAAATATACAGGAATTCGGATGGGCTAGTGGCGCAGGGACTAGATGGTCAGCGTGCTGGTGAAGACAGGTGACGGTGAATCCAGTGACAGTGAACATCCAGACGAGATGAGACAAACACCACGAAGACACCGAACAGGAAACTTGAATCAGGAACAGAACTGGAGACGGCACACGATGACACACACTGAGGACACCAAACAACGATCTGACAAAGAGAGGAGAGTGTGATGAGTCTTTATAGGTGAGTGAATTGGCAGCAGCTGGTGCGGGGAATGAGATCAGCTGGCGCGCTGATCAGCAGGAATGAGCACTCACGCCCACTCACACATAACAACAAATACACGAGACACGAAGAAAACAGTGAATTCATGAACCGTGACAATTATTAGAACCAACGTTTTTCTGGGCAGGCCACAACATTATGCTTGTGGTAGTAACATGCAAATACCACAGGGGGGCAATGTTTGCTAATGAATCCAAGCCATAGCTACGGTAGCCTGGTCATGTCAATCACTCCGCTCTTGACTTGCACGTGAGACTTCAGTCACCGGTAGGCTAACGTTGTTTACCATAGCAGCTGCGGAGCCAAAGAGGAGACGAAAATTTGACATCAAGTTCAAAGACAACGTGCTGGACTATGCTGCAGAGCACTCTGGGGAGCAAGCTGCTAAACATTTTAACATTGACCTGAAAAGAATAAGATACTGGAAAAAGCAGAAAATGGATCTAGCCGCAGTAAGCAAAAAGAGAGCAAGACTGCCAGGAGGAGGGAGAAAAAAGGTTAGCGAGGAGTTGGACACAAAACTCTCTGAGTGGATCCATTCATTGAGGGACAATCATAACCGAGTGTCGAGGAAAATGATCCGAAACAAGGCTCTGGAAATCTACCCTACAGTGAGTGATAGAGGTGCATGATTACTGGCTAGCAGGGGTTGGCTGCAAAAGTTTTTAAACCGAAATGGCTTCACATTGCGGCGTCGCACCACAATGGCTCAGAAGGACCCAGATCTCCTCACAGAGAAACTTGTCTCATTCATCGACTACGTGAGTAAGACTGTCGTCTCGAAAATAATTTCAGAGAAGGACATAATTGCAATGGATGAGACTGCTGTTTGGTTCAATATGGTGTCTCCCAGTACCATTGACGTAAGAGGGACGAAGAGTGTTGCGCTCAAAACAACAGGCCACGAGAAAATCTCACTGTTGTCCTTGCTGCCAAGGCTGATGGCACTAAACTCAAGCCTCTTGTCGTCTTCCGGGGGGCCCATAGTGAAGTGAAGTGGTAGGCAAATTCAGTTTTCGTCCGCGCCTTCTGGTGTGGGATGCCTACCGCTGTCACATCAGCACCTCTACCAAACAGGAATTGAGGTCCTACAACATCACAACTGCAGTGATCCCAGGAGGCTGCACTAAGTATGTCCAAGCCCCCAATGTCATGTGGAACCAGCACTTCAAAGCGAGCCTACATGCTTCTTATGATGGGTGGATGGCTGGGGACGCAGACAAGCAATAAAACCTAAAAGCACCATCTCGCCGTCTGCTTGTGGACTGGGTTCTCGCTGCTTGGGACAAGCTGGACAAGGACCTGATCATCAAGTCCTTCAAAGTGTGTGGGCAGTCTGTGAAACCCGACGGGAGTGAGGACGACCTCATACTGTGCTTCCGAGAGGGACAGGTATGTTGAAATTAGCACTCACGTCTAATTCACGTTAGCACGTGAATTCCATTCATGAGTGAGCCTGTCCACTGTGACTTGCAATAACGGGCAAACTAAATTAATGTATCGTTCTTTACAGCCCTGCGCTGCTGGACAAGAGGCCCTGACTGCTGCCCGCCTGCGCGAGGAAGAGAACAGACGCACAGCGGAACATGAGGAGGACGAAGAGGAACTGTACAATAATGAACTTGTTGTAGAGGCTGGCGCGAGTGATGAGATTACAGGGAGAGATGAAGAGGAGGAGGAAACTGAGGAGGATTAAACGGAATTGGAGGATTTTTTTTTACTTAAAACCAAACTAGACAGGACACACAACAACAGAGGTTTAGGACTATAATTGAACAATCTGAGGATGGTTAAACTTTGGAGCGGTAAGGTGTCTAAACCAGTAAGTTGCCTTTTGTTATGAATCAATAGCCTAATTATCACTGTGTATGGTTAAGTGTTTACAATGCACTACCGGTATGTTTGCTACGTTTTTGTTACCATATTTCTACACTGGAATTTAGCCTGAATTACCAGTATTTGTTGTTAATGTTCTGTACCGGTATGCATACCATAATGTTATATGGTAACTGTACGTTTTTCAATAAATTAACCTAGTATTTTATAGGTTCAAATAGACACAAAATCTTGTTTTTATTCATTTTACTGGTACTCCGTTTTGCTCAAATAGAAATAAAGGCCTGTCTCTAATTCTGGCCTCCTTCCAATAAAGGCCTGGGCCGTGATGCACTTGAGTAAAATAAAGGCCCAGGCCTATATTAGAGGATTTACGGTATGTACACTGGCCTACCTAAGGGCTCTATAGCAAAGTTACAGTTGATACAAAATGCAGCAGCCAGAGTACTAATGAATTAAAAAGGAGAGAACATATTACACCGGTTTTAATGGAAATACATCGGTTACCAGTTCATCAAAGGATAGATTTTAAGGTCCTTTTATTTGTTTATAAAACTCAGCACAATCTGGCACCTTTATACATTTCAGACTGTCTGTCAAGATATGTTCCAAATCGTAGATTTAGATCCTCTAATGCTAATCTTCCGGCACATTATACAGTTATTCATAAAAGATCAAGTGGTGCTTTTTTTAGCAACAATGCTCCAAAAATGTGGAATTCTTACCAAGTGAAGTGAAAGAGTTTACTAGCATTCATATTTTTAAAAGGCAGGTTAAGAGAGACAAGTACGAGTGTTTAGAGAGGTACTGGCATGGCTTTGAGTGTTTGCTCAACTGAGCCGGATGCAAGAAACCCTATTATGAGGAACCTTTTTGGTTCTACAGCTCAATGTAAGTTGTATATATTTTGTAATTCTATGTTTATTATATTAGTAATTTAGTAAGTCCTTTTAATTTATAAAGCACATTTACACACAGCGCAAAACTGACCAAAGTGCTGTACAATGAATAACTAAAAAGACAAGCTAGATTTGAATGCAGCAATGGAGGGGGCAGATCTAATATCCTGGGGGAGCTGGTTCCACAATCGTGGGGCAGCAACTGCAAAAGCTCTATCACCCCTCTGTTTAAGCCATGAGCGCGGCACAAACAGGAGCCCTTTGTTTGAGGAACTCAGTGACCTTGAAACTGAGTATGGCTGTACAAGGTCGGTGATATAAGTTGGGGCGAGCCCATTAACTGCCTTAAAAACAAACAATAAAACTTTAAACTGAATCCTAAAAGGAACTGGGAGCCAATGCAAGGAGGCCAGAATGGGGGTGATGTGCTCGCGTCTCCTAGTGCCAGTTAAAAGACACGCTGCTGTGTTTTGTACTAACTGCAAACATCTGAGTGATGATTGTGGCAGGCCAAGGTAGAGGGAATTACAATAATCCAGCCGTGATGTAATAAAGGCATGGATAACTTTCTCAAGATCGTTAAAAGATAGGAATGACTTCAGGGGGGAAATCATTCTGAGCTGGTAGAAACTATTTTTGACAACAGAACTAATCTGTTTGTTAAGGCAGAGTTCTGAGTCAAGAATGACACCCACATTTCTGGCATAAGGATTGATAAATGGGGTGAAGTGACCTAAATTTTGTACCACAGTGCATCTTGCCTTGGGAGAACCAAAAATAATTACTTCTGTTTTGTCACCGTTTAACTGGAGAAAGTTGTTAACCATCCAAGTTTTTATGTCTTCGAGACAGGCCAGAAGAGATTGTATGTAATCCCTTAGGCAAGTACAACTGTGAGTCGTCCGCATAGAGATGAAAAGAGATGTTATGCTTCCTTATGATGTCACCCAGTGGGAGCATATACAGGCTAAAAAGCATAGCACCCAAGATGGACCCCTGAAGGGACCTCATATGAAACGGAAGGAGAAGAGGAGGAGAACTTGCCAATAGATACTGAGAAAGTCCTATCATTGAGATAGGAACGGAACCAAAGTAATGCGGTCTCCCTAATGCCCCCCTGCTGATCAAGGCAAGTAAGGAGGATGTTATGATCAATGGTGTCGAAGGCGGCACTAAGATCCAATAATATCAGGATGGCATTATCACCTGAATCTAGTGTAAGAAGAAGATCATTGGTTACTTTGAGCAGGGCTGTTTCAGTTCTATGAAGTGATCTAAAACCTGACTGAAAAGGTTCTAGTTTATTGTGGGTGGTCAAAAAGGGGAGCAGCTGTGACAGAACAGTTTTTTCCAGAACTTTAGAAATAAAAGGAAGCTTAGAAATGGGATGGATGTTATTTAGGCATTTAACATCGAGATCATGTTTTTTGAGCAGGGGTTGGACAACCAAATGCTTAAAACATGTAGGGACAGTGCCGGATGCAAGACATGAATTTAAGATGACCTGAATGGAGGGGCAAACTACATGTAGCTCCCAGTGTACCGGTTTTACCTCTGTACCAAGTATCACAGCCTATTACAACGTAAGTGTTACACTGCATTCATACAATACTCAATATTGATATTGTAATTCTCTCCACTAGATACACCGGCTTATTGAATCAATGACCAATGAATATGATCAATGGGTTGCCACTGCTCTGTTAGTATGTGCTGGAAAAATGCATGGCATGACTACCATGAGAGCGAGACAACTTTTGCAAGATCTCGAGGAACGACTGGACAAGTGGGAGCCAGCAAATCAGCAGCAGAGGTCTTTGTCTCCCAGAGGCTTGATCACCGCATAGAGAACCTGGAGGCCAGGGTTAAAGCTTTGTCGGAGCAGATACAAGTAGCTTCCATGAGATGGACTCCAGAAAGGGTTGGTGATCAAGAGAATGAGAGGAGCGTTCTGCAGGAGTCATTAGATAATGTGAAAAAACTCAAAGTGAGTAGCCTACGTCTTCAGAGACATTTAAAGTGGAATAATCAGCACTATTTCATAATGATACCTATTGAGTGTAATGTGTTTCCATTCACTACAGCTTAAAGTTGATGCAATATAATACCTGTTGTGGTATTAACCCCCTGAGGTCGACAATCACGCCGGCGTGATCTGCTCGTTTTTTTTTATATCAGTGCAAAATACTCTGTTGATTTTGATTTTACATACTTGTATTGTACATCATTCAAAACTGTTAAATGTCTTCTTTTATTTGTGTACACTCATAATAAAAACAAAATGTTGTGTTTTTCGTAAAACAAAGAAAATAAACATGATGCGCGTTCTGCCGTCTCTCTCAATGTGAAACTCATTCTGAAACGCGACAGAAAATGACCTGTAACTCAGCGAATGTTTGTCACACAGACTTGAAACGCATGTCTATACAACGCTTGGAATCTCTATTTTTAAAGTATGTAAATTATATAAAAAACAAATATTCTATTTTTAAGTAATCCATACGAAAGCAGCGGCATGTACAGTTTCTCAAACGCGTCCTCATTAAATTTAATTTGAACACGCCTACGAGCGCACGAGCGATTGACATGCAAATGATCCATGCGGAGAAACGCAGACCTGTAAACGCCCTCATCACCTCAAAACAAAGAAGCAGAGACTTCGTAACTTACTCCTTACTGTGTTTGAAAGACGCGCCAGAGCTTACAATGGATTTAGGCTACCTCAGAAGAAGAACGCGATTTGAAGACAAGAAAGATTTAAGGTAAGAAATTTGTACATATTAGTTTGTTATTGTTGCATAAATGTCACATTGCAGTTGAACTGTTGCTAGATATATGGGGAATATTATAATATTTAGACCTGTGTTTACTGTTAAGCCTACTGTGTTTGTGGATATCTGGTCAAACGTAGATATGTATGGTAACCATAATGTTTTATATTTGAGCGCGATCGCGTTTGAATGTATCAGATTTTGCAGCGCGATCGCGTTTGAATGTATCAGATTTTGCAGCGCGATCGCGTTTATCATTTGAAAATTTCAAAAGCAAAACACACCAAACGGCTTCATGTTTTTACTATTATCTCATTTCATATCATCATAACGAATGGAAACATTTGAAGTAACATGATAATCAATATATTTTTCTCTAGCTTGGTTGTTACTGAAATATTTTGGAAGATTTATACTGCTATCTATTGTTATTATTATTTTACCCAGCACTGCGCATAGCTTATGCCTACAAGGCACAACAAACCTGGTGTTCATTATATTATATATTGTTGGAAACATTTGTGTGTGTGTGTGTTTTGTGAATTTTAAAAAGCAATTTTAACCAGAAAAATCTAATATTTATTTGCAAAATCGTGCAGGCCTTTCTCTTGATATCAGTATGTTCACTTTTTTTTTCAGGGCCCAGATGCCACTGAGTCCTGCCGACTTCAACATTCACATGAGTCTCTGGAACATGAACATGGTAAAGTGAAAATCAAACACCTTGGAAATGAAAGGTATGTACAATGTTTTTAGGAATGGCACAAAGGTCTGTCTTTGAAGTGTTTTTTTGGCATTTGTTGTGTATCTGTGGGTTATGTTGTGTTGTAAATAAATCCAAACAATTTAAAAGCCATTCTTTTTTAAATCTCCTCATTTACAGTATTGTGCAAGGTTGCTCAGAATGACAGGGCTATTAGGAGCTATATTAGGATAGCTCCTAATAGGGCCGTTGGGGAGGTTCTTTGTCTTTCTCAGGTGAGAAAAGCTTACATATTAATGAGCTCTCGCATAAAGCTTTTTCACACAAAACACGTCGTAACATTTTTAAATCAATATATTGTCTTATCAGAATGAGCAGTCAGGGTGATTTTCACATTGTTTTGGAGCAAATATTCTAGGCTACGTGATACAATTTTCAAAAGTCTTGTGAAGAAATAATCAGTATGGGTTTCATGGCCTTATTTCAGTGAGAATTTTTTTTTGTATTTTCACAAACGCATAAATGTCATTATCTCAAAACTACAAACTTTTACATACATGCTGCTGATATATTGTTGTAGCAGAGTTTGTGCTGAATACAGTTTAATTAGACTTTAGCCATGAAAATGTCACAAGTAACAGAAATAACCAGAAATGTCAGAGCATGTCAGAACACCTCCAGGGCCCAGAAAACAGCTCAGACCTCAGAGGGTTAAGCATTTGTGCTATTTTTCAATATACAGGCAGCTGAGACACCGTACACCAGACAGTGTTTCAAACAAGCTGTGAAAAGGAAGGCAGACCAGATTGCGGAAGACGAACACATTAAGAATAGGGCACGAGGTGCGGGTCACAAAAGCATGATGGATGAGGAGGATGAGAAGTGGTTGGCTAAGTGTATAGGTAAGTAGATAACATGCATACTTGTTTTTTTTCCCTAAGAAATGTAAACCTTTATCATTATACTGTTTTTATAGTGAACTATGGCTATTGAAAACTATTAATGGAAGACTTGGCAACCAGGATTTTTGTATTCTCTGCTATTTTGAGAGGACAAAACTACCGTTCATGGTCGTCGGCATGAAAGCGCACTCTACACCCATCATAGAGTTAAGTCCCGGGATCTGCTGAAACTGGCAAACTACAGAAGGCTGAGACTAGGTCTGCCGTTGATTCGTGCTGTGTCCACAGTGCATAGCAGATCAAGATTAAGACGTCTGAAATCCCTTCAGAGCAGGAGACTTGTAGTTCTCAATATACATTTCTAGGGCTTTTTAGTGTGCACATGTGACTGCAGTTTCATGTGAGTCAGTGTTGTCACGACCGGCTCGAAGCCGTGGCAAATGAAATGGAGGACATAGTGATTGGTTTGCAGAAATAAAGATTTATTAACATAAATAGAAAAATATAAGCAAGAAAACATGGTCATCTGTAATGTCTGTTAGGTGCATGAATGTAAGGGTATCAATCACAGAAAACAAAATACTAAATCAAATAACAAAATCAAGTTTAACCCTAAAACAAACCCAAGCCAACTCAAAGTAACGCGGAGAAAGACCTCTCTCTCAACACTAGCCAGCCTAAACTTTTATAGAGGGATGAACAGATGGACATCGTTCCCTTGATGAGTCTCCTAGCCACACCCACCAACCGGCCGTAGCGGGGAAGAGTAGAGAATCGTCACACACTCCCCCTAAAAAGAAGAGCAGAGAGTTTTAGAACACTTCCAAAACCAAAACCAAAACCCCACCACTGCTAAATTCAAACAGTCCAAGTAAGCGAACTTGGTCCAACTCCAAATTTTCCCCAGTCTTGTTATATCTCCAAGTCCTTTCAGCAACCACGGCGCCTAGGAAGCAAATCAAGAAAAAGAACAGAGACAGGAAAATAGAAGAAATCCCATAACACTAGACGATATAAATACGAGATAAGGCATCAGCAGTTGTATTCTCTGAGCCTTTAATATGGCGGATATCTAACAGGTATCCCTGTAAAAATAAGCACCATCTCATTAACCTCTGGTTTGGGTTCTGCAACGAATGAAGAAAAACTAAAGGGTTGTGATCAGTAAAAACCACCAGAGGTCCCTCAGACGAACCCACATACACCTCAAAATGTTGCAAAGCCCAGATCAGCGCAAGCGCCTCCTTTTCTATCACAGAGTAATTAAGTTGATAAGGATTGAACTTTTTAGAAAAGAATCCAACTGGATGATCAATTCCATCCTCATAAGTCTGTAACAGAACGGCACCAGCACCCACATTGCTGGCATCCACTTGCAACCGAAATGCTTGGTCAAACTTTGGCGCTTTCAAAACAGGATCCTCTGTAAGAAGCAATTTTACCTTTTCAAAGGCTTGCTGACAACCAGACGTCCAACAAAAGTCTACTCCTCCCCACAATAAATTTGTCAGGGGAGCCACCACTGTAGAAAAATTCCTGCAAAAACAACGATAAAACCCTACCATTCCAAGAAATCGCATAAGTTCTTTCTTGGTGGCAGGTGTTGGGTAGTTATCAATCGTTTCTACTTTCGCACGGACAGGGCGCACTTGGCCTTGCCCCACCACTTTCCCCAAGTAGACTACTGTGGCCTTGGCAAACTCACATTTTAACAAATTAACGGTCAAATTCGCCTCCACAAATCGATCAAATAGTGCTCTAATTTGAACAATATGTTCTTCCCAAGTTCGACTATACACAACGACGTCATCTAAGTACACAGCGCAACCCTTTAAACCACAAATAACTTGATTCATTAAACGCTGGAAAGTTGCGGGAGCATTACGCAACCCGAAACTCATAACGTTGTACGAGAATAATCCAGACGGTATAATAAAAGCAGAAATTTCTTGAGCTTTTTCAGTTAAAGGCACTTGCCAGTAACCTTTTAGTAAATCAAACTTACTAACAAATTTAGAGTTTCCCACTTGATCAATACAGTCCTCAATTCGAGTCAATGGAAATGAATCGGGTTTTGTTACAGCATTTACCTTTCGGTAATCAGTACAAAATCTGAACGATCCATCAGATTTACTCACTAGCAATGATGGAGAAGCCCAGCTAGAAATAGAGGGTTTAGCGATATCATTTTCCAACATATAATCAACTTCATTTTCTAATTGTTGTTTTTTATTCGCAGATACTCGATAATAGCGTTGATGAATTGGAGCCAAATCTCCCACATCAATATCATGTTCAATAAGACTTGTACGAGATGGAGTATCGGGAAACAGTGTAATATATTCAAAAATCAAATTAATCAAATCGGTACGCTGCACCTCCGTTAAATGACTAAATCGATTGTGCAAAGAGCTTAACACTTCTGAATTATGTAAACGACCCTGAAGGACAGAATCTCCAGGATCAATCTCATCCTGATCCCCGCCTAACAGAATTGAAGTGGTTGACAATTCAGCATCACCACAAGCAAAAGAATCTGTAACCAGAACAGGTTTAATGCCAGAATTAGGTATAACAACGTTTTCTTGATTTACTTTAGCGTCAACAAAATCTTCAGAACCATAGAAAGGCTTTAGCAAATTTACATGACACAACCTCGTCTTCTTTTTTCGATCTGGCGTATTAATCAAATAGTTAAGATCAGAAATTTGACGAGCCACAGTATATGGACCTACAAACTTGGCCTGAAATGGTGATCCCACAATAGGCAACAGAGCAAGTGTAACGAGGTTAAAATGGTTTTATTTATTTCACAGGATTTTTCTGTTATTATACATTTAAGGCTGTTCTACTATTATTTAAACAAGTGTTTATATTAATTAAATTCATTAAAAAAGGGTCTGTAAAGAGGTGATGGTTCGACCGTTCCCCCCCCTCCTCTTTACAATAAAGTGGTTCGGTCCAGGCAGCCATATCCGCTGTATTGATCATTGAGCGGTCTTTTCTGCCTTTCTCCCGAACTGAGGTATGCTGTATTCCATGCTACCGATTAGTTGTTAGCATTGGTTGAAAATAAGTCACACACACGATGTTTAAGTTGTTTTTATTTATTTTTAATTCACTTTATTCACAGATGTAAGATATGTATACAGTATTTGGGGAATGTTATTTATTTTTTTGGCAGTGTCACTGTGATTGAGCTGAAGCTGGCGTGACGGCCTGTGTATAAAAATATATTCTCTTATGCAGGTATGCATTGACAAACCTTATTTTTGTGTTTAAGTTTTTAATTATCGGGTTTCATGTTTAAGTGTATGGAGTTACTGCGTTTTCTCCGTTTCTGTGCTTTTTCTTTCCTTGTGCTTTTCCTTCTTTTCTGCCTTTCTCCCGAACTGAGTGTCACTGTGATTGAGCTGAAGCTGGCGTGACGGCCTGTGTATAAAAATATATTCTCTTATGCAGACCCAATCCGGCGCTCTCCTGTCTTCTTTTGCACTTGATACACAACACAACGCAGACAGAAGCATACGGTTACACAAGAACTTGATCACCCAATTGAAAGGAACGCAATTCTGTACAACGATCAAAAAGTCTTTTCATCCGATCTTGTGCTCTACTCAAAAATCCCTTTGCCAGTTGGCACGCTTTAAAAATTCGTCTGCGAAAATCACTCACATAGGATAGAACATTTTTTGGTGGATCAACTTTTTTCCAATCTGCAGACAAAACAGATAACGGACCATATACCATGTTTGCTGTAGCTGTTACTTCTCAAACTAAACACAATCCAAAAGCGAAGATACTTGGTGCAGGTCAGGCTGGTATGTTGAGGAAAGTTGGGGGATTCCCCTATGGGGATTCCAGGTAGAGTGTGATCTCTGTGCCCAAGTAGCAGTGCTTATGCCGTTTCACACATACTCTGTGTGCAGTGTGTATGCGGTGCGTGTTGCAGTGCCTATGCAGTGCAGGAGCTTTCACATATGCTGCGTTTGCAGTGCGTAACTGATCCGCTGCTGTAGGATATACCACAAATACATACTCACTATTTGTATTTCAAATCCAGAAGTTATCAACAACTTTTATTTAAAAAAAAAAGTGTGAAAATATGAAAATAGTCTTGCTTTATCGTTCACATAAAACAATACATTGATTTAAATTGTGTAAGACAGGTTTTGCTTGGAAAGCCAATATGCGAGGGGGCGTGAACGAGGAGTGGTTTACACCTGAGAACACAATGTCCCACCCATTATGCGTAATGTCTTGCATAATGAGCCATTCATTCAGGTGTGATACTGACTGGGCCACAAGAATAAATGCAAGGACAAAAGATATATTTAGAAGAAGATTTATATTGACCATTTAAGATTTTGCTTACATCTATCTTGTAAATATGTTTTGCTATTTTATTAAAAAGGTTACAATTACAACAATAATTACAATTTCAACAATATTTCAAGTGTACTCTTTCTTTGTAAAAAAAATTATTATAGGCCTACATTTTATCATATGTATTCATTAGTTTGAATAGGCCTATAGCCAACATTGGAACATCTAACATCTTAGTTTATGACTTTATTTTTGACAAAAATAGCATTATATATACAGTGAGGAAAATAAGTATTTGAACACCCTGCTATTTTGCAAGTTCTCCCATTTAGAAATCATGGCGGGGTCTGAAATTGTCATCGTAGGTGCATGTCCACTGTGAGAGACATAATCTAAAAAAAAAAAATCCAGAAATCACAATGTATGATTTTTTAACTATTTATTTGTATGATACAGCTGCAAATAAGTATTTGAACACCTGAGAAAATCAATGTTACAGTTTTTCTCGATTGCTTAAACACATTTCTTGAAACTATGCCTCGTATTCTCAAAACTATAAACACAAATCCATAACGTCTCACCCAATTCCCCAAACTTGCTATTTTCAGGTCAAAATGAAGCTCTACACTCAAAACCGTTCACTCTTGCTGAAAAACCAAACTTTGACCTCAGACTGGACACACAAGCCATCAAAATCACACACACTACAACATAGTCTAAGACACTGGAGCAATAAATTCAAAACAACATTTCCAAAACTGGAAAGTTATGTTGCTTGTGGTTCCCCCCTCACAAACCTTTTCACATGACGAACACAAAAGACACAACCAATGGATACATTGGCACATTTTTATTCATACACAGAAAACACACACAAATATTTTTTTTTTCCCTGTTTTACTCTTCTTTTTTTTTTTTTACTCTCTCCTCTAAATTGTTTTTTATATTTACTTACAGTTAGATGTGTGTGACCAACATATGACAGTAAAAGAGCACACACAAACCATATTCTAATATGGAATTCGAATTGTATTGGAATGGTAAAGAGTGTTGGGACGTGAGGGTCTCCACTCAAGGATACAATATGATGAACACATCTAAGAATGTTTCACGTATACGGTTGAAATACCATCATTGGCCTAGAAAGATAACATTCTGGGAGTCAAGACTATAAAGGAGAAAGGATGCCCTCCCTTCACTGTCACACTCTGCAGCCACTCTGTGTGACTGTACGACTGCTGGCCTTTTCTTGCAAGAAAATAAACCTCATCAAAGACTATTGGAAATGTTTGTCTCTTATTCAGTAATTTTGTTTGCCACCACTCCTCCCTGAAGTCTCTTGAGGCGACGGTAAAGCGACTCAAATTTGGCCTTACTCGTAGCCCAGCCTCCCTCATAGTCATACCATTGAATAACACATGGGCAACTATGGGGCTTGAATTTCATCTGAGACTACTTGTCTGCTTGCCCTTGCCCTTCCTCCTCCTCATTCTTATCCCTCTTCCTTCATGTCTTTCTGGATCCATTGTTCCAAAACTCAATAATCTGATTTGGGCCCTTTTATATATCTATTGAAGGTTCTGATTGATGTGTGTTAAATTTTGACTCTTAGTGTTTCCACCTGGATAACTGTGTGCTAACTGAGCTGAAGCTGTGCTGATTGAGTGAACAATTTTGAATGCTAGTGCTTTCTATATGACAACATGGTCTAAGCAATGAGAAATGAAGGGATTTGTGTGTAGAGTTTTGCAGTGACAGTTCAACAAATTTGACTCATGTGTCAAAACAGGGAATAGTGTTTATAGTTTAGTGAAATGGGTGTGCTTTTTGAAAAATGGCATTATGGTTTTGAAATTTTAGTTCAAAAGCCTGGTTATAGTGTTTAAGCAATCGAGAAAAACTGTAATATTTGGTACAATAGTCTTTGTTTGCAATTACAGAGGTCAAACGTTTCCTGTAGTTTTTCACCAGGTTTGCACACACTGCAGGAGGGATTTTGGCCCACTCCTCCACACAGATCTTCTCTAGATCAGTCAGGTTTCTGGGCTGTCACTGAGAAACATGGAGTTTGAGCTCCCTCCAAAGATTCTCTATTGGGTTTAGGTCTGGAGACTGGCTAGGCCACGCCAGAACCCTGATATGCTTCTTACAGAGCCACTCCTTGGTTATCCTGGCTGTGTGCTTCAGGTCATTGTCATGTTGGAAGACCCAGCCTCGACCCATCTTCAATGCTCTAACTGAGGGAAGGAGGTTGTTCCCCAAAATCTCGCAATACATGGCCCCGGTCATCCTCTCCTTAATACAGTGCAGTCGCCCTGTCCCATGTGCAGAAAAACACCCCCAAAGCATGATGCTACCACCCCCATGCTTCACAGTAGGGATGGTGTTCTTGGGATGGTACTCATCATTTTTCTTCCTCCAAACACGTTTAGTGGAATTATGACCAAAAAGTTATATTTTGGTCTCATCTGACCACATGACTTTCTCCCATGACTCCTCTGGATCATCTAAATGGTCATTGGCAAACTTAAGACGGGCCTTTGCATGTGCTGGTTTAAGCAGGGGAACCTTCCGTGCCATGCATGATTTCAAACCATGACGTCTTAGTGTATTACCAACAGTAACCTTGGAAACGGTGGTCCCAGCTCTTTTCAGGTCATTGACCAGCTCCTCCCGTGTAGTTCTGGGCTGATTTCTCACCTTTCTTAGGATCATTGAGACCCCACGAGGTGAGATCTTGCATGGAGCCCCAGTCCGAGGGAGATTGACAGTCATGTTTAGCTTCTTCCATTTTCTAATGATTGCTCCAACAGTGGACCTTTTTTCACCGCTTGGCAATTTCCTCATAGCCCTTTCCAGCCTTGTGGAGGTGTACAATTTTGTCTCTAGTGTCTTTGGACAGCTCTTTGGTTTTGGCCATGTTAGTAGTTGGATTCTTACTGATTGTATGGGGTGGACAGGTGTCTTTATGCAGCTAACGACCTCAAACAGGTGCATCTAATTTAGGATAATAAATGGAGTGGAGGTGGACATTTTAAAGGCAGACTAAGGGTCAGAGGGTCAGAAGTCTTTGAGGATCAGAATTCTAGCTGATAGACAGGTGTTCAAATACTTATTTGCAGCTGTATCATACAAATAAATAGTTAAAAAATCATATATTGTGATTTCTGGATTTTTTTTTTTTTTTTTTTTTGATTATGTCTCTCACAGTGGACATGCACCTACGATGACAATTTCAGACCCCTCCATGATTTCCAAGTGGGAGAACTTGCAAAATAGCAGGGTGTTCAAATACTTATTTTCCTCACTGTATATATACACTCACCTAAAGGATTATTATGTTTGGTAATTGTACCTGAATGAATTGAATAAATTGATTAATCGGCTGACCGATTAATCGGTCGACCTCTAGTCTGTATGCCTGTTTGACTGAGTATTCGCTGAGTTACAGTTCATTTTCGGACGCGTTTCAGAATGGACTTAACTGACAGAGAGAAGGCAGAACTCGCATCACGTTTATTTTTCTTTATTTGGCAAAAAGCACAACACTTTGTTTTTATTGTGAGTATACACAAAAATAATACACACTTAACAGGATCGATTGATGTATGAAACTTGTTTGTAATATCAAAGTCAACAGAGCAAAATGAATCTCATTTGAACTGATAAGAAAAAAAGCGCGCTGGTATCGCCGGCGATATGGCCGACCCCAGGGGGTTAACGAATCCAAATTTCCACCACTACACATTCAACCATCACGATTCGGCACGGTTAGCCAAGTGTGCTGAGAGTTCAAGGCCGAGAACGGTTTGTAATTGTGCCGTGCCAGACCAGGCTCAAGTGGAAACACAACTTGAACCTTTTCCGAAAGTGGAAAAGCAGCTTTTGTTTCTCAGCACATAAAGATGAACTACTTACCGTGATCTCATACTGAGGTGATGTGGTTTCTCCACTGCATGGATCTTCAGGTGTCGCTTCAGGTCACTTTTAAAAGAGAAACTGTTTCCACACTGATCACATGTGTGCGGCTTCTCTCTGCTGTGGATCCTCTCATGTTGTATCAGATTTGCTGACACACTGAATCTCTTGTCACAGTGTGAACACTTGTAAGGTTTTTCTCCAGTGTGGATCCTCTCATGTCTTTTCAGATGTCCTGACAATCTGAATCTCTTGTCACAACGTGAACACTTGTAAGGTTTTTCTCCAGTGTGGATCCTCTCATGTGTTTTCAGATGTGCTGACTGATTGAATCTCTTGTCACAGTGTGAACACTTGTAAGGTTTCTCTCCAGTGTGAATTCTGTGGTGCAGTTTTAATCCGTCCGCTGTAGTAAAAGTCTTCTCACACTCAAAGCACATGTACACTCTCACACCAGTGTGAGTTTTCTCATGTCCATGTAAATATTGCAGCCGTGAAAAACTCTTTCCACACACAGAACATGAATGCGGCTTCTCCTTTGTATGAACTCTCAGGTGTCTCTTCAGGTCTGATGACCCAAGAAATGTTTTGCCGCATTGATCACATGAGAACGGCTTTTCTCCAGTGTGGATCCTCATGTGTTCTTTAAGGTTTGAAGAATGCCTGAAACTCTTCCCGCACTGATCACAGGTGTGTGGCTTCTCTCTGCTGTGGATCCTCTCATGTTTTTTCAGATTTGCTGAGTGACTGAATCTCTTGTCACAGTGTGAACACTTGTAAGGTTTTTCTCCAGTGTGGATCCTCTCATGTGTTTTCAGATGCGATGAGTCACTGAATCTCTTGTCACAGTGTGAACACTTGTAAGGTTTTTCTCCAGTGTGAATTCTCTGGTGCAGTTTTAAACAGTTCGCTGTAATAAAAGTCTTCTCACACTCAAAGCACATATACTCTCTCACACCAGTGTGTATTTTCTCATGTCTATGTAAATATTGCAGCAGTGAAAAACTCTTTCCACACACAGAACATGAATGCGGCTTCTCCTTCATATGAACTGTCAGGTGTCTCTTTTGGTGTGATGACCTAAGAAATGTTTTGCCGCATTGATCACATGAGAACGGCTTCACTCCAGTGTGGATTTTCATGTGTTCTTTAAGGTTTGATGATTGACTGAAACTCTTCCCGCACTGATCACATGAGAACGGCTTCACTCCTGTGTGGATCATCATGTGAACATTAAGGGATGATAATTGACTGAAACTCTTCCCACATTGATTGCATACATGTGGCTTCACTCCTGTATGAACTCTCATGTGAATCATAAGAGATTGTTTGTCTGAGAGTCTCTTTTCACTCTGTTCACACATGAACGGCTTCTCTCCGGTGTGGATCCTCATGTGAAGCTCAAGTCTTTGTTTGCGTGTGAAACTCTTCCCACACTGAGTGCAGGTGAAAGATTTCTTAGCTCTTCTTTTCTTTAAAAATGTATTTTTAGTCTTTGAGCGACTCAAAGGTTTTTCTCCAGATTTGACATGATGTTCCTCCTTCACTTCACTCAGTTCTTCACTCTCCTCCTTCACTTCACTCAGTTCTTCAGTCTCCTCCTTCACTTCACTCGGTTCTTCAGTCTCCTCCTTCACTTCACTCAGTTCTTCACTCTCCTCCTTCACTTCACTCGGTTCTTCACTCTCCTCCTTCACTTCACTCAGTTCTTCACTCTCCTCCTTCACTTCACTCAGTTCTTCTCTCTTCTCCTTCACTTCACTCGGTTCTTCACTCTCCACCTTCACTTCACTCAGTTCTTCACTCTCCTCCTTCACTTCACTCAGTTCTTCAATCTCCTCCTTCACTTCACTCAGTTCTTCTCTCTCCTCCTCCACTTCACTCAGTTCTTCTCTCTCCTCCTTCACTTCACTCAGTTCTTCAATCTCCACCTTCACTTCACTCAGTTCTTCACTCTCCTCCTTCACTTCACTCAGTTCTTCACTCTCCTCGCTCTCTTCCATCGGGTCTGAAATGAAAGAAAAACTCTCATTTTCAAATTTTCTAAATAATCAAAATAATTCAGAGAGAGAAATATGGAGTGAATGAACATTAAAATTATCCCAAATGTAACAGACAACTGCAATAAAATATTACAATAATTTATGTATTTTTATAACATTTATTATACGTCCCTGAAACCTTCCCTGAATGAGGTACACTGATCTTCCAGTTATTATCTTTAAAACATTATAGGCACAAATCCCATGTATCTGTAGTAAGAACTAGGGCTATCAAATTTGCTCAAAAATGAAATGCGAATATTCCCTCTAAAAAACACATAATTCGAACTATTTGAACATCTGGTTGCGCACTTTGTCAATGACGCGCATATAACAGGACAATAACAGGACAAGTCAATAACAGGACAAATTAATACAAAGAGACATAACTACTTGTATAGGTAGTTTATTTAAGTTTAAACATATTTGACAACGTACCTAGACAAAAACAAGTAAATCAACTAATGGCCAAGACCGCAGACCTCACTCTCGCTCACTCACTCACACACTCGCAGGCACTCTTTTTCTCTCTCCTCCCCTGCTGCGTTCACACCAAACGCGAATAGAGCATCTGGCGCGAGTGATTTCAATGTTTAGTCAATGTAAAGATGCGTCTGGAGGTCTTGCGGCACGAATGAAGCCTTGTTTATACTTTCGCCTGGCTCCGCAGCGTGAGTCTCCGCAGACTGCGCACGCACGTCCCCAAACGGACAACGATACAAGGCAAGGATAAGGCGTTTATACTTGACGCGCTCGCCGTTGTACTATTCTTTGAAACGATAGGGGGCGACTCAAGAAATTATCCTCTAAACCATCAGGAATCAGCGGTTAGAAGAAGATACACACGTGACAATGTTTATTTTAGTACATCACCAACAATACTACACTACTAAAAGAATTGTGTAAAACCCAGTAAACCCTGAGATTATTACTAGTGACAATAAAACAAAATATATGGATATGAGAATGTGTATACAAAATAAATTAATTTCTAACATATTTTCTAATTTCACTAAACATTTCATTAAGTTTCGTGAACATTTTTATAAAACATGGATCTTTATGTTCATTAAAAATACTTGTTATGCTATTGTATGCTCATTTTTTGGATGGAAACTTTCCATGGGAATTAATGGGAATTTAAGGGAATTAACAGGAATTTATGGGAATAAACGGGAATAAACTGGGAATTTTCAAAGTTGAGGGTTGGCTCTTCATAGGGAACTTAAATATAGTTGAGGAAAGTATATTTTAGCATAATCTTGACTAAAACAAAAAGATGCCATTCAAATGCACTTGAATATCCATGCCATTCCTCAATCACATGCACATAGCACACTGCTTACTGCATGGCTATTGAGACCACACCCCCTACTGGCACTGTGCATGCCTCCATCACATGTACAGAAGCCCAAAGCACAAGACTATTGAAGGCACACATTTGAGCCTGTGGACTAAACAAAGTGAAGTAAGTTTTGATGATATTATGGGGAAATATTTTTATTAAATGTTTAAATTTCAAATATCACATACAAATGTTTTCATCTAGTAGATAGCAAGCTGATAAGGGCAACGGGGCTTACTTGACAACAAGTTCATATATCAATATTCTAACGAATAGAAATAACCTTAAATAATGTATCTATCCGTCTCTTATGTGTACAGTTACTTTCAGAGTGGACACGCAAGCGGTTGCCGTGGTAATGAATATTTCCAAAATTCCCCAGCTTAACTTCCCTTGGAAATTTACCGGAAACTTTCCGCCCCTTTGCAACCCTACTCTGTGCATAACGGTTTAAATGAACAACAACAATAAGCAAATGTTGAGTGCTGATCAAAAGTTTTGTGCAAGCAATTTAAGTTTGTGACTCTTGTCCCAAATATAGCAGGCTTCATTCAGTGATTGAAACAAATATTATTACCATTAATTGAAGTTTTACATTATATAGAACCAACATTGAACGTTCCGAGTGAGCTGTGCTAAACATGGAACTTTTCCTTGACATGAAACAGTAAATAAATCAAACGCCTGCTACCGAGGGCAATTTTTCTCAGCATAACCGCGGGAATATATATTCGAATTTAGATGATTCGTTGACCGCCCTAGTGAGAACTATTACATTTGTTTTATCAATGACACAATTATCTAACATATGAACATTAAAATACACAATACCGCCATATTTTAACACCAACTTTTAGATTTATATTTAATTATGTTAAAAACTTGAAATCGTTTAAGTTGTGGGCCCTGAATCTATAATCTATGGAAGTTTAACGTTTTGAATGGAATTATGGAAATAAACTTTTCCATGATATTCTAATTTTTTGGAAAGGGTCTGTAGTAGGCAACAAATCCCCTCAGTCTGCTGACACCAATGAAATGAGCTTTAAGTGACAATTTACAGGAGATTTGAATACATTAGCATAATAAATGAGGTGAAAACTTTTGTCTAAAATGTATTCCCAAAATCGTGCAGGCCTTTCTCTTGATATCAGTATGTTCACTTTTTTTTTTTTTTCAGGGCCCAGATGCCACTGAGTCCTGCTGACTTCAACATTCACATGAGTCTCTGTACATGAACCTGGTAAAGTGAAAATCAAACACCTTGGAAATGAAAGGTATGTACAATGTTTTTAGGAATGGCACAAAGGTCTCTGTCTTTGGATCATATGTTTCAATGAGAGCTTTTTTGTCATTTGTTGTGTATCTTTGGACTATGTTGTGTTGTAAATAAATCAAACAATCTAAAAGCCATTCTTTTTTTAAATCTCCTCATTCTTTGTGCAAGGTTGCTCAGAATGATAGGGCCTGATAGCTCCTACTAGGGCAGTTAGAGGAGGGTCTTTGTCTTTCTCAGGTGTGAAAAGCTTACATATTAATGAGCTCCCGCATAAAGCTTTGTGGCACAAAACACGTCGTAAAAATTTTAAATCAATATATTGTCTTATCTGAATGAGCAGTCAGGGTGATTTTCACATTGTTTTAGAGCAAATATTCTAGGCTACGTCATACAATTTTCAAAAGTCTTGTGAAGAAATAATCAGTATGGGTTTCATGACCTTATTTC
Source organism: Squalius cephalus (assembly GCF_949319135.1). Classification (NCBI taxonomy): domain Eukaryota; kingdom Metazoa; phylum Chordata; class Actinopteri; order Cypriniformes; family Leuciscidae; genus Squalius; species Squalius cephalus. Next base: position 4,346,057 of record NC_137122.1, read on the forward strand.
AGTGAGAATTTTTTTTTGTATTTTCACAAACCACGTATTATCTCAAAACTACAAACTTTTACACACATGCTGCTGATATATTATTGTAGCAGAGTTTGTGCTGAATACAGTGTAATCAGACTTTAGCCATGAAAATGTCACAAGTAACAGAAATAAGCACAAATGTCAGAGCATGTCAGAACACCTCCAGGACCCAGAAAACAGCTCAGACCCCAGAGGGTTAATGTTTGAACAATTGCAATAGGTACTATTATTTTTTGTATTTTGTATTTTATTAATTGACCCATTTATCTATATTCCCATGCATGCATAGACTTGATATATAAAAATATATCAAACTGATATATTAATCAAACTGTATAAAGTGTGTGTGATGGTTGTGTAAATGTGAGAATACCGTGAACTGCTCTCCTCACCTCAGAAGACTCCACGCTGAAACTCTCAATGACGGAAGAGACGGCGCGAGCGAGCGGTGACGTCATCGGCATTGAATCGTAATGTTAGCTAACTCTAATGTTTTCAGAGAGCATATGCTTACACGAAGACGACCCAGAGGATTGTAAATGACGAATTTTAACTGCTTTAATTAATTTTCACTGTTGTTAAAGTTTTAACTACGGCAATGTTATTGATAGGCTAGCGTTAGCTTAAACTAGCTAAGACCAACATCACTTTATAATCTGTTTCATTTGTTAACATTAGTTAATATTAATTACAATGAACTAACCATGAGCAATATATTTTTACTGTATTTGTTAATATTTGTTAATATAAATACAATTGTTCATTGTTTGGTCATGTTACTTCACAGTGCATTAACTAACGTAATGTTAAAAAATAGCCTAGTACAACATTTTATTTTAATAATGCATTAGTAACGTTAAATGTTGAAATTAACATTAACAAATATTAATAAATGATGTAGAAGTGCAGTTAATCTCCTCTACTCACCAAGACTGCCCTTATTTAATCAAAAATACAGTAATATTGTGAAATATTATTACATTCTATAGTAAAATGTAGGCTAATTTAATCCTGTGATCAAAGCTATAATCTTCAGAATCATTACCAGTCTTCAGTGTCACATGATCCTTCAGAAATCATTCTAATATGATGATTTGATGCTCAAGAAACAATTATGATTATTATCAATGTTGAAAACAGTTGTACTGCTTCATATTTTTGTGGAAACAACTATACCATTCAAACATTTGTGGTAAGATTAACACTTCTATTAATCAAGGATGTCTTATCGATCGAAATTAACAGTCAATGACATTTATAATGCTACAAAATAATTTATATTTAGTAAATGCTTTAATAATATTAATTTAATAAATGCAAATAGGCCTACATGCTGTTCATTGAACTTTCTATTTATCAAAGAATCATGAAAAAATTATCACCATTTCCACAAAAATGTTAAGCAGCACAACCGTTTTCACATTGATAACAATAAGAAATGTAACCGGAGTACCTAATCAGAATATTAGTATGATTTCTGAAGGATCATGTGATTGATATAGGCCTACCAGTTTATCCCTTAGGTGATCTACATTATAGAAGAACTATAAATCAGTACTCAGAAGCTTATTAGTTGGAGGTTGATGTTTTTTTGCACATTTTTTTTTTTTTTTTTCTCAACAGGAGCTGTAAGGAAAAACCAGTCAAAGATATGAATAAAAATGATGTTATTTCAGCCAGCGCACATACCTGTATTTACATCCTGTTTTCAGTTGAAGTCCACAGTAGTCGATTGTCGAGTTCACGCGCATTGGTTTAGTACCTAAGATCATGCACGTGAACTCGACAATCGATTACTATGGACTTTGATCGAAAACAGGATGTAAATACAGGTATTTGCGCTGGCTGAAATAACATCATTTTTATTAATTTCTTTCACATCTACTGCAGTCAGATTAACCCGCGTTCACCCCGAAGGAATCACTCACGACCTGTGCACTTGTAATGACACATCAAGGATGTTAAGAGGTTAAAAACAGGTTTAAAACTTGCCCCATTAAAGTCAAACAGTAAAATATACAAAATGAAAACAGTTTTATTGAGAATTTAGCTTCATCAAAATGGGCACAGAGAGAGACAAACTACAATGTAATAATAAATAATAAATTTAAATTTAGCATTTTCATAAGAGCTGCCCTGTCATGCTAGCCTGGTTAAAACCAGACCCTTCTCAGTTGAAACTGAGTGTAGGGTCTGGAGAAGCTATGTAGACAAATCATTTCGAAAGGGGCGTCACCAACCGACGTAGCTCAGCTTGATTGACAGGTGATCTGACCAATCATACTTCGCCATCCGCCATTTTGTCCGACAAAGCAGTCAGGAGAGAGTAGATAAACAGGATTTGAACTTGAAAAACGGAGTGTACTGACGCCTTTCCGTGGTTAAAACAACATTCCTTCTTATGTTTGTTCATGTTTATTTGAGGCTATAAATTAACTAGAAGGAAGAGATGATCGGTTCACAAGAACAGCTTTAACTGATGCTCTACAGCGATCTGTCACGGCACATTAAAGAGCAACAAAACGGTATTTATTGTTTAAATTTCTTTTAAAAAATTACCAAATTTGAAAGCTGAGACTTTGTTTAATATGTTTAATATCAAACGTAACCGAAAAGTAGCCTGCTCTGTCCTGTCTGCCAGCGTGTTGTCAGTCTCCTCTCTGCTCCGCAATGTATTTTTCACTGCGTGAGAACTCCTTCAGCGTCGCTGCGCTGTCGTCATCATGTAAATCCCTCCCCAAACGTTTCTGATTGGTGCCGCGATTTCGCCGGCACAGTAATGAGTTTGAATGGGCTCTTCTCCAGACTATCCTGAAGAGAGAATTAAAATTCGCCGGAAGTAGTCTGGGTTTTCCCAGGCTACTGTCATGCAAAAATCTAAACATGTTTGTGTTAGTAAATTGCTCAGTGCAAAGAAAGAGAAGTAATGGTAACCTGGTATTTCTTTGTTCTTTCTACATGTGTCTAATAGACATGAACAAGTTTGAAACATGTCTCGTCCTTATGCTCTATATTGACTATGTTTTCAATAATAAACATACATTTGCATAAATCATCTATATTTATCCATGCTCACGTTGATTAGAGTATTACAAACTTGAAAAGTATTCATTTAAGGTACATTTAGAACAAATAAAAAAATGTGCGATTAAATGCGATTAATCGCGAGTTAACTCATGACAATCATGCGATTAATCGCGATTAAAAATTTTAATCGATTGACAGCCCTAATATATATATATATATATATATATATATATATATATAAAAATTCAGCTTTGGTGAGCATGAGCTCTTTATAAAACATTGTTTGTTCTTTTGTGCTTTTTTGTTCCTTTGTGCACTGGAAACTGGAAGTCAAACTGAAAAAATAAAACCTACATTTTTCTGAGGTAATGTGTTATGTAATCTTGTTAAAATGGATTTCATAAAATTGGTATCGAAAAAAGTATCGTTAGGAACCGGTATCGAAACTGAGGTATCGAAAATGGCACCGGATCGAAAGATTTTGAACAATACCCAGCCCTAGGCAAACCTGACCTGTTGAAAAGAGATGGTATTCATCCCTCCTGGGATGGTGCTGCTCTTCTCTCTAGTAATATGGCTCATAGTCTTAGAGCTCAAACATGACAATCTGGGGATCAGGTCAGGAAGCAGACAGACTGGCTAAACCAACTGTCTGCTAGCGGCCTCGCGTCACCAAGGTCAGATAAATCCCATCACATAGAGCCTCTTTCACCTAGCTATCATCATATAGAGCAGGGGAGCCCAACCTTTTTTGAACAAAGATCTACTTTTAGATTTATCAGTGTGCCGAGATCTACCAGTCCAAATGGAAAGCCAGTCGCTACTCACAGCGCATCTGCAAATTTAATATGCACAAAACAAACAGAAAAGTAGCTCTAATCCATATATAATAAATCTGTTGTGAATCAGAAGGCAGAGACAGATCCATTTGCAACAATTTATTAAACAGAAACTCCAGGCAAAGGTCAATATCTGCATAGACAGTTTCAGGGATCAAACAGGCGAGTCGAGAACCAGGCTGGAGGTCAGAGGCAGGCAGCAGAACAATCAGAATCAGGCTGGAGGTCAGTAGGCAGGCAGCAGAACAATCAGAATCAGGCTTTGGGTCAGTAGGCAGGCAGCAGAACAATCAGAATCAGGCTTTGGGTCAGTAGGCAGGCAGCAGAACAATCAGAATCAGGCTTTGGGTCAGTAGGCAGGCAGCAGAACAATCAGAATCCAGAATCAGGCTTTGGGTCAGTAGGCAGGCAGCAGAACAATCAGAATCCAGAATCAGGCTTTGGGTCAGTAGGCAGGCAGCAGAACAATCAGAATCAGGCTGGAGGTCAGAGGCAGGCAGCAGAACAATCAGAATCAGGCTTTGGGTCAGTAGGCAGGCAGCAGAACAATCAGAATCCAGAATCAGGCTTTGGGTCAGTAGGCAGGCAGCAGAACAATCAGAATCAGGCTTTGGGTCAGTAGGCAGGCAGCAGAACAATCAGAATCAGGCTTTGGGTCAGTAGGCAGGCAGCAGAACAATCAGAAACAGGCTTTGGGTCAGTAGGCAGGCAGCAGAACAATCAGAAACAGGCTTTGGGTCAGTAGGCAGGCAGCAGAACAATCAGAAACAGGCTTTGGGTCAGTAGGCAGGCAGCAGAACAATCAGAAACAGGCTTTGGGTCAGTAGGCAGGCAGCAGAACAATCAGAATCAGGCTTTGGGTCAGTAGGCAGGCAGCAGAACAATCAGAAACAGGCTTTGGGTCAGTAGGCAGGCAGCAGAACAATCAGAAACAGGCTTTGGGTCAGTAGGCAGGCAGCAGAACAATCAGAATCAGGCTTTGGGTCAGTAGGCAGGCAGCAGAACAATCAGAATCAGGCTTTGGGTCAGTAGGCAGGCAGCAGAACAATCAGAATCAGGCTGGAGGTCAGTAGGCAGGCAGCAGAACAATCAGAATCCAGAATCAGGCTTTGGGTCAGTAGGCAGGCAGCAGAACAATCAGAATCAGGCTTTGGGTCAGTAGGCAGGCAGCAGAACAATCAGAATCAGGCTTTGGGTCAGTAGGCAGGCAGCAGAACAATCAGAAACAGGCTTTGGGTCAGTAGGCAGGCAGCAGAACAATCAGAATCAGGCTTTGGGTCAGTAGGCAGGCAGCAGAACAATCAGAATCAGGCTTTGGGTCAGTAGGCAGGCAGCAGAACAATCAGAAACAGGCTTTGGGTCAGTAGGCAGGCAGCAGAACAATCAGAATCCAGAATCAGGCTTTGGGTCAGTAGGCAGGCAGCAGAACAATCAGAAACAGGCTTTGGGTCAGTAGGCAGGCAGCAGAACAATCAGAATCAGGCTTTGGGTCAGTAGGCAGGCAGCAGAACAATCAGAATCAGGCTTTGGGTCAGTAGGCAGGCAGCAGAACAATCAGAATCAGGCTTTGGGTCAGTAGGCAGGCAGCAGAACAATCAGAATCAGGCTTTGGGTCAGTAGGCAGGCAGCAGAACAATCAGAAACAGGCTTTGGGTCAGTAGGCAGGCAGCAGAACAATCAGAATCAGGCTTTGGGTCAGTAGGCAGGCAGCAGAACAATCAGAATCAGGCTTTGGGTCAGTAGGCAGGCAGCAGAACAATCAGAAACAGGCTTTGGGTCAGTAGGCAGGCAGCAGAACAATCAGAAACAGGCTTTGGGTCAGTAGGCAGGCAGCAGAACAATCAGAATCAGGCTTTGGGTCAGTAGGCAGGCAGCAGAACAATCAGAATCAGGCTTTGGGTCAGTAGGCAGGCAGCAGAACAATCAGAATCAGGCTTTGGGTCAGTAGGCAGGCAGCAGAACAATCAGAAACAGGCTTTGGGTCAGTAGGCAGGTCCTTAGTGGGACCTCTGGCACTGGGAGGAGGCAGCTAGTTTCTCGTAGTCAGGGCAGTAAGAGCTGGTTGCCAGCCTTAAGCAGGCCAGAAGGTGGTCATCAGTCATTGTAGATCTGTACTTTGACTTGATGATTTTCATGTGAGAGAAAGCACACTCACACAAGTAGGTTGACCCGAAAAGTGCTGTCAAGTTGAAAGCACATTTTCTGAGGTTGTGATACTTTTGTTCAGTCAGTAAGTACCAGAACTCTCCATTCATGTCAGATGTTGCCCTGGATTTGATCTCAATGTCATTTTGCAGTGTGAGGATCTCATTCTCAACAGCAGTGTTATCTAAGTGGAACAGTGATACAATTTTGGAGGCAACACAATCCACATCAATACTTGGACCAAATGGAAAACACAGATAGCTGGCAACAGGCTCGATGGATCCAAAATCTGTAAAGCGCCTCTCAAATTCTAACAAGATGCTCTGAACTTGCTCCTCAAAACGTGCACTGTCAAGCTGCACAAAGTCTTTGCCCTGACGCTGAAGTTCTGCCTGCATGTGAGGAAAGTTCCGTAGGTCATAGCGTTGCAGCCTATTTGAAAGCAGTTGTAGCTTGCTTTTAAATGTGTTTACTGCACTGATCATGTTGATTACATGTTTGTCTTTACCCTGCAGCTCTAAATTAAAACCATTCAGCAGGTCAGTGAGATCTGTCAGGAACGCTAAATCCAATAGCCACTGGTAGTCCTCTAGCTGGGCATATTCTGCATGTTTCGAAAGCTTCAGAAAATCTTTGATTTCAGGCAACAACTCTGAGAATCTCGCTAAAAATTTACCTCTACTCAGCCATCTAACATCTGTGTGCAGCAACAGGTCTGTGTGTTCTGCACCGGTCTCCTCCAAATGAGCACGGAATAACCTTCTCTGTAGACTCCTGGCCCGAACGGAGCACACAATCTTCATTGCAACATCCATCACTTCTTTCATGTTTAAAATCTTACTACATAATGCCTGCTGGTGGATTATACAGTGGTAATTAAGGAAGTCCGGGAAATATTCACTCTGTTTGCACAATGCAATGAATCCGCTGGTACGGCCCACCATTGCTGGAGCACCGTCCGTTGTGATAGAGATGAGTTTGAAGAGGGGCAATTGGGTCTTGTTGACAAATTCCATGAAAGCTTGGAAAATATCTTCGCCTCTTGTGTGTCCTTTCAATGGTAAAATGGTGAGCAGCTCTTCTTTTGCACCCATGTCTCCAAAAACCATTCTAATGAAAACACATAGTTGTGCCACATCAACAACATCAGTTGACTCGTCGAATTGAAGAGAAAAACATTTGCACTGTTCAACATCCTTCCTTAACTGCTCCTCGATATCCTCTGCCATTCCCTCACATCGCCGTGTAACAGTGCCACGGGATAATTGCACATCCTTAATGGCAGCTATGATGTCACTTTTATTCTTAAAGTCACCAAAAAGTGCGTCTGCAGCCTCAACAAACGCTTCTTTCACAACTTCGCCGTCCTTGAAAGACTTCTTGTGTTTTGCAAGAACATGACTGACACGATAAGATGCTATAGTTGCAGCCTTACCCTTGGTGTTTGGCCTGGTAAAAATTGACTGCTGTGCTGCTAACTGCCCCTTCAATTCCCGGACTTTTCGGGTGCGTAGAGCTGATTTAGCCGGGAAATCTGCATCATAGCTTTTGTGCACGGTCTTGAAATGCCGCTCCAAATTGCCCTTCTTCGGTAAGGCCACACTTGAATTACAAATAAGACAGATGGACTTCGAATTTGAATAAACAAAAAAGTAATCCTCTTCCCAGTCAGAATGAAAATGATAAGTTTTCGGTTTTTTGGCTTCTGCCATAGTTGTGTTTTATTTTTCTGACGTCGCGACTCTCAACGTCTCCATAGTAACAGTGAGTAGTGGCGCGAATGAGGTGAACGTCGGGAGCTCGCATATCTGAAGAGCCGACTCTTTTTAAAAAAAATATAGCCTATAGAAATTAAACAATTATGTAATAATGAAATATTGAATAATCTTATTTAAAATAATAGTGTGTGTTCATGCTAGTTATAATCCTAGAGTGCTGGTTATAACAATAAAGAAGAGAGAAAAAGAGGGACCAGTTTAATCCTTTCAGTTATTTATATTTCTGAATATTTATTATTTTTTTATTTAATATGGGTTCTATTATATTATTGTTTTGAATGTTGTTTCTATACATTAAAAAGATGTAATTTAAATGGAAAGGTTTAGTATTTTTTTGTAACAAATCAAGGCATTTAAAAAAAATGGTTAGACATTGTGAGTATGATTTCGTTTAACAATTTAATTAGAATTGTTTTCACACCTATCATAGTCAAAGTCATAGTTAAAACATTTATTTTTTTAAAGAGCCGTTTGTCACCCAAAAGAGCCGGCTCTTTTCAGTGAGCTGAGTCAACGAGCCGGAATGCCAGCGAGTCCCTACTAATAATGTAACGTGCCTAGCTAAAATCCTGGCTGAATTCAGATTAGCTCCTAACATAGCCTACTACTCTTGCTATTTCTGACATGTATTTGAAATAGTATGAGTATGTTAGTATGCGATTTCGAATTCAGCCCATAATTTCTTCGCTGTTTTTTTTTCATAAATCAATGCTATTGGTCAAACTTTATGTCTGTCAGTGAATTTCAGTGAATTTTACAAATAGTTAACAACCAATGAAAAGCATTAAAACAGCTTGTGTTAAATCTTGTTACTTGTTACTTATTAAATCTTGTTACGCCCGCCTTAATCTGTGATTAAGGCGGGCGTACACGGTGCGAGTTCGGACACTCGGGAGGTCGTGAGATATTGCACACGTTGCGAGTCAGTTTAACTGATAATCGCGTCAAAGCAGCTGGTACACGGCACGACTGTCCTGCACGAATTTTATCCCGAGCCGGCAGCAATCACGTGAGCTTTCGCGTTAAACACAGAGACCGTCAATGTTGCATGATGCAGGCAAAGCTCCAGATAGAAAAATGACAGAAATGTGTGTGCAAATGATTTGCTGAAAAGCAGAGAACAGTAGCGTTCTTTTCAACATAAAAACTTAAAAGAGAGAGAGAGATAGGTGTGTCTCTGTGTGTGTGTGTGTGTGTGTGTGTGTATGTGTGTGTGTGTGTGTGTGTGACAGTGTATGCGCACGCTGTATGGTTGCTGCCACTGAGGTATAGCCCCATCGACGTGGTTGTATGATTTGGCAATAGGGGACAGCTGGTGAAAATCGGGCCGACTCCCCGAAATTTTTTTTAAAACATGTTTAAAAATTATCGGGAGGTCGAGGTGCTCATAACATGCTCAGCTCGGCTCGTCGGCTCGTAATTCCTCTCACACGCTGCGAGCATCACCGATTCCACTCGATTTCTCCCTAGTGAAAAAAATGCTCTGCGAGCTCGTAAAAACGGCAAAAATCGCACCATGTACGTCCGCCTGACTGTCAAGCAAAACCTCACAGCTCATAGCTACTCTTAGCTCCGCCCCTCCTCCTTCGGCCAGCGCATAGCTGAACGTAATCAGTGATCTTGTAAGATTAAATAAATATATATTTTTATATAAGTACAGCGTTTTCTTTACTCAAGAAATACTATGTCTATAAAGGTTAATATTTTATGTTTTTGAGGTCTGAGACGCAGGAGCGGTGAAGAGAGAGAAAGGGCAAACCAGAGTACAATATACTCTCGCGATCGACTGGAAAGCAGTCCGCGATCGACTGGTTGGGCACCCTTGATATAGAGACTGTGTCTGTTCCCCAAATTTGGTAATCCAAAAAAAGTCCAGATCAATCTAAGGTTAAAAATGTAATTGTTGTTCAACAAATAAAAAACAGCTATAATACAGATGAGCAAATGCTACAGCTTGGGTTGCTGGATATTTGATCCCTTACTCCTAAAGCACTCATTGTTAATGATATGATTTCAGATTATAACCTAGATGTGCTGTGTTTGACAGAAACCTGGCTAAAACCAAACGATTACATTACTTTAAATGAGTCCACCCCGCAAGATTACTGTAATAAACACGAACCTCGTCTGAAAGGCAAAGGGGGAGGTGTCGCTGTAATATAGTAATATTTTTAAAACCAATAAGAAATCTAGTTTTAAATATACTTTTGAAGTGTTGGTGCTTAATGTAAAAATATATAGTGTTAAGGGCCGTTCACACTAAACTTTTCCTTCCATTGACTTTACACACAAATGTTTGCAGTAAAGCAGAGTAGACTGTAAAATGTACATTTTGGACTGATTATTATTTGCTATACATGTTCGTAAAAATACGCACAAATTCTGGTAACATTGTTACAAATTGTAAACCATATGTTGTAAAATAAAACAGTTAAAATATTTAAATTTAGTTTGACCTGATGTTGACGATATGAAACCTCCCTTTACCGACCATTTGTTAAAAAATAAACTTTTGCAGCCATGTCATAGTTGAACTGTTTATCTAAAAGTGATGAAGTGCTTGAATGTTTCTAACATGAATGTTCTTCAGCACCATGAATAAATGAAGAATAAACACCAACCTCTTTGTTCTTCAGGATCTTCAGTGTGTTTCATTCTGCAGGGTTCTGGATCACTCATGTTCTCACTGTCCTCTTTAATAAACTCAGTCTTTTCAGATTTCAGCTCTTCCTGATGCTCTGATGCTCGTCTTCACTTGTAGCTGATGGGAATTTACAGCATTTATTGGGGAAGTACAGTGGGAGGAGCTTCACTGATGATGAGTTACAGTGGGAGGAGCTTCACTGATGATGAATTACTGTGGGAGGAGCTTCACTGATGATGAATTACTGTGGGAGGAGCTTCACTTATTTGATCTGCCAAAATCAAACATAGAAGTTACTGAGTTGGTTTAGTTAAACGCTTCCAAATATAAATAATGGTAGGAAAAAAAGTTGAAAGCATAAACAGAAATAAACATAGGCTACTATTAGATAAGTCAATTGAACAATGCCAAACCCAGCGCTGAGGGAGAAAATGTATCTCTCAAGTTTATTAGCATCTTTGTCTCAGAAGATATAGCAAGAATATGAGGGGAGTTACAGCGAGTTAACCAATAAGATAGTGTATACTTTACATCATATATGAATATGATACATTTAATAACAAGGTCATATATGGTCAGTTTCTGGCTATCCTACCACATGTACATTTGTAGCCTGGAGGACCCTTATACTGTGTTCATAATAGAGAGAATAGGAGACAGTTCCTTCTTACAGAACAAAGAAATACGCTTTTGCTGAGACTACCATACTAATATTTCTTAAAGCTACATATAGTAGGCAACAAATACCCTCAGTCTGCTGACACCAATGAAATGAGCTTTAAGTGACAATTTACAGGAGATTTGAAGACATCAGCATAATAAATGAGGTGAAAACAGGAACTATTGTCATGAAATAAAGAGTGTTTTCAGCAGATCTGTTAATATTGATGAGCCTCAGACTATCAACACTCATTCAACAAGCCATTCAGGATCATCAGCAGATCATCTCACTTTATTCTGAGTGTTTGCTGTTAGAAACACATTATTTGAGTCAGGATACATGATAAAAGCCTGTAAAACTGCTATATTGAAAAATATCTCACAGTGTAACATAAATCAATAATAATAAATGTAGGTCAATAATATAAACCTAAAGGTAAACATGAAAACGGCAACAGAAACACTTGGGATCGATTCCCCTCACAGATCTCAAACTTTAACTCTTGACATTCAGTAACAGTTCTCACTCCAAACATCGAAACAATCACACAAACGAACTCAACATCGCTCAGCTCTGAATGAACTCAACATATTCTCCTCATGCTCGCTGCTGCTGCACTAAATGTTTATTTCAGAAGGAAGACGCCAGAAAAGACGCACAAGTATCGCTGCGATCGATGAAAACAATACAGAAATGAGCCTGTCGCTTAATCAAACTGTATAAAGTGTGTGTGATGGTTGTGTAAATGTGAGAATACCGTGAACTGCTCTCCTCACCTCAGAAGACTCGACGCTGAAACTCTCAATGAGGGAAGAGACGGCGCGAGCGAGCGGTGACGTCATCGGCCTCCAAAGCACGCGGTCACGCGCGTACGGGACACCCCCGCAGCCAATCAGGGCCACGCAGATTCAGCTTTACTAGTAGCCTTCCATTATTATTATTTTAGAACTGAAGTGACTCCAGTTACTGAAGGTGGAAGGAACTTTTTCAAGTGAAGCACAAAATAGGCAGAATAAGCAGAGGAGGATCACCTCCATCCAGTCTGAAAAGTCTTTTGGCCTGTAAAGTCCGGCTCAGTTTATTCTGTAGCGTCCTAAGACAAATAGTAAAGGCATGTTGGTAGATTAGCACCTGTAGAATTTCCTTTTGTTGAAACCTCAGATAAAAGTAGAAAGCTACTGTTTTTGTTTAGATCCATGTTCGACTAGCGCATTTCCTTACTAAAGAAAAAACACTGAAATAAAAATACTTCTACAGAAGACTGTATTCGCGTAAGTTTTACAAGCTACTAATTACATCTTCAACAGAGTAATAAGATTACTGTACTATTTTTAAAGAGTAATTCCTTATTTTACTTTTAGAATAAAAAGTAATTAAATTACAGTAATTAATTAGTTACACTCTAAAAACTCCTGGGTTATTTCTTCAACCCATTTTCTGGGTTATTTGTGTTGGGTTAAAATTATGGGTTATTTTTTTCAGAGAGTAACCATTTTCTGGGTTATAGGGCTAATATTTTGACCCAATTCATGGGTTGTTTGGGTTTCTGGGTTATTTTTCAAAGAGTAACTCATGTTCTGGGTTGGCTTTCTCTCTCTCTCTCTCGCCCGCCCGCCCGCAGTTGTTCTGGAATTTTCTCACAACAGTCATTTGAAATAACCGTTGCTTCGCCCTCGATCCGTTTTGGCCTGTGCTTCATCAGTGCATCTTCATCTATATTCAAGGTAAGAGAGTATTTTCAGTGTTGATGTAATGTAAACATTTCTGTGTCCATGTCCCTGTTGCTAGTTTAGCACCATTTGCTAAAAAAAAAAAAAAAAACATTGCTACGTTGAGACTAGCGTTATGGGCCTTTCACACAGGACGCGGTATGCGCGGGGCTTGCCGCTGGGTTCAGCGTTGCCCTTCAAATACAACGTGATTTGTGCTGCGCTATGACGTAGGCGGAGTTTTAAAAACTTATATGGGGACACATATTAAAAAACTGTTTACACACATTGCCTACCTACAAGTTACCTGACTGTTAAAACACAACTATTTTTAATGTAAATCTGTCTGTCTATGAGACGATCATCCATTTTGATTTCCGTGCTTGTCTGGATCTCCTGATTCTATTGGCCGCGCTGGTAATCATCACAGAGCGCAGCAGCAAAAGTTTAACTATTTTGAACTTTGACCGCGGCGTGCGCGTGAGCACGCCAATGATGCGCACCGCTGCGCTTTGATCGACACAGCAACAAAACGTCCTTGCATACCGCGTCCTGTGTGAAAGGCCCATTAGCCGTGGTAATTCTGTGGTTGGCATGTAGCCGCGGCTATCACGACAACATCTAGGACAACTCGAGGTAACGTTATCGCATAACGGACGCGATTTTGAACACGGTCCTGAGCCGTTGCTGGGTGCCGCGGACAGACGCCGGATGGCGCCGCCGGTGCGTAACGTTATGTGTTCGAATTTTAAAGACGCGACGCGCCGCTTCTCGTCCGGTGTGCGAGCCCCATAGCAGCGGCTACAGAGCGACGAGGCAACACAATAGTTGAGTTATGTTTACCAGCTGCGCCATGCTTATCATATTTTACAGTGCTCTACTGGCTGAAGTAACGTTAGGGAGAGTTAAATTTAAGCGGGTCAAGTCTTCAAATTGTTCCTAACCTCTTTATTGATATGTTTTCTCCAGGTCATTTTGAAATGGACAGTTTTGTCGCTGATAAGCTAACTGAGTGGGAGCTGAGCTCTCTGAGCTGACAGAGAATTTTAGAGGTGAGCATTTTACTCTTATTGCCCTTATATCATCTCTCTATACCTACATTTTTTTAATAAGACTTAAATCTGTCAGTGCAAGATTTTGTGAAAGCCACTGCATTCCCTTAAAAGTGATTATTTGTTAGCTTGATAATGAAAGAGTGTCTGGTGAGTTGTTCACAATTGTCTCAACTTATTAACAATACTCATGTTGTCTTGTTTTCTGTCTTTCAGATGAAGACATAGATGAGGAGGCATTTCTTCTCTTTGATGAGCACACTATCAAAAATCTTGTCTCCAAAGTTGGCCCCAGGCTTAAATTCCTGAGGCTTTTTTGAGAATTGTTGTTTATTTTTCTATTTTTTATTTCTAATATTGTTATTACAGTGTGACCTAAAATAAATAGGAAAATAAACATGTCCAAGTGTGTGTTTTTTTATATAGATTTTAATTTAATGCAATAAAAATGTAAAAGTTCTTTAAGTGTGTAATATAATGTAAAACAAAGTTTTATTTTCTGAAATAAGGCATACTGGGATAGTGACCCAAGTTAGGTTATTTTTGACCCAACGCCTGGGTTAAAAAATGATCAACTAATTTTTGGGTTATTTCTACCCAGATGTTGGGTTTTTGCTACTCTATAATGATGTTCTAGTTAAGGTTATTTGCAGCATATGTAGGGCCCGAACATAAACTCAAGCCCAGGGGCCCCAGACCTGATCTTTGGTCTTTTTACTTGCAGTTTACTTGCCTTTCTATTTATTGAAATACAATTTTTTTTTTTTTTTTGATGGGCCAGTGAATATTATTACAGTGCAAGTAAGTTTTTCTAGGAGTTTCACTTGACCCACCCTACATCTCAAAGCTGGAGCCGGGGCCGGTGTTGTTTAAAGTTCATAGTGATTGTTCTGACTTTATGAAGCCTCATGGTGTGAATGAACTTCAACTGACTGGAACAAACTCTTTGAAATGTATATATGATACTGGATATGAAACTGTTAATAATGTAGACAGACAGCAATCTCATTCAATGTCAGTCATGTGTGCAGTGAAATATAATATATATATATATATATATATATATATATATATATATATATATATATATATATATATTAGGCATTAAAAAGCTCTATTGAGAAAATGAAAACAAGTAAAGCTCAAAAATCAATCACATCAGGATACATCTTGACTTTCAGAACTAAAAATATAACTAATTAAAGCAGAATCAGCAGAAAATAAGAAAATGGACAATAACAATGAGATGCTGATAAAATGAGTAAAGAGTTTAATCAATCATTACATGGCAAATACAAACATTAAGTAAAAGTGAATGAGACAGATCTCTCTCTTTACTGACTTATAAGAGCCGAAGCATCTTAAAGGGATACTTCACCGTTTTTTTCATATTAAACTATGTTATTCCCTTAACTAAGACGAGTTGATACATACCTCTCTCGTCTCAGTGCGTGCACTCAATCTAAACTGTATTTAAATAGGGAAAACGTGGAGTTGTTTGGTCGCTTCTAACTTCATTTCTGTTTGGATCCTAATGAATGAACTGGGCTATGCGAAGTGCTATCAAAGTGTCGCCGCACACCAGAGCGATAGAGCTATGCATCAACTCATCTTAGTTAAGGGAATAACATAGTTTAATATGAAAAACCGGTGAAGTATCCCTTTAAGAGAAGAAGAGAAGAAAAGTGTCCAGTTTCAAAGATACATGAAAGTATATCTTGCGTTTGCAAGCTCAATCATAATTTTTTTACATTTTCATGGAAAAGTGTGTGAAAAAGTGTTTTATGATTGGTCACAATTGTGACCAGTGGGATACTGTGTTTTATCAACCATTGGACAGACTGAATATAGGTCTATTTGACCTGTGCAGTGTGTTTGTGTGTGTGTGTCTGTGTGTTCGCGTACGTGCGAGCGCGAGTGTATAAAATCCTTTTATCAAAGGCTAGTTATCACTTTTAAAAGTTCCATCATAAATGCTTTCTAATTGTAGTGTGAATATTTTACATATAAGCCTTATACTAGGGAGCACCGTTATGAATATTGAGGTTAAGACAAAAAACAACAACAATCATCAATGTATTTCAACATTGTAACTTTAGTGCACCTTACTTTAGTGCAACATTCATTTGAAATCGTTCATTTTTAGTGCAAAATTCATTTGAACGCATTAATTTTTAGTGCAGTATACATTGAACACACTAACCATGAAGGTAAACATTTAGGATAGAGGTAGCCGGCTCAACATGTGTTTGTGTGTGTGTAAAGTTGCAGTAGGTAGGAAGTTAGGTAGCAGCAGAATTAGCTAGCTAGCAAGTCTTCCTTGGGTCCGTGTGTGTGTGTGTGTCTGTGTGTAATATTAGGTAGAAAGTAAGGTAGCAGCAGAAAGTAAGGTAGAACAGTTAGCCTATGTGTATTAGCATGTAGCACCGGCCACTATTGTTGCCGTTGACATGTTTGTGAGTTCTATGACCACATTAAACAAAGTTGAGTAATTGCAAATTCATATCAATACTAGACACCTTAAACATGATGTGTACCAAAAATCTATGTCCTATCTTTATATTTACATACTTTACTAACATATTCTTTGGGAGCTTTCTTGCTGCCATCCTCTTCTCTTGGCGCAAACAGGAAGTAAACAGCTCTGGTCATGTGACAATTTACAGTAAACATGCGACACTGCTCATATTTCATTGAGACCCTTTATTATGTCAATATCTGCTGGAAATGCATTGATAGATCATTCAGTAACATTTTTATACATTTTAAACAGTTTGTCTGTAAAGATAACAGTGTGAACTCTCATGTGAATCTCCAGCCTTGACTCACATGTGAAGCGTTTTTTAGACTGAGGGCAGGAGACAGATTTATTGGCTTCTGTTTTTCCTTTCTTGTTCACGTCCATCAGGTCTAAAAAAAAACATTAAATCAAGTGAGTTTCAATGGACTATTTTATGCAAACAGCTTGCTAATCATGTCTTACTCATGTAGTTAAAGTAGTGATGGGCGATTTCGAAACACTGCTTCACGAAGCTCGGAAACCTTTATGAATAAACCAACATAAACCAACATAAACCAACACAAGGATGTAATTAGCTAGATCTATGCAGTCAGCGTTAACTTTGGTGAATACAACATATATGTTTCTAGCAGCTATAGCGATCAATCTCTATTGTAAATGATCAAGCAGATTCACAGTAGGGTGACAATTTGTGTGAATGATTGTTCTCTTTCATAGGTTCACTCAACGCTGCGGATAGCGCAGTGGGATATTCTCTGAATGTGCCGATTGTCTGAAGCCCTATAGAATCACGCCAATTCATTGGCTGATGGCGCCCGCGCAATCTGGCTCCGCCCCGACGCTCTTACGTCGCATCATTACATATTCGCGCGCGCCATCTGCTCCTCAGATTTCTCTGCCTTCAGAACGAAGCGGTCACGTTTGCCCTTCGCTCGTGATTTTTCTGAGCTCGAAAAATACGACTTCTGGATTATTCTCGGCGCTTCTGCGACTGTTCAAGCGGAACTCTGTTTCTCCTTACGGTGAAGTTGCCATGGAATACCGACGCTGTACTCCGCCATGTGCTCGTTACATCGCTAACGATGACCCACGCAGTAAGTGATGTTTATGTTTGGGCTTTTCACATGCGCGCGAGGCAGTCATAGGATCGTCTAAATGTAATTCTGTGGAAATTTGTTGCTCAAAACCCTCAAATCGCGGCTAAAACGCGGTTTTTGAGAGGGAATCATTCGTCTCCCCCTGTCGCGCTCCCGAGGCCTCTCGAGGATCCGCGACTTGGGGTTCAGATGTAGAGCTTGAGGATGTGGAGTTCGAGCAGACGAGCCCCGCTCTTTCTCTCCCTCCCTCCCTCCCCCCGGCACGCGCGAGGCATGCCAGTCGAATTTTCGCACGATTATTTGCGCCCCAGCCCGCGGTCTCTTTTGGGCTGGAGGATGTACTTTTTACCGAGGCTTCCGACTCCGAGGATTTCGGGCCTACTCTCGCCGACGAGGTTATCCCGCCGAGCGGCCAGGAAGCACGGCCTACTGCGGCCTACACGGGGCTCGTTGACATACTTTCGCGCGCTACGGAGAAGCTCGCTATTGATTGGCCAGCAAATGTGACTGGTCCAGTATTTTCTGCAGCCAACAAGCCGGTTCCATTGCCCGCTTGCCTGCACACAAATGCCGCTTTCACGGCTACCCAGATAAATCCCCAAGAGAGTGTATTTTCTGGTGTCCCGGCCACGGCCGATGGTGTTTTATGTGTAAAAAAATAAATAAAAAAAAGCCCAGTGCCCATTCCTACACACAAGCACAGCCCGTCTACACAGGGCTCGCGCACTTAAAATCTACTCAGATCGATTGCGCATTAAACGTGGTAAATGCGCCCACTACCCAGTGCCACAAACACTACGTTCTGCATGTCTCAAGGTTTCTATAAAAACGAAACCAACGCACATTCGCTTCACTCAAGCGGACAATGTTTTCTGTGTGGTAAATGTGCCCGCTATCCCGCGCCCACATCCACACACAGACATGACAGTTCCTACGGGACTCGCCCAGCCCTCCCCCTCTCGGTTGACCGCCGCAGAGGAGTCGAGCGCGGGCAATCTGCCCGCTGTTATCAGCGCGCCCCCTGCCTCAAATGTCATGAGCGCGACGCTTATGTAAAAAAAAAAAAAAAAAAAAAAAAAAAAAAAAATTAGGCCTCAACGGAGAAAGCTGCCATTTTTCAGTGATCTGCATCACGAGATTTCCAGATCCTGGAAGCAGCCTTTCTCTGCGCGCCTCACTAATGCGGCAGCTTGAGGAGACTTTAGCCGACCATCTTGCTCCGTCGTCTGCGCCGTCCTGGAGGTCGCGCCCCTTCCTCCCCTCTAAGCATGTAGGACTACTTCCTCTCATTGGGAAATCCTACATGGCGGCTGGGCAGGCAGGCATAAATCGCACAGTTCGGTTCGGCTACACTCTTCAGTTTTGCCGCAATCCCCCGTTTCAACGGGGTCTTTCCTACTGTAGTAGACAGCGCCACTCAGGCTTCTGTACTTCAGCAGGAAATTTCATCCCTCCTTCTCAAAGGAGCAATAGAGGAGGTTCCTTCAGGGGAAACCGAGCGGGGCTTTTACAGCCGTTATTTCCTGGTCCCGAAGAAGGGCGGCGGTTTGCGTCCCATACTGGACCTCCGCCGACTGAACTTCGCCCTTACAAAGGGAAATTCAAGATGTTGATGCTGAAAGCTATCATATCTCAGATTCGGCCAGGGGATTGGTTCGTGACAGTAGACCTATGATGCTTACTTTCACATCCAGGTTATACGGCGACACAGGCAGTTCTTCAGGTTCGCCTTTGGAGAAAGAGCGTTCCAGTACAGGGTCCTTCCCTTCGGCCTCGCTCTGGCCCCGAGGACATTCACAAAGAGTATGGATGCAGCTCTGGCCACATTGCGGCTCCAGGGCATCCGTATTCTAAATTCCCTGGACGATTGGCTCTTTAGCCCAATCCAGGGAGCTAGTGACCCACCACAGAGACATCGTTCTGAGTCATATCTAGTCTCTCGGTTTGAGGTTGAACTCGGAGAAGAGTGTTCTTGCTCCGACTCAAAGCACCGTTTTCTTGGGGGTGAACATGGATTCCGTTCTCATGCAGGCCCGCTTGGCTCCTGCATGGATTTCCAGTCTGACGACATGCTTGGCCCGTTTTTCGCTAGGCCATCATGTGTCTGTGGGCACTTGCCGCAGGATGCTGGGCCTAATGGCCGCGGCCTCCTCCGTGCTACCGCTGGGCCTGCTCCACATGAGACCCTTCATGTGGTGGATGAAGCTCTCAGGGGTTCGGCCCTCCGGGCCAACCCTTCGCCTACTGAAGGTATCGCGCAGTTGCTTTCGAGCCCTGTCAGTTTGGCGGGATCCTCTTTTTCTTCGGAAAGGGGTTGGCATGGGTGCGGTATTTCGTCGCCAGATGATTACGACGGATGCCTCTCTCACCGGCTGGGGAGCAGTTTTCGAGGGCTGACCAGCGTGTGGGGTCGGGACTGGCGAGACTCTCTCTTGGCACATAAACTGCCTGGAGTTAAGAGCCATTTTTCTGGCTCTGCATCATTTTCTCCCTCTTCTGGAGGGACACCATGTAATTGTCAGAACAGACAACATGGCAGTGGTGTCTCATGTGAACCGGCAGGGGAGTTCTCGGTCGCGCACCCTAGACAGGCATGCGCGTCACCTTCTCCTGTGGTCTCAGAGCAGATTCCTATCTCTAAGAGCAGTTCATGTCCCAGGGGTTCTGAACCTCGCAGCAGATTTTCTGTGGAGGCAGAAACTCTGATCGGGAGAATGGATGTTGAACCGCCAGACGGTGGCCCTGATCTGGGAGGTTTTCGGAGAAGCGGAAGTGGACCTCTTTGCATCTCAAGAGTCGTCCCAATGCCCGTTTTGGTTCTCCCTGAGTTCCCCGGCTCCATTAGGGATAGATGCGTTCGCTCACCCTTGGCCAACGCAGAAACTCTATGCCTTCCCGCCCATCAAACTGATCCAGGCGGTCTTGGCCAGAGTGAGAGAGAGCGGAGTCCGCCTCCTCCTGGTAGCTCCGTTCTGGCCGTCTCAGCCATGGTTTTCGAAGCTAATTCCTCTGCTGGAATCTTCCCCCTGGAAGATCCCGGTCAGGGAAGACCTGCTGTCCCAGCTGCAGGGCGGGATATGGCATCCTCGCCCAGACATGTGGAAGCTGTATGTTTGGCCGATCAGAGGCCGTTAGCATTAAGTTCTGATCTCCCAACTGACGTTCAGGAGACCATTGCGAGTGCTATATCCCCTTCTACAAGGAGGCTATATTCTTCCAAATGGAAGGTTTTTGAGACATGGTGCTTAGCACATGATAGGAGCCCAGTTAACTGCCCTGTTGGTTCAGTACTGGAGTTCCTGCAGGAGAAGTTTGCTTCTGGAGCAGCTGCTACCACTCCCAGAGTTTATGTCGCAGCTATTGCAGCACATAGGGAATCGGAGGAGATTCCCCTGGGGAAACTAAGGTTAGTTTAGGCCTTCATGCGTGGGGTTAAGCGCCTGAAACCGGCTCGCTCCCCTAGAGTTCCCTCATGGGACCTTTCTGTTGTCCTAGAGGGCTTGACGAAGGCCCCCCCTTTGAGCCCTTGGAGCTCCGGAGTGGATTCTGACTCTCAAGGTTTCTCTTTTATTGGCTTTGTCCTCATTAAAGCGGGTAGGAGACTTACAAGCTCTTTCTGTTAGCGAGTCTTGCTTGGACTTTGCTCCTGGCTTGGTCAAGGTTTCCTTGAGGCCGAGACCAGGGTATGTCCCCAAAGTTCTTTCCACAACTTTCTGCTCGCAGGTGGTTAACCTTAACGCTTTCCACCCTCCTCCATTTTCTTCTGAGGAAGATAGGAAGCTTAACTTGCTCTGCCCAGTTCGTTCTCTTAAGATATATGTAGACCGCTCAGGCGGTTGGAGGAAATCTAACCAGCTTCTGGTTTGCTTCGGTGCTGGCTGCCGTGGGCTTGCTGCATCAAAGCAGAGGATTTCCCACTGGGTCACAGAAGCTATCTCGTTGGCTTACGAGGTGCGTGGCTTGCCTTCACCTCTTAGCATTAGAGCACATTCCACCAGAAGTGTGGCATTTTCTCAAGCTCTTTTTAGAGGAGCACTTTTGGAGGACATTTGTGTTCAGCAGGCTGGTCCTCTCCGCACACTTTTGTAAGGTTCTATAATTTGGATCTTGACATGACCCCGGGTTCCCAGGTTCTTTCTGTTTGAACTCATCTTGGTCGTTGTCTCATTTATGTACCAGTCATGGAAAGCGCTCTAGCTTGGCGAGTTTGGTAGTCCGTTCCCACTGCGCTATCCGCAGCGTTGAGTGAACCTATGAAAGAGAACGTCTCTGGTTACTTACGTAACCTATGTTCTCTGAATAGGGAACGAGACGCTGCGTTAGCTGCCAAGCTCCTCGCGCTGCTGACAGTTTTCTTTTCGGCAGAGAAATCTGAGGAGCAGATGGTGCGCGCGAATATGTAATGATGCGACGTAAGAGCGTCGGGGCGGAGCCAGATTGCGCGGGCGCCATCAGCCAATGAATTGGCGTGATTCTATAGGGCTTCAGACAATCGGCACATTCAGAGAATATCCCACTGCGCTATCCGCAGCGTCTCGTTCCCTATTCAGAGAACATAGGTTACGTAAGTAACCAGAGATGTTTTCACCCACGGTTTGTTATGAATTTAAATGTTCATTTATAGGCTATTTACAACTTTGACCAAATTTGTTTACGACTACGCCGTTGTTTATGCTCACTGGAAAACGCGAAGCTAACGTTATGCTATTATTGCGTCCTTGTATGGGAGCTATAGTTATAACCGCGAAACGATTTTAAGATAATGTTTCTCTTTTTCTGCATTCTGTTCTGCAATATATAAAAAATCTAACTTGGCGACATTACACATTGAATGAAGTATCAGTAAAACGTAACTTTGTTTGTAGTGACTACTTTGACTTTCCTTTATGTCGGAAGGGAGGGGAGGAGGGAGGAGACGGGATGAGGAGGAGGGAGGGTCTAGCTAGCCTCCGTTTTGTTTGATAACAATTCGAACGTCAAGTAACGTCTCCCGGGATCACTTAGAGCACCTTTAATAAGTAAATTAGAAACACATTTTAATAAGCCAAATCATTTTTTTTGTTAGGGACTGTTCGTTTTTTATTTAAGGGGCCACCGGAGGAGTTTTGAGATCTGTAGTCAAAAAATACATGACCCTCCCTTCGCCAGCAATACATTTTTCTATGACCCTACAAAATGATTGTGAAAAAAGGCATGACCCTCCCCGATAATTTATTGATTAGCCTACTTCTGTACTGGTTTGTGCTTGGCAAAAATGTTCAGATAGCCATTGTTTTTTTTTTACAACCATAAACTCTTGCTTTCTCATCTTACTAGGGCTGTAACGATAGACCAAACCTACGATTCAGTTCGTATCACGATTTTTGAAAAAAATCATGTTTTCGGTGCTGATGCGGTGTGACGCATTCAACATGCTGCCAATAAAGCATCTAAAAGCTGTCACAAAGAACCAGCAAAAGTAATGATTATGAATATGTCAAATATAGCAAGGAGACATTTTAATTGTTTATTAATAAACAAGTGTTTTCTGTGTCGACTGCAAAGATGAAGTTGACGATGCGTCGTGATCTTCGCAGAACGCGCCAGAGAGAAATGCACATTTCATACGGATTACATAAGAGAGCAGTCTGTTTTCTTTTGTTTTGAATTGTTCTGTTTAAAAGTAGACATTTCAAGCTTTCTATATATTTCTCAGGTCTGTGAGGCAAGTACCTTACGCTGAGTTTCGGTTCATTTATGAGACGATAGTCCAGTTCACTCGCCGGCGCCTTCGTGTCATGATTATCTATTTTCTACTATAAATCCAGGCAATTGGTTGATGAAACATTGATAAAAATTAAGATACAATTAATAAAAAACGAAATTCACTTTAAAGACAGGCTTTGTGCTTTCTGTTTGAGGTCTGTGTGATTTTTTTAAAGTCGCTTTCAGAGCAGTCATGTCCGTAATGGAGAACTGGAGAAGTCATGTCACGCCCTTAACATTGTTTTTTTTTTCACATAAATGTGAACACGAAAAATAAAATAAAACGAATATTTTATGTTCTGTGGAGGCCGACCCTTCTTCATCCGGTGGGTATACATCTTTTGGTTTGCGCAGTGTAATTCATAGAATTACTAAAAAATATTTTGCCACCTAAAAGTTAAAGATTTTTTGTGTCACGTCAAATGTGTATTTCCCTCATATTAAATATAAAACGCATGTGTAGACTGATATTTTTCTAATGTCTTGACTCCTTTATTAAGGGAGTATGGATATATTAACAGACGTTTCAATATATTGGTATTAAATGCATTTTCTGAGAATTTATATTTCAAGTTTTGACTGCAAATGTCACGTCCATAACGCTGGAATTGCCCAATTTTAACGAATTTATCCTCAACTAATTTTTTGGTGTAGGTCTACATATTTTATTATGTTAACTTAAATAATACTAATAGTAATTTAAAGATGTGGTAGCCCTACATCTTACACATCACACTCCACTGTTATGGTGGCAATTTCAGTAGATTTACTCACTAACATTATTGTGGAAACAAAATAAGGACGGAAACTAAAATATGGTGGTATCGCGCAACAGCGCACATTCTATCAGCTGCAGTTCTGGCGCCTCAGTCCCAATACTGTAAAACTCGACGTACATTCACATCACACATGTTAATGCAGCGGTAGAGTTACACTCACAGTACCACAGTACCACCACAGTGCACTTATTCGCAATCACAAAAGTTCATTATTTGCTCGTGCTTTAAAGCTTTGCCGGGTAAACATTTCATTGGCGTTCTGTTCTGACATGATGCACTTTTTCTGACCGGGTACTGAAGTGCGCGCGCACTGTCAAACAGCGCCAAACTGGATTTGTGTTGGGTCAGACCCATCTGATATAGATGGGGGGCTGATACCGCGAGAGCAACATGGAGCTACATGTAAAAGATATGCAGCAAACAAATTTCACTTTGAAATGTTGCTGTTTTCATGAATATAAAAGTTGGGTGACCCTCCCCCTAGACTAAAAAAAGTTGGATGACCCTCCCCTCAACAAAGAATAAAAAGACATGACCCTCCCCTATTTTCCTCCAGTGGTCCTTTCCATAAATACCGAACGGTCTCTTAGAAGTAAATACGTTCGTTGACTTAAGACAACACATAAGACACTATTTTTCGCCCCCTGCTGGCGTATTTATGTAATATGAAGAAATTGTCACTGAACTAATCAATGAACGAATCATTTTGGTGAACGAATTGAAAATGAACGAATCTCTGGAAAGAATCCAAATTTCCACCACTAGTAAACACATTCAACCATCACGGTTCGGCACGGTTAGCCAAGTGTGCCCAGAGTTCAGGGCCGAGAACGGTTTGTAATTGTGCTGTGCCGTACCAGGCTCAAGTGGAAACACAACTGGAACCTTTTCCGAACGTGGAAAAAGCAGCTTTTGTTTCTCAGCACATAAAGATGATCTACTTACCGTGATCTCAGACTGTGTTGATGAGGTTTTGCCACTGCATGGATCTTCATGTGTCGCTTCAGGTGACTTTTAAAAGAGAAACTGTTTCCACACTGATCACACGTGTGCGGCTTCTCTCCTGTGTGGATCCTCTCATGTCTTTTCAGATTTGATGATCCACTGAATCTCTTGTCACAGTGTGAACACTTGTAAGGTTTTTCTCCAGTGTGGATCTTCTCATGTGATCTCAGATGTCCTGACAAACTGAATCTCTTGTCACAGTGTGAACACTTGTAAGGTTTTTCTCCAGTGTGGATCCTCTCATGTCTTTTCAGAGATGATGACATACTGAATCTCTTGTCACAGTGTGAACACTTGTAAGGTTTTTCTCCAGTGTGAATACTGTCGTGCTGTTTTAAACGTATCCATGTAGTGAAAGTCTTCTCACACTCAAAGCACATGTACTCTTTCACACCAGTGTGAGTTTTCTCATGTCTATGTAAATATTGCAGAAGTGAAAATCTCTTTCCACACACAGAACATGAATGCGGCTTCTCCTTCGTATGAACTCTCAGGTGTCTCTTCAGGTTTGATGCACAGAGAAATGTTTTTTCACATTGATCACATCTAAATGGCTTCACTCCGGTGTGGACCCTCATGTGAACAATAAGGTGTGAAGATTGACTGTAACCATTCCCACACTGATGGCATGTGAACGGCTTCACTCCGGTGTGGATCCTCATGTGAATCTTAAGGGATGATGATTGACTAAAACTATTCCCACACTGATTGCATACATGTGGCTTCACTCCTGTATGAACTCTCAAGTGAATCTTAAGATCTTGTTTGTCTGAGAATCTCTTTTCACACTGATCACACATGAACGGCTTTTCTCCGGTGTGGATCCTCATGTGAATCTCAAGACTTGCCTTGGTTGATAAACTCTTTCCACACTGAGTGCAGGTGAACAGCTTTTCTCCAGTGTGAACTCTCATGTGACGCTCAAGATTATGTTTGGTTGTGAAACTCTTCCCACACTGAGTGCAGGTGAAAGATTTCTTGGCTCTTCTTTTCTTTAAAAATGTATGTTTAGTCTTTGAGCGACTCAAAGGTTTTTCTCCCGGTTGGACATGATGTTCCTCCTTCACTTCACTCAGTTCTTCACTCTCCTCCTTCACTTCACTCAGTTCTTCACTCTCCTCCTTCACTTCACTCAGTTCTTCACTCTCCTCGCTCTCTTCCATCGGGTCTGACATGACAGAAAAACTCTTATTTTATAATTTTCTAATTAATCAAAATAGTTCAAAGAGAGAAATATGGAGTGAATGAAGATTAATATTATCCCAGATGTAACAGACAACTGCAATAAAATAATACAATAATTTATGTATTTTTATAAATTAATTATACGTCCCTGAAACTTTCCCTGAATGAGGTACACTGATCTTCCAGTTATTTTTGTAAAACATTATAGGCACAAATCCCATGTTTCTGTAGTGAGAACTATTAAATATGTTTGATCAATGACACAATTATATAACATGATACGAACATATTTAATTATGTTAAAGTCCAACTGAAATCAAAATTGACCCTATTTACTTTGTTAGCGCATATTACTAGTCTTGTGGTGAAAAATTAATCCGTGCAAGTTAATACACAGAAAAAAATTGTTTGCCGTCGTAATCTTTAATCAAAGTCTGAAAAGTTACTTCCGGTCTGGAATGGCTGATGATGTAGGTTTGACGGCTTGGGTTGGTAAACGCTTAACCACTCCCCTCAAACCGTTAGTCTGCTATGAGCGAGAGATGGAGAGGAGGAGCACTAGAGTAAAACCCTGCCCTCTGTTCAATATTCCCTTTCACTGGGAAATACGTCACAACAGAGAAAAGTCGTTTGCAACTTCCGGTTCACGCGGACTTTAAAAACTACTAAAAAGTTTTAATTAAGGGCCGTTCACACTAAACTTCTCCTTCCGTTGACTTCACATGCATGTGAAAGTGGGACACAAGAAACACAAGATCAAGGGAATTTCACTGCGAGAAAGAACACAAATGTTTGCAGTAAAGCAGAGTAGATTGAAAATTTACATTTTGGACTGATTATTATTTGTTATACATGTTCGTAAAAATACGCACAAATTCTGGTAACATTGTTACAAATTGTAAACCATATGTTGTAAAATAAAACAGTTAAAATATTTAAATTTAGTTTGACCTGATGTTGACAATATGAAACCTCCCTTTACCGACCATTTGTTAAAAAACAGAAACTTTTGCAGCCATTTCATAGTTGAACTGTATATCTAAATGTGATGAAGTGCTTGAATGTTTCTAACATGAATGTTCTTCAGCATCATGAATGAATGAAGAATAAACACCAACCTCTTTGTTCTTCAGGATCTTCAGTGTGTTTCATTCTGCAGGGTTCTGGATCACTCATGTTCTCACTGTCCTCTTTAATAAACTCAGTCTTTGCAGATTTCAGCTCTTCCTGATGCTCTGATGCTCGTCTTCACTTGTAGCTGATGGGAATTTACAGCATTTATTGCTGAATTACTGTGGGAGGAGCTTCACTGATGATGAATTACAGTGGGAGGAGCTTCACTGATGAGTTACAGTGGGAGGAGCTTCACTGATGATGAGTTACAGTGGGAGGAGCTTCACTGATTTGATCTGCCAAAATCAAACATAGAAGTTACTGAGTTGGTTTAGTTAAACGCTTCCAAATATAAATAATGTTAGGAAAAAACAGTTGAAAGCATAAACAGAAATAAACATAGGCTACTATTAGATTGAATGAACAAAAAGGTATCTCTCAAGTTTATTAGCATCTTTGTCTCAGAAGATATAGCAAGAATATGAGGGGAGTTACAGCGAGTTAACCAATAAGATATGTATAGAAGAGTGTATACTTTACATCATATATGAATATGATACATTTAATAACAAGGTCATATATGGTCAGTTTCTGGCTATCCTACCACATGTACATTTGTAGCCTGGAGGACCCTTATACTGTGTTCATAATAGAGAGAATAGGAGACAGTGCCTTCTTACAGAACAAAGAAATCCCTCTGTTATACGCTTTTGCTGAGACTACCATACTAGAATTTCTTAAAGCTACATATAGTAGGCAACAAATCCCCTCAGTCTGCTGACACCAATGAAATGAGTTTTAAGTGAAAATTTACAGGAGATCTGAAGACATCAGCATAATAAATGAGGTGAAAACAGGAACTACTGTCATGAAATAAAGAGTGTTTTCAGCAGATCTGTTAATATTGATGACTATCAGACTATCAACACTCATTCAACAAGCCATTCATAGTCAGGGGGCCAATTCTGAAAAGGGCTTCCGTTAAGACTTTTGCGGACATGTTTTGGTACAAGCTGTCACCCTATTTTTTTAGTTAGAAGACACCCATAGGTAAGATATTAGGGTGGTTGTCAAGCTGAATTTTTTTTTTGTGACTTGAACTTTCAGGCCAATTTTTTGGTTTCATGCTCAACACGACATGCCAACAGTAAATGTTGAATATCTCCACAACCACAAGGACCATATTCATAAACATGGTATCAAATGAAAGCCAACACTCATGGGATGTCTGATGAAGTGGCAGAATGAACATTTATTGTACAGTGTAAGAGACAACAGAACTAGAACATGAAAAAAACAATCTCCGCCTAAAGAGAACCAGTTTTCAAAGTGAATATCAGCTTGGAAACATAACCTAGTATCCCAAAACCTCTATCAATCAGTACCCATATCTATGGGAATGAGTCAAGCCAAGTTTAAAGCTTGTAGGGAGATACAGTGCAATGCTGCACAAGTTATAATACTTTAATGTCAAGGCGGAAATTTAGAACTGTAGATGATGGTCTATGGTGCTATTTGACTTAATTAGTGTACCAGGTTGTAACACAAATTATGTGTAATTCACATATCACTATAGTTATTAATTCCATCCTAACAAAACTGCTCTCTCACTTCTTTAGGGTTAGGGGTTAGTAACTAGTTAGTAGTAATAACTATGTAATAGTCGTATGGCAAAGGTATGTTTTTCCCCATCAAAGCAGTGGCTCTCAGGTTGGCAGAGGTTGGCTCTCAGGTTGTCAGTCTCATCCCTTTGAGACTGCATGGATTGAATAAGCAAGGTCAAGCTAAGCGCAATGCAAATAATGGTGTGTGTCTATTATATTGCAAAAATATTGCTAGTAATTATGAAAGTAAATTAGCCTAGCTATACACTCACCTAAAGGATTATTAGGAACACCTGTTCAATATCTCATTAATGCAATTATCTAATCAACCAATCACATGGCAGTTGCTTCAATGCATTTAGGGGTGTGGTCCTGGTCAAGACAATCTCCTGAACTCCAAAATGAATGTCAGAATGGGAAAGAAAGGTGATTTAAGCAATTTTGAGCGTGGCATGGTTATTGGTGCCAGACGGGCCAGTCTGAGTATTTCACAATCTGCTCAGTTACTGGGATTTTCACACACAACCATTTCTAGGGTTTACAAAGAATGATGTGAAAAGGGAAAAACATCCAGTATGCGGCAGTCCTGTGGGCGAAAAAGCCTTGTTGATGCTAGAGGTCAGAGGAGAATGGGCCGACTGATTCAAGCTGATAGAAGAGCAACTTTGACTGAAATAACCACTCGTTACAACCGAGGTATGCAGCAAAGCATTTGTGAAGCCACAACACACACAACCTTGAGGCAGATGGGCTACAACAGCAGAAGACCCCACCGGGTACCACTCATCTCCACTACAAATAGGAAAAAGAGGCTACAATTTGCACGAGCTCACCAAAATTGGACAGTTGAAGACTGGAAAAATGTTGCCTGGTCTGATGAGTCTCGATTTCTGTTGAGACATTCAGATGGTAGAGTCAGAATTTGGCGTAAACAGAATGAGAACATGGATCCATCATGCCTTGTTACCACTGTGCAGGCTGGTGGTGTTGGTGTAATGGTGTGGGGGATGTTTTCTTGGCACACTTTAGGCCCCTTAGTGCCAATTGGGCATCGTTTAAATGCCACGGCCTACCTGAGCATTGTTTCTGACCATGTCCATCCCTTTATGACCACCATGTACCCATCCTCTGATGGCTACTTCCAGCAGGATAATGCACCATGTCACAAAGCTCGAATCATTTCAAATTGGTTTCTTGAACATGACAATGAGTTCACTGTACTAAAATGGCCCCCACAGTCACCAGGTCTCAACCCAATAGAGCATCTTTGGGATGTGGTGGAACGGGAGCTTCGTGCCCTGGATGTGCATCCCACAAATCTCCATCAACTGCAAGATGCTATCCTATCAATATGGGCCAACATTTCTAAAGAATGCTTTCAGCACCTTGTTGAATCAATGCCACGTATAATTAAGGCATTTCTGAAGGCGAACGAGGGTCAAACACAGTATTAGTATGGTGTTCCTTATCCTTTAGGTGAGTGTATGCCTGGTAAGTATATAGCTAGTTGGAAAACAGTTTAGCTTACCTGTTTCTGGCAACATTTGATGGTAGAATTTTGAGGTAAATGTTTGTGTAGACAAATAGATCAAGTTAATCTGTTGTGTGATTGTGTGATTCACTCCTTTATAAAGTTTTGTTCAGACTGTAATGTTGACACCTGCTGTGATCATCTTCTCTGGATCTGCTGCCAAATCACAGCTGTGCTGACACAACAGTGCCCCTTGTGGTGTGATACTCTTGTGGTATTTATTGATTATTAATTTTTAATGATCATGCTTGCACATAAGTTGGATTATATTGCACATTTGCCCAAAATTACAATAGGTAACATGGAAGAAAATGGAAGCACTTTGGGAAAAAAATCCGCTTTTACCACTTTTAAGAATATAGTGTTAAAATGGACAAAAAAAACAACAACATTTTCTAAGCTGACAACCTGGCTAGAACACATGTTGAGGGGTTAAATATTAATTAAATATTAATACTGGATAGGTTGTATACTTGTACCAAAAAGTGTCCAACAAAGTTTTAATATCAGTTTTGGCCCCCTGACTATCAGGATCATCAGCAGATCATCTCACTTTATTCTGAGTGTTTGCTGTTAGAAACACATTATTTGAGCCAGGATACATGACAAAAGCCTGTAAAATTGCTCTACTGAAAGATATCTCACAGTGTAACATAAATCATCAATAAAATAATTAAATAACCTCTCTTTATGAACCTCTTCAGGCAAATAACTACAACACCATAATATGGTAATCTAAATATAGGTCGACTTTATAATAAACTATATTTAGATTTACATATTATGGTGTTGTAGTTATTTGCCTGAAGAGGTTCATAAAGAGAGGTTATTTAATTATTTTGTTTTATTAGTATATTATTATAAATAATTATAAATATTATTATTATTATTATTATTATAAAGTTTGACTTTATAATAACTATTTATTGCAATAAAGTAATTCCATTATTAACATGTTACATATTCGTACAGAAACTGACAATAATCATAAAAAACTAAAAAATAAAGAAAATGTAACGTTTCCTGTGACAAACTTAATTAATATTTATCTGTATTCCAATGTATATATTTTAAATTTCACACATTCATTACTCATACAGGGGCAATTTAAAGTGTCCACATTCATTTTAATAAGTAAATGTAATCTGCCAAAGATAAATGTCGACAAAGAAATAAAGGTAAACATGAAAACAGAAACACTTGGGATCGATTCCCATCAATTCCCCTCACAGATCTCAAACTTTAACTTGACATTCAGTAACAGTTCTCACTCCAAACATCGAGACAATCACACAAACGAACACAAACTCGCTCAGGTCTGAATGAACTCAACATATTCTCCTCATGCTCGCTGCTGCTGCTGCACTAAATGTTTATTTCAGAAGGAAGACGCCAGAAAAGACGCACAAGTATCGCTGTGATCGATGAAAACAATACAGAAATGAGCCTGTCGCTTAATCAAACTGTATAAAGTGTGTGTGATGGTTGTGTAAATATGAGAAATACCGTGAACTGCTCTCCTCACCTCAGAAGACTCGACACTGAAAAACAATGACGAAAGAGACGGCGCGAGCGAGCGGTGACGTCATCGGCCTCCAAAGCACGCGGCCACGCGCGTACGGGACACCCCCGCAGCCAATCAGGGCCACGCAGATTCAGCTTTACTAGTAGCCTTCCATTATTACAGAACTGAAGTGACTCCAGTTACTAAAGGTGAAAGGAACTTTTTCAAGTGAAGCACAAAATAGTCAGAATAAGCAGAGGAGGATCACAGGTCTCCATCCAGTCTGAAAAGTGTTTCCGGCTCAGTTTATTCTGTAGCGTCCTAAGACAAATAGTAAAGGCATGTTGGTAGATTAGCACCTGTAAAATTTCCTTTTGTTGAAACCCCAGATAAAAGTAGAAAGCTACTATTATGTTTAGATCCATGAGGCAGTTCGACTAGCACATTTCCTTACTAAAGAAAAAACACTGAAATAAAAACACTTCTACAGAAGACTGTATTCTCATAACTTCTACTGTATTCTACTAAAAGCTAATTACATCTTCAGCAGTGTAATTAGATTACTGTACACTTTTTTTACACACATTTTTTAAGAATAATTTCTTATTTACTTTTAGAATAAAAAGTAATTAAATTACAGTAATTAATTAATTAATTAGTTAGTACTGCATTACACCCAACACTGATTACGCAATTATGCTGATAGAGCTCATCCTGTAATGTATTTTAATGACTATTTAATATTACTTTAGCATGTTGCCAGGGGCGGATCTAGAAAAATATTTATGGGGTGGCGAGAGGGGGGGGCAGGAATTTTTGAGGGGTGGCAACATATGGCAGACGTATATATACTGTATTTTAGTGTTGTCACGGTACCAAAATTTCAGTATTCGGTACCAATACCAGTGAAAATCCATGGTTCTTCTCGGTACCAATTTCGGTACCAAAGATTAATTTAGATTAAATTTACATATATTAAAGGTGCTGTATGTAGCTTTTCTACTAAAACGAATCCTTTTTTTATTGCGTGTGTGTGAAGGGGTTGTAATCTCAGATTAAAATGATCCACTTTGTGGGTTTTGCTATTACCTCGGAAAGTAAGTATTCTTATTTTTATGTGAAGGTGCCGGGTCGGATTTACCACGAAATCCAGTGACGTCCCTGCACGCGCGCTCCCGAGCCTCTCGCCTCGTCTAGCCTACTGCCTTTGCACTCAACAGCGACGACACTGCAACTTATGACTTATGCAACTTATGACATGTCTGATAACACTAAGAAACGACCTGCTCCCAGCACAACACGTCACAGACTCCAACACAAACTCCACATATTGATAAAAAACAATAAAAAGTTTATGCTCGTTTAATCGTTTAGAGTTTCTATCGGAAGCTGTGTTTAAACACCTCATTCATTCTTTCAGTAAATTTTTATTAATAAAATTAATATTTTATTAATAAATAAAATATTGCTATTTTTACTGCAGTTTTTTTCTATTTTTTTTTTAATAAGATGTCTATATAACTCCTTAACTGGCAACTGAAAATACAGTAGTAGATTAGAGTTACATAATGTAGTTCTAAACAAATTCTACAGAATTAAACTGGAAATCACTGAACTGTTCATCTGTGTACCTGTTTATACTTAGATTTAAACTTAGATTATCCACATAAAAATTTGAAAAAATCTGAATGGGTAGATTGTTTGATGTGTAGACACATAATATTAACATTACCTAGGCCTCTCTGTGGCAGCAGAAACTATTTATCCTCATCGTCCTGTGAAGATGAGCATTTGGTCGAGTGCACTTTAACACTATTTAATTTCTGGTGTATTGAGTAGGCGACTTACGACTGCCTGTGGTTCTGTTGGGACAGGAGGCTCCAAAAGACAGATATTACCATCAGAATCTGTTAGGACCAACAAAAAACCCAACCTCAAAGTAAAATAAATGGAAATATCAAAAATAGCCTATCTAAAAAATAACACATATGTAAACCTCTTACATTTTATGAAGGCCCTTGGATCTTCGGGAGTGGCTCTGAAGTCCCTCCAGGAATTCCCTCAGCTGTAAATGCGGCTGCACTGCTAGACACTGGACGCTATTTAGTTATGTAATATGTCACATGTTTTTAAAGTCAGGTAGCCTTCACCTATGATATGCTCAAGCCTTACCTGATTGAATTATGTTTTTATATTTAATTTTCAGCTGCTGCCATGTTCTTTTAATGCCTGCAGGATTGCTCCACATGAAAATTAAAATTAGGTTGAATAACAATGTTCTTCCAGTTTCACCTCTGATATTATAACAGTTGGGTAAGTTACTCTAAAATAGTTATCAATGTTATCTTCAACAGTGTAATTAGATTAATGTAATAATTGCTATCTTTAGAAAGTATTGGTCTACTTATTACTAATTACTAAATCCCATATCCACCTCAACCACTTGAACAATACAAGGAGAGACAAGAAACTGCACTTTTAATGCTTTCAAATAAACAATATACAATTGCATGAACTATTCTTGAATTGACCAAAGTGTGTAGAGGGAGAAGGTTACATTAAAAATATACCTTTTAAAAATGTATGTTAAATCCACTATTGTTTTATACAGAATTGTTCTTTATAGTCTATGCAGTAGCCTATTTAATGTAATTACATCAGATTTTATTTTAAATTACAGAAGAATTAAGAGTTATCCCTTTAATTAAATCACAATATTTAAATTACTTGGTAATTAATTACACCCAACACTGTATAACAGTAATTCCTCTTTTTGTCTGGCGCTGTTGCCATGGTGACTCGTAATATCTGCGCTCCATTGATAATGGCTTTTTATAGTTGTGGTGCACGCGCTTAACTCAGAGTAGGTCAACTCAGAGTTGATTGAACTAACTCATTTCAGCTGTTCTGAAACCAAAAGAGCACATGTTCTTTACATCAAACTGTGACTTTCTTGACTTTAAAATGTATGTTTTAAATTGACAAACATCATATGTGTAATTCAGGGCACAATTCAAACGAGATCAAAATATTTGTTGTCTCTCGCCATTGACTACCATACAATATTTTTCCCGAAGTAAGGTCCCATGGTGGTCAACCGGAAGGGGAGGGACTTAGGCTCTCTATAGACCTTATGTAGCCCCGCCCCTTTTCAGCGCTGCGCTCGTTGTCTTTTGACTTCCGGTTTTATTTTCACAGCGATCTTGCGTATTTATAAATGAACGGCTTGTTTTAAAATCTTCCCGGTCTACTGACATTTGTTAAAGGAGAACTCGACAATCGACTACTATGGACTTTGACCGAAAACAGGATGTAAATACAGGTATGTGCGCTGGCTGAAATAACATCATTTTTATTCATATCTTTCACATCTACTGCAGTCAGATTCACCGTGTTCACTCTGAAGGAATCACTCACATTGGCTGGGCACTTGTAATGACACATCAAGGATGTTAAGAGGCTAAAAGCAGGTTTAAAACTTGCCCCATTGAAGTCAACAGGGTGCAAATTTTAAAAAGAGGATAACACGGTGTAGGCAACACCGATTTTTGTCGTTGTTCTCTGTACTGACAGCACTCCAAATTTACAAAAAAATTAGCTCAATGTTAAAATTGACCGGAGTTCTCCTTTAAGACATCTGGTTTAAACATTACAATCCTCATGATAACTTTCGTTAACTTTTGTTAACTTTATATTAAGTAAATTCACTTCAAAAGCTAATTAATCCTGGACAGCAATGCCATAGGAATATACAGAGCGACTGCAAAAACGGAAGTTCAAAGACAATATTCTAAAGATGGCGGCGCCTTCGTTTCTCTGGCGCATAAGGTCTATACATAATCGCGGACTCGCGCATCCTCCATGTCTGTAGTTTTTTTTTAGCTCTTTTCACTCGTGTTTGTAGTTCTAAACGAATCCTCGGCCAACGCGCGATGGATTCTGACCAGAAATAGTAGACCATCCGGGTATCTTTGGAACCAGCATACTACGATTTGGGATGTACTAATTCTATTTTCGAAGACTATTTTTAATTAAAGATGGTATTCATAAACTCTGGCAAGATAAATGCGATAAGGGGGAAAAAGGTTGGCATTTATATAGTATTCAACAGAATGTACCAGTTAAAATGATCAGCTCACTTTCACGACAGGAGGAAGCCTGGTTCACCAGGCTAAGGTTAGGACATACAGGACTGAACAGCGCCTTACACACACTAGGGAGACATGAGACAGGAATGTGCCCATATTGTACGGAGACAGAAACCGTGAAGCATGTACTTCTGACATGTAGGCAGTACTCTGAAGAGAGAGAGATATTTAAGAGGGTAACAAAGAACTCTGTTACTTTGAGAAACCTGTTGAGTCTACCTGGAACACAGTCTACAACCAAAGCAGTGATAGAGTTTCTAAAAGAAACACAGCTAGCAAGAAGACTTTAGCCCAATTTATTTATTTTATTTTTTTCTCTGGAGGTTTGAGCTGAGGTTGAAGCTGGAGGAGCTGAACACGCAGCACTAGCTGAAGCTTGGGCTCTGATCTCCTTTATATATATTTATATATATATATATATATATTCCCAATGTGATCACACCTCAATCCAGTAGATGGCGGTAATGCACAAAGATTGCAAGCTGCCAATATAATTCACTGAAGAAGAATTGGGACGCACCGACGAGTCTTCTGAGGTGAGGAGAGCAGTTCACGATATTTCTCATATTTACACAACCATCACACACACTTTATACAGTTTGATTAAGAGACAGGCTCATTTCTGTATTGTTTTCATCGATCACAGCGATACTTGTGCGTCTTTTCTGGCGTCTTCCTTCTGAAATAAACATTTAGTGCAGCAGCAGCGAGCATGAGGAGAATATGTTGAGTTCATTCAGACCTGAGCGATGTTGAGTTCGTTTATGTGATTGTCTCGAAGTTAAAGTTTGAGATCTGTGAAGGGTTACAAAATAAAACTATATTTAGATTCACGTACATTATGCTGCTGTAAGTATTTCTCTGTAGTGGTTGATGGAGATGAGTGTCATTAGCGATTGTTTTTATCTTATTGATGTTTTATCCAAGTGAGGAATTACAGTATTTTCTTTCAATGGATTTATTAACAGATCTGCTGAAAACACTCTTTATTTCATGACAATAGTTCCTGTTTTCACCTCATTTATTATGCTGATGTCTTCAGATCTCCTGTAAATTTACACTTAAAGCTCATTTCATTGGTGTCAGCAGACTGAGGGGATTTGTTGGCTACTTTATGTACCTTTTATTTCTGTTTTTATGATTTTAACTTTTTTTTTTACCATTATTTATATTAGGAAGAATTTAAATTATGTATATTATTTTCTATATTCCTAGATACCTGTATTTTAATGAAGAAGCAGAATAATGTTAGGATTAGCAATACAAATAGATGGATGTCTAATGAATAGATAGACAGACATAGATTTCAGATTTATTTTATTCAGACATTTAAACATTTAACAAATGATGACATAAATCAACATAAAGTCTGAAATGGAATAGGCAGAAGCAAAAGCTTATTGCGCCTATTCCAGTGAATTTACAAAACATAATCAGTAAAGCTGCCAATGTCTTATACATGAAGTTATACATTTCCTTTTTCTCCTTTCTTTTCCCTCTTCCTTCCCCTTTTCCTTCCCATCTTTTCGCTTTTCCCTTTCCCTGTTTTTTTCTTTTCCATTCCCCTAAATCGTCACAAAGAAGAAAAAAAAAAGAAGAAAAACAAACATCCCCAGCATCCATTCTCAATGTATTTTTTTATAATTGATTTCTTCAAAAGAATTTTAAATTGAATTAAGGTTTTACAGTCTTTTAGCTCTTGGTCCAACTTACTCCACACATTAATCCCAACAAAAGAAACACAATGCTGCTTTGCACTCGTTCTCACATATGTTTTTGAAACATTTCTTCCTTTCGGAAATTATAAACACAATCTCGTTTTTGGAACAATCCCTGGATATGCACTGGTGACCTATTATGGCTTATATTATACATAAAGTGCTGTTTTAAACTCAACCAAATCCTTCAATTTTAGTGCTTTTAGTTTAATGAAGAGCTCATTTGTATGGGCCCTGTAATCCACTTTATTCACAATATGGATAGCTCTTTTTTTGAATGATACTTATTGGATTAAGATTGGTTTTATAAGTGTTTCCCCAAACTTCTAGGCCATAGGTCATGTACGGGAGAACCAGGGAACAGTATAAAATATATACATTTTTTTCATTTAAAAGTTCTTTAACTTTGGATATTATTGCAAGAGATTTACATAGCTTTGCCTTGATATAGTTTATATGGGGCTTCCAGCTAATCTTATTTTGTAAAAATACTCCAAGAAATTTTATTTCATTCACTCGTTCTATCTCAGTATCATTTATTCTTAAATGTATACACACATTAATGGCACGATTTCCGAAAACTATAAATTTGGTTTTATTTAAATTAAGGGTTAACTTATTAGAATCAAACCACTTCTTTAACAATGATAATTGTTTTTCTACTATATCTATCAATGCATCTAAATTTTTACCACAACTAAGCATGCTGGTGTCATCAGCAAATAAAATAAGGTTTGATGTTTTTGAAACTAAACAAAGATCGTTTATATACATAAGAAACAAAAACGGACCCAACACTGACCCCTGTGGCAGCCCGCAGGTAATTGTCAGCAGCTGGGAATCAGTGCCATTGGTGTGGACATACTGTGATCTATTCTTCAGATAAGTCTGGAGCCAAGAAAAGGCCACTCCTCTAATCCCATATCTGTACAGTTTTTGAAGTAACAATTCATGAATCTGACATAAATGCTTAGAAGTGTCATGTATTATTAAAAACATTTGAAAAAACAATTGATATTTTTGATTTTGGCAGATCAGCTCCTCCCACGCTGGAATACATCATCAGAGAAGCTCCTCCCACTGCAGTCACATCATCAGAGAAGCTCCTCCCACTGCAATCACATCATCAGAGAAGCTCCTCCCACTGCAATCACATCATCAGTGAAGCTCCTCCCACTGCAATTCTCCAATAAATGCTGTAAATTCCCATCAGCCACAAGTGAAGAGGAGCATCAGAGCATCAGGAAGAGCTGAAATCTGCAAAGACTGAGTTTATTAAAGAAGACAGTGAGAACATGAGTGATCCAGAACCCTGCAGAATGAAACACACTGAAGATCCTGAAGAACAAAGAGGTTGGTGTTTATTCCTCATTCATTCATGATGCTGAAGAACATTCATGTTAGAAACATTCAAGCACTTCATCACATTTAGATAAACAGTTCAACTATGAAACGGTACAGAATGTTCTGGGCAGGGCTCCAGACTAACTTTTTTTACTGACAAATTCTTTGATAATAAATAGACTTAACGTACAGATATTACAATGTGCAGTTTTATTTTAAGTCCACAGGCTCCAGACTAGCATCTGAGGGCCGTGGCATCGCAGCCACTGAGAGTAGAGAGTATCTGGTGGCGGCACTGGGGCTGACAATAAAGCACTAAGCTTAATTTAGGGTGTAGATGACATTAACTTTAATTATTATCATTCATAATGTCTTAATATGAATTAAAAGCAAAATGAATGAAAAAATTGACATTAGGGAGTGAAAATAGCCAATAGTCATCCTACTGTTTACAGTGGTAATTTAGTGTTTAAATAAGAGTTTTCCTACATCTTAATTTTTAGTTTTAGGGGAATCTTTGATGGATGAACAAAAAATGTGTTGGTCATTACATTAAAAATAACATGATATTATGGTTTTGAAGTGCTGGAAAAAGATGTGTAGTACTTCTAAGCCTTTGACTATTTCTGTCACAATTCATAGTTCCCTTTCGAGAGGTCTCTCGTATTGCGTAAAGCTAGCTTACGCTATGGGAAAACCTCCTTTTCTCGAGAATATTGAAGCAAACTTTTTAAAACGCAGTGCAGCTGCACAGCGAGCACAACTGAGCGCGAGAGCGGTCATTGGCTGTGCTGCGGCAACTGCACGAACCTATGGCGAGGCGGCTTTGACGCGAGAACCAATCAGGATGCCTGGCGCCCCCTGGCATGTCAGAGCCCGCCAGTATGGGCGTGGTCAGAGGCTATATATTGCTGTGCCTCGCCTAGGTGCTCCAGATTTTTACTCCTTCTGCGACTTCTCCACTTCGCTGACCTCCGGAATAGGAGCACTCTCCGCCGTCGAAACGCCTTTCAGCGGGATAAGCTCCTGAGGACGCCGGCTTCATTCAGTGCACTGTTTCACTGTGCCATCCGGCGCGTCATATCCTTTTATTGCAAATCCTGTGTGTTCGCCGCTGTATTCACACTTTAAAAGAGTATATTTCCGAGGCATTGTTTTAAATGCCTCGCACCACCTGCGCCTCGTGTAGAGGTCCACTCGTCGGTGGGGACCGCCACATTCTATGCGCTTCCTGCCTGGGCCACGACCACGCCGAACTGCACTCGCTAAGGGCGGCTGCCCTGTAATGTGACGTGATGGATCTTACCACTCTGCGGGCTCGACTCACCTGCTTCACCGATGACGACCTGCTCCTCGCCCTTTGCTTGAGCCGCGCAAGAAGAAGCGCCGTTCACAAAGAGGACCATGAGAGAGTTGAGACGAGCGAGCTCACGCCGGCCCAGTCCCCGCGTGCCTCGGTCTCTCTCCAGCGGTCTCCCTCGCCAGTCCTGTTCAGGCTGACCAGCGCCCCTCTCTGCGAGCGTTGGACCTCGTGTCGTTCGGGGCTTCGGACGAGGAGGAAGAAGAAAAGGATGACAGCCTTTCCCTCGCGGCTTCGGACTGCAACGACTGGGCGGGTTCGGTTTCCAGGCCCCCTCCGTCCACACAAGACAGCATGAGGACCAACATCGGCGCGGAATTTCTCTGCGTGCTCACCAAGGCCGTGGCAGACCTCGGGCTCGACTGGTCTCCACTCGAGCAACCCTCACGCAGCAGGCTTGATGAGTGGTTCCTGCAAGGGCGCCGACAGACCCCTCAGCAGAGACCTGCCCCCTTCTTCCCCGAAGTTCATGACGAACTTACGAAGTCGTGGAAGGCGCCGCAGGCGTTGACTCGCATCAAGCCTTCTTTCTCTTCAGTGCTCTCCAACGTTGACGGCGCTAAAGATAAAGGCTGCGAGGCGACCCCTCCGCCCATCTTTGCCCACCTACCGCCGTGGGATGGAAGACTAAGGCTTCACATCCGCCTTGCCGCGCTACGTCTGTCCTCGCTGGACGCGCTTATGCCGCCGCTGCTTCACACGATGGCTGTCCTGCAAGTCTTTCAGGCCAAACTTCTCCGTTCCCTGGACGAGTCTGGACCTGAATCTGAGGCTTTCAAGGACCTGCTTAGCGCCACTGACCTGGCCCTACGGGCAACGAAGTCTACAGCCCAGGCCATCGGGAGGAGCATGGCCAACCTAACAGTGCTCGAGCGGCACCTGTGGTTGAACTTGACGGATATGAAGGAGGCAGATAGGTCGGCTTTCCTGGACTCCCCCATCTCCACTTCCGGTCTCTTTGGCCCGGCCATTAAGAGCTTCTCCAAGCGCTACACAGAGGCGCAGAAAGCATCACAGGCGATGCGCCACTTCCTTCCGAAACATTCCAGCTCGGCTTTGAGTTGCCAGACCAGAAGGAAGCCTCTTCAACAGCAGCCCAAGTCAGCGCCGCCGGTCACCCAGCCCCCCCCCAGCGGCTGAAGTCCGTCGTCGCTCCCTCTCTGCTAGGCGCGCTCTGTTCCCTAAGAGGCGGGAACCCCGACCCAGGATTGCATTGGACCCCAAGCCTCGTAAGCTGTCCTAGTCACAGGGAGAAAAAGAGAGAATTCGAGTCCCGCCAAGGCCAGACCGATCTCTCGAAAATCCTTCAGACATTCCCCAGTTCCCTCTGTTCAGGCGGCTGGAAATGTAAACTCCGCAGCAAATGTCTGCCGTGAAGCCTGCAAACAAACACCGTTTTCACGGCGACACAAAGCAAGAAAAGAGCAATTTTCTCCATGTGTCATATGTAGGTCATGTGCCCGCTATAAAGTTTGCACGCCTACACACGTCAAGTCAAGTCATCTTCATTTATATCGCGCTTTTAACAATGTAGATTGTTTCAAAGCAGCTTTACAGAGATAAACATATAATTTATGGTAACAGAGATTGTTTTGGCTTTATAGCAGAGTTAAGTTATTTCCAGCTAAAATTAGTTTTGATTGATTCGCTTCCGTCGCAATGATCATTTGTTATTAAATTAGGGGCCGCTAAGACGACACCATTCTCTCTACACAGACTTTAAACGCGAACCTGTGATAAACGTTGATGGCGTTCACATGTGCATTAAGAATTGGTTCTATAGTTATGTGCGTTTGAATATATGTGCACAGGTTTGTAATTCCCTACAAACCAAGCCTAAACAAAGTACTGGTCTTTCCTTATAAATTTTGATATAGAATTTTATTTTATTTTGTCACTTCGGGGTAGATACGCGAAATGAATTTCCCAAAAACGCTTTATCTGTAGAGTGGTAAAGGGATCCTCCATAGGGAGAGACTAGTTGGCACTTCAGCACTGCGTTGTCATCGGGTCCAGGCGAAGGTCCTTCGTCAGATCTGGATACGGCCTGGATCCGACAGGCTGCGGGAAAATCTCGGGATAAACAAAGACACTAAAATTAGCGTAGATGCCATTCTTCTTATGATGTAACGAGTACATCAGGATTAATGGGAAGTGCTCCAGGTTCTGGCTGACCTAATCTATGCAGCCTAACATTGAATTATAGAAGTCTATAATGTATGTAATGCACACAAGCACTGTCCCCACAGTAACCAATTTGCCATCACATGCTGCGAATTTAACAAACGTAGGTGTGCCCACCACAAGGTCTGCACCTCCACGCATAAACACTGTGCATACAGTCTCAAGCCCCCCGCCAGCTCACGCTGCCAATTTAGTTCAGGTGCCCATTATGATGTGCGCGCCCCTACACATAAACACTTCCAACATGGTGTCTTTTTTTTAAACACTAGACAGCCGGACGGCCGGGCCCCTATCTCACAGCGACCCGGGT
This sequence comes from Squalius cephalus, assembly GCF_949319135.1. Taxonomy (NCBI): domain Eukaryota; kingdom Metazoa; phylum Chordata; class Actinopteri; order Cypriniformes; family Leuciscidae; genus Squalius; species Squalius cephalus. The sequence goes on from NC_137122.1 coordinate 4,389,084, forward strand.
CCTGTCTTCATCCAACCCCTAGCTATGAGGGCCGAAGCCTGGGGGGCTATCCCCGAAATATCGAAATGGGTGTTGAATGTAATAAAACGAGGTTACTCGCTCCAGTTTGCTCGCAGACCTTGTGCTTTCGAGCCAAGGTCGAGACAACGGTCGAAGAGGGCATGGCCCACGTTCTCCGTACCGAAGTGTCAAAACTGTTGGAAAAGGGAGCTGTCGAAACAGTTCCTATGTCCCAGAGTGAGTCAGGCTTTTACAGCCGCTACTTCCTCGTCCCCAAAAAGGATGGCGGTCTCAGACACCTGAACAAAGCGCTTATGATGCGTCCATTCAGTATGTTGACAACCAAACAAATTCTCGCGCATATTCGCCCGGGAGATTGTTTTTTCTCAGTGGATCTGAAAGACGCCTAGTTTCACATCCAGATAGCGCCCCATCACAGACCATTCCTGAGGTTTGCATTCGAAGGGCAGGCTTATCAGTACACAGTACTACCATTCGGCCTGTCTCTAGTGCCCCATAACTTCAAGAAGTGTATGGACGTGGCGCTCTTCCCCTTGAGACAGTGGGGAGTGCGAGTGTGAAACTACCTCGACGATTGGCTCATCATAGCCCAATCGGAGGAGCTATTAATAACTCACAGAGCTGACTCCTCAACCACTTAGAATGCCTGGGCCTCAGGATCAATTTCTCCAAAAGCACACTATCTCACAGCTGGAACATCTACTTCCTGGGTATAGAAATAGACTCGGTATGCATGAGAGCGCGCCTTACCGAAGTGCACGCACTTTCTATTCGGTGCCTGGCGACATCTTTCAGGGCGGGCGCCCGCGTTCCCCTCAAGAGATTCCAGAAGATGCTGGGTCTCATGGCTTCGGCCTCACCAGTAATCCAACTAGGACTGCTGCGAATGCGTCCTCTTCAGCGCTGGTTAAAACCACGGGTCCCAGCTCACGCGTAGCGATCTGGTCACTTACAAATCAGAGCGAGTCACGGCTAGTCTAATGTGAACGGCCATTAATAATTCAAACGGTTTTAGTCAAATAAATATCAATCTCAAAGTTGGTGTCAAAATATGGCAGTATTGTATATTTTAATGTTAATATCATGTTAGATATTTGTGTCATTGATCAAATATATTCAATAGTTCTTGCTAAAGAAACTAATTTGTGCCTATAAAAATAATTGAAAGATAAATTTACCTCATTCATGGAAAGTTTCAAGGACATATAATCATTTATAAAAAGGCATCAAATTATCATAATATTTTATAGCAGTTGTCTACTTTCTACTATTACATCAGGGCTCACTTTCATGTCCTTCACTTTATATTTCTCTCTTTGAATTATTTTGATGTTCTGAAAATTAAATTAATAATTTTTTCTTTCATGTCAGACCTGAGTGAAGAGAGCGAGGAGAGTGAAGAACTGAGTGAAGTGAAGGAGGAGAGTGAAGAACTGAGTGAAGTGGAGGAGGAACATCATGTCAAACCTGGAGGAAAACCTTTGAGTCGCTCAAAGACTAAACAGACATTTTTAAAGAAAAGAAGAGCCAAGAAATCTTTCACCTGCACTCAGTGTGGAAAGAGTTTCACATGCAAACATAGTCTTGATGTTCACATGAGAGTTCACACCGGAGAGAAGCCGTTCACATGTGATAAATGTGGAAAGAGTTTCACAACCAAACAAAGTCTTAATGTTCACATGAGGATCCACACCGGAGAGAAGCCGTTCTCATGTGATCAATGCGGCAAAACCTTTCTTAGTGCACCACACCTGAAGAGACACCTGATAGTTCATATGAAGGAGAAGCCGCATTCATGTTCTGTGTGTGGAAAGACTTTTTCACTGCTGCAATATTTACAAAGACATCAGAAAATACACACTGGTGTAAGAGAGTACATGTGCTTTGAGTGTGAGAAGACTTTCATTTCAGCGGACGTTTTAACACTGCACCAGAGAATTCACACCGGAGAAAAACCTTTCAAGTGTTCACACTGTGACAAGAGATTCAGTCAGACAGCACATCTGAGATCACATGAGAGGATCCACACTGGAGAGAAGCCGCACACGTGTAATCAGTGTGGAAAGAGTTTTGCTTTTAAAAGTGACGTGAAGGTACACATGAGGATCCACACCGGAGAGAAGCCGCACACGTGTGATCAATGTGAGAAGAGTTTCACAAACAAACAGCAACTTAATGTTCACATGATGATCCACACTGGAGAGAAGCCACATGTATGCCATCAATGTGGGAAGAGTTTCACCCAAGCAGAACACCTTAAAGGACACATGAGGATCCACACGGGAGAGAAGCCATTCATGTGTGATCAGTGTGAAAAGAGATTCTCATGCAAAAGTAATCTTAAGAGTCACATGATGATCCACACCAGAAAGAAGCCGTTCTCATGTGATCAATGTGGCAGCAAATTTCTCTGGGCATCAAACCTGAAGAAACACCTGACAGTTCATACGAAGGAGAAGCCGCATTCATGTTCTGTGTGTGGAAAGAGTTTTTCACTTCTGCTGTATTTACATAAACATCAGAAAACTCACACTGGTGTGAGAGAGTACATGTGCTTTGAGTGTGAGAAGATCTTTACCACAGCAAACAGTTTAAAACTGCACCAGAGAATTCACACTGGAGAAAAACCTTACAAGTGTTCACACTGTGACAAGAGATTCAATCAGCCAGGACATCTGAGATCACATGAGATGCTTCACACTGGAGAAAAACCTTACAAGTGTTCACACTGTGACAAGAGATTCAATCAGTCAACACATCTGAAAAAACATGAGAGGATCCACAGCAGAGAGAAGCCACACACGTGTGATCAGTGCGGAAAGAGTTTCTCTATTAAAACTCACCTGAAGCGACACATGAAGATCCATGCAGTGGAGAAACCACATCACCTCAGTCTGAGATCACGGTAAGTAGTTTTCATGTGCTGAGCAACGGCATCAACATTGATTCTGTGTAATATTAGATCTAGGGTATGATTACGACAATGAGTAGGTCCTGACACATGTTGTTTAACTCCAGTAGAGTTCAGAATGTCTTTAAATGCCAATGCCAATGCATCTTTTTCGTTATCTACATGTATATTAAAATCACCAATAGGGGTGTCGCAATCAGGCTTGGGAGGGTTACTTTAAAAATGTATTCCATTACAGTTACAAATTACTTCATAAAAAAAGTAACGTAGTAACGTAATCCCAAGTACTATAATATGAAAGTAATGTAACTGATTACTTTTGGATTACTTCAAGGTCACATATATAAATAAAGTCAAGCAAAATTTCAAAAACTTTTATTTATTAAGAATTTGGTCCAGTGCACAATATTTGCAAAATATACACACAGGCCCGAATATATATTTATGTAAAGGGCTATACAGACATCTATTGGCTAATGTATGGTATTACAGATTATTTTGTTTTATTTTTAACAAATTTTTAACAAAAAAAATAAAAACACAACATTTACTTTTTTTACACAATCTACAAATTTGTTTATTTTAAAATAGGCCTACATGTTGACTAAATAGGCCTACATGTTGACTAAATAGGCCTACATGTTGATCTTTCTTAATTTGCCTGACTGAACTTGGGGTGTTGGCAGTGGGAGTTCCCCTACGTTACCTAGATAGCGAACATCCTGTTACGTGAGAAAAGATTAAGAAAGGACATTTTGGCCGAGTCTCCTGTCAGAGAGATCTTCAACTCCCACCTCCGGCGGAGCTTCAACCAGATCCTGAGGGAGGCTGGAGATATTGAGTCCGAGTTGACCATGTTCTCCACCTCCATTGTCGAAGCAGCCGCTCGGAGCTGTGGCCGTAAGGTCTCCGGTGTCTGTCGAGGCGACAATCCCCGAACCCGGTGGTGGACACTGGAAGTAAGGGATGCCGTCAAGCTGAAGGAGTCCTATCGGGCCTGGCTGGCTTGTGGGACTCCTGAGGCAGCTGACGGGTACCGGCAGGCCAAGCGAACTGCAGCCCGGGTGGTTGTGGAGGCAAAAACTCGAGCGTGGTAGGAGTTTGGTGAGGCCATGGAGAAGGACTATTGGCTGGCCTCGAAGAGATTCTGGCAAACCGTCTGGTGCCTCAGAGGGGGGAAGCAGTGTCCTACCAACGCTGCCTACATTAGAGGTGGGGAGCAGTTGACCTCAACTGTGGATGTCGTTGGATGGTGGAAGGAATACTTTAAGGATCTCCTCAATCCCGTCGTCACATCTTCCATTGAGGAAGCAGAGGCTGAGGGCTCAGAGGTGGACTCGTCCATCACCCAAGCTGAAGTCACCAAGGTAGTTAAGAAACTTCTCGGTGGCAAGGCACCGGGGGTGGATGAGATCCGCCCTGAGTACCTCAAGTCTCTGGATGTTGTGGGCCTGTCTTGGCTGACACGCCTCTGCAGCATCGGGTGGCGGTCGTGGACAGTGCCTTTGGACTGGCAGACCGGGGTGGTGGTCCCACTTTTTAAGAAGGGGGACCGGAGGGTGTGCTCCAACTACAGTGGCTACTTCCCAATGACTTCCATAGTATATTTTTTTCCTACTATGGAAGTCATTGGGACCCAAAAACTGTCTGGTTACTGATATTCTTCTAAATATCTTCTTTTCTGTTCAGCATAAGAAAGAAATTCATACAGCTTTGAAACAACATGAGGGTGAGTATATGATGACAGAATTTTCATTTTAAAAGTGAACTTCTCCTTTAAGCTTGAGTAAGCAAACTGTAGCCTACTTTTTATGTAATTTATGTAATAAATAGAACCTTATTGTAAAGTGTTACTGATTAGTTATGCACCAATTCAGACGTGTCCTGAGTTCACTGTTGGAAAGATCAGTTGTTTTAACCATTCATTTAAATTAATCGGTTCAAAAGAGTCATTAGTTCGCGAATTGGACGTGTCATACGCGTTGTGTGATTATCCCAGCAGTTAGGACATGGACATCCAAGATTTCTTTCAACACATAAAACATTTCATCACTGGGTAGTTTTGTTTGTTAAAAACAACATTAAACAACATAACATTAAAGTGTTGTTTTATGTCAGCTGAATGTCCGGAACGCTTTTCAGAGAAGATAAGGCAACTTATTTAGCCCACTTCACACCCAGCGGTAATTCAGGAAAAAAAAAATCTCCGAATGCTCCACATGAAACTTTGGTCTTCCGACCTTTTACCACCGTGCCGATTTATTTTGATTAATATGTGCGAGGGAGGCGCTTAGTTTGGAGACGGTGAAGTCGTTTACACTTTCGCCTGGCTCCGAAGAGAGAGAGAGTGTGCGCGCGCGACCATCTCTCTCTCTCTCTCTGCTCGTTCTTTCAGTTAAACATGCGCCCTGTCACAAGCGCAGCAGTTCATCTACATTACTTGTCGATCAAATAAGACCTTGGCGGGACAAAAATTCACTTTGGCGGGCGCTAAAACAAGTTCAATGCAGGAAAATTCATGCGTGAATTTAACTGAGAAGTACATGACCATGCACTCGCACAAATGCGACCACATAAAATTTAAGCTCGCACATTCTCAAAAAATGGTTGAATATGCATTTTGGTCACAGTCTGGAACCCTGGAATAATCACGTTTTGTTTGTATTTTAAAGAGAAGTGTTCTTGTGTTATGTGCTTAGGAATTTAATGTCTTAACCCTCTGGGGTCTGAGGTGTTTTCTGGGCCTTGGAGGTGTTCTGACATGCTCTGACATTTGTGCTTATTTCTGTTACTTGTGACATTTTCATGGCTAAAGTCTAATTACACTGTATTCAGCACAAACTCTGCTACAATAATATATCAGCAGCATGTGTGTAAAAGTTAGTTGTTTTGAGATAATGACATTTATGCGTGGTTTGTGAAAATACAAAAAAAAATTCTCACTGAAATAAGGTCATGAAACCCATACTGATTATTTCTTCACAAGACTTTTGAAAATTGTATGACGTAGCCTAGAATATTTGCTCTAAAACTATGTGAAAATCACCCTGACTGCTCATTCAGATAAGACAATATATTGATTTAAAAATTTTACGACGTGTTTTGTGTGAAAAAGCTTTATGGGAGCTCATTAATATGTAAGCTTTTCACACCAGAGAAAGACAAAGACACTCCCCTAACCGGCCCTATTATGAGCTATCAGGCCCTATCATTCTGAGCAACCTTGCACAAAGAATGAGGAGATTTAAAAAAGAATGGCTTTTAGATTTTTTGGATTTATTTACAACACAACATAATCCAAAGATACAAAACAAATGACAAAAAAGCACTCATTGAAAACAATTATCCAAAGACAGAGACCTTTGTGCCATTCTTAAAAACATTGTACATACCTTTCATTTCCAAGGTGTTTGATTTTCACTTTACCATGTTCATGTAGAGACTCATGTGAATGTTGAAGTCAGCAGGAGTGGTATCTGGGCCCTGAAAGAAAAAAAAAAAAAAAAGTGAACATACTGATATCAAGAGAAACTATAGGCTTGCACGATTTTGGGAATAAATTTTAGATTTTTCTGGTTAAAATTGCTTTTTAAAATTCACAGAATACACACACACATACATTTTCAAGTTTCCAACAATATATAATATAATGAACACCAGGTTTGTTGTGCCTTGTAGGCATTGGCTAACGTTATGCGCAGTGCAATAATAACAATAACCATAGCAGCCTATAAATCTTCCAAAATATTTCAGTAACAACTAAGCTAGAGAAAAATATTTTGATTATCATGGTACTTCAAATGTTTCCATTCGTTATGATGATATGAAATGAGATAATAGTAAAAACATGAAGCCGTTTGCTTTTCAAACGTGATCGCGATCCAAAATGATACATTCAAACGCTCAAATATAAAACATTATGGTTACCGTATACATTTGAGCAGATATCCACAAACACAGTAACAGTAAACACGGGTCTAAATATTACAATATTCACCATATATCTAGCAACAGTTCAACTGCAATGTGAAATTTATGCAACAATAACAAACTAATATGTAAGAATTTCTTACCTTGCATCTTTCTTGTCTTCAAATCGCGTTCTTCTTCTTCTGAGGTAATTCCAATGTAAGCTCACAGCGCGTCTTTCAAACTCGACGAAAAGCAGAGACTTGTGAAGTGTTTTGGTGTTTTGTTTCTGAGGTAACGAGCACGTTCGTGTTCCATGTGGAGATTTGCATGTGAATGTCTTTTGCGCGAGTGGGCGTGGCCAAATTAACTGTAATGAGCAAGCGTTTGAGAAGCTGGACATCTTGTTGGTTTTATACAAATTACTTAAACAGAGAATATTTGTTTTCAGTTTGAATCCGATCATTTAAAAGTACACACTTAAATGTTTATAAAGGTATATGGCTCATAAATGTGTGACAAGTATTCGCTGAGTTTTGTTTCAGTTTATAGACGTGCTCAAGAAAAAAAAGTTCACCGCGACGGGGGGCAGAAAGCACACCCTGTTTATCTTCTTTATTTTACAAAAGCACAATGTTTTGATTTGATTGTAAGTGGACACCTACAAAAGTAGAAATATCACAGATTCTTTTTTTATATTTCTTTTTTCTGTATGACCATAAATGACGGAGTAATTTAAGTTTATAGTGCTACAATGTGAAGAAAATCCGGCAAAACGCGCCGGCGCGTTTGCCGACCTCAGAGGGTTAAACTGCTGATTTAAGTTACCTTGCTCATAAATAAAGTTTTCACTAGTTTGGATATTTATATCCGCTGCAGAGCTGATAGTTACGGCCTGTTCAAATGAACGCTGGACGAGTCATTGGCTCTGCCGTAATAAGTGATTCTTTCGAATTCCCTATAAATGTATTAATAATTCCCTTTGAGCTCAATTTGACCTGTTTGACCCTTACACCCTTTCAGGAAGTGCTTAATAAACAGGTAAACTTTATATCCGTAAAACAACTCTGATGTAACAAACGACTCTGACTCTGACTGTAATAAAGTGCGCATTACTGTCGTGATCAGTAACGTTAGGTCTATCACTCCGGAGACTGTAAGCTGGATCACGGTCAGTTGGTACAGATCCATCCTCGAGTAATAACAAGAGTAAATGAAGACTGCCGTGTTCATTCTTACATCCATCAACAAAACACCTCAATTGCTTAGGAGACATTCGTGTCTACAGCTGCTCCGGCGTTGAAACACTGGCGGACTGTGTTTAGCTCACTTAGGGCGGGTCTACGCTAAAACTGCAGTGTCCGTCAAACACCATGTAAAAGTGAATTTTGCATAACAGGTGTCCTTTAAGTCACATGATCAATCTCACTATTTTTTAAACATGTGATTAGCCTAGTTCAGAGTCTGAAATATTAATTATTCCTCTCGCATCATGTCTGTTAGAAATGAAACTTGTTTGTTTTTAGCAGAACTACCAAAAAACAACTGGAAGGAGAGGACAGATAGAACGCCAGTGATCCAGAACCTGCAGAATGAAACACACACTGAAGAACAAAGAGGTTGGTGTTTATTCTTAATTCCTCATTCATTCATCATGATGAAGAACATGCTGATGCTCACCAGCAGGGCCTGAAATTAACACCCGACCACACGCCAAATGCGGGTGAATTCTGCAATTGGCGGGTAACACTGTCAATCTACCTGCCACATTGGCAGGCAGCCAATGAGAATCGACCCTTCGCGGGGAGTTTGATTGACAAGCGATCTGGCCAATCATAATCCGCCGAATCCGCCTTTTTTTTTGTCCGACAAAGCAGTCAGGAGAGTTCAACGTTGGAGGATTTGAACTTGAAAAAAACGGAGTGTAAGTTACTGAGTAAGCCTACTGACATCTTTCCGCAGTTAAAACTACATTCCTTATTATGTTCATTCATGTTTATTTGATGCTATAAATTATCTAGAAGGAAGAGATGATCGGTTCACGAGCAGCTTTAACTTGAGGCACCACAGCGATCTGTCAAGATACATTACAGAGCCACAAAACGGTATTGTCTAAATTTCTTTTAAAATGACCAAATTTTAACGTTGAGACTTTGTTTAATATCAAAAGTAACCTGGACTGTCTTTTCTACCAGCGTGTTGTCAGTGTCCTCTCTGCTGCGCGATGTGTTTTTCATTGCGTGAGATCATGGTTTGGCGTGAGCGCGGTGTAGCTTGTCGGACATAGCAACAGTAACTAAAGGGGCGAAGGGTTTTTTTTGTGTGTGTGTGTGTTTTTGCAACTGTTCTTTGACATTCAAACGAAGTTGTATGTTTCGTTGGATTTTAGCAAAAAATGTGGCGGCACATTACTGGAGTAAAGAAAGCATCTGTGAAAGCAGCGCAGTTTGAGTGTTTCGGAACGTATGTGATCGGAGAGAATATGCGTCTTCTCTGACTGAGTTTGAATGTGTGAGATCATATGAGATAATGCAACGCTGACATAGGCTACAGTACAATGACAGTTGCACAGATGTTGTGTCCAAATGTCCGGTAGCCTTCCCGGTAACTTTACCAGTAATAACAATATTAATTTAGTTCTGCTTAACGGTTCCTGAACGCTGTAACTAACAGCTGCCCAGCCATCAACACAGCCGCGTGTGATTTGTTTAGCAACTGTTTAGCAAAAAAAAAAACTGGCTGGTAAAAAGTCACTGTGGCGGGTGGATTTTTAAATTCACCTGCCACAGTGGCTGGTGGTCAAAAAAGTTAACTTCAGACCCTGCTCACCAGATTTACATTGTTTCATGACCAAACTAGTGATTTATAACACAAATCATAGCAGTTGTTGACCAGATTTGATGGGATTAAAATGTCTATTGAACTCATCAGTGATATTGACTTTGAGCCTCACTTTTCATTTCACATTTGTCTCTCATTTGAAATCTCACATGATTTAATGTTTATTTTAGACCTGATGGACGTGAACAAGAAAGGAAAAACGGAAGCCAAAAAATCTGTCTCCTGCCCTCAGTGTAAAAAATGCTTCACATGGAAAAGTCTGAAGGTTCGCATGAGAGTTCACACTGGAAAGACACTGTGAAATGTGATCAATGCGGGAAGAGTTTCACTGGAGCCTCCGTTCTAAAAGCGCTTCTGCCTTCTCATTCTGAAGAAGAGCCCCGGAAAAATACACCGGAAAAAGCTTCCATGTTCAGGGAGCTGAAGAAGAGGCCGTAACACTTTCAACGGAGACATGAATCTGAAATTAATTTTAACTTGTTCATTGTTTGAGATCTGTCTCTGTTCGTTTTCACTTTTAATTAAACTAATTATCATTTTATCAACAGCTTATTGTTATTGTCCAATTTTATTTGCATCAGGAATAATTTCATAATTTTCAGTTCTGAAAGCCAAGTGTTACGTTTGCTTCTGGGGCTTCCCAGCAAACACAGAACGTTCCCCTAACGTTAGTATTTGGTTCCTAATTGGTTATTGTTTTGGGAAATCAATAATAATGTTCTAGTTTTTTTTTTTCAGCATTTGGGGCGGTACCTGAGATCTGATTGGCTATTGCAGCATTTGGGGCGATACTTGAGATCTGATTGGTTATTGCAGCATTTGGGGGCGGTACCTGAGATCTGATTGGTTATTGCAGCATTTGGGGCGGTACCTGAGAGCTGATTGGTTATTGCAGCATTTTGGGCGATACCTGAGATCTGATTGGTTATTGCAGCATTTGGGGGCGGAACCTGAGATCTGATTGGCTATTGCAGCATTTGAGGCGATACCTGAGATCTGATTGGCTATTGCAGCATTTGGGGGCAGTACCTGAGATCTGATTGGCTATTGCAGCATTTGGGGGCGGTACCTGAGATCTGATTGGCTATTGCAGCATTTTGGGGCAGTACCTGAGATCTGATTGGCTATTGCAGCATTTGGGGCGATACCTGAGATCTGATTGGTTATTGCAGCATTTGGGGGCGGTACCTGAGATCTGATTGGTTATTGCAGCATTTGGGGGCGGTACCTGAGAGCTGATTGGTTATTGCAGCATTTGGGGCGGTACCTGAGATCTGATTGGTTATTGCAGCATTTGGGGCGATACCTGAGATCTGATTGGTTATTGCAGCATTTTGGGGCGGTACCTGAGATCTGATTGGTTATTGCAGCATTTGAGGCGGTACCTGAGATCAGATTGGTTATTGCAGCATTTTGGGGCGGTACCTGAGATCTACTGGTGGGATTTCGCAATGGAGTTTGTCTGAGATCCTCCGGCCTTGCTTCTTCTTGGGAGAGTTTCTCTGAGATTTGCAGTTTGCCAGACAGCAGAACCCTGTTCGACAGAAGGACCGTTCCAGACGGGCTAAAGAACTTAAAGTATTAAGGTACGTAGGATGACAGACTTCAACATTTCTCCTTTAAAATGCTTCTAAATTAATTAAAAGGTTTAACTGAAAATGGTCTTTTCTGTTAAGTAAAATTTAGAAGAAAACTGGTGATCACATTTAAGAGATTTAAGGATTTAAAAATAAATAAATAAATTGTACCTGGTCTATTAAGGGCAATGATTATGGTTAAAATCAACCAAATTAGTATTTGTTGAGTATTTTATTTGTTGTGTTTGAGAGTGCTCCCAGGAAGCGGTTAATGAAACTTCCTGCAAAGAGCAACTTGTCATAGATCAATATTGTTATCCTGAGATTTGTGATTTATTTTTTTTTCTTTCATTTTGAAATCAATTAAAAATGGTAGATTTTGTTAAAATTATAAATCATTATAAAAGGAATATGCACATGTGAAGTACTTTGTGATAATTAGGAAATTCTGAATCATGAAGAAACTTTTATTATTTATGTAGATAAGATATTAACTGCACGTGTTTAAATATACTTTCTATCTGATGGTGTCTAGAATTTGTATCTCGTTATCCCTTGTGGGAGACTTGTGTGGGAGAAAACTGATCCATTGCTAAGATTTTGGTTTATTGTTAACTAAGATAATTTTTGTGCAATGTGCATTGTATGAGAATGAGATTGTGTGACCAATTTAAATATGAATTGTGATTTGAACAAGCACATAACACAGACATCTTAGACTCATTCTATTTTGGTTTCTTACAAAAAAGGAAAAAAGACAAAGAATTATTTACATTTACATTATACACTGTATTAATTAGAGCTTTTTCCTGCGTCTTTGCAACGAAGAAGCTTTGCGCTTTTTTCCGCAATGAAGTACTAAGCTTTTTTAATAAAATTAAGAATTGCTCTGTTGATGACCAGATAAGATTTTTAGTTATTATTCTGTAGGTTTAATGTGAGTTTTGCGGATCTCTGAGTGTTTGAAATGTCAGACAGCTGCCTTGAGTGGGATGACTTGCAGAAAAACAAAAGAGGAAGTGGGGCCTGCAGCCGCCCTCCTGAAAGAGGAAGTGGACACTTCTGAGAGGGGTCAGCATGGACAGTTCAACTGAATGACAATCCACACGGAAAGACGATCCAATGTAGGCTATCTTCCGTGTGGGAAGGTTAGAAAGGTTATGCATGTCAATAGGTTATGTGTCTTATATTTCGTCTTATTTTAATTTGTCAGTAGATTTATTAACTGAAACATAACAGTGAAATAAATTAAACTAAATGATCGTGAAATTAAAACATTGATCAGGACTTGCTATCTGAAGTTAGTCGGCAGCATTTGTGTTTTAGCATTCTTTATTAAGAATTAAATAGGCTTACAGTAGGTTGTTATGATTAGCATAGTTTTCTTCAATGAATGATGAAAACATTTCAACATAAAACACTGCAATAGAACAAAACTGGTGAAGGAAGATTGTTATCTTCTTCAGGATTTGCACCTGCCCACACTGCCAAAAGAACCAAAACCTGGTTCAATGACCATGGTATCACTGTGTAATTACTGTGTGATTTCATGTAATATTCTAATTTTCTGAGATTTTGATTTTGTGGTTTTCATAAGCTGTAAACCATAATCATCAAAATTATAACAAATAAAGGCTTGAAATATCTCACTTTGCATGTAATGAGTCTATATAATATATTAGTTTCACCTGTTAAGTTGAATTCTTGAAATAAATAAACTTTTTGATGATATTCTAATTTTATGACCAGCACCTGTATTTCACCAAATTGCAATGGAAACAGTTTTTGCGTATTTACAGGTTACCCGACGTAGATGACGCGGTGTGTTTGGACAGAATATCCTACAAGACAGAGTTCTTTATTTAATTCATAAAAGACATAAGAATTACAAGAATAATGGATTCTAACCCTCAAATAAATGCCACAATCAAGACCTTGAGGCAGATATAAGGGAGAAACACCCAGAAACACCTCATATGTGCCGCTCACAAGTATAATAAGGGTATTCATTAGCACGTACAGCACACAATGCCTACCATACCCGCGAAAATATTTCTTCTTTACGTTATGCCGTTTTGGAGTTAAAGCCACAAAGCTGTTTTTGTAAGTGAATTCTTTCGTGCGGTACTTTTTTTGGACTGACAAGTTGTATTTATTGTTTCATGTGCCATTGTAATGATAATACGGCAGGTGTATTAGTACTGCAACACACCCTTAAGTGTGAGTTTTTTAGTTTAAAGGCAAAAGAGGTTTAACTGACAGGAGGCGCTGTCGGGACGGTTGAAACAAGTGTTTAAACTGTCCCGACATCGCGTCCTGCCCGTTAAACCTAGGCTATACTGCTCATAGATTCATATACTGTTTCTAGACTTTTCTTTTAATGCAAATTCATTTTCAATTACGCAACACATGTTATCTCTTTAATAATCACCAATTGTCCAATCTTCAATCCTCAATAAATTGAATTTATCGTCTTCTGGTTGACCTCGTTTTCTTCATAATAACAGGGTATTCAACTAGCAAACACTCAATATGACTCAAGGAAGAAATGTAAGAAAATTAATTGTAAACGGATTTGTCTGTCTATGTCAAAATAGCCCATTAGAAAGATTACAAAATGCGCATAGGCTTATCGCCTATTGTTTATTGGGCGACAGAACAAAAATGGTTAATATGAACCTTTAAATTAAAATAAATTACAAAATATGTTTGTAACAACATGTACATAAGTTACTTGTCAGATATTGTTCACAAAAGCAAGCATTAGATGAATAGTTGCCGTTTGAACTGTTATGTTTCATCCGTCCCACCCCGTGTTGAAACAAAGCACAAAGTCAAATTTTACTGAAATCATTCTATATTTGTACCGAATAACACATGTGAGTTGTTGATCACAAAAAAATAAAAAATCTATCTGTAACCTTATTTTTAGAAAACGACGTTAATCTGAAAAGTGTTTCAACTGTCCCGGCTCTCCCCTACAATTATTTTTAGTATATTTGCAATGAACTATTGAAAAACAGAATACAATAAAGTATACTTTTTTTTCACTAGGGCTATCAAGTTTATAAATGACCAACTTCTAAAAAAATAATGTATAGTCTTTGTAAAGACTTGCTCCGTTATGACGAGGCTGACGCGGAGCTCAAGCTTGCGGTGTGAGACTGCCGTTAGGAAGTGGTTTCTCTTCCCCTTTAAGCATTCGCTTTTAGCCTCACTGTGAAAGCAGAAGCACAGTATCTTTCACTCTCTCATACTCAAACATATGTCCTATTTACGGCCTCTTTATCAGAATGAACATCGTGTTAAAACTTTGTTGATAAATACTTCATGACGTGTATCCGTGTAATTAGCGATCTCTCTCATTGAAACTGGCGCTTTTAAAGTGATACGCCTATACACCAGAAAATAAATGTCTCATTCATTCATTCATTCATGAATAGGAGAAAAAAATGTATAGCAAGTTTTCTGTAATATTATGTTTAAAAATGCTAATCAGGATATATGTAATTACCAGAGGGGATTATGAATATCTCCTTTTGTTACCCTGTAAATCAGAAAATACTGCCAATAGCCTTAAATTGATTGATGTTCACACTGTGACGAGATTCAGTCACTCATCATCTCTGAAAACACATGAGAGGATCCACACTGGAGAGAAACCTTACAAGTGTTCACACTGTGACAAGAGATTCAGTCGATCAGAACATCTGAAAAAACATGAGAGGATCCACACTGGAGAAAAACCATACAAGTGTTCACACTGTGACAAGAGATTCAGTGACTCATCACATCTGAGATCACATGAGAGGAACCACACTGGAGAGAAGCCGCACACGTGTGATCAGTGTGGAAACAGTTTCTCTTTTAAAAGTCGCCTGAAGCGACACATGAAGATCCATGCAGTGAAGAAACCTCATCACCTCAGTCTGAAATCACAGTAAGTAGTTCATCTTTATGTGATGAGAAACAAAAGCTGCTTTTCCACCTTCAGAAAAGGTTCCAGTTGTGCTTCTACTTGAGCCTGGTACGGCATGGCACTATTACAAACCGTTCTCGGCCCTGAACTCTCAGCACACTTGGCTAACCGTCCGTGCCGAACCGTGATGGTTGAATGTGTGAAGTGACTTCGCCACTCAGGATTGGTCACTTGTCACTTGTCTGTCTTAGTAACATATAAGCAATTTGAGAGATGTAAACCCAAATTTCTAATAAAATCAAAAGAAATAACATGGTTCCTGTGCTCACCAACCATGTAATTTTTCAGATGTGTTTTGTCCATAAGAATGTTTTTCCTATGGATACACAATTAATCTATAATTAGTTTGGTGGTTGCTTATTTTCATGATCGATTTCATCAATTGGTTATTGCAGTCCTAGTTAATTAAAGTTTGTTTTGATCATCAAAAATAATTAAAGTTTGTTTTGATCATCAAAAATAATTTAAGAAAATTAAACATCATGAAACTGAAGAACAAATAGGTTGGTTCATTCATGGAGATTTGCATTATTTCAGGTCAAGAATATAAAAAGACATTCAACTAATTAAATATAAAATTATTTTAACATTGAACTTTCTTGATTTTGTCATTTTATATGAATTTAACACAGGAAAGGCCTAAAAAGCAGGTGAACTGGGAAGTCTGAATATTCAATTTAAAGACAAGTGCTGACCAGATATAAACTTTGAGCTGCTGCATATTCACATTTAAGAGCATTTGGTGGCACTAGTGTAACCAGCATTAAATATTGGAATTACTTTGAATAAAATATTAGCATTTCATGAACACTTTGAACTACACTTATAAAAAACACTGGATTAAAAACAACCCATTTTGGGTATTTTATTGACCAAAATATGCTGCGACTGACTCCATAACCTGTCCATAAACAATCAGTGTACAGTTTTGAGAACACATTTTAAATTTCTAAGCATTTATATTCTGTATCTTTTTTTTTTTTTAAATCATACTTTTTTTTGCAAGGCGTTTCCATCACATGAAAATGATCGACGCGAGACTCATTTAGGTGACTCACATCATGTCCCTGTATGTGGATTTGCATAAATTCAAAACTATACAGAGAAATAATGAATTTATAGATTAAAAAAAAAATTACACAAACCTGTAATTCACAGAAGACACGCACAAATTTGACGAAGCACTGCTCTCTCCTGAAGAGGTTGCAAAAAGCCTGCGATAAATAACACAATCCCTGGAGTGTTACGTCTGACCCAGGATCTGGGTAACACAAAAACTACTCAAACACTGGGTTGTTACGTCTGACCCAGGATCTGGGTTACACAAAAACTACCCAAACACTGAAAAAGCCTCAAAAAATGTTTGACCTAAAAGGCTCAACCCAGGATTTGGGTAGAAAAAATAACCAGATTTTTTAGTGGGAATAACGAAGCTTTTCCAAGGTTTGAATCAGTTGAGCAAAGTGCTTCGTAAATCATTATTCACTGTTTTGAAGTGTTCGAAAAGTCAGAACAATGTAAATGCAACACAAACTCGTGCCAAACATGCATAAAAACACCTTTTACAAACCATTGCAAATGTGTTATTGAAGTAATCAATCAAATGCAATCAACACATCATCCAATATCATAAATATTAAGGATCTGTATAACATGTGGGCTTTTAATACTCAGCTAAACAGGCCAATAAGAGACTATTAACTACTATTTTTCCTTTTAATTATGCAAATGTCTCATTAAAACGTCTACAAATGTTTAAAACTGATCAGAGATCAGGCAAAACCCATAGACACTTGTTCAGTGGTTCGCTGCATGATGGGTTCACAGAGATCATTGACATTTTGAAACGGTTATGAAGCAACGAAGCCTCATTTACTGAAATCACGTGACTTTCACAGTTTGATTCACGCTCTGAACCACTGATTTGAAGCAATAGATTCATAAAGGTGTCTGAGCTTCGTGAACCAGTGTTTCGAAATCACCCATCACTACTTTAACTACATGAGTAAGACATGATTAGCAAGCTGTTTGCATAAAATAGTACATTGAAACTCACTTTATGTAATGTTTCTTTTAGACCTGATGGACGTGAAGAAGAAAGAAATGAAAAACAGAAGGCAATAAATCTGTCTCCTGCCCTCAGTGTAAAAAACGCTTCACATGTAAATCAAGTCTGAAGATTGACACGAGAGTTCACACTGGGAAGAAGCGGCTCAGGATTTCTCTCTGAAATCACATCTTCTCATTCTGAAGAAAGAACATTTAACTGTGATCAGTGCGGTAAACTGTTTCATTGGGCTTCAGTCCTGAAGAAACACCTGAAGATTCACACAAACGAGAAGATTCATCCTTAATATTACAGCAGAAAACACACAGCGGTGTGTGTTTCAGTGATGAAAGCCTTTCCTACAGAAGATGAACTGAAAGAGCACCAGAAAATTCACACTGGAGAAGAAGGCCATAACACTTTTAAGAGAGATGTGAATCTGATATTAATTTTTAACTCTTTCTTCATTTTTTTTCATTAGAACATCTAGTTTCTCTTCCACTTCTACTCTTCCATGCAAACGCAAGATATACTTTCATGTATCTTTGAAACTAGAGATGCTTTGGCTCTTATAAGTCAGTAAAGAGAGAGATCTGTCTCATTCACTTTTACTTAATGTTTGTATTTCCTATGTAATTATTGATTAAACTCTTTACTCATTTTATCAATATTATATTGTTATTGTCCATTTTCTTATTTTCTGCTGATTCTGCTTGAATTAGTTATTTTAGTTCTGAAAGTCATGAAGTATATTGATATGATTGCTTTTTGAGCTTTCCATGTCTTCATTTTCTCAAGAGAGCTTTTAAATGCTTAATAAATTATGTTTCACTGCACACATGACTGACATTGAGTCTGTCTTCATTATTAACAGTTTCACCCTTGATATCCAGTATCATATTTGAGACTATATCAGAAGATGAGAAAACCACATTAGATAGTCCATTAACAGTAGAAGATCTTAGTGAAGCTATAGGGGATATCAATAGCGGTAAAGCGCCAATATTTAAAATACAGCTTATAAGACCATTACTTGACATGTATGAGGAATCATTTATTACTGAAAGGGTCCCAGATTCATTAAGACTAGCTATAATAACTATAATATTAACACCAAATAACCCCCCAACTGAATGCTCATCATACAGACCAATCAGTTTAGTGGGATGTGATACAAAAATACTTTGTAAAGCACGTAATTAGACAAATATGTTCCCCAAAAATTTGGCTGCAAGTAGTTATAACAACTTAAAATTGGTTGAGAGAACTTAAATATCCAACTTAACTAAAGTTAACTAAGCTTAATATTTTAAGTCAAGCATGGATTATCGACTGCTGGCGGTAGATCCTTTTCCTGTTTAGCACCAAAACTTTAGAACAGTCTTCCTAACATTGTCCGGGAAGCAGACACACACTGCCAGTTCAAATCTAGACTAAAAACACATCTCTTTGGCCCAGCATACACATACTGCAATGTTGTATGAATCATGCATGTTGATTATGGTCAGAAAAATTTAGAAAAAGGGATGGAAATTTCAGTCTGTGTGGAAAAGTGTAAGATTGAAAATAAAGATATTTTAAAAAAAGGAACAAAAACATTTGCTTTTACTGTTTCAACCCCCCTCTTTCTTACCCCAATAACCATTTGCAATGCCTATAGGCAGAGGTATAAGTGAAGCAATCACAGTGCTCAAGGCCTGTAGGCCGAAATGTGTGAACATCAGGGGTCTACGAATTGTCACTTCTTCAGAACAACATGAAAGAACAAACATTGATTAAATAATCAGTTCACAAACTATATATTGTTTTATTGAACGATGTTTTAATATTAGTCCAATATTACAATAAAATAATCAATTCAAGTGTAATTATGACGTTCCTTTTTTATACTATTACAAAACATTTCCAGTGAATTAAATTTAGAAAACAGCAATATTTCACAAAAAATACAGAGCAAAGATGTATCATTAAACTGCTGTACATTTAACTAGTTCATTTCCTCATTGTCAGAGGATTTTAGGTGCTTAATTTTTTTCTTTTAGACAGGAGACGTTGAACTTGAATGTGCTTCCCATTAAACCAGGCCCAAGGCCATGGGTCGCCTGGTCAAATGTCTGCCAGTTCCTCCTTAAATACTCGAAGTGTAGGTCTTCCTGCAAATTAAATGCATAAAGATTTGTTTCAATGCACACTGATAGTCATAAAAAAAAAACTTAAAATGTATTTCAACTGCAGGCTTCAGTTTTGGATATTGAAAAATGAACATCCTCATTTTCAAATATTTCCTGGACTACTTTCAGTTGTGGAGTAAACTTGGTGCCAGGAACATTAATGAAACCTTTTTGTAAAGCTTTAAAATGCTTTCTCAATGGATCTGCCAGCGCTTTGTAGTACAGAGTTCGTACGAGAATTGAATTTGTGAATGTTGTGTTTTCAAAGTTAGAAAAATGCTTAAATTTTGGATTAAATGCTTGAAAATGCTTGAAATTGTGAATGTATTTATTTCACAACAAATACCTATATGACTGAATAGTTTGTTTATTTAATGGAGAGATAAAACTTAGCCCTTCAGATACAGAGTGATTTGCGCTATGCTGGCCAGAGCTAAAGGAGGCGGAGTTTTCATTTTGATTTCCGTGCTTGTTTGGATGCCCCGTTTTTACTGGTCGCGTGGGTAATCGTCACAGAGCGTTGCGGCGTTGAACTATTTTTAACTTTGACCGCGGCATGTGCGCGAGCTCGCCAATGCTGCGCTCCGCTTTGGTCGATACAACAACAACAACAAAACGTCCTCGCGCAGCGCAAGCCACTGAAATAAATGGGTTTTATAGCACAGCGCATTCCACATCCTGTCTGAAAGGGTCATTAGTGACAGAGTACTTGGTGTGATAACGTAATGTTAGTATTGCATGTCCGTTATGGCACGTTCATTTGTGGAATATGCAGTGAACAAAGCCAAAGTTACAGCACAGTAACTGTAATGTTAACTACCCGCAAATTAAAACGTGCAAACGTTAGCCCAGTGCATAACAACAATCGATTATTGCTGAACTGAAATCGTGTCAGATTGAGTGTCATACAAGTAGTCGACTGTAAGGTTGAGGATTGCCTTATGCAATATTTACACTGCACTATTCCAGTAGATAAATGTATATGTCTTGGCAGTGGCGTAACTTTGTTTTAAAACGTGGGTGGGACAGGTGGGTAATACAATGCTAAATCAGATATATGTACAATAACATTACGATGTCCAGCAATCAATTTAAATAGTAGGCTACATGGGGTTTAATTTGTAGTTTAATGAGATGCAGCCTAAATATATATGTTGTCAGTACAGAGAATTTTCGTGTGAATAAATACATAGATCTGCCTTTTTGACCAACGTGTATCTTAATGGTCCAGTGGTCCAGAGATCGGCCCACGAGTAAACCGCTGATAAACTGTTTGCGCTGCGCAGCTCAGACGAGTAGCGTGGGTTCATTCTGCTTTCGTTTGCCGTGTGATGTTTCTCATATGCGGCAGAAATGGCAGCTCTCTCTTATAAAAAGGTCACAAAATGTGACCATTTAGTCTCAGTCTAGAGCCCTGTATAGTGCTGTATTTCTGCTTTACATGAGCGCCACCTGCTGTCAGAGAGTGAATTTGTTTGTTTTTTGCATTGATCTGAACTGACAAATTAGACATTCCTGTTGGTTGAACAGAGTTAATAGATATCAAACAATCAACAAAGTGTCCTGTGCTCACCACACACCGGCTATAGGTGGAGAGGAGAGATTTGGCTATAGGGTGATGTGTGTCTAACTTACACAGAAGAGACTTTGTTGCTCAGCACATGAAAATAAACTACTTACCATGATCTCAGACTGAGGTGATGTGGTTTCTCCACTTCATGTGTTGCTTCAGGTGAGTTTTAATAGAGAAACTCGTCCCACACCCGAACATAAATGCGGCTTCTTCATATGAACTGTCAGGTGTGTCTTCAGCTCTGATGCCCTAAGAAATGTTTTGCCGCACTGATCACATGAGAACGGCTTCTCTCCGGTGTGAACTCTCATGTGCATCTTCACGTCATTTTTAAAAGCAAAACTCTTTCCACACTGATCACACGTGTGCGGCTTCTCTCCAGTGTGGTTCATCTCATGTGATCTCAGATGTGCTGACTGATTGAATCTCTTGTCACAGTGTGAACACTTGTAAGGTTTCTCTCCAGTGTGAATTCTCTGGTGCAGTTTTAAACAGTCCGCTGTAGTAAAAGTCTTCTCACACTCAAAGCACATGTACTCTCTCACATCAGTGTGAGTTTTTTGATGTGCATGTAAATATTGCAGCAGTGAAAAACTCTTTCCACACACAGAACATAAATGTGGCTTCTCCTTCGTATGAACTCTCAGGTGTGTCTTCATCTCTGATGCCCAGAGAAATGTTTTGCCGCATTGATCACATGAGAACGGCTTCTCTCCAGTGTGAACTCTGATGTGAATCTCAAGAAATTGTTTGCTTGTGAGACTCTTTCCACACTGAGTGCAGGTGAAAGATTTCTTGGCTCTTTTCTTTAAAAATGTATTTTTAGTCTTTGAGCGACTCAGAGGTTTTCCTCCAGGTTTGACATGATGTTCCTCCTCCACTTCACTCAGTTCTTCACTCTCCTCCTTCACTTCACTCAGTTCTTCACTCTCCTCCTTCATTTCACTCAGTTCTTCCTCTTCTCCTTCATTTCACTCAGTTCTTCACTCTCCTCCTTCACTTCCATCAGGTCTGATATGAAACA
The DNA here is from genome assembly GCF_949319135.1 of Squalius cephalus. Lineage (NCBI taxonomy): Eukaryota > Metazoa > Chordata > Actinopteri > Cypriniformes > Leuciscidae > Squalius > Squalius cephalus. The sequence goes on from NC_137122.1 coordinate 4,411,137, forward strand.
AAAAAAATATTAAATTTAATTTTCAGTGCATCAAAATAATTAACTGAGAGAAATATAAAGTGAAATGACATGAAAGTGAGCCCTGATGTAATAGTAGAAAGTAGACAACTGCTATAAAATATTATGATCATTTGATGCCTTTTTATAAATTGATTATATGTCCTTGAAACTTTCCATGAATGAGGTCAATTTATCTTCCAATTATTATCTTTAAAACATTATAGGCACAAATCCCATGTTTCTTTAGCAAGAACTATTAATTTGATCAATGACACAATTATCTAACATATTAACTTTAAAATATACAATACTGGAGGACTTAAAAAACAGACCCATTAAAAATAGACGTGAAAGAGTTTATTGATAAATGAATACAAGACTACGTGAAAGAGAAAGCCTAGCGGACATGCCGATCCAAATACCGGGCAGGAAAGAAGTAGGAAAAGGGAGTAAAACTGATGAGGGAAGACCAGGTCCCAAGCAGCTAACGATAGCTGAAGCTACTCCACTGAAAACCAGCGGGGATGCTAACAACATGGCTAGCACGGGGGCTAACGATGTGCTAGCGGAGTTAGGAAAATTCTGACAAGAAAACATGGACTCATTTTGAGATCTAAAATCCTCTTTCACCAGAATGAAGACCAAGTGGACCGATATAGCGACACGCACAGACGACTTGGAACAAAGAATGACTGAAGCCGAGAACAGAGTAAGTGCTACAGAAGACAGCCATGCTGACATTTATCATACAGTAACCGATGCCAATTCATTCATTATTTTTTATTATTTTTATTACTAATCCTAATATTATTCTGCTTCATTAAAATACAGGTATCTAGAACTATAGAAAAGAATATAAATAATTTAAATTCTTCCAAATATAATGGTAAGAAAAACAGTTAAAATCATAAAGACAGAAATAAATGAGTAACCAACAAATACTCTCAGTCTGCTGACACCAATGAAATGTAAAGTTACAGGAGATCTGAAGACATTAGTATAATAAATGAGGTGAAAACAGGAACTATTGTCATGAAATAAAGAGTGTTTTCAGCAGATCGTCTCGGTTACGTATGGTAACCCTCGTTCCCTGAGTAGGGAACAGAGACGTCTCGTCGGAGGAGTTTCCAACGAATTGGGATCATGCTAGGGAGACCAATTGCCTTCGAGTGAATTAAAACGAGCCAATGAACATTGGCATGCAAGATTTGCATTCCGCGGCCGGCCTACCAGTGCGGGTATAAAGGCGGAAGCGCATACACAAACGCTTTTCGCTGAGGAGCCGAACGGTTTCCAGTCCTCCGCGAAGGTACAGCAACCATGGCGACAGGACGAGACGTCTCTGTTCCCTACTCAGGGAACGAGGGTTACCATACGTAACCGAGACGTTCCCTTTCGTTCGGGAACTCCTACGTCTCGTCGGAGGAGTTTCCAACGAATTGGGATCCCTAATAAAACGCCATGGTGCTGGCCCCTTCCAGCCCCCTGCCTAAGTTTCAGCCAGCAGTTTCTTGAAACTTATCTCATATGTGCGGAAGCTTAGCTGGGAAGAGGTCACACTGCTGTTCAACAAGACCTGCTCAGTGGACATTGGATAACACTGGGAAAGCATGCCCATGATGTAAAAGGGAACGCTGCGGAGCCCAAAACCTGCCTGAAGGGAGGCACTAGGAATACACATGTGCACTAGCTCATAGGGTAGTGAACACATGGCAGTCTCTGAGACTACTGCCCGGAGGGTGGGAGTGTACTCAGCTCATAGTGAGAGGTAACAGGCCTGGCGACTGGCGATCCGCCTCGCCTGACGCCGGGGGGGTGACAGAGGAATTCACAAGGTTAGCCGTTTATTGGGTAACCAACGGAGCAGGAAAACGCACGTATCTGGCTCCTGGGGCGAGAATGGCGTAGCAAGCCAACACTAACCTAATTCCTTGCGCTTCTAGCCGAAGCGAGTACACGGGAGGAAACAGGTTCTACACAAAGGCTATAAAACCTAGCGAACGTGTTAGGTGTCACCCAGCCCGCAGCTCTACAGATGTCCTTCAGCTAGGCGCCTTGAGCCAAAGCCTAGGAGGAGGCAACACTCCTAGTAGAGTATACCCTCAACCTGGGTGGACAAGGCACGTCCTGGGAATCATAAGCCCGGACGATAGCATCCACTAGCCAGTGGGCTAACCTCTGCTTGGAGACAGCCTTCCCCTTATACTGGCCTCTGAGGTCCTGAAGCTTTGTGTTGTCCACGTAACAACGCAGAGCGCGGACGGACAGAGAAAAAATAGGGCTGGGTCTGCCTCCTCTGGGGACAGCGCTTGCAGGTTCACTACCTGATCCACAAAAGGAGTGGTAGGAACCTTGGGCACATATCCGAGCCGGGGTCTCAGAACAACGTGAGAAAGGCCCGGCCCGAACTCTATGCACGATTCGTCAACCGAAAATGCCTGCAGATCCCCTACCCTCTTAAAAGAAGCCAAAGCTAGCAGGAGCGCTGTCTTCATAGACAGGATATTTAGCTCAACTGTAGGCAAAGGCTCAAAAGGGGGCCTCTGGAGTGCTCTGATCACTAGAGTCAAATCACAAGAGGGTACGGGATGAAGATTACGAAGCTGATTTAGCCTCCTGGCACCCTTAAGGAATCCGATGATCAGGTCGTGCTTTTCCAATGACTCACCTTCTACTGCATCGTGATGTGCGGCTATTGTGGCAGCATACACTTTGAGGGTGGAGGGAGACAGCCTTCGCGCCAACCCATCTTGCAGGAAGGAAAGCATTACTCTAATCAGGCAAGTTCGGGGGTCATCCCAGGGTGAAGAACACCATCCGATGAACAGGTTCCACTTCAACGCATAGAGGCGCCTCGTAGAGGGGGCTCTAGTAGAAGTGATGGTGTCTACAACAGCCTGTGGTAGGGCACATAGAACCTCCGCGTCCCATCCAGGGACCAGACATGGAGTTTCCAGAGGTCTGGACGCGGGTGCCACAGGTTGCCCTGTCTCTGGGAGAGGAGCTCCTTCCTCAGAGGAATCGGCCAGGGAGGAGCTGTCGCAAGGAGCATGGGTTCTGCGAATCAAGTCCGGTTGGGCCAACACGGCGCAACAAGAAGGAACTGCTCCTCGTCCTCCCTGACCTTGCACAGAGTCTGCCCAAGAAGACTCACTGCGGGGAACGCATATTTGAGAAGGCCCTGGGGCCAGCTGTGAGCCAGTGCATCCGTGTCGAGAGTTCCTTCGGTCAAGGATTAAAACCACTGGCAAATTGGTCGTGTCCGGGGAGGCAAACAGATCTATCTGAGCGGCTCAGAAGATTCCCCAAATCAGCTGGACTGCCTGGGGATGGAGTCGCCATTCACCCGGAAGGGTCGACTGCCATGAGAGCTCGTGCACGCCAGGGAAGTGAATGGCTTGAAGCGACCTCAGATGCTTCTGTCTCCATAGGAGGAGATGGCGGGCGAGTTGCGACATACGGGAGCGTAGACCACCCTGGTGGTTGATGTACGCAACGGTCGCAGTGCTGTCCGTACGGACCAGTACGTGCATTTGCTGAAGAAGCCCCATAAGGCTACATAAGGCTAAGCGTACTGCTTGCAACTCTAGGCAGTTGATGTGCCAGTGCAGCTGGGGCCCCGTCCACAGACCCGAGACTGCATGCCCGTTGTACTTGGCAATCTCATTCAATGTCAGTCATGTGTGCAGTGAAATATAATTTAGGCATTTAAAAGCTCTATTGAGAAAATGAAAACATGGAAAGCTCAAAAAGCAATCATATCAGGATACTTCATGACTTTCAGAATTAAAATAACTAATTCAAGCAGAATCAGCAGAAAATAAGAAAACGGACAATAATAATGAGATGTTGATAAAATTAATAAAGAGTTTAATCAATCATTACATAGCAAATACAAACATTAAGTAAGAGTGAATGAGACAGATTTCTCTCTTTACTGACTTATAAGAGCCAAAGCATCTCAAGAGAAGAAGAGAAGAAAAGTGTCCAGTTTCAAAGATACATGAAAGTATATCTTGCGTTTGCATGGAAGAGTAGAAGTGGAAGAGAAACTAGATTTTCTAATGAAAAACAATGAAGAACGAGTTAAAAATTTATATCAGATTCACATCTCTCTTAACAGTGTTATGGCCTTCTTCTCCAGTGTGAATTTTCTGATGGTCTTTCAGTTCATCTTCTGTAGTAAAGGCCTTCTTCACTGAAACACACACCGCCGTGTCTTTTCTGCTGTAATATTAAGGACGAATCTTCTCCTTTATGTGAATCTTCAGCTGTTTCTTCAGGACTGATGCCCAATGAGTTAAATGTTAAATGCACAGTTAAATGTTCTTTCTTCTGAATGAGATGTTATTTCAGAGAGAAATCCTGAGCCGCTTCTACCCAGTGTGAACTCTCATGTGAATCTTCAGACTTGATTTACATGTGAAGCGTTTTTTTACACTGAGAGCAGGAGACAGATTTATTGGCTTCTGTTTTTCCTTTCTTTCTTGTTATTATATATATTTTGTGATGCGAGTCACCTAAACAAGTCTCACGTCAGTCTTTTGGCATGATGTAAATGCCTGATGCCTTGCATAAAATTCTATGAATTTTAAAAAAAAAAAAAGATATAGAATATAAATGCTTAGAAAGTTAAAATGTGTTCTCAGAACTGTACACTGATTGTTTATGGACAGGTTATGGAGTCAGTCACAGCATATTTTGGTCAATAAAATACCAAAAACGGGATGTTTTTAATCCAGTGTTTTTTAGAGTGTAGTTCAAAGTGTACATGAACTGCTAATATTTAATGCTGGTTTCACTAGTGCCACCAAATGCTCTTAAATGTGAATCTGCAGCAGCTCAAAGTTTATATCTGGTCAGGACATGTCTTTAAAGGGCAAAGCAAATAGTAGAAATATTATCTGGAAAAAAAAAGCATTGCATCATTAGCGGCTGAATATTCCAGCCCAGCATGAATATCTAAATTGACAAAATCAAGAAAGTTCAATGTCAAAATATTTTTAATTAGTTTAATGTCCTTTTATATTCTTGACCTGAAACAATGTACATCTCAAATAAACAGGTAAGAATAAACACCAACCTCTGTGTTCTTCAGTGTCATGATGTTTCATTTTCTTAAATTGTTTTTGATGATCAATACAACCTTTAATTAACTAGGGCTGCAAGAAGGAATTGATGAAATTGATCATGAAAATAATCAACAACCAAGATAATTATAGATTAATTGTGTGCTCAATCATGTCAATTTACAGCACTGAAAAACATTCCTATGGACAAAACACATCTGAAAAATTACATGATTGGTGAGCACAGGAACCATGTTATTTCTTTTGATTTTATTATAAATTTGGGTTTACATCGCTCAAATTGCTTATATGTCACTTAGACAGATCCTGAGACCAATCCTGTGTGGCGATGTCACTTCACACATTCAACCATCACGGTTCGGCACGGTTAGCCAAGTGTGCTGAGAGTTCAGGGCCGAGAACAGTTTGTAATTGTGCCGTGCCATACCAGACTCAAGTGGAAGCACAACTGGAACCTTTTCTGAAGGTGGAAAAGCAGCTTTTGTTTCTCAGCACATAGTGTGGTGATGGTGTGACATGTGCGGCTTCTCTCCAGTGTGGAACATCTCATGTGTTTTCAGATGTTCTGATCTACTGAATCTCTTGTCACAGTGTGAACACTTGTAAGGTTTTTCTCCAGTGTGGATCCTCTCATGTCTTTTCAGAGATGATGAGTCACTGAATCTCTTGTCACAGTGTGAACACTTGTAAGGTTTTTCTCCAGTGTGAATTCTCTGATGCAGTTTTAAACCGTCCGCTTTAGTGAAAGTCTTCCCACACTCAAAGCACATGTACTCTCTCACACCAGTGTGAGTTTTCTCATGTTTATGTAAATATTGCAGCAGTGAAAAACTCTTTCCACACACAGAACATGAATGTGGCTTCTCCTTCGTATGAACTCTGAGGTGTGTCTTCAGGGCTGATGCACAGAGAAATGTTTTGCCACATTGATCACATGAGAGCGGCTTCTCTCTGGTGTGGATCCTCATGTGAACATTAAAGTGTGATGATCGACTGAAACTCTTCCCGCACTGATCACATGAGAACGGCTTCTCTCCAGTGTGGATCCTCATGTGATCATCAAGACTTCGTTTGGTTGTGAAACTCTTTCCACATTGATTACATGTGAACAGCTTCTCTCCAGTGTGGATTCTCTTGTGAATATCAAGAATATATTCGTATATGAAACTCTTTCCACATTGATCACATGAGAACGGCTTCTCTCCGGCGTGGATCCTCATGTGAACATTAAGGGATGATGATCGACAGAAACTCTTTCCACATTGATCACATGTGAACGGCTTCTCTCCGGTGTGGATCCTCATGTGAACATTAAAGTGTGATGATTGACTGAAACTCTTCCCGCACTGATCACATGTGAACGGCTTCTCTCCAGTGTGGATCCTCATGTGAGCATCAAGACTTTGTTTGGTTGTGAAACTCTTTCCACATTGATTACATGTGAACGGCTTCTCTCCAGTGTGGATTCTCTTGTGAACATCAAGAATATATTCGTATATGAAACTCTTTCCGCACTGATCACATGAGAACGGCTTCTCTCCGGCGTGGATCCTCATGTGAACATTAAGGGATGATGATCGACAGAAACTCTTTCCACATTGATCACATGTGAACGGCTTCTCTCCAGTGTGGATTCTCAGGTGTTGATTAAGACTTGGTTTGGTTGTGAAACTCTTCCCACATTGAGTGCAGGTGAAAGATTTATTTGCACTTCTTTTCTTTAAAAATGTATTTTTAGTCTTTGAGCAACTCAAAGGTTTTTCTCCAGGTTGGACATGATGTTCCTCCTCCACTTCACTCAGTTCTTCACTCTCCTCCTTCACTTCACTCAGTTCTTCACTCTCCTCCTTCACTTCACTCAGTTCTTCACTCTCCTCCTTCACTTCACTCAGTTCTTCTCTCTCCTCCTTCACTTCACTCAGTTCTTCACTCTTCTTGCTCTCTTCCATCGGGTCTGAAATGAAAGAAAAACTCTCATTTTAAATTTTTCTAAATAATCAAAATAGTTCAAAGAGAGAAATATGGAATGAATGGTTATTAAAATTATACTAGATGTAACAGACAACTGCTATAAAATATTACAGTAATTTGTCTTTTTATAAATTATCCGTCCCTGAAACTTTCCCGTACACTGATCTTTCAGTTATTTTTTTTAGAACATTATAGGCACAAATCCCATGTTTCTATAGTGTGTTGGAAACTTTTATGCCTTCATCGAAGCAAGACCAGGAGACTTGAATTGGATCTTATAAGCAGAAGAGATTTATTCTTCCGAGTCTGTAGTTCATCAAGTCTGACTCAAACATTATACATTGTAAGTTATATACCTTCCAATGGGGAGGGACTTTTGGAGGTGGAGACAAAATTCAAACAAAGCAGAGGGATGATTTGATTCAATCAAGTGAAAACCAGTTTGGCAGGTTATCTGGCTTGCTCAAGAGAAACAGACCTACTCAGCATAACACTATCATTCAAATGATCCAATCAGCCTGACAGTATCACCCACACCTTCACATGATCAGAGACAAAAGCACAGCTTTACATTGAGCTTAATGGTCAGGCAATGCATAAAGACAAAGGATTAGGGTGAGAGTCTCAGCCATTGACTCATTTAGAGAACAGGACTGGCAGGAATCTCTTGATATAATCCTCATAACAGCTGCTAAAGTTTCTCAGTTTATATTGGAATCTAAATTAAACATTTAATACATTTGTAATACAACAAGTGAGAACTATTAAATATGTTTGATCAATTACACACTTATCTAACAGCAGAGAATTATTATTATTTGTTATACATGTTTGTAAAAATACACACAAATTCTGGTAACATTGTTACAAATTTTAAACCATATCTATTACATGTAAAATGAAACAGTTAAAATATTTAAATTTAGTTTGACCTGATGTTGACAATATGAAACCTCCCTTTACAGACCATTTGTTAAAAAAAAACCCCAGAACATTCTATACCATTTCATAGTTGAACTGTTTATCTAAATCTGATGAAGTGCTTGAATGTTTCTAACATGAATGAATAAACACCAACCTCTTTGTTCTTCAGGATCTTCAGTGCGTCTCATTCTGCAGGGTTCTGGATCACTCATGTTCTCTCTGTCCTCTTTAATAAATTTAGTCTTTGCAGATTTCAGCTCTTCCTGATGCTCTGATGCTCGTCTTCACGTGTAGCTGATGGGAATTCACAGCATTTATTGCTGAATTACTGTGGGAGGAGCTTCACTGATGATGTGATTGCAGTGGGAGGAGCTTCACTGATGATGTGCAGGAGCGGAAAAAAAAGTGTGAATTTTTTTTTTTTATTAAATAACATGAAATACCTGTATAAATGGAACACCACATAACCATATTAACTAAGCAAACTATTAACAATATATCGAAGTAAAATAAATAAATAGACAAAACTAAAGGCCAACACTTCTGTTCCCTTTTTCTGAAGGAACTTGCGCTGCATCAAGAATGCTTTGGGAACACCCCCGCGTGATTACGTCTGAAGCACGTATGTCAACTAGTCCAATGGAAAGAATAAACTTCACGGACGGGTGACGTCATGACCAGGAAAGGGTAAAAGGCACATACGGAACAACCGGTGCTTATGTGCCTCAGCAAAGCTCTCTGTGTCAAAACTGTCTGTTATATTTATTGTTTGTTTATCTAAAGTCTGGTGAAACAGTTATTCAAGTTGTGTGCTTCTCCTTGCCCTCGTTTCCTTACGGGTGGTGATACACACGATTTTTGTGTAAGCTGTTTGGGAGTGGAGCATGCTATGTCAGCCTTTGAGGGGGCTGACTGTCAGCATTGAGCAGCTACCGCCCCGCATGCTCCGCTCCCACCTGACACTATTTGATGAAAGTGGCCAGGCTCGCAAACCTCAGGGTGCGGGACTTATAAGGGGACTGAAGGAACATGGTTATTGGTTGATGCCCCGGGTTGAGCAGATGCTCGCGAGCTATCGGTCTCCTGGTTCAGCATTGTCCCTGAAGGCTCCCGTGTTGCCCACTAAACCTTTAAAAACTACATCTAATTTAGTGGGCAAGCTTATACTGCAGCAGGTCAAGCCGGAGCCTGTCTTCACACTATGGTAGTGCTTCAGGCTTATCAGGCAGACATGTTGGGGGATCTGGATAATAGTGGGTCCCGACGAAATTCGCGAACTTCGTCGGGCCACAGATCTGTCTCTCGGGGCTACGAAGGAGACCACTCATGGGTGGTCTATGGCAGCCCTTGTAGCTACTGAGAGACACCGCTGGTTAAATTTAGCAGAAATAAAGGAGAAAGATTGAGCATTTCTGTTAGATGCTCCTATTTCTCCTTCTGGTCTCTTTGACGACTCAGTCAACATGGTTGTTGAAAGATTTCAAGACACCAAAAAACAATCAGAGGCTTTCAAGAAATTTCTTCCTCACCGGGTCCAGCCCCCTGGGGATGCTGGGCATGAGCATCCCTAGCCGAGATCCTCATATCGCGCACAACAAAAAGAGAGTCATGGCGGCCGAGCCGTCACTCTCAGCAGAAGTATTCTAAGCCAAAGCAGGATCTAAGGACTGTTCTTATGGCTAAGAAGGCTTCGGCTAAGAAGCGGACCTGACGCCACGTGCGTTAGACCGTTGAGGACAACACCAACCGGGATGGAGCGGTGTTCACCTCAGTATACGGTGCCCTTTCCACTTCGGGGACTCAGGGGACCGTTCTTGCCAACCCCGCCACCCTTGGTGCCTCGGGGCGCAGCAGTCTCCAGCTTTTGGCTCAGCGTCAACTCGACGCTGCATCAGACTCGCTCGCTCTGAGGGGGGTTCAAAAACAGTCAGTTTGGTTGTTTCCTGCCAGTATGCTTCAGGTCACCGAAATGGCTGTTACAGTAACACTCAAGAAACTGGTACCCTTAGTAGATTTTCTGTTGAATCGTGCAGTCGAGAAACTCAAGTTCAAGATGCTCACACTCAAACTGATCGTGACTCAAATCAGATCTGAGGGCTGGTTTGTCAAGATAGATCTAAAAGATGCTTACTTCCATGTCTCCATCCTCCCTCGACACAGGAAGTTCCTGAGGTTTTCTTTCGGGGGCAAAGAATACCAATACCGGGTGCTTCCATTCAGTCTGAGAGCAATTAGCGGTTCGGCATCGAGATGTCGTCCTCGCTCACATGAAGAAATTGGGGTTGAGACTCAATGCCAAGAAGAGTGTTCTCCACTACAGAGAACCGCTTTCCTTGATGTGGTATGGGATTCAGTCACGATGCGAGCCACACTATTGCCCGTTCGTGTAGCTACTATCCTCACAGCCACAAAAGAGTTGAAGCTAGGCCAGTCACGCACTGTGAAACAGTTTTGAGAGACTGTTGGGCCTACTGTACATGAGACCCTTGCAGTGGTGGCTCAGGACCAGAGATCACGTACGATCAAGATCACGTGGCGGTGTCTCCGCTCCTTGGTCATATGGAGGAAACATTAGTTCCTATCCTAGGGCCCAGCGTTGGGAGCTCTTTGCCATTGAGTTGCTATCTCGACAGATGTTTCCCTCACCGGCTGGAGAGCGGTAATGGAAGGCCGCTCAGCTCAGGGTCTGTGGAGGAGTCATCATCTCTTTTGGCACATAAACTGCCTGAAATGATGGCAGTCTTCAATGTGTTGAGACATTTCCTCCCAGACCTGAGAGGCCATCATGTGCTTGTCCGTACAGACAACACATTGGTGGTCTCTTACATGAATTGTCAGGGGGGTCTACATTCACGTCCACTCTGCCCTCAGAGAGAGGACCACAGGACCATCTGGTGCAACAGTTTGCAGTGTATATCCCAGGGAGACAGAATATAGGAGCAGACACCCTGTCGAGGCAGGGGCTGAGGCCAGGGGACTGGAGACTTCACCCCGAGGCGGTGGAGCAAATATGGGAATTTTATGGCCAAGCAGAAGTGGATTTGTTTGCGTCTCGATACACAACGCACTGTCCACTATTGGTTGTAATTAAAAAACAAATATTCACTGTTAAAGTAATCTGTATGAAAGCAGCGGCGTGTACAGTTTCTCAAACGCATTCTAATTAACTATAATGTGACCACACCCATGCGCGCACGAGCGATTGACATGCAAATGATCCATGTGGATGAACGCAGACCTGTAAACGCCCTCATTACCTCAAAACAAAGAATCAGAGACTTCGGTAACTTACTCCTCTCTGCTTTTCATCGAGTTTGGAAGCCTGTTTGTGCTGTTTACCTTGGATTTACCTCAGAAGAACGAGAAGATGATGATTTGAAGATGAGAAGATTTTTAAGGTAAGAAATGTTAAACTGGTCGTGCCAGATTAAAATGTATGTTATGAAATGAGTTTGGAGTAAAAACATGAACTAAGCCTAATACCGTACATGAAAGGCTGCACGATTATGACAAAAATCATAATTGTCGATTATTCCCTTGAAATTGTAATTGCAATTATTAATTACAATTATCACAATTTACATTGATGCATATTATTATACATGTTTACTTCAAAATTGTGAACACACACACTGTACCACTTTACTTAAAGGTATAGCGGAGGATTTTTTACTTCCGGGTGGATCACCTATACCTATTGGTCCTCCTAATTGTCAATCATTCTGGTGAATCAATCAAACTTATTCAAAAAGTGGAGAGGGCGGGTCTTATCTAAAATTCGGAAAGATCCTCCACTATACCTTTAACATACACATAAATTGTAAGAATATGACTAATAGTAAAGACTAGGGCTGGGTACAGAGTTCGATACTTTTTAGGTACCGACCGAATTGCCTCGATACTATCGAGTATCGAAAAATGACTTCTTGTTCAGTACCAGATTTCGATACCTAATGGGTTAACTCATCAACGTCAGTGCTCAAACAAATACATATGAAATGCACAACGACACACCTAAAGTCGCTCACGCAAATACACGCAAACTCTACACACATGAGACGCGGGGAATTTTCCGCTCACATACTCATATAAGACGCGCGCGCACACATACTCAATGAGACGCGAGCACACACAAACTCTCCGCGCACATACTCATATATGAGACGCACACACACACACACACAATACCCATGTGGATAAGTCGATCAAAAGTGTGGCTACATTTCTCCAAGCTCGATGCCAACAACACGCGATGCAGTATTTGCGATAAAATAATTGCTGTAAAAACCGGTACCACGACAGATATGTTAAAGCCCTTGACATTGCACGGAGTAAACATAATAAAAGTTGCTTTGTCTTCGACTGGTAAATGAAGAGATACCTTGTTGATCACTCTGACAGTGTTTTGCAATAATAACTGAATGTACACTGCCGTTCAAAAATGTGTTGGTTAGTCGGAATCTTTTTTCTGAAGGATCATGTGACACTAAAGTAATGATTTTGAAAATTCAGCTTTGACATCACATGAATAAATTACATTTTGAAATATATTCAAAAAAGATTTTAAATTGTAATACTATTTCACAATGTTACAAGTTTTACTGTATTTTTGATCAAACAAATTCAGCTTTGGTGAGCATGAGCTCTTTATAAAAAAGTGTTCCTTTGTGCACTGGCTAAGGAGCATGAGTCAAACTGAAAAAATAAAACCAAAGTTTTTCTGAGGTAATGTGTTATGTAATCTTGTTAAAATGGATTTCATAAAATTGGTATCGAAAAAAAGTATCGTTCAGGAACCGGCATCGAAATCAAGATATCGGTATCGAAATTTTTTGAACGATACCCAGCCCTAGTAAAGACTACTAAGAAATAAACATTAGGCCTATGCTAAAGCTATTAAATAGCAGTCCCAAACTAGCTTTTGTTAATACAATGTTGGTATGAGCCACCACAGTCATTTAAAAATATAACAAAATAACACAGAGTGAAAATAAAGTGGCATTTTGGGGTTAATATTAACAAGAACTGTTAATGAAACATGGAAACTGCTCCTGGTGAATAGAATGAAAATCATCCCTGCATGCAAATCCTTCTCAGCTAACACACGACGTACCAGTAACGTGATTTATTGGTAGTGGTGCAACGGATCATCATTGACTGATCATCATACTGTATATACATTTATACATAATTTATATTATATATAAATAATAATTTATATATAAATACATAAAAATCTTAAATATATACATGCATATGTGTGTATTTATATATACAAAATAATTATACACAGCACACGCATATATATTATGCAAACATAAACTTTTATTTTGGATGCGATTAATCGTGATTAATTTTTTCCCAGCACTAATTTTAAATTCATTCAGGTACAATTACCAAACATATCTCAAGGCCTTTTGAATAAAGGGTGGCAGTCTTTATTAACTGTTGTTGTGGACTATATTCAAGAATAAAATAAAAATATCGGATTGATATCGGTATCTGCAATGTTGTATTACATATTTATTAAATGTTTAATTTAGTTTGCAACAGTAAAAGTTGAGTACATTGAAGTTAGCATTTTAAGGTTAAGTTAGGAGAATGGTATCAACAGTTTCTGCCAGACCTGTTTTATGCTGATTGGATTAGCTTTAGGTGAGACTTTCACCATTTGTCTTTAATGGCTCTGGGATGGCTCGTGGAACCGTAGTTCCTGGCCAATATCAGCATTTGAATAGTTACGCATATTCAATTGAAACTGGTAGCGCTCTCTGAGTAGGGTGTGTTCCTACTCATTTACATGCTTTGTTTGAATTTGTCTCCACCTTCAAAAGTCCCTCCTCCTAAAATGCCTATAAGACACCATGAACAATTATATACTTTAGATTATGTTGGATTCCTGCAGCCACGTACAGCGGAGTTCTCAATAAAGAATAACTTCTGTTGAACGCGATCCCAACTGTCTCCTGGTCTCTGCTTCGATGAAGAAAAACTTTACAACAACAACTAGCCAAAGCTGCGGCATCGGTATCATATTGATAGTGAAAAAGTGGTATCGGGACATCCCTATGGCCACGCATTTGAAGCGACATCACCCCGGAGTTTCACTAACATGAGTGAAAACGAAGGCTGCTCAACGTTGCACAATAAGACCGGGCTAAAGCCATCACAAACGCTATCAGTGTGTTTATAGGTGCAGACATGAGGCCATATTCGGTTGTGCAAAATGAGGGCTTTAAACACATGCTGAAAGTGCTTGAGCCACGTTACGACATCCCGTCGCGCACCCACTGTTGATTTTATATATTTTAATTTAATAATTTAAAAGTGTTAATAAACAAAAAGGCAAAACTTATGTTTATTTACTGTCTTTTTTTTTTTGTTTGCTGATCTGATCCGTGACTCTGATCCGAGAAACGATCCGAACCGTGAGTTTTTTGATCCGTTGCACCCCTATTTATTGGTATTTTACTTTTATTTTGTGACTTACCAATTTACAACGTAACAACGTTGCATGCTCGTAGTTTCCTTTGCACTTTATACACAGCGCGCGCCGCCGCATTTGCGGGTGCAATTGAAGAGTGTGCGCTACGAACACAGTAGCCTATAACGGCTGACATGACAGGAACGTCCGTTTTTCTGAGGTGAAAGACTTTTTATTTCAGCGTACACATACGTCGCTGCCTGGTAGTTCCTTCCTATTGTGCTGGGTTTTCTGAAGTAGTTGTGATTTGCCTCTCATAACATGCTCTAAATGCACGCAGAGTGGATTTTTTTTTTTTTGTAATCACGGCTTTGAACGATTACGTAATCGTGGCATCCATAATCATAATCACGATTAGAAATGCAATTAATTGTGCAGCCCTAGTACATGTATCTATAAATAGACAAACATGTTTCAATGTGAACTAGACTGGTAGGCAACCTTTCAGTGCTAAATGTATACTTCATATACAGTGTTATGCATTAGTTTAGACACCCATGCTAAAGTTGACTAAAAAGAGGAATAAAAAATCATCTTTTGGAAATTGAACTTAATGCCTTAATAAAAAAAGGACACCAATTTACTTTGTGATTGAATAATGTATCGTAAATAAATAAATGTTCTTCCTTAAAATACAGGGTGCATAAGTCTGGACACCCCTATGTTAAATTCCCATAGAGGCAGGCAGATTTTTATTTTTAAAGGCCAGTTACTTCATGGATCCAGGATACTATGCATCCTGATAAAGTTCCCTTGGCCTCTGGAATTAAAATAGCCCCATATCATCACATAGCCTTCACCATACCTAGAGATTGGCATGGTTTTATTTCAGTTAGCCTAATAGCTGGTTTGATTTGCATTGAGAGATGATCTTATGGAAAGTACTCCATGCCAATCTCTAGGTATGGCGAAGGCTATGTGATGATGTGGGGCTATTTTAATTATACATTATTTATATACAAACAATACATTATTCATTCACAATGAAAAGTTTGATTGTTCCTATTTTTTTAAATTAAGGCATTAAGTTCAATTTCCAGAAGATGATTTTTTATTCCTCTTTTTAGTCAACTTTAGCATGGGTGTCTAAACTTATGCATAGCACTGTATTGCACTCAGTTTTGATTAGCTTATGACAGGGCTCTACAGTGCGAGTAATTCACTCGCATTTGCGCCTAAAAATAGTTATGTGCGAACTTGAACAATTATTTACGAGCACAGTGCGCGAGTGACGGGCTGTTCTCAATACACTGAACAACAGCGCGATGAAGCGAAACATACCACTGATTACCTTATTAGGTATCTGACTACCACCACACGCTCGGCCCGACACATTAATTGTAATTATGAACCCGAGCCCGATTTAAACCTGACCATTTTTTAATACGTGGGCCGTTATAACCAGGGGTGGCGCCAGAGAATTTAACGCAGGTGCTGAGATATATTATATATAAATAGTATTAATAAATGAGCAAACATAGGCCACTTAATATTAAATATTCAATTATTTTAATTATCACAATAAAAGTATTAATTTTATTCAATTGAACAAGCACAACATTCAGCATTTAATCAAATATTCTTATAGATTTATTATTATTAATAATGATAATTAATAAATAATTATTTCAACATAATATGTTATTCTGTAATTTGTACATAATATGTGTGCATGCAACAAGTAAGATGTGCATTTGTAAATCCGGTGACACGCATGCATTGATTTTTATTAATAAATGAGCCCGATGTAATAAACAGTGTCGGCTGCAAAGATGAAGTTGACGATCGCCATCTCTGCAGTGAAAGCGCCTATAGAGAGAAATGCAAATCATGGATTACATAATCACAGAGTAGCCCATTTCTTTTCGTTTTGAATGGTTTCGTTTAAAGACATTTCAAGCTTTCTATATTATATTCTATATTACCAATGATTAGTACCTCTGTCTTGTCTGGATTTAATAAAAGAAAACTGCGCGTCATCCAGTATTTTATATCTTTAACACACTCTGTCAATTTGGCTAATTTAACATTTTCATCTGGTCGTGATGAAATATAGATTTGAGTGTCATCAACAATAATAGAGGGCCTAACACAGATCCCTGCGGCACTCCATAGTTTACTGGAGTTATGATCGATTTTTCTCCATTTAAATAGACAAAATGGTAGCGGTCAGATAAGTATGATCTGAACCAGCTTAATGCTTGTCCTTGAACACCAGTATAATTTTGTAGTCTATCTAAGAGTATTGTGTGATCTATAGTATCGAACGCAGCATTAAGATCAAGTAAAACTAGTTTTGAGATACAGCCTTGGTCAGAAGCGAAGAGTAAATCATTTGTGAAGTAAATCATTTTGTCATAAAAGGAAGATTTGAAATGGATCTATAATTTGCTAGATTATGTGGGTCTAATTGTGGTTTCTTAATGAGAGGTTTTATAACTGCCAGTTTAAATGTTCTTGGGTAAGACGGCTACTATATATATATATATATATATATAAATACTGTTCGTTTTCTCACACAAACCTCTCGTTTCGTGTCTTAGGCCATCAATGTGTACTTACGATGGGGAATTGTTTAATTTGGACTTCTCTGTGCATGCTCTTTCAGATAGTGACCATAGACCTGCATTATATGACTGACAGACAAGAACGGTTTGACCTAAAAATATCAAAATTGAAACTACTGTGGAAACAAAGACACCTACATCTTGGATGCCCTTGAGGTAAGCTAAAACATATCAAAATTTAATTTCTAAGTGAACTATCCCTTTAATGTTAAGAGATAATTGTTAAGTGTTCATTGTGATTTTAGACTTTTGTTTACATTATAATTATTTGAGTGTTTTCCATGGTTGTGTTGACATTTCTGCCTTTATAACTGAGGGGATTATAATAAGAGGAAGGTTAAGTTTAAAATATTTTTTTAAATGTAATATATTTCTCTCCTGCTACTTTAAAAAGGTTGTAAATAATATCGATTTAGACCGATATGAAACACTTATATCGTGATACAGTTTTCAGCCATATCGCCCCACCTAACTACTGATAAATAGCCTAACTACAGCAGCATAATATGTCCAAATTAATCTAAAATCTAATCTAAAATATAGTTTGATCTTATGATTCATTAATCACTGTAAGTTAGATCATTATAATAACATTTTATATGCGCAGAAACTGAAAATTATCATAAAACTTTTGAAAATAAAGAGCACTATTGTTCCAAGAGTCAAACGCTAGTCATATTTATAAGTAGGCTATTGATTTAATGTCTCAAGTTGCTCATTATAGGCTGTAAAGTATGTAAAAGTAAAGTAAAATGATGTAAAGCAATCACACAAACGAACACAACATCGCTCAGGTCTGAATGAACTCAACATATTCTCCTCATGCTCGCTGCTGCTGCACTAAATGTTTATTTCAGAAGGAAGACGCCAGAAAAGACGCACAAGTATCGCTGTGATCGATGAAAACAATACATAAATGAGCCTGTCGCTTAATCAAACTGTATAAAGTGTGTGTGATGGTTGTGTAAATGTGAGAAATACCGTGAACTGCTCTCCTCACCTCAGAAGACTCGACGGCGCTGAAACTCAATGACGGAAGAGACGGCGCGAGCGAGCGGTGACGTCATCGGCCTCCAACGCACGCGCGTACGGGACACCACCGCAGCCAATCAGGGCCACGCAGATTCAGCTTTACTATCAAGTCAAGCCACAATTTTTATGAGCCTTGGAAAAAGCCAGAGAAACATCTCAGTTATGGGAAACAATGCCTTATTGAAGCGCCACGTTATTCAAGATAGAACAGAAAAGCATCAATAAGTAGCTGACAAGTGAATAACGGTTTAATCTCTTGATACATACATGAGTTTGTGTAATAGGTGAAATTACTGTCACACAACAGCCAACAGCTTTTCCCACTTCTTCAGTCAAGGAGTTTTAATGTCGCATATGATCAGCTCCGTGGATCTAACAATCTATAGAGCATTATAAGTAGAATTTTAAATATTAAATACCTGTATTATGATTCCCTTTGTTTGCAGAGAAGATAATTATTTTTAAACGTGTGACAGGTTGTTGTATTTCAAGAGATATCATGCATTTAAAAGTGAAATGTTGAATCAGACTAAATAGTTTTTTATGGTAAAAGTAACTTACAGCATCTAAAGTAGGCTAAATGCACAGATGTATTTTTCAGCACTGCAAGATTTTTATTTGCAGCATCCAACCAGTACACGCTATAAAAAAATATTTTTTGCAATTTAGTTATTTCAACTTATTTTTGTGAGTAGAGATAACTAGATTGTCCAGAAATCAAGAAATTTTAAGTTTTCTTGTCCTCAACTAGACTGAAAGTTGAATGAACAAATTAAATTGTTATTTTAATTCAAAAACGTATGTTAAAAACATACGCACTAGACAAACAACTGCACTAGATTTTCTGTTGAATTAACAAGTATAATTGTTATTTTAACTTATAAATGTAAGTTGAAACAACTGCACTAAATTTTCTGCTGGTTTTACTTCAATTATACTTTAAAAGAAGTAAATTTACTTTGTAAACTAAACTTAGTAAACTAAACTTAATTTATCTATATATCTTGCTGTCTGGTAGACTGCATTAAACCCTAAACTTCAATTTTATTTTAGTGTTTACATTAAAAACATTACTGTTAATTACAATTATGAGCACAGATTAATTAAATAACACTAAAAATTCAATCCATCACGGGTGGATTTGAGCGATTAATGAAAATGAACCTCTCAAGATGATTCGGTGAATAATTTTTTTTTCTCTGAGAATTTTCGAGAAAAGCCTGCGGAAACCGGATGATTTTCCAGGTTGGACCTTATGTGTCTTCAGAAGGAGTGATACAGAGCAAGTGTGACATTTTATATTGTGGAAATGGATGCACGTTTTTAGTTCGTTTTAGAATTATATTATCCATTTCGAGTCAGAGTGTCTTTTTTACTTCCTTGTGTTCAAGCTTCAGTCAAGTTGAGTAAAAGCTGCTCGTTCACCAACTGCTCGTTTTTTTTTTTTTTTACCTCAGTTTCATCTCAGTTGCAGAGCGCCAGATATAGGTAAGTTTTTACCACAATCTTTGAATTAAAAAAAAGTAACTGTCAAATTGAATCGAAATAGGTGATATAAATAGCAAGTAATACGTCTGTGGTTTGAAAAGTCACGGTTTTCATTATAAGCCTACTATTCAGTGTATGGATTTTGCCGGTGTGGTGAATTATCCGGTCACTTTGGTGTGTTGAGTCCGGGCTTAGGACCCAAGCAATCCGACTGGTTCAAAGCATGTTTTATGGGTAATCGCTTTAATGCCTGGGCCCAGTTTTTCAAAAAATTTAATCTGGATCTAATTGATCCGGATTTGGAAATCCCATGTTTTGCTATCCATGATCACCTGATCCATTTTACTTTTATGCCAGTTTTTTAAAGGAACCTTGGATTGGATCACTGTGATCCAAATACCAAATTTCAGGATTACCAAATCCTGTTTACTAGAGCCTTAAATGGAACCAACAGTGTAGCCTACTGGCTTAGCAAAGAACAACAGTTGGCAAAATACCGGTGGCCTCAAATAACCATTGTTTATTTAAATTTTAAGACACAGAAACACTGTAATAAACAGAAACATTTTACTTTCCTTATTTTGTTATAATGTTAAATTGTAGATTTTTTTTGTTTTACCATATCTCATTAGATGTGACATGCTTCATATATGCTTCAAATATGAAGAAATGTGTATATCATCAGTAAACATTGATTTTGGGATCATTCACTTAAAAAAAAAAAAACTCTCTGGTTTTATTTGGTTCGAAAAATCACAACTGAATCCACCCTTCTGATGGGATCAGGATAATCCTGGTTTTTTTGGGATCAAATAGATCCCAAACCGAGTTCAAAGTTCTGAAAAACCCAAAGGGCAGGTTTGATCCAGATCAAATTTAAGATCGGATTACATGATCTGATCTTAGTTCAGAATCCCTCTTTTGCTTTTGAAAAACCCATTTCCAAGATTTGATCCAATCCGTGATCCGAAATCCCACTGGATTACTTTTGAAAAACTGAGCCCAGAAGGGTGGATTCAGTTGTGATTTTTTGATCCAAATAAAACCAGAGTGTGGTGATGGTTTTAATAACCGTGAGTCTCGGGCTGGTTTGTCTTCTTCTGTTGATTATCATCATACTGCGGTATTTCATGATCACAGCAGAGATAGACGAGATGAAGAATTACAGGAACACAGCTGAAGAGTTTGATCAAACTAAATACTGCATATGTGGTTTCTCCACTGCATGGATCTTCATGTGTTGCTTCAGGTCACTTTTAATAGTGAAACTCTTCCCACACTGATCACACGTGTGCGGCTTCTCTCCAGTGTGGATCCTCTCATGTGTTTTCAGATGTGTTGACTGACTGAATGTCTTGTCACAGTGTGAACACTTGTAAGGTTTTTCTCCAGTGTGGATCATCTCATGTCTTTTCAGACTTGTTAAGTGATTGAATCTCTTGTCACAGTGTGAACACTTGTGAGGTTTTTCTCCAGTGTGGATCCTCTCATGTGTTTTCAGAGATGATAACACACTGAATCTCTTGTCACAGTGTGAACACTTGTAAGGTTTTTCTCCAGTGTGGATCCTCTCATGTGTTATCAGAGTTGCTGACTGACTGAATCTCATGTCACAGTGTGAACACTTGTAAGGTTTTTCTCCAGTGTGAATTCTCTGGTGCGTTTTTAAACAGTTTGCTGTAGTAAAAGTCTTCTCACACTCAAAGCACATGTACTCTTTCACACCAGTGTGAGTTTTCTGATGTCTATGTAAATTAGGCAGCTGTGAAAAACTCTTTCCACACACAGAACATGAATGCTGCTTCTCCTTCGTATGAACTGTCAGGTGTGCCTTCAGCTCTGATGCACTAATAAATGTTTTGCCACATTGATCACATGAGAACGGCTTCACTCCAGTGTGGATCCTCATGTGAACATTAAGGTATGATAATTGACTGAAACTCTTTCCACACTGATCACATGAGAACGGCTTCTCTCCAGTGTGGATCCTCATGTGACGCTCAATATTTTGTTTGGTTGTGAGACTCTTTCCACACTGAGTGCAGGTGAAAGATTTCTTGGCTCTTCTTTTCTTTAAAAATTTCTTTTTAGTCTTTGAGCGACTCAAAGGTTTTTCTCCAGGTTGGACATGATGTTCCTCCTTCACTTCACTCAGTTCTTCACTCTCTTCCATCGGGTCTGACATGAAAGAGAAAAAGACATTTCATTTTTAGTGCATCAAAACAATTCCAAGAGAGAAATATAAAGTGAAAGGACATGAAAGTGAGCCCTGATGTAATAGTAGAAAGTAGGGGAGTAACGGTTAACAAAATTCACGGTTCTGTTCAATACGCTACTGTTACACCTGCATGTTTACCCTTGCTGTTTACCGCACTTTTTTCACTGCAGCCGCCTACTCTCGACTACATTTCAGGTGAGGCAAGGCGCATCTCAAACAAGCCTTTTCTTAATCCATTGTCTCAGTTTTTACACAAACTGTAGCATTGACTGTGTTCATCAACCCTGTTACCAAAGTTACTGTAAGAAGAATCTCTATAACTATGAATAACTTGTATGATATTTGACTAATACAACTTTATCAGTAACTTAGTGTTTACTGGTTACTCTTAAAGGGATACTTCACTTTAAAATGAAAATTCTGTCATCATTTACTCTTCCTCAAGTTGTTTCAAACCTGTATGAATTTCTTTCTTCTGCTGAACACATAGGAAGATATTTTGAAGAAAGTCACTAACCAAACAGTTAACTGGAACCATTGACTTCCATAGTAGGAAAAAAAAGTACTATGGAAGTTAGTGGTTCCAGTTAACTGTTTGGTTAGTGACTTTCTTCAAAATATCTTCCTATGTGTTCAGCAGAAGAAAGAAATTCATACAGGTTTGAAACAACTTGAGGAAGAGTAAATGATGACAGAATTTTCATTTTAAAGTGAAGTATCCCTTTAAAAATATATATTTTGTAAACTATGTTGAAAATACAAAAATTCTGGTAATGTTGTTGCAAATTGGGAACCAGATATAAAATAAATGTAAAATAAAGCAGTTAAAATAGTATTTAGCTTGATCTGATATTGACAATCAATATAAAAATGTCTCAAACCTCCCTTTACTGAGAATTTGTTGAAGAAAAACCCAGAACATTCTGAACCGTTTCATAGTTGAACTGTTTATCTAAATGTGATGAAGTGCTTGAATGTTTCTAACATGAATGTTCTTCAGCATCATGAATGAATGAAGAATAAACACCAACCTCTTTGTTCTTCAGGATCTTCAGTGTGTTTCATTCTGCAGGGTTCTGGATCACTCATGTTCTCTCTGTCCTCTTTAATAAACTCAGTCTTTGCAGATTTCAGCTCTTCCTGATGCTCTGATGCTCGTCTTCACTTGTAGCTGATGGCAATTTACAGCATTTATTGCTGAATTACTGTGGGCGGAGCTTCACTGATGATGTAATTACAGTGGGAGGAGCTTCACTTATGAAGTATTCCAGCGTGGGAGGAGCTGATCTGCCAAAATCAAAAATATCACTTGAGTTTGTTTTTATAATAAATTACACTAAGAATTATTATCTATTCATCGTACAGTAACTGATGCTATTTCATTATTTATTTTTACTAATTTTATTGCTAATCCTAACATTATTCTGCTTCTTTATCAAAATACAGGTATCTAGAAATAAAGAAAGTAATTATAAATCATTTTAATTCTTCCAAGAATAAATAATGGTAAGAAAAACAGTTAAAATCATAAACACATAAATAAACATGCATATAGGCTAGTAGGGCTGCACAAAAAAATCGAGATTATCGAAATATCGCAAATGTATCACGATATATTCTGTTCTGATCATTCTGTTGTTAAATAAACCTAATGTAGGATAACCTAAAACTCTAAACACCGGGGTTTACACTGATGTTAAAATAACACTTATTATGCGACAGTAAAACACTGATATTCACTCTCAGAAGTTGTAGGGATGTTTTCTTGTCACAAAAAGAATGTGAAACATGCATGTAGGCTATATAATAGATCATTTAATTTAATTTTACACACTTTAAGCTTTCTCGTATCGCATGTCGCATTACCGACCTAACCGACCCCCCCGCGATTTCCGCCTATTCAACTGGCTAATTCTATGTTTAGTAATACTGAAAGCGACCCTGGCTCTAGCTGGGAGTTTTTAAATTTAGAGTTAGAGTTACCTTATTGTTAATAGAAGTAAGCAAATTAAAAGAGAAAAAAACATTAAAGAAGTAGAACTCATTCATAGATTAAGTGTGTTAATGCAGAAGGAAAATCCCAGTGAAGAGGATGAGGTAGAAATGAGCACATGTCATTTGCGAATTGAAAATATGTACAGAGATTGTTAAAGGTGCTTTTGGTGAAAGAAGCACTAATTACTTTTTTGCTCTTGAAAAAGAAATCGTAAAAAGACATCTCTCTCTGCCTTAAACATTAATAGTGTTTTATGTGCAGATCCAGGAATGATTTCAACCTTTGTATACTCCTTTTATAAAAAAAATGTATACTTCTCAGTTTTCTCAAGAACAATCTGACGATTTTCTTTTGAGTATTCATGATAAGATTTCAGGTATTAAGGATGACTTTAAGCAACTTTGTGATTCTGATATCTCTATAGTTGAAATGGAGGATGCACTGAAATATATGAAGAGGGGAAACTCTCCAGGTACTGATGGCTTGTTTGTTGAATTTTATTTACATTTTTGGGACATTTTAAAGCAACCTCTACATAGTTTGTTTAAAGACTGTATTAAAAAAGGAGAGATGACTCCTTCAATGAAGCAGGGTATTATTTCCTTGATCCCCAAAACTGATAAAGACACTGTTAAAAATTACCTGTAAATTTTACGGTAAAATACTGGCAGCAGGGTTGCCAGCCAATTACTGTATTTTTTTACAGTAGCGTTTCTGTAATTTAATTTACAGAATTTTACTGTATTCTCTGATTACAGTCAATTTTTAATTGTTGTATTTTTTTTTACAGTAAGCTACAGAATCTCTGTATTTGCTATATCTAGAGGACGTATGGAAGAATTATTTATCAACTGCATAAGCTTTAACCCTCTGGGGTCCTTCGGGTCCAAATGGACCCGAAGCGTTTAAATAAAAAAATGTAAAAAATCATAGCTTCATCGGAATGGTCCGAAATTCGGTGACTTTGTTGGTACTTGGTATATGAACACCCAAAAAAATTGGGGACAGGATTTGAATAGTCTAAGTGGTTGTAAAAAAAAATAGTCACACTCAGGACCTTCGGGTCCAAATGGTCCGCCATAGGAAATGAATGGGAAATTGGCAAAAATGTGACAATACAGAGTTTTTTTGTGCGTACAATCTACAAATCAGCCACGATC
Organism: Squalius cephalus; assembly: GCF_949319135.1. NCBI lineage: Eukaryota > Metazoa > Chordata > Actinopteri > Cypriniformes > Leuciscidae > Squalius > Squalius cephalus. The sequence continues at coordinate 4,436,067 of NC_137122.1, forward strand.
CAGAAAAAAAGCACACAACAGTGAAGGGGTGAATCTATAAAACATCAAGAGTGCAAAACAGACACATCCACACACACACACACACAAACACACTTTTATACACATACACACTAATAAATTCAGATTACAAAAATCTGTTTTGAATTTTTAAAAATCACAGCTTCATCAGAATGTTACGAAACTAGGTGACTTTTATGGTATTAGGTATGTGAACACACAAAAAATATTGAGGTCATGATCCAAGCATGCTAAGTTGTCATCACACTTCTGCTCTTTGGTCAAAAATGACCCCCATAGGAAATGAATGGGAAATTGTCAAAAATATGAAAACACAGAGTTTTTTTGTGCATACAATCTACAAATCTGCCAGGATGCAGAAAAAAAGGACTGAACAGTGAAGGGGTGAATCTCTAAAACATCAAGAGTGCAAAACAGACTAAATCTGTTCAGGCAAAAATCACTGAGATTTTGAGCAGAGAGCTGTAAATCCACTAGTGGTAAAAATGTGCTATTGCGTGATAAAAATGCTCAGTGTGTCCACCAGTTGGCGCCCATCTCATTTCAAAAATTGCTTTCATGAGGCCTAGGCTTGACTCTAAAATGAAATACAGCTTTAATAAAAATAAAATAAAAATTACATATATATAAAAAATTTCTATTATATTCAATGGGAAAAAATGGGTCATAATTATTGCATAAATATTAATTATAAATCATAAAATTATCTCAAAACACCAAAAAAGAAAAGAAAAAATATTATAAAAAACAAGTAAAAAAAAATATTATGATTTTTTTATATATTAATCCCGCCATTTGGACCCGAAGGTCCCAAGTGTGACTGTTAAACGAAGGACCCCAGAGGGTTAAACAATTTAAATGTATAATGCACAACTTAATTCCCCTATTACTTCACAAAAAAATAAAATAATTCAACATTCTTGAAAAACAGGTCAAAATTTATTTAATTTATAACTTTAAAATCTGCATGAAAAAAGTCATAAAACAGTGTATTTTGTATTATTTTGATTTCATTTTTATTTACAAAATTGTATTTTTTTTTTTAAATGGACATGAAATTTAATATTTTTAAATTACTTGAAACAAATTAGCCGTCATGGCCCTTCACACAAAGAAGAAATGCGCAAACAACATACATTTAAAACCACTAGTTGACCAACATGATCATAATAAAAAACACAAAGACACGGATGAATTTTCACCACTTCATTACCAGATAAAAATGTCCAAACAACAAGGCCCCAAGTGAGTCCAACAAACTTCTGATCAAAAATGGAGATCAATTCAGCTCCAGAATGCTGTTCCATCACAGGATGCAAAGAGTGGCTAGAAACATTGAAAAGAACAAAGAGGACAATATATTAGATATATTACAAAACATAATGATACAGTCAGAGACAGATAGAGGGATGACAGATACAGTTAAGCCCCTTTCACACAGAGATTCCGGAAAATACACGATTTGACCGGATTTGAAATCCGGACTTGACCCGGGTTCGTTTGATTTTGGTTCATTCACTGGCAGTGATTTTCCAGAATCAGAGAGTGCGTTCACACACAACCCGTAAAAATCCTGTAAAGACACGTGACATCGCAAACTTGCGCATTACGTACCGTTTCACAGCTAGCGAACGATCCCGGCTTCAGTGTCATCACTACGGCCAGGGGCGTCACTAGGCCCTTTTTAGGGGGGCTTCAGCCCTAAACTTCTGCCCAGCCCCCCTAAAAAATATTTGATTAATACATTTTTGATCGCTTCAGTCCCCTTTTAAAAAACTCATTTGAAACGGCGGAAAGCTGCGTCAAGTTTCGGCTCCTCCCCTTATCTGAGTCTGCTTGGATTTAGCGCATTTTTCAATCTGCAGGGGCGCCGAGCAGAGCGAACATCAGAGAGTACAAGGTGTGTCGTGAGTGCATATTGATAGATTGCTATGATATTACATCTGCATCGGTGCAGTTCTTTGTCATAAATGCATTGCAGTTTACATAATGTAATTACTAGAGCATTGGGAGCAACACAGGACGTTTCGGTTTCTCATCCGAGCGCGAATTTTAGCAGCACGACTGACGCTTCAGTTTACGGTCAAGTGCGAGTTAAGAATAGGCCTTAGTAGCTAAACTAAAATTTTTATATTTGACAGTTTTTTAGGTCATAAATGTTAAACGAATGACAAAAATAATTAGAAAACTAATAAACTTTTGTCTAATAACGTGTAATTATGTCATTGTGAGGGGACAAGAAACATTAACAAAGCCGTTTTCATAGGCACAAGATTAATAATGCATGTGTACATGTTGAGAATTAATATAATACAATTTGTAGCCTTCAGTAAATTAAAAAAGTTCAGCTTTAGGAGGGGAAGAGACAGGGCGCCAGATCAGGAGACTGAGAGAAAAAGACAGAGTAATGGAGATGAGGAGAGAGCAGGTTTTAAATCTATTTCTTATCCTTTTTTGGCCTTCAAACGTCTTGAAATGCACATATCAGAGAAATAAAAATGTTTAACCCCATAACAACCTCAAATTTATGACCTCTTTGATTATAAAGCCCTGTCTACGGCCATATATTAGGCCTAGATCAATAATGAATGTGTACATATTGTGAATGAATTTAATAAACTTAGTTACCTAGCTTTCCTGGTAGCTTTGTCTGAGAAAATGATTCATAAATCAACCTATCAGTTGACCCTATGTTTACTTTCTTCACTGACAGACAAAAATGAAAAGCCTATATCAGTCAAAGCTCAGCTTTAGGAGGGGAAAAGACAGAGCAAGATAAAAACAAAGAGAAAAAAAGTGTGATGCTGATGAGGTGAGAAAAAAAACAGCTGCCCGCACATGGTTTTAAAGCTATTGTTATCCAATATTTTTGGCCTTCAAAACATCTTAAAATGCACATATGTAGATCAGAGAAATCAAAATTTTCTCGGGGGAGCATGCCCCCGAACCCCCCGAAATAACTCACATTCGGGACCTCAGTGATTATAAAACCCTGCCATAGGCATGTTACTGGATGAATGAATGAAATTAGTTAATAATGAGCATTAGACCATAAACTAACTTTTTTTTTAAAATCATACCCTCATTGGGGGCTGAGCCCCCCTAAAATGAAAATCCTAGAATCGCCCCTGACTACGGCACAGCATTATTACGGCTTTTGTTCACACAGCGCGCGTTCCGGGACTGAACACGGCAATGTTTCTAGGTCCCCAACCCGGCATCGATCCCGGCATCAATCCTGGGTCGTGTTTGCGTTCACACAGAAGGCGTTCTGGCAATTTGCCAGGATCATCGCGCTGTGTGAAAGGGGCTATAGAGACAGATAGAGAATATTAAAAGGTTACAATTAAAGGAAAATAGATCTGTGTGTGTGTGTGTGTGTGTACTACTTAGATTTCAGAAATTCCACTGATAATCCATCACTTTGCTGGGCAGAGTGGCAACATGTGGGTTCACTGCAACCGGTTTCTTCTGTACCATTTGCCCTGTCGTTTTAGATGGCAATTTTCCTCTCGGCTTCTTTGTTCCTCTTTCCGGATTAATACATACAAAGCGCCTAAAGGGTCAGGAAACAGACAATATGTAATTAAGATTGGTTTTAATTTTTTGAGGCTTGTAATCATGTTTTTGAAAATGGACCATATATTAGAATACTATCTATATATTATATATATATATATATATATATATATATATATATATATATATATATATAATATTAACATAATATTTTGTTTTTAACTTGTATTATTTCTTTGTTGTAGTTAACAGTGCCTCATATTTAATTTCTGCCTTACATATGCAAATGTCTACATTACAAACTACTGTCATACTGATCATTTTCATAAATTATGTGTTTAACTATAATCAATATATTGATCAGTCAATTATATATATATTTTTTTTTTCAAATTAGGCTGATCATTCAATTCCAGTGGAATCTGTGTCTGATGAACAGCTATATTGTGTCTGCAAGCTGCCAAATACCTTAGAACCATACGCTCAGTGTGATAAATGTAAAGACTGGTTTCACCCAAGGTGTGTTGGATTCAGGAACATTGAAGACATAGCACTGATTTCACCATGGCTGTGTCCTGACTGTTCCATAAAAAGGATAAGAAGACCATTACAGAGGACTAAGCTTTTTTGGGGGAATCCTGATTCACCTCAGTCTTATGACCAGTGTTGGTCAAGTTACTTGGAAAAAGTAATTAGTTACTGATTACTGATTATTTCTCCAAGAAAGTAATCCAGTTACTTTACTGATTACTTATTTTCAAAAGTAATTAGTTACTTTACTAGTTACTTTACTAGTTACTTTTGAAAAATGCCCTTCATAAAGGTTAAAATATCATAAATATGCCGATTTATATATGTTAAAGCTGACTGAACTGATGAGAATACTGATTAGGAATAAATTATATTTACAACACACACACAAAAAAATCAAATTTTTTTCTTGTTCTAACAAATGTTTTTACTCGGACAAGTGAATGACCGACCGAAGGACAAATGTAAAGGCTTAAATGTTGAGCCCTGGTATATATTTTTTATTATTATTCATTTATTTACCCATAAACCTGTCTTTAGGAAGCCATAAGTTACAGTGGCAAGAATAACTTTGTGAAACCTTTGGGGGTGGTGGACAGGGTTTACATTAAGACAGGAGTTTGCCTTAATCTGGTTGATCATGCATTTCTTTTCTTTTATTCCACAGCTGATGTGTGCAGTTTTTTTATTGCTTGCATTAAAATAATTTTCTCTTGTTTTGTTTTTTAATTGCAGTCTTTTTCTTCTGCCATTCATGCTTATCAGCTCCATGCAATCTTAAGTTTTTCTTGGTTCAGTTGCACACAGTCTGAAAAGGTTTTTTGGAAGTTTGCTAAAATAAAAGACCCATTCTAAGAGATGTTGACTTTCCTACCTTGGGAAAGAACGTTAAACGAACAACTTAAAAAGGCATGACAAATCATGACATAAGACTGACATCACTCACAACGTACCAATGCATTATCCCTCATGAACAAATATAACGTCTGATGTTTGCACGTGCATACAGTTTACCATTACGACATCGTTCATGAATAAACATGACGTCTGAACACGGACAAACGGTGCGTGTTGACGCGTCAAAATTCACGCGTTTCGTTTAAAGACTTTTGAACGCGATCGCTTGCCATAGTGTTTACAACTGACTTCGCGGCGCTCATGTCATTGTCACTCACGAGTCACGGCTCACGTCGCGAGACAGTCTCGCAGTATAACGCAGTAACGCAGCCTGCTTACGGGGAAGTAACAGTAATCTAATTGCTGTTTTTGCAATTGTAATCCCTTACTTTACTCGTTACTTGAAAAAAGTAATCGGATTACAGTAACGCGTTACTTCTAACGCGTTACTGCCCATCAGTGCTTATGACACTGAAGAAGCATTGCAAAAACAAGATGAAGGAAAACATGATAGTGAAAGACAGGCACATGATAAACAGTGCCCAACTGAATTTCAGTTAAACCTATCAGAAGATGAATGGAAGAAAATAAAACCAAGCATAAGACCAGGCTACAGAATACTGCAACATGGCTGGACAGACATCATGTCAGAAAAAATCGGTCAGATGATCAACTGTGTTCTGTCATTCTCATATAATAAAGCCATTCAGTCTCAATCAAGAAAGAGGCTGTCTCCATACTGGCATGGAAAGGCCAGTTGTAAATTTCCAGGATGTGCCAAATTTGATTTATACATATTGGAAGAACCTGCCAAAAATGCAGACTGTGTTTTGGTTAATGTGGAAGTGTCTGGACAAATAGATCATTCCAAAGGCCTTCAATTTCGAAGACGCACTAGCAGCAGTGAAAAGGAAGAATTGAAGGTGAAGCTGAGAGAATTCACACCTATGCACCTTCACACCTGCTGCTGCAGACGAGCAAAAATTAATTGAAGGGAACACAAATGAGGTGCCTCCGCTCACAGTACTGCAAAGAATATCAAGTGAGAACAATCTTGAGAATAGAATGGACACCAATCCGTTTCTGGATTGTGTCAAAATTCAGAGAGAAACAGACTTGAATCAAAATTTCAGTCCTCTACAGCATCAGTACATACAGTTTGTGGCAATTTCCCCTTTTATTACTCACATCATGTACTCAACTGATCAACTCCAACTACTAAGAGACTTGCAGAAGAAAAATACACTTCTCCTCTACCTTGATGCAACGGGTACTGTTGTGGCCAAACCTAATGACTGCAAATGTGTACTATATTATGCACTTTGCTGTCCTGTTACAGCAACTACAGGAACAACAGTTGTTGCAGTGTCAGAGATGCTCTCATCTGATCAGAGCACACCTTCCATCCAGCACTGGCTAACCTGTTTTTCGCGTGATTTCTTCAAGATGTTTCAACAGCATCTCCAGCCACAAAAAGTAGAAACAGATTTCAGCTGGGCAATTATTCATGGATGTGTTCTTGCTTTCTGCCAGAATGATGTGCACATGTACCTGCAGCGGTGTCTTCAGGTCAGTGAAGGAAAACAAAAATGCTCGTTCACTGTTGTGCTGCACACATGATTAAAATCCTGTGCTGCAATACATCAAAAGTGAAGTGTGCGAAGGCAAGAAAAGACCTCTTTCTCTATTCAATGGCACTGCTGCAGAATGCCACAACACTAGATGAGATTCAAGCTCTGCTAACAGACATGTGTGCAGTTTTTACAGAGGAAACACTTCGAGACTGCCGGGAGAGTCTGAACAATCTGCAGACTGCCATTCAAAATCAGGCAGTTATTTCAGATGTGGAAACTGCAAGAACACCAATGGAAGAAGCAGAATTATTCATAGATAAAACACCAAAGACGGTCAGACATGACTCTCCATTTGTGAAACTCTTTGCAGGTATATTCACAGATAACAAGAAACAGATTCTGAAAAAGAAGGGGTTGAGCGCTCCCTCAAATCCTTCCTACTGCCCGTGTTTGATTGACATAGTCAGTACCTACATCCCAACTCTGCCACTTTGGACTGGGATTATGTTAAAGCACCTAAACCAAACAAGAGACACAAACTCCAAAGCAGAGAATTGGTTCCGCACCACCAAAACAATAGTCCTTAAAAACAAACTCCACAGACGGCCTGGAGATTTCATTCAAACAATGCACGAATTCATATCTGGTCGAATGCGTGGTGTCAGAATAACTGAAATTCGGCAAAAAGTCATGAAGGAGAAGGAATTGGAAGACATTGACCAACCATTAAGTCAGGAGGAGCAATGGAGGAACAGAAGAGAAAGAAATCAAAATACTACAATCCCCCAAAGGCAAAGAAAGCCAAGGAAGTCTCTTTCACATGTCCTCCATGGTCTGGTCATGGAAAGCTGGGACAGCAGTCTATAACAATGACTAACACGTGCACAATTGACAATCTACTGTACATTATGTACTTAGCCATGAACACAAGACCATTCATTCTTTTGGAAATTGAGCAAATGAAAATTAAGGATGAATGCATTGTTGGAGGTCTACCAGCACTTCTCGGTTGGACAGTGGTCTCAGGGAAAGATCTCCTGGTTGCAAAACATGGATCGTTTTAAAGGAAAAGACCAGTGGGATACATTTGGGAGTGAAGATGACTTTGTGGTTTGCCGTCTAGACTACATCCATTACACTGAAAGAATGTCTGTATGTGATGCTCACAAATGTCCTTCCCCTCAGATCCCAAAGCCTTGCTGGAATGTTGCTGTAGTGTAAGTAACCAACATTTATTTTTACAAATATTTTGGTTTCATAATGTCAAAAAAAATGTGATGTCAGTACCATATGCTAATTGCCTTTAAAACAACAAAATAGGTGTAATGACTTCTCAGACCTACAACAGTCAATTGACAGCTGGGTTGTTGACAGTCATTCATATCCATGCAGAAAAAAACAGAGGTAGGCCTACATAACAATTTAAAAACAAATACAGTAACTGCAAGCAAAGATATGTCTATCAAAAGTTATATAATATATTACATAACTTTTTGAAATTATGAAAAGAATAAAATGAAAACACACACACACACACACACAGTGTATGTATATATATATATATATATATATATATATATATATATATATATATATATATATACAGTATATATACTGTATATGTGTGTGTGTGTTTTTATTTTATTCTTTTCATAATTTTGTTATGTATTGTGTTGTGTACAGGAATGGAAAGGTCTGTCAGGGAAGAACAACATACACAGCCCGGAGGTGTATTCACGGAATACCTCCTGTTGTGATAATGGCAATAGATGCTACAGTCTTCTGTAATGCTCATCCAGAAATGCAACCACCAATGCTTCCTTCATCAGTGCTACTGTGTGACGAAAGGCAAGAATCTACTTTTTGAAAATTTGGAAATGTTATAAACATAGTAAAGAGTCCACATTTGTCATAGGTTAAAAGGTTATATATTAAAAACAAATAATTACATATACTTTATTTATATTATTTATATGTTTATTTATGTAATTAACTGTTTAAATGGAATTATTCAGTTGCTTTATGTCATTACATGTCTTTGTTCACAATCAGATACCAACCTGTTGCAGTGACGTTTCACCTTGAGTCAGAAAATCATTTTGTTTCCTTTCATCGAATCACTGGTAGTCACTGGAATTTTTATGATGGGATCGAGGAACTAAAACAGCCAGGCTCTGGAGACCGACAGGCAAGTTTTTAGAAGTGTATTCTCAAAAATATGTACAGTGGGTCATGTTGTACTTGTAAGGGTAAGTAACCACTTTAGTACAACAAATGTACTATTTCACCTTAACTATCTATTTGAATTACAAAAGGGATTAACATAAATCTATACGGTTTAGGAAGCTTTTTTTTTTTCCAACAATATTTTATCATTTTAAGTGTCTAGTGTGTAGTAGGCTATACAAATGTGTGTGTGTGTGTGTGTGTGTGTGTGTGTGTGTGTGTGTGTGTGTGAGAGAGAGAGAGAGAGAGAGAGAGAGAGAGAGAGAGAGAGAGAGAGAGGATATTATAGGCACAGAATAGGCTACACCTGAAACAAAACATGTTAGCAACTGTACATACCATAGTTATGTAACTTAACACAATTAGTTCCTTCATCCCATTTCTTTTAAACTTGTTTGCAGACTCCAAAAGAAGATAAGCCTGTGATTGAAGGGTTAACTACAATCTCTATCAGTGATGGACAGAGTATGGAGGAGGAACAATTTGACAGAATGGTAGGACCCAACCATAATCAGTAGGATTACTAGAATACACTCCAAAGTCTGTTCAATGTAATATTGAATTATGAACTATTTTAAATGTGTTAATGTTGCATATGTTTATGTTTTTTTATTGCATTCATTCTCACATGTGAGCCATATGGGGAACTTGTTCCCAGATGCTTTGTCATCCTTATACAATTAACACAAGCATCCCATTTTATTAATCTGGTGCAGACTCTTACAGAAGAGCAGATTGCTGACAAGCCCGAGGTGGAAGGAATTTCACCTACAATGAACATCCATAATTAAACACCTGTTGAGGTATGTATCTTAAAAAAAAAAATGTAAGATGACATAATAATAAATAATAAAAAATATAAAAATATATATATATATATTTAATTACTAAATCTCTTTAAAAAAATTATCATGTTGACCAGTTTAAGACCTATTTGGATAGTTTGATGGGTGCAATGTTTTGTCCAGTATAGCTGTTTACTAACCCTGATTTTATGGTTTTAAATTAGTTTTATATTAACAGTTTTATATTAAAACTTGTTTTATATTGTTCAACAGAAATTTGCACCTCACAAAGAATTACAGGAACGTGAATGCTTATCACAGGAACTGGGAGCTTGTTGCTATCAAAGGGTTGGAAATCAGTGAGGCAAATATGGAAAATCTAACTGTCTGTCTGTCTGTACTAGTACCGCTGAAAGTTTGGACACATTACTATTTTTAAAGTTTTTGAAAGAAGTCTAATGCTCATCAAGCCTGCGGAATACAGAAAAAAAATATATCAAAAAGTTATCAATGTTGGAAACAGTTGTGCTGCTATATATATATATATATATATATATATATATATATATATATATATATATATATTAAATAAACTGTGATATTTTTTCTGGATTCTTTGATGAATAAAAGGTTATAGAGAACAGCATTTATTCAAAAGAGAAAAGTTCTTTTTTTAAAGAAATTGATCATTTTATTCAGCAAGGATCTGGGCCCGGTTTCCCAAAGCGTTCTTATCTCTAAGTAGTTCTTAACCTAGTACTTAAGTTCTCTCTTAACCTTAATGCACGGTTCCCGACATGTTCGTACGCTAAGTATATCTTCTGTAAGTCACACTTTCGTAAGGTTGGTCCAGACCATTCGTAAGCTCTCTCTTAGCGTTGTTTGCAAGTCAAACTATGGTATGTTGACAATGTTGTGGCTCAACAATGATTTTATGCTATATATAATGATATATATACTAATAAAAAAAATGTCCGCAATGGATACAGGACTATTTATGAAGTTGACTTTATTTGTTATTAGAACTAAAATGGTGCTAATTAGCCTTGGCTATTTTCTAATGTCATTAAAGCATTAATGATTGTCATGTCAATCTATAATTGGCATTCACTTTTGATAATTATAATCTGGCAAACAATTTTCCTCTAATTGCTACACTACTACACTATAACACTACACTACACTACATTACACTACATTACACTACACTACACTACATTACACTACACTACACTACACTACACCACATTACACTACACCACATTACACCACACTACATTACACCACACTACACTACACTACATTACACCACACTACACTACACTACACTACACTACACTACATTACACTACACTACACTACACTACACTACACTACACTACACTACACTACATTACACCACATTACACCACACTACACTACACTACACTACACTACACTACACTACATTACACTACACTACACTACACTACACTACACTACACTACACTACACTACATTACACCACATTACACTACACTACACTACACTACACTACACTACACTACACTACACTACATTACACTACACTACACTACACCACATTACACCACACTACACTACACTACACCACATTACACTACACTACACTACACTACACCACATTACACTACACCACATTACACCACACTACATTACACCACACTACACTACACTACACCACATTACACTACACTACACTACACTACACCACATTACACTACACCACATTACACCACACTACATTACACCACACTACACTACACCACATTACACCACACTACATTACACCACACTACACTACACTACATTACACTACACTACACTACACTACACTACACCACATTACACTACACTACACTACACTACACCACATTACACTACACTACACTACATTACACTACACTACACTACATTACACTACACCACATTACACCACACTACATTACACTACACTACACTACACTACACTACACTACAAGTTAAAGAAAAACCTTTATCATATTCAATATCTGTAGAGAACAGGCCTCAAAACATAAGAATATCTGTGAGTGATCAGCCCTGTTAAATACCCTTATATGGGCAATGTATCCCCCAGGATACAGGCATTCAATGCCTGATAATCAAAGTTGTGAGAAGATTATTTAAAAAATATCCACAAGAACATGTAAAACTATCCTTAAAAAACTATTTTCTAAAACAAAATCACTCTAAAATATCATAATCGTGAAAAATATAAAAACACTTCCCTCATAGCCAGTGTCTTTGTCCACGTATGCTGCCATTTTGGATTTTGATACAAATATTTGTAATGTTGGCATAAAGTCACATGACCTGATTACATGACCCATCACCCCATCAGTGTTTCTCATCAACTGCAACCACATAATGCCCCTCCCCCCATGGCCCTTCCCCCCACAGCCTGTTAAATGACTGTATCCCCCAAGATACAGAAACTCTTTAAGGGTTAATGTTGACAAAGGAGCGTACACGTTAGAATTTCTGCATCAAAAATTGACATATGCCCAAATGACCACGTCTCATAGCTGATTCATCTTCATTCATTTATAGGGCATTGAACGCAGGTCACATGGTTGTCAGAGGATTCCCTTTCCACTGCTTTGCCTCATGCATAGCTTTACGTCAAACACACAGATAATGTACATTACAAACTAATGTCTTTACGCAGCCTCTTCAAATGAGACTTTATATCTGAATGTGCACTTAGAATGACACTGTTTAATTTCCTTCTGGATAAATAAGGTATCTCATAGATAGAGCATAATTACATAATTTTTAGAAGTCGTTAAACCCATGTAAAGAAGCTGCACAAGTGGCACAACGGGATAAGGAGGGTGGATGATTAGCGAGGGATACCCGGTTCGTCTACCCGTCACAACATATTGTGTGAACATATTACTGACAATTTTAACCATTTAATTAATAGGCTATATTTTACTGATAACTTACACTATGTTAAAATAAAAGTTACTGGAATAATTTGAGGAATGTTTCATTTGGATAGAACGTGTTGTCTTTCTTAACGCTGTAATGCACCGTGTGAAGTGTAAAATCGATTCCTGAGCAATCGATGCCAACTAATTCAGCACCTTCACTTGGGACAGCGCCTTTGTTAAGTTGAACTTAAGCGGCAGCGATTTAAGAAGCTTCCAAGAGACACTTCGGGGAACACACTTAAAAACATAAACTACTTTGGTAAGATATATCTTTCGAGTCTTCTTAGCAGGCTAAGAGTGAGCGTTATCGGGAAACCGGGCCCTGTTTATTGTTAGAAAATAAGGTTTCTTTTTTGAATAAATGCTGTTCTTTTTTACTTTTTATCAATTAATCCTGGAAAAAAATTATCACAGATTCCCCCCAAAAAATAAGCAGCATAACGGCCAACTCGTAAAATATGTATGATTTGCCGTGAGATCAGGTTGGCATAGCTGTTTTCAACATTGATAATAATCAGAAATGTTTCTCAAGCATCCAATTAGCATATTATAATGATTTGTGAAGGATCATGTGACACTGAAGACTGGAGTAATGATGCTGAAAATCACAGAAATAAATTATATTTTTAAGTATATCAAAAAAAAAATCATCATTTTAAATTGTAATAATATTTCACAATAAACATCCCCTAACAGTCATGCAAATATTTAGTTATGTATTACATTAATTTAGACACAAGTACAACATTTCATTTTTTTATAACAACCAAAAGTTGTTGTTTTTTAGAGCTAGCTTTTGCCATTTCTAGTCACTTGTCATGAGCATGTATTTGCCGTCTTTCACAGTGATTCATTACTAGCACGTTACTACATCTTCACTGTGAAAAGCAATCAGTATTTAAAATACAAAATATTGAGGAAACCCATTGCCTTAAAAATATTAAGTCAATAAGAATAATGCTTGATTAAAAATTAAAAGTAAAATTGAGTCAAGTGGAATTGTCAAGTTCACATAACTTAATTTTTTCAATTAAGCATTAAGTTATTTTACTTAATAATTTTAAGGCAAAGGATTTACTAACTTTTTTTTATGTAAGTGTTCACTTTTTACAGTGTTTTTACTAAGCATAGCCAATGTGCAGTACATCTGAGTCTAAAAAATGTGGATAACAAATATATTATATTAGCATAATAAAAACAATAATTGTATTCATGTCTTCAATAGGTGAAGATTAAAGATATACAGGAGAGACTGGAATTGTCTTCTGTTCCTACAACACAGGAATTACAAACACAAAAGAAATATCCAGCAATCATCCATAATGAGTAGATAAAATACTGTTCATGTACCTTTGAAGTGTGACATTTACTACATAATGAATGTTGAATATCCACTGATAATATGGTTTCAAACATTGAAACTGGTCTCAAATGAGACATAAGTGTTAGACAGAAAAAGTCAAATTAATATTATAACTCAATCAATCAATAAATTAATCAATCAATACATTTTATTGTGATATTTTGAGGTGCTTCCAGTGTTTCATTATGTGTGCATGTGTTGTAGTGTTTCATCATGATCTGAGCTGATTATTACATTTAATTAAAAATATGACTGGCCATATTTGTATGTATATTTATATACAACCCATTAAATTTCCGGTTTCATATAGTGATAACATTTAATAACAAAATTTCATAACGTTTTCATATAGGATAAGATAACCACAAAAAGTAAATGTAAATGATGATTTAGTAAATGATGAGTAAATGAATAACTTTGTTTAATGCTAGACAAAATGTATTTTCAGTTCTTCAAATCCAATTGTTATAGTTTTTAGCACCATGGACAGTGACATAAACTAATTTATACTTCAAATTCATGGGTGCATAACTTCAAAATTCTGTAGTAAAATGTCTGAAATTGTGCATGGCTACAGTCAAGCATACTGGGTATAAGGCAACAATGCAACTTTTAACGAACCATCAAAGGCAGCTGAGATAAAGTGCCTCCAATTGGGCTAACAATGCAATGGCTATTCTGAATGTTATATCTGTCAAAGCCATGGGTCCATAATTTCAAAATGCTACAGTACAAATGTCTGAATTTGTGCATGGTGACAGTCAAGCACATTGGGTATAAGGCTCCAGTGCAACCATTAAAAAAAACACTCAAAGGCAGCTGTGATAAATAGCCTCCAAATGGGCCAACAATGCTATGGCTATTCTAAGTGTATTGTAGTATCTGACAACATGAGTCATAATAAAATTCATAATAAAATAATTCTACAGTAAAAACTGCTGAAAATTTGTATTTCGTTACAGTAGTAGCTTTACTATAATGGGACAGTGTCCAATTTAACGCACCCTCTGGCGGCCGAGAAACAGCGCCGCGAATTGTGCAGAAAATGCATTAGGCGGCTTTTTGTGCACTGTGTAATGTGTTAAGTTAAAAAAATCCTTAAAAAAACAATTCTACAGTAAAAATGGCTTGAAGGGGGGGGGGGGGGGGGGGGTGAAATGCTCATTTTCACGCAATCTCCTGTTAATCTTGAGTACCTATAGAGTAGTATTGCATCCTTCATATCCAGGGACTGGGACAAAAAATCGGCCCGGGCATTTTTGCCCAGACCGGCCCACTATATGATCATAAACACCACCCATCTTTGCACGCCCTTAATTATATGCATACCAACTCCTATTCATTAAAACCACTAATGCCATGTAACGAGTGAGTAGATGAAATAAGTCAAAATTTGATATTTATTAATACAGTTGAACTATACTCCACAGTGGTGAATCCTAAAACAAGCTATAAGCGGCTCTGGCACAGCAATACAAGTGTTTCTCACAGGATTTTTGTTAAAACTATGGCTAAGTTGTGATTGGGCCAGCCCAGTGTCAATCAAGGAAAGAACCAATGGGCCGCTGATCTACGTGTTTCATGGGCTGGTCTGTCAGAAAAAAAAACTAACACTGACTTTGACCAATGCATTACACCGGCACAAACCCAGCGCCGCCAATTAAGCAAAACAAAACGAATGGGCCGCCGATGTACAAAGTTTATGGGCCGTTAAAAAAAAAATGAGTATGAGTATGAGATATATCGGCCCAAAAAGCACGTCGGCCCACCGGGCAAATGCCCGGCGGTATGCCCAATGGCCAGTCCAGCCATGTTCATATCTCCAAAAAGTCTTTAGTTTTATTATATTTATAAAAGAAAGATAGGCTGTGTACCGAGTCTTTCCGGAAAAAAACGAGCGGCTGAAGGCGGGCCGTGTGGGCGGAGCTAAAGCTGTACTAACGCGCCGAGCTAACTTAGTAACAACACACAGAGACATTTGTTCAACAGTTTTACTCACCGTCCCAGTTCCAACGCACGGCCGCGAACCTTTATCATTGTGACTTTAACGATCTGCAAATCCGTCGATCTGGGCTTTGTTTATAAAACAATCATCGTGGAAATGCTGGGAACAAACAGTCTACACAACTCCGTTTATGCTCAGGAAAAACAAACTCCATCCACTGGTGCCTTAACGCTGGGTTCTTTGGGAATCTGTGCAGGGTTGTCTTGCCCTGGCAACCAAAAACACACTTCTTTGGTGACATTGACTTCCAAAACCCGAGCAGAGGAGCGCTTTGATGAGGTACTGCTTTCGCTCTCTCTCTCTCTCTCTCTGGGCTGCGTTTCCCAAAAGCATCGTAAGCCTAAGTTGATCGTAAAAACGATCGTACGACTGATCTTAATATTACGGTCTGTTTCCCAAAAGCACCGTAGCTTAAGTAGCACTTGAAAATCTTCGTAGATCTACGAGTGCTCTGGAGTAATCGTACATCCCCAAGTGCATCGTAAGAAGACAGAGTTATGAGGACACCTGCAGGACAACCGGCAGATTACACCTTTAACTTTATTCAAATGTATGTGATTATAATATAAGGTTTTGATTGTACTTTATTGTACACTTTATTACTCTTTTTTGTTGTTGGTTAAATAATGTATAAATTAAATAATTAAAAAGGTCAGAAAACAAAACAAAAAAATAAAAATAATAATTTAATCTAATAATTTTAATCAAAATTAAATGAATGAATGAATAAATAAATAAATAAATAAATAAATCCTTTAAATCTGTTAAAAATTACATCTTTGTTTCTCTAAAAGGACATTAATTTCATCTTTTTGAAAGGTATCTTTTCGTGTGTTTTTTTTTTTTTTTTTTTTTTTCAGCCATTTTGTCAGTGCCTCCGCCTGTAGGTGCTTTATATAGACTTGTCTTGATTGCTAATCCACAACAGATGACAATTATTAGGTTAAACATTCAGAATACGATTCCATATAAGGTTATATTTCAGCACTTCGCGAATAGACAGCGACTCTTAAGTAGCACGCAGAGCGCGTTCTCGCGCGTTCATGTTAAGTGCATTTTTGGGAAACGCTCGTGGAATTGCTGCGAGCGTTCGTAACTTTGCAATTAGAAAGCGCTCTTAAGAGCTAAGATACATCGTTATCGGGAAACCCAGCCCTGGTCTACAAGTGCGCGCGCGCGGTCTCCCGGCAGAAGTACCCTTAGGACTCATATAAGGAAATTCCGGCCTATCTTACGTGAGACAGACCCACACTCGAAAAAAACTTTCCGAAACTTGTGACAAACCGGAAGGACAATTTTTGGCACAGAAATACTCCTTCAAACGTACAATTTAATTTTTGAAACTTTGTCCATGTTTAGCATGGGAATCCAACTCTTTAACAGTGTAAAAAACTCAGTATGCATGAAATAGCATTTCACCCCCCCTTTAAGATTTGGATTTCATTAGAGGAACAGCTGTCCTATAAGAAGATACTGTCCAATTTAACGCACCCTCTGAGGCGGCCGAGAAACAGCGCCGCGAAATGGGCAGAAAATACATTAGGCGGCTCATTGTACATTGTGTAATGTGTCAAGTTCAAAAAATCATAAAAAAATAATTCTACAGTAAAAACTGCTTAAAATTTGTATTTCGTTAGAGGAGTAGCTCTACTCTAATGGGACAATGTCCAATTTAACGCACCCTCTGAGGCGGCCGAGAAACAGCGCCGCGAATTGTGCAGAAAATGCAATAGGCAGATTATTGTACATTGTGTAATGTGTCAAGTTAAAAAATCATTAAAAAAAAAATCTACAGTAAAAATTGCTTAAAATTTGTATTTCGTTAGAGGAGTAGCTCTACTCTAATGGGACAATGTCCAATTTAACGCACCCTCTGAGGCGGCCGAGAAACAGCGCGGTGAAATGGGAAGAAAATGCATTAGGCGGCTCATTGCACTGTAAAATTCAAAATTCAAAAATTCATACAAAAATAATTCTACAGTAAAAACTTCTTAAAATTTGGATTTCGTTAGAGTAATAGCTCTACTCTAATGGGTTAATGTCCAATTTAACGCACCCTCTGAGGCGGCTGAGAAACAGCGCCGCGAATTGGGCAGAAAATGCATTAGGTGGCTTATTGTGCACTGTAAAATTCAAAATTCAAAAATTAATTAAAAAATAATTCTACAGTAAAAACTTCTAAAAATTTGTATTTCGTTACAGTAGTAGCTCTACTATAATGGGACAGTGTCCAATTTAACGCACCCTCTGAGGCAGCTGAGAAACAGCACCGCGAAATGGGCAGAAAATACATTAGGCGGCTCATTGTGCACTGTGTAAAGTGGCAAGTTCAAAAATTCATAAAAAACAAATTCTACAGTAAAAATTGCTCAAAATGTGGATTTCGTTAGAGGAGTAGCTCTACTCTAATGGGACAATGTCCAATTTAACGCACCCTCTGATGCGGCCGATAAACAGCGCCGCAAATTGTGCAGAAAATGCAATAGGCAGATTATTGTACATTGTGTAATGTGTCAAGTTAAAAAAATCATAAAAAATAATTCTACAGTAAAAACTGCTGAAAATTTGTTTTTCGTTACAGTAGTAGCTCTACTATAATGGGACAGTGTCCAATTTAACGCAAAGTCACCCTCTGAGGCGGCCGAGAAACAGCGGCAGATTATTGTACATTGTGTAATGTGTCAAGTTAAAAAATCATAAAAAAAAAAATCTACAGTAAAAATTGCTTAAAATTTGTATTTCGTTAGAGGAGTAGCTCTACTCTAATGGGACAATGTCCAATTAAACGAACCCTCTGAGGCGGCCGAGAAACAGCGCGGTGAAATGGGAAGAAAATGCATTAGGCGGCTCATTGCACTGTAAAATTCAAAATTCAAAAATTCATACAAAAATAATTCTACAGTAAAAACTTCTTAAAATTTGGATTTCGTTAGAGGAGTAGCTCTACTCTACTGGGACAATGTCCAATTTAACGCACCCTCTGAGGCGGCCGAGAAACAGCGCCGCGAAATGGGCAGAAAATGTATTAGGCGGCTTATTGTGCACTGTGTAAAATGCAAAATTCAAAAATTAATTAAAAAATAATTCTACAGTAAAAACTGCTCAAAATTTGGATTTCATTAGAGGAACAGCTGTCCTATAAGAGGGGAATGTCCAATTTAACACACCCTCTCAGGCGGCTGAGAAACAGCACCGCGAAATGGGCAGAAAATACATTAGGCGGCTCATTGTGCACTGTGTAAAGTGCCAAGTTCAAAAATTCATAAAAACAAAATTCTACAGTAAAAATTGCTCAAAATGTGGATTTCGTTAGAGGAGTAACTCTACTCTAATGGGACAATGTCCAATTTAACGCACCCTCTGAGGCGGCCGAGAAACAGCGCCGCAAATTGTGCAGAAAATGCAATAGGCAGATTATTGTACGTTGTGTAATGTGTCAAGTTCAAAAAATCATAAAAAAATAATTCTACAGTAAAAACTTCTGAAAATTTGTATTTCGTTAGAGGAGTAGCTCTACTCTAATGGGACAATGTCCAATTTAACGCACCCTCTGAGGCGGCCGAGAAACAGCGCCACGAATTGTGCAGAAAATGCAATAGGCGGCTTTTTGTGCATTGTGTAATGTGTTAAGTACAAAAAATTAATAAAAAAAAAATTCTACAGTAAAAATTTGTTAAAATTTGGATTTCGTTAGAGGAGTAGCTCTACTCTAATGGGACAATGTCCAATTTAACGCACCCTCTGAGGCGGCCGAGAAACAGCGCCGCGAAATGGGCAGAAAATGCATTAGGTGGCTCATTGTGCACTGTGTAAAATCCAAAATTCAAAAATTAATTAAAAAATAATTCTACAGTAAAAATTGCTCAAAATGTGGATTTCATTAGAGGAACAGCTGTCCTATAAAAGGATAATGTCCAATTTAACGCACCCTCTGAGGCGGCTGAGAAACAGCACCGCGAAATGGGCAGAAAATACATTAGGCGGCTCATTGTGCACTGTGTAAAGTGTCAAGTTCAAAAATTCATAAAAACAAAATTATACAGTAAAAATTGCTCAAAATGTGGATTTCGTTAGAGGAGTAGAGCTACTCTAATGGGACAATGTCCAATTTAACGCACCCTCTGAGGCGGCTGAGAAACAGCGCCGCAAATTGTGCAGAAAATGCAATAGGCAGATTATTGTACATTGTGTAATGTGTCAAGTTAAAAAAATTATAAAAAAATAATTCTACAGTAAAAACTGCTGAAAATTTGTATTTCGTTACAGTAGTAGCTCTACTCTAATGGGACAGTGTCCAATTTAACGCACCCTCTGAGGCGGCCGAGAAACAGCTCCGCGAAACTGGCAGAAAATGCATTAGGTGGCTTATTGTGCACTGTGTAAATTGCAAAATTCATAAAAAAAAAAAAAAAATTCTACAGTAAAAACTGCTCAAAATGTGGATTTCATTAGAGGAACAGCTGTCCTATAAGAGGATAATGTCCAATTTAACGCACCCTCTGAGTTGCCGCGAAATGGGCAGAAAATGTATTAGGAGGCTTATTGTGCACTGTGTAATGCCAAGTTAGAAAATTAATTAAAAAAAATTCTACAGTAAAAACTGCTCAAAATGTGGATTTCGTTAGAGGCGTAGCTCTACTATAATGGGACAATGTCCAATTTAACGCACCCTCTGAGGCGGCCGTGAAACAGCGCCGCGAAACGGGAAGAAAATGCAAATGCAACCAAAACAATGCAACTTCTTAACTGTATCGTCACATTTGTCATGGGTGCATAACTTCAAAATGCTATAGTAAAAATCTCTAAATGTGATATTGTGTTAACTCTTCTTCTGTATTGTCAGATGCCCATTGCTTTCAAGTCAATTCAATTTAATTCATACATTAATTTGTATAATGCTTTTCACAATACATCATTTCAAAGGAGCTTTACAGAAAATGCAGGTTTTTGTGTTACAAAATCACAATAGGATTTTATGAGATATCAGAAAGTAGCCTACAGTTATATAAGTTAGTAAAAAATTGTATTTACAAATATCAAACCATAATTTTACCAAGATTAGTGTGCAGTTTAAAGTAATGATAAAGTAATAATTGTTGTACAATCATCCATGTTTGATTCTGAAATCTATTCAAAGGTGCTGGGTCATCTGAAATCTTAATAAAAGGCTAGATCTAAGCTGGAGCATATGTTTACCTCGTTAAATTCTAATTTGTAATAATAATTAAAAAATAATAATAATACATGTAATTGAATGTATTTAATACCTTCAAATTATGTTATTATATTATTTTCTGAAAATATAAACAATACAAACAGGGTCTCTAAAAAGTGTGAATAAGTGAAAACCCACATGGTCCTTAAATTGAGCTAATGACATAATTAAAGAATACTGTTGCCTTATGTGCCTTTATATTTTTACAGTCCATTTTCGCTGATATATCAGTGTTATTTGCATTTAAACATTTTTTTAATTATTCGTTTATTCTGAAAATAGACACAAAAGTAGCCTAACACAATACCTTTAAAAACGCAAAAGAGAGAGAAAAGCACACGGTCCCTAAGTCGAGCATCAATACGTAGCCAGCAAACGCGGAAGTTCGCGTCATTTAAGGTGGAACGGATAGCGTCAAGAAGCTGCGAATAAGACGCTGGATTCAGCCTCGTCAGTGAAGCTGTGAAGCCGTGAATTAAGGTGAATGATCAGCATGCACACAAATCCTCTTATCTCGCTGAAATCTTGACGGACTTACAAACGGTTTGGTTTCTTACTTATAAACGTGGCTATAATTCCGAATGCTTGAACATGTATGTTATAATTATTCATATGTATGCCGTGTATGTATGTAGTGTCATAACTACATCTCTGACGTTTATAACAAACCAAAACCTTTGAAAATCGGTAGAAAATTGAGCAAGTTATGTTATATAAAAGTACATGCACCGAGTGAGAACACTGTGGCAAGATGGCCGCCACGTGCGGACGACGACCTCCATTGGCCAGCAGCGCGCACGAGACATCTAGCCTTGATATCTATGTGCGGGGGTGTCCCGTACGCGCGTGCGTTGGCGGCCGATGACGTCACCGCTCGCTCGCGCCGTCTCTTCCCTCAGTTTCAGCGTCTTCTGAGGTGAGGACAGCAGTTCACGGTATTTCTCATATTTACACAACCATCACACACACTTTATACAGTTTGATTAAGCGACAGGCTCATTTCTGTATTGTTTTCATCGATCGCAGCGATACTTGTGCGTCTTTTCTGGCGTCTTCCTTCTGAAATAAACATTTAGTGCAGCAGCAGCAGCGAGCATGAGGAGAAAATGTTGAGTTCATTCAGACCTGAGCGATTTTGTGTTCGTTTGTGTGATTGTTTCGATGTTTGGAGTGAGAACTGTTACTGAATGTCCAAGTTAAAGTTTGAGATCTGTGAGGGGAATCGATCCCAAGTGTTTTCTGTTGCCGTTTTCATGTTTACCTTATTTCTTTGTCGACGTTTATCTTTGGCAGATTACATTTACTTATTAAAATTGTAGACACTTTATACTGCCCCTGTATGAGTAATAAACGTGGGAAATATCAAATATACATGCATGGGAATATAGATATTAATGAAGTTTGACACAGGAAACGTTACATTTTCTTTGAATTTTAAGAGTTTTATGATCATTGTCAGTTTCTGTACAAATATGTAACATGTTAATGGAATTACTTTATTGCTATTAATAGTTATTATAAAGACAAACTATATTTAGATTCACATATTATGGTGTTGTAGTTATTTGCCTGAAGAGGTCATTTAATAATTTTGTTTTATTATTGGTGATTTATCACTTATTTGGTGGTTATATTGTGAGAAATAACAGTATTGTCTTTCAATATAGCAGTTTTACAGGCTTTTGTCATGTATCCTGACTCAAATAATGTGTTTCTAACAGCAAACACTCAGAATAAAGTGAGATGATCTGCTGATGGTCTAGCCTGGGAAAACCCAGACTACTTCCGGCGAATTTTAATTCTCTCTCCAGGATAGTCTGGAGAAGAGCCCATTCAAACTCATTTCTGTGCCGCCGAAATCAAGGCACCAATCAGAAACGTTTGGGGAGGGATTTACATGATGACGACAGCGCAGCGACGCTGAAGGAGATTTCATTACAAAGATGGATGCCGCCGTGGAACACTCGTTCGAATCATAGACCGTATATAAACGAATCAGTTTTTGGGTCTGTTTTGAGCGATTTAAACTTACCGTTTTTGTTAAAACCGGAGCAAAGAACAACACTCGAAGCATATGATTGACCCTTCGCAAAGACCCGCCCCCCTTAGTTACTGTCGCTATGCCCGACAAGCTACGCTGCTCTCACGCACACACCATGTACTCAAGCAGTGAAAAATACATCGCGGGGCAGAGAGGAGACTGACAACACGCTGACAGACAGGGCAGACCAGGTTACTTTTCGGTTACTTTTGATATTAACCCCCTGAGGTCGGCGGTATCGCCGGCGATACCAGCTCACTTTTTTTCAGTTCAGTTCAAAAGAAATTAATTTTGCTCTGTGGACTTTGATATTACAAGCAAGTTTCATACATCAATCGATTCTGTTAAATGTGTATTATTTTTGTGTATACTCACAATAAAAACAAAGTGTTGTGCTTTTTGCCAAATAAAGAAAAATAAACGTGATGCGAGTTCTGCCTTCTATCTGCCAGTGTAGTCCATTCTGAAACGCGTCCGAAAATGAACAATAACTCAACGAATACTCAGTCAAACAGGCATTCAGACACACAGGCATGAACCTTGAATTCTCTTCTTTTTAATGAAGTAATTTATATAAAAAACAAATATTCTCATCTTGTGAAATCTGTATTAAAAGAGAGCGATTCCAGTCGACCTCATTAGAGCTAATTCAAATGTAATGTGACTCCGCCCACGGAGAGCGCGTGCTATTCAAACGCAAATGGCTGAGGTAATCCGCGCAATCCTGTGAACGCCCCCTGTATCAGCTCGACACAACCAAAACACAAGTTTATTCAGAACATTACTTGTTTACAACACAGCGCTGTGAGGAATAATGAGGAATACGAGGAATACGAGCTGAGGAATACTAGTAAGTTTTTCCTTCTCGGGTTTCTGTTTATGAATGAATGAATGAATGGCATAGATGCGCGCTGTTTACCACAGCTGGCAAAAAAACAATATTACGTGACAGTTCTCCATTATGGACGCGAGCGCTCTAAAACTTTCACAGAGACCTCAAAACAGAAAGTACAAATTCTTTCTTTAAAACGAATTTCGTTTTGTATCAATTGTATCTTAATTTTAATCATTTTTTCATTAACAAATTTCCTGGATTTAAAGTAAATATG
Source organism: Squalius cephalus (assembly GCF_949319135.1). Lineage (NCBI taxonomy): Eukaryota > Metazoa > Chordata > Actinopteri > Cypriniformes > Leuciscidae > Squalius > Squalius cephalus. Next base: position 4,460,325 of record NC_137122.1, read on the forward strand.
GGCTAGCAATCACAACATAAGGTGCTTGAACTGGAGATCATCATGAATCATGAGCCTACTCGCCTCACATGTCTAAAAAATTTAAAATATATATGTACAGAAAGCTGTTTCTAAACAAAACCATCCAAAACAAAAAAACTATAGCCTAATAAATGTGCATTTATCCGGTGCGTTCACTAGCCTACTACAAAAATCGCGAGTCAAAAGCCTATCGTCAACGAATGATGATTTTTTTAGCAAACCGTATTGCTATACTGAGATGGGTAAAAATCAACTGAAATATGTTGAAATAAAATGTAGGCTATTTGTATAAGCAACGTAAACTGCAAATTAACATTTATATGCCCTAATATTTCATGAAAACAACGTTACAGTCAGGCGAAATATGAAAGACAACATTTTGTTTAGTATATTTGGGTACAGTTTTTACTGTAGAATATACTGCCTCGTCAAATAAGCTTTTGTTCAGCAATTTCTATATATAAAATAGCCTACTATTTTTGTCAAAAATAAAGTCATCAACTAAGATGTTAGCTGTAATGAATACATAGATAAAATGTAGGCCTATAATCTTTTTTTTTTTTTTACAAAGAAAGAGTACACTTGAAATATTGTTGAAATTGTAATTATTGTTGTAATTGTAACCTTTTTAATAAAATAGCAAAACATATTTACAAGATAGATGTAAGCAAAATCTTAAATGGACAATACAAGTCTTCTTCTAAATATCCTTTGTCCTTGCATTGTGGCTCAGCCAGTTTCACACCTGTGTGAATGGCTAATTATGCAGAGTCATTATGCAGAGTGGGATGGGACATTGTAATTTCAGGTGTAAACCACTCCTCGTTCACGCCCCCTCGCATATTGGCTTTCCAAGCAAAACCTGTTTTACATCAATTTAAATCAATGTATGGTTTTATGTGAACAATAAAGCAAGACTATTTTCACATAATTTTGAAGAAAATATTCTAGGCGAGGACATCCATTAGTCAAAAGTCTTATTGACACATATTTACTATGTGTTTTGAGGCCTTATTTCAGAAATTTTAGTTTTTAGTTTTTTCAATATCCATGCATAAACATTATTCTCTCAAAAATGAAAACATGTACATTCACGTGGCTCACATATTATTGTAGCCCTGTTTGTGCTTTATAGAGTGAATTTACACCTTTGCCATTAATATGTTTATAAGCAACTGAAAAAAGCACAAATGTCAGGGCATGTCAGAACATCTCAAGGGCCCCAAAAACAGCCCAGACTCCAGAGGGTTAAACATATTAAACAAAGTCTCACCTTTCAAATTTGGTCATTTTTTAAAAGAAATTTAAACGATACATACCGTTTTGTGGCTCTTTAATGTGTCTGACAGATCGCTGAGCATCAGTTAAAGCTGCTCGTGAACCAATCATCTCTTCCTTCTAGTTCATTTATAGCATCAAATAAACATGAATGAACATGGGAAGGATTGTTGTTTTAACCGCGGAAAGACGTCAGTACACTCCGTTTTTCATGTTCAAATCCTCCCATGTTAATCTGCTATCTCTCCTGACTGCTTTGTCGGACAAAATGGCGGATGGCGGATTATGATTGGTTACTGTGAGCTAAGTGTGTCTCTCTAAACTTTCAGTGTGCTGCACTGCTCTAGTTGACTTCTGTGCCTTCCCTCCGAAAATATCACGTTCATTTTGAAAACGTAATTCCTATTGTGGATCCTCTTGGTCTCATACTAGCCTACTTTTATCATGCTGTGTTTTATTATAGAATATAAAAACATCCTTGTGTCGGACATGTATTGCCTACCAGTCTAGTTCACATTTCAACATCTATTTATAGATACATATACATGTACGATATTAGGCTTAGTTCATGTTTTTACTTCAATCTCATTTCATAACATACATTTTAATCTGGCACCACCAGTTTAACATGTCTTACCTTAAAAATCTTCTCATCTTCAAATCGCGTTCTTCTAATTCTTCTGAGGTAAATCCAAGTGAAACAGCACAAACACAGTCTTCCAAACTCGATGAAAAGCAGAGGAGTAAGTTACTGATTACCGAAGTCTCTGATTCTTTGTTTTGAGGTGATAAGGGCGTTTACAGGTCTGCATTTCTCCGCGTGGATTATTTGCATGTCAATCGCTCGTGCGCGCGTGGGCGTGGTCACATTAGAGTTAATGAGGAAGTGTTTGAGAAACTGTATGCCGCTGCTTTCATACAGATTACTTAAACAGAGAATTTTTTTTTTTTTTTTTATATAATTTACATACTTTAAAGGGGCATTATGCAAGTGTGAGTGTTTTTTCTTTACGAGCTCCCCCTAGTGTCTGGTAGTATAATGCTTTCCAACACTCTGTCGTAAAAACGAACTGTTGTTCCTCCCCCCTCGCCACGAGCAACCCAGCTGAGCAGAGAAACTGGCTATTTCAAAACCAGTTATGTCTACCGAGGCATGTAAAGCAATACTTTCTTTCCAACTGATGGCGCATACCAGTATTTTTACCGGGAACGAACGATATGAATGAGACAAACTACTGCTTTCGTGTTTGTTTGTTTTGGGGAGAGTGGGCATGAGCAAAAAAAAAAAAATATATATATATCAGAGGTTAATATTTGTCTAAAGTTATATTAGCAAGGTCTATAAGTTCATCTGGTAGAATGATGCTTTACCTTTGCTTGTCTAAGAAAACATCAGAACGTTTTTTCTAGCTCGATCATGATATGTGCAACATTTTGCGCATCTGATATTGCCTATTATCAGACGCGTTGACTTAGTGACATAAAATAAAAGTGTAAGTTACACAAATAAAACCGACAGAGGAACGGCCAAACAACTACAGAAATCAAACATGTTTGCTAATGACAATGCTATCATCAAAGTTATAGTATCTAGCGTACTAGTAAGCCCGTAACAGACAGCGATCATAATAAAAAACCTTTACAGACAATAGCAAACATCCTGAGGTCGCAATTACTTGCAATTTAAATATTAAACAGTTTATTGCAAAGATACTTAACTTACAAGTGCAACAGCAGGATCAGCATCCGTCTCTTTCGTTGGTCCTCCGACAAAGATTTCCTAGCTTTCTGCTTCTTTTTTTACAGGCTCAGCCATATATGGCGGGGTTAGGATTTCCCAAGATTTTCCATGATTTAAGTGACCAATCATAAGAGGGTCAGTGCCCTCCTTGGTTTCCGCCCCCAAATTGTCAAAAGTCGTGTAGACTCGAGGGAGCAGAAATCAGCTGAGCGAGCAGAAATCCACTGCGCGAGCAAAACAGCACTCCACGAGCAGAAGCCCGCTACGCGCGAGCAGGATTCCACTGTACAAGCAGAGTTAACCTATGAGAGTATGCCAGGCGCTCGCTCGCAGCTACCTGTACACCTCTCGGTTGTTGAATTTGTGCGCGAGTACTTTTATCATGCCAGCTGAAGGTTCATTTTTGAGCGTGTGAAATAACACAATGTGCTCGTGAGCATGTCTTACACGCTCATAACATTTGACTAAAAAATAACGCCATAGCCATAACTCAATCTATCGTTGCCCTTTGCTTATACAGCCGGTGCTTGAATGGGGGCGTGTACGTATGCAGTGCCATCAAGCAATTCGTTACATCGCGAGACCTGATATCACGCAATACTTCCTGACGCCGACCCGCCGGCCCAAAGTTGCAAGTGAGTTTTTTCCGCTCTCGGGCACCAGGGGGGTGCGAAACCACCACCATTCAACCCGAAATAAGTAATATAACCATTCCACTGACTCCGAAGCTGTTCAGTTAAGGTTAAAAAGTTACCTAGTGTCCCTTTAAAAATAAAGACTCCAAGCGTTGTATTGACATGCGTTTCAAGTCTGTGTGACAAACATTCACTGAGTTACAGGTCATTTTCTGTTGTGTTTCAGAGTTTCACATTGAGAGATGCAGAACGCGCATCATGTTTATTTTCTTTATTTTACGAAAAACAACATTTTGTTTTTATTATGAGTGTACACAAATAAAATAAGACATTTAAGCGTTTTGATTGATGTATAAAATTTGCATGTAAAATCAAAATCAACAGACTATTTAGAGACTCTTTTGTACTGATAAGAAAAAAAGTGAGCTGGTATCGCCGGCGATACCGCTGACCCCAGGGGGTTAATCTTCATTCACTCCATAATTCTCTCTTTGAATTATTTTGATTATTTAAAACATTTTACAATAAGAGTTTTTCTTTCATTTCAGATCCGATGGAAGAGAGCGAGGAGAGTGAAGAACTGAGTGAAGTGGAGGAGGAACATCATGTCCAACCTGGAGAAAAACCGTTGAGTCGCTCAAAGACTAAAAATAATTTTTTAAAGAAAACAAGAGCCAAGAAATCTTTCATCTGCACTCAGTGTGGAAAGAGTCTCACAACCAAACAAACTCTTAAGATTCACATGAGAGTTCACACAGAAGAGAAGCCACATGAATGCAATCAATGTGGGAATAGTTTCAGGCAATTAGCAAACCTTAAGACACACATGAGGATCCACACCGGCGAGAAGCCGTTCACATGTGATCAGTGTGGGAATAGTTTCAGGCAATTAGCAAACCTTAACAGACACATGATGATCCACACCGGAGTGAAGACGTTCACATGTGATCAGTGTGGCAAAACATTTCTTAGGTCATCACACCTGAAGTCACACCTGACAGTTCATACAAAGGAGAAGCCGCATTCATGTTCTGTGTGTGGAAAGAGTTTTTCACTGCTGGAATCTTTACATAGACATGAGAAAATCCATACTGGTGTGAGAGAGTACATGTGCTTTGAGTGTGAGAAGACTTTTTTTACAGCGCGCGATTTAAAACTGCATCAGAGAATTCACACTGGAGAAAAACCTTACATGTGTTCACAGTGTGACAAGAGATTCAGTCTGTCAACACATCTAAAAAGACATGAGAGGACCCACACTGGAGAAAAACCTTACAAGTGTTCACACTGTGACAAGAGATTCAGTCTGTCATCACATCTAAAAAGACATGAGAGGATCCACACTGGAGATAAACCTTACAAGTGTTCACACTGTGACAAGAGATTCAGTCTGTCAGCACATCTGAAAACACACAAGATGATTCACACTGGAGAGAAACCTTACAAGTGTTCACACTGTGACAAGAGATTCAGTCGGTCAACACATCTAAAAAGACATGATAGGATCCACACTGGAGAAAAACCTTACAAGTGTTCACACTGTGACAAGAGATTCAGTCAATCATCATCTCTGAAAAAACATGAGAGGATCCACAGCAGAGAGAAGCTCATGTGATCAGTGCGGAAAAGAGTTTCTCTTTTAAAAGTCACCTGAAGCGACACATGAAGATCCATGCAGTGGAGAAACCTTATCAACACACTCTGATATCACGGTAAGTAGTTTATCTTTATGTAATGAGAAACAAATGCTGCTTTTCCACCTTCAGAAAAGGTTCCAGTTGTGTTTCCACTTGAGCTTGGTACGGCACGGCACAATTACAAACCGTTCTCGGCCCTGAACTCTCAGCACTCTTGGCTAACCGTGCCGAACCGTGATGGTTAAATGTTTGAAGTGACATCGCCACTCAGGATTGGTCACTTGTCAATTTTCTGTCTAAGTGACTTATAAGCAATTTGAGTGATGCAAACCCAAATTTATAATAAAATCAAAAGAAATAACATGGTTCCTGTGCTCACCAACCATGTCATTTTTCAGATGCGTTTTGTCCATAAGAATGTTTTTCCTATGGATACACAATTAATCTATAATTAGTTTGGTGCTTGATTATTTTCATGATCGATTTCATCAATTGGTTATTGCAGTCCTAGTTAATTAAAGTTTGTTTTGATCATCAAAAATAATTTAAGAAAATGAAGCATCATGATACTGATGAACAATAGGTTGGTTCATTCATCGAGATTTGCATTGTTTCAGGTCAAGAATATAAAAAGACATTCAATTAATTAAATGTAAAATTATTTTAACATTGAACTTTCTTAATTTTGTCATTTTATATGAATTTGACACAGGAAAGGCCTAAAAAAGCAGGTGACCTGGGAAGTCTGAAGGCCTTTTCACACTAAACATGAATGGTTTTGTTCAAGCTGGTTTCAAATAGAAACAGAGACATTCACGCTGGACTGGAATATTCAACTGCTAATGATGCAATGCTTTTTTCTTCAGATAATATTTCTACTATTCGATTTGCCGTTTAAAGACAAGTGCTGACTAGATATAAAATTTGAGCTGCTGCAGATTCAAATTTAAGAGCATGTGGTGGCACTAGTGAAACCAGCATTAAATATTAGCATTTCATTGACACTTTGAACTACACTTATAAAAAACACTGGATTAAAAACAACCCATTTTGGGTATTTTATTGACCAAAATATGCTGTGACTGACTCCATAACCTGTCCATAAACAATCAGTGTACAGTTCTGAGAACACATTTGAACTTTCTAAGCATTTATATTCTGTATCTTTTTTTTTCTTAGTAAAATCATAATTTTTTTTTGCAATGCAGCAGGCGTTTCCATCACATGAAAAGATCGACGCGAGACTCGTTTAGGTGACTTGCATCGTGCCTGTATGTGGATTTGCATAAATTCAAAGATATACAGAGAAATAATGAATTTATAGAGTAAAAAAATTTTTACACAAACCTGTATTTCACAGAAGACACGCACAAATTTGACGAAGCACAGCTCTCTCCTGAAGAGGTTGCAAAAAGCCTGCGATAAATAACACAATCCCTGGAGTGTTACGTCTAACACAAAACTACCTAAACACTGGGTTGTTACGTCTGACCCAGGAGTTGGGTAACACAAAAACTACTCAAACACTGGGTTGTTATGTATTAACCAGGATCTGGGTAACACAATAATGCCCTAAACACTGGGTTGTTACGTCTGACCCACGATCTGGGTAATAGAAAAACACCTTTTACAAACCATTGCAAATGTGTTATTGAAGTAATCAATCAAATGCAATCAACACATCATCCAATATCATAAATATTAAGGATCTGTATAACATGTGGGTTTTTAATACTCAGCTAAACAGGCCAATAAGAGACTATTAACTACTATTATTCCTTTTAATTATGCAAATTTCTCATTAAAACATCTGCAAATGTTTAAAACTGATCAGAGATCAGGCAAAACCCATAGACACTTGTTCAGTGGTTCGCTGCATGATGGGTTCACAGAGATCATTGACATTTTGAAATGGTTATGAAGCAACGAAGCCTCATTTACTGAAATCACGTGACTTTCACAGTTTGATTCACGCTCTGAACCACTGATTTGAAACACAAGATTCATAAAGGTGTCTGAGCTTCGTGAACCAGTGTTTCGAAATCACCCATCACTACTTTAACTACAGAGTAAGACATGTTTAGCAAGCTGTTTGCATAAAATAGTACATTGAAACTCACTTTATTTAATGTTTCTTTTAGACCTGATGGACGTGAAGAAGAAAGAAAAAGCAGAAGGCAATAAATCTGTCTCCTGCTCTCAGTGTAAAAACGCTTCACATGTAAATCAAGTCTGAAGATTGACATGAGAGTTCACACTGGGAAGAAGCGGCTCAGGATTTCTCTCTGAAATCACATCTTCTCATTCTGAAGAAAGACCATTTAACTGTGATCAGTGCAGTAAACTGTTTCATTGGGCATCAGTCCTGAAGAAACACCTGAAGATTCACACAAAGGAGAAGATTCATCCTTAATATTACAGCAGAAAAGACACAGCGGTGTGTGTTTCAGTGCAGAAGGCCTTTACTACAGAAGATGAACTGAAGACCACCAGAAAATTCACACTGGAGAAGAAGGCCATAACACTTTTAAGAGAGATGTGATTCTGATATTAATTTTTAACTCATTCTTCATTGTTTTTCATTAGAACATCAAGTTTCTCTTCCACTTCTACTCTTCCATATAAACGCAAGATATACTTTCATGTATCTTTGAAACTGGACACTTTCCTTCTCTTCTCCTCTTGAGATGATTTATAAGTCAGTAAAGAGAGAGATCTGTCTCATTCACTTTTACTTAATGTTTGTATTTGCTATGTAATGATTGATTAAACTCTTTACTCATTTTAAAGATGAGTCATATCATTACGCCTGCTGGACTCATGGTACGGCAGCAAAGTTTCTTGATTATTACGCAGGAATGAGAGAATAGTTCCTAGCCATATCAGCCTAGAAAATCAAAACTTGACATTTTCTGTCAGACTTAGTACATGATGTAACTACAGAAGAGTCAAGTTTTAAATAGGAAAAATATCTAAACTCTTTGGTCATTTTTTTGAGAGAGATGCTAATGGTCCTGTCCGATTCAATGACATATGCTAAGCTATGCTAAAAGTGGTACCGCCAGACCCGGAGTTGGGCTGAATGGATTCAAAAACGGTAAAACTCAACTGGGGGAGTTGTAAAATGAGCCTATTTCCAAAAAAAGAGTATCCCTTTAACAGTAGAAGATCTTAGTGAAGCTACAGGGGATATCAATAGCGGTAAAGCGCAGGGCTAGATGGGATTCCAGTAGAATTCTACAAAATATTTAAAAGACAGCTTATAAGACCATTACTTGACACACTGTAAAAAATCCAACTTGCAAATTGTTAACTCAGTTTAAAATTTTAAGTTGAGTGGGCAAATTTTTGACTGCAATGTTGAGTTTACTTATGAAAACTATGTAACTGCAAGTGTACTACTATTTTGTCCAATGAACACAAACAATTAAGTTGAGAAAACTTAATATTTTGATTTCATAGTTCGAACGTTTAACTTCCCGTCATCGCGCATGCGCAGTCTGTCTCGCTGTACGTTACTCGGGGTTTCCTCCTTCAACCACGCTATCGAAGGGACTGGATTTCATCTGATTGCGGTAAGTTTTCTTTAAGCTTTATACATGAAAATAGGCTATAAATTGCACACATATGTTGATAAAATATAGTATTATGTTAATAGATATATTTTGTGGTGACGATAAGTTTCTATTGTTAGAGATTATCCACGTAGCACATTGCTACTAACGTGCTAACGTTAAGTTACCCAGACTAACGTTAGAGTGAGGAAACATGCTTGAATGAGAAAAGAAGGACAAGGACATGCATGGTGTTTAAAAGATGTTAAAAATGTTAAGCTCAGTAAGTCGTGAATAAAGACTTAAATGCGGTGCTTGCGCTGATTGAGAGACAGAATGCTGCTTCTCTCGGACTCGGACAGAATCTGAGTGCGAATTCAGCTATCTTTTGTGGCATATTGCGATTTAATAGTGACATACACATACAATTATGTCAATAACAAAAAACAAAATAAAAAAGTATTCAAGTAAACACGGTCGGCAATGTCTTAAGTGAGCATAACCAATTTGGTGAAACCTAGATGTTTCAGTATTAGATCCATGAGCTCTTAAAGTGACCGCAGTCCGTTCAATTTAATTTCAAGTTTATTTGTCACGTATACAAATTTCAGTTACAATTTGTACATGCTTAGGTTGAGGCTCAGGGATTCTACAGTAGTGCAATATAATTAAATACAATACAATTTAGAAGAAAAATGTAATAATATTGGCCTATATATGCAAAACTAATGTGTTATGTTAAAAATATGTAGGCTATGTTAACTTTGCATATTAAATAATAGAATGGGTAGTATGTGTGCAGTATGTTTTAAAGTGAATAGGATACAAATATTGCGTATCCTTAAACAAATATTAGGCTACAAAAGACAAAATGGCTCACTGCTCTTATAATAACTTTTGTATCTTTAATATCTGTCATATTTAATAAATACAGTGAAAACTATGCATTGATTCTTTTTCACATTTGATTATTCAATTTCTTTATTATTTTTACTACATGTTAAATTAACCTACTGTAACTGATTTTTTTGTTGTTGTTTTGTTTAATAAAATTATGTATCTTTGTTCTGTTGTATTTGTCCTTTTTAGACTAAAGAACATCAGTACAGTGACAATATCCTTGGATGTGCTAAAACAGTGGCCTTTATTTTTTAAAAGATCAGGTGAGTTGAACTGAATTTACTTGTGTTGGTCTACACTTAATTCTTACTGTTTCAACAATGTTTTTTTGTTTTTCAGGGTCTCTGCTGAGTATTACAGGATCACACAAACTGATCCGAAGAGCACCTTTTTCTCTTGGTTAAATGAATACACATCTAGTCGTACAAAGCAAGTGGTGGAGCGTATGGAGATGAGATGAAGATCCTCCTAGACCAACTTGATCATCAAGTAATTATTTTGCATGTGATCATATCTCTCTGGTTAAAGGCTGAATGGTGCCATCTCTTTTTCAAGGTAATTCCCATGCTTCTCTTTGTATATAACTTGTTCCATATTTGTTTTTCTGTCTTTCAGACACAGAAACTCCAATGTGCTTCCTCAAAGAAAGTCTACAACTCTTAAAGGTCTGCCTTTGTTTATGAGGGAAAAGTCTGGAAACATCCTGAAGACTTGCCTGGTAAGAAGATCATCAGCATATACACTCACACCTGATATATTTCACCTATTTACCAGATGCTGTTAAGAGATAGGTTTTGTGTGATATACAAAACTTATCATCAACAGACAAAGTCATGGTAAAAATTACTTTATTAAATAATCGTAGTTGAAACTTTCTCAGTGATCAGTTTGACTTCACCTGATAGCACACATTCAACTAGTTGTTATTTTATCAAAGCAAAGACAGTCGAAAATTACTGTTTCACAACACTGTCTGGAGACATTCCCTCTGATATCTAACCTGTTAAAACAATACAGTGCACAATCATAAGGTTAAACATGACCGTGTTTCAAGTGAAGTTACATGAGCAGACCTTTAGGAACACTCTGTGGTCTAACATAATTCAATAAAATAAAAATGACCCTAATTTTATGCTGATTTATTTTCTACTGCAGGACACAGAGCCAGAAGACATTCACAAGGGGAGAAGATGAGGATCTTAACTATCGTTGAAGATGATGTTGCCACTCAAACCCAAATATAAGGTGCCTCTCTGTAGTACTATAAGAGCAGATTGGGTCAGATAATGTGCAAGACCTTTGCCACAGTTGTTACTCTCCTCTATGGCTTGATTTATGGCCCCAATGTTAACTATCCTAAAGTATTCAAATACACCAGTAGTAACTGGTGGTTAAGAAAAAATTTGTTTAGTTTGTTTAGAAAAAAAAAACGTTTATTTATCTTGACCTAAAGTGCTCCGCAAGGCTGATTTATTTTGCATAGTCCTTCATAAGATTGTCCAAGTAGCTGCAATCCATATGGATAATTGTAAGGTTGAGCATTTATTTATTCCAGTTTGTACTCTAATTTTGTGGAATATATATATTTTTTTTATATATATATAAATCTTGAAGAGTGGAATAGAACTTCATCATCTTAAAATATGTGTACCTAATGCAAATAGAAAATGTGTTGTTTTGCAGAATATTTGTCAATAAATAAGTTCTGTAATAATAGCAATGTCTTTTGTATTGTGTTGTATTTACAGTGTGGTTTACTCCCTGCATTTGGATTCTTAATGTGAAGGCTATACAAGTATCTGGGTGAGATATTTGAAAAAGTTGAATTAACTTAAAAAAGTAAAAAAGTTTAATCAACTTAAAAAAGTAAAAAATTGAATCAACTTAAAAAAGTAAAGCAACCAGCTGCAAAGCTTTTTTGAGTTTACTCAACTTCAGGACCTCTGTAGTTGTGCTTACTCGTTTCTTTGAGTTGGACTGGTAGTTGGATGAACTTCGACCACTGAAGTTGAGTAAACTCAAAAATGCTTTGCAGCTGGTTGCTTTACTTTTTTAAGTTTACTCAACTTTTTATTTTTTACAGTGCATGTATGAGGAATCATTTATTACTGGAAGGCTCCCAGATTCATTAAGACTAGCTATAATAACTATAATATTAACACCAAATAAACCCCCAACTGAATGCTCATCATACAGACCAATTAGTTTAGTGGGATGTGATACAAAAATACTTTGTAAAGCACTTAATTAGACAAATATCTTCCCCAAAAATGTTGCTGCAATTAGTTATAACAACTTAAAATTGGTTGAGAGAACTTAAATATCCAACTTAACTAAACTAAACTAATGTTAACTAAGCTTAATATTTTAAGTCAAGCATGGATTATCGACTGCTGGCGGTAGATCCTTTTCCTATTTAGCACCAAAACTTTAGAACAGTCTTCCTAACATTGTCCGGGAAGCAGACACACACTGCCAGTTCAAATCTAGACTAAAAACACATCTCTTTGGCCCAGCATACACATACTGTAATGTTGAATGAATCATGTATGTTGATTATGGTCAGAAAAATCTAGAGAAAGGGTTGGAAATTTCAGTCTGTGTGGAAAAGTGTAAGATTGAAAATAAAGATATTTGAAAATGAACAAAAACATTTGCTTTTACTGTTTCAAGCCCCCTCTTTCTTACCCCAATAACCATTTGCAATTCCTATAGGCAGAGGTATAAGTGAAGTAATCACAGTGCTCAAGGCCTGTAGGCTGAAATGTGTGTACATCGGGGGTCTACGAACTGTCACACCTTCAGTACAATGAGGAAAATTGTAATTATCTGATTGGTCAGTTTGAATGTCTCACATTTGGGTTACAGTCACATGGTCAAGGAAGGAATCAAAGTTGCTCTGGCCCTTTTTATTCTCTGGCGCTCTTTCTTGGGGAACTCAATCTTTGTCTCTTACTCTACACTCTCCCTCTCTTTCTATCTCTCAGGTAACATTTTACATATATGCTGGGTACAATTAATGGTAGAAGTTTTTATCTTCTCATCTATTTTGTAACTATTTTAAGTGTAACCATAACCATATATTGTCATTAAGCCCTTTCAATTACAAATAATGTGCAAACTAGTTTTGATTTGGTATTGATTTTGAAGGGCTACCTATTGCAATACAATATCGTCACACTATAGAAACGCTCCCACATATTTAGCTATTGTAACTGCACTTATTTCCGTCTTTGGTAAAAGTGGGTGGTAATAGACAAGAAATTTACAGTCAAGTGTAGCATCAGTGGTCCTGGCAGAAGTGTTTCTTTAGTCATTCAGTAGTCCAACAGCCTGAACCCTAATCCACCTTTACAACAGTAGGGCATTTTGAAATGAAAAATGCGTAGGAAGTTGGAACCCTGTTTTATCTTGCTGTTACTGTCTTTTCATTCAATGACTGTTGTGGAGATTCTTTGAACAACATGAAAGAACAAATGTTGATTAAATAATCAGTTCACAAGCTATATATATTTTTTTATTGAACGATCTTTTAATATAAGTCCAATATTACAATAAAATCAATTCAAGTGTAATTATGACTTTCTTTTTTAAACTATTACAAAACATTTCCAATGAATTAAATTTATAAAACAGCAACATATCACAAAAAATACAGAGCAAAGATGTATCATTAAACTGCTGTACATTTAACTAGTTCATTTCCTCATTCTCAGAGGTTTTTTAGGTGCTTTAATTTTTTTCTTTTAGAAAGGAGACGTTGAACTTGAATGTGCTTCCCATTAAACCAGGCCCAAGGCCATGGGTCGCCTGGTCAAATGTCTGCCAGTTCTTCCTTAAATACTCGAAGTGTAGGTCTTCCTGCAAATTAAATACATAAAGATTTGTTTCAATGCACACTGACAGTCATAAAAAAATGTAAAATGTATTTCAACTGCAGGCTTCAGTTTTGGATATTGAAAAATTAACATCCTCATTTTCAAATATTTCCAGGAATACTTTCTTTTGTAGAGTAAACTTGTTGCCAGGAACATTAATGAAACCTTATTGTAAAGCCTTTCTCAATGGATCTGCCAGCTCTGTGTAGTAATGTTGTTGTCGCTTTCAGGGATTAAAGTGAAAAAAATTCTTCTGACTGAAATTTTTTTTTAGGCCAAGTCATATTCCTTTAACTTTTTAAATAGTCGAGACCAATAGCGTTTTAAGGGGATATGTTTTAAACCGCTTTAATATTGCCAGTAGGCGTATTTTAAAAGCTATTTTAATCTATGAAAACCAGGCAGGGAGCATACTAATATAATTATAATTTACCTATATATATATATATATATATATATATATATATATATATATATATATATATATATATATATATATATATATATATAGGCAAATTATAACACGTTTACACAAAATTTGTTAACACACACAAGTTACTTTTCCCCTTTACTTAACATAAATTGTAAGAATATGACTAATAGTAAAGACTAGTACTAATAAATAAACATTAGGCCTATGCTAAAGCTATTAAATAGCAGTCCCAAACTAGTTTTTGTTAATACAATGTTGGTATGAGCCACTACAGTCATTTAAAAATATAAAAAATAACACAAAGAAAAATAGTGGCATTTTGGGGTTAATATGGAAACGACAGTTACCATGGTGAACACACAATATTAACAATAACTGTTAATGAAACATGGAAACTGGTGAATAGAATGAGAATCATACCTGCATTACTTTTATTTCGTGTAATTTACAACGTAACGGCGTTGCATGCTCGTAGTTTCTTTTGCGCTTGATCAGTGAGGCGATGCAGCGCGCGCCGCCACATTTGCGCGTGCAATTGTGTGTGCGCTACGAGAACAGGATAACGGCTGACAGGACAAGAAAGTCCGTTTTTCTGAGGTGAAAAACTTTATTTCAGCGTACACTTATGTCACTGCCTGGTAGTTCCTATTGTGCTGGGTTTTTTGAAGTAGTCATGATTCGCCTCTCATAACATTACATGCTCTAAACACGCACGCAGAGTAGAGGAGGAGGGGCGGGGGCGCGGGGAGCAAATTTGAACTATATCGATGCGATATGGTCTAATTCCATATCGCATTTAAAAAATATATCGATATATTTTTTATAGCCTATCGATATCGCCCAGCCCTACCTGCATTATAAGTGTGTCACTGAAATATAGTTCTACCTCAGCGCTCAGCTGTAGCCTGACATGCACTTTCCGTGAGCTGTAATTGAAAACCTGGAGTGGATCATGAGCGAAGTGATTACAGAGTGCTTAGAGTGGAGAGAGGAACGTGCTTTTGCTCCACTCCAGGCTTTGATCACATCCCCCTCAGCAGGGTGAATACACCTCGTCTTTCCTTAATTTAAGACCTATTCAAACTAAAATTAAGATATTTATTACACTATTTGAGAAATGAAAGCCTATTTACGGCCTTAAAATTATGAAAAGTGAATTTAAGACTTTAAGGACAGACTGGAACCCTGCAATTGACGGAAATCCGTCATAGACTTGCTGCAATTAACGGAAATCCGTCGTAGCGACGGAGAACTTTAATCCCTGCGCTTTACATGAGCGCCACCTGCTGTCAGAGAGTGAATTTGTTTGTTTTTTGCATTGGTCTGAACTGACAAATTAGACATTCCTGTTGGTTGAACACGAGTTAATGGATATCAATCAATTAACAAAGTGTCCTGTGCTCACCACACACCGTCTATAGGTGGAGAGGAGAGATTAGGGCATAAAAAAAAAGTTAGTTCTGGTTGGTTGTCAGTTGAGGTCATGGGTCAATTTGTTCATGTTCAATGTTGTTATCGATAGAGATACACGGATGGGGTATTAGTTCATCTGCAACCGCATCACAAAACTCATCATCGGCACCAACGTTTTTTGACCAAATTTCAAAGCCGCACCCGCCCGCCATCCGCTGATTGTTTTGCGGTCTATGGACGATGCAATGCTCTGCTGATGCGAGCCGCAAGAAAGCCCTTGTCTGTTCTAGAAAGGATGCAGCAAAGATATTTAATGCTAATGTATGAGGCATAGGCCTACGCTGAGTTTCATTCATTTACGATGAGATGCGCTCTAGTTCACAACGCAATGCAAGTGAATGCGGCGCGCCGGCGCCTCCATGTCACGGTTATTATATTGTCTGCTATATTTGCTTTTTATTTATTAATTTATTAAATATTAAATCATTTATTAAAATTAAGATACAATTTTTACAAAACGAAATTCGTTTTAAAGAAAGGCTTTCTACAAAACAAAACTTCATTAAGTGGTAAAAACCATGTCTCCCGATATATTGCGCATCTTATGATCCTATCTTTTATTACAATTGTTTTTGAGCTAAAATGTAATACACATCATATATATACACACTGTATATGTTTCTTTTATCAAACATGTTTGGGGCCAGTCAAGGGGTAATTAAACTGCACAATTAGTTAACGGTAATGATACGTTGTTTATTATTGCAAATGTTTATTGCTAATGTTTATTATTGCAAATGTTTATTGCTAATGTTTATTAATGCAAATGTTTATTGCTAATGTTTATTATTGCAAATGTTTATTGCTAATGTTTATTATTGCAAATGTTTTTCATTTGTTTAATAAATCTCATAATGATGGCACATCACTATATCATAGTCATAGCTTTTATTTCTATCTCAAATGATTGACGGTCAGTCAGGGGGTACTTGGCAAAGAATCAAATACAGTTGGAAACGACGTAGACCATTAATAACACAGACTGTTAACAATTGTTTTTAATTAGTATTTAAACATTCTCTATGATAAAAAAAATGTTTGTAAAAAATATTTTAATTACACGGTTTTGGCGGTTATAGAGTTCTAATGACGGTGTTAGACTATAACGTCATTCTCACGGTTAGCCTAAATTATACTTTTTTTTAAAATTGTACTTTACAGTAGCAATGGATACTCTATTTTTTCATAACATAGCCTACCTGTACTACATGTACTCTACCATCTTGTGTGTCCCAGCAAGTTACACACACACACACACACACACACACACGGTTCCAGACCCGGAGTTCGGCTGAATGGATTTGAAAACGGTAAAACTCAACTGTTTAACTCTGGGGGAGTTGTAAAATGAGCCTATTTCCAAAAAAAGTGGAGTATCCCTTTAACAATAGAAGATCTTAGTGAAGCTATAGGGGATATCAATAGCGGTAAAGTGCCGGGGCTAGACGGGATTCCAGTAGAATTCCAGTATTCCACACTGTTCAGCTCGTCTATTTTGGTCTGTACAACTTTCGGCGGGGGCAAATGAGTAACGCCCGTTTCACACATACTCCGTTTGCAGTGCGTATATCCATGTTAACAGGTTCGAGCTTTCACGCCCGTTTCACACATACTCCGTGTGCAGTGTGTGTGTGGTACATGTTGCAGTGCATATGCGGTGCAGGAGCAGCACGCGCTAAAGTGCTTTCACATATGCTGCTTTTGCAGTGCGTAAACTGATCCACGGCTGTACCACAAACACATACTCACTATTTGTATTTCAAATCCAGAAGTTATCGGCAAATTTGATTTATCTTTGTACACATATAGGCCTACACTCTTTAATAGACATATTCACGTTTAAACACAATCTAAACAAACTATTATTTCCCTTGATTTACCCCGGTCTTGAAGTAAAAAGATGACTGTGAAAAATAGTAGTATTTAGTTAAATGCATTTATAGTGAGATTACTACATTTTATTTTGTTAAATGCATGCTCTGTCACTTTAATTCAGCGTGTGCACACAGCAGAAATAGACTCGGTGCGGAAACGATCTCTGCACTGCTGTATACGCTCCGCAGCTGGAACGGATTGCCGGACCGCATCCGCGTGCAGTGTGAAAGCTCTAACCTGTTAACATGGGTACGGGAAAAAATACGCACCGCATACACACTGCAAACGGAGTATGTGTGAAACGGGCGTCACACTCCATGCAGATGCGGAAAGTGTCGCCTTTGTAAGTGACGACAACGATGTGTGAAAGACCTTGTAGCTGACTCGTTTGTTAACATTGCTAGAGGACAACAGGCATCTTGCATCGCAAGAGTGCTATACAAAAACGGTGCTGTACAAAAACGTAAATTATAGTTCGCCTCAAAGATTTTTATTTGTGTATTTATTTAATTTGTATTATTTCTTCCCCAAGCTCATAAAATAAATTTGGGTCGCACATAAATTGACAGGGTCGGTCGGAAACCGGAACCCAACAACAAAAAAATGTATGCCTAGGGTGATGTGTGTCAAAGAACTTACAAAGAAGAGACTTTGTTTCAGCACATGACAATAAACTACTTACCGTGATCTCAGACTGTGTTGATGTGGTTTCTCCACTGCATGGATCTTCATGTGTAGATTCAGGTGACTTTTAAAAGAGAAACTCTTTCCACACTGATCACACGTGTGCGGCTTCTCTCCAGTGTGGATCCTCTCATGTGATCTCAGATATGTTGACTGACTGAATCTCTTGTCACAGTGTGAACACTTGTAAGGTTTTTCTCCAGTGTGAATTCTCTGGTGCAGTTTTAAACCGTCCGCTGTAGTGAAAGTCTTCTCACACTCAAAGCACATGTACTCTCTCACACCAGTGTGAATTTTCTCATGTTTATGTAAATATTGCAGCAGTGAAAAACTCTTTCCACACACAGAACATGAATGTGGCTTCTCCTTTGTATGAACTCTCAGGTGTTTCTTCAGGTCACTTTTAAAAGCAAAACTCTTTCCACACTGATCACACGTGTGCGGCTTCTCTCCAGTGTGGATCATCTCGTGTCTTTTCAGATGTTCTGATCGACTGAATCTCTTGTCACAGTGTGAACACTTGTAAGGTTTTTCTCCAGTGTGGATCATCTCATGTGATCTCAGATTTGATGATCGACTGAATCTCTTGTCACAGTGTGAACACTTGTAAGGTTTTTCTCCAGTGTGAATTCTCTGGTGCTGTTTTAAATTGTCCGCTGTAGTAAAAGTCTTCTCACACTCAAAGCACATGTACTCTCTCACACCAGTGTGTATTTTTTCATGTGTATGTAAATATTGCTGCAGTGAAAAACTCTTTCCACACACAGAACATGAATGCGGCTTCTCCTTCGTATGAACTGTCAGGTGTTTCTTCAGGTCTGATGCACTAAGAAATGTTTTGCCACATTGATCACATGAGAACGGCTTCTCTCCGGTGTGGATCATCATGTGAACATTAAGGGATGATGATTGACTGAAACTCTTCCCACATTGATCACATGAGAACGGCTTCTCTCCAGTGTGGATCCTCATGTGAATCTCAAGACTTTGTTTGGTTGTGAAACTCTTTCCACACTGAGTGCAGGTGAAAGATTTCTTGGCTCTTCTTTTCTTTAAAAATGTCTTTTTAGTCTTTGAGCGACTCAAAGGTTTTTCTCCAGGTTTGACATGATGTTCCTCCTTCACTTCACTCAGTTCTTCACTCTCCTCCTTCACTTCACTCAGTTCTTCACTTTCCTCCTTCACTTCACTCAGTTCTTCACTCTCCTCCTTCACTTCACTCAGTTCTTCACTCTCCTCCTTCACTTCCATCGGGTCTGAAGGGAAAGAAACAAATGTTACATTTAATTTTCAGTACATCAAAATAATTCAAAGATAGAAATAGAAAGTGAGCCCTGACGAAAGTAGACAACTGTTATAAAATATGATAATTTGATGCCTTTTTTATAAATTGATTATATGTCCTTGAAACTTTCCATGAATGAGGTAAATTTATCTTCCAATTATTATCTTTAAAACATTGTAGGCACGAATCCCATGTTTCTTTAGGTCGAGCAGACAGCGGCACTCAGCTCAGAGCGCTGCCGAGCCCAGGACTCTGATAGTGGGGGACTCCATAATCAGAAACATTAGCAGCAGGGATACAACTACATGCTGCCTTCCACAAGCAACAACTTCTGATGTAAACAGGGAACTTCAGGACATTCTGATGAAACATAAGACTGCAAATCGACTCATCATTCATGTGGGGAAGAATGATATTCATAAAGAGCAGTCAGAACTCCTTAAGAAGGATTTCAATGAACTTTTTGAAACACTTGAAAGGCTGAAAGTTCAAACATTCATCAGTGGACCTCTCCCAGCAAGAGGAACAAACAGGTTTTCACGGTTGCTTGGGCTTAATACATGGCTGCAAAAAACCTGCAATATAAAAGGAGTGAACTTCATTGACAATTTCAATCTTTTCTGGAGTCAGAGACAACTGTTTCATCGGGATGGCCATCACCCAAACAAACTTGGTTCAAGAGTGTTAAAGGACAATATCTACTTCTCCCTCAATCATCCTTCTGCAGTGTGTGCCAATCAACTCAATCTGAACGGCACACACACACCTGGACACAGTATGAATGACCACGGGACTTCACTACAGCAAAATGGACATGATAACACCACTCCGCCAAAACAACCTCTGCTCACGGACACAATATCAGCTGAGCCCTGCCCACAGAGCTCACCACAGATAGACTGTGACATATTAGAACTGCTCCAAGATTCAGCACCCAAGGACGACTTCCTGGAAAACAGCCAGGGAAGCCAGGACAGCATATCACAGCCTCCGATAACACCAGAGCAACAGCCCCTTTCACCAGACACATTATCCCTCTCTCCAGCAACTCCACTCCTTTGCTTCTCACAGAAAATGGAAGAACTGGTGTATGCTGGAACCAGACTATCCCACTCTTTTGCTGCAAGCCCCAAGATACCAAACAAAAAACGACAGGCACCACAACCACCATCAAAGCCTGCGGGCCCAGCTCGCCCTCCCCCTCCTGTGAGAGCTCTTCGGCCTCTGCCACAACGCCAGGGCCCACACCCTCCTCCATCAGCTCGAGGTGAACCAAAAACAACTGATACCAGCTCTCAGTGATATGTGTCGGGTCCCCGTTTTGATAACAGTAACTTTCTCAAATGTTTACAGAACAAGCGGGAACCCAGTGTTCCTGTATCTTCCTCTATTGCTGTTCTATTACAAGATAGAAAGTCTAAGGCCTTTAATAGCCTTACAGCAAACCTAACTAATCTGCTGCCTCTTACACGTCAAACTAATATTGCTGTGGGGAAAAGTAAGTCTGTTAAGTTAGCACTCTTTAACATTCGCTCACTTAAAAATAAATCACTTCTTGTCAACGACTTAATAACCACAAACAACCTGGATTTTATGTTTCTAAATGAAACCTGGCTAGAAGACAGCTGCAGTGCAACAATCCTCAATGAAACAGCCCCTCCTAACTTTACTTTTATGAGTGTCTGCAGAGCTGTTAAGAGAGGTGGGGGTCTAGCTGCTCTTTTTAAAGATATCTATCAATGTAAGCAAACATCATTTGGGAATTACTTGTCTTTCGAATATCTGGGTATTGTGTTAAAAGGTGCTCCACGCATTTTACTTATCATTATTTACAGACCTCCAAAATACTCTCCAGCCTTTGCTGAGGACTTTACAGAACTGGTATCAACAATTACATCAGAGTTTGACTGTTTTGCCATTGCTGGAGATTGTAACATCCACATAGATAGTGCAGAGAATAATATGGCGAAAGAAATCAAAAGTGTTTTAAAAACTTTTGATCTGACTCAGCATGTACATGGACCCACA
This sequence comes from Squalius cephalus, assembly GCF_949319135.1. Lineage (NCBI taxonomy): Eukaryota > Metazoa > Chordata > Actinopteri > Cypriniformes > Leuciscidae > Squalius > Squalius cephalus. The sequence continues at coordinate 4,481,747 of NC_137122.1, forward strand.
CACAATCGTGGACACACTTTAGATTTACTTATCAGTAAAGGTCTAAACATTTCATCGATTGTTATTAAGGATGTAGCACTGTCTGATCATTTCTGTATTTTCTTTGATATATTGATCTGAATTTGATATATTGATCTGAAATATATTGATCACTGAAGCTAGATCTGTGTCTGTCAAGAAGAGATGCTTAAATGAGAACACTAGTGTACTATTTATGAAGGCTATGTCCTTAACACCAAGCATATCTGCAGACTCTGTTGATTTTCTCCTTGATTCTTTTAACTCAAAAGTTAAAAGTGTAATTGATGATATTGCTCCTGTTAAAGTCAGGAAGAAGAGTGGCAGACAAAAAGCACCTTGGAGAAACTCAACAGCAGTGCAAATTATGAAAAGACAATGCAGAAAAGCAGAGCGCATGTGGCGGAAGACAAAACTTGTAGTCCACTATAACATCTACAAAGACAGCATCCATGCTTTCAATATGGAACTAGGCAAAGCTAGACAGACTTTCTTCTCAAATATTATAAACAGTAATTTAAACAACACACGCACTCTTTTTGCTACTGTAGAGAGACTGACAAACCCCCCAAGCCAGATTCCCAGTGAAATGCTCTCAGACAGCAAGTGCAGTGAGTTTGCTTCTTTTTTCTCTGAGAAAATCAATAATATCAGAAAGGTGATCAGCACATCCTTGAGTTGCGCTGGGGTCAGACAGATCAAACCACCTGAGAAAGTAGTTACTATGTCTGATTTCAAAGAAATTGATGGCAAAATTTTGGAAGAAACCGTACAGCACCTTAAAACATCAACCTGCGCTCTTGATACACTTCCCACATCATTTTTCAAAAGTGTGTTAAACAGTTTAGAAGCAGATCTTCTAGAAGTGGTAAATGCTTCACTTCTCTCTGGGAGTTTTCCAAACTCCCTAAAAACTGCAGTTGTCAAGCCCCTCTTGAAAAAGAGCAATCTGGATAAGATGATATTAAGCAACTATAGACCGATCTCAAATCTTCCTTTCATAGGCAAGATCATTGAAAAAGTTGTCTTCAATCAGCTGAACAAATTCTTATGCTCGAATGGATACTTTGACAATTTTCAATCTGGTTTCCGACCGCACCACAGCACAGAGACAGCGCTCATAAAGATAATAAACGATATTCGCTTAAATACTGATTCAGGCAAATTATCAGTGCTGGTACTACTCGACCTCAGTGCTGCATTTGACACTGTCGATCACAACATACTTCTCGACAGGCTGGAAAACTGGGTGGGGCTTTCTGGGATAGTCCTAAAATGGTTCAGGTCATACTTAGATGGGAGAGGTTATTATGTGAGTATAGGAGATCATAAGTCTGAGTGGACATCCATGACATGCGGAGTCCCTCAAGGCTCAATTCTTGCGCCACTCCTGTTCAACCTGTATATGCTCCCAATGAGCCAAATAATGAGAAAGAACCAAATTGCTTATCACAGCTATGCAGACGACACACAGCTCTACTTAGCCCTATCGCCTAACGATTACAGCCCCATTGACTCCCTATGCCAATGCATCGATGAAGTCAACAGTTGGATGTGTCAAAACTTTCTTCAGTTAAACAAAGACAAAACTGAAGTCATTGCGTTTGGAAACAAAGATGAAGTTATCAAGGTGAACGCATACCTTCACTCTAGGGGTCAAACAACTAAAAATCAAGTCAGGAATCTTGGTGTGACACTAGAGTCAGACCTTAGTTTCAGTAGTCATGTCAAAGCAATAACTAAATCAGCATACTATCATCTGAAAAATATTGCAAGAATTAGATGCTTTGTTTCCAGACAAGACTTAGAGAAACTTGTGCATGCTTTCATCACCAGCAGGGTGGATTATTGTAATGGACTCCTCACCGGCCTTCCCAAAAAGACCATAAGACAGTTGGAGCTCATACAGAACGCTGCCGCCAGGATTCTGAGCAGAACCAGAAAATATGAACATATCACACCAGTCCTCAGGTCTTTACACTGGCTCCCAGTTAAATTTAGGATTGATTTTAAAGTATTATTACTGGTATATAAATCATTCAATGGCCTAGGACCTAAATACATTGCAGATATGCTCACTGAATATAAACCCAACAGATCACTCAGATCATTAGGATCATATCAGCTAGAAATACCAAGGGTTCACTCTAAGCATGGCGAGTCCGCTTTTAGCTATTATGCCAGCCGCAGCTGGAACCAGCTTCCAGAGGAGATCAGATGTGCTCCTACAGTAGTCACTTTCAAATCCAGACTCAAAACACATCTGTTTAGCTATGCATTTACTGAATGAGCTCTGTGCCAATGTTCGTCCGACTGTTTGTACTGTACTGTATTTTATTTTTTATTCTTCTTAACTGTTTTAATTATTCTTATTTCTTGTTATTATTTTAATTTCTTGTTATTATTTTAATTTCTTTTATATAAAGCACTTTGAATTGCCATTGTGTATGAAATGTGCTATATAAATAAACTTGCCTTGCCTTGCCTTGCCTTTAGCATGAACTATTAATTTGATCAATGACACAATTATCTAACATATTAACATTAAAATACTGCCATGTTTTGACACCAACTTTGAGATTGATATTTATTTGACCAAAAACGTTTTAATTATTAATGGCCGTTCACACTAGACTTTTCCTTGCACTGAGTTCCAGAGTCCTGCACGGGTTCGGGTACCCAACAGGTGACCCGCAAATTTTGCTCAAACGGGTGAAAAATATCCAACTGTGTCGGATACAGGTGCGAGTCGGGTCGGACACGGGGGAAACACAGGTTTAAAACAATCACATGCAAACGTATAAATATATGCATATTTTTAGGAACCCATGTACAAAAATATGCCTGTATTTCAAGTTGATAAAATAATTTAAAATCCACATCAGTTTATTTGTGCCCACGCCCTCCCAGGATCTATAACGTTACCTAGGCTACTTTCAGTTTTAAAAATATCTGCAGTCGTCGAGATGGATACTGAGGAGTTGAAGAAAAGAATAGCTAGTGGAGATTGTAAAGTTGTCGACAATACGTCATCAAAAATCAAGTCCAGTGTGGGAGAAATTTGGAGTTATCTGAAGAAAATATTGTGAAAGGCTTTGCTGCATTTTCGTGTTGGATAGCCGCAAATGTGGAACTTCATCTCTGAGGAAACACGCAGATAACTGTGGTAACAAACCATGCAGTTCTATTGTACAGTATTTTTTAAATTTAACACTGTTCAGTATGTGTGGTGTGCAGGGCGTGTTTGAACCCAAAATTGTCAAATGTAGGCTAGACGAAATTGCATGGCAGATATAGTGTTGTAGCCGCGTCTGTTCGATTGGTAAAATGTTATAAGGCTACTCAGTTTTGTGGTAACGTTAGCCATGCTCTTCATGTACCGGCCTTTTGAAAGCTTCGGCTGAAGTTGTCCTTGTATTAATGGTCGTGTAATAACTTCTGTATGACCTGGCAATAAACATTTTTGTAAGTGTGTCTATAATGTGATAGTCTAAACTGATTTTATTTCGGTTGCGGGTCGGGTGTCAGTTCTATTTTAAGCGGGTACTTGGACAGCACAGCATCCAGCAACGTATCAAGAAGGCCAAGAGTTGATCGTTGCCCATCCATTGATGGTAAGGTTGTAGTTTTCTGGATTGAAGAAGATAGCAGTCTGACTCCCTTTGGGAGCGTGACAGTATCAACTTGAAGGAGCAGCAGTTGAGGCCAGCAGAGAAGAGAGAGAAGGGCTTGCGACATATGACGGGAGCGTAGACCACCCTGGTGTTTGATGTACACAACGGTCGCAGAGCTGTCTGTACGGATCAGTACGTGCTTGTGCTGAAGAAGCCCCATCAGGCGACACAAGGCTAAACGTACTGCTTGCAACTCTAGGCAGTTGATGTGCCAACGTAGCTGGGGCCCCGTCCACAGACCTGAGATTGCATGCCCGTTGTACGTGGCCCCCCACCCGTTGACAGAGGAATCTGTGAAATCCGTAACCCACAGCCTTTCTTGGGTTCAATTAAGTAAGGGCTGTAGAACCCAGACCTCATCTCGGCTGGAGGGACCGGCTCGATCGTGTCCTTCGCCAGCAGGACGTCGATCTCTTTCCTCAAGACAGGAGCATCACAACTCCACACATGGGTGAAGCGGATGCCCCTGTACTTGGGAGGCCGGCGGGCAAACTGAATTGCATAGCCGAGCTGGATGGTATGGGTGAGACAACGGGACGGTCTCGGAAGCGCTAGCCAGGCTTCAAGAGACCGTACCAACAAGCCCACCCAGACCACCGGCGTACCCAAAGTGTCGTACGAGGCCGTAGTGGCGTCACTGCCATCTGAGAGTTGGGGCGAGGGGAATGAGAGCAGTGAGGCAACGTGGCGGCGCACACTGTCATTCTGACCCTTTTGGACAGGAGAGACTGGGAGTGGCGAAGCAACTGAGCGTCGTCCTTGACTGCCAGTCTCGGCCGTTTTCTTACCCAGCGAGAGATGAGAGCGACGAGGCTGTAGCAGTGTCACTGCCATCTGAGCACTGGGGCGAGGGGAATGAGAGCAGTGAGGCAACATGGCGGCGCGCACTGTCATTCTGACCCTCTTGGACGGGAGAGACTGGGAGTAGCGAGGTAAATGAGCGTCCTCCTTGACTGCCAGTCTCGACCGTCTGTGACCCAGAGGAGGTGGAACTGCTCTTATATTGAACATTTTGGGTACCGCTGACTGGTTGACCAGCGGTGGAACAGAAACAAGACTCTCCACCTGGCCCTCCTCCAGGGGAAGGAGTGGAGCCAACACGCACTCCTGAAGAGCAGACGTCACATCCTCTGGGTCGCCCGTCTCAGGGTCGCTTCCCTCCTTCTATTGGGGATATTTGGGGATATTTAATTTAATTAATCAATCAACGATACTATTGATCAGCATTACCAAACGGGGACGTTCCACTAGAAACAAACACTGATGTATTGTTTTAATTTAATACTGTGAAGCTGCTTTGATACAACCTATGTTGTAAAAAGCGCTTGAAACTTGACTTCTTGCTGGGGGGGTAGACGAACTCTGACCGGGATGATTTTTTTTTTTTGAGGCGCTTCTGGACCACCAGTGTTGACATCGTCTGACCGAGGGGCCAGCGCTGTGACTTAGTCACGGTCAGTCACTATGCGCAGCTCCAGCTCGATTCAGAACTACCCTTGTGCACTGAGGCGGTCTGCAATTAACAAAGCCGCCTCATCACCAAGGGCAGTAAGAGAGGAAAAACTTTTCTGCAGATTTTTGCATGTTTGGCTGCCATATTGGCACCAAATGCTTCCATACTGCCAAAGTTTTCACACACACATCCGGGCAGGCACGAGCAAAGCATTTAAGCGTCGCACAGCGCCCCCATAGTAGCCCGGGAAAGTGTGGCGGTCAAGTCTGAATCTGATTCAGCATGAGTACACACACCATTATAGTGGGAACTCAGCATCAACTTCATTTCCAGAGTATAGCAGCCTTCTCTCCGATGTAGCGATCGACATCTGATCCTCCCCTGGAGCCTTGAATGAAATGCTTGGTCCCTCATGAGAAGGACCAGAATGCCATCCGAAGCTGCCAGGCATGCAAGACAGTGAACGTGGTCATCGCTGACAGACGGCATGCTGAGCGCTCAAGCCTTCATGAAAAAGGCAAGACGAACAACGTGCCGACATGGTCATGCTCTCATGAGAGAGCATAAACCACCCACGAACGCAGTCTCAGCATGTTTGCGATGCGCTAGAGGAGTGAGTGGTACGCTCACTGTAATCCTCACTGCCATAGTTAGGGGTTTGATTGCCAACACGAACAATAGCGGGGACAAAGGGCTGAAGTTTAATGCTGAACTCTTTTCCGAATCCACTTTAAAAAGTATGTGTTCATGCTTGACTTAAAATATTAAGTTTAGTTAACTTTAGTTTAGTTTAGTTGGATATTTAAGTTATCTCAACAAATTTTAAGTTGTTATAACTAATTGCAGACACATTTTTGGGGAAGATATTTGTCTAATTAAGTGCTTTACAAAGTATTTTTGTATCACATCCCACTAAACAGATTGGTCTGTATGATAAGCATTCAGTTGGGGGTTAATTGGGTGTTAATATTATAGTTATTATAGCTAGTCTTAATGAATCTGGAAGCCTTCAGTAATAAATGATTCCTCATACATGTCAAGTAATGGTCTTATAAGCTGTCTTTTAAATATTTTGTAGAATTCTACTGGAATCCCATCTAGGCCTGGCACTTTACCGCTATTGATATCCCCTATAGCTTCACTAAGATCTTCTACTGTTAACGGACTATCTAATGCAGTTTTCTCATCTTCTGATATAGTCTCAAATATGATACTGGATATCAAGGGTGAAACTGTTAATAATGAAGACAGACAGCAATCTCATTTAATGTCAGTCATGTGTGCAGTGAAATATAATTTATTAGGCATTTAAAAGCTCTATTGAGAAAATGAACACATGGAAAGCTCAAAAAGCAATCATATCAGGATACTTCATGACTTTCAGAACTAAAATAGGTAATTCAAGCAGAATCAGTAGAAAATAAGAAAATGGACAATAACAATGAGATGTTGATAAAATAAGTAGTGTTAAATCAATCATTAAATAGCAAATACAAACAAAGTGAATGAGACAGATCTCTCTCTCTTTACAGACTTATAAGAGCCAAAGCATCTCAAGAGAAGAAGTGTCTAGTTTCAAAGATACATGAAAGTATATCTTGCGTTTGCATGGAAGAGAAGAAGTGGAAGAGAAACTAGATGTTCTAATGAAAAACAATAAAGAACGAGTTAAAAAATAATATCAGATTCACATCTCTCTTAAAAGTGTTATGGCCTTCTTCTCCAGTGTGAATTTGTAATGGTGATGGTCTTTCAGTTCATCTTCTGTAGTAAAGGCCTTCATGCACTTTAGCAATGTTCTCATACAGCACTTCTGCTGTAATATTAAGGATGAATCTTCTCCTTTGTGTGAATCTTCAGGTGTTTCTTCAGGACTGATGCCCAATGAAACAGTTCACCGCACTGATCACAGTTAACCCCCTGAGGTCGGCGGTATCGCCGGCGATACCAGCTCGCTTTTTTTTTATCAGTGTAAAAGAAACTCATAAATACTCTGTTGACTTTGATTTTCCATAGGAGTTTCATACATCAATCGATTCTGTTAAATGTGTATTATTTTTGTGTATACTCACAATAAAAACAAAGTGTTGTGCTTTTTGCCAAATAAAGAAAAATAAACACGAAGCAAGTTCTGCCTTCTCTCTGCCAGTGAAGTCCATCCTGAAACGCGTCCAAAAATGAACAATAACTCAGCGAATACTCAGTCAAACAGACACACAGGCATGAAGCTTGAATTCTCTTTTTTTAAACGAAGTAATTTATATAAAAAACAAATATTCTCATCTTGTGAAATCTGTATTAAAAGAGAACGATTCCAGTCGAGCTCATTACAGCTCATTCAAATGTAATGTGACACGCCCACGGAGAGCGCACGCTATTCAAACGCAAATGATTGAAGCAATCAACGCAATCCTGTGAACGCCCCCATATCAGCTCGAGAAAACACAACTTTATTCAGATCATTACTTGTTTACACCGTCTCGCAGCGCTGTGAGGAATAATAATAATGGAAAATGTACCTCAGAAGTGCGGGTATATCGAGGAGCGAGCTGAGGAATGCTGTAGTAAGTTTTTTTTTCCTTCTCACGTGAATCGGGTTTCTGTTTATGAATGAATGAACGGCAGAGATGCGTGCTGTTTACCACAGCTCGCAAAAAGACAATTTTAAATTTAAATCGCGTGTGTGAATGAATGATGATGTTTTAGCAAACTGTATTGCTATACTGAGATGAATAAAAATCGACTTAAATATGTTGAAATAAAATGTAGGCTATTTGTATAAGCAACGTATTAAACTGCAAATTAACATTTATATGCCCTAATATTTCATGAAAACAACATTACAGTCAGGCGAAATATGAAAGACAACATTTTGTTGACTAGATTTGGGTACAGTTTTTACTGTAGAATATACTGCCACATCAAATAAGCTTTTGTTTAGCAATTTCTCTATTTATAAAATACTATTTTTGTCAAAAATAAAGTCATCAACTAAGATGTTAGCTGTTCCAATGTTGGCTATATTCAAACTAATGAATACATAGATAAAATGTAGGCCTATAATCTTTTTTTTTTTTTTTTTTACAAAGAAAGAGTACACTTGAAATATTGTTGAAATTGTAATTATTGTTGTAATTGTAACCTTTTTAATAAAATAGCAAAACATATTTACAAGATAGATGTAAGCAAAATCTTAAATGGTCAATATAAGTCTTCTTCTAAATATATCTTTTGTCCTTGCATTGTGGCTCAGTCAGTGTCACACCTGAATGAATGGCTAATTATGCAGAGTGGGTGGGATATTAACCACGCATAAACATTATTCTCTTAAAAATTCAAAAATATACATGCATGGTGATCACATGTTTGTGCTATATAGAGTGAATTTACACCTTTGCCATTAACATGTTTATAAATAACTGAAAAAATCACAAATGTCAGAGCATGTCAGAACACCTCCAGGGCCCAGAAAATCACTCAGACTCCAGAGGGTTAAATGGTCTTTCTTCAGAATGAGAAGATGTGATTTCAGAGAGAAATCCTGAGCCGCTTCTTCCCAGTGTGAACTCTCATGTCAATCTTCAGACTTGATTTACATGTGAAGCGTTTTTTACACTGAGAGCAGGAGACAGATTTATTGGCTTCTGTTTTTCCTTTCTTTCTTGTTATTTTATATATTTTGTGATGCGAGTCACCTAAACAAGTCTCACGTCGGTCTTTTGGCATGATGTAAATGCCTGATGCCTTGCATAAAATTCTATTTTTTTTTTTTTTTTTTTTAAAGATACAGAATATAAATGCTTAGAAAGTTAAAATGTGTTCTCAGAACTGTACACTGATTGTTTATGGACAGGTTATGGAGTCAGTCACAGCATATTTTGGTCAATAAAATACCAAAAACGGGATGTTTTTAATCCAGTGTTTTTTAGAGTGTAGTTCAAAGTGTACATGAACTGCTAATATTTAATGCTGGTTTCACTAGTGCCACCAAATGCTCTTAAATGTGAATCTGCAGCAGCTCAAAGTTTATATCTGGTCAGGACATGTCTTTAAAGGGCAAATCAAATAGTAGAAATATTATCTGAAAAAAAAAAGCATTGCATCATTAGCGGCTGAATATTCCAGCCCAGCGTGACTGTGAAAGTTCAATAGAATGAATAGAATGAGGCATTTATATAGCGCTTTCATATGTACTACTGTACACCCAAAGCGCTTTACAATCATATCAGGGGTCTCTCCTCAACCACCACCAGTGTGCAGCATCCACTTGGATGATGCGACGGCAGCCACAGAACAACGGCGCCAGTGCGCTCACCACACACCAGCTATAGGTGGAGAGAGGAGAGAGAGTGATAGAGCCAATTCAGTGGATGGGGATTATTAGGAGGCCATGATTGGTAAGGGCCAATGTGTGGAATGTGGCCAGGACACCGGGGTTACACCCCTACTCTTTACGAGAAATGCCATGGGATTTTTAATGACCACAGAGAGTCAGGACCTCGGTTTTACGTCTCATCCGAATGTCAAACTATTTAAATTAGTTTAATGTCCTTTTATATTCTTGACCTGAAACAATGTAAATCTCGAATAAACAGGTAAGAATAAACACCAACCTCTGTGTTCTTAAGTATTGTTGGATTACATATTTTATTAAATGTTTAATTTAGTTTGCAACAGTAAAAGTTGAGCATATTGAAGTTAGCATTTTAAGGTTAGGTTAGGATAATGGTATCAACAGTTCCCGCCAGTCCTGTTTTCTCTATTGTGTTTTAAATGAGTCTTTAATGGCTCTAGCCAGTAGCTCCAAGACGCACCTTTTGTCTTTAATGGCTCTGAGATGGCCCGTGGAACCAGAGTTCCTGGCCAGTATCAGCATTTGAATAGGTATGCTGATTAAATTGATACTGGTGACACGCTGGGGTCTGGGGTGGGTTCCTCAAAGGGATACTTCAGGATTTAGCATTAAGCTTTGTATTAGTAGAAAACCTGTAGTATTTTCGAATTACCATGCTTTCCCCCCTCATATCCCCCTTAGACGAGAGATTTATGTATTTTTTGTCGGGAAAAAATCCTCCGATGACGCAAAAATCGTCATTTTGCATCATCGGAGGATTTTCTGGCCAGAGGCTAAAGACTACAGCCAGTAGATGGTGTTGTTCCGCATGTTTACAACCCGCCCATAGAGGGTTGGATCTCACTCACAGAATGTACACAGTGTCAGCCGTCTTTCTTTGGAAGCTAAGCTAGCAGGCTCTTGTTCTGTGGAGAAAGCTGAATAGTAGGAGAAAGCTGAGTAAGTATGGGTTACATCCTCCTTTTCCCGGACTTGTCCGGCGGGCGAGATCGTTCAAAATGTCCGGGATTCAGCTTTTGCTTTCTGCGGTCGCCATTCATTGTTTATATGCACACCTCTTGTTTCAATCTAACTGAATTCATTCCGATTGGTGAATCTGAATGTAGTGTTTACATGAACGCTAAACAAGTGATCGGTTGATGTGCGTTTTACCATTGCTAAGAAAATTCCTGCTCCTCCGTGAGCGATGCGAGACCCGGCGCGTCTCAGTAATGACGCCACCGGCCTCGCGCCGTTCTCCCGCGGCCGTCAGCCTTGTCCTGCTCGCCACAGTAAACAATGAATGGATGGCGACTGTAGAACGGCAAAAGCCGAATCCCGGACATTTTGGGCGAACTCTAAATCCCTCGCAAACTCATCACGTAGGCTAGCTTTTTTGTTTTCAACTGCGCTGAGTGCGCTCCCTTACTGGTAGGCGTGGCCTCCTAAGGCAGCGAAGCAAGTGCATTCTGGGAGTTGTTGTCTTTTATCCACATAAGCCAAAAATACATTTTCTGGCTTTTCTCAGTCTAGAAAGCTCCAAATTCAAAAATTTCTTCACATTTCTTCTACTTAAATTACCTATTTTAAATACACATTCATCTTCCCAGAGGTGTAGTATCCCTTTAACCTGTATACCTAATTTGCATGCTTTGTTCAACCTCAATGTAAATCCCTCCCCCTAAATGTCTATAAATTTGCCAGGCAACTGTATTGAGTTAGTCTTGATGATGATGATGAACTACAGACTACTTGGAAGAATAAATCTCTTCTGCTTATAAGATCCATCTCAAGTCTCCTGGTCTCTGCTTTGAAGAAAGAAAAACTTTACAACAGTATCATGATGTTTCATTTTCTTAAATTGTTTTTGATGATCAATACAACCTTTAACTAGGGCTGCAAGAAGGAATTGATGAAATTGATCATGAAAATAATCAACAACCAAGATAATTATAGATCAATTGTGTGCTCAATCATGTCAATTTACAGCACTGAAAAACCTTCCTATGGACAAAACACATCTAAAAAATTACATGATTGGTGAGCACAGGAACCATGTTATTTCTTTGGATTTTATTATAAATTTGGGTTTACATCGCTCAAATTGCTTATATGTCACTAAGACAGACAAGTGACCAATCCTGAGTGGCGATGTCACTTCACACATTCAACCATCACGGTTCGGCACAAATCCACTGCATGTATCTTCATGTGTCGCTTCAGGTCACTTTTAAAAGAGAAACTCTTTCCGCACTGATCACACGTGTGCGGCTTCTCTCTGCTGTGGATCCTCTCATGTGTTTTCAGATTTGATGACAGACTGAATCTCTTGTCACAGTGTGAACACTTGTAAGGTTTTTCTCCAGTGTGGATCCTCTCATGTGTTATCAGATTTGATGACAGACTGAATCTCTTGTCACAGTGTGAACACTTGTAAGGTTTTTCTCCAGTGTGGATCCTCTCATGTGTTTTCAGATTTGATGACAGACTGAATCTCTTGTCACAGTGTGAACACTTGTAAGGTTTTTCTCCAGTGTGAATCCTCTCATGTCTTTTCAGATGTGATGAGTCACTGAATCTCTTGTCACAGTGTGAACACTTGTAAGGTTTCTCTCCAGTGTGGATCCTCTCATGTGATCTCAGATGTGCTGACCGACTGAATCTCTTGTCACAGTGTGAACACTTGTAAGGTTTTTCTCCAGTGTGGATCCTCTCATGTGTTTTCAGATGTGATGAGTCACTGAATCTCTTGTCACAGTGTGAACACTTGTAAGGTTTTTCTCCAGTGTGATTTCTCTGGTGCAGTGTTAAGTTGTTTGGTTTAGTAAAAGTCTTCCCACACTCAAAGCACATGTACTCTCTCACACCAGTGTGAATTTTCTCATGTTTATGTAAATATTGCTGCAGTGAAAAACTCTTTCCACACACAGAACATGAATGTGGCTTCTCCTTCGTATGAACTCTGAGGTGTGTCTTCAGGGCTGATGCACAGAGAAAAGTTTTGCCACATTGATCACATGTGAACGTCTTCTCTCCGGTGTGGATCCTCGTGTGAACATTAAGGCGTGATAATCGACTGAAACTCTTCCCGCACTGATCACATGTGAACGGCTTCTCTCCAGTGTGGATCCTCATGTGAGCATCAAGACTTTGTTTGGTTGTGAAACTCTTTCCACATTGATTACATGTGAACGGCTTCTCTCCCGTGTGGATCCTCATGTGAGCATCAAGAATATATTCGTATGTGAAACTCTTTCCGCACTGATCACATGAGAACGGCTTCTCTCCGGTGTGGATCCTCATGTGAACATTAAGGGATGATGATCGACAGAAACTCTTTCCACATTGATCACATGTGAACGGCTTCACTCCAGTGTGGATTCTCAGGTGTTGATTAAGACTTGGTTTGGTTGTGAAACTCTTCCCACACTGAGTGCAGGTGAAAGATTTCTTGGAACTACTTTTCTTTAAAAATGTCTTTTTAGTCTTTGAGCGACTCAGAGGTTTTTCTCCAGGTTGGACATGATGTTCTTCCTCCACTTCACTCTCCTCCTTCACTTCCCTCAGTTCTTCACTCTCCTCCTTCACTTCACTCAGTTCTTCACTCTCCTCCTTCACTTCACTCAGTTCTTCACTCTCCTCCTTCACTTCACTCAGTTCTTCACTCTCCTCCTTCACTCTCCTCCTTCACTTCACTCAGTTCTTCACTCTCCTCGCTCTCTTCCATCGGGTCTGAAATGAAAGAAAAACTCTCATTTAAAAATTTTCTAAATAATCAAAATAATTAAAAGAGAGAAATATGGAGTGAATGGATATTAAAATTATACCAGATGTAACAGACAACTGCTATAAAATATTACAATAATTTGTCTTTTTATAAATTATCCGTTATTAAAACTTTCCATGAATGAGGTACACTGATCTTCCAGTTATTTTTTTAAAAACATTATAGGCACAAATCCCATGTTTCTATTGTGAGAACTATTAAATATGTTTGATCAATGACACATTTATCTAACATGATATGAACATTAAAATACACAATATTGGCATATTTTATTTTTGACACCAACTTTTTGATATTTAAAGGGATAGTTCACCCAAAAATGAAAATTCTGTCAGTAATTACTCACCCTCATGTTGTTCCAACCCCGTAAGACCTTCGTTCATCTTCGGAACACAAATTAAGATATTTTTTATTAAATCTGAGTGCTGTCTCACTCCTCCATAGGCTTCTAAGGGACTGAAACTTGCTGGCCCAGAAAATGTATTAAAGACATCGTTAATATAGTCCAAGTGACTCCAGTGGCTCGATCTTAAGTTTATAAAGCGACGAGAATACTTTTTGTGCGCAAAAACAAACAAAAATAACGACTTTATTCCACTTTTCATTTCCTTCTCTGTGGGCCTCGGGTCTTTTCACGTAGTGTTTAAGCGTAGCGCGTCTGTGTTGTACGTCACCACGTAGGCTCACTATTGGCCGACGCTGGTCATGTGTGATACGTGGTGACGTACAACACAGACGCGCTACGCTTAAACACTACGTGAAAAGACCCGAGGCCCAGAGAGAAGGAAATGAAAAGTGGAATAAAGTCGTTATTTTTGTTTGTTTTTGCGCACAAAAAGAATTCTCGTCGCTTTATAAACTTTAGATCGAGCCACTGGATTCATTTGGACTATATTAACGATGTCTTTAATACATTTTCTGGGCCAGCAAGTTTCAGTCCCTTAGAAGCCTATGGAGGAGTTAGACAACTCTCAGATTTAATCAAAAATATCTTAATTTGTGTTCCGAAGATGAACAAATGTCTTACGGGGTTGGAACAACATGAGGGTGAGTAATTACTGACAGAATTTTCATTTTTGGGTGAACTATCCCTTTAATTATGTTAAAAACTCCTAAAACCTTTTAATTAAGACTGTTCACACTAAACTTCTCCTTCCGTTGACTTCACATGCATGTGAAAGTGGGACACAAGAAACACAAGATCAAGTCAATTTCACTGTGAGAAATAAATGTTTGCAGTAAAGCAGAGTAGATTGTAAAATTTTACATTTTGGAATGATTATTATTTGTTATACATGTAAAAATACGCACAAATTCTGGTAACATTGTTACAAATTGTAAACCATATGAAATAAATGTAAAATTAAATATTTAAATTTAGTTTGACCTGATGTTGACAATATGAAACCTCCCTTTACTGTCCATTTGTTGAAGAAAACCCAGAACATTCTGTACCATTTCATAGTTGAACTGTTTATCTAAATCTGATGAAGTGCTTGAATGTTTCTAACATGAATGTTCTTCAGCCTCATGAATGAATGAAGAATAAACACCAACCTCTTTGTTCTTCAGGATCTTCAGTGTATTTCATTCTGCAGGGTTCTGGATCACTCATGTTCTCTCTGTCCTCTTTAATAAACTCAGTCTTTGCAGATTTCAGCTCTTCCTGATGCTCTGATGCTCGTCTTCACTTGTAGCTGATGGGAATTTACAGCATTTATTGCTGAATTACTGTGGGAGGAGCTTCACTGATGATGTGATTGCAATGGGAGGAGCTTCACTGGTGATGTAATTGCTGGGGGAGGAGCTTCACTGATGATGTGCAGAAGCGGAAAAAATTTTGTGAATTTTTTTATTTTAATTAAATAACATTTGAAATTCCTGTATAAATGGAACACCAAATAACCATATTACCTATGCAAACTATTAACAATATACCGAAGTAAAATAAATAAATAGACAAAGGTAAAGGCTAACACTTCTGTTCTCTTTTTCTGAAGGAACTTGCGCTGCATCGATGACGCTTTGGGAACACCCCCGCGTGATTACGTCTGAAGCACGTATGTCAACTAGTCCAATGGAAAGAATAAACTTCACGGACGGGTGACGTCATGACCAGGAAAGGGTAAAAAGCACATCCGGTGCAACCGGCGCTAGCTTTTGTGCCTCAGCAAAGCGCTCTGTGTCAAAACTGTCTGTTATATTTATTGTTTGTCTGTCACATGCTTATCTAAAGTATGGCGAAACAGTTATTCAAGCCTTTGAGGGGGCTGACTGTCAGAATTGTGAGCAGCCACCGCTCTGCATGCTCCGCTCCCGCCCCACATGTTCCGCTCATGACAGTGGCCAGGCTCGCAAACCTCCGGGTGCGGGACCTATAAGGGGACTGAGAGAACATGGTTATGGGTTGATGCCCCGGGTTGAGCAGACGCTTGCAAGCTATCTGTCTCCTGGTTCAGCATCGTCCCTGAAGACTCCCGTGCTGCCCACTAAACCTTTAAAAACTACATCTAATTTAGTGGGCAAAGCTTATACTGCAGCAGATCAAGCCGGAGCCTGTCTTCACACTATGGCAGTGCTTCAGGCTTATCAGGCAGACATGTTGGGGGATCTGGATAATAGTGAGGGGGAGGGTCCCGACGAAATTCGAGAACTTCGTCGGGCCACAGATCTGTCTCTCAGGGCTACGAAGGAGACCGCTCATGGATAGTCTATGGAAGCCCTTGTAGCTACTGAGAGACACCTGTGGTTAAATTTAACAGAAATAAAGGAGAAAGATCAGGCATTTCTGTTAGATGCTCCTATTTCTCCTTCTGGTCTCTTTGACGACTCAGTCAACATGGTTGTTGAAAGATTTCAAGACACCAAAAAACAATCAAAGGCTTTCAAGGAATTTCTCCCTCGCCGGGTTCAGCCCCCTGGGGATGCTGGGCATGAGCATCCCTAGCCGAGATCCTCATATCGCGCACAACAAAAAGAGAGTCATGGCGGCCGAGCCGACACTCTCAGCCTGGTTTCTGAGGACTGGTTTGTCAAGATAGATCTAAAAGACACTTACTTCCATGTCTCCATCCTCCCTCAACACAGGAAGTTCCTGAGGTTTTCTTTCGGGGGCAAAGAATACCAATACTGGGTGCTTCCATTCAGTCTGAGAGCAGTTAACGGTTCGGCATCGAGATGTCATCCTCGCTCACATGAAGAAATTGGGGTTGAGACTCAATGCCAAGAAGAGTGTGCTTTCTCCACTAAAGAGAACCACTTTCCTTGGTGTGGTATGGGATTCAGTCACGATGCGAGCCACACTATTTCCCGTTTGTGTGGCTACTATCCTAACAGCCACAAAAGAGTTGAAGCTAGGCCAGTCACGCACTGTGAAACAGTTTGAGAGACTGTACATGAGACCCTTACAGTGGTGGCTCAGGACCAGAGGGTTCTCCCTGAGGGGAAACCCACTTCGTACGATCAAGATCATGTGGTGGTGTCTCCGCTCCTTGGTTATATAGAGGAAACATTAGTTCCTATCCCAGGGCCCAGTGTTGGGAGCTCTTTGCCATTGAGTTGCTATCTCGACAGATGTTTCCCTCACCGGCTGAAGAGCGGTAATGGAAGGCCGCTCAGCTCAGGGTCTGTGGAGGAGTCATCATCTCTTTTGGCACATAAACTGCCTGAAATGATGGCAGTCTTCAATGCGTTGAGACATTTCTTCCCAGACCTGAGAGGCCTGTGCTTGTCCGTACAGACAACACATTGGTGGTCTCTTACATAAATTGTCAGGGGGGTCTGCATCCGCGTCCACTCTGCAAACTGGCGCACCAGATGGACCTGTGGTCCTTAGGGAAAATAATCTCTCTGAGGGCAGTGTATATCCCAGGGGGACAGAATATAGGAGCAGACACCCTGTCGAGGCAGGGGCTGAGGCCAGGGGACTGGAGACTTCACCCCGAGGCAGTGGAGCAAATATGGGAATTTTACGACCAAGCAGAAGTGGATTTGTTTGCGTCTCAATACACAACGCACTGTCCACTATTGGTTTTGCCTCACTCACCAAGCCCCCCTGGGGCTAGATGGTATGGTGCAGACGTGGCAGAGGCTACGTCTGTACGCATTTCCCCCTGTTGCTCTGCTCCCAGGAGTTCTGGAGAGAGTCCGCCAGGACGGAAAATGTCTACTGCAAGTAGCACCATGCTGGCCGAGCCCAATTTGGTTTGCGGACCTAATTCATCTCCTCGATGGCCCCCCCTTGGAGATCCCGATCAGGAGAGATCTTCTTTCTCAGGCAGGGGGCACAATATTTCACCCCCGGCCAAATATTTGGAAACTATAGATTTGGCCTCTGAGGGGGCCCTACTCATAGCGATTGGTCTCTCAACTGAGGTTGTTGAGACCATCCTAAGTTTCAGAGCTCCAGCTATGAGGAAATTATATGCACTAAAGTGGAGAGTTTTTACTTCCTGGTGCCACCAGCATCAGCTAGATCCAGTTAAATGTTCTGTAACAGTACTTGAGTTTCTGCAAGATCGCTTCGCATCAGGTTTATATCCTTCCACCTTAAAGGTCTATGTGATAGCTATTGCGGCTTTCCACGCCCCGGTGGGTGGTACATCTTTGGGTCGAGACCCCCTGTTCATACGTTTCCTTCATGGCACCTTGAGGCTGAGGCCAGCAACTCGCCCTAGGGTGCTGGCTTGGGACCTGGCAATAGTTTTGGAAGGCCTGTCAGGGACTCCATTCTAGCCCCTTGATTCAGTCTCAGAAAAATTTCTGACTTTCAAGTTTTCACCCAGGATGGTCAAGGCATTCTTATTCCCTAAGCAGGGATACGTCCCTAAGGTGCCGACCAATATTCCGAGGCCTATTGTGCTGCAGGCTTTCTCTCCTCCTCCGTTTACTTCTTCGGACCAGGAAAAACTGAATCTCGTGTCCAGTGCGAGCCCCGTGGAGAAAATCAGATCAGTTGTTTGTCTGCTTTGGATCACCCAAGAAGGGTCTTCCAGCCTCTAAGCAGACAATCAGCAAGTGGATAGTTGAGGCTATCTATCTTTTCCCTTCAAAAGGTTTGTGATGTGGCGGGTTGGTCCTCGCCGCTCACATTTGTGAGATATTATAGCCTGGACCTGGACGCTGGACGTAGCCTGCCGACAGTTTCACATATAGGCAGTTGTAAGTATGGCGTATTGGGTATTCTTGTTCCCAAAGCGTCACTGATGCAGCGTGAGTTCCCTCGAAAGAAAAAGTCTCAGGTTACTACTGTAACCCTAGTTCCCTGAGAAGGGAACGTGACGCTGCGTTGCCCTGCACATATTTCCTGCATCCCTGTGATCGACTTTGCTTCGGCTCTCGAAGCTAGCGCCGGTTGCACAGGATGTGCTTTTATCCTTTACCCGCCCGTGACATTCCTTCTTTCCAATGGACTAGTTGACATACGCGCTTCAGACATAATCACGTAGGGGCGTTCCCAAAGCATCATCGACGCAGCGTCTTGTTCCCTTCTCAGGGAACTAGGGTTACAGTCGTAACCTGAGACGTTTTCTTTGTAACAAAATACTGTTGAAAAACAAACAGAACTAAACTACATTGTGGAGATGATTCGAGCATTAGGGGTGGGAATCTCTAGGCACCTCACGATTCGATTATGATTCAGAGGGCTGCGATGCGATGATAAAACGGTTATCGATGTATCTTTTTTCTATATAGATTTTCTTTTTTTCCACTGTGTGATTACTTGGTACTTTTAAAGCAAAGTATAATGATCCATAATGAATTTACTTCCAATATATTTTATTAAACAAATGGAAGTGATTTGGCAATACATGTAGCGATATAGTTTGTAATTCGCTTTTCTTTTTCCAAGTTGGGTGGAAGCTTTTAAGGTTGTCCTGGTTTCTGATCTGACGTGTGGTTTATCCCGTTAGCGATCCTGCAAATTTTGTCAAAAACGCCTAAAAAAAGCCTACCCAAATTAAATTGCATGCTGTTCTTGAACCATTTGGAGTATATGCATGGTTTTGGTCTCTTTTGAAAGGGGACACTTTGAGGTTTGTTCCAGAACTGTCAGAATCACTGTAAGTCTTACTGGTATTGAGTAATAGAACTTTGAACACACTAAAAAAGGGGGAAAAAATTTCCGCCTACATTTTTTTTTGTAAAAACATGCCTGCAGATAACTACAGCTGGGAGGTATTAGCTGGAAAACACTGTGGGATCACATTATGAAGCCTTACCAAACCCAGTTTAAAATTTTATAATAATACCTTAGATAATGAGTGTTTTACACAAGTTTATCTAAGTTTATGTCTAGGCGCTCCCCAATAAAGGCCACTTGGAGACTCCAAATTACACTTTGTAACCACAGACACATAACATGCTGCTATTCTTGAATGCTTTATTCTACAGTCATAATTTTGGGCTCTATTGAGAGGTTACACTTAGAGCAATTATATACCTTAATTATATTATATCCAGATCCACTGCCTCTTGGTGTTTTGCTGGCAGAACCTCTCTGGGAAGGTGGAGGATGGGGCTCCTCTCCTGATGAGGTGCTGTTATTCTGTCCCTCAGTATGTTGTTTTTTACTGACTGGCTCCCAGACTTCATCAGATTCATTTTCAGATGATGGTCTGTGATATATAAAAAAAATAAAGAAATAAGTAATTTGCAAAACATTTACATTGTTTCTGTATCCACACACATATAAACAGAAACACATGCACACAAACAACCAGGCTTATACCATTCATGAGCGCACAAACACACACACATGTGCTTGAGCCCACATAAACACCTGTGCTTGAGCCCACATAAATAAACATTCCTGCATGAGAGCACAAACAAACAAACAAACACACACACACACACACACAAACCTGTGCTTGAGCCCACATAAACATTCCTGCACGAGCGCACAAACACACACACCAGACACACACACACCTGTGCTTGAGCCCACATAAACAAACATTCTTGCACGAGAGCACAAACAAACACACACACACACACACAAACAAACAAACCTGTGCTTGAGCCCACATAAACATTCCTGCACGAGCGCACAAACACACACACACACACCTGTGTTTGAGCCCACATAAACAAACATTTCTGCACGAGCGCACAAACATACACACACACACACACACACACCTGTGCTTGAGCCCACATAAACAAACATTCCTGCACGAGCGCACAAACACACACACCTGTACTTGAGCCCACAAAAACAAATAACTTATTCCTGTACAGTTACAAGCGCACTGGACAGAAGTTAGCAGGTGGCTACATGTCAAAACACACACACACACTCGACCTAACACACCAAACACACGACATAAGCTGACAAGTACACCTAAAAACAAACACATACCCCAGTATATATAGTAAAATATGTTGTATAATATAATAAAACACTTACTTGTCGAGAGTGACGTCTCCACCATCCAAAAACGGCTAACTCTGCTAGCGCGCAGCTACTGAGTCAATGATGAAACATCGCTCTCTTCATCAGAAATAGCATCCTCCGACTCATCACTATCACGGCGAGTACACTGTTCAATAACTTCTTCAAGTAAGAAGTGTGTTTTTCTAGTTATCTTTGTCATTTTTCACCTGTTACCTTCTTTCACTCGTAAACTCGTTCAATGCTATGTTTACGCACGGGGCGCATGAATCACTACGGTGCTTTGCGCACGAACTTCACGCATGACCAGATGGATCGACCCACTGAAAATGCATATTATTCTTTGCAGAAATTCATTGGCTATTAGAAATGACCGTCATTTCCATCATCCATTGCAACTGGATCGATATACTGTCAATCAAAGAGAGGGAGGTACCATTCTTCATCATAGGCGCTCCTTGGCTATTGATACCTTGTGACACCTCTATCATGGACCGATTGGCTGAAATGACCCGTCTATCAAAAGTTCAGGGGTCAGCGGCCATTTTGACATCACATTTTTCTTCATGTTTACATGTCAAATGAAACTAGACCATAGAATGCGTCGAAGTTGTGACAGCTCTGTCGGCTAACTGGAAATGCTACTACTACATTCCGTGGATGTTTATTGATATATAAATGTGTTATGGACTTCGCTGAATTGGATTGTATGGACCCTTGAAAGTGTAACCGAACCATTTTTGTTGGAATTTATGGATCAGTGGACTAACAGAAGGCTTCAATGGTGAGTTTCTTCCAGTTTCTGTTTGTCTGTCTGGCTGTTGGTGGTCTGACAAAGACACAGATTGTACCCGCTGTGTTGATTGTATCCTAAAATGGTTTATATCGTTCGAATCACAAGAATCTCAGCTTTCCAGAGATATGTAACATGTTTAAAAAATTTTTTTTTTAGTTTTGTCTTTCAAAAAGTTTAACCTCTTACACACCCAGTGGCCCGCGGGCGGGACGTCGGACCACTAACGGGTTATAAAAGAATTATGCGCCGAATTTGATTGCTTCCAATTAGACCTCGCTGCGATGTTATTAATTCTGCGGTGAATTCAAATGCTTTCTCACTGGATCTCCCAGCGCTGTGTAATAACAGTATCGTGTGATTGAGATCGGACCACGAATAAACCTGTTCTGTTTCATTTGATGTTTCTCATATGTAACAGAAGATTGTAATGCCAGTCGGATTTCTCGCTCAACTATCATGCGTCTCTGCCTTTTGCGTTCCGTCAATATTTCGTTATCAATTAACATTTAGAAAATCGATTTTTGACATTTGTGATTCGATTCAGAATCGTCAACATCGCTAAGAATTTATTTTTTCCCCCACCCCTATCGAGCATGTTGAAAATTCTTCTTCAATCAAGTACTCTTACATCTACAAAGTAAATTAAATGGCTACTGTTTCATACTGAGGTAACTGAGGCTTACTGTCTACTGTAAACCACAAATAATATATTGCCTATTCCACATCTCAAGCGCAGTCATAATGCTTACACAAAGAACCCGCAAAAGTAATGATTATGCATGAGACATTTTAATTGTTTATTAACCCTCTGGGGTCTGAGCTGTTTTCTGGGCCCTGGAGGTGTTCTGACATGCTCTGACATTTGTGCTTATTTCTGTTACTTGTGACATTTTCATGGCTAAAGTCTAATTACACTGTATTCAGCACAAACTCTGCTACAATAATATATCAGCAGCATGAGTGTAAAAGTTTGTTGTTTTGAGATGACATTTATGCGTGGTTTGTGAAAATACAAAAAAATTCTCACTGAAATAAGGTCATGAAACCCATACTGATTATTTCTTCACAAGACTTTTGAAAATTGTATGAAGCAATAGGGACGTAGCCTAGAATATTTGCTCTAAAACTATGTGAAAATCACCCTGACTGCTCATTCAGATATATTGATTTAAAATTTTTACGACGTGTTTTGTGTGAAAAAGCTTTATGCAGGAGCTCATTAATATGTACGCTTTTCACACCTGAGAAAGACAAAGACCCTCCCCTAACGGCCCTATTAGGAGCTATCAGTCCCTATCATTCTGAGCAACCTTGCACAAAGAATGAGGAGATTTAAAAAAGAATGGCTTTTAGATTTTTGGGATTTATTTACAACACAACATAATCCAAAGATACACAACAAATGACAAAAAAGCACTCATTGAAAACAATTATCCAAAGACAGAGACCTTTGTGCCATTCCTAAAAACATTATACATACCTTTAATTTCCAAGGTGTTTGATTTTCACTTTACCATGTTCATGTACAGAGACTTGTGTGAATGTTGAAGTCAGCAGGACTCAGTGGCATCTGGTCCCTGCAAGAAAAAAAAGTGAACATACTGATATCAAGAGAAAGGCCTGCACGATTTTGGGAATAAATTTTAGATTTTTCTGGTTAAAATTGCTTTTTAAAATTCACAGTATAACACACACACACACACACACACACAAATGTTTCCAACAATATATAATATAATGAACACCAGGTTTGTTGTGCCTTGTAGGCATAGGCTATGCGCAGTAACAATAACCTATAGCAGCCCATAAATCTTCCAAAAGATTTAAGTAACAACTAAGCTAGAGAAAAATATATTGATTATCATGTTACTTCAAATGTTTCCATTCGTTATGATGATATGAAATGAGATAATAGTAAAAACATGAAGCCGTTTGGTGCTTTTCAAACGCGATCGCGATCCAAAATATGATACATTCAAATGCGATCGCGCTCAAATATAAAACATTATGGTTACCATTATACATATACATTTGAGCAGATATCCACAAACACAGTAACAGTAAACACGGGTCTAAATATTATAATATTCACCATATATCGAGCAACAGTTCAACTGCAATGTGAAATTTATGCAACAATAACAAACTAATATGTAAGAATTTCTTACCTTACATCTTTTTCTTGTCTTCAAAACGCGTTCTTCTTCTTCTGAGGTAAATCCCATGTAAGCTCACGGCGCGTCTTTCAAACTCGACGAAAAGCAGACTTGTGAAGTGTTTTGGTGTTTTGTTTTGGAGGTAATGAGCGCGTTCGTGTTCCATGTGGAGACTTACATGTCAATCTCTTTTGCGCGAGTGGGCGTGTTCAAATAAAAAATAATTAGGAAGCGTACATCTTGTTGGTTTTATACAAATTACTTAGAGAATATTTGTTTTCAGTTTGAATCCGATCATTTAAAAGTACACACTTAAATGTTTATAAAGGTATATGGCTCATAAATGTGTGACAAGTATTCGCTGAGTTTTGTTTCAGTTTATAGACGTGCACACCCTGTTTATTTTCTTTATTTTACAAAAGCACAATGTTTTGATTTGATTGTAAGTGATTGTAAGTAAAAATATCACAGATTCTTTTTTATATTTCTTTTTTCTGTATGACCATAAATGACGGAGTAATTTAAGTTTATAGTGCTACAATGTGAAGAAAATCCAGCAAAACTCGCCGGCGCGTTTGCCAACCTCAGAGGGTTAACCTGTTAACCTTTGCCAGTGCGCCGGCGCACTGAAGCGTTTTTTTTCCCCACTAGTTTAATGTTTATGAATGGATTTAACGTGAAAGAACATCATTAATCTTGGCAAACTATATATCATTTTAAAGGTCTAAGCCTCAAGCATCGATGATAGAGCTCTGTTTTACGATGAAAAGCTTATAACGAATGTATTTCTTGCATTTATGTAAGCAGTACAGATCAAAACACACGTAATAAAAAACGGAGTACATACCATTAGTGTCGTAATAACGAGCCACACACGCATCCACTGCTAAAAGTTCCAGATTGAATGGAAAGGTGAGGGTCCACTGAATAACATCCCATAGAGCATTTTTAGTCCAAAGAAACAATAACGTTGTAATATCGATGTTTATTCCTTTGTTTACATCGAGTTTCTTCAGGGTGAAGTATCATACTTGTCGGTTATGCAATAAAATTATGCATAAAAAACAGACTCCCGGTAGCCAAACGTTATATGGGTGTGTTGCTTAGAGTGTAATGAACAAATTAAGACCGCACACACACACACAAATACAAAGATAGGCAATATATAGGTCAAAATATCCAAACACTGCGGTCAGTTTTTTTGACGTCATGATATGCTGATCCTATTATTTTGTCTTTACAACGAAAGCCAATGAAAGAATTGAAATTATATGACTAATAGAAAATGTAGCCAATCAGTGCATGATTCCAACGATACCCGGGAAGTTTAAATTCCTCGCGAACAAGATGTTTATTTATTTATTTGAATCAGTCACTCTCCATTCCGCTTGAGGAGCTAACCTGCGACGTAGGCTGTGACCACACCCCCGTCATTTGACAGCTAACTAGCCATAGCAAAAAGACGGTTCCCCAGTCAACATCTGTTTTCGCGTCTTTCTTACTGGACGGATTATCTCATCAAATGGATCGTCAGAAGAAGTTTTTTTCTGCTGAAGATGTTTTATTTGAGATCACTCGAAGCAGCGATGACGAAATTGAGGAGAGTGAAGACAGCGACGACGAGGGTGATATGCTTGAGGACGGAAAAGATGATCCAATTTTATATCGGTGAGTTGCTATATACATTATGTAACATGCACACATTATACGTGTGTGTGTGTGTGTGAGAGAGAGAGAGAGTGAGTGTGTGTTTGTTTTCCCATTTGTTTTATAAGGTAAATGCATTGTGGTCTGAAAAGATAATGCTACATATGTATTTATTTATTTATCTATTTATATTTGTATATATTGGATAATTGTACAGGTGTTTAGTTGTTTCTGTAATTTTTCCTAGCACACACACACTAGGCTATATATCTATATAACGTTAGTGTATGTGTGCTAGAAAAAAAACAAAACAGAAACAACTAAACACCTGTACAATTGTCCTATAAATATAAATAGACTTGACATTTTTTCTGTAATTTTTCCTAGCACACACACACACTATATATATATATAGAGTGTTTGTGCTAGGAAAAATTATATATAGTGTGTGTGTTTGTGCTAGGAAAAATTACAGAAATAACTAAACACCTATACAATTGTCCAATATGTACAAATAGAAATAAAGTAGCATCATCTTTTCAGACCACAATGCATTTACCTTATAAAACAAATGGCCTGTCTGATGGCCGGCCATCAGTGTGATTGTTGGTTCTATGTCTGACCATCCATATGAATGCTGTCTGTATCACTGGCCATCACCAGCCATTGATTGTTGAATGGGCGACTATCAGTATGAATGCAGTCTAAACGACTGCCCATCAGTTTGATTGTTGATTGAATGGACAAGTTTTAGTATGAATGCTGTCTAAATGACTGCCCATCAATTTGATTGTATGGACGACCTTTAGTATGAATGCTGTCTAAACGGCTGCCCATCAGTTTGATTGTTGATTGAATGGCCAGCCACATAAAAACTATACATAATTATTTACTTGACATGCGGTGCTAATTATCTTTCCATTCTTTCCCATGAAACAGCCATCAAGTTTACCCCCCAAGGTGGATGCCGAAAACAACAACAAAAAAGGAACAGCTGCCTATGACCGTCTCTGCAAGATCAAACCGATGTATCAGGAGCTGAGAGATGCATGTAAGAACTTTTTCCATCCTTTCCAGAACATTGCCATTGACGAGAGGATGGTGGCATCGAAAGCTAGGAATGGACTAAAGCAGTATATGAAGGCCAAGCCAACAAAGTGGGGATATAAACTGTTCGTCCTTGCTGACTCGCTGTGTGCGTACACATGGGACTTTTTTGTCTATGAGGGTAAATCACCTGCAGCACCTATTCCACAGAACAAAGGACTGAGTTATGAGTCTGTCATGGCACTGGTTGATGAGAAGATGTTGGGAACAGGCTACAGACTGTTTGTTGACAACTTCTACACTAGTCCAGCTCTGTTTAGAGATCTCCTGAAAAAAAACATCTGGGCTTGTGGAACTATTCGGTCCAACAGGATAGGCTACCCTAAAACCGGCATGAACAAGCTTCTCAAAAAAGCTCCTCGTGGCACACATCGTTGGCTGAGAGAAGGGGACTTGCTGTTTGTGGAATGGAAGGACACGAGAGAGGTACAGATGTGCTCCACCATTCACAGAGGCAGCGGAGGGAGTGTTGTGAAGAGGAAAGTGAAAGGTGGAAATGGACAGTGGGAAACCTTGGATGTACCTGTTCCAGACTGTGTTGCAGAATATAACAGGTTTGTAAAATATATTCAGTAGTGTCAATTTTACTTGTTTATATTTCATCTATATTGAATATCAAGTACATTTCTGAAAATGTATTCTAAAATATGACCGTTTCTATTTCTATTCAGGTGCATGGGTGGAGTGGATGTCTCAGATGCACTCATTGGCTACTACTCAGTCTCACACAAAACAAGAAAGTGGTATCGTACCTTCTTCTACCACTTCGTGGACATAGCCATAGTCAATGCCTTTATACTCCAACGTCAAATGGCCTGTATGAAGAACCAGAAGCCACTGACACAGAAACAATTCAGAGAACGTCTTGTTGAGGAACTTACTGTGTTGGTGCGTGCTGATGTTCCTTCATCTCCTCCATCCCACAAAGATGAGACTCGCCATTTACCAGGGAACTTTGCTTCAGACAGCACCAAAGGAAGGCGTGAGTGCAGGATTTGTTCCAAAAAAACTCCTGTTTTTTGCAAGACTTGTTCAACACCATTGTGCTTTCAGCCAAAGCGTGACTGCTTCGCTGTTTGGCATGACCAGCACTGACTAAACAGGACTTAGCATTTTGACTGCTTCGCTGTTTGGCATGACCAGCACTGACTAAACAGGACTTAGCATTTTGCCGGAGACAACAGCATTGTTGATTTATTTTCTTTGCCTTTTCTGTTGCAAAGAAATTCAGTTATTTTTTTATATATTTATTTTTTAAAATATTTCATAATATTTTTATTGTTCTGTTGTGCAAATAAATCACTTGTATAAAGTCTTATGGTTGTGTGGATTATTTTATAATTGAAAAAGCATGGAGCAGTGTATATGATGACTAAAATAGCTTGCAGTACCCTTCATAACATTTGGTCATTAGGTTGCTTTTTGAGGTATCCAAGGAGGCTTCTTGGTACCTGGACATAGTCTTGGAAAAAATATTGCAGAAATCTCATTTTTCATAATATCTTCCTCAAATGTGAAATATAAACTGATGAGACTTGTGGCTTTCAATCAATTACCGAACTGGATTCCTCCAGGTTTGTTTTCATTTATTTTTTCATAAAATAATAAAATGTTACTTGCAGTACAAATTATTTTCAAGACACTTTAAATTCTATAAATTTTTGTCTGTGTAAGTTTTTTCAACTTTTACATTTGGGTAATAAACTCTAAAGTGTCTTCTTTTAAAATATGTCTAAATTGTGCATGTAGAGCAAATTGTTCAACAACTACAATTATTTTAGTTTGGGGATGTCATTTCTGGGGATGTGCCTCAGGCAGGGGGAGGGAGAAAGGGAACTGACATAGTCTTGGAAAAAAGCTTGCAGGAACCGCATTTTTCATTATATCTTCCTCAAATTTGAAATATAAACTGATGAGACTTGTGGCTTTCAATCCATTACCTAATTGGATTCCTCCAGGTCTATTTTTATATATTTGTACATGAAATAATAAAACATTCTTTGTAGTTCACATTATTTATGAGGCACTTCAACTTTTATAACTTTTTATTTGTTTGAACATTATCAACTCTGATTGATTGTTAGTAGAGTGCCAAGTGTCTTCTTTCCAAAGAGACCTTAATTGTGCCTGTGGTACACTGTTCTCAGGAGCTATATTTATTTTAATTCAGGTATGTCATTTTCAGCTGTGAGCCCCTGAGTGGGGGGTGCAGGTTAACAGGTTAATAAACTAGTGATTTCTGTCAGTGTTGGCTGCAAACAAAGTTGGCGATGCTGACTCGCCATCCTCGCAGCACTTAGTGAATGCGCCTATAGAGAGAAATGCACACTTCATACAAATTAGCCTACATAAGCAGAGAGTAGCCCAGTTCTTTTCGTTTTGAATTGTTGTGTTTAAAAGTACACATTTCAAGCTTTCTATTAGGGCTGGGCGATATATCGCATGACATTGTTAGGCGCATCTCGTCAGTAAAGCCGGTTCCTTGATTAGTAGTAAATCGCCATCACCTGCTTTCAGATGGAGCGGCATTTACTACAAAGAGCTGTAGTTAACTGACAAGCTGAGCCATATCGCATTAATTATCGCAGGCGATATGTCCGCGATATTAATGCGATATGGCCTATTTATATCTGATTTATCTCATATAGGTTGCATTTGGTTAAGAATTAATGTAGTAAAGTGTATGGCGATCCTTTTTAGTTTCAGTGCGCGCAGCTCAAACGGCAATGCACGACTAATAATGACTATTGGACTGTCATAACATTATAAAGAGAACAATATTGTAATAAAACATTTATTATTTAGATTATTCGGGTTTAGTTGCCGTGTCACGTTGCTCCAGAAATAGCGCGTCCACAACATAAGTCATTCTGAATGGCACGTAACCAGTGATGGGAATAACGGCGTTATAAATAAACAGCGTTACTAACAGCGTTATTTTTTTCAATAACGAGTAATCAAACTAATTACTGTTTCCTCCGTTACAACGCCGTTACCGTTACTGTCAATAAAAATGCGGCGTTACTATAATTGAGCTCACTGAAGCGGTTTTCATCCGAGTAGGCTCTCTCTCAGCCACATGAGCTGCAAAGTTTTTTCTCTGGTGTGTGTGTGTGTGTGTGCGTGTTTATGAGGTGCCGGACTGGACAAAAGCAAGGCGAATCCCGCGAGCGCGCTCAACAGTGCGCGAGAGAGACCG
Source organism: Squalius cephalus (assembly GCF_949319135.1). Lineage (NCBI taxonomy): Eukaryota > Metazoa > Chordata > Actinopteri > Cypriniformes > Leuciscidae > Squalius > Squalius cephalus. The sequence goes on from NC_137122.1 coordinate 4,511,310, forward strand.
AGTGTGTCCGAGAACGAGCTCGACAGTGCACGAGAGAGACCGAATGTGTCAGAGCATAAATATTTTATTTATAAATAAATGACAAATTTCAGCATTAGAATAATCACAGTAGCATATTGGTATCATATACAATTTTTAATTAGTTTATATAACATAAACTCCAAAATAACCTGCAGGGAACTGATCTGATGATGACATTATCTGTAGGTTCTCAAAATAAACCCCAAAAGATTATATTTTATTATTATTATTTATGTTGGTACATTGTTCAGTATTATATTGAGAGCACTTTTTTGTAAAACTTACTATTGTGAGGAAGAAAATACTTCAAGTAGGCTACACAGAATGTCTACCAGTTTGTAAAGGCCAGTTGTCTTAAGACTTATTTGTTGGCCAGTTGTGGTCTGTGCAATAAATATTAAAAGTTCTAAACCATCTATTGTGTTTGTTGTTCCACTATAGTAATGATAATATTTTAATATTCAAGTTTATAGGTGTCTCTCACAGTGTCCCACAGCAACATTAAACTAGTGTAGATTAGTGTACAATGTTTTATAATAATAAGATTCTCTATGAGCGTAAACACACCGGCGCCGCCATTCGGCGTCTGTCCGCGGCGCCCAGCAACGGCTCAGGACCTTGTTCAAAATCCTGTCGCGCCACAGAGCGCCATTTACATAGTTTTATATTAAATGTACATTTATTTGTCTCAAATCGTCTTTAATGTATACTGACTTCACCCTGTGCTGCAATATACATTTAGTTTTACATTAGCCTAATTTACAGAAATCAGCTGCGTGGATGAAAACTGCTGATGTTATTGGATTTTCAGGTGATATTCTCAATTCATTCAGTTAACGGACGCTCTGAGGTAAAGTGTTCAGACTGCAGACTAAGCAACTTTTGTATTTAATGGTACAGTACAATCAGTACGCTGCGCTTCTCGTCCGGTGTGCGACCCCCTGACCGTAGTCAGACCAATGTCGTCTGCAAATTATACAAGACCGTTGTCGGTTTCTCTATGTTTATTTAATACTTTGCACTATTTTATTACTCTTTATTAAGCATTTCTTATGTATTCATTAATTTTGGACCTTAATGTTAAGAGATAATTGTTAAGTGTTCATTGTGATTTTAGACTTATGTTTACATTATAATTATTTGAGTGTTTTCCATGGTTGTGTTGACATTTCTGCCTTTATAACCGAGGGGATTATAATCAGAGGAAGGTTAAGTTTAAAATAAAACATGTTTAAATGCATAATATGTCCAAATTAATCTAAAATCGAATCTAATCTAATCTAAAATATAGTTTGATCTTATGATTCATTAATTACTATAAGTTAGATCATTATAATAACATTTTATATGCGCAGAAACTGAAAATTATCATAAAACTTTTGAAAATAAAGAGCACCACAGAGCACTATTGTTCCAAGAGTAAAACGCTATTCATAATTATAAGTAGGCTATTGATTTAATGTCTCACGTGGCTCATTATAGGCTGTATGTAAGAGTAAAGTAAAATAATGTAAAGCATTTAGCAGATCTGTTCCAGTATGACACTTGAGATCGATATAATCCATTCATTCCCTTCATAGATCTCAAACTTTAACTTTTGACTTGACGAGACAATCACACAAACGAACACAAACGAACACAACATCGCTCAGGTCTGAATGAACTCCACATATTCTCCTCATGCTCGCTGCTGCTGCACTAAATGTTTATTTCAGAAGGAAGACGCCAGAAAAGACGCACAAGTATCGCTGTGATCGATGAAAACAATACAGAAATGAGCCTGTCGCTTAACTAAACTGTATAAAGTGTGTGTGATGGTTGAGTAAATATGATAAATACCGTGAACTGCTCTCCTCACCTCAGAAGACTCGACGCCGAAACTCTCAATGACGGAAGAGACGGCGCGAGCGAGCGGTGACGTCATCGGCCTGCGTACGGGACACCCCCGCAGCCAATCAGGGCCACGCAGATTCAGCTTTACTAGTAGCCTTCCATTATTAGTATTTTAGAACTGAAGTTACTCCAGTTACTAAAGGTGAAAGGAACTTTTTCAAGTGAAGCCCAAAATAGGCAGAATAGGCAGAGGAGGATTATGGTGTTAGAATTGTTGCATTATATATATATATATATATATATATATATATATATATATATATATATATATATATATATAATAGATTAATATTCACAAATAAATGTAAAGAGATTCACAAAAAAATATATCAAATTCACAAATAAATTGATTAAGATCCACAAATAAATGTAAGGAAATTCACAAAAAAATATCAAATTCACAAATAAATGAAATGAGATTTGCAAATAAAAAATTTACAAATGTTTTATTTAACAAACACAACTCTGCCTGGCATTTATTTGTGAACCGCTTTCTGTGCATTTGTAAATTGCTGCATGCATTTGTGAATCTCTTCTTGTGCATTTGTGAATCCCCTCACGCATTTGTGGATTTTGAAACACTTCTAGCGCCGACATGCAGAGAAATCCACAAAGTGGACTCCACCCACCGTTTACTCAAGCCAATCAGATAACGGCCACATTGAGCTGGCCAATCGTAGCAGCTGACAAGTGAATAACGGTTCAATCTCGTGATACATACACGAGTTTGTGTAATAGGTGAAATTACTGTCACACAACAGCCAACAGCTTTTCCCACTTCTTCAGTCAAGGAGTTTTAATGTCGCATATGATCAGCTCCGTGGATCTAACAATCTATAGAGCATTATAAGTATAATTTTGAATATAAAAAACCTGTATTACGATTCCCTTTGTTTGCAGAGAAGATAATTATTTTTAAACGTGTGACAGGTTGTTGCATTTCAAGAGATATCATGCATTTAAAAGTGAAATGTTGAATCAGACTAAATAGTTTTTTATGGTAAAAGTAACTTACAGCATCTAAAGTAGGCTAAATGCACAGAAGCATTTTTCAGCACTGCAAGATTTTTATTTGCAGCATCCAACCAGTACACGCTGATGCCGAGGCTCGTACTGTTACATCGCGGGTGGTCATTTGGGCTCATATTTGGTATTCTACATGACATTTATTTATGTCCTGTAGCAATTTGTCACTGCAATTGTGCTTTAAAAGGCAAAAGCATATGTTCTGTAATTCCTTGCATCGTGTCTCTGGGCAAAGCGAAGGTGCAAATCATTTGTCCTTGTGTAATCGCGTGTAGTAGCCGCTACTTCAGAAGAAGAATGGGCATCCGTTTACTATCAGTGAATCATCGTATCGCGCTGCCTGTGTAGACAGTATCACGAAATATGCATTTTCAAGTAGCCAGCACTAGTCAATATAAGTACGACTATGCAGACAGTTCGTATCTGCAGCTAAGAAAACAGTCGTCACTTAGTGAAAAATGTGTTAACATTTCAAACATGCTAGTTTTACATTATTTGAAACTGCTACGGCAGCAGTGAAAAGGTAATGGGGCACTATTTGCTTTTGATTTGACACGCTGTGTCGCCGCCTCGTGACGGTGTAAAGAGGAACATGATGCTCGGGATCTGTAAAGATCATAATTCCCTAAGCTGAGAACGATGAACGATGACGTTGAGATTGTGTGCTAGTTTGAGTTGACATACGTTATGGCAGATCCAGAGTGCACAAATGCGTGAGGGGATTCACAAATGCACAAGAAGAGATTCACAAATGCGTGCAGCGATTTACAAATGCACAGAAAGCGGTTCACAAATAAATGCCAGGCAGAGTTGTGTTTGTTAAATAATAAAACATTTGTAAATATTTTTTTATTTGCAAATCTCATTTTATTCGTGAATTTTATACATTTTTGTGAAACTCTTTACATTTATTTGTGGATTTTTTAATTTTTATATTTTTTTGTGGAACTCTTTACATTTATTTGTGGATCTTAATCTTTTTATTTGTGAATTTTATATTTTTTGTGAAACTCTTTACATCGAGTCTGAAAAGTGTTTTGGCCTGTAAAGTCCGGCTCAGTTTATTCTGTAGCGTCCTAAGACAAATAGTAAAGGCATGTTGGTAGATTAGCACCTGTAGAATTTCCTTTTGTTGAAACCCCAGATAAAAGTAGAAAACTTCTATTATGTTTAGATCCATGAGGCAGTTCGACTAGCGCATTTCCTTACTAAAGAAAAAACACTGAAATAAAAATACTTCTACAGAAGACTGTATTCTCATAACTTATACTTTATTCTACTAAAAGCTACTAATTACACCTTCAACAGAGTAATAAGATTACTGTACTATTTTTAAAGAGTAATTCCTTATTTTACTTTTAGAATAAAAAATTAGTTAGTAGTACTGCATTACACCCAACACTGATTACACAATTATGCTGATAGAGCACATCCTGTATTTGTATTTGAATGACTATTTAATATTACCTCTAAACTTTGACTAGGCTTGGCATGTTGCATATTAATTGTTCTAGGAGCCTCGAATAGGTTATATTTTAATTGTTGTGTATGTTGGTTTGTGTTCCCTGGGTAAACACTAGAGGTCCCCTTCCCTCACGGTGTCACTCACTCATGAACTGCAATTCCCACAATCCTATCTGTACTCATCACTGTTCATTGCACCCAGCTGTTCCCCATTATAATTGTTAGTTTCTGCGTGTATAAAAACCCTGTCTGTGTTATTGTTTGTTACGGAGTCCTTGTTTAGTTCACACCACTTCCTGAGGTCAGTCTTTGTGTGTTCCTGTTTGTTTCTTGTTTTTGGATTACTTATATGGATATTGACCTATTGCCTGGACTGGATGTACGAATACGGATTACCCTTAAATAAAAGCTGCACTATCGGATCTACTTTTGTCTACGTGTGTGCGATCGTGACAGTAATGATGTTCTAGTTAAAGGAACACTCCACCGTTTTTTGAAATAGGGCTTATTCACCTTCTTTCCTACATTTAGATAGGTGGGCAAATGCATTTTTGTCTCAGTGCATGCATTGTTTTAGTTTGACAGGGTCGGCGCTAGCTTAGCTTAGCACAATGAATGGAATCCTTTGTTGCCAGCTAGCATGTCCTGAGTAAAAGTGATATAAAAAATGTAAAAAACACACCTAATTACTTCTTGTGGCCTGCGTATTCACAACAAGTACAAATAGCGATGCAGATTAACACTAGGCGATTTCGTAGGCAGATATTGACTTGGGACTATATTAGGGGGAAGCACAGGCGAAGCACAGCTGCTTACGGTACGTTCACACGGGGCGTCAGCGTCAATGCTTCCCATTGACTTTGAATGGGTGACGTCAAGCGTTGCCGAAAAGAATTGTGGATCCGTCGGCGGCGCTTCACTGGCGTTGCTCGCGGCAGAAGTTGAGAATTTTTCAACTTCTGCCGCGAGCAACGCCAGTGAAGCGCCGCCGACGGAAGCGTCAGCCAATCAGATCGCTCTATGCAAATACAGTAGAGCAGCAAACTGAGGATAAATTTTAAAATGGAGGAGAAACTAATTATTGCGGTGGGCAATCACCCGGTCCTTTATGACCATTGAATGACAATGAAGCTTGTTGTTGAGTTCCTGTCTAATTTCATTGGCTGACGCTGCTATGACCATGGCGTCAGTGCCAAACTTCAGCCACGCCTTCCGTCAAGCGTTGACGCTGACGCCCCGTGTGAACGTACCGTTAGGCGCAAAGATATCACACCCAAGTAGCAGTGCTTCGCCTGTGCTTCCCCCTAATATAGTCCTTAAAATATAAGTCAATATCTGCCTACGAAATCGCCTAGTGTTAATCTGCATCACTATTTGTACTTGTTGTGAATACGCAGGCCACAAGAAGTAATTAGGTGGGTTTTTTACATTTTTTATATCACTTTTACTCAGGACATGCTAGCTGGCAACAAAGGATTCCATTCATTGTGCTAAGCTAAGCTAGTGCCGACCCTGTCAAACTAAAACAATGCATGCACTGACACAAAAATGCATTTGCCCACCTATCTAAATGTAGGAAAGAAGGTGAATAAGCCCTATTTCAAAAAACTGTGGAGTGTTCCTTTAAGGTCATTCAGGTTATGTCATTTTTCAGGATTATTATCAATACTTAATTTAATTTTTTTTTTTTTTTTTATCCTCTAGTTTTTGTAATTCCTGATTATGTCGTTTGTATATAATAATTTCTCCTCCTACGAACACCTTAAACGCTTCCCATAATACTTGCCGTAGTTTAATTCGTATTTAGTTCCACAATCTGCGTGGCCCTGATTGGCTGCGGGGGTGTCCCGTACGCGCGTGGCCGCGTGCTATGGAGGCCGATGACGTCACCGCTCGCTCGCGCCGTCTCTTCTCTCATTTACTGTGCGTTCACACCGCCGCCGACTTGAGCTTCCAAAGTTACCGGAAATCATTCATTTTCAATGGAAGCTGGCTTCTCTCAGCTGCAAGGAGCGTCAAATTCCTCGGCGTCGCGTTTTGGCCGTTTTGAGCGTCAATCTGAAAGTTGAGAGAAGCTCAACTTTATGGTAATGAGCTATAACGCGGTTCAGCGGCAAGCAGCGGCAAAACGCCAGCAACCAATCGGAATATAGACGTCCTTCGCGCTGGTTGATTCCGGAGAAACATACGATCTTTCGTTCCTACCAAAACATTAGTTCCGAGAAAAAATTATTAATTGCAGAGTTTAACTATCATAGAGTGAAAGTGTATCATTTGCATGTGTTTTAAAGTCCTGTCAGCTTGACAGGGCATAAGACGAGCAGAGAGAGAGAAAGAGAGAGAGAGAGAGCCCCGGCTGCGCGCGCGCTTACTCACCCGAGCGCTGTCTTGAATGCAAGACTCCTGCTCTCTGCAATTTAGGATATCGCGCAAGATTTATCAACACAGAAAACATTTCATCACTGGAGAGTTTTTTTTCGACACCATCGTATCAGTTGATTTTGATTAATATGCGCGAGGGAGAGAGAGCAAGAGTCTTGCATTCAAGACAGCGCTCGGGTGAGTAAGCGCGCGCGCGGCCGGGGCTCTCTCTCTCTCTCTCTCTCTCTCTCTCTCTCTCTCTGCTCGTTATGCCCTGTCAAGCTGACAGGACTTTAAAACACATGCAAATGATACACTTTCAGTCTATGATGGTTAAACTCTGCAATTAATATTTTTTTCTCGGAACTAATGTTTTGGTAGGAACGAAAGTTTACATCGTATGTTTCTCCGGAATCAGCCAGCGCGAAGGACGTATATTCCGATTGGTTGCTGGCGTTTTGCCGCTGCTTGCCGCTGAACCGCGTCATAGCTCATTACCATAAAGTTGAGCTTCTCTCAACTTTCAGATTGACGCTCAAAACGCCCAAAACGCGACGCCGAGGAATTTGACGCTCCTTGCAGCTGAGAGAAGCCAGCTTCCATTGAAAATGAATGACTTCCGGTAGCTTTGGAAGCTCAAGTCGGCGGCGGTGTGAACGCACAGTTGTTGTCGAGTCTTCTGAGGTATTCAGTAGGTGGCGGTAATGCTCCTATGGAGTAAACGGCCAGATAACTAAAAGAAGAAGAAGAAGAGTCTTCTGAGGTGAGGACATAGGGTGAGGAGAGCAGTTCACGGTATTTCTCATATTTACACAACCATCACACACACTTTATACAGTTTGATTAAACGATAGGCTCATTTCTGTATTGTTTTCATCGATCACAGCGATACTTGTGCGTCTTTTCTGGCGTCTTCCTTCTGAAATAAACATTTAGTGCAGCAGCAGCGAGCATGAGGAGAATATGTGGAGTTCATTCAGACCTGAGCGATGTTGTGTTCGTTTGTGTGATTGTCTCGATGTTTGGAGTGAGAACTGTTACTGAATGTCAAGTTAAAGTTTGAGGTCTGTGAGGGGAATTGATGGGAATCGATCTCAAGTGTTGCTGTTGCCGTTTTCATGTTTACCTTTATTTCTTTGTCGACATTTATCTTTGGCAGATTACATTTACTTATTAAAATTGATGTAGACACTTTATATTGCCCCTGTATGAGTAATGAATGTGGGAAAAATCAAATCTATACATGCATTGGAATATAGACACATATTAATGAAGTTTGACACAGGAAACATTACATTTTCTTTCATTTTTAAGAGTTTTATGATAATTGTCAGTTTCTGTACGAATGTAACGTTAATGATGGAATTACTTTATTGCAATTAATAGTTATGATAAAGTCAAACTATATTTAGATTAACATATTATGGTGGTGTTATTTGCCTGAAGAGGTTATTTAATTATTTTGTTCTATTATAGGTGATCACTTATTTTGGTGGTTATATTGTGAGAAATAATAGTTTTGTCTTCCAATAGAGCAGTTTTACAGGCTTTTATCATGTATCCTGACTCAAATAATGTGTTTCTAACAGCAAACACTCAGAATAAAGTGAGATGATCTGCTGATGATCCTGAATGGCTTGTTGAATGAGTGTTGATAGTCTGAGGCTCATCAATATTAACAGATCTGCTGAAAACACTCTTTATTTCATGACAATAGTTCCTATTTTCACCTCATTTATTATGCTGATGTCTTCAGATCTCCTGTAAATTGACACTTAAAGCTCATTTCATTGTCAGCAGACTGAGGGGATTTGTTGGCTATTATATGTACATTTCTGTCTTTATGCTTTTTATGCTTTTCCTTACTATTATTTATTTGGAAGAATTTAAATTATTTATATTATTTTATATATTTCTAGATACCTGTATTTTAATGAAGAAGCAGAATAATGTTAGGATAGTAATAAAAATAATGAAAAATAATGAATTGGCATCAGTTACTGTACGATAAATAGATAGACAGGCATACATGCTTAGAGGTGTCATTTATTATAAAAACAAACTCAGTAATTGATATTTTTGATTTTGGCAGATTAGCTCCTCCCACTGGAATACATCATCAGTGAAGCTCCTCCCACAGCAATCACATCATCAGTGAAGCTCCTCCCACAGTAATTCTCCAATAAATGCTGTAAATTCCCATCAGCTACAAGTGAAGACGAGCATCAGAGCATCAGGAAGAGCTGAAATCTGCAAAGACTGAGTTTATTAAAGAGGACAGAGAGAACATGAGTGATCCATAACCCTGCAGAATGAAACACACTGAAGATCCTGAAGAACACAGAGGTTGGTGTTTATTCTTCATTCATTCATGATGCTGAAGAACATTCATGTTAGAAACCAGTGTTTCCCACAGAATGGTGGGGGGTGATTAAGGCACAACAAAAGGGTTAAATATATCATATATATTTTTATTGACACGTATACACATTTCCATTGTCAACACTTAGTGTTAGATAACTTAAAGACATTTCTTCATTGCTATGCCATTGCTACACTTTCTATGACTGCTCCACAGACTTCTTGTTGCAAATTTTGCACCCTTTGAACATTTTTTTTTTTTTTACGGGCCTTTCTGAATAAATATTCCAGTGCCCTATCATATGGGAAGGCCTCAGGACAGGGTCCATTGATGGAGATCCTCAAGCAGGCAGCCAGGTGTTCTCCTTGAAGCTGTAAAAAACATTTGCAATAATAAACAACGTATCATCACCGATAACTGATCGTTTAGTTTAATTACGCCATGGCCCCAAACATGTTTTATAAAATAAACAGACAGTGTGTATATAGTAGGGGTGGCACGATACATGAAAAAACATCCGAACCGTTCGGTTCGCTTGTTTCGGTTCGGTGCGTGTGTGCGTCGCGCGGTTCGCACGGTTCAACGCATGCGCAATGTAGCCTCGTGCCCGTGCTAATACAATGCTAAATCAGAAATCAGACATATGTAGAATAACATTACAATGTCCAGCAATCGATTTAAATAGTACACTGGGTTTACTTAGACATTTAATGAGATCTACTCCACTATATGTTGTTTTTTCTCGTGAATAAATAGGCTACATAGATAGATCGACTGTTTCACGTACCGCCTACTTTAATGGTCCAGTGGCAGAACTTGCCAAGCGTAAAGGTTCTGAGTTCTAATCTGCACTCGTATATATATTTTTCTTTTTCATCAAAACCGATTATGTTTATCAGCGGTTGTATATCAAGCAGGGACAGATTTGTATGAATTTTTTGTGATTTCATCGGAACGAATAGAGTAGCCTAGAGTCTCCTCAACAGACTGAAGCGCGCGTCCGAGTGAAGAATGTGCGGCCGCTGCGGTGTGTGCGTGAGCCACGAGAACACTGTATCAGCGCCACTGATCGCAACGGCAACGAGCACTTTGATCACTTGATTTAAAAAACACATTTCAGCGCTAGATTGCTTCTTATTTAACAAACGAACGAAACGAATACTTTGCTAGTTAACTGGAAATGTTTTATTTATTTGTATTGGTACATCCGTGCTAGGAGATATCAACCCTGGCAAAAATTGGTGGGGACATGTCCCACCCGCAAATTACGCCTATGATGACGAGACACGAGGAGAAATTGACAAATAACTGTCCGACACAGCCCACGTAGCTCTCACTACGGATGGACCTCCAGGGCCACTGAAAGTTTCCTCACGGTGACTGCTCACTCATATTACTTCAGAATGGGGAATGAGAAGCTGCGTTTTGCAAACAAACACCATTTATGAAATAAATAAATTAATAATTAGATAATTTAGCTATACATCATATGCTGAAGTAAATTTTTGGAGTGTTAAAGATTAAAAGAAAAAACAACAACAAGAACCGTACAGAACCGAAAACCGTGACCCTAAAACCGGGATACGAACCGAACCGTGGGTTTTGTGAACCGTGCCACCCCTAGTATATAGCCTATATGATGTGTATTCAATTTTAGCTCAAAAACAATTGTAATAAAAGATAGGATCATAAGATGCGCAATATATCAGGAGACATGGTTTTTATATGGAAGAAAAATAATGTCAAATGTTAAAAATAAAAAGCCTGTTGAATTGCACTACTTGAAAAAAATAGGCATTACCTTAACCATGCTTGCATTTTAATGCATTGTATTTTTAGGGCTTGCATTTTTATGGGCTGAAATTCAACATGGTGGAATATTTAAGCTGTGAATATTTCAATTAAAACATTTCAAACACATTTTCATTATTAAAAATTCAATAATCCATATTCACCTTTCATATTTCACTACCAAAATATTCAAACTATTTAAAGGGGTCATATAATGCCATTTTTGTACATGCTAATATGATTCTTTAGGGTCTAAATTAAAAGTTTGTAATATACTTTAATTAAAAATTCTCATTAGTATTGTAAGAAAACACTCAGTTTACCTGGTCAAAAACAGTTTTCAGCACGCCGTTTCAGTGCATACGTCTTTAAATGATAATGAGCTTTGCTCACCCCGCCCATCTTTTCTGTGCGTACACAGTCAACCACGCGTTGTTCATTATAAACGTGGGATTATGAATTATATTGAGAACGTCGTACATAGAAAACATGCCGTAATGTACCCTGAGTGTAAACCTAACGCATTCATCGTGAAGCCTGCAGCAAGGTTTGCTAATTTGCAAAATATAAATATTAATATAAAGGTTAATAAAAACATTACACTCACTTCTTCTGGAGGTTCAGCAGGAACACGTTGGTACCGATCCGTTTTTTCTCATTTGTAAAGCTGTCTGGTGTGAAATGTTTCGCGATGAAAGCATGGACTATCGTGGGGAATCCCCGTGAGGGAATCCCCGTGTCATTCCTTTGGGCATATTGCTTCAAAAACAAAACTCAGCCACTGCATCTTCAACGGTTCGGATTTAGGAACATCCAAATGACTGCTGTGTTCCTTATTACACCGAAGAACTCAACACCACAATCGCAGACGCCATTCTGCTCCACTGACGGTATCAACAGTGACGCGTGAACTATGATGACAGAGAGCTCTCTCACGAGCGAGGGCGGGTCTGTGTTGAAACGCTGCACTGTCAATCACCCATCGTGGGAGGGGCGTCGATATTGTGAACGGCTTGATTTCAGAGAGGGTCAAACATATAAGGAGATAAAAAAAAAAAAACACTGGATGGATTTTTATCATTTTATGATGGTTGTGTACAGGCACTGCCAACACACATTTCAGTACAATCAACTTGTAAAAGTGCATGTACCATTATATGACCCCTTGTAAAAATACAACCTATAATATTCAACAGCCATTTTTCGGTCCATTTTATTTCGCTTTGCAAATTCGCTTCCACAAATTCAGTGGTAAATTCAACATAGACATCCAGGAACTGCAGTAAAAGCAGTAGATTGCCGAGCATACTCTCATCTGCTGTTAGTCAACCTCACCAGCAGGGGGTGCAAAAGCTCGTGTTGTTGACGAAGACCAGCAACAGTTAGAAGAACAAAACGCTAAACGTAGCTTTATGGACTAATACAGTGATATAAAAGACCAAACTCGCACCATATTGGAGATGTAGGCTGTAGGCTACAGGCAAGCAGATGGACTAAGAATATGAACTTAACGTGCAAAGTTTCATGCAGAGCGTTTCGTGATATAATGGCACAAAATCAACACTTGATCAATTAATACTAACACTTTATTTTCTCTTCTCTTCTCTCTCTCTCTCTCTCTCTCTCTCTTTATATATATATATATATATATATATATATATTAGTAAGCTATGCCTACGTGTATTGCATTAGTTTAAACTGGGAAGAGTCATAGCACTTGCATATTGTTGTCCTCCTATTGTCATTAATTACTATAAGTTAGATCATTATAATAACATTTTATATGCGCAGAAACTGAAAATTATCATAAAATTATCATAAAACTTTTGAAAATAAAGAGCACCACAGAGCACTATTGTTCTAAGAGTAAAACGCTATTCATAATTATAAGTAGGCTATTGATTTAATGTCTCACGTATCTCATCATAGGCTGTATGTAAGAGTAAAGTAAAATAATGTAAAGCATTTAGCAGATCTGTTTCAGTATGACACTTGAGATCGATATCCATTCATTCCCTTCATAGATCTCAAACTTTAACTTTTGACTTGACGAGACAATCACACAAACGAACACAAACTCGCTCAGGTCTGAATGAACTCAACATATTCTCCTCATGCTCGCTGCTGCTGCACTAAATGTTTATTTCAGAAGGAAGACGCCAGAAAAGACGCACAAGTATCGCTGTGATCGATGAAAACAATACAGAAATGAGCCTGTCGCTTAATCAAACTGTATAAAGTGTGTGTGATGGTTGAGTAAATATGAGAAATACCGTGAACTGCTCTCCTCACCTCAGAAGACTCGACGCCGAAACTCTCAATGCCGGTGTTACGGATCAACTGGGGATCATGTTAACTGGGGACGCGCGCGTGCACGCAGATAGTTTTACCTGGATTTCCAGCAGATGTTGAACTGTGACAGATTCGTCACAGCGAATCTTTCACTGAGCAGATTTAAAAGCTTTCCACGTTATTGGTAAATGTTTGTATCATATTAGGACACTGTTGTTTACTCTGTCGCTGCTCCGCTGAATGTTTCAGACGCATTTAAGGGAAGTTTTAATGTGTTTTAATTTCACGACACAGACCACGCCCACATTATTTTATTACTCGTTTCAATGAAATTGAATATCTGATGACAACTCTAGGAACATTTATGGAGTGTAGCCTACTGTATGCTTTATGCTTTAACTCATTCCTCAGTAACATTAAAATAAATAATAAATAAATGCTTGACATCCCTTTTAGCACAGCAGTAGGCCTACTGCTGCTCAATTTAAATTAAGCCACAAATTGGCATCATATTCATAACAATAATTATTGAAATTATTAATTAATTATTAACAAATGAAATGTACGAGAGTCTGTTAGGACCAGGCTAGGTCGACGCTAGAAGTGTTTCAAAATCCCCAGATGCATGAGGGGATTCACAAATGCACAAGAAGAGATTCACAAATGCGTGCAGCGATTTACAAATGCACAGAAAGCGGTTCACAAATAAATGCCAGGCAGAGTTGTGTTTGTAAAATAATATAACATTTGTAAATATTTTTTTATTGGCAAATCTCATTTTATTTGTGAATTTTATACATTTTTTGTGAAACTCTTTACATTTATTTGTGGATATTAATCTTTTTATTTGTGAATTTTATATTTTTTTGTGAAACTCCTTACATCCAGTCTGAAAAGTGTTTTGGCCTGTAAAGTCCGGCTCAGTTTATTCTGTAGCGTCCTAAGACAAATAGTAAAGGCATGATGGTAGATTAGCACCTGTAGAATTTCCTTTTGTTGAAACCCCAGATAAAAGTAGAAAGCTTCTATTATGTTTAGATCCATGAGGCAGTTCGACTAGCGCATTTCCTTACAAAAGAAAAAACACTGAAATAAAAATGAAATAAAAATACTTCTACAGAAGTCTGTATTCTCGTGACTTCTGATTTATTCTACTAAAAGCTAATTACATCTTCAACAGTGTTATAAGATTACCGTACTATTTTTAAAGAGTAATTCCTTATTTTACTTTTAGAATAAAAAGTAATTAAATTGCAAAGTTTCATGCAGAGCGTTTCGTGATATAATGGCACAAAATCAACACTTGATCAATTAATACTAACACTTTATTTTCTCTTCTCTTCTCTCTCTCTCTCTCTCTCTCTCTCTATATATATATATATATATATATATATTAGTAAGCTATGCCTACGTGTATTGCATTAGTTTAAACTGGGAAGAGTCATAGCACTTGCATATTGTTGTCCTCCTATTGTTAGTTGAACTGTAAATCGCTTTGGATAAAAGCGTCTGCTAAATGACTAAATGTAGCCTAATAAATGTAAAATTGGCTTGACATTGGACATTCGCACATTTAGGGACCATCTCCAAAGTTGCATACAACATTATACACGTTTCTAACTTCAATAGCAAACTTTAATTTATTTGAATCAAAAATCCAAAGGGTTCACAGTATGCCTGACACTACATGAACACTTTACAGTTGGTTTTATGCCTGCAAGTCGTTCTATTCAAATGCTATCAAAGTTAGAAACGTGTATACCAAAGTCGTGTACACTTTAGAGACGGTCCCTAAATGTGCGAATGTCCAACGTCAAGCCAACTTTATGCCAGTCTATCACTGGGAAAAGCTCAGCATTAAACTTTGTGCGTTATTCTGAGTCCATCTGGAGCTGGACTTGCGTTTGGTTTTTAATATCACTGTATTAGTTATATTAGCTATGTTAAGAGTTTTGTATGTCCAGCAGGGGAATCCTTAAGTATTGAGGGAAACCCTAATAGCTTGCATGCAGCACATCGCCACAATATAAAGTTAAGGCCACTAAACAACCAAGAGAAATATGTCAACCTCAAAAATGTAACATTGGATCTGTATATCCGCATCGGGGAATAACATTATAATCTCGCTCACGGTAGAGAAAGATGCATGTAGGCTACACAGGAAAAGTGACCGTGAAGACACTGAATTTAACATAAAACCGCCTTCATAATAATCACAAATACACTTACATTGCTGTAAATTAGTTTTATGAATGAATGGCTTGTTCTAACTGTTGCTGGTCTTCGTCAACAGCACACGCTTTTGCACCCCCTGCTGGTGAGATTGACTGAACAGCAGATGGAGAGTATGCTCGGCAATCTACTGCTTTTCCTGCAGTTCCTGGATGTCCATGTTGAATTTAAATTTAAATTGAAAATTAAATTCAAATTTGAACCACTGAATTTGTGGAAGCGAATTTGCAAAGCGAAATAAAATGGACCGAAAAATGCCTGTTGAATATTATAGGTGGTATTTTTAAACAATATGAAATATGAAAGATGAATATGGATTATTGAATTTTTAATAATGTAAATGTGTTTGAAATGTTTTTAATTGAAATATTCACAGCTTAAATATTCAACCATGTTGAATTTCGGCCCATAAAAATGCAAGCCCTAAAAATACAATGCATTAAAATGCAAGCATGGTTAATGTAATGCCTATTTGTTTAAGTAGTGCAATTCAACAGGATTTCAAAAACATCTGACATTATTTTTCTTCCATATTTTTACCACTTAATGAAGTTTTATTTTGTAAATCGTCAGACATGATTTTTACCACTTCATTAAGTTTTGCTTTGTAGAAAGCCTATCTTTAAAGGTGCATTGCGCAACATTTCAGGTTAAAAATACCCGTTTTTTAACCCATACATGCTTAAACAATTGCCTGATGGGCTGAATGAGCCCTTCTCTGATCAAGTCAAGTCAAGTCAAGTCATCTTCATTTATATAGCGCTTTTAACAATGTAGATTGTCCCAAAGCAGCTTTACAGAGATAAGCGTATAATTTAAGGCAACAGAGATTGTTTCGGCTGTACAGCAGAGTTAAGTTATTTCCATCTAAAGTTAGTTTTAATTGATTTGCTTCCGTCGCAATGATCATTTGTTATTAAATTAGGGGCCGCTAAGACGACACCATTCTCTCCACACAGACTCTAAACGCGAACCCGTGAGAAACACCGATGGCGTTCACATGCGCATTTAGAATGGGTTCTATAGTTATGTGCGTTTGAATATACGCAGGTTTGGAATTCCCTACAAGCCAAGCCTAAACAGAATACTTGTCTTTCCTTATAAATTTTGATAGGGAATTTTATTTTATTTGTTGCTTTGGGGTAGGACCGCGAGACAAATTTTCCCGACAACGCCTTATCTGTAGAGTGGTAGCGGGATCCTCCATAGGGAGAGACTAGTTGGCACTTCAGCACTGCGTTGTCATCGGTCCAGGCGAAGGTCCTTCGTCAGATCTGGATACGGCCTGGATCCGGCAGGCTGCAGGAAAACCTCGGGATAAACACAGACACTAAAATTAGCGTAGATGCCATTCTTCTCATGATGTAACGAGTACATCAGGATTTTTGGGAAGTGTTCCCGGTTCCGGCTGACCTACTATATGCAGCCTAACATTAAATTATAGAAGTCTATAATGTATTATGTGAAAGCTAGGTCAAAGAGATGTGTCTTTAATCTGGCTTTGAACTGACAGAGTGTCTGCTTCCCGGACAATGGTAGGAAGACTGTTCCAGAGTTTTGGTGCTAAATAGGAAAATGCAAATAGGGCAATCACTGCGATTGCCTCTATAATCCTATACAGTAAAAGAAATAAGAGGGATTCGGGTCTGAATCTGAGACTGGGCGTGACGTCATGCGCGTTCACGCTCACCTGGTAATGTCTGGCATGTTTGTGTATTCGCCGCGCCGCTGCCATTCTCCGTATCAGCGAAGACAACTCGAGCGACAAAACTTTAGTCAACTTTCGACAAAAGTAGAAGATGGATTCAAAGAGATCGGCTTGTAGTTCATTCCAAACCCCAACGTAAACTCCACGTAAGACAAAGAAAAGAAAACGTTTGTCTAGTGCCACAGGCGTCGGAATAAGACGAGAGTCAACATCGGGAGGCTTTCAACAAATGGAGAGATCTCCGGTCTGCACTAGGAAGCGCCAGCGCCCTCGGATCACTCGGACGTGGTGTGTACAAAAGGTAAAAACGATATATATATATACTGTTCGTTGGAATCTCCGGTCTGCTCTAGGGCTCAAACGGGATCCTCAGTTGGCTTTTTTCTTGATAAAACGGCAAGATATAGCCCAGTCTCTCATGTTTGATACGGCAAAGCTATGACAACAAATGATGTAATAATCTGTGAATATTACCTTGAGACATTTGAGTGTACTTTGTTGACCAACTGTGTATGGTATGATTATTATTTTGAGCTTTTATAAAGTAATAACAAAGTAATAACTTATATTGTTCATGAACGTGTTTCCATAATAATACAATCATAAGTGGATACAGTAAACACATAAAACAGTTCAACATGGAGATGGAAACAAAAACCGAAGTTTTCTACTACCCCCGTTTTCCCCTCACACATACGGTACGTGTGTAATTTACTCAAATGCCTTTCCTTTCACATATTTAAAATGACTTGCAGATTTATAACTTTATTACCTCTGAAGACAATATGACTGTAAACAAAATATTTGTGCGGCTGATGCTGATGAGGTTAAGAACAGCTTGTGCTCGTGCAAGTGTGCGTGTGGTCCATGAGCGTGCACACATCTGGTTGCAGTTTCGCTTGTCGCCAGAGGGGGCATAGTTCTGCAAAAACTCAGAGACTTGTGTTTTGCACCTTTAAAGCGAATTTCGTTTTGTACAAATTGTGTCTTAATTTTAATAAATGTTTCATCAACCAATTGCATGTATTTAATAAATAAAAAGCAGTAATATCTTCACTAGAGTGAGCGGGTGCCGGTGAGAGGATTTTTCACGAGTGAAGATATTACTCCACCAAGTCGAAGTGCTTACAAGCACTTGCTATGGTATTCCGCGATACAATATAGTTATCCATTTTACACGCTTAGAAAAGTGCAACGTTTTGTTTTGTGTCACCGTCCTAGGTCGAGTTACACTATGCGAGTAACTGTATTTAAATAGGGAAAACGTGGAGGTGTTTGGTAGCTTCTCTGCCTGGCCCATATTGAATGAACTGGGCTAAGCTAAGTGCTAACAAAGTTTCGTCGCAAGACAGAGCGATTTAGTTCACGCACTGAGACGAGAGAGGTATGTATCAACTCGTCTTAGTTAAGGGAATAACAGTTTAATATGAAAAAACGGTGGTGTATCCCTTTAATGAGACGTTAAAAATGGTGGAAAAAACAGGCGCCAATTGAGTTGCACAATGGCTAAGCAAAGCAGGACTGATCCCATCCAGCCCTGCTGCTTTCCTGATCTTAAGCATCTTAAATGTAGTTTTTACCTCGTCCTCCTGGATGCAGAAGGGTGGTGTTGAAATGTGGTTGGGGGATTGACTGGTGAGGAAGGTTTTTCAAATCTTGCATAAAAGTTATTTAATATGTCTGGGAGACTTGGATCACTGTTAAGGGGGAGATGGGGCGTTTTTTGTAGTCTGTCATGTCCTTAAGATTTTTCCATGTTGATCTTGAGCTGCTTGATGAGAATTGTTGTTCCAGTTTCGTTTCATAACTCTGATTTGCTCTCCTTATTGCAGCTCGTAGTTTATACTTGGCAATTCTGTATTGACTCTTGTCTCCACTTTTGTACGCACAGTTCTTTTCTTTGTGTAAGAGATGTAAGTCTTTGGAGAACCATGTTTTTTTTTATTGCCATAGAATGTCACTGTCTTGGTGGGGATGCATATTTCCTCGCAGAACTTTACGTATGACGTTACAGTATCTGTGAGTTCGTCGAGGGAGTCACAAGCTGCACTGAATATGTCCCAATTTGTGCATTCGAAACACCCTCAAAGTAGGGCTGGGCGATATGGCAAAAAAAAAAATCTAGGTTTTTTCATAAAGTTTGACCGATTCACGATTTCGATTTTTTTTTTTATTGTGTAACTAGTCAACTTAAAACATTACAACAACATGACTTTAGTAACATTCTCTTTGTAAGTAACTTGAAAAACCATTTGGTTAAGGAACATTGTATTTTTAATGGCCATGCCATACTTGGTCAACAAGGTGTAAATAAATGTAAAACAAATTCACGAGTTAAATATCTTTGCAGAAGATTTGAATTAAATATGAAAGTAAATATTGTGCAATTTGAATGAAACATTAAATACTTCTGAATATATAGTAAGAAAATAACCATTTTAACCAATGTAAACATTACATCAGTCAACTCAAAAAGTTAAATCCAAATTTTCAACAGTAAAAAACAAACAAACAAAAAAAACACTTTGTAGACCATCGTGCAAACATAAAGCATGCTAATAAACTGCGCTGCACAAGTGCGCATTTAAAAGTTCACGGCACAAAGCGAAGAAATGTCGAGCGCACAAATCGTCTATCTGTCCAACAGTTTATTGATCATTTGTTTCTTCACAGTTTTAAATTCCAGTTATTGTGCGTTTGATGCCGATTTAGTCCTTGTGATGTGTGATCTAACAGGCACACGGTAGCGAGTCGTTTAAAAACAGCAACAAACTCCAACAAAATAAAGTCATTTTATGCAAATCCACAGCCTTTTCTCTACAGATCAAGCATTATAATGTGAATATCATATTGGAGAGAGTTTTACCATGCATGTATGCAGCTGTAACCGGACGAGGCGCGCGCGCTGTTTGAATACCGAATGGAGAATGACAGCCGCAGAGGAGGGAAAACGAGTTTTCGTAAACTTTAATGATGTAAATAGACTTTTGTCCCTCACATTAAGCTATGAAACAGGCTTCAGATGAATTTGTCACCCAAACTGACGTGAAAAAAGCGGGAGGCGACGAAAAGCGCGCTGTTTGCATCCCTGTACTTGGAAAGGAAGGAAAAATGCATCTCTTTGCCATCTGTAACCATGGTGACGTGCCGCCCGTTGTGGCCCTGTTGCGCGGGGACGGCGATTGTGGTTCCGTCCCGGGTTAACATGGTGACGGCTGTGATTATTCTGCCATTGGTGCAATTACAATATCTATTTTTTTATTTTATTTTTTATTAAAAAATCGCGATACCTCGATTTAGTAAAAAAAAAAATCGTCAAAATTCGAATTAATCGAAAAAATCGCCCAGCCCTACCTCAAAGTGTTTCAATGGCATCTATGGACCAGGACCTGACAGATTTTGATGTTTTCTTAATGTATTTAAGCTTTTGTCTGTACTTCGAAATGAGGAGCAACACAGCATGGTCAGACCTCCCCAGTGGAGCCCTCGGGAATGCCCGGTAAGCATCTGAAACAGAGATGTAGCACTGATCCAGTGTTTTGCTTTCCATGCTGTGGCAAGTGACTTGTTGCTTGTTGTTTGGGAGTTCAGATGACAGGTTTGTGTTGTTGAAATCACCTAACACGATGACAGATGTATCAGGGTTGGAGTTTTCAACAGACGAGATGTGTTGGGAGAGATCGCTAATGGCTGTGTTAGCGTTAGCTTGTGGTGGAACGTAAACGCAGATTAGTATAATTGAGGCAAATTCTCTTGAGAGGTAATATGGTCTGCATTTCAAAATCGGGAGAGCAGTGACGATGAAGGATTGTTGAATTGTTACACCAGCGCTGATTTACCATGAGAGAAATACCCCCTCCTTTAGATTTGAGGGATAGTTTGACTGACCTGTCGGCTCTGAAGATAGTGAAGCCAGGGGGGGTTACCGCCTCGTCAGGAACCGATTGATCCAGCCATGTCTCGGTAAAGCAGAAGGCCGAGCAGTCACTGTAATTCTGGTCCGTTTGTGTTAAAAGCAGAAGTTCATCCATTTTATTTTTAAGGGATCGCATGTTGGATAAGATCAGAGCCAGTAGTGGGGGCCGGTAGGGCCGTCTCCTGAACCTAGAGACCACTCCAGTTCTCAGTCTTTTTGTGCTAGATGTATTTCCCCATGGTGGCGATCCAGTGTTGTTTACATCCAGTATATCCTACTACATCAGGACTCACTTTCATATCCTTTATATTTCTCTCTTTGAATTATTTTGATGTACTGAAAATTAAATGTAATATTTTTCTTTCCTGTCAGACCTGATGGAAGTGAAGGAGGAGAGTGAAGAACTGAGGAAAGTGAAGGAGGAGAGTGAAGAACTGAGTGAAGTGAAGGAGGAGAGTGAAGAACTGAGTGAAGTGAAGGAGGAGACTGAAGAACTGAGTGAAGTGGAGGAGGAACATCATGTCCAACCTGGAGAAAAACCTTTGAGTCGCTCAAAGACTAAAAATAAATTTTTAAAGAAAAGAAGAGCCAAGAAATCTTTCACCTGCACTCAGTGTGGAAAGAGTTTCACAACCAAACAACATCTTGAGCGTCACATGAGGATCCACACTGGAGAGAAGCCGTTTACATGTGATCAATGTGGAAAGAGTTTCACTGCCAAACAACATCTTGATGTTCACATGAGGATCCACACTGGAGAGAAGCCGTTCACATGTGATCAATGTGGAAAGAGTTTCAATCAATCATCATCCCTTAATGTTCACATGAGGATCCACACTGGAGAGAAGCCATTCTCATGTGATCAATGTGGAAAGAGTTTCAATCGATCATCATCCCTTAATTATCACATGAGGATCCACACTGGAGAGAAGCCGTTCTCATGTGATCAATGTGGAAAGAGTTTCAATCGATCATCATCCCTTAAGTTTCACATGAGGATCCACACTGGAGAGAAGCCGTTCTCATGTGATCAATGTGGCAGAGCATTTCTTAGTGCATCAGCCCTGAAGTCACACCTGAGAGTTCATATGAAGGAGAAGCCGCATTCATGTTCTGTGTGTGGAAAGAGTTTTTCCCTGCTGCAATATTTACATAGACATGAGAAAACTCACACTGGTGTGAGAGAGTACATGTGCTTTGAGTGTGAGAAGACTTTTATTACAGCAGCACGTTTAAAACTGCACCAGAGAATTCACACTGGAGAAAAACCTTTCAAGTGTTCACACTGTGACAAGAGATTCAGTGAGTTTTCAAATCTGAAAAGACATGAAGGAATTCACACTGTAGAAAAACCTTACAAGTGTTCACACTGTGACAAGAGATTCAGTCAGTCATCATCTCTAAAAACACATGAGATGAACCACATTGGAGAAAAACCTTACAAGTGTTCACACTGTGACAAGAGATTCAGGCACTCATCAGCTCTGAAAACACATGAGAGGATCCACACTGGAGAAAAACCTCACAAGTGTTCACACTGTGACAAGAGATTCAGTGACTCATCATCTCTGAAAACACATGAGAGGATCCACACTGGAGAGAAGCCGCACACGTGTGATCAGTGTGGGAAGAGATTCTCTATTAAAGCTAAACTGAAGCGACACATGAAGATCCATGCAGTGGAGAAACCACATCACTGCAAGCATCGTTAAAATAGTCCAACAGACTACAGTGGCTCAACCTTAAGTTTATCAAGCAACGAGAATACTAGCTATTTGTGTTGATCAAGCGACGATAATACCCCGCTCTCCCCTACGTAATATTTACATATGATTTGACAGTTTACTTGAATAAATACCTAAAATATAAAAGGAGTGCATCATGCCTGACCCCTACACTTTTGGTTTTGTGACTAAGTCATTCTCTTCAAATGTTATTGAGGTTAGAACCGTGTATGCCAATAATCTCATGTAACTTTATAGACGGTCCCTAAATTTGCGAACGTCAAACTTTATGCCAGTTAATCTCCAAAAGCCCCAAGCGAAAAAAAATGTACTTCATTGTATTTTAAGTATATTTATATTTCCAATAGTATGTTGAAAATGTACTTGCACAAATTGTACTTTTTGTATATATAAAAAGTATACTGGCTGTAGGAGCTAAATCTAATACACAAATTGTACTTTTTGTATATATAAAAAGTATACTGGCTGTAGGAGCTAAATCTAATACTTCAAGCTACTGAGTTGTTTGGTCACGGAGAATTAGGTTGACTCACTTGCTTGCATTTTGATGTTACATTGTCTACTTCCTCCATAAGAAACGAGAAGACCATTCTTCCGTTGCATCACCATACACTTTTATTGACTCCACAACACCACCATGCATAATGTCCAATTTGGCTTTTTCTTTGTATTAGAGAGAAGTTGACATTCGTTCACCTTTCGCTATTGCGGTCGACCCTTTTGGTCCCACTTTATATTAAGTGGCGTTAAGTACTATGTACTTGCATCAAAAAATAAGTACAATGTACATGTTGTGTTCATGTTGCAGTGCTGAAGTGCCAACTAGTCTCTCCCTATGGAGGATCCCTTTACCACTCTACAGATAAAGCGTCATCGGGAAACTCAATTCGCGTATCTACCCCGAATTGATAAAATAAAATAAAATAAAATTCTGAATCAAAGCTATAAGGAAACACCAGTAATTTATTTAGGCTTGGTTTGTAGGGAATCCCAAACCTGCACACATATATTCAAACGCACATAACTATAGAACCCATTCTTAATGCGCATGTGAACGTCATCAGCGTTTCTCACAGGTTCGCGTTTAAAGTCTGTGTAGAGAGAATGGTGTCGTCTTGTCGGCCCTAATTTAATAACTAATGATCGTTGCGACGGAAGCGAATCAATCAAAACTAACTTTAGCTGGAAAATAACTTTATTAAAGAACCGCTATAAAGCCAAAACATTCTTACGTTAAATTATACATTTATCTCTGTAAAGCTGCTTTGAGACAATCTACATTGTTAAAAGCGCTATATAAATGAAGATGACTTGACTTGACTTGACTAGTGAACTTGCTACCTCAAGATGAATTGCCCTACTTGCCATACAAGTGAACACTACTCCATATCTTTTACAAGTTACCCTTCCTCTCTTTTGTTGAAAGAAGCCCATTTAAGGATGGCACCTCCCTCGCTTTTTCAGTTCCTTTGTCTCGACGCCAGCGCAGGAAATGTCATAATAAGACACAGACATCCCAGGATGTTGCAGCTGTTGTCAAAGACCTGTCTGGGAAAATGAGGAACATTACTATTATAAGTTCCCCTGCTGAATAGGGGCTGTGTATCTCTTGAATAAGGGCTTTGTGTCTGCTATAACCTAATGAGCCTCTCATAACCATATGGCTTACATAACCTAATGTGCCTTTCATAATCTTAATGTGCCTCTCATTTCCAAATGTGCCTTTCTTAGACATGTGCCTTTCTTAGACATGTGCCTTTTATAGCCCTGTTTCTCTTTTTTAACATGATTATGTCAGCGTGCTGCTGCTAATTTTAATAAGGCAGGACCTGAATTCATCAAGAATTCAAGACTATATAAGAAGACGACAAAGGACTCATTGCTCTTCCTTGCAATCACCGTCTGCTACGCCAGCAATTAGCAGATGCCTAGCCATTTTCTATCTGTTATTTAGTACTCATTTATAATCTGTAACAAGTATTCCTTTTATTTGGTTCTTTTTAATAAATTTTATTAAAACATTTATTAAAATCATCTGACTGGACCTTGGATTTTTGAGTACGAGTCATATTCTTCAACCCGGATCAGGGGAGATCCTTTCTGTAGAAAACGACACCAGAGGGTGAGCATTCTTTTATAAAAGAATAATCATGAGATTTGATTGATCATTCAGCCTAGCCAAAGAGGCAGCATATAACAAGGGTGTTGTATTGTGAACAAGGTTTAAGAGTTCCACAAAAGGTAGACTTATAATACAAAGGGGAGATCTATTATTGTTATAATGGAATACGAATTTGTATAGACTGATCACCTAACTCTTGAGGACACGACTAAAGGATAGGCTCTTTAGTTACCACGAGATTATCTATATATATATATATATATATCCTAGGGAGGATGTAAGATAATTGGGAACGGTATTAATCGTGATAATCCATCACACTTTACTTCCATTGGTCTGAAGTAATCTATCGGGAAGGATCCTTTTCTTTGGACGATCTGCCATTTTTTGTTCAACTGCTCTTCTATTATGGCGTTACAAAAGCCACACCCAGAAATGATCTTCCGGACATCAGAGTGGGATTTAGTAATCCAAAATTTCTTCCTAACAGTAGATAACGTATGGCTTCGTCCACCATGACCCAAACTTTCATGCACATGTTTCAGAATAAGCATAGAAATAGTATAAGTGGATGCTTGACTTCTTCAGGCATAGCTGCTTTACTCAATCTTCCTCCAACTCGTAACAGTCCATCATCCAAAAATGGATCCAACCAATAAATAGGACTTTGCCAATTCACTGACACTTTCCCAGATGAAAGAAATTTCCTCACTAAATTTATTTTGCTGGCAATAACAAATTATGGCTTTTTCTGCTCCTTGTAGATCATCTAGCGTCAAAATGAGACTCTTAGGCATTGCTGTAACTCTTGATTCCTTAGACTGTACACCAACGTCCTGATTGTTCTTTGGATGACCAGCATTTCAATTCAATTCAATTCAATTCAAATTTATTTGTATAGCGCTTTTCACAATACATATTGTTTCAAAGCAGCTTTACAGAAAGTGCATTTCAGAAATATACATAGAGAAAAACAGTTAGTTAATCATGTATTTAGGGCATAAACATATCGCCAGCGTCGAGTCGTCTCTTCACAGGCGCCGAGTCGTCTCTGCACGGGTGTTGGAGAATCTGTAGTTTCCATGAGAGGCTGGATACAAACTGGAGCTGACGATCTGTATTTACCTCGGGACTAGCGTCCCGAGATAACAACAGAAAAGCATATGGGAAATCATTAGCGTAGCTGCTGTTCGCAATATTAATGCATTCAATCTGATTCAACTGTAGTATAAAAGGTAAGTATTATGTGAATGCTTGGCTAAAGAGATGCGTCTTTAATCTAGTTTTAAACTGGGACAGCGAGTCTGAGCCTCGAACAATATCAGGAAGGCCATTCCAGAGTTTAGGAGCTAAGTGTGAAAACGCCCTCCCTCCTTTAGTGGACTTAGATATCCTAGGAATAACCAGAAGCCTCGAATTTAGTGATCTTAAAGAGCGTGATGGATTATAGGGCGATAGAAGTTCCGTTAAATACACGGGAGCTAAACCATTTAGGGCTTTATAGGTCAGTAGTAATACTTTGTAATTGATACGGAACTTTATAGTTAACCAATGTAGAGACGACAGAATTGGTGTTATATGATCATATTTTCTTGATCTAGTAAGAACTCTAGCGGCGGCATTTTGGACTAACTGTAGCTTGTTTATTGAGGATGCAGGACAACCTGCTAATAAAGCATTACAGTAATCTAGTCTCGAGGTCATGAATGCATGAACTAACTTTTCTGCATCAGAAACAGATAGCATATTACGTTTGTAGCCTTCTGCTTATTTCTCAAACGAATTCTTTCCCACAAGATCATTTTCAATTTGAGAAAGCAGGCCACTGCTACTTTGAGCCTCCTCCACTCAGAAAAGTAACCGATTAGTTGGTCAGTAGGATTAGACACTTCATTCACACTAATGATGTTTACTGTTGATTCTCGCTTAACCTCTACATCACCAGAGTCTATCGTGACATTTAGTGTATCTATAGGCCAATACTCTTCATTCAACCACAAGAAGGCTGGACCTTGAAGCCACCTGCTGTTCTTTAAAAAGTCTCCAATCTTCATTCCTTTTGAAGCGTCATCAGCTGGATTGTCCTTAGAACTTACATCTCCATTGTGAGGGTTCAACGGTTTCTCGAATGGTTGTAATCCTGTTAGCTACGAATGTATGAAAACGCTTGTCTTGGTTGTTGAGGTACTTTAGTACTGTTGTACTGTCGGTCCAGAAGACTGAATCTTCTATTCTTCTTTTAGCATTGCATCTACTTTGGTAGCAAGCACAGCTGCTGTCAACTCCAAACGGGGAATGGTTACAGCCTTCAATGGTGTCACTCTGGCTTTACCAAGTAGAAAAGCAATGTGAATACGTTTCTCATAATTCAACATTCTGATGTATGTAACTGTGCCATATCCATTCATACTGGCATCATCAAAATGGTGTAGTTGGGCATGATTGAGCTCTCCAAAATCCACAGGGTTAATACACCTGTCCACAGTGAATACAACTAGTGACTCCAGATCCTCCACCCATCTCTTCCACTGGCATAATATGTCCTCTGGTATAACATCATCCCATCTACAACCTCTCCTACAGAGTTACTGTTGCATTATCTTGGCAGACAACACGACTGGAGCCAAAAATCACAGAGGGTCATACACGGAGCTGGTGATTAAAAGCATGCCACGTCTGGTAAAAGACTGCGGTTTTATGTCCAACTTGAATTTAAAATAATCTGTTTCCACACACCATTGTAGGCCCAGTGCCCTTTCAAGTGGAAGTGTATCTCTATCCAAATCTAACTCCTTCAGGTCTTTAGCCCTTTGATCTACTGACACAGTTTGCAATACTGCATGACTATTACTGATCCATTTTTCCAAAATGAATCCCCCTTTCAGACATAAAGCAATGAGAGACTGCATCGTCTTTATAGCTTCTTCTTCCGTAACTGAACTCTGCAAACAATCATCCACATAGAAATTTTGCTTGACAGATTGGATCACATAAGCTGGAAACTCAAACTGATTGTCATCTGCATTTATTTGGTGCAGTTTCCTCTCCGAGTTGTGCAAGTTACGCACTGAAGAAAACTGCACCAAATAAATTAACAGTCATCCTATATTCCACAAGTCTCTCCGATATGTTTCCATTTGGCCACCAAAGAAAGCGAAGAAAATGTCTGTCTTCTTCAGCTACCTTCACTTGATGGAACATAGCTTGAATGTCACCCATAAAGGCTAGGGGTTCTTGCCTGAAGCAAATGTGAGAACTCCAAGCAAAGAGCTGGTAAGATTAGGACCCTGTAAAAGTTTATTGTTCAAAGATGTTCCTTGATATGTGGCTCCACAGTCGGACACAACACCAATAGATCCCTTTCTTGGATGGTGGACACTATGATGAGGGATGTACCATACTTTCACAGTGTTGTTCTTGAGGTATTTGTCCTGCATAGCCCCTGCTGATGATATCATTAATGTATCCCGGTATATTCCTGATGAAAATTATGATTGTTATAAATTAATTCATCCTCTATTGGAAATGTACCAGGAGTCACTAGAGCATGGGGCTTTACCTCCCTCTTTGAATACTGCGGTGATCACTCTGTTGTTAAAGCCTGACAAATCACCAACTGATTGTGGTTCATACAGACCAATTTCTCTCCTGAACAATGACTTAAATATTCTTTGCAAAGAGACTAGAAATACATTTGCCCAAGCTTGTGCATATTGATCAAAATGGCTTTGTTTGGGGGAGGCAGGGATTCCATAACATTCGTAGAGTAATAATTTTTAGTAAAAAGCGTTTGACAGAATTGAGTGGCAGTACCTGTTCAGAACTATGGAAAGGATGGGGTTTGGGGATAAGTTTATGAAATGGGTCCGGATCCTATATGCTAACCCTTTAGCTGAGATATTAACAAATGGAATAACATCTGCCCCTTTCAGACTCTACAGGGGTACACGCCAGGGCTGCCCGCTCTCTCCTCTGCTTTTCACTATAGCAACTGAACCACTGGCTATGGCAATTCATAATCATGCACATATTTCTGGTATCACAATTGGATCCTCAGAACATCGTATCTCATTGTACGCAGATGATATAATTATATTCTCTTCTAATCTAAAACAGTCTATCCCAGCATTGCTAAATTTGATTGAAACATTTGGAGAATTCTCAGGGTATAAAATTAATAATTCTAAGTCTGTGTTGCTGTTCCTCCACAAAGCAAAAATACATCTCCCCCAAGTTCAGTCAAACTTTACAATCTCACAAGAAGGCCTTACCTATCTTGGGATCAAAATTACACCTACTGTTAATGAAATTGTATCAGCCAATTATAAGCCCCTATCAGACTCGACAATTGACCTGATGAATAGATGGACAAAACTTCCTATTTCATTGATTGGCTGTGTTAATATATTAAAAATGTCAATTTTACCCAAATTGTTATATCTCTTCCAATCTATTCCCCTCCCTCCACATTCTTCTTTTTTTGCCCCGAATGAAAAGATCGTTTACAAACTTCATTTGGAACAACAGGCGCCCTCGTCTCAGGCTCTCCTTGCTCTACTTGCCTTATGATAGAGGGGGGTTAAAGGGGGGGTGAAATGCTCATTTTCACTCAATCTCCTGTTAATCTTGAGTACCTATAGAGTAGTATTGCATCCTTCATATCTCCAAAAAGTCTTTTGTTTTATTATATTAATCAAAGAAAGATAGGGTGTACCGAGTCTTTCCGGAAAAAACCGAGCGGCTGGGCGAAGCTTAGCTGTGCTAACGCACCGAGCTAGTGACAACACACAGAGACATTATTTGTTCAACAGTTACTCACCGTCCGGTTCCAACGCACGACCGCGAACCTTTAACATTGCGACTGCTCGATCCTTAAGCATTAGACGATCTGGGCTTTGTTTATAAAACAATCATCGTCGAAATGCAGGGAACAAACAACTACACAACTCCGTTTATGCTCAGGAAAACAAACTCCATCCACGGGTGCCTTAACGCTGGGTTCTTTGGGAATCTGTGCAGGGTTGTCTTGCCCTGGCAACCAAAAACACACTTCTTTGGTGACATTGACTTCCCAAAAGCCGGGCAGGGCGCTTTGATGGCGAACTGCTTTCACTCTCTTGCTCTGTTCTACGAGTGCGCGCGCGCCCGCGATTTTACCGGAGAAGTGCCCTTAGGACCCATATAAGGAAATTCCGCTCTATCTTACGTAAGACAGAGCCATACTCGAAAAAAACTTTCCGAAACTTGTGACAAACCGGAAGGAGTATTTTTGGAACAAAAATACTCCTTCAAACGTACAACTTAGTTTTTGAAACTTTGTCCATGTTTAGCATGGGAATCCAACTCTTTACCAGTGTAAAAAGCTCAGTATGCATGAAATAGCATTTCACCCCCCCTTTAAACCTACCAAACCTAATATGGTACTACTGGGCAGCTCAAATTAAAGCAGCAATGTTTTATTTTGAGAAGGATTAACCTCCGACCTGGGTATCTATAGAGGCTCACTCTATCCCGATTCCTTTGAATTTTTATTTGTATTCAACAGATGCTAAAAAGTTAAGTAAATGTACTAAAAACCCGTATACTAGAAATACTATAGCAGTTTGGTTTGAGGCTCTTGCTCACATAGGGGAATTACCGCATCTCTCACCCTTTTCACCAGTTTTTGGTAATGAAAATTTTCGCCCTGGCAGAGCCGATCCAGGCTTTAAAATCTGGTCAATTCAAGGTATAAGTAAGGTGTCTGATCTTTATAATGAGGGAAGATTTATGTCTTTTGAAGAAATTAGGACACGGTTTGGAATTCCGCAAAAACATTTTTTTAAATATTTGCAATTACGTAGCTTCATGTTATCAAGACAAGGCCAAAGTCTGGTTGAGCCGACTCTTTCTACTTTGGAGAATATAACACTTAAAGGGCACCTATTATGCCCCTTTTTAGAAGATGTAATATTGGTCTTGGGTGTCCCCAGAATGTATTTGTGAAGTTTCAGCACAAAATACCCCACAGTTAATTTATTATAACCATTTGAAAATGTCATTTTTGGGGCCTGTTTTAAAAAGAGCTGTTTTGGCGTCTACCACTTTAAATGTAAATGAGCTGCATATCCCCGCCCTGCTGCTGGACCTAGATGATGAAGAGACTCCGGCACAGAATAAACACGAATGAGAATGGACTAAACGTCTCGGAATGGTTATTTGATACATTTATGTACTTACAAAGTTTTAATCGGGTCCCTTTTGCCATTATGGATGTGCAACACACACACAAACTGTGATAACGTTCGCGCAATTTTTTGAAACTACACACACACACACACACACACACACACACACTACTGTGAAGTACAAACAAATTTTTTTATTTATTTCTTAAGGGGAGGGAGATAGACGTTTATATAGCCTACTGTCTATGGAGATAGAGCAGACCTTAATTTATTTACATTTGTAAATGCTGCAAAAAAATGCCTACGTGACATAAAACTGTCTGACCTTGTTTGTTGAGACATCCTATGACGACGACAATAAATAGCTTTAGACGCATTTGTTGTTGAACTGGCTGACATCGATTGAAATGACTATTTGCTCAAAAATCATAAAATACACTTACTTTTTCTGGAGGTGACGTTGGATCGCGAATTAGGCAACGATCCACACTTGAGGATTAACTTTGACCCTCGTTAACAGTCAGTCAGAAAATGAATCTCGTATTTAGGACGTTTAAGTGGTGCCTTTTCTTCATAAATAAAATCCATCAGCTGCGTTTTCAGTGGCTCTGATGTCAGTGAAGACTAGTATTTCCATTCTTACATCCCACAACAGAACACCTACACTTCTTAGGAGACATTACCGGCTGTCGTTGAAACAATGGAGGATGCAGATCACCGAGGGCGGGGTCTATGCCAAAACCAGATGTCAATCAAACCACGTCGGTGGGGCTTAGCTCAATTCTACGTCACAGTGAGGAAAATCTAGAACAGGGTGTTCTGAGACAGTGCTTATGATTTATTGAGATAGTAAAAAAACTACTGGGTGGATTTGTATCATTCTAGGGTGGTTTTGCTCACACACTGCCAACACACATTTATGTTCAAACACCATGTAAAAGTGAATTTTGCATAATAGGTGCCCTTTAACTGCTTGAAAGGTAGAGGTCAGATTTCTGTACTATATAAACTGTTTGTAGCCAAATCTAAATAATCATTTAATGATAGACTTCAAGCATGGCGGTCTGACCTGCAGACTGATATAACTGAGGAAGAGTGGCAAATGGCATGCTTGAAAGCTCAAACTTAGACAATGAACACCCATTTGAGACTACTTCAGTATAAATGGTTGAGCAGACAATATATCACTCCAGTTAAGTTACATCACTTCAACCCGAATATTCCTGACATGTGTTACAAATGTAAACAAGAAAAGGGAACTTTATTTCACTGTATGTGGGAATGCACTAAAGTTAATTGCTTTTGGGTTAAGATACTGAATATTATAAGCCAAATCATTAGTAAAGCAATTCCTCTTGATCCAAAGCTGTGTATATTGCATGTCTGTCCTCTGAATTTTAAAATCACCAAACATAAAAGATTATTGTTAATTCTCTGTTTGCTAGAAGCTAAACGTCTAATAGCATGTACTTAGAAAAAAGAAGAAAGTCCCGGCGTGTCTCAATGGATAAAGGGGATGACCTCACACCTTGCCTTAGAAAAAATTACCTACTTTTTGAAAAACAAGTCACATACCTTTTGGTCCATCTGGAAAGTGTTTTATAACTTTTTGGAGAGTCTACACTCAAAAAAATATTTAGGCCTAATAAATAAGATTTATGTAATTTGATTGCATATAAATTTTCCATCCATTTGGATTACTTACTTTAACGTAAACATAATAAACTTAAAGCAATAAATATTTGTAAGTCCTATGTAATTGAAACAAGTAAGAATGAGATTTATGTAAAATTATCAATAAATCCAATTTATTGTAGCGACAATGAGGATGAACCAAACACAAACTAAACTTCTTCCAGAAGATTCATTCAAACTTTCCACTTCCCACCGAACAAAAGGGAAGAGTTGTTCAGAATGTCTCATGATCATCATCAGTCTTTGCCACCAGTCTGGCTATTTAAAAGAGCCCCCCCAGCACTAACGAAATAACTGGTCAATGCTAGCTTTGTTGCGAACACTGACTGGTTAAGAGAAAGACAGAGACCAAGGTCCCACACAGAGTCCTCACATTCCAGGCTCAAATCACCAAACCCAGAGCCATAAATCACCCATCCCGGCGCCAGTAAGGCTACAATGAGAACTTTTTATGGCCAAACTAACGGAAGAACTTGTCAATGTGAGGGTTTTTTTAAAAGAATGATTGGTTCAGAGATGGCACAACTCAGTGCTCTGTCAAGATACCAGCAGATGTTGCTGGACCCCACAACATTCCTGACCCCTCCCCTGTTAGGACCTCTGAAGGACCAAACCAGAGTTCTCTTCTCTTTAAACCAGAAAACTGAGATTTTTCCTATAACAATACATAAAATCATCCAGAACAGTTTTCGATGGAATTATAATCAAACATCATGCAACTACATAATCCTGTGTTGTTTCTACCACTTATATGCATGTTTAATAAGATTATATCCCATGTAAGTCCTTTAATGGTTATAACTGTTAGATGTTTGAATGAAAGTGTGTTGTGTTTCATATCAGTATGATCGTATGCCCGTGATTCAAAAGATGGCTTGATTGAAATCTGTGTAAAATGTTTTGTATTCTTATAATAGTAATGATGTCTAAACTGTGGCCTCTGTACTCTCTGCTTGAGCTTGGAGAGTAAGGAGATCCCAGATAACGCATGATTTACGATGAGACAAATAAATGTAACGGAGGCCAGCTAGTAGTTGCTGTGCAGTAAACCTCACTCCTCTGATCTCAATAGGCGCTCTAGCGACAGACGCTAGAGGCTGCAGTCTTTAGCCTCCTTGTTAGAGCGCCTGACTCTCATGCCGGAGACCCGGGTTCGAGACCCGCACGGAGCGGGGTGTGAAGGACCCGGGTGAGAGGGGTTACATTGGTGCCGTGACCCGGATGGGAGTGAGGTTTAGGGGGGTGAGTGTAACGGAGGCCAGCTAGTAGTTGCTGTGCAGTAAACCTCACTCCTCTGATCTCAATAGGCGCTCTAGCGACAGACGCTAGAGGCTGCAGTCTTTAGCCTCCTTGTTAGAGCGCCTGACTCTCATGCCGGAGACCCGGGTTCGAGACCCGCACGGAGCGGGGTGTGAAGGACCCGGGTGAGAGGGGTTACATAAAGCCAGTGTCTAATTGGTCCGATCTCTTCAGGAGGTGGGACAAACTTTTGAGTTTAAAATCTTAGACCCAAAACAAAGTCTCGCTCTCAAGAAAAAAGCAACAGTGTTTTAGAGCAGAACAAAAATGCAGTGCGAGATGAAGATCTAAATCAGACCAGTAACCATGTAGACGCGAAGAGACAACAAACCCAAATTAAGATCAGAAGAACGGGTTCAACAGCTTTATTCAAGCCATCTTACTACTCTCGTCTCAATTTTCTTTCTTTCTTGATGTTAATCTTCTTTTCCGATTGAAAGTCTCGGTTTTAAGTTAAGTTTTGCTGCAAAGTTTCGGTCCACGATTCACGGCTGCAACGCACGCTTTCAACTTCAAAGACGCTTCAACCATCCGCCAGCACACCACGTGACTGGTTCTCCCTGAACTCTATCCAAGCACGAGGAGATCAACCAACGGACCCCGAAAAACACCCTTGTACCTGACAAAAGGGAACCCTCAAACAGAACACAGAAACGCAAGTAACCTCTAGACTCTTAACTGAACTGGTGCATTATAACCTTTTATAAACTGCATAAGGAACGACCAGGGTTAAATTAATGATTGATGGTTCGTTCAGGTCATGTCTTGAGTGCATATAGAAATTCGGGATTTCTTCCTCTTACCCTTAACTCGTTCTTTCCAAACTCTTTCTTTCTTTCTTTCTTTCTTTCTTTCTGTAACTTGTATGAATGTGTGTGTATATGTGTGTGCGTGTGTTTGTGTTAGTTTCATGTGTGTTAGCATATAATCAATAAAGTATTGTTTGTATTTGAAAAGAGAAGTATTACTTGTGTTATGTGCTTACGAATTTATTGTCTTGAACTTTGATCAAAGTTACCTATGCTTTTACCCTTGATTTATTTCTTAATTTACTGTTAGCCGGGGATTATTCTTTCTTGGCCAGGAAGATATTATATTTCCTAGATTTAATAATTGTTTATGCTTTCTGTTCATTGGATGAACTGATAAAATGATCTATTGATTCTGCTACAGTAAATTCTGAAAATAATTAAATTAATAATTATTGATCATAATCCGTTATGAATAATAATTAATTATATTTATACGGGTGTATAAACGCTACATTATTAAAAATAAATAAGAAACGGGTTTATGTATTATTATATAATAAACCTAATTTACTTAAAATGCATCACATTTAAGTAATTTTTATTAATAAACCCAATGTATTTTAAAATCATATTTATAAATTAGTATTTATTAATCACCATTTCCCCTCCCCAATCACGATATACAACACAAAAATAACGGCCAAACCACCTCATTTCACATTTTTTCCCCTCATTTTTATTTTAGGAATAACAAGCTCAAAAGGCAGCAAAAAGATGAGATAGCAAGACATAACCCATGCTCACATACACTGTGATGTGTGCAACCTCAAAAAAAAAAAAAAAAGTACCTTCATGTTTACATGCACATTAAGGTTAAATGCACTTATTTTAATGTTTTTTTGTTTGTTTGTTTTTTTATCGTTGCCACAATCAACCTCATTGAACCACCACACTTTTTACCCACGTTTACAAGTTAGGAGTACAGGTGTATAAAAGGTTCGACAGCGGGGAAAAAGAGAAAAATCTAGAACAACAAAGAATCTGTTCAACTTAGTAGTTGAACTTAGTAGTAGTTTTGTTCAACAAGTAGACAAAACAAGTTTTGTTTAAGTTTAAAAGTCATTCAAACGAGTAGAAAAAGTGCAACAAGTCAAGAGGAAAATATCAGCATATCTGTCAATCACTGAAGCATCTTAATTTCGTCCCTGAACTTTTGGTGACAGCTTGGTTGTATCCAGTTCCATCAGGATTTTCTGAAATGCGTCAAATGTGCAATCAAGGTCCATTGGATAGTTTAAGTTAAGGGCATAAATTAGTCCAAAAAGCATCACACATCCAAGTGTGACACTTGGCAGGCTTTGCAGAACTTCAAGAACTACACCCACATCTGAAGGTTCTTCTCCAGGACCAGCACCCTCCGCTCGAATGACATAGATGCCCATTGTTGTCTGTGCAATGAGACTCCTGATTTATCCTCCTTTATGTTGTTCAAAACCTTCATGAGTTTCTTTCTACTGCTGAACACAAAATATGTAATGTTATATTTTGTAACATTTAAAAAAAAAATTTTTTTTTTTTTGTATTCAACAGAAGAAACTCATACAGGTTTGGAACGACATTAGGGTGAGTAAATGATGACATAATGTTCATTTGTGGGTGAAACTTTTCCAAGGCTTACAATTTTATTTTGCAGCTGATCCAGGTTATTTCTAGTTGAAAAGCTTCTCATTTGTCTGCTGTGATCAATCATGCTCTGCACTGACTGCTGCATAGTTTAATATTTCGCTGCACACTACACACAAGGGCATAAGCTAGACTGTGATTATGTTAATTTTCTCATTGGCATCAATGCAAATATATCCATAAGAAATGTATAACATAAAGAGAGTAGGTTGACACACACTTACCACATATTCTTTGAGAAGTGTTTCGATGTCTTTGTTGAGGCAGACACTTAGGCACCTCAGGATACAATCTCGCCTGGTGTGTATGTCTTCATTCTCAAACAAGCATAAAAAGATCCCAAAAAAAACATGCAATTAATTAGCTTTAAGTTAGCTTTCTGTCTCTCTATTGACAGCTACGCAACTACAACTTTGACGCTTCCAAGCATTCATAAAGAGATAGTAAATCTATTCCACATGAATTAAGCGGTTTAGTCCAAATTTAGACTAAATTTAGGCTTTTATTCACATAAACATTGATCAGCGAACATAAACAGAAGCTCAACTGAACTTGCTTAACACACTAGAACAAACCTCACTGGTTCTCGCACGTCAAGCGAAAATTCTTGAGCTTCCGTTTGCTATAAGTTAACTGATGTGTGAGTTGATGAATGTTTGAATGTGAAAAAACTTCAATCTGTTCATCATAAAAAAGGATTGAGTCTCCTCAGAAAATTTGGACTAAACTGCTAAATTCATAGTTTTATGATCTCTTTATTAACTTTTTGAAGTGTCAAAGTGGTGATTGCGTAGCTGTCATATGTCATAATACCTGTTATGTGAATAATGCTTTAACAATATTGCATTTAAACAATAATGCCAATAAAGAGAAAGAATGTTTCAGCCTAAAATGTTTTAGCAATTCATACCGGGTAGATAATGAAACGTCACACACTTTGCATGGCCACATTCACGTATCTGTGAAAAAAGACAAAAGAAAGAAAAAAACAGTTTACTTAGAGAATCGACATTACTTGATTTACACTTGATTTTGCTGTAACAAGACAAGTCAAAATACAGCTACTTCTAATAATAATAATAAATTAATAAATTATAATAAATTAATAACTTTTATATAACAATTAAATAACATAGGTCCAATTTATAATAAAATATGGTTGATTGCAAGATGATATCGGCTGTTCATGTCTGTAAAATATGTTTTTAACTATGTATTCTGGAATGTAATGTTTTTTTTATGTTGAATCATATAACATTCAAACTGAGATTAATTGTTCATAATTTGATGTATTGATTTTTCTATGTATTTTTGTAGCATACATACAAGGTCGGAGGTTGTCCATGTCCAACCATATACGTTAGATGTAAGAAAGGATGCTTGATGTATCTGTAAAAGAAAAAAACGGTTCTAGTTAGAAACAAAACGCATACTTTTGCTTATGAAATTACAAAGCCAGCATTAATTTATCGCGTATTATCGCGATTTTAATCTTTAAATCGTTAACTTACCCCAAACCTAACACCATTTTTTATTTACGCAATGTACGAGGGCCAAAGTTATAGGCTACTCAGGTCAAACAAAAAACGCAAATTAATATAAACTAAAAACACAAAACATCTCCCAGTTACTTTTAATTAGTTATACTGAAAATGTAGCTTAAGGGGAAAGTAGATAAAGTTAGCTTTTATTAGAACCATGTGCAAGTTAGCTAGTGGACTAAATCCAAATTTGATAGTCAGGGGGCATTGATACTTGTAATACGATATCAACAGCAGAAATAACACGTGTATATACATTGAAAACAGAAACAGTCAACTTATATACGATGAGTACATAATGTAACTTGCCTTGCAATCAGGTTGATCCAAGAAGGTGCTCCGATCTCATGTAAGATGGCGAGGAGAACTTTTTCAACTGCCGCTGGTCTCTGCTTCATCTTTTTTCCAGGTGCATTTAGACCTGTCTATGTGCAGTACCGCCCCCTATGGATCGGCTCTGCCTTCCATTTCCCATAAATTGTATGCAAACCAATCTCATAAAATGTAACTAATAGAATCTGGCTCGTTCCGCAGCTACCTTTATTTAAACCATATTCATACTTTTTAACTGATTAAAATCGAATAGTTTTCACAATTAACAGATTTACACTGATTCTAAGCAATCTGACTACATACATTTAGAAAATATTATGATTTAAATAAAATCAAAAGGATGCAAATACATAATTATAAACTATGCCATGAATCCTTTTTTTGAGTGGTAGATGGTGACTCCTTCGTGGAATTGATGGACATTGAGAGTATATATAAAAAACATAACTTTAGGGCCGGATGGAAT
Organism: Squalius cephalus; assembly: GCF_949319135.1. Classification (NCBI taxonomy): domain Eukaryota; kingdom Metazoa; phylum Chordata; class Actinopteri; order Cypriniformes; family Leuciscidae; genus Squalius; species Squalius cephalus. Next base: position 4,550,179 of record NC_137122.1, read on the forward strand.
GAATTTGTTTCTGAAGTACATCTGAAGGCCAGAGTTGCTTTTAAAAACTGGGTTTTGACAGGTAAAGCTAGGTATGGTCCAGAATTTGAGGAAAAGAAACTGGCAAATGCTAAATTCAAATATGCTCTGCGATATATAAAAAGGAATGAGCTGACCATGAGAGCAAACTCAATGGCTAAGAACTTGCAGCAAAATAATGGCTATGACTTTTGGCAAGAAGTTAAGGCTATCAACAACAGAAAAATACCACTGCCGACTTGTATTGATGGGGCTGTTGGAGCCGAGAATATTGTTAACCTGTGGAGAAAACATTATGAAGCTCTTTTTAATTGTGTTGCGAGGAATGAATTTGAAGTTGGTCATGTGTCGAATGAAGAAGATATGATTATTACACCTGATGAGGTTAAGTTCGCAATTGATAAACTCGCTGTGAATAAAGCATGCGGTCCTGATCGAATAACTGCTGAACATTTGAAACACGCTAGTTCAAGGGTTAATGTATTACTTGCTTTGTGTTTTTCAGGTTTTTTATCTCATGCTGTGTTACCTGATTCCATGACAACAGTATTACTATTGCCTGTTATTAAGGATAAAACTGGTAAAATAACTGCGACAGAAAACTACAGGCCAATTGCATTGGCAAGTGTGCTTTCTAAAATATATGAGCAAATTCTCATGGATAGGATTAAAGAATATTTAATAACTACGGATAACCAATTTGGTTTTAAAAGTAAGCTTGGCACTGATCTATGCATATATTCATTAAAAGAAGTAGTTAGTAAGTATAATACTCATAATTCCACTGTTTTTATGTTTTTTAGACGCTTCCAAGGCGTTTGATCGAATAAATCATTCTAAGCTTTTTTTAAAATTACAAGAAAGAGGAGTTCCCCCTTATATTATAAGAATTTTACTCTTTTGGTATATACATCAAACCTTAAAAGTACAATGGGGTAATTCCGTTTCGGAACCGTTCTATATGACAAATGGGGTTCGGCAGGGTGGGCTATTGTCACCCCTTCTTTTTAATCTCTACATGGATGGTCTTTCTGTGGAGCTAAATGACTGTAAGACTGGATGTCTGATAGGTGATAGTATTTTTAATCATTTGATGTATGCGGATGATGTTGTCATTATGTCTCCGTATAGTGTAGGCCTACAACAATTGCTTCGAATTTGCTCAAATTATGGTAAGCAGCATGACATAAAATTTAATATTAAAAAGAGTGTAATCATGATTGTTAAAACCCAAGAGGACCAAAAGATTAACTTTCCTTCTTTATATCTAGATGATAAAGTTTTAAATGTAGTAACTAAAGTAAAGTACCTAGGCCACATCATTAAAGATGAATTAAACGATGATGATGATGTGCAGCGCCAGTGCTGTAAATTGTATGGGCAAGCCAATATGCTGGCTCGTAAGTTTTCTATGTGTTCAGACGATGTGAAAATAACTCTATTCAGAGCATACTGTACTTCTTTCTATACAGCCCACCTGTGGTGTAAATATTCTAAAGCAAAGATGAGAAAGTTACAGGTAGCATATAATGATGCTCTTAGAATTTTACTTAAGGTCCCAAGGTGGTCAAGTGCAAGTCAAATGTTTGTGGCTAATAATATACCCATGTTGAATGCTGTCTTAAGGAAGTATATGTACAGTTTCATATGTCGGATGAATGATTCTAAAAATAGTATCATAAGAGACTTAAATAATATTGTGTTGAGTGAAACAAGGTATTTTTCCTGTTTCTGGAAGCATTGGAGAGAAAGCTTGTATGTATTTTAAATTATGTATGTTGTTTTTGTCTATGGATGTTGTAAGTTATTTATATGGACCCATGGGTCTGAAATAAAGAATTATTGGCCGAAAACATGCTGTGACTGACTCCATAACCTGTCCATAAACAATCAGTGTACAGTTCTGAGAACACATTTTAACTTTCTAAGCATTTATATTCTGTCTCTTTTTTTTTAGTAAAATCATAATTTTTTTTGCAATGCAGCAGGCGTTTCCATCACATGAAAAGATCGACGCGAGACTCGTTTAGGTGACTCACATCGTGCCCCTGTATGTGGATTTGCATAAATTCAAATGATATACAGAGAAATAATGAATTTATAAATAAAAAATAAAAAAAAATTTACACAAACTTGACACGCACAAATTTGACGAAGCACTGCTCTCTCCTGAAGAGGTTGCAAAAAGCCTGCGATAAATAACACAATCCCTGGAGTGTTATGTCTGACCCAAGATCTGGGTAACACAAAAACTACCTAAACACTGGGTTGTAACATCTGAACCAGGATCTGTGTAACACAAAAACATTCGCTGCATGATGGGTTCACAGAGATCATTGACATTTTGAAATGGTTATGAAGCAACAAAGCCTCATTTACTGAAATCATGTGACTTTCACAATTTGATTCACGCTCTGAACCACTGATTTGGAACAATAGATTCATAAAGGTTTCTGAGCTTCGTGAACCAGTGTTTCGAAATCGCCCATCACTACTTTAACTACATGAGTAAGACATGATTAGCAAGCTGTTTGCATAAAATAGTACATTGAAACTCACTTTATTTAATGTTTCTTTTAGACCTGATGGACGTGAACAAGAAAGAAAGAAAACAGAAGGCAATAAATCTGTCTCCTGCCCTCAGTGTAAAAAACGCTTCACATGTAAATCAAGTCTGAAGATTCACATGAGAGTTCACACTGGGAAGAAGCGGCTCAGGATTTCTCTCTGAAATCACATCTTCTCATTCTGAAGAAAGAACATTTAACTGTGATCAGTGCGGTAAACTGTTTCATTGGGCTTCAGTCCTGAAGAAACACCTGAAGATTCACACAAAGGAGAAGATTCATCCTTAATATTACAGCAGAAAACACACAGCGGTGTGTGCTAAAGTGCATGAAGGCCTTTACTACAGAAGATGAACTGAAAGACCATCACCATCACAAATTCACACTGGAGAAGAAGGCCATAACACTTTTAAGAGAGATGTGAATCTGATATTAATTTTTAACTCGTTCTTTATTGTTTTTCATTAGAACATCTAGTTTCTCTTCCACTTCTTCTCTTCCATGCAAACGCAAGATATACTTTCATGTATCTTTGAAACTGGACACTTTTCTTCTCTTCTTCTCTTGAGATGCTTTGGCTCTTATAAGTCAGTAAAGAGAGAGAGAGAGATCTGTCTCATTCACTTTTACTTAATGTTTGTATTTGCTATGTAATGATTGATTAAACTCTTTACTCATTTTATCAACATCTCATTGTTATTGTCCATTTTCTTATTTTCTGCTGATTCTGCTTGAATTAGTTATTTTAGTTCTGAAAGTCATGAAGTATCTTGATATGATTGCTTTTTGAGCTTTCCATGTTTTCATTTTCTCAAGAGAGCTTTTAAATGCCTAATAAATTATGTTTCACTGCACACATGACTGGCGTTGAGTCTGTTTTCATTATTAACAGTTTCACCCTTGATATCCAGTATCAAATTTGAGACTATATCAGAAGATGAGAAAACCGCATTAGATAGTCCATTAACAGTAGAAGATCTTAGTGAAGCTATAGGGGATATCAATAGCGGTAAAGCGCAGGGCTAGATGGGATTCCAGTAGAATTCTACAAATATTTAAAAGACAGCTTATAAGACCATTACTTGACATGTATGAGGAATCATTTATTACTGAAGGCTTCCAGATTCATTAAGACTATCTATAATAACTATAATATTAACACCAAATAACCCCCAACTGAATGCTCATCATACAGACCAATCCGTTTAGTGGGATGTGATACAAAAATACTTTGTAAAGCACTTAATTAGACAAATATCTTCCCCAAAAATGTGGCTGCAATTAGTTATAACAACTTAAAATTTGTTGAGATAACTTAAATATCCAACTAAACTAAAGTTAACTAAACTTAATATTTTTAGTCAAGCATGGATTATCGACTGCTGGAGGTAGATCCTTTTCCTATTTAGCACCAAAACTTTAGAACAGTCTTCCTAACATTGTCCGGGAAGCAGACACACACTGTCAGTTCAAATCTAGACTAAAAACACATCTCTTTGGCCCAGCATACACATACTGTAATGTAATTCTGTATGAATCATGTATGTTGATTATGGTTAGAAAAATCTAGAGAAAGGGTTGGAAATTTCAGTCTGTGTGGAAAAGTGTAAGATTGAAAATAAAGATATTTGAAAATGAACAAAAACATTTGCCTTTACAGCTTTATTTGCTGTCATAAGAAGAAGAGGAGGAGGAGGAAGGCGTCTTCCATCCCACAGGGCCTGAAGGCCATCCCCAAGTGCCTCGTCCTGCCCGCACCACCCCAGTGCCTCGCCCTACCGGCTCCACCCATGCGACATACCAAGCCCGTGCTTCTTCGCGTCAGTTGTGCCGATCCAGAGACTGTTCACGTCACGTCTGCCGATCCAGAGACTGTTCCCATCAATTCTGCCAATCCAGAGACTGTTCACGTCATGTCTGCCGACAGATCTCAGTCCTGTGCTGGTTCGTTGTCCATGTTCCCTTGTGTTCCTGTTCCCACCTGAGACCTGTCTCGTTTTCCCCCACAGGGAGTTTTGTTTTTTGTTTTATTTATTTAATAAACATCTTTTTCTGCACTTGAGTCCTCGCTCCAATTATCCATTCCATGACAGTATGCTAGACCCTATACCGACTAAGCTAATGAAAGATATGCTTCCAGAGGTCATAGTGGCCTGTAAAGAAAAATACCTTCTTTTAATCCAAAGTATTTAAACTTGCAAAGAAGTATTCTTTATTCACACAACGTTTCGGTCACATGACCTTCATCAGGAGTATACAAATGTTCAAATTCATCTCTTTTAAGATAAACACATGACCAATTACCAAAGCTGGATAGTTCATATCTTTTCTTCTGATCGAACTCTTATGTTCACTAATTCTTTGTTTCAATTGACGTGACGTTTTTCCCACATAGCCTATACCACAAGGACAACGGATCAAGTACACAACATGAGTGGAAACACAAGTAATCACAGATTTGATGCTATATTTTTTACCAGTTCTAGGATGACAAAAGAATGATGTTTTGAAAGTATTATTACACTGAGCACAATTCCCACAACGATAATTGCCCTTCTGTATAGGACTAAGTAAACTCTGAGATGCAAGAGGACTAACGCTCTGAAAACGAGCATGTACCAAGCTATCTTTTAAATTCCTGGCGCGTTTATATACAAAGGCGGATGTCTAAAAATATCGTTCAACTCCGGATCAGAAGACAATAAATGCCAGTGTTTCTTAAAAATTGATTTTATCATGTAGGACTTAGGTGAATGTGTTGTAATACAAGCAAAAGAATACTTTCTTGTTTTCTTTGTCTTCTTTTTTAGCAATTCAGACCGTGTCTTTTTAAAAGCTGTATTGTATCCTTCTTCGACCCAATCCAAAGGATAACCTCTGTTCAAAAAATTATTTTTCATGATTTTCGATTTCTCAATAAAATCGGAATCAGAATAACAAATCCTAAAAAAGTCAGATGAAAACTGGTTGCAAGTAAAAGTGTGTTACGATCAGTCTCTTTTGTAAACAAAGTTGTAGTCAAATTGCCTTCGTTCTTCTGTACCCACATATCAAGGTAATGTACTCTAAACGAATTAATTTCAGAAGTAAATTCTAAGTCGTCAACCAAGTTATTCAAATATGTCACAAATTCTCGAGCCTCATCGTGATCACCCAAAAAAATACAAAATATATCGTCAATGTATCTATACCACTTCATGATCTGTGGAAAGAAAGGATTATTTTCTGTATTCAATACATAACTCTCCTCAAAAAAAGCCATAAATAAATTGGCATAGTTAGGGGCAAAATTCGAGCCCATTGCGGTCCCACTTATCTGGAGAAAAAAATCCATGTCGAAACTAAAATAATTATATTTCACAAGGTACGAAGCCATCTCGACGATAAAGTCTGATGGTGGATTAGAGTCCTCGCGTAACGAAAGATAATGTCTAAGAGCAATAAGTCCTTTTTCATGTGAAATGTTAGTATATAAACTTGTTATGTCCAAAGTTAATAATAAAGAAAAATCCGGTAAATCATACACCTCAGAAATCTTATTGATAAAATCAGTAGAATCTCAAATGTAAGATGGTAACGAATAAACAAAAGGTTTTATAAAAAAATCAACATACTGAGATAAAGGAGATAGGAGGGAATTAGTCTGTGCCACAATCGGACGACCTGGAGGGTCAATAAGTCTCTTATGAATTTTAGGAAGAGTGTAAAAAACAGGTCTAATCGGATGTTGACAATACAAAAATTTAAACTCTGATTGAGATATCCAACCCTCTGTTTTAGCATTTGTTAAAAATGACAATATCTCAGATTGATAAGTATTGGTAGGAATTGGTCATGTGTTTATCTTAAAAGAGATGAATTTGAACATTTGTATACTCCTGATGAAGGTCATGTGACCGAAACGTTGTGTGAATAAAGAATACTTCTTTGCAAGTTACGATAGTGTGCGGGAATTGCTTGTCTGTTGAAACGATCCACCTGGTTGGTCTCATTATCCTACGCACCTATCAATTGCAGGTGTGCGATGGAGTTTGTTCATTAATCCAAAGTATTTAGAAATACAATTAAATTTGAATTTAAATCCTTCTTTATACTGTTTCAACATCTGAATTAACTTTATACAAGTCAAGTCAAATATCTAATGACTGAATACACCTGAGTACATTAGGTTACACCAGGGTGTGATTTTCCCCCTCCCAATTATTGGTCAATGATGCAGAAATATGGTTTTCTTTGCTTTTTATAATAAGCTGCACCTGGTTAACATTTCTCACATAAGTTTTCTTTATTTAAAAAAATACCCCAAACCGTATGAAAAAAAAAACATACCAAATATGCATATCATAAATTATTTATAAGTGTCATGTTTAATCTGTGCTAGTTTCGGGCAGAGACAGAACGGTGGAGGTTTAACGCGTCATCCAAAGAATGATTATGATCATGCAATATCATCTGACAGCGAGTCATAAATTCCACAAAAGAGGGGCATTTTTCCCCACAAATCACACCCTGTGTGACACTAACAAAAGTATCTTTAAGGTTTAGAATGAGTAAAAGAAACTACAACTTAAATCGCATCTGGCAGACAAGATGTCATCGCAGAAAGCCCAAGGTTTTGGACATGAGAACTTCTAGTGTTGGTAAGATGGTGCCATAATAGCAGTGATCTTCACCTTGTAGGATGTCCAAGGCAGTGGCGAGGGGCTTCAGTATTGCGCAATATTCCTTCAGGAAATGATACTCCTTTTCTGTGATGCATTTAATCCCCATTTGATTGTTTAAATCTGTAAGTGCGATCTGAGATATTCGTGATAGTGCATCATGCAATGAATTCCATCTCGTTGCGGTGGGGACAACGAGTTTTCTTTTTATTACATCCTCAACCAGCTCCGAGGCCACTGTTGAGCGGCTGGCTTTAGTCCACAAACCTGAGCATTTGCCGATGACACTTTTGTATATAGTTTCGGATTCACTTTTGGTTGTGGCCATTTTTCTACATCATTACGCGACACCAAATTAATTGTGGGAAGCACAGCTCAGTTGAGGGAGAAGAGTAAACTGTCCATCAGACTGAGAGAGAGCCTGGCGGACATCTGTGAATGTCACTTCATCATCATCCAATTCGTCTTCAGAATCAGATTCTGTATCCTCAGCAGACTTGTAGGAAATTTGACCCATTGTCTGTGACGGTCGCTGTGATTTTAAATGACAATCCAAATGCTGAATACACCTGCTCTATTTCACTTGCAATCACGTCATATGTGTTACTTCCTTTGATTCTTTTACAGGCTAAGGCAGCTTTTTCACGGCTGAAATTCACAGGATTAATCCAATGGGCGGTCATTCCAAGGAAGCTTTTATTATTACAAGTCCATATGTCTGCGGTTGTGGAGACATACTCCAAACGCTTGAATGTTTTTTTAAGTTCATACTCCATATCCGCATAGCATTTATGTAGATATCTTGCAAATGTCTTTCAGTCCTGCAAGGGTACAGTCCTATCCGTCATGGGTATCATCGTAAGCAAGTCTCTAAATGACCGCGATTCCACAGTCGACAAGGGCAGCTTTTCCTCCACCACATACGCTGCTACAGCTCTCTTCACCTGTCCAGAAGTTACCTTCCCTCCCGATCCTGAACCAAAAATCCAATCTTGCACCGCTCTCGTCTCAGGTGTGGGTAACGTTATCCTCCTTGGCGATGAGTTTTGTTATAGAATGCATTCTGTTCAAGTGCTTCAACAAATTGCTGGTCGAGTTAATAGCGGTAGAAAGTTCTTTAGAAATTACGCACAGTTTGCATTTAACAGTTATATTTTTGTTTTTACGCTCAATGAAATCAAAATGATGTTTTTATTTTTTTAAATTAAAAAATTTAAAGGGATACTCCACATTTTTTTGGAAATAGGCTCATTTTACAACTCCCCCAGAGTTAAACAGTTGAGTTTTACCGTTTTCTAATCCATTCAGCCGATCTCCGGGTCTGGCAGTACCAACTTTTAGCATAGCTTAGCATAGATCATTGAATCGGACAGGACCATTAGTATCTCTCTCATATAAATGACCAAAGAGTTTCGATATTTTTCCTATTTAAAACTTGACTCTTCTGTAGTTACATCATTTGTGAATTGTATATTTTTGTGTGAAAACTCTTTACATGTATTTGTGGATCTTTATCTTTTTATTTGTTAATTTTATATTTTTTGTGAAACTCTTTACATCCAGCCCAGACTGATCTCATGAAATGGTGTATGTATGACATGCCAATTCGTATTTCCATTTTTGGCGTGCAATCAACACGCATAATTGCTTTTCAGAGTGTTTATCAACGCCGTTGACTTAACGTTACATTACTGTATAAATATGACCTACTCCAACTCTGTCCCTAAACCTACCCGTCTCTGGGGTTAATACCATTCCCCTACAATCCTAGGAAAAAAATATCGATCCCCAGATGTAGATATACATTTTGCTCCGTTTCGCTCGGACATTTAACGGCGTACACATACACGCGAAATCACTCTGACATTTAACGGCGCAGACATACACGCGGAAGATGACGGTTCGTTTCGGCGTGAACATACACGCGGATAGCTCAAAATGCGTATAGATAACACGCCACTTGACTTGAAAGTGGCGTGTATGTTTACGCAAAGTCATGATGTCATGTTGTCCAGCCTGCAAAGTGTTTTGGCCTGTAAAGTCCGGCTCAGTTTATTCTGTAGCGTCCTAAGACAAATAGTAAAGGCATGTTGGTAGATTAGCACCTGTAGAATTTCCTTTTGTTGAAACCCCAGATAAAAGTAGAAAGCTTCTATAATGTTTAGATCCATGTTCGACTAGCGCATTTCCTTACTAAAGAAAAAACACTGAAATAAAAACACTTCTACAGAAGACTGTATTCTCATAACTTTTACTTTATTCTACTAAAAGCTACTAATTACATCTTCAACAGTGTAATAAGATTACTGTACTATTTTTAAAGAGTAATTCCTTATTTTACTTTTAGAATAAAAAGTAATTAAATTACAGTAATTAATTATTTAGTTAGTACTGCATTGCACCCAACACTGAGTACGCAATTATGCTGATAGATCACATCATGTATTGTATTTGAATGACTATTTAATATTACCTCTAAACTTTGACTAGGCTTGGCATGTTGCACATTAATTGTTCTAGGAACCTCAAATAGGTTATATTTTAATTGTTGTGTATGTTGTGCTACTCTATAATGATGTTCTAGTTGAGGTCATTTGCAGCATATATGTAGGGCCCAAATATAACCTCAAGCCCAGGGGCCCCAGACCTGATCTTTGGTCTTTTTACTTGCACTGTTTACTTGTCTTTATATTTATTAAAATACTTATAATTTTTTTTTTTTGTGTGTGATGGGCCAGGGACGATTTTTTTTATAAAACGGTTAGTTCCAATAAGGTACTCGAAGCAAGTGCTGTATCGTGAATAAGTAATGGCTGAAGGGCGTTGTTAGGCACGACGCGAAGCCTCTCGTACCTTATTGCTTACTTAAAATACTTACAATATTTTTTTTTTGTGATGGGCCAGGGACGATTTTTGCAGGGCAAGTAAAAATCTGAACCAGAATGAACCTGTAGAAAAGCTTATTGGTGTTGAGCCCTGCAAATATCAAGACCTGCCTCTTTTGTTATATAATAAAGTTTTGTTACAGGTAAAAAATTAAATAATATTAAACCTAGGAATTTCACTTGGCCCACCATACATCTAGTTCTGTTGCCAGAAGGCCCAAATATGAATTCTTCTGTTAAATCCCTCAAACTGGAACCTCTTCCAAATGATTTACATGTCTCAAAGGTAACTGATAAAATACAAATATTTATGACAATCTTTTAGTTGAACGACTCCAGAAAGACCACGCCAGAGAACTTCATAAAGCGTAGAAGACGGAGAAGAGGAAGAAGACAGGTAAGGACCCATCTTCCCCGGGACGGGCTGATCTGGTGGGGCAAGCAGATGATATGAATCATCAGGCAAATTACATAAAAGATTACTTAGTATTTTGAGGGGGTTTATGTCAGAGAGTAATTTTAAATGTCCTAATTGTGAGGCTTGAATCGCTAGAAGAATGATGCAAGCTTGCTTTGCAACTAGGGTGCTTGTGGTTTCCTTTGATCTCTCTGAATAAACTCAACGGTTCAACAGGTGTTAGGAACATGCCTGCTTCTCTGACCTTTATCATAGTTTAAGAAAGAGGTCTTCACAGACCGTGAGGAGGAGGCCAGAGGCAGGATGTAGTTTTAACAACTGCAGGTATTTTATTATAGTTTAGATATTAATACTAAGCAAAGGCCCAGTGAAACAGATCTCGGACTGAGCTGGATTGGACACCGCCGAGGACCCTGAAACAACTTCTTGTCACTTCTGTCGAGTCTATTTCTTGGTTCTGTGACAGAGGAAATTCGAGCATGTCTTTGCGTCATTACGTCACATCTGTACACATAAATAAGAGTCTCGGCTAGTAGGCTATGAGTGTGAGGATGTTGGAGGTGGAGATTTATAGCCTTTTTTCACAGCACTTGATATAATTAAACTTATTAATTTGATGGCGGATCCGGAAAGGTTCAAACGACAATCACCAGTGACAACTGAAGATTCACCCGTTGTAAAATGCTAAAGACTTCGGATAAAAAAAGAGACTGCAACCGGCCCATGCGAAAACAAGGATAAATGTCAGAAGGGCATTAAATGTAGTCACGCAATACTGATGTTGTTAACATTATCAATTTGAGAACAAAGTATAAATTGCACGGTTTGACATATGATAAGCAATCGTTAGATTTAATCGGCGTGATTTACTGCAATGCTTTTTTCCCCTTAGTTGGTCAGAACAAAAGTGGATGTTACTTACTTGTTCAGGCATCATTTTCCGGTGAAAACAGAAGAGAACTCTTATGTTGGTCATACTTCCAAAAAGTAAAATATGAGATTGTGAATGACAGTATCCACACCGGCGTGGCGACTGACAGCCGCACATTCTCCTCAAAACATCGGATTCATCCGCGCTGTGCCGTTTCGAAGCACAACCCACGTAAAGTTGATAATTCTGCATTTTCTTTATCCTCCAGGCCAATAGCTTACCTGCTTTCCCCCTGATCATAGTATGTTTGCCTAGTCCACATTAAGCTTTTAGCCACTTTGTCGGTTGTTAATTTATCATAGTTAGCTCTCATGATAGACAGGTTGTCATTTTTCAGGATTATTAGCAATACTTATTTTAATTATTTTTTTTTTTATTTGATCCTCTAGTTTTTGTAATTCCTGATTATGTCGTTTGTATAGCTAATAATTTCTCCTCTTACGAACACCTTAAACGCTTCCCATAATACTTCCCATAATACATAATACCGTAGTTTAATTCGTATTTAGTTCCACAATCTGCGTGGCCCTGATTGGCTGCGGGGGTGTCCCGTACGCGCGTGGCCGCGTGCTTTGGAGGCCGATGACGTCACCGCTCGCTCGCGCCGTCTCTTCCCTCATTGAAAGTTTCAGTGTCGAGTCTTCTGAGGAGAGGAGAGCAGTTCACGGTATTTCTCATATTTACACACACTTTATTCAGTTTGATTAAGCGACAGGCTCATTTCTGTATTGTTTTCATCGATCACAGCGATACTTGTGCGTCTTTTCTGGCGTCTTCCTTCTGAAATAAACATTTAGTGCAGCAGCAGCGAGCATGAGGAGAATATGTTGAGTTCATTCAGACCTGAGCGAGTTTGTGTTCGTTTGTGTGATTGTCTCGATGTTTGGAGTGAGAACTGTTACTGAATATCAAGTTAAAGTTTGAGATCTGTGAGGGGAATCGATCCCAAGTGTTTCTGTTGCCGTTTTCATGTTTACCTTTATTTCTTTGTCGACATTTATCTTTGGCAGGTTACATTTACTTATTAAAATTGATGTAGACACTCTATATTGCCCCTGTATGAGTAATGCATGTGGGAAATTTCAAATCTATACATGCATGGAATATAGATAATGAAGTTTGACACAGGAAACATTACATTTTCTTCATTTTTAAGAGTTTTATGATCATTGTCAGTTTCTGTACGAATGTAACGTTAATGATGGAATTACTTTATTGCAATTAATAATTATTATAAAGTCAAACTATATTTAGATTCACATATTATGGTGGTGTTATTTGCCTGAAGAGGTTATTTATTTAATTATTTTGTTTTATTATAGGTGATCACTTATTTTGTACTGGCTTTTGTCATGTATCCTGACTCAAATAATGTGTTTATAACAGCAAACACTCAGAATAAAGTGGGATGATCTGCTGATGACCCTGAATGGCTTGTTGAATGAGTGTTGATAGTCTGAGGCTCATCAATATTAACAGATCTGCTGAAAACACTCTTTATTTCATGACAATAGTTCCTGTTTTCTCCTCATTTATTATGCTGATGTCTTCAGATCTCCTGTAAATTGACACTTAAAGCTCATTTCATTGGTGTCAGCAGACTGAGGGGACTTGTTGGCTACTATATGTACGTTTATTTCTGTGTTTATGATTTTAACTGTTTTCCTTACCATTATTTATATTTGGAAGAATTTAAATTATTTATATTATTTTATATATTTCTACATACCTGTATTTTAATGAAGAAGCAGAATAATGTTAGGATTTGTAATAAAAATAATGAAAAATAATGAATTGGCATCAGTTACTGTACGATAAATAGATAGACGGGCATAAATGCTTAGAGGTGTCATTTATTATAAAAACAAACTCAGTAATTTATATTTTGGATTTTGGCAGATCAGCTCCTCCCACTGGAATACATCATCAGTGAAGCTCCTCCCACTGTAATTCATCATCAGTGAAGCTCCGCCCACAGTAATTCTCCAATAAATGCTGTAAATTCCCATCAGCTACAAGTGAAGACGAGCATCAGGAAGAGCTGAAATCTGCAAAGACTGAGTTTATTAAAGAGGACAGAGAGAACATGAGTGATCCAGAACCCTGCAGAATGAAACACACTGAAGATCATGAAGAACAAAGAGGTTGGTGTTTATTCTTCATTCATTCATGAGGCTGAAGAACATTTATGTTAGAAACCAGTGTTTCCGTTGGGGTGGGGTGGGGTGGGGGGTGATTAAGGCACAACAAAAGGGTTAAATATATCATATATTTTTGACACGTATTTTCATTGTCAACACTTAGTGTTAGATAACTTAAAGACATTGCTATTGCTACATTGCTATGCCATTGCTACACTTTCTATGACTGCTCCACAGACTTCTTGTTGCAAATTTTGCAGCCTTTGAACATTTTATTTTACGGGCCTTTCTGAAAAAATATTCCAATGTCCTATCATATGGGAAGGCCTCAGGACAGGACATTATGTATTACATGCTGTAACTGTTATTCTCATGTTAACATAGCTAATTATTAGCTAGGCTGCTTACATGCTTGCTAATAACTAAGGTGGGTCTCCGAGCCACGTTTTCCATTACTCTGCAAATCACGTAAATTGAAATTGCGAATTGAAAATACGCTCAATGGAAACACGTCAATTTCACAAAAACTCCCATTTATCGCAAAAAAGGTTTTTCGCTCGCGTGAGGTGGTTTTTCAGGCAATTCGAAAAAAATATTTAGCAAAACTGTAATGGAAACAGTTTTTGCGCATTTACAGTCACCTGACTTACAAAGCGCAGTGTGTTTGGACAGAATACGAGACAGAGTTCTGTATTAAATTCATAAAAGACCAAATAATTACAGGAATACTGGATTCTAAACCTCAAAGAAATGCCACATTTAAGTGAAACATTCAAGCACTTCATCACATTTAGATAAACAGTTCAACTATGAAACGGTACAGAATGTTCTGGGTTTTCTTCAACAAATGGTCAGTAAAGGGAGATTTGAGACATTTTTATAATGATTTTCGACAGCAGATCAAGCTAAATACTATTTTAACTGTTTTATTTTACATTTATTTTATATCGGTTACCAATTAGCAACAACGTTACCAGAATTTTAGTCATTTTCAACATAGTTTACAAAATTATTATGCCTTTAATGAGTAAACACCAAGTTACTGATAAAGTTGTATTTGTCAAATATTATATTAAGTTATTGATGGTTATAGAGATTCTTCTTACAGTAACTTTGGTAACAGGGTTGATGAATACAGTCAGTGCTACAGTTTATGTAAAAACTGAGACAATGGATTGAGATTTTGACCAAAGCCTTCACCATACCTAGAGATTGGCATGGAGTACTTCCCATAAGATCATCTCTCAATGCAAATCAAACCAGCTATTAGGCTAACTGAAATAAAACCATGCCAATCGCTAGGTATGGTGAAGGCTATGTGATGATGTGGGGCTACTTTAATTCCAGAGGCCAAGGGATCTTTATCAGGATGCATAGTATCTCCAAAAAGTCTTTAGTTTTATTATATTTATAAAAGAAAGATAGGCTGATCCGAGTCTTTCCGAAAAAAAACGAGCGGCTGGAGGCGTGCCTTGTGGGCTGTGCTTATGCGCCGATAGCTAACAACACACAGGCATTTGAAGCAGTTTTACTCACCGCCTGCGGTTCCAACGCACGGCCGTGTACCTTTATCGTTGGGACTGCTCCATCCTTAAGCATTAGAGCATCGAACTGGGCCTTGTTTATAAAAAAAAATGCAGGGAACAAAGTCAAAGTTCTGTGACTGCAGCGAGCACAGCGCTTTGATGGTTTCGCTCTCAGTCTCGCTCTGGTCTACGGGTGCGCGCGAAGTAGGGTTGGGCAACGATTAATCGCGATTAATCGCATCCGAAATAAAAGTTTGTGTTTACATAATATGTGTGTGTGTACTGCGTATAATTATTTTGTATATATAAATACACACATATGTATGTGTATATTTAAGAAAAATTTGCATGTATATACTGTATACATATATATATTTATACATAATTTATATTATATATGAATATTTTATATATAAATACCACATTTTTCTTAAATATACACACACATACAGTATGTGTGTATTTATATAGACTAAATAACTATACACAGTACACACACATATATTATGTAAACACAAACTTTTATTATGGATGCGATTAATCACGATTAATCGTTGCCCAACCCTAGCGCGAAGTAGTGCCCTTAGGACCCGTATAAGGAAATTCCGCCCCATCTGACGTCACAAAGGCCCATACTCGAAAAAAAACTTTCCGAAACTTGTGACAAACCGGAAGGAGTATTTTTGGCACAGAAATACTCCATCAAACGTACAACTTAATTTTTGAAACTTTGTCCATGTTTAGCATGGGAATCCAACTCTTTAACAGTGTAAAAAACTCAGTATGCATGAAATAGCATTTCACCCCTCCTTTAAGGAAGAACATTTATTTATGTGATGATACATTATTCATTCACAAAAAATTGGTGTCCTTAAAGGTTGGATTTTTCCTAATTTTTTTAATTAAGGCTTTAAGTTCAATTTCCAAAAGATGATTTTTTTATTCCTCTTTTTAGTCAACTTTAGCATGGGTGTCTAAACTTATGCAGAGCACTGTGTATATATATATATATATATATATATATATATATATATATATATATATATATATATATATATATATAATAAATATGACAACGATCCCATATATAGATCACACTGTCAGAGAGTTTGGGAATACTAACACAGGGCTCCAGACTGCGACCAAATGGTCGCATTTTGCAACCAAAATTTGAGAATGTGCGACTGAATTTTACATCCAGTCGCACATGTGCGACCAGTAAATTTCATCTCGTAGGCTATAGTGTGTCATAGTGGGCGACAACCGACGTCGCGTCTGCGATGCTTTACGACATCATGACAAAAAGACTAGCATGTTTAATTTTTTAACGGTCCTCCATGACGGGTTCCGTCAAGAGTGAATGATTGTGTGTGTATGTGTGTGTGTGTGTGTGTGCGTGCGAGCGCGCGGTCGCGAGTGAGTGAGCGCGTGAGTGAGTGAGAGAGAGAGCGTGGTGAGTGTGTGTGTGAGTGAGTGCGTGTGTACGTGTATATGTGCGAGTGAATGTTTGTGTGAGTGTGAGACGGCTCGTTATGACTGATCGTAAAGCAACGTGTAGTCTGACATGTTTCTTGTCCACGACATGACTATATTTTTAGGAGTCAAAAATCGTGTAATCTATCGTAACATACAAAAAAATTGTGTAATCTGAACCAGGCATAACTATAACTATGGTAGCCTATATGGTTATAAAAGTAGCGTACATCTTTTTCCAGCACTTCAAAACTATCATATTTAAATGTTATTTTTAATGTGTTGACCAAAACATTTTTGTTCATCCTTTAAAGATTGTCTCTATTTATAAAACTGAAAGATTCAAGAAGTAGGAAAACTCACACTTATTTAAAATTACCATAAAATTAAATTACCATTGTAAACATAGCTGCTGAGGGCGCTTATTGGCTATTTTTACTCCCTAATATCTATTTTGTCACTCATTTTGCTTTTGAATTAATATTAAGACATTATGAATGATAATTAAAGTTAACTTTATCTATACACCTCAAATTAAGCTCAGTGCTTTGTCATCCCACAGTGCTACCAAACACTTTCTGTAGAACTTAGTGCTGCTGCCCTCAAATGTTAGTCTGGAGCCCTGTGATTTTAAAATAAAACTGCACCATAATTTCTGTACGTTAAGTCTATTTATTATCAAAGCATTTGTCTGTAATAGTTATTTAGGGGGAAAATGTGAAGGTGTGCCCCTAAATTTTCTGCTTGCGCTCCTAAAATTTTAAGTCAGGGGCTACAGCGCTCCTAATAAAAAAAGTTAGTCTGGAGCCCTGTAACACATAATTTATACTAGGGCTGTCAGTTAAACGCATTATTAACGGCGTCAATTTTTTTATCGCACGATTAACGCCTAGCAAACTTTGTAGGTTTTTTTTCACATTCTTTTGCAACAACTAGTAACGTTAGTAAGACTACAACACCACACTGGATCTAGCTAGACCGGAAACAAAACAACAGACACGTCGGCGCCACACACACTTGTTTGGGCTTGCGAGCCGGCCAAAGAGTGGACGAGAAGGACAACTTGTATCGCACATTGGACTGTACACTTTCTCAGTTTATGGCCAGCAATAAAAACGCTGAATGGCGCCGCCGGTGTGTGTACACTCATAGAGAATGTGTTCGAATTTTAAATACGAGGCGCTGCGCTTCACTTCTCGTCCAGTGGCGACCCCCTTTAACGTTACGTTTTGAGTGGATGAATGATGAGCGCGAGACGCCAAAATGGATGCCAATAAGATCTGAATGTAAAGTTTAATTTTTAAAAAGTGGCCAAATGGTTCAGTTGACAAGACCAAAGTGATCTGTGTTTTTTCGTTGTGAACTGAGCGATCATCAAAGCACGTCCAGTCTGAAGCACCACTTGATGGCCAAGCACACACACAGCTGATGCGAATTCTCCGCCCCCTCGTCAATATCAGGACCTCGTCAGTATTTCTTTCACCCTTTTATTGATGGACAGTGTTACATTGTGTGAGAGATTATTTGCTCCAAGTGAGAATGTTAGTGTGAAATTGAACACTACAGTATATGCCGATGTTGTTTTGTTGTTTATATGCCAATGTTGTCATAAAAACAATTGCACAAAGCAAGCCAATCCACTTTTCCATGTTGATAAGAGCATTAAAATGAGAAAAAATAATGGGACAAAAAGAAAAAATAATGGGACAAAAAGAAGAGACATTTAGAATATATAAAAATGTGCGATTAATCGCGAGTTAACTATGACAGTAATGTGATTAATCGCGATTAAATATTTGAATCGTTTGATAGCACTAATTTATACACACAAAAACTTAAGATCAGAGTTTTAAAATCAAACAGTTTAAAAGAGAAAAATACATCACGGTTGTTTAAACCAATGAGCATTAAGCTGTGTCATCAGCAAGTCGGTGGAGAGCAACTGCAGAATCTGACACGGCCGCCTTGCACTCACGAGAGTTTCAGACACACGTCAGCATGACATCAGAGCAAGGCGGACTGCACTCGGACACATTTATAACCGGCGATCGGTTCTGCGCAGATTTTACTCATCAAGCCTATTTTTTTCTTGTCTTTCCATCATGCAGTAGAAAGAGCCCAGATGATGTCACTTCCTGAGTGTCACAGTATTAAGAAATGCTCTGTTTTTGAAAGGAGGAAAATCATGTCAGGAGTAACAGGGTTGAGTGAAACATATAGGACAAGTTTGAGCTTGTGAAGTTTCTACAGACACTGCAACGGCCATGAAAATGACGTCACATTCTGCGGCAGCTTTTTTACAAACACAAGTTCAACATATAACAAATAATAATAATTCAAAATGTAAAAATAAACAATCCACTCCACTTGAATGCTAAACGCTTGTGTTATTTCTCACAGAGTGATTCACTTGAGCTTGTGTTTCTGGTGTCCCACTTTCACATGCGCATGAATGGAAGTCAGTGCAAGGAAAAGTCTAGTGTGAACGGCCATTAATAATTAAAACATTTTAGTAAAATAAATATCAATCTCAAAGTTGGTGTCAAAATATGGCAGTATTGTATATTTTAATGTTAATATCATGTTAGATAATTGTGTCATTGATCAAATATATTCAATAGTTCTTGCTAAAGAAACGGGATTTGTGCCTATAATTTCAAATTTATTAAGAGGAAACCCCTTGAGATGTAACATCTCGTTTTGGAGGGGGCCTCAGAAAAGAAAAGAAAAACTTACATAACAGGTATACATACATACATACAGACAAACAAAAGACAAGATACAAAATACAAAAGTACAAAAGCTCTCCCTCACACCAAAACCACCCATACCCTCCCAATACCAACCACTAGGTATTCAACAGTTAAGGACTTTCGTATAGACATACACATATGTTCCCGTATAAACATACACTCATATACATATACATACACATACACATATACATATACATATACATATACATATACATATACATATACATATACATAAACACATACTGTGCATGCACATATGAGAAAATATTAGGCTATATTAGGCAAGAGAAAAACAGTTGCAGCTTGTATACAAGTAGAGATCTTAGAGACCCAGGTAAACTATTCCAGTCGGATGGTGCTTTAAATTTAAAATGTTTTAATGTTTTAAAAATAATAATTAGAAGATAAATTTACCTCGTTCATGGAAAGTTTCAAGGACATATAATCAATTATAAAAAGGCATCAAATTATCATAATATTTATAGCAGTTGTCTACTTTCTACTATTACATCAGGGCTCACTTTCATGTCCTTTCACTTTATATTTCTCTGTTTGAATTATTTTGATGTACTGAAAATTAAATGTAATTTTTTTTTTATTTCCTGTCAGGCTTGATGGAAGTGAAGGAGGAGAGTGAAGAACTGAGTGAAGTGAAGGAGGAGGGAGAAGAACTGAGTGAAGTGAAGGAGGAGAGTGAAGAACTGAGTGAAGTGAAGGAGGAATCTGAAGAACTGAGTGAAGTGAAGGAGGAGAGTGAAGAACTGAGTGAAGTGAAGGAGGAGAGTGAAGAACTGAGTGAAGTGAAGGAGGAGAGTGAAGAACTGAGTGAAGTGAAGGAGGAGACTGAAGAACTGAGTGAAGTGAAGGAGGAGAGTGAAGAACTGAGTGAAGTGAAGGAGGAATCTGAAGAACTGAGTGAAGTGAAGGAGGAGAGTGAAGAACTGAGTGAAGTGAAGGAGGAGAGTGAAGAACTGAGTGAAGTGGAGGAACATCATGTCAAACCTGGAGAAAAACCTTTGAGTCACTCAAAAACTAAACAGATATTTTTAAAGAAAAGAAGAGCCAAGAAATCTTTCACCTGCACTCAGTGTGGGAAGAGTCTAACAACCAAACAAAGTCTTGGGATTCACATGAGGATCCACACCGGAGAGAAGCCGTTCACATGTGATCAATGTGAAAAGAGATTCTTATGCAAACGATATCTTAAAGAACACATGAAAATCCACACTGGAGAGAAGCCGTTCACATGTGATCAATGTGGCAAAACATTTCTTAGGTCATCAGATCTGAAGACACACCTGACAGTTCATACGAAGGAGAAGCCGCATTCATGTTCTGTGTGTGGAAAGAGTTTTTCACAGCTGCCTAATTTACATACACATGAGAAAACTCACACTGGTGTGAGAGAGTACATGTGCTTTGAGTGTGAGAAGACTTTTACTACAGCAAACTGTTTAAAACTGCACCAGAGAATTCACACTGGAGAAAAACCTTGCAAGTGTTCATACTGTGACAAGAGATTCAGTGACTCATCATATCTGAAAACACATGAGAGGATCCACACTGGAGAAAAACCTTACAAGTGTTCACACTGTGACAAGAGATTCAGTCAGTCAGCAGATCTGAGATCACATGAGAGGATCCACACTGGAGAAAAACCTTACAAGTGTTCACACTGTGACAAGAGATTCAGTCTGTCATCATCTCTGAAAAAACATGAGAGGATCCACACTGGAGAAAAACCTTACAAGTGTTCACACTGTGATAAGAGATTCAGTCTGTCATCATCTCTGAAATCACATGAGAGGATCCACACTGGAGAAAAACCTTACAAGTGTTCACACTGTGACAAGAGATTCAGTCAGCCATCAAATCTGAAATCACATGAGAGGATCCACACCAGAGAGAAGTCGCACACCTGTGATCAGTGCGGGAAGAGTTTCTCTATTAAAGCTAACCTGAAGCGACACATGAAAATCCATGCAGTGAAGAAACCACATCACCGCATGCATCGTTAACCTGTTAACCCTCACTATATATATTTTTACATCACTATATTAACCCTCTGGGGTCTGAGCTGTTTTCTGGGCCCTGGAGGTGTTCTGACATGCTCTGACATTTCTGGTTATTTCTGTTACTTGTGACATTTTCATGGCTAAAGTCTAATTACACTGTATTCAGCACAAACTCTGCTACAATAATATATCAGCAGCATGTATGTAAAAGTTAGTAGTTTTGAGATAATGACATTTATGCGTGGTTTGTGAAAATACAAAAAAAAATTCTCACTGAAATAAGGCCATGAAACCCATACTGATTATTTCTTCACAAGACTTTTGAAAATTGTATGACGTAGCCTAGAATATTTGCTCCAAAACTGTGAAAATCACCCTGACTGCTCATTCAGATAAGACAATATATTGATTTAAAAATTTTACGACGTGTTTTGTGTTTAAAAGCCTTATGCGGGACCTCATTAATATGAAAGCTTTTCTCACCTGAGAAAGACAAAGACCCTCCCCTAACAGCCCTATTAGGAGCTATCAGGGCCCTATCATTCTGAGCAACCTTGCACAATACTGTAAAGGAGGAGATTTAAAAAAGAATGGCTTTTAAATTGTTTGGATTTATTTACAACACAACATAATCCAAAGATACACAACAAATGCCAAAAAAGCACTTCAAAGACAGACCTTTGTGCCATTCCTAAAAACATTGTACATACCTTTCATTTCCAAGATTTTCACTTTACCGTGTTCACGTACAGAGACTCATGTGAATTTTGAAGTCCTCAGTGGCATCTGGGCCCTGAAAAAAAAAAAAAGTGAACATACTGATATCAAGAGAAAGGCCTGCACGATTTTGGAAATAAATATTAGATTTTTCTGGTTAAAATTGCTTTTTAAAATTCACAGAATACACACACACACACACACAAATGTTTCCAACATAATATAATGAACACCAGGTTTGTTGTGCCTTGTAGGCATAAGGTATATGCGCAGTGCCGGAAAAAATAATAATAACAATAAATAACCTATAGCAGTATAAATCTTTCAAAAGATTTCAGTAACAACTAAGCTAGAGAAAAATATATTGATTATCATGTTACTTCAAATGTTTCCATCCGTTATGATGATATATGATGATATGAAATGAGATAATAATAAAAACATGAAGCCGTTTGGTGCGTTTTGCTTTCATCCAAAATATGATACATTCAAACGCGATCGCGCAGCAAAATATTATACATTCAAAAGCGATCACTATCCAAAATATCGATCGCTATCCAAAATATGATACATTCAAACGCGATCGCTATCCAAAATATGATACATTCAAACGCGATCGCTATCAAAAATATGATACATTCAAACGCGATCGCTATCAAAAATATGATACATTCAAACGCGATCGCTATCAAAAATATGATACATTCAAACGCGATCGCGCTCAAATATAAAACATTATGGTTACCATATACATATCTACGTTTGAGCAGATATCCACAAACACAGTAACATTTACATTTACATTTAGTCATTTAGCAGACGCTTTTATCCAAAGCGACTTACAGATTAGGACTTAGTTAAGCGAGTCATCATGAAGAGGCAAAAACAACGCAAGAAGTGCTCAAAATACGAAGTTCAGGCATTATTCAGAGTAGCATAAGCCCGGTAAGCGAGGTTTTTTAAAGGGAAAGGGAAGGTTTTTTTTTTTTTTTTAAGAGGTTAAGTGCTCACGGAAGAGATGGGTTTTCAGCTGTCTTTTGAATGTTGTCAGGGATTCTGCATTCCGGATGAGGGTGGGGAGTGCGTTCCACCAGCACGGAACTGTGAATGAGAATGTTCTGGAAAGAGATTTTGTGGCTCTCTGTGATGGAACCACGAGACGTCGCTCGTTGGCCGATCGTAGGCTTCTGGTAGGGATGTAGGCTCGTAGGAGTGAGTGAAGGTAGGAGGGAGCTGAGCCTGTGATAGATCTGTAAGCAAGCATCAATGCCTTGAACTTGATGCGAACAGCGAGAGGTAGCCAGTGCAGAGAGATGAACAGAGGAGTGACGTGGGCCCTTTTGGGCTCGTTGAAGACAAGACGAGCTGCAGCGTTCTGGATCATTTGTAGAGGTTTAGTTGCACATGATGGAAGTCCAGCCAGAAGAGCATTGCAGTAGTCCAGCCTAGAGATGACCAGGGCCTGGACGACAAGTTGTGTTGCATGCTCAGTAAGGAAAGGCCTGATCTTCCTGATGTTGTGCAGTGCAAACCTGCAAGATCGGGTTGTCTTTGAAATGTGATCTGTGAAAGTCAGCTGGTCGTCAAACGTTACTCCAAGATTTCTGACCGACCTTGATGGGGTGATTGATGATGAGTCTAGCTGGATAGTGAAGTCGTGCTGTAGAGAAGGATTGGCAGGGAGGACGAGAAGCTCAGTCTTTGCCAGGTTGAGCTGCAGGTGATGTTCCTTCATCCATGTCGAGATGTCCGCCAGACAGCTTGAGATCCGTGCAGCTACTGTGGGATCATCTGGTTGAAACGAGAGGAAGAGCTGTGTGTCATCAGCATAGCAGTGGTAGGAGAAGCCGTGTGCCTGTATGATGTGTCCCAGTGATGTGGTGTAGATGGAGAAGAGGAGGGGACCAAGAACTGAACCCTGGGGAACCCCTGTGGTCAGTTGATGGGCTCTGGATACCTCGCCTCTCCATGCGACCTTGAAGGTCCTACCTGTGAGATAGGACTCAAACCAGTGGAGAGGAGTACCTGTGATGCCCAGTGATGAGAGGCTGGACAGAAGGATCTGATGATTTACAGTGTCGAAGGCAGCAGACAGATCCAGGAGAATGAGGACTGAAGATTTGGAAGCAGCTTTTGCAATCCGTAGGGCTTCTGTGACCGACAGTAATGCAGTCTCAGTTGAATGGCCTTTCTTGAAGCCGGATTGGTTTCGTAGCAGTAACAGTAAACACGGGTCTAAATATTATAATATTCCCCATATATCTAGCAACAGTTCAACTGCAACGTGACATTTATGCAACAATAACAAACTATATGTAAGAATTTCTTACCTTATCTTTCTTGTCTTCAAATCGCGTTCTTCTTCTTCTGAGGTAGCCTAAATCCAATGTAAGCTCAGGCACGTCTTTCAAACTCGAATAAAAAATAATTAGGAAGCGTTTGAGAAGCTGGACATCTTGTTGGTTTTATACAAATTACTTAAACAGAGAATATTTGTTTTCGTTTTGAATCCGATCATTTAAAAGTACACACTTAAATGTTTATAAAGGTATATGGCTCATAAATGTAAACACATGAATAAATTATTTACAACACTTTCTGCATCCCCTAATCTAAAGTGTAAACCATTCATCACTTCTAAATGTGTTACACATCATTCATAGATATCAAATTATCATATTAGAATGATTTCTGAAGGATCATAAGACACCAAAGACTGGAGTACTTGCTGATGAAAATTCAGCTTTGCATCACAAAAATAAATTACATTTTAAAGTATATTAAAAAAGAGAACCATTATTTTAAATTGTGTGACAAGTATACGCTGAGTTTTGTTTCAGTTTATAGACGTGCTCAAGAAAAAAAAGTTCACCGCGGCGGAGAGGCAGAACGCACACCCTGTTTATTTTCTTTATTTTAGAAAAGCACAGTGTTTTGATTTGATTGTAAGTGGACACATACAAAAGTAGAAATATCACAGATTATTTTTTTATATTTCTTTTTTCTGTATGTCCATAAATGATGGAGTAATTTAAGTTTAAAGTGCTACAATGTGAAGAAAATCCAGCAAAACGCGCCGACGCGTTTGCCGACCTCAGAGGGTTAAGCTGCAACCCCACTTTTGAAAAATCCCCAGAAATGACATACCCAAACTGAAACAGATACAGTTCATGAACCCTTTGTACTAAAATAGAGGTCGACCGATTCATTCATCGATTCATTCATCGATTTTTTGCATTTTTAACATAATCGGCATCGGCCAATATTCAAGTGTATCAAGCCGATTATTAGGCAGGCGCATCTGTGGGCAGCCTAGTGTTGTTGTTGTGGAACACGCGTTCGACGCACGCTGCGCCTAGAGTCATTCTCCAGCAGAGTGAGCAGACCTCATCCAGTGCTTAAGGAAGGAGCTAAGTTCCTTGGAGAAAACTCCTTTATATTTAATTAAAAACTTTTGATATGTTACTGCCAACTTAGAGAAAAAACATGAATAGGCGACATGACGTTCGGCTACTTTGAAATTGATAGCGTAGTTGAGGTTGCATTATCACAGTAAGTAAGCAAGAACTTTTATTTGTTCTGTTTGTGTGTCTTATAGTTGAGAGGGTTGTCACTCAATGCAGAGAAATAAGTAATAAAAAAAGAGACCAACTATATGCTAGTGAAGGACTGGCTTTGCTTTGCTAGCGTCGTTGTCGCTAGGGTTGGGTAGCTACAGACAGACCCGGAGCTAATACGGCACTGGTGCCTTAACGACCGTTATTTACCGGACCGAATATCAACGCGCATTTCTGTGCTTCATTTCAGTGCTACTGTTATGTCTGTGCTTCTCTTGGATGCTCTGAAAACGGACGTTAGAATAACAGAAACATCGCTTCGCTGCACTTGACACTAGTCAGCAGTTAACTTTAGCATACCGTTAGTTAGTAGCTGGATTAAACACAGTTAAAATGCTGGCCAAACAGTAGTGTAATGTGTGACTGTATTTCACTGTAGACTAGGGGTGGAACGGTACATGTATTCGTATTGAACCGAAACGGTACAGGCGTCACGGTTCGGTGTATAAATTTCCACGGAGAATACACGCTATAAAAATAAATAAAACTCGCGTTCAAAGTAATGCAGAACTACCGTTAGATACGCGGGTTCTTGAGGCACACCTAATCTGTAGCTCCGCTTTAGCTCCGGCTGCGATGTAAAGATTGCAATGCTGGAATATGTTGTGTGTGTGTGAGAGAGAGAGAGAGAGAGGGGCGCGGGCGCGATCGAGATCGAAAAGTCGCGTGTGTTTAAAGTCGCAAAGTGTTTACTTATATTTGTGTGCAAGTGCGCGCGCGCGTGTGTGTGTGTGTGAGGCGTGGGCGCGATCGAACAGTGGAAACATAAAAACATACTCCGTCATTTTGTTTATCAGGACATCATTCAAACTGCAAAGTGTTTAAGTTACTGTTAATTCAAATGTTAAGGAAAACAAATATATTAATCTGAAATGTAGCAAATTAATTTTCAATTCATTCAGGTACAATTACCAAACATAACTTTTTATGTCTTTTGTACAAGTGCAGATTGGTAAAGTGTTCAATAAATGTTTTTGTTGAGAAATATTGTCTATCTTAAGTAATTATTTGTGTTACATTTTATCTTCCAAATAGAGGTTAAAAACAAGCACATAATCGGCCAAGATAAATCGGCAGCATTTATCGGCCATCGGCCGACCCGGATTTCAAAAGATCGGCATTGGCCTGAAAAAAAACATATCGGTCGACCTCTATACTAAAAGCACAAGTATGATCTCATTATGATCTCAAAAAACAACCCACGCGTAGCGGCACAAACAGCCTTCTTCAGGGCATATACCCTGAAGAAGGCTGTTTGTGCCGCTACGCGTTGGTTGTTTTTTTCCCATGTCTTTTAAAATTTTCTAACATGAAATAGCCAGTCAAATAAAGGCTTTTTATTAATTTCTAAAAGAAGAGTGCCTTGGATTTTCTTCTATTATTATTCACTGAATTCCCGACCCCAAAGAGCACCTTCTAAACAAACTTTTTTGAACTCCTTGAGCACCCTGGACATTTTTCTCTTTCCAATCATTGCAATCATGTTTATTGTCTTCAAAACATCTTTATCTGCATGTTACAACGATCTATCTGTTAGCTGTGTGTGTATCAGTGACGTCCTGGAATGTCACATGATTATGGCTCTTCTTCATGTTCTATAAATGGGTTATTATTGTGCATAATAGCGCCCTCAGGCTATTGGTATGAATTGAAAACACAGTAAATCAGCGTATGCAGCGTTCATAATGATTACATCGACGCATTTGGGTATAAATTCAATAAATATTATTCCTGTCAATAGAAATATGATGTAAACCTATGAGAATCTATCAATATTTCTCCAAATCTGCACATTTTTGAGCTAAAAGCCCTGAGGGACGTTGTTTTGTGAATCGCTGTCATGACGACAGCACTGAGTTTTTTTTATGAATGAAAGCGGCTGACGCGCATAATTCATATCAAAGGTATCGACTCATTTTTTCATTTCATAACTCCTGACATAAATTAAGAAATAACTTCCGCTATAAGTTTCTCAGAATACAATAGTGGTCAAATACTGAAACTTGAGTCTTATATCTTTTTAATGATGTATAGTTTGTCAAGGTATAACATTAAATCTGATAGTAACTTTGAACTAAATAAAAAAAAACGCTTCAGTGCGCGGGCGCACTGGCAACGGTTAACAGGTTAAAGTAGTCCAACAGACTACAGTGGCTCAACCTTAAGTTTATCAAGCGACGAGAATACTAGTTATTTGTGTTTATCAAGTGATTAGAATACCCCGCTTTCCCCTACGCAATATTTACATATGATTTGACAGTTTACTTGAATAAATACCTAAAATATAAAAGTAGTGCAATATGCCTGACACCTACATGAACACTTTTGGTTTTGTGACTGTAAGTCATTCTCTTCAAATGTTATTGAAATTAGAAACGTGTATGGCAATAATCTTATGTAACTGTATAGACGGTCCCTAAATTTGAGAACGTCAAACTTTATGCCAGTTAATCTCCTAAAGCCCCAAGTGAATTTTTTTTATTTTTTTATTATAAATGGGTGGGCACAGGGGGAACCAAGAACCAGTCAGGGGGGACCAAGAACCAGTCAGGGGGGACCAAGAAACTGTCAGGGGGGACCAAGAACCAGTCAGGGGGGACCAAGAACCAGTCAAGGGGGACCAAGAACCAGTCAAGGGGGGACCAGGGACCAAGAACCAGTCAGGGGGGGACCAAGAACCAGTCAAGGGGGGACCAAGAACCAGTCAAGGGGGGACCAAGAACCAGTCAGGGGGGACCAAGAACCAGTCAGGGGGGGACCAAGAACCAGTCAGGGGGGGACCAAGAACCAGTCAAGGGGGACCAAGAACCAGTCAAGAGGGACCAAGAACCAGTCAAGAGGGACCAAGAACCAGTCAAGGGGGACCAAGAACCAGTCAAGGGGGAACCAGGGACCAAGAACCAGTCAAGGGGGTCCAAGAACCAGTCAGGGGGGACCAAGAACCAGTCAGGGGGGACCAAGAACCAGTCAAGGGGGGACCAAGAACCAGTCAAGGGGGACCAAGAACCAGTCAAGGGGGGACCAAGAACCAGTCAAGGGGGGACCAAGAACCAGTCAGGGGGGACCAAGAACCAGTCAGGGGGGACCAAGAACCAGTCAAGGGGGGACCAAGAACCAGTCAAGGGGGGACCAAGAACCAGTCAGGGGGGGACCAAGAACCAGTCAGGGGAGGACCAAGAACCAGTCGGGGGGGACCAAGAACCAGTCGGGGGGGACCAAGAACCAGTCAAGGGGGGACCAAGAACCAGTCAAGGGGGGACCAAGAACCAGTCAGGGGGGGACCAAGAACCAGTCAGGGGGGACCAAGAACCAGTCAAGGGGGGACCAAGAACCAGTCGGGGGGGACCAAGAACCAGTCAAGAGGGACCAAGAACCAGTCAAGGGGGGACCAGGGACCAAGAACCAGTCAAGGGGGACCAAGAACCAGTCAAGGGGGGACCAAGAACCAGTCAGGGGGGGACCAAGAACCACCAGTCAAGGGGGACCAAGAAGCAGTCAGAGGGGACCAATCAGAAAATTCAACTGAAAATAAATACTGGTTTAGAAAATATTAAGCACGATTTCCAACATCTTGTGCAATGCCAAGTGTTCTAACATAGATGGTATTAAATTTTTGTATTTTGCATGGATTAGACAACACGGTTCTGTTCCAATAAATACAAAATAAAAATCACACAGACATTTAGTAATTTAACATTATTTTATTTACTTTACTTTTTACATTACTTAATTTTCTACACAAAATTAAATGTGTGTGTGTGTGTGTGTGTATGTGTGTGTGTGTAAACGTTCTCAGCATGAAATGTGTCTGTTCCTGTGGGTTAACTGCTCCATCACATGTGTTATGCTCTGCTCTGCCTCAGAACAGCTGTATTCTTATATTGGGTCCCTTAGAAGCTGGATTGGGTCCCTTAGTCCTACAATCTAAGAAATAATTAAAGAGCCTAGGTGTCATTTTGGACTGTGACCTGAATTTTAAGTCTCATATTAATCAAGTGACAAAAACTTGTTTTTATCATCTGAGAAATATAGCCAAGATTCGCCCTTTTTTAATCTTTGAAACTCATTCATGCTTTTATCTTTTCTCATCTTGATTATTGTAATGCTATGTACATTGGCCTACCTAAGGGCTCTATAGCAAAGTTACAATTGATACAAAATGTAGCAGCCAGAGTACAAATTAAATTAAAAAGGAGAGAACATATTACACCGGTTTTAATGGAAATACATTGGTTACCAGTTCATCAAAGGATAGATTTTAAGGTTCTTTTATTTGTTTATAAAACTCAGCACAATCTGGCACCTTTATACATTTCAGACTGTCTGTCAAGACTGTCTGTCAGATCAATAATCTTCCGGCACATTATACAGTTATTCATAAAAGATCAGGTGGTGCTTTTTTTAGCCACTATGCTCCAAAAATGTGGAATTCTTACCAAGTGAAGTGAAAGAGTTTACTAGCATTCATATTTTTAAAAGGCAGGTTAAGAGAGACAAGTAAGAGTGTTTAGAGAGGTACTGGCATGGCTTTGAGTGTTTGCTCAACTGAGCCAGATGCAAGAAACCCTATTATGAGGAACCTTTTTGGTTCTACAGCTCAATGTAAGTTGTATATATTTTGTAATTCTATGTTTATTATATTAGCAAAACTGACCAAAGTGCTGTACAATGAATAACTAAAAAGACAAGTAAAAAATAAAATGCATAGAATCAATAATCATAATCATATAAAACATAAATAATAAGAAAACTTTCAATACCAGGGCACATAACACAGAAATACAAAAAAACAAACATGAGTGCCAGGTTAGGGAACAAGAAAGGCCAAAGATTAAAAATGAGTTTATAACCTGTTAAGCTGCAACCCCACTTTTGAAAAATCCCCAGAAATGACATACCCAAACTGAAACAGATACAGTTCATGAACCCTTTGTACTAAAAGCACAAGTATGATCTCATTTGAAAGCTGACACCTGGCAGTTTATTGTAAATGTAGAATTAATTATTGTCATAATGAATTTTTTTTATAAATAGCTTCAAAGTTTTGTAAAGTTATTAGAAATGTATTTTTTTGAAACATCCTCATGAAAATAAAATTGAAGTTGGCACTGTAGCAATCTAGAAATGCACTACAGCTAAAGCCACATGTCTATGCATTTTATATTTAAAATCTGAAGATGGTACGTCTAAAACTCTGTATTTAGTTAAAAAAAATTCAAAATCATGTCATATGCCTTTATTTTGATTAGACGCTAAAATGCTACTGATGTTTAGTCATCATCTAAGCATCCATTCAGTCTTTTGTCTCTATTGTTTTGTGGTGCAAACTGAGACCATTCAGTCTCAGTCTCTCCTGCACACATTCACACCTCTCCAGCCTGGTTATGGCTCGAAATATGCATTTCTTTTGTCCATTTCTTTTGTCTGCATTATAGTTACTAACGACTGGCTATTCACAGGCTATTCATAGGGTTTCAATCCCTAACTTCTTTTATCAAAGTTCTCAAATTTTTTCTCAAATGCCCTTCTTGAATAAAGAAACATTTCAGTAAGCATTCATACTTAGAAAAAATCATAAAATAATAACTTCTAGGTGGCAGGTGCACCCAGGGCTAGCTAGCATGTTAGCTTAGCACACCATCAATACACGACAGGGCAATTCCACGCAAAAGTCATCCTTACCATGAAAAAATAAAGTTTTTACCTAAAGATCAAAACCCCTTTTAAGTTGTCCATTTAGGTCTGTAATATACTGTATTAATGTGCTGTATCAGAAATTTTAAGAAAATTGCCTTTTTTTTCCACCACATATGAGGTGAGCAACAATGCTAAAATTTTCATTTCAACCAGCCATATTTCATGCTTTCAAAAGAGGTATCAAAGACCCCCCTTTTAAAAACTTAATTTGAACATAAAGCATTTTGCTGAAAGATGGAGGCATGCCTGAGAAATAAATATACTAATTTGGTCATAACAGCACTGCCTGTTGAATTTATAAGGGCTTTAATAAAGAGGTCTCAACGCTTTAGTGCTCTGTCACGTCCGTAACGTTTTAAAGATTAAGTTTATATAATATAACAATTATAAATGCAAATAACTTGAAACTTTATATGCAAAGCTAAACTATGTTTATGCTTACTAGGATCGACATTTCATTCCACTACTTTGCTCTGAACAACCATAATAATGCGTTACGGACGTGACCGTTACGGACGCTTCACATCAAAACATATGCACTTGTGATCAGTTTCAGGCTTATCATATATTCAGTGCATATCCAATAATCGCAATAATATTTGTGCTTTGTTAGTTTTAATATGAAAAAATGTCTCAACTTTCAAATTCAGTCTATTTTATAACAAAATGTAAACAATAGAGGCCGCTCTTTAATACGGCGTGGTATATTTCTATATATAGCGCCTCAGTGCGCGGCGGATAAAGCGCACATGAATGGATCTTCTCTTCCTCTGCCAGTTACAGGACGAAATATGAATATCAGAAGGTAGTAGCCTATATGATACAGTACAACTTAAAGAAGAGCATGTGTCTTATAGCCATAGAAATATGGGATCCTTCCTTCGGGATGTCGCGTTTTTCCCTCTTGGTTAAAACATGAATATTCATCATAATCCCACGATCAAGCTGACAAAATAATAGTGATATTGCAATCATTTTGACTCACGACTTAAAAGTAGTTTAAAAGTAGACATTTCAGACGTCCTATAGATATATTTCTCAGATATGTGAGGCAAGGCTACATTATACGCGGAGTTTCGGTTCATTTATGAGGCGCGCTCCACTTCACGCGACGGCGCCTCTGTGTCCTGATTAAATTGTGTGCTATAGCCTATTTGCTTCTTATTTAAAAAAATCCAGGCAATTTGTTGATGAAACATTGATTAAAATTAAGATACAATTTATACAAAACGAAATTCACATTAAAGAAAAGCTTTCTACAAAAAAAAAACTAAAGAATTGGTCAAAATCATGTCTGCCCGCTGATATACTGAATCCGATATATTGCGCATCTTATGATCTTACTCATGCTGTTATCCTTTCATATAATCAACATATGAAATAAAAAATACAATTATTTTATTTAAACATTAATATGAGACTAAATGCCTACTCAAATGTAATGTTGGAGCGGGATTTGAGTGAACGCCGTCTTACCGGTGAGCATGTTGGGGGAGAGGTACGGTTTTCGAACAAACATCGAATATTATTTTTGCTTATAATACCAATCCTTAATATTTGGTGTTTTAAATGCCTGTTTGAGGTCTCTGTGAACGTTTTAAAGCAGTCTTTTAGTGCCACTTTCAGAGTGGTCACGTCCGTAACGGAGAACTGTCACGTCCGTAACATTGTTTTTTCCTCATAAATGTGAAAACGAAAAATAACATAAAATGAATATTTTATGTTCTGTGGAGAGCCAACCCTTTTTCATTCGGTGGGTACTATTACTTTTGGTTTGCACAGTGTAATTCACAGAATTACTAAAAAATATTTTGCCAACAAAAAGTTAGAGATTTTTTTTGTCACGTCCGTAACGCATGTGTATTTCCCTCATATTAAATATAAAACGCATGCGTAGACTGATATTTTTCTAATGTCTGGACTCCTTTATTAAGGGAGTATGGATATATAAACAGACGTTTACAATATATTGGTATTAAATGCATTTTCTGAGAATTTATATTTCAAGTTTTGACTGCAAATGTCACGTCCATAACACTGGAATTGCCCGACAATATACAAGATTAAAACCATGTTTGTGCTCCAAACTTACTTTCTAACGCAAGTGGAGTGTTTTAAATAATCTTCTGTGATCTAATTTGGCTTCAGATAAAAAAATAAGACAGAAAATATATTATTTTATTGTATTCTGCACGATGATAAAGTCTATATAGATTAGCATTACATTATAAATATAATCTATTATTATGAAAATACCTGGCATGGCTTGAAAAACACAGGCAAATCAAATATCATTGCAATCATGTTTATTGTCTTCAAAACGTCTTTATCTGCATATTACAGCGAGATTTCTGTTAGCTGTGTGTGTTCGAGGCTTCCTGGAATGTCACATGATTATGGCTCTTCTTCATGTTCCATATATGGACTATTATTGTGCATATAGCGCCCTCAGGCTATTGGTATGAATTGAAAACACAGTAAATCAGAGTACCAAACGCTCATAAAGATTACATCGACGCATTTGGGTATAAATTCAATAAATATTATTCCTGTCTATAGAAATATGATGTAAATCTATGAGAATCTATCAATATTTCTCCAAATCTGCACATTTTTGAGCTAAAGCCCCGAGGGACGTTGTTTTGTGAATCGCTGTCATGACGACAGCACGGAGTTTTTTTTATGAATGAAAGCGGCTGACGCGCATAATTCATATTAAAGGTATCGACTCATTTTTTCATTTCATAACTCCTGACACAAATTAAGACATAACTGTCACTATGAGTTTCTCAGAATACAATAGTGGTCAAATACTGAAACTTGAGTCTTATATCTTTTTAATGATGTATAGTTTGTCAAGGTATAACATTAAATCTGATAGTAACTTTGAAGTAAAAAAAAAAAAAAAAAAAACGCTTCAGTGCGCGGGCGCACTGGCAATGGTTAACAGGTTAACCTAGATTTGAATGCAGCAATGGAGGGGGCAGATGTAATATCCTGGGGGAGCTGGTTCCACAATCGTGGGGCAGCAACTGCAAAAGCTCTATCACCTCTCTGTTTAAGCCGTGAGCGCGGCACAAGCAGGAGCCCTTTGTTTGAGGATCTCACTGACCTTAAAACTGAGTATGGCTGTACATGGTCGGTGATATAAGTTGGGGCGAGCCCATTAAGTGCCTTAAAAACGAACAATAAAACTTTAAACTGAATCCTAAAAGGAACTGGGAGCCAATGCAAGGAGGCCAAAATTGGGACTAATCTGGACAGAACTAATCTGTTTGTCAAGGCAGAGTTCTGAGTCAAAACTGACACCCACATTTCTGGCATAAGATTTGATAAATGGGGTGAAGTGACCTAAATTTTTACCACAGTGCATCTTGCCTTGGGAGAACCAAAAATAATTACTTCTGTCTTGTCTCCGTTTAACTGGAGAAAGTTGTTAACCATGCAAGTTTTGATGTCTTCGAGACAGGCCAGAAGAGATTGTATGGAATCCCTAGATTTTATAGGCAAGTACAACTGTGAGTCGTCCGCATAGAGATGAAAAGAGATGTTATACTTCCTTATGATGTCACCCAGTGGGAGCATATACAGGCTAAAAAGCATAGGACCCAAAATGGACCCCTGAAGGGACCCCATATGAAACGGAAGCAGAAGATGAGGAGAACTTGCCAATAGATACTGAGAAAGTCCTATCATTGAGACAGGAACGGAACCAAAGTAATGCAATCTCCATAATGCCCCCCTGCTGATCAAGGCGAGTAAGGAGGATGTTATGATCAACGGTGTCGAAGGCGGCTCCAATAATATCAGGATGGCATTATCACCTGAATCTAGTGTAAGAAGAAGATCATTGGTTACTTTGAGCAGAGCTGTTTCAGTTCTATGAAGTGATCTAAAACCTGACTGAAAAGGTTCTAGTTTATTGTGGTTGGTCAAAAAAGGGGAGCAGCTGTGACATAACAGTTTTTTTCCAGAACTTCAGAAATAAAAGGAGGCTTAGAAATGGGACGGTAGTTATTTAGGCATTTAACATCGAGATCATGTTTTTTGAGCAGGGGTTGGACAACCGCATGCTTAAAACATGTAGGGACAGTGCCGGATGCAAGACATGAATTTAAGATGACCTGAATGGAGGGGCCGACTACATCAAAAGCATCCTTTATAATAGAAGAGGGGATAGAATTATAAGATGAAGTAGTAGGTTTCATATGTGATACTAAATTCCTCAGTTCAGCGAGAGAGATGGGCTGAAATTGGTTGAAAGTAGCCAGTGCCCCTGAGCAACCAGGTGGAGTAACAGATGAGGTGGTGGTAAACACAAATCTAAAGTTTGCAATTTTATTAGTAAAAAAATTAAGAAATTTCTCACAGGTATCAGTGGCTACATCAACAACTGGGGAATCTGAGGGGTTGATAACAGAGTTTATAGTACTAAATACAATTTTTGGTCTGTTTGAGTGTTTACTGATCAAATCTGAGAGGTGCTTTGCTCTGGCTATTTTTGCTGCTGCCTGAAAAGAAGCTAATGCAGATTTACAAATTTGAAAGGAAACATTGAGATGATCCTTTTTCCATTTCCTTTAAGCTTTACGACAGGCCTGCCTAAGAGAGCACGTATCCTCATCTAATCAGTAATGAGATTTTAATTTGGAGCGAGTGTATGTGAAAGGTGCTACTGAGTCAAGTATGGAAGAGCAAGATGAGCGAAAGGGGGTAACTAATTCATCCGGACTAGAGGAGAACGATGCCGATGTTGCAATAGTAGATGCAACATTCCCACTCAAAAAACTATCAGAAAACTGAGCTGCAGTAAGAGAATGTATCTGGTGGGAGTAATGATCCTGAACTATAACAGTTTGCAGGGGATTAAAAAGGGTGATGTCAAATATAATGGGCTTATGATCAGAGAAAGTGGCCTCCTCAATCACATTATTATCAACATTAAAACCATAAGATAAAATTAAATCAAGTGTATGTCCCAGTTTATTTGTAACTTTATCTATATGTTGCGTAAGGCCAAAGGCATCTATTTCACCACAGAATTCGCTAACCACAGGTCTATCCGGACAGCAAACATGGATATTAAAGTCACCAAGTATAAGGAGACGATCATACAGTTTACCCCACTGCTATGGATACGCAATCTTGGTTGAGCAGGGCTAACTGGCATTTGAGGTCGATGCAGGGTAATGTATACGTGACAAGAGTACCAAAGATCCCACGAACGTCGAGCCAGGTAGAGATCTTTCCGACCTAGAATGTCTGCAGAGAGCTGGCAGGGACCTAATTGTGCGGGAGAAGCACTCGCTCCTCTCCTGATCTTCACCCGGATGCCTCCACGTTTGCCCCGGCGCTTCCGATGCTTCCTCCGGTTAGAGATGCAGTAAGGTAGCCGAATGACGCACTCAGCGATGGAGTAAATAAACAGAGGGTGACATCAGTCGTAAAGAACAGGGGTCACCAGTGCGTTTCTGAGACCCAACAAAGTATTCCAATCATAGGACCTTGTAGCAGCAACAGAACAGTACCGACATAGCATAAGTGACAACACAAACAAACATAGTAGAAGTTGACGGAGCTGACGGCAAGCCGACAAACACACTGGCACCATCTTGCTCAAAATAAGAATATATATGTGTTGATTGTGATTTGTGTTTGTCTATTTGTTTAGAGGGTTCTCTTTTGGCTTCATTCAATGTGGACACTTCATCTGGACTATGCTTTCACACCTTTGTTGATTACCTGGACTGGTGCTTGGATAGGGTTTGAAACACTTTATGTTGGACTTCTATTTCTGGATTTCTATTGAAATATTGGAGTATTGGAAACACTCGCCTCTTACCTGAACTACTTGTGGTGTGGTGAGAATAGACTTTACTTTGCCTGGACTCAAACATGTGTTGAACTGAAGTGTTCTAACATAATGAAATTATGATCCTTTTCTTTATATGTAATGATCTGTTGACAATATTGCTGTTGTGTATATACATGTGACATTTGGGTTATCTCACACAACTTAAATATATTTAGCTCTACTCTTGGTTGAATGGACCCCATTAAATTAGTATGTGACCAAAACGATTATTACAACACAACTATGTTCCTTTTTGATCGCTGATCGATTGCTCCTCTCTGCCTCGCTGCCTGCTGTGAGTTTGTTTGCTTCGGTGCTGTAAGCTCCGTCTTAGCCTCGTATTTCTTTCTGTTTTGAACCATCATTTACTATTATTTCTTGTTGTTTATACTACTAAATACAGCTTACTCAACATCTCAGATTAACCTGACATCGCTAGCTTCCATTACTACTAGCACAGCACGCTAGTAATTCGCTAGCCTGTAAACGCGCCTCCCGTGCGCTCAGCTATTTTTTATTTATTTTCTCTCCCGCGCCCTTGCCTTTGAGTCCGACCCCTGATATAGAGACTGTGTCTGTTCCCCGAATTAGGACATACAAAAAACTCCTAAACGCATTTAAGGGTAAAAATTTAATTGATGTTCAACAAATAAAAAACAGATACAATACGGATGAACGACTGATAAAGCTCGGGTTGCTGAATATTCGATCCCTTACTTCAAAAGAACTAATTGTTCATGATATGATTACAGACTACATAATCTATATAATGATATGATTACAGACTATATAATCTAGATGTTCTGTGTTTGACAGAAACCTTGCTAAAACCAGACAATTATATTACTTTAAATGAGTCAACCCCGCAAGATTACTGTTATAAACATGAACCTTGTCCGAAAGGCAAAGGGGTAATTTATAGTAATATCTTCAAAATTACTGAGAAGTCATGTTTTGAATATAATTCTTTTGAAGTGTTGGTGCTTAATGTAACACTATCTAGTGTAAATGATAAATAACGTTTAACATTTGTGCTGGCTACTATAACAGGCCACCAGGGCACCATACAGACTTTATCAAAGAATTTGCTGATGTTCTATCAGAGTTAGTATTGGCTGCAGATAAAGTCCTAATTCTTGGTGATTTTAATATACATGTGGATAACGAAAAAGATGCATTGGGATTGGCATTTAAAGATATTCTGAACTCAATTGGAGTTAGACAACACGTGTCAGGACTTACTCATTGTCATTCAATTCAATTCAATTCAAATTTATTTGTATAGCGCTTTTCACAATACATATTGTTTCAAAGCAGCTTTACAGAAAGTGCATTTCAGAAATGTACATAGAGAAATACAGTTAGTTAATCATGTATTGATTTAGGGCATAAACATATCGTGATGAAATATATAATTGAGTGTCATCAGCATAACAGTGGAAATTAATTCCATGTTTTCTTATAATATTACCAAGTGGTAGCATATATATTGTGAATAGCAGAGGGCCTAACACAGATCCTTGCGGTACACCGTAGTTTACTGACGTTATCTTCAATTTTTCCCCATTCACGCAGACAAAATGGTAACGGTCTGATAAGTACGATCTAAACCAGTTTAATGCCTGTCCCTGAACACCAGTGTAGTTTTGTAGTCGGTCTAAGAGTATTTTGTGATCTATAGTGTCGAACGCAGCACTAAGATCGAGTAAAACTAGTATTGAGATACAGCCTTGGTCAGAAGCTATAAGTAAATCATTTGTAATTTTAACGAGCGCAGTTTCTGTGCAATGATGCGGTCTGAATCCTGACTGAAATATTTCATAGATATCATTTTCTTGCAAGAAAGAGCACAGTTGAGTGGACACAACTTTTTCTAGTATTTTAGACATAAATGGAAGATTTGAAATGGGTCTGTAATTTGCTAGGTTATTATGATCTAATTGTGGTTTCTTAATGAGTGGTTTTATAACTGCCAACTTGAATATTCTTGGAACATGACCTAAGGATAAAGACGAGTTAATAATATTGAGAAGAGGCTCTTCCACTACAGGTAACACTTGTTTCAGTAGTTTAGTTGGTATTGGATCTAATAAACACGTTGTTGGTTTAGATGCAATGATAAGTTTATTTAACTCTTCCTGTCCTATAGTTGCAAAGCGCTGTAATTGTTCTTGCGGGGTGATAATTGAGGCTGAATCATAAGACACCATTAAAGATTGTACATTTACAATTGTGTTTCTGATGCTTTCTATTTTCTCAGTAAAGAAATTCATAAAATCATTACTACTACACTGTAACGGAATATTTTGCGTAGAGGGGAGAAGCGGTTCCGGGTGGAGATCTCGAAGGCCGGGAGGGGCGGAGAGGTCCTAGCTCTGGTCCTGGCCCGCGTCTTCCGCTGTGGAATCACCCAGGTTCCATGTTGTTGTGTCGGTGCCGGAGTGAATGAAACCAGGGATGATCGCATCCTGGGCAGAGAAACACATGGAGTAGACGAGGTCGGAGTCAAAAGGTTACTAACCACTGACTTGTGAGCATCGGCGCGTGATGTTTCAAGCGCGAATCGTCGATCTCGTAGCTCGGCCTGTCTCTCTAGTAGGTCGCGGATCTGCTTCTCCACGGATTCCAGCTCTAACTGCACAGAATGCAGCTCAAAGGTGTCCTCACCTGCACTCAAAGGTAACGTTAGACACACATCCGTTATATTCGCCATTATAGCAGATGTGCTATAATGGCGAATTATAGCTTTCAGTGATACAGGTGTAAATAAGTCGATCGACAGGCGCGACCACGCGTGTAATGCTAGCGGGCTAAGGCTAGTAGCGGAAGTTCGAAAGGTTGGATATATGTAGCGATATCAGAGCAATCCGATTGTTTTTTAAGGAGAATAGTATTCCAGATATGTTCACACGCTATAAAAATGAAAAAGTTCGTTTGTAAAAGAGTGTAAAGAAGAAAAACAAGGTTTCTGAATTAATTCGACGGAGCTCCAAACACAACAACGCACTCAGTTGTGACGCATGCGCATAAATTGTCATAATCATAATATTATCACATGGAATCAATGTTGATGCCGTTGAAATTCTGCAGCAGAGCGATGACATCTCAGATCATTATTTAGTCTAGTATAAACTTCTTTTAGCCAAGGCTGCAAAGCCGACTCCGTGTTACAAATATGTTAGACCTATCACTTCTGCCTCTAAAGATTGCTTTATCAATAATCTTCCTAATCAGTTTCATCATTTCAGCATCCCGGATAGCTTAGAAGAACTAGATATTGTGACAGAAACTCTTAACTCTCTCTTTTCCAAACACTTTAGACACAGTTGCTTCTTTTGCGCTTAAAAAAAGATTAAAGAAAATAGTCCAACGCCGTGGTACAACGAGCACACTCGGGCCCTTAAGAGAGCAGCCAGAAAAATGGAGCGTTGCTGGAAGAAAACAAAACTAGAGGTATTTCGCATTTCATGTAAAGAAAGCTTGATTACTTACAGGGAGGCCTTAAAAGCTGCTAGATCTGCTTATTTTTCAAACCTATTAGAAAAAATAAACTAAACCCTACGTATTTATTTGAAATAGTGACT
Source organism: Squalius cephalus (assembly GCF_949319135.1). Taxonomy (NCBI): domain Eukaryota; kingdom Metazoa; phylum Chordata; class Actinopteri; order Cypriniformes; family Leuciscidae; genus Squalius; species Squalius cephalus. The sequence goes on from NC_137122.1 coordinate 4,591,039, forward strand.
AAACTAACGAAAAATAAATCTTCAACCCCAGATGTTTCCAAGCAGCACAGCAGTAATGACTTTATGAATTTCTTCACTAACAAGATTGATAATATCAGGGAGAAAATTATAACTATGCAACCATCTACTACAGTCTCGCATCAGGCAGTGCATTGTAGTGTCCTTGAAGAAAAATTTGATTCATTCGTTGCTATAGGAGAGGAAGAATTTACCAAACTCGTTAAATCATCTAAATCGACAACATATATGTTAGACCCTATACCAGGGGTCGGGAACCTACCACATATGGCTCTTTTCCGGATTTTATATGGCTCTCCAATTTTAAAATGTTGACTGTAAATACACCCTTGAACATGATGATACATTTTTTTGGAAACTATTAGCATACTTGATTAATGTATAATTATGAATGTGTAAAATTAAATTAAATCAAATATCATTGCAATCATGTTTATTGTCTTCAAAACATCTTTATCTGCATGTTACAGCGCGATCTCTGTAGCTTTGTGTGTATCAGTGACGTCCTGGAATGTCACATGATCATGGCTCTTCTTCATGTTCCATATATGGACTATTATTGTGCATATAGCGCCCTCAGGCTATTGGTATAAATTGAAAACACAGTATCAGAGTGGCCAAGCACTCATAATGATTACATCGACGCATTTGGGTATAAATTCAATAAATATTATTCCTGTCTATAGAAATCTGATGTAAACCTATGAGAATATATCAATATTTCTCCAAATCTGCACATTTTTAAGCTAAAAGCCCTGAAGGACGTTGTTTTGTGAATCGCTGTCATGACGACAGCACAGGAGTTTTTTTATGAATGAAAGCGGCTGACGCGCATAATTCATATTAAAGGTATAGAAATTTCATGGTACAATTCAGCACAAGTGGACCTATGGAACTCAAGATATTGGGGGGCTCAACTCAGGGGGGCCACTCACCCATATCTTTCCAACAACTTACCCGTATCTTTCCAAAAACTCACCCATCCATATCTCGGCACCTGGTGGGGCTAGATGCACGGGAACAAGTCCAATAGACCAGTTGCGGCCCAATTGCTATGCCCACAAGACTTGAGCTCAATAGGGGCAAAAATAAGGATGATGCACTACCATATCTCGGCGCCTGGTGGCGCTAAAGAGACAAGACTGAGCCCATTCCACTGCGCGTGGACCAGTTAGTACACATACCGAGTTTTAGCTCCCTAACTTGAGACATTGGGGGCACTCACCCGTATCTTTCCGAAAACTCACCCATATCTTTCCAACAACTCACTTGTATCTTTCCAACAACTCACCCGGCCATATCTCAGCACCTGGTGGCTGTGATTTAAGCAATAAAACATTTATAGTTATGAAATATGACTAATAATGCACTGACCCCGGACAGCCTAAAGAGGTCCCATCAAATAAGTTACAAGTAATGAGTAACTTATTTGACGGGGTCCCTGTAAGCTCTCCATGGACATGTAATTTTAAGGCTAATAATGCATAATTATGAGATGTAAAGTACCCCAACATGTTTGATTGTCTTTCCTGTGCACTGTACTGCATGTTTTAAGCAATAAAACATTTACAATATGAATTATGACCTCTTAATGCATTGACCATGGATAGCTTACAGAGGTCGCATCAAATAAGTTATAGGTGGGCCCTTCCTGTGCCCACCTGTAACTTACTTGACAGGGTCCCTGTAAGCTGTCCATGGACATGCCATTTTAAGTCTAATGATGCATAGTTCTGCTGATAGGAGACATAGGCCATTCGTGATCACACCAGGAGTTCAGGGGGATGATTAGGCTGTTTGTGGTCAGTGTGCAGGGCCACTGGCTCTCACTTAGATTGGCCGTGAACGAACAGGCCGTTCGTGGTCACATAGGCGGCCAGAGGGACGAATAGGCTGTTCGTGGTCATTGGGCAGGGCCACGGGCTGTCACTTAGATTGGCCATAGAAGAACAGGCACGTTCGTGGTCACATAAGCAGTCACGGGGACGAATAGGCTGTTCGTGGTCAGTGGGCAGGGCAACGGGCTGTCACTTAGATTGGCCGTGGACAAACAGGCCGTTCGTGGTCACATAGGCGGTCAGGGGGGCGAATAGGCCGTTTGTGGTCACACAGGCGGTTAGGGGTACTAATAGGCCATTCGCGTCAGTGGGCATGGGCGTGGTCAGGGGGCAGTCACGGGTGGTCAGGGGGACGAACAGGCATTCGTGGTCGGTGGGGGTGGTCAGGGAAATTCGCTAAAAGGCGGTCGGGGGAGGCTTGTGCGCTCCGTGGTCGCCCGCCTGCAACCTGTACGACGACAGTCGAAACAATTGCAGGTGGTCGGGGGGTCGCCCCCTGTGGCCGCTGCCCAGATTGCGAGTGAGGGGGCCGAAATTCATCGGGCTCCCGCGGGGCCCCCGGGCCCGAGGCGTCGCCTCCGCCGTGGTCGGCCCGGCCCCAAAAAATGACAAAGACGGTACATACATCGGAGTTTTGGCCGTAGATATGGCCTCTCTTCCTCTAACAACATCTATGTGCCTATGTGTCGGCGTCAGGCTAAAAGCGCGTTTCGTACTGGTGCAGTCTTGAGTAACTTATCCTCGTTCATTCGATCAGAGTTGCATTCTGCGATGTGCCAGAGCCCCGTAAATGTTGCGTTGCTCAATGCACGCTCAGTAAACAATAAAGCCCTGCTTTTATCGGATATCATCGCAGAGCGAAAACTGGACTTATTGTTTTTAACTGAAACATGGCATAAACAAAACGACGGTCTACTCTTCAACCAGATCACTCCTGAGGGGTATGGACTGTTTGATCGCCCGCGACCTACTGGTCGTGGTGGGGGCATTATTGTGGTCCATAATCTACAATCAAACATCAGCGCTGTGAGTGTACCACAGTTCTCATCATTTGAATGCCTTGTTTTGAATATTTCTGCTCCAAAGGCAATTACCATCGCTACTGTCTATCGACCACCAAAGGCAAATGAAGCTTTTATGACTGAGTTTGCTGACTTGTTGTCAATGTTGTGTTATAAATTTGAGAGAATCCTCATTCTAGGGGACTTCAACATACACATTGATGAAAATGACTGTGTGATGGCAAAGGACTTCCTATTTCTATTAGACTGTTTTAATCTCAAACAGTTTATCAGCGGCCCTACACATAACAAAGGTCATACATTAGACCGTGTGATTGCAAACGAAGCAATTGTATCACAGCAGTGTTCAGTTGATATTGGTCTCTCTGATCATCTGGCAATCTTTTTTAATCTGAATCTGCCTCTTCCTTCTGTGTCTTCCTCACACTCTGTTCAATTTCCGTAAATGGAAATCAATTAATCCGTCAGACTTTGCAGACTCTGTTGTTTCCTCTCTTAGTGGTCTTCCGTCAGCTCCTCTGGAAGATAAGATTTTACACCTGAATACTGTTCTTGCCTCTAATTTAGATTCTTTTGCTCCCTTGAAGTCACGCAGAGTCTCTTTTACTCGTTCTGCCCCTTGGTATAATGACGACCTGCGCTTTAGGAAAGCAGCTTGCCGTAAATTGGAGCGCAAGTGGCGTGACTCAGGCCTGAATGTGTTTAATCAAGCTTGGAAAGATCACCTGGGGGAATATAGATCTGCAATTGAGTCTTCCAGATCTGTTTATTTTTCTCAGATAATAGATAATAATCAAAGAAATCCAAGGCATCTCTTTCATACTATAAACAGACTTCTCACATGTAATGTTGGTACCTCTCTGCCTGTCTCAAATCAGGTGTGTAATGACTTTCTTCATATTTTTAGCTCTAAAATTGACAATGTTTATAAAATCATTCATGCTATACCTGTTTCCTCTTCTGTACTTTGCTTGCCTAGTTTCTCTGGCACATCCTTTACTACCTTTTCTGAAGTTGACTCTGAGCTGCTCACTAGCGTGGTATCATGTATGAAAGTTACCACTTGCTTACTTGATCCCCTCCCTACAAGCTTGTTTAAATCTTGTTTTGACTCACTGTGCCCAGCTGTTCTTGGTATTGTCAATGAATCTTTGTGTTCTGGTGTTGATTTGGATAATTTAAATAATTATCGCCCTATATCAAATCTTCCATTTGTGGCAAAAATTTTGGAACGTGTTGTGGCTTTGCAGCTACACAGCCATCTCACAGTAAATAATCTTTTTGAGCCCCTTCAGTCTGGTTTTCAAAAAATTCATAGAACTGAGACAGCCTTGGTCAAGGCCAATGATCTGTTAATAGCCTCAGATTCTGGTTCTCTTTCTATTCTTATCCTCCTTGATCTTAGTGTCGCTTTTGACACTGTCAATCACAATCTTTTACTCAACCGTCTGAAAACTGTCTTTGGTGTTTCTGAGATTGTTTTAACCTGGTTTAGATCTTACCTCTCTGACCGTAAACAGTTTGTCTGTATGAGTGGTTTTCGGTCTGAGAACGGCTCTGTCCGTACGGGTGTTCCTCAAGGTTCAATTCTAGGCCCGTTACTTTTTAGCATGTACATATTTCCACTTGGACTGCTACTAAGATCACTTGGGCTTAATTATCACTTTTATGCAGATGACATTTAGATTTATATTCACTCTAAACCTGGTCAAAATCTGGATGTTCCTTTTTTAACACATTATATTTCTGAGATAAAAACATGGATGTCCCAAAATTTCTTGTGTCTCAATAGTGATAAGACTGAGGTCTTGCTTATTGGCACCCCTCATCAGCTTCGTAAGGCTGGTTCACTAATTTTAAACATAGATGGCTCTGATTTGGAGGCACAGACTAAATTAAAAAACTTGGGAGTTATATTTGATTCTAGTCTGTCCTTTGACTCTCATGTGCGGTACATTGTTACTCTTTTTTTCATCTCAGAAACATTACTAAACTTCGCTCTATGTTATCCCTCTCGGTGACTGAAAAGCTTATTAATACCTTTGTTTTTTCCCGCATTGACTATTGCAATGCACTTCTTGCTGGGGTTCCTAAAACCACACTTAACAAATTAAAATGTGTACAAAATTCTGCTGCTAGGATTTTGACTGGAATCAGGAGAAATGAGCATATTACACCGATTTTAAAGTCTTTGCACTGGCTCCCAGTCAGGTTCCGAGTTGATTTTAAAATCCTTATGCTCACATTTAAGGCACTGCATGGTTTGACACCTCAATATCTGTCTGCGCTTTTAACTTTATACACACCCAAGCGTTTTTTTACGCTCTTCACAAGCTGGTCTATTGGCAGTCCCACAGACTCGATTGCGTACTGTGGGGGACAGGGCTTTCTCATCCTTTGCTCCTAGGCTTTGGAATGCTCTTCCTCCAAATATCAGAGATGCACAGTCTCTAAGTAATTTCAAATCTCTTTTAAAAACGCATTTTTTTAGGTTAGCTTTTACTTGATTTTTTAATCTTATTTTTTGTATCTTGTTGTATTGTTGTATTGTATTTTATTGTAGTGTTGTATTTTAAATTTGCTTGTTCTAGTATGTAAAGCGCCTTGAGAAGCTGCTTTAAAGGCGCTATATAAGAATAAAGTTATTATTATTATTATTATAGCCTATACTTACAAGGCACAACAAACCTGGTGTTCATTATATTATATATTGTTGGAAACACTTGTGTGTGTGTGTATTCTGTGAATTTTAAAAAGCAATTTTAACCAGAAAAATCTAAAAATTCCCTATAGTTTATCTTGATATCAGTATGTTCACTTTTCTTTTTCTTTCAGGGACCAGATGCCGCTGAGTCCTGCTGACTTCAACATTCACATGAGTCTCTGTACATGAACAAGGTAAAGTGAAAATCAAACACCTTGGAAATGAAAGGTATGTACAATGTTTTTAGGAATGGCACAAAGGCCTATGTCTTTGGATCATTGTTTTCAATAAGTGCTTTTTTGTCATTTGTTTTGGATCTTTGGATTATGTTGTGTTGTAAATAAATACAAACAATCAAAAAGCCATTCTTTTTTAAATCTCCTCATTCTTTGTGCAAGGTTGCTCAGAATGATAGGGCCTGATAGCTCCTAAAAGGGCCATTAGGGAATGTCTTTGTCTTTCTCAGGCGTGAAAAGCTTACATATTAATGAGGTGATCACGCCTTCCCCACATAAAGCTTTATCACACAAAACGCGACAAGTTTTAAATCAATATATTGTCTTCTCTGAATGAGCAGTCAGGATGATTTTCACATAGTTTTGGAGCAAATATTCTAGGCTACGTTGTACAATTTTCAAAAGTCTTGTGAAGAAATTATCAGTATGGGTTTCATGGCCTTATTTCAGTGAGAATTTTTTGTTTTTTCACAAACCATGCATAAATGTCATTATCTCAAAACTACAAACTTTTACATATATGCTGCTGATATATTATTGTAGCAGAGTTTGTGCTGAATACTGTGTAATCAGACTTTAGCCATGAAAATGTCAGAAGTAACAGAAATAAGCACAAATGTCAGAGCATGTCAGAACACCTCCAGGCCCAGAAAACAGCTGAGACCCCAGAGGGTTAATGGTGTCTTATGATTCAGCCTCAATTAACGCCTGCATGGGCTCTGAGTCTAGGGCGGCGGAAGAAGATGAAGGTGAGATGGGTGGTGCAGAAGATAGAAGGGCAGATTCCATTCTGCGAGCTCTGCGGCGAAGGTCGAATCGTTTCTCAACACGAATGGCGAGCTCTATCAGCGGATCCAGGCGAGTTGGGACTTCTCATGCCAGTATCTTGTCTTTGACTTGAACGTTGAGCCCTTCAAGAAAACGTGCTAGTAGCGCGGGCTCGTTCCACCCGCAGGTGGTGGCCAGGGTACGGCACTCTATGGAAAAGTCCGCTACAGAGCGTTTACCCTGGCGCAGTGAGGACAGAAGGCGAGAGGCTTCTTCATCATAGACCGAGCGGTCAAACACGCGGATCATTTCTTCCTTGAAGAGAGAAAAATTATTGATGCACTCTGCCTCCGACTCCCAAACAGCCGTTCCCCATTCACGAGCCCTTCCGGAAAGGAGAGATATGACGAAGGCTATGCGAGCTCGGTCCCTGGAATATGTTGAAGGCTGGAGAGAGAACACAACCTCGCATTGTGTTAAAAAGGAACGGCATTGGGTCGGCTCACCGGAATAGCATGGTGGGTTATTGATGCGAGGTTCAGAGGAAGCCTGGACACCAGGTGAAACAGGAGGATCATGTCGGAGACGGTGAAGCTGTAGCGTGAGATCGTTAACCTGAGCAGCGTGGGAATCGACGGCGTGACGCGCAGCAGCGAGTTCCTCCTCGTGCCTTCCAAGCATGACTCCCTGGATCTCGACCACAGACCGGACAGGGTTCTCCGTAGCTGGATCCGTTTGGCCTGAGTATTCTGTCATGAAGGTAAGAGGATCAGACAGCAAATGCGGAGAAATAGTCACTTTAATTGAAGCAAAGCTTGCCAGAGAGTTCAATAAACAGAAATGGTACTTAAAGGGAAACTTAGAACTACAAGCAGTAGTAAAATGTCCAAATAAAGTCTCGGCTTGTTGAAAACGAAAACAGCAGTCAGCCCGGGTGAAATGAGATGCTCAGAAGAAAGCTCCGTAACAGGAAAAGGAGCAGGCTGAAGTTTCCCGAGGGAGAGTAGAGGCAAGCGGCGATTCTCCGGTTCAGTAGATCTTTCTCATTGACAATCAGCTCCTGACACGACAAGACTAAGACATAACATGACAGAGACAGGGATTAATAGACGTTCTGCCGTAGAGAGATAATGCAATAGTCAGGCAAGGACAGGTAGAGAAAGGGGAAGAGAAATAGGAACGCTAATCAGAGGAAAAGGGGATTCAGGTGAAGAAGGGAATGAGCGATGGCTAATAGTAAGAAGAGACAGCTGAGAGGGAATAATGATTAAATGAGGAGGTGTGTGCGTGAATGAGGAGGTGTGTGCGTAAATGAGGAAATAGCGCTAATATGTGAGTGAGTGTGAGAGAAAGAAACAGGATCATGACATTGTTAGTCAGAAACATATTAGACTACCTTAAAAGTATTGCCAGAGAATGTCTTGCTTAAGTTAACAGACTGTGTGCGTTTTATATCAGTGTCCGTTCTCGGAGAATAAGCCCTGCTCACGTGAGGTGCGCCGCTTCCCGCTCGCGCTGTTCTGTAGTTTACTATTAATTCTGAACGTGTCGCGTCTTTTTCGTCTGTCTATATTGCACCAAATGCGACACTGCACTCCCTTGTGAAGTCGATTGGATGAACGGTTCTCGAAATAATCAAAATGCAAACGGACAGACAGACACATAGAGATTACTACCTATATTCCTTACTGAGCGCGAAGCAGCAGTGCAGCTGCTCGGTTCCCGAGTGTACGTGGTGCGCTAAACTGTGGCGCTGTTACAAAATAGCCTAAATTAAAGCATTTAAAGTTGGGGATAAAACATAGGCTAATTATATTTAGAATACAGTAATATATAACTGCTTATAAATGAATATATATCAAGGAGTAAATCAATGAAAATTTCTTTATTGGTAAAAAAAAAAAAATGCAACTGGTCGACCAATGAGAATGTCAGACGACCAAGACGGCATCGACCGATTAGTCGACTAAACGACTAAAGTTGACAGCCCTATTGACTTCTCTAAAGCCGAGCAGAGCGCTTTGATGGCGTACTGCTTTCGCTCTCTTGCTCTGGTCTACGAGTGTGCGCGCGCCCGCGCTCTTCCGGGAGAAGTGCCCTTAGGACCCTTATAAGGGAAATTCCGCCCCAGCTGACGTCACACAGACCCATACTCGAAAAAAAACTTTCCGAAACTTGTGACAAACCGGAAGGACAATTTTTGGCACAGAAATACTTCTTCAAACGTACAATAACATTTTTGAAACTTTGTCCATGTTTAGCATGGGAATCCAACTCTTTAACAGTGTAAAAAACTCAGTATGCATGAAATAGCATTTCACCCCCCCTTTAAATCTTTTTTAACAGAGGTGAAGAGTGTATGTGTGTCTGTACATCACTTTTTTTTTATCTCTTTTTTTGATCTGATCTCCTCTGGAAGCTGGTTCCAGCTGCGGCTGGCATAATAGCTAAAAGCGGACTCGCCATGCTTAGAGTGAACCCTTGGTATTTCTAGCTGATATGATCCCAGTTATCTGAGTGATCTGTTGGGTTTATATTCAGTGAGCATATCTGCAATGTATTGAGGTCCTAGGCCATTGAATGATTTATATACCAGTAATAATACTTTAAAATCAATCCTAAATTTAACTGGGAGCCAGTGTAAAGACCTGAGGACTGGTGTGATATGTTCATATTTTCTGGTTCTGCTCAGAATCCTGGCGGCAGCGTTCTGTATGAGCTGCAACTGTCTTATGGTCTTTTTGGGAAGGCCAGTGAGGAGTCCATTACAATAATCCACCCTGCTGGTGATGAAAGCATGCACACGTTTCTCTAAGTCTTGTCTGGAGACAAAGCATCTAATTCTTGCAATATTTTTCAGATGATAGTATGCTGATTTAGTTATTGCTTTGACATGACTACTGAAACTAAGGTCTGACTCTAGGGACACACCGAGATTCCTGACTTGATTTTTAGTTGTTTGACCCCTAGAGTGAAGGTATGCGTTCACCTTGAGAACTTCATCTTTGTTTCCAATGACTTCAGTTTTGTCTTTGTTTAACTGAAGAAAGTTTTGACACATCCAACTGTTGACTTCGTCAATGCATTGGCACAGGGAGTCAATGGGGCTGTAATCGTTAGGCGATAGGGCTAAGTAGAGCTGTGTGTCGTCTGCATAGCTGTGGTAAGCAATTTGGTTCTTTCTCATTATTTGGCTCATTGGGAGCATATACAGGTTGAACAGGAGTGGTGCAAGAATTGAGCCTTGAGGTACTCCACATGTCATGGATGTCCACTCAGACTTATGATCTCCTATACTCACATAATAACCTCTCCCATCTAAGTATGACCTGAACCATTTTAGGACTATCCCAGAAAGCCCCACCCAGTTTTCCAGCCTGTCAAGAAGTATGTTGTGATCGACAGTGTCAAATGCAGCACTGAGGTCGAGTAGTACTAGCACTGATAATTTGCCTGAATCAGTATTTAAGCGAATATCGTTTATTATCTTTATGAGCGCTGTCTCTGTGCTGTGGTGCGGTCGGAAACCAGATTGAAAATTGTCAAAGTATCCATTCAAGCTTAAGAATTTGTTCAGCTGATTGAAGACAACTTTTTCAATGATCTTGCCTATAAAAGGAAGATTTGAGATCGGTCTAATGTTGCTTAATATGGTCTTATCCAGATTGCTCTTTTTCAGGAGGGGCTTGACAACTGCAGTTTTCAGGGAGTATGGAAAACTCCCAGAGCGAAGTGAGACATTTACCACTTCTAGGAGATCTGCTTCTAAACTGTTTAACACACTTTTGAAAAATGATGTGGGAAGTGTGTCAAGAGCGCATGTTGATGTTTTAAGGTGCTGTACAGTTTCTTCCAAAATTTTGCCATCAATTTCTTTGAAATTAGACATAGTAACTACTTTCTCAGGTGGTTTGATCTGTCTGACCTCAGTGCAACTCAAGGATGTGCTGATCATCTTTCTGATATTACTGATTTTCTCAGAGAAGAAAGAAGCAAACTCACTACACTTGCTGTCTGAGAGCATTTCACTGGGAATCTGGCTTGGAGGGTTTGTCAGTCTCTCTACAGTAGCAAAAAGAGTGCGTGTGTTGTTTAAATTGCTGTTTATAATATTTGAGAAGAAAGTCTGTCTAGCTTTGCCTAGTTCCATATTGAAAGCATGGATGCTGTCTTTGTAGATGTTATAATGGACTACAAGTTTAGTCTTCCGCCACATGCGCTCTGCTTTTCTGCATTGTCTTTTCATATTTTGCACTGCAGTTGAGTTTCTCCAAGGTGCTTTTTGTCTGCCACTCTTCTTCCTGACTTTAACAGGAGCAATATCATCAATTATACCTTTAACTTTTGAGTTAAAAGAATCAAGGAGAAAATCAACAGAGTCTGCAGATATGCTTGGTGTTAAGGATATAGCCTTCATAAATAGTACACTGGTGTTCTCATTTAAGCATCTCTTCCTGACAGACACAGATCTAGCTTCAGTGGCAGGAGAGATCAATATATCAAAGAAAATACAGAAATGATCAGACAGTGCTACATCCTTAATAACTATCAATGAAATGTTTAGACCCTTACTGATAAGTAAATCTAGAGTGTGTCCACGATTGTGTGTGGGTCCATGTACATGCTGAGTCAGATCAAAAGTTTTTAAAACAGTTTTGATTTCTTTTGCCATATTGTTTTCTGCATTATCTATGTGAATGTTAAAATCTCCTGCAATGGCAAAACAGTCAAACTCTGAGGTAATTGCTGATAACAGTTCTGTAAAGTCCTCAGCAAAGGCTGGAGAGTATTTTGGAGGCCTGTAAATAATGATAAGTAAAATGCGTGGAGCACCTTTCAACACAATACCCAGATATTCGAAAGAAGGGTAATTCCCAAATGATATTTGCTTACATTGATAGATATCTTTAAAAAGAGCAGCTAGACCCCCACCTCTCTTAACAGCTCTGCAGACACTCATAAAAGTAAAGTTCGGAGGGGCTGCTTCATTGAGGACTGTTGCACTGCAGCTGTCTTCTAGCCAGATTTAATTTAGAAGCATAAAATCCAGGTTGTTTGTGGTTATTAAATCGTTGACTAGAAGTGATTTATTTTTAAGTGAACGAATGTTTAAAAGTGCTAACTTAACAGTCTTACTTTTTGTCCCCACATCAATCTTACTTTGACGTGTAATAGGCACCAGATTAGTTAGGTTTGCTGCACGGCTATTGAAGGCCTTAGACTTTCTATCTTGTAATAGAACAGCAATAGAGAAAGATACAGGCACACTGGGTTCCCGCTTGTTCTGTAAACATTTGAGAAAGTTACTGTTATCAGAGCGGGGACCCAAAACACATCACTGAGAGATGGTATCAGTTGTTTTTGGTTCACCTAGAGCAGATGGAGGAGGGTGTGGGCCCTGGCGTTGTGGCAGAGGCCGAAGAGCTCTCACAGGAGGGGGAGGGCGAGCTGGGCCCGCAGGCTTTGGTGCGGGTGGTAATGGTGCCTGTCGTTTTTTGGTTGGTATCTGGGGGCTTGCAGCAAAAGAGTGGGATAGTCTGGTTCCAGCATACACCAGTTCTTCCATTTTCTGTGAGAAACACAGTAGTGGCGATGCTGGAGAGAGGGATAGCGTGTCTGGTGAAAGGGGCTGTTGCTCTGGTGTTATAGGAGGTTGTGATATGCTGTCCTGGCTTCCCTGGCTGTTTTCCAGGAAGTCGTCCTTGGGTGCTGAATCTTCAAGCAGTTCTGATATGTCTCTCTGTGGGCAGGGCTCAGCTGAGATTGTGTCCGTGAGCAGAGGTTGTTGTGGCGGAGTGGTGTTATCATTGTCCTTGTGTGATATGTCAACCGCATGTCCATTTTGCTGCTGAAGTTAAGTCCCGTGGTCATTCATACTGTGTCCATGTGTGTGTGTGCCGTTCAGATTGAGTGGATTGGCACAAACTGCAGAAGGATGATTGAGGGAGAAGTAGAAATTGTCCTTTAACACTCTTGAACCAAGTTTGTTTGGGTGATGGCCATCCTGATGAAAAAGTTCTCTCTGACTCCAGAAAAGATTGAAATTGTCAATGAAGTTTACTCCTTTTATATTGCAGGTTTTTTGCAGCCATGTATTTAGCCCAAGCAACCGTGAAAACCTGTTTGTTCCTCTTGCTGGGAGTGGTCCACTGATGAATGTTTGAACTTTCAGTCTTTTAAGTGTTTCAAAAAGTTCATTGAAATCCTTCTTAAGGAGTTCTGACTGCTCTTTATGAATATCATTCTTCCCCACATGTATGATGAGTCGATTTGCAGTCTTATGTTTCATCAGAATGTTCTGAAGTTCCCTGTTTACATCAGAAGTTGTTGCTTGTAGAAGGCAGCATGTAGTTGTATCCCTGCCGCTAATGTTTCTGATTATCGAGTCCCCCACTATCAGAGTCCTGGGCTCGGCTGCGCTCTGAGTTGAGTGCCGCTGTCTGCTCGACCTTGAGCGCCAGTTAGCATCAGTGTTAGCTACTGGCCCATTCAGTCTGTGTTCGATCATATTCATCACATTTGGGGATTCCTCATTTACATTCATTAGTACTTCAAATCTGTTCTCAAGATGTATAGGCGGTGGAAGAAGACCAATGTTTGCAATCCTTGTCAGCTGTATCTGGGGTAGAGGATGCTACTGTGGCAATATGTGATGCTCATGACAATCTGATGTCTCGAGTGCCTTTGGGTCTAGCTCCCTGTTTGTGCCATCGATTAGTAAGTCGATCGGCTTGTTTCTCTACCTGTCGAGGAGCACTAGTTTCATGGGACTCACCGGTATGCTGAGGGTGTCCATGACGAAGCTCTGTTGTGTGCTCCGTCTGGTTTGGTGGTCCCGTAAGTAACTTTGTTTCGAGAACTGCAATCCTTTGTAAAAGTCTGTGGCAGTTAGTGCAGCAAGTAGATTCTTGAACCTGAAGAGGCATTTTCTCTCTTATCCATATGAATGTAGGCAGTTGTGTTTTCCTTTCCCGGAATGTAAGCTGGTCGGGTAAAAGAATTCTGCGTTTTTGTAGTAATCCAAACTTTGTTGTCTGAGCACTGTGCTGTTTGCTGAAGTTAAAATTAGGTGATAAAAGGAAATAAAATATAAAATATAGGAGATAAAATGTAAGAGCGGAGCAGTAAGCAAGAGCGTAAGCAAGAGCGTCCGAACAGTAGCTGAGCAGGAAGTAGAAGCAGGAAGATGTACTTTAATGCATTTATAATACATTTAACAGTATGTCTTTTTCACCTTGTATGTACAACATAGGGAAATGTCAAAACATCTAGGTTATGACCTCTGTTCCCTGAGAACAGGGAATGAGACACTGCATCGATGACGCTATGGGGAACACCCTCCATGTGAACCGGTGTCTGAAAAGCTGTACAATCACGGCAATAGAATTTGACTGGCGACAGCCTATGACACTACTAGTGCGACTCAGAAGTATTAAAGAGGTGCCTAGAGAACATTGTTCCCCAATAGCATCATCAAAGCAGTGCAAGTTCCCTTTTGAAAGCGAACAGTTACTTTTTAACAGAGGTTAATTTTGCTTTAATATAAAAACAAACTTTTTCCTTTTTCAAATATTTTTCCCCTTTCACAGATACTGTGATCAAACAATTTCCAACATGTCTGAGGTGCGAGCACTGATTCGAAGGAAATGCAACAATGAGGCAAACTCAAAGACCAATCACTCCTATTCACTTGAAGGATGAAGATGATTTGAGTTGTAACAGTACTGTAACTGTTTGCAGTTATTAATGACTGCACTTTATTGACTGTAGGTAGGTTTATTTATATTTATGTTCATGTATTTTTATTTTATTTATTTTTTTACAGTTTACATATGCTGCTGTACTGATGTACACTGGGTGTAGTACATTAACCCTCTGAGGTCTGAGCTGTTTTCTGGGCCCTGGAGGTGTTCTGACATGCTCTGACATTTCTGGTTATTTCTGTTTCTTGTGACATTTTCATGGCTAAAGTCTAATTACACTGTATTCAGCACAAACTCTGCTACAATAATATATCAACAGCATGTATGTAAAAGTTTGTAGTTTTGAGATAATGACATTTATGCGTGGTTTGTGAAAATACAAAAAAAATTCTCACTGAAATAAGCTCATGAAACCCATACTGATTATTTCTTCACAAGACTTTTGAAAATTGTATCACGTAGCCTAGAATATTTGCTCTAAAACAATGTGAAAATCACCCTGACTGCTCATTCAGATAAGACAATATATTGATTTAAAAAATTTACGACGTGTTTTGTGTGAATAAGCCTTATGCGAGAACTCATTAATATGTATGGTTTTTCTCACCTGAGAAAGACAAAGACACTCCCTAACGGCCCTATTAGGAGCTATCAGGCCCTGCCATTCTGAGCAACCTTGCACAATACTGTAAATGAGGAGATTTAAAAAAGAATGGCTTTTAAATTGTATGGATTTATTTACAACACAGCATCGTCCAAAGATACACAACAAGTGCCAAAAAGCTCTTATTGAAAACAATTATCCAAAGACAGAGACCTTTGTGCCATTCCTAAAAACATTGTACATACCTTTAATTTCCAAGGTGTTTGATTTTCACTTTACCATGTATAGAGACTCATGTGAATGTTGGAGTCAGCAGGACTCATCAGTGTCATCTGGGCCCTGAAAAAAAAGTGAACATACTGATATCAAGAGAAAGGCCTGCACGATTTTGGGAATACATTTTAGATTTTTCTGGTTAAAATTGCTTTTTAAAATTCACAGAACACACATACACACACACACACACACACAAATGTTTCCAACAAGATATAATGAACAGTGAACACCAGGTTTGTTGTGCCTTGTAGGCATAAGCTATGCGCAGTGCTGGATAAAATAATAATAGGCTAACCTATAACAGTATAAATCTCCCAAAAGATTTCACTAACAACTAAGCTAGAGAAAAATATATTGATTATCATGTTACTTCAAATGTTTCCATTTGTTATGACGATATGAAATGAGATAATAGTAAAAACATGAAGCTGTTTGCTTTTCAAACGCGATCGCGATTCAAAATATGATGATACATTCAAACGCGATCACGATCCAAAATATGATACATTCAAATGCGATCACGATCCAAAATAAGATACATTCAAACGCGATCGCGCTCAAATATAAAACAGTATGGTTACCATATACATATATCTACGTTTGAGCAGATATCCACAATCACAGTAACAGTAAACACGGGTCTAAATATTATAATATTCACCATATAGCAACAGTTCAACTGCAATGTGAAATTTATGCAACAATAGCAAACTAATATGTAAGAATTTCTTACCTTATCTTTCTTGTCTTCAAATATGGTTCTTTTTCTTCTGATGTAAATCCAATGTAAGCTCAGGCACGTCTTTCAAACTCGACGAAAAGTGAAGTGAAGTGTTTTGGTGTTTTGTTGTTGAGGTAACGAGCGCGTTCGCGTTCCATGTGGAGATTTGCATGTGAATATCTTTTGAGCGAGTGGGCGTGGCCAAATTAACTTTAATGAGCAAACGTTTGAGAAGCTGGACATCTTGTTGGTTTTATACAAATTACTTAAACAGAAAATATTTGTTTTCGTTTTGAACCCGATCATTTAAAAGTACACACTTAAATGTTTATAAAGGTGTATGGCTCATAAATGTGTGACAAGTATTCGCTGAGTTTTGTTTCAGTTTATAGACATGCTCAAGAAAAAAAAGTTCACCGCGACGGAGAGGCAGAACGCACACACTGTTTATTTTCTTTATTTTACAAAAGCACAGAGTTTTGATTTGATTGTAAGTGGACACATGCAAAAGTAGAAATATCACCGATTCTTTTTTATATTTCTTTTTTCTGTATGACCATAAATGACGGAGAAATTTAAGTTTATAGTGCTACAATGTGAAGAAAATCCAGCAAAACGCGCCGGCGCGTTTGTCGACCTCAGAGGGTTAAACGCCGTAATAGCCAGTATAGGACACAAATGAAAATAAAATGTGATATTTGTGATATTTAAACTGTGTATTATTAATAAATATTGCTACATATCTTGTTCCTGCTTTATACATTTTAACCAGTGCTAATTTAAATAAAATGAATGAGTAGCCTATAAATGGATGAATAAACAAAAATGTTGCCCAATTGTTATTTTCTTTTTGTCTTTATTTTTAATATTTTCAATGAATGGTTAGTTACCTTCACATCATTATAAATTGGTGTCTCAACTTTTCAGTGTCTATTTTTGTATGAAAAATCAAAACGCAAAAAAGTTTCTCAACTGTACTCAGTCTACTCTACAGTGTGACTTTCAGATCCCACCGCATTGACGACATCAGCCAAACTCTCCCACTCATATTTTTTTCATTTTGTTATTAATTCTGGAGGACAAACTTCTAAATAAAATTTTTTTTTTCGTTTCTACCTCCGATAGTAGCACCTCCAATTCACTTTCTGTAAAGTTTCGTTTCTTGTCACCATTTTCTTACTGCTTTCTTTTGCCAAAGTGGACTCATTACCATATTTAAATTAATTTAATTAAGGGAGGAGACTGGGTGGGGCGTTGTGCTCGTGCATGTGCGCTCATTTTTACGTTGACTGGGATGTACAAAGAGAATATGCGTGGGATCCTTCGTACGCAGAGATTCATACATCAGGTTTTTTTTGTGCGTAGGCACATTTACAGCTTTGTCCGTACGCAATGTTTTAGTATGAATTCAACGCAAGTCTTTGTACATGAGGCCCCAGATCTTTGTTCTTTTTACTTGCACTGTTTACTTGTCTTTATATTTATTAAACGATTTTATTCACGATAAAACACGGCTATGACCGCTTCACCCAACGGTTCAATTTATCACTGCGATTGTGAATGACATTATCCACACCGGCGCGGCGACTGACAGCCGCACATTCTCCTCAAAACATCCGATTCATCCGCGCTGTGCCGTTTCGAAGCACAACCCACGTAAAGTTGATAATTCTGCATTTTCTTTATCCTCCAGGCCAATAGCTTACGCTTTCCCCCTGATCATAGTATGTTTGCCTAGTCCACATTAAGCTTTTAGCCACTTTGTCTGTTGTTAATTTATCATAGTTAGCTCTCATGATAGACAAATGTTTTTCAGGATTATTATCAATACTTATTTTAATTTAAAACATTTTTTAATTTGATCCTCTAGTTTTTGTAATTCCTAATAATGTCGTTTGTATTAACTAATAATTTCTCCTCCTACGAACACCTTAAACGCTTCCCATCTAATACTTGCCGTAGTTTCGTTTCATATTTAGTTCCACAATCTGCGTGGCCCTGATTGGCTGCGGGGGTGTCCCGTACGCGCGTGGCCGCGTGCTTTGGAGGCCGATGACGTCACCGCTCGCTCGCGCCGTCTCTTCCCTCATTGAGAGTTTCAGTGTCGAGTCTTCTGAGGAGAGGAGAGCAGTTCACGGTATTTCTCATATTTACACAACCATCACACACACTTTATACAGTTTGATTAAGCGACAGACTCATTTCTGTATTGTTTTCATCGATCACAGCGATACTTGTGCGTCTTTTCTGGCGTCTTCCTTCTGAAATAAACATTTAGTGCAGCAGCAGCGAGCATGAGGAGAATATGTTGAGTTCATTCAGACCTGAGCGAGTTTGTGTTCGTTTGTGTGATTGTCTCGATGTTTGGAGTGAGAACTGTTACTGAATGTCAAGTTAAAGTTTGAGATCTGTGAGGGGAATTGATGGGAATCTATCTCAAGTGTTTCTGTTGCCGTTTTCATGTTTACCTTTATTCTTTGTCGACATTTATCTTTGGCAGATTACATTTACTTATTAAAATTGATGTAGACACTTTATATTGCCCCTGTATGAGTAATGAACGTGGGAAATTTCAAATCTATACATACATGCATGGGAATATAGATACATAAATATGTATTAATATTAATGAAGTTTGACACAGGAAACGTTACATTTTCTTCATTTTTAAGAGTTTTATGATCATTGTCAGTTTCTGTACAAATATGTACCATGTTAATGGAATTACTTTATTGCTATTAATAGTTATTATAAAGTCAAACTATATTTAGATTCACATATTATGGTGTTGTAGTGATTTGCCTGAAGAGGTTATAGTTATTTAATTATTTTGTTTTATTATTGATGATTTATCCATGTTATATTGTGAGAAATAACAGTATTGTCTTTCAATATAGGCTTTTATCATGTATCCTGACTCAAATAATGTGTTTCTAACAGCAAACACTCAGAATAAAGTGAGATGATCTGCTGATGATCCTGAATGGCTTGTTGAATGAGTGTTGATAGTCTGAGGCTCATCAATATTAACAGATCTGATGAAAACACTCTTTATTTCATGACAATAGTTCCTGTTTTCTCCTCATTTATTATGCTGATGTCTTCAGATCTCCTGTAAATTGACACTTAAAGCTCATTTCATTGGTGTCAGCAGACTTAGGGGATTTGTTGGCTACTATACGTTTATTTCTGTCTTTATGCTTTTAACTGTTTTTCTTACCATTATTTATATTTGGAAGAATTTTAATTATTTATATTATTTTCTATATTTCTAGATACCTGTATTTTAATGAAGAAGCAGAATAATGTTAGGATAGTAATAAAAATAACGAAAAATAATGAATTGGCATCAGTTACTGTACGATAAATAGATAGACAGGCATAAATGCTTAGAAGTGTCATTTATTATAAAAACAAACTCAGTAATTTATATTTTTGATTTTGGCAGATCAGCTCCTCCCACACAGTAATTCATCATCAATGAAGCCCCTCCCACAGCAATTCAGCAATAAATGCTGTAAATTCCCATCAGCTACAAGTGAAGACGAGCATCAGAGCATCAGGAAGAGCTGAAATCTGCAAAGACTGATTTTATTAAAGAGGACAGAGAGAACATGAGTAATCCAGAACACTGCAGAATGAAACACACTGAAGATCCTGAAGAACAAAGAGGTTGGTGTTTATTCTTCATTCATTCATGAGGCTGAAGAACATTCATGTTAGAAACCAGTGTTTCCCACAGAATGGTGGGGGCTGATTAAAGGTGTATTCACACCTGCCTTGTTTGGTTCGATTGAATCGAACTCTAGTTCGTTTCCCCCCTTGGTGCGGACCATTTGGGCAGGTGTGAATACAGCAATCGAACTCGGGTGCGGACCAAACAATCGAACCGAGACCCAGCTGAAGAGGTGGTCTCGGTACGGTTCCAAACGAACTCTGGTACGGTTCATTTACGGTGTGAACATGAACCGACCCAAGAAAACTGCGTCTTTTTATTTGACTGCTCTTATGAGGATACTTAACAAAACGGACATTTTGGCATAATGTTGTCTTACTATACAGACATCCCAAGTCTCCCGGAAGTTCCGGGAGTCTCCCGCATCTCGATAGCGGCTCCCTGATTCCCGCAAATCAGTTAAAATCTCCGCGAATCTAGAGCGAGCGAGCAAGAGCGTGCGCACGGCAGAGAGAGGGAGCGAGAGACCTTGCGTGTGTGTGTCAGCTAGTGTGCCTTACGAAGCGCATGTAAGGACCCACGCAATCAATTGTCAGTGCGGGCGGGCTTTTATCTATACTACCATAGTTTCTTCATATTGCGTTTGTAGAGAATAACACCAAATCAGTAAAATAACAAATATTACATTACGAAATATCTCAATGCTGAGCCTGTTTGTGCACTTCCTGCTTTTCCCTGCTTGAGAATTCCTGTCCAATGAATGGACAACCTTAGCACATGTGTGGTTTTGTTTACACATTTTGGTTCACTTGTAAAAAGAGCAGTGTGAAAGCGAACCGTACTAAACAAAAAAAATCAACATTCTATTTGGTCCGGACCAAAGCAAGTGAACTATCGGACTTTCCTGGTGTGAATACACCCTAAGGCACAACAAAAGGGTTAAATATATCATATTTTTATTTACACGTATACACATATCCATTGTCAACACTTGTTAGAGAAGGAAATGAAAAGTAGAATAAAGTCGTTATTTTTTGTTTGTTTTTGCGCACAAAAAGTATTCTCGTCGCTTGATATACTTAAGATTAAGCCACTGTAGTCACTTGGACTATATTAACGATCTCTTTAATAACTTTTCTGGGCCAGCAAGTTTCGGCCACAAAAGCAGCCTATGGAGGATTCAGACATGGCTCAGATTTCATCAAAAATATCTTAATTTGTGTTCCGAAGATGAACGAAGGTCTTACGCGGTTGGAACAACATGAGGGTGAGTAATTACTGACAGAATTTTCATTTTTGGGTGAACTAACCCTTTAAGTTTTGCTTTGTAGAAAGCAAAAAAAGTTTTGCTTTGTAAAATTAAGACTAATTGTCTTAATTTTAATAAATGTTTCATCAACCAATTGCATGTATTTCATAAAATACATGCAATGTATTTGCATGTATATTATTATCTAATATTGATTTTAGATAATAAAATACCTAAAAAGCTACACATTGTCCCTTTAAGAAATGCTCTGTTTTTAAAAGGAGGAAAATCATGTCAGGAGTAACAGGGTTGACTGAAACATGTATGACACAGATAATGCTAATAAAAAAGTTCATTTAAAACTTTGAGCTTGTGAAGTTTCTACAGACACTGCAACGGCCATGAAATGACGTCACATTCTGCGGCAGCTTTTATACAAACACAAGTTCAACATATAACAAATAATAATAATTCAAAATGTAAAAATAAACAATCAATCCACTCCACTTGAATGCTAAACGCTTGTGTTATTTCTCACAGGGTAATTCACTTGAGCTTGTGTTTCTGGTGTTCCACTTTCACATGCGCATGAATGGAAGTCAGTGCAATGAAAAGTCTAGTGTCAACGGCCATTAATAATTAACGGTTTTAGTCAAATAAATATCAATCTCAAAGTTAGTATCGAAATATGGCAGTATTGTATATTTTAATGTTAATATCATGTTAGATAATTGTGTCATTGATCAAATATATTCAATAGTTCTTGCTAAAGAAACATGGGATTCGTGCCTACAATGTTTTAAAGATAATAATTGGAAGATAAATTTACCTTGTTCATGGAAAGTTTCAAGGACATATAATCATATATAAAATTATAATATTTTATAGCAGTTGTCTACTTTCTACTATTACATCAGGGCTCACTTTCATGTCCTTTCACTTTATATTCCTTTCTTTGAGTTATTTTGATGTACTGAAAATTTAATGTAATACATTTTTTCTTTCCTGTCAGGCCTGATGGAAGTGAAGGAGGAGAGTGAAGAACTGAGTGAAGTGAAGGAGGAGAGTGAAGAACTGAGTGAAGTGAAGGAGGAGAGAGAAGAACTGAGTGAAGTGAAGGAGGAGAGTGATGAACTGAGTGAAGTGAAGGAGGAGAGTGAAGAACTGAGTGAAGTGAAGGAGGAGAGAGAAGAACTGAGTGAAGTGAAGGAGGAGAGAGAAGAACTGAGTGAAGTGGAGGAGGAGAGTGAAGAACTGAGTGAAGTGGAGGAGGAGAGTGAAGAACTGAGTGAAGTGAAGGAGGAGAGAGAAGAACTGAGTGAAGTGAAGGAGGAGAGTGAAGAACTGAGTGAAGTGAAGGAGGAGAGAGAAGAACTGAGTGAAGTGAAGGAGGAGACTGAAGAAATGAGTGAAGTGAAGGAGGAGAGTGAAGAACTGAGTGAAGTGGAGGAGGAGAGTGAAGAACCGAGTGAAGTGAAGGAGGAGAGTGAAGAACCGAGTGAAGTGGAGGAGGAGAGTGAAGAACCGAGTGAAGTGAAGGAGGAGAGTGAAGAACCGAGTGAAGTGAAGGAGGAGAGTGAAGAACCGAGTGAAGTGAAGGAGGAGAGAGAAGAACCGAGTGAAGTGAAGGAGGAGAGTGAAGAACCGAGTGAAGTGAAGGAGGAGAGAGAAGAACTGAGTGAAGTGAAGGAGGAGAGAGAAGAACTGAGTGAAGTGAAGGAGGAGACTGAAGAAATGAGTGAAGTGAAGGAGGAGAGTGAAGAACTGAGTGAAGTGAAGGAGGAGAGAGAAGAACTGAGTGAAGTGAAGGAGGAGACTGAAGAAATGAGTGAAGTGAAGGAGGAGAGTGAAGAACTGAGTGAAGTGAAGGAGGAGAGAGAAGAACTGAGTGAAGTGAAGGAGGAGAGTGAAGAACTGAGTGAAGTGAAGGAGGAGAGTGAAGAACTGAGTGAAGTGAAGGAGGAGAGTGAAGAAATGAGTGAAGTGAAGGAGGAGAGTGAAGAACTGAGTGAAGTGAAGGAGGAGAGAGAAGAACTGAGTGAAGTGAAGGAGGAGAGAGAAGAACTGAGTGAAGTGAAGGAGGAAAATCATGTCAAACCTGGAGAAAAACCTTTGAGTCCCTCAAAGACTAAAAAGACATTTTCAAAGAAAAGAAGAGCCAAGAAATCTTTCACCTGCACTCAGTGTGGAAAGAGTTTCACAACCAAACATAATCTTGAGATTCACATGAGGATCCACACCGGAGAGAAGCCGTTCACATGTGATCAACGTGGCAAAACATTTCCTAGGTCATCAGAGCTGAAGAAACACCTGACAGTTCATACGAAGGAGAAGCCGCATTCATGTTCTGTGTGTGGAAAGAGTTTTTCACTGCTGTCTAATTTACATAGACATGAGAAAATTCACACTGGTGTGAGAGAGTACATGTGCTTTGAGTGTGAGAAGACTTTTATTACAGCGGACAATTTAAAACAGCACCAGAGAATTCACACTGGAGAAAAACCTTACAAGTGTTCACACTGTGACAAGAGATTCAAACACTTAACAGGTCTGATAACACATGAGAGGAACCATACTGGAGAAAAACCTTACAAGTGTTCTCACTGTGAAAAGATATTTAGTGTGTCATCATCACTGAAAACACATGAGAGGATCCACACTGGAGAAAAACCTTACAAGTGTTCACACTGTGACAAGAGATTTAGTCAGCTATCACATCTGAGATCACATGAGATGATCCACACTGGAGAAAAACCTTACAAGTGTTCACACTGTGACAAGAGATTCAGTCTGTCATCATCTCTGAAAAAACATGAGAGGATCCACACTGGAGAAAAACCTTACAAGTGTTCACACTGTGACAAGATATTTAGTCGATCAGCAGATCTGAAATCACATGAGAGGATCCACACTGGAGAAAAACCTTACAAGTGTTCACACTGTGACAAGAGATTCAAACACTTAACAAGTCTGATAACACATGAGAGGAACCACACTGGAGAAAACCCTTACAAGTGTTCACACTGTGACAAGAGATTCAGTCTGTCAGGAAATCTGAAAACACATGAGAGGATCCACACCGGAGAAAAACCTTACAAGTGTTCACACTGTGACAAGAGATTCAGTCACTCATCATCTCTGAAAACACATGAGAGGATCCACACTGGAGAGAAGTCGCACACCTGTGATCAGTGCGGAAAGAGTTTCTCTATTAATGCTAACCTGAAGCGACACATGAATATCCATGCAGTGGAGAAACCACATCACCGCATGCATCGTTAAAATAGTCCAACAGACTACAGTGGCTCAACCTTAAGCTTATCAAGCGACGAGAATACTAGCTATTTGTGTTTATCAAGTGATGAGAATACCCTGCTCTCCCCTATGTAATATTTACATATGATTTAACAGTTTACTTGAATAAATACCTAAAATATAAAAGGAGTGCAGCATGCCTTACCCCTACATGAATGACTCATTCAATAAGTCATTCTCTTCAAATGTTATTGAAATTAGAAACGTTTATGCCAATAATCTTATGTAACTGTATAGACGGTCCCTAAATTTGCGAACGTCAAACTTTATGCCAGTTAATCTCCAAAAGCCCATTAAGTGCCTTAAAAAAAACAATAAAACTTTAAACTGAATCCTAAAAGGAACTGGGAGCCAATGCAAGGAGGCCAGAATGGGGATGATGTGCTCGCGCCTCCTAGTGCCAGTTAAAAGATGCACTGCTTTGTTTGTACTAACTGCAAACGTCTGAGTGATGATTGTGGCAGGCCAAGGTAGAGGGAATTACAATAATCCAGCCGTGATGTAATAAAGGCATGGATAACTTTCTCAAGATCGTTAAAAGATAGGAATGACTTCAGGCGGGAAATCATTCTGAGCTGGTAGAAACTATTTTTGACAACAGAACTAATCTGTTTGTCAAAGCAGAGTTCTGAGTCAAGAATGACACCCACATTTCTGGCATAAGGATTGATAAATGGGGTGAAGTGACCTAAATTTTGTACCACAGTGCATCTTGCCTTGGGAGAACCAAAAATAATTACTTCTGTTTTGTCACTGTTTAACTGGAGAAAGTTGTTAATCATCCAAGTTTTGATGTCTTCGAGACAGGCCAGAAGAGATTGTATGGAATCCCTAGATTTTATAGGCAAGTACAACTGTGAGTCGTCCGCATAGAGATGAAAAGAGATGTTATGCTTCCTTATGATGTCACCCAGTGGGAGCATATACAGGCTAAAAAGCATAGGACCCAAAATGGACCCCTGAAGGGACCCCATATGAAACCGAAGCAGAAGATGAGGAGAACTTGCCAATAGATACTGAGAAAGTCCTATCATTGAGACAGGAACGGAACCAAAGTAATGCGGTCTCCCTAATGCCCACCTGCTCATCAAGGCGAGTAAGGAGGATGTTATGATCAATGGTGTCGAAGGCGGCACTAAGATCCAATAATATCAGGATGGCATTATTACCTGAATCTAGTGTAAGAAGAAGATAATTGGTTACTTTGAGCAGAGCTGTTTCAGTACTATGAAGCAGAGATGGGGGACTCGAGTCAATGACTTGACTCGAGTCAGACTTAAGTCGCAAATTTTAGGACTTGAGACTTGCTTGACAAATATTAATAAAAGACTTGACTTGACTTTGACTTGATATTCATGACTTGAGACTTGACTCGGACTTGAGGTAAATGACTCGAAATAACTTGTCTTTTTAAAAATAAATATCTGTATTTGAACGCACCGCAACAATCACGTGACGCAGCAGGAACGCGCACTGTGTGAAAGCCGCGTGTCGTAGTGATGACGCTGAAGCGCGGGATCATTCGCCAGCTGTGAAACGGTATGTAATGCGCAAGTTTATGATCGAATCAGAGAGAAAAAAATGCAGAAGCATGGTTTCTCGAGAGAGAAATCGCAGCTCATAAGCAAACTTAAGACGCTGCTGAGACATTAAAGTCACATCGATGTCATGTGTCTTGAGTTTTTTGTGAGTGAGTGAACGCTGAGCGTGACTGTCGCCGCTACTCACCGGTAGAACTTTGGCATAAACTTTGACAATACCTGCGAATTTTCAGACAGACAGTGTTTCAATCTGACTAAATTGAATCATTACATCGTCTGTACAACATTTGTTGCTGCTTATGACCAGTAACTGTTGGAGTATCGCTCTTCTGTGATCCCGACTGCGTTCTAACATCTTCACCGCTGATGCATACCTGAGGATCTCCGGCCCCCAAGCCTCTCTCCCGTGCAGGATGACGTGGATTCTCCGGTCAAGTTTCTGGTTCGTGCTTGGCTGGCTTCTGGTGTCTCTTGCCCACCTGCAAGCCGATGCTCTGTTCCAGTACTCTGTTGCTGAGCTTTTGAAGCTCCGACGCCATGTCGATGTCCTCCAGCCTCTACTTGATTGCTCCATTCCTTCGGACATCTTCTTCCAGCCAAACCGGAGATACATCCACCGTGGATCGCGCGGTAAGCGCTTTTACAAGAACTCTTATTTCTCCATCCCAACTTGGCTTACCACACGCCGCCGCTCTCGTAACGCTAGCCGGGGAGCTAATCACAGTAGCCTGGCTAGCCTGCCCAAAGTGACTAACTCTGCCTGCAAAAGTAGCTTTGCCACCGTCAATTTCGGTCTCTTGAACATCCGCTCTCTCAATAACAAGGGTCCTCTAATCAGAGATGTCCTTATGGATTATAATCTTGATTTTTTATGTCTGACAGAGACCTGGCAACTGACTAACGATTTTATTCCTCTTAACGAGTCTGCCCCGCCGGGGTTTGTTTACTATTGCCAGCCCCGTGCTTCCGGACGTGGCGGAGGTCTTGCACTGTTTCATCGCGAGACCTGGAAAGTAGTGCCGATTCCTGCTTCTCCTCTATTTTCATCCTTTGAGTATTCTGCTTCATTGTTGCCTGGACCCTCTCCCACAGTTGTGGTCACTGTTTACCGTCCCCCAAAATATAACAAGGATTTTCTGAATGACTTTTCTCAGCTTCTCACCCATCTTTCAACCCTCTCCCATAACTTAATCATCCTGGGTGACTTCAACATTCATATGGATAATATCAGTTCTCTGCTCTCCAGAGACTTTTCATCCTGCCTGGAAAGCTTTGGTCTGAATCAATATATTGACTCTTCAACTCATTGTGTTGTTCTGGCGTCACCCCCTCTGGCTGTAAAACTCACTCCGTTGCTTTTTCTGACCACATGCTCATTACTTTTAACATCACCCTCCCGCTATCTAAAATGACCATCCCTCGCACCATCTACCTCCGGAATATTAAGGACATTAACACTGCCACCTTTGCATCTGATATCAATAATTTTCCCAGTATATCTGCCTGTTGTTCACCTGATGAAGTAGTTTCTTACTACAACAAAAATCTTCACACTCTCCTGGACACCCATGCTCCTATGAGATCCAGATCAGTTTCCTTCACCCGATCAGCACCCTGGTTCACTCCCGCCCTACGCCTTCTGAAATCTCAGGGCCGTCAGCTGGAACGCCTTGCCAATAGAACTGGACTCACCATTCACAACAATATGTACAAGGACCATGTTAATCTGTATAAGGACTCCCTCTCCTCAGCTAAATCTGCCTACTACTCTCATTTAATCCACTCTAATCATAACAATTCTAAAACCCTCTTTTCCCTTCTCACCTCCATTTCAAAACCTCCTGACTCTCTTCCCTACCATATGCAATCCCAGGACTTCTGCAATAAACTTATGTCCTTCTTTGTCTCTAAAATCACGGATATCCATAAACACCTGACTTCATCTGGAGCTGCAGTTTCTGGAGGCAACCTCAACACCCCTTATCCATCCCCAATAACTACTTTTTCCAGTTTCGACCTTCCCTCCGTTCAAGCCATTTCAGATATTATTCATAAATCTAAACCCTCCACATGTCAGCTCGACCCACTCCCCTCCACCCTGGTTAAATCCTGCTGCTCTTCACTTGCCCCTCTCATCACTGAGATTATCCACTCCTCCCTAAGATCCGGTTCAGTTCCCCCTTCACTCAAAACTGCCTCGGTCACACCCATTCTTAAAAAACCTGGCCTGGACCCCACCAATTTCAACAATCTTCGTCCCATATCCAACTTACCCTTCATATCCAAAATTTTGGAAAAATCTGTCGCTTTTCAACTCCATAATCACCTCATGTCCAATAGCATCTATGAGCAGTTCCAATCCGGTTTCCGTCCACTTCATAGCACCGAAACCGCACTCCTTAAAATTACTGATGACCTTCTCATGGCTTCAGATTCTGGACTACTTTCAATTCTCATTCTTCTGGACCTCACAGCAGCTTTTGATACCATTTCTTTTTTTTTTGTGATCAACTTTTTATTGTCTTTAGAAGTAACATCCATTCAAACAAACAGACAGGGAAAGGGGAGCAACAGACATATTATCCATAATTTGACAATATGAAAGAGTAAAGAAAAAAAAAGAAAAATAAAATAAAAAATAAAAAAAAACAAAAAACAAAAACAAACACCTTATAAAGTCATTCCTTTATATAGTCCAATATGTTGGAAGAAAAACATTGCCATGCATCAATGGTACTAGGTTTAGCCTTGTTAATTCGTGCTGTTGTACATTCACAAGTCACTATTTTATGTAAGCTATGAATCCAATATGTTTTTGCACACATGTGTGGAGTAAACCAGTTTTGTATTATTGTCTTCTTTGCAGCTGTAAACCCAGCAAACAGCATTCTCTTTTGCAATGAACTTATACAGAGATCAGAATCATCGTTGAGAAGACATAAACCTGGATTAGACAGATAATTAATTTGTAGTAAAGAGGACAAAACCAAGTTTACAAGTTTACATACATAGGTTGACAACAATTGAACACTCCCAAAACATATGAAGAAAAGTACCTGATGATAAGGTGTTACAGATATGGCAGTTATAAGCTGATTGCAGTTTCATTTTGAACCTCTTATAAGGAGTTATGTAAGCCCTATGGATGATTTTGAAATGAATAAGACGATGAGCCAAATTTTTAGAAGTTAAGATTAGATTAGACCACACCCTCTCCCAGTCGACAGATAAATTAAAATCAGATAATTCACGATTCCAGATAGATTTAACAGAAAGAGGCTTAGCAATGTGACCATTAAGTTTACCATATATTAAAGAAACAGAAGGCCGACCAGAGGATGGTGCGATCCAATCCCACATAGGATGAGAGGAAATGGGGGATGCCCAGGGAACTCCATATGCCTTGAGGGCTGAGCGTAACTGAAAGAAGACAAAATATGAGGATGCTGGTAAACAGAACTTTGTTCTTAGTTCTTGAAGCGCGCAGAGCCCCTGGTTATCATATAAGTCGCCGCATGTGTTTATGCCCAGTGAAGACCAAGAAGGCTGGACAAATGGCCGATTTCCACATAAAAAATTAAAATTGTGCCATAAGGGTGTGGCATTACAAAATTTGAAAGGTCCTCCCATCAGCCTTTCAACCCTTTTCCAGACTCTAATAGAATTGTCCACCACTGGGCCAAATTTATACTTATTTTTATTTCCTGTACCAGCAAATAGAATGTCTTGAAGCCTATGTGGTTTAACTTTGTCAGCTTCAATTTCTCTCCATGAAACTTTGGATTGAGGGTCAACCCAGATATGAAGAGCCTTAAGTTGGAATGACCAATAATATAACTCAAAATTTGGCACAGCCAATCCTCCTGACAGTATAGGATGCTGCAATGTGGCAAGTTTTATTCTAGGTCGCTTCCCATTCCAGATAAACTGGGAGAGTATGGAATTGATCTCCTTAAAATAACCTGAAGGGGGGGAAAGTGGCAGCATAGAAAAAAGAAAATTAAGCCGGGGTAACAAGTTCATTTTGACTGTGGAAATTCGGCCTTGAAGAGAGACTTTAAGATTATTCCATCTTTGAGTATCACTCTTGATCTTTCCTAGCATGTTATTAAAATTGTCCCTGGCAATCTTGTGGATGTTTTTATATACAGTAATACCCAAATAGATGAAAGAGTCTTTAATAGGGATGAATGAGGGGATAGGATACTTAATCTTAACATTGTTAATTGGCATTAAAGCAGATTTGGACCAGTTTATCTTATAGCCTGATAAACTACTAAAGCGATCAAATTCCTTAATTATACCGGTTATTGACATATCAAAGTGATCTAAATATAAAATAACGTCATCAGCATATAACGAAATAATATGATTATGGTCGTGAATTTTAATCGGTGTTACTTCTGATTTCCTAATGGCTTGTGCTAGTGGTTCAAGGGATAAACAGAACAATAAGGGGGAAAGTGGACATCCCTGCCTAGTTCCTCGCTGTAGTGGGAACGGGGGGGAGATAATATTACCAGTTAGAACTGATGCCTCGGGTGAGTGGTAAAGTGTCTTAATCATAGAGATGTAATGTTCACCAAAACCAAAACATTGTAGAACTGCCCACATATAGTTCCTGCTTTTGATACCATTTCTCATCCTACCCTCCTCAGTCGACTATCATCCATTGGTATCACCCACATTCCCTTAGCCTGGTTTACTTCATACATTTCTCATCGCACACAGTTCATACAATTCAAATCCCAGAAATCCGTCACCTTCCCCGTCTCTGCTGGAGTGCCCCAAGGCTCTGTATTGGGGCCTCTCCTTTTTATCATCTACATCCTCCCTCTTGGTCACATCCTCCGTAAACACAACATTAAATTCCATTGCTACGCGGACGACACCCAGCTCTACCTCTCTACTAAACCTTCTTCCTTACTCCCACCAACCTCCCTCACCCTCTGTCTCCAAGAAATCCACTCTTGGTTCTCATCCAACTTTCTCAAACTGAACAGTTCCAAAACCGAAGTCCTCCTGGTAGGCACACCTCATACTCTCTCCAAAGCCAATAAAGTTTCCATTGCCATTGATAACTCAATTGTCCTTCCCTCACATCAGGTTAAGAGTCTGGGTGTCATCCTCGATAGCACACTATCTTTCCAGTCTCACATTAATAGCATCACCCGGTCTGCCTACTTCCACCTGCGCAACATCTCCCGTCTCCGTCCCTCTCTCACTCCCCAAACCACCGCCATCCTGGTTCACAGTCTCGTCACATCTCGGATAGATTATTGCAACTCACTCCTGTTTGGTCTCCCCAATAAGTCGCTCCAGAAGCTGCAGCTCCTCCAGAACTCTGCTGCACGCTTGATTACTCGGACCCCCATCTCTCATCATATCACTCCCATCCTGCAACAACTTCACTGGCTTCCCATCAAACAGAGGATCATCTTTAAAATAATTCTCATCACTTTCAAAGCAGTTCATAACATGGCTCCTCCATACATCTCAGATCTCCTCCATTTAAACATCCCGACCCGTTCACTCCGTTCCTCCCATACCTGCCAGCTTTCCGTTCCCCCTGCCCGTCTTGTCACAATGGGGAGCAGGGCGTTTAGTCGCTCTGCTCCCCATCTCTGGAATTCCCTACCTCCTGACCTCCGTACCATGGACTCATTTCACCTCTTCAAATCCAAACTCAAAACTTTTTTGTTCAGACAGTCATATTCCGCCTGACCCATATCAGCTCATTGTTGTCTTGCCGCGGTTTAAACTTACTTGACTTTTTAAATGTTTTTATCTGCTTTGTACAGTGTCCTTGGGTGTCCTGATAAGGCGCTTGAAATAAAATGTATTATTATTATTATTATTATTATTACGGGATTTTTACGGGTTGTGTGTGAACGCACTCTCTTATTCCGGAAAATCACTGGCAGTGTGAATGAACCTAAATCAAACTAACCCGAGTCAAATCTCGGGTCACTTTATCCGTGTATTTTCCGGAATCTCTGTGTGAAAGGGGCTTTGGTCACACACCCTGACGAAGGCTCATCCGCAACGCATAGGTGTGCAAGTAACTACTTGTCACCTGATTTTAAAATATTAAAGCCATGATGAAATAAAGGCTTTCTATATATTTTTAATAATATTCGAGTGCCTTGGATTAATGATTTTTTTATGATCTGAATAATCCCTTACATACAAAAGCACAGCGAAAAACAAAACATTTCTTGAAAATTAAAATCGGGTTAAAATATGTTAAAATATGCCATATTCCAGTTTTTCTTACCTGCATACATCCCTTTGTACTGTCTAGTTATATGCTACCAATATAGTCTGCTATCCCAGGGTTGACTTGAATGTTAAAAGAAATATAAAAAAAATGTAACTGTAATTTAATAATAATTAATAACACATTGGTACAGAGTCTACCGTTCTCTGGGATTTGTTTTCATGATAATCGAATGTAAAGAGTTTTATCTCTAAAAACTGATTAGCTTATAACGCGAGTATATGGGGCATAGAGTAAGTAAAAAGAAATCGCTAGTTAATACCACTAACAAGGCTCAAAATAGCCCCACACTAACATGGTAGCATAATGAGGGTGCTTGTTAGTGGTATTAACTAGCGATTTCTTTTTACTTACTCTATGCCCCATATACTAGCGTTATAAGCTAATCAGTTTTTAGAGATAAAACTCTTTACATTCGATTATCATGAAAACAAATCCCAGAGAACGGTCGACTCGGTTCCCATGTGTTATTGCACCCCAGGTTCATTTTGCGCCGGAGTTGTCCTTTAATAGCATAATAGCATGTGTACAGTGTCTAATAATTGGATAGTTTTTGGGGATGCACATAAAAGATTGTAAAAAGACACCTACACACAAAGAAAAAAAAACATACAGACTTTCGAACCGAAACATGCATACACAAATAAACAAAACAAAAATTCAAACTTGCAAGCACAACCATGCACACATGCAAACAAACAATACACTCTTCACTCATACACACGCACACACATTCACTCACAAATATTAATGAATCAATCACACTCAATCAAATCACCTCTCTCTCTCACACACACACACACACACACACAGAGAAAGTCAAACACAACCATGGACATGCAAACAATACACCTTTCACTCATACACATGCACACACATTCACAAATATTAATAAATCACTCACTCACACAGATTAATAATGTACAATAGTCAATCCACCTGATTGACAGGTTTATGTTTTGTGTTAATTCAATTATTACTGTTTATTTCTTGTTAATCTTTTGGTAAAAAGGAAAGATCTAACTTGTTGTTAAGGATGTGTTCATGTTCCATAAAGGGGATGCCAGTTTGAAGAATGCCATTTGGTGGCATAGGAACCATTATACTTGAATTGTGAATTGTTTAATATCTTTTAATGGTCTACTGCAATGTTTGAGGCATATTTATTTTTCATGCTTTAATGTTGGCCTAATTTCAGTTACATTTACATTTTAGGCTATGTAGTTTGAAATTTTATTTCTTTTTTAGATTTTTAACCACTCAGCTGTATGTGGAAATGCATATTATTTAAAAAAAATGTTGCAAATAAAACCATAGTCCACAACTTATGTAGTTTTAACTTATTTTAATATATAAATTCTGTGAAATCATCAAATGTTTGTATGACTTGCCGTGACTTGTGACCCAAGCTACGACTTGACTTGACTTGCTTGACATAAAGCAGTGACTTGACTTGACTTGCTTTTCACAAAATTGACTTGGACTTGCTTGAGACTTGAAGGTTAAGACTTGAGACTTACTTGTGACTTGCACATGTGTGACTTACTCCCACCTCTGCTATGAAGTGATCTAAAACCTGACTGAAAAGGTTCTAGTTTATTGTGGTTGGTCAAAAAAGGGGAGCAGCTGTGACAGAACAGTTTTTTCCAGAACTTTAGAAATAAAAGGAGGCTTAGAAATGGGACGTAGTTATTTAGGCATTTAACATCGAGATCATGTTTTTTGAGCAGGGGTTAGACAACCGCATGCTTAAAACATGTAGGGACAGTGCCGGATGCAAGACATGAATTTAAAGGAGAACTTGGTAACTTTTTTAACTTAATAAAACTGTCTAGAAATCATTTGGATGGTTAAACAACCTGTTCTGGTGATATTGGTAACTTTCCCCGCTCCCCCCAGCGTTCCTAGGCGGAAAACCAACCTTGCAACTTGGGGACTACCGTCCCGGCAAGATAGAAATGGGAAGTCTCGTGAGAAGCGAGAACGAGAACGAGCGCGAAACACGAATTGCTTTACGGCAATTCGACATAAACACACATGCATGTATGATGTATTACTAGATTACCCACCTCGGTAGACATAGCTCCACACGATACAGTTGGCTTGCTCCGATCAAAACAAACGCACATGTGCAGCGGTAGAGAGGGGGGAGGAGGCTGCCGCAAGTGAGTTTTTTACGACCGTGTTGTGAAATATACGCCCCCCCCACAGCTGTAGGGGGAGCTCGTGGGGAAAACATGCGACAACAAAAGAGAAAATCAGCGAAGAAGTGACTAGAGTTCGCTAGAGTTGCCGAGTTCTCCTTAAGATGACCTGAATGGAGGGGCCGACTACATCAAAAGCATCCTTTATAATAGAAGAGGGGATAGAATCATAAGATGAAGTAGTAGGTTTCATATGTGATACTAAATTCCTCAGTTCAGTGAGAGAGATGGGCTGAAATTGGTTGAAAGTAGCTAGCACCGCTGAGCAACCAGGCGGAGTAACAGATGAGGTGGGGGTAAACACTAATCTAAAGTTCTCAATTTTATTAGTAAAAAAACGTAAGAAATTTCTCACAGGTATCAGTGGCTACATCAACAACTGGGGAATTTGAGGGGTTGATAACTGAGTTTATAGTACTAAATACATTTTTTTGGTCTGTTTGAGTGTTTACTGATCAAATCTGAGAGGTGCTTTGCTCTGGCTATTTTTGCTGCTGCCTGAAAAGAAGCTAATGCAGATTTACAAATTTGAAAGGAAACATTGAGATGATCCTTTTTCCATTTCCTTTCGGCTTTACGACAGGCCTGCCTAAGAGCGGGTATCCTCATCTAACATAATGAGATTTTAATTTGGAGCGAGTGTATGTGAAAGGTGCTACAGAGTCAAGTTTGGTAGAGCAAGATGTGTGAAAAAGGGTAACTAATTCATACTGACTAGAGGAGAACGATGCCGCTGTTGCAATAGTAGATGCAACATTTCCACTCAAAAAACTATCAGAAAATGAGCTGCAGTAAGACAATGTATCTGGCAAGAGTAATGATCCTGAACTCTAACAGTTTGCAGGGGATTGAAAAGGGTGATGTCAAATTTAATGGGCTTATGATCAGAGAAAGTGGCCTCCTCAATCACAATATTATCAACATTAAAACCAAAACAGATAAAATTAAATCAAGTGAATGTCCCAGTTTATGTGTAGCTTTATCTATATGTTGCGTAAGGCCAATTACGCCACAGAATTCGCTAACCATAGGTCTATCCGGACAGCAAACATGGATATTAAAGTCACTAAGTATAAGGAGACGATCATACAGTGACACAAAATGAGAAAGAAAATCAGAGAATTCAGTTATAAAGTCTTTGTCTGGCTTAGGGGGCCTATAGATCAGTACACAAACCAATGGTGTCTTAACAGTCTACAATTACACATTGCAGTTCGAAGGTGGAAAAACTCCCTGTTAACAATGTCCGGAATTTAAAATTGTTCCTAAAAGCAAGAGCCACACCGCCTCCTATTCCAACGCACCTCGGCGTGTTAATAAATGATCAATTAGTTGGGCAAACTTCACTAAAAACAGACAACTGGCCAACTCCAACACTAATCCATGTCTCGGTTAAAAACAGAAAATCCAGATTGTGACGAGAGAAAAAGTAATTCAGAACGAAAGTCTTGTTAGATACTGACCTGCTATTGACCAGGGCCACTTTTGCATTTGAGTAGACGAGTTTACCCCACCGCTATGGATACCCAATCTCGGTTGAGCAGAGCTAACGGGCATTTGAGGTCGATGCAGGGTAATATATATGTGACAAGAGTACCACAGATCCCATGAACGTCGAGCCAGGTAGAGATCTTTCCGACCTAGAATGTCTGCAGAGAGCTGGCAGGGACCTAATTGTGTGGGAGAAGCACTCGCTCCTCTCCTGATCTATTACCCTCCACGTTTGCCTCGGCGCCTCCGCTGCTTCCTGCGGTTAGAGATACAGCAAGGTAGCCGAATGACACACTCAGCGATGGAGTAAATAAACGGAGGGTGACATCCGTCGTAAAGAACGGGTCACCAGTGCTTTTCTGATATCCAACAAAGTATTCCGATCATAGGACCTTGTAGCAGCAACAGTAGCAGCAACAGAACAGTACCGACAATAGCGTAAGTGACAATACAAACAAACATAGTAGAAGTTGACGGAGCTGACGGCAAGTCGACAAACACACAGACGCCATCTTGTTAAAAAAAAAAAAGATATATGTGTTGATTGTGATTTGTGTTTGCCTATTTGTTTAGAGGGTTCTCTTTTGGCTTCATTCAATGTGGACACTTCATCTGGACTATGTTTCACACCTTTGTTGAATACCTGGACTGGTGCTTGGATAGGGTTTGAAACACTTTATGTTGGACTTCTATTTCTGGATTTCTATTGAAATTTTGGAGTATTGGAAACGCTCGCCTCTTACCTGAACTAACTTATTGCCTTCTCAGACATTAAACTCATTTTACTGATAAACAAGGCACATGTATGTTAACTTATTGCCTTCTCAGACATTACACTAATTTTTGCTTAATTTCTCTTTTTTACCCAACAAGCATTAGGAATACTGATCAACAAGGCACATGTATTTTAACTTATTGCCTTCTCAGACATTAAACTCATTTTACTGATAAACAATGCACATGTATGTTAACTTATTGCCTTCTCAGACATTAAACTCATTTTACTGATAAACAAGGCACATGTATGTTAACTTATTGCCTTCTCAGACATTACACTAATTTTTGCTTAATTTCTCTTTTTTACCCAACAAGCATTAGGAATACTGATCAACAAGGCACATGTATTTTAACTTATCGCCTTCTCAGACATTAAACTCATTTTTACTTATTTTCTCTTTTTTACCCAACAAGCATTAGGAATACTGATAAACAATGCACATGTATTTTTACTTATTGCCTTCTCAGACATTAAACTCATTTTACTGATAAACAATGCACATGTATGTTAACTTATTGCCTTCTCAGACATTAAACTCATTTTACTGATAAACAAGGCACATGTATTTTAACTTATTGCCTTCTCAGACATTAAACTCATTTTTACTTATTTTCTCTTTTTTACCCAACAAGCATTAGGAATACTGATAAACAATGCACATGTATTTTTACTTATTGCCTTCTCAGACATTAAACTCATTTTACTGATAAACAATGCACATGTATGTTAACTTATTGCCTTCTCAGACATTAAACTCATTTTACTGATAAACAAGGCACATGTATGTTAACTTATTGCCTTCTCAGACATTAAACTCATTTTTGCTTAATTTCTCTTTTTTACCCAACAAGCATTAGGAATACTGATAAACAATGCACATGTATTTTTACTTATTGCATTCACAATCTATGGCAGATTTGTGTGAAGGAAGACAAGCATATTAAGTTTGTCTGGTTTCAAACTGGAGCGAAACACTGTCTGAATGTTTCCTGAAGAACTGAAAAGTCTTTCTGATGCAACACTGGTGGCGGGAATGCAAAGGATCTTCTGTGCCAGTTTTGCCAACCTTGGAAACTCCTCCTCATTATCCTTCCACCACTGAAGTGGGTCTTTATCGACAGCAATAGTGGGCAAGGATGTGTAAACAGAAACTTCTTGAAATGCTAGTGTAGATTTCACCATGTCTGCTGATTGGTTTTTCTCCAGTTTTTTCATTGTTATCATTTTGAGAATACCAGCCAAGCCGTTTGGGGCCTCAGGGACAGAGACACTGGTCCCCTCATCTTCACATTCTCCTCTGGCAGAAGACTCCTGTGAGAGAGTAGAAGTGCTACCTTCATTTGCAGAAGACTCCTGCGTGACCTGTTGCTCTAGCTGTCCTTTGATCGATTCTGCCTCTTCCACGAAGTTCAACTTGAAGCGGGGGTCAAGTACACAGGCCATGTTAATCACTGTAAAATAACCAAAGAGAATATTAATTATTAAAGAAGCTCATAAAACCAATCAGTCACGATGAGTAATAATGATATAAGAATAAGGTGAGGTTGGAGAAATGTGTGGCACCGGCCTACTCACCATTAGCCATATCAGAATCCTCATACCGCTCTTTTAAGTTCTTGCAGATAGCATGTTTCATGCTCCTCACCAGGCTGCTGTCATCATCCTTTTCTGCCAGGATGGATTCAGTCAGATGCTGAAGGACAGGCCTCAGGGATGAGATTGTGATGCATTTCTCTGAAGCCAGGGAATCGGTAAAGGTTCTGAGTGGCTTCAGCACCCTACATGTGTCCTCAAGTGTAGAGATGTATGACCCCCTTAGTACAAGATGCCTGGTATTTCTGTCAGCCATGAGAGTTGCTGTCACCGCAGCATGTTGTTCAACAAATCTGCAAACATTATATTATATTAAGTTATAAACAAATTCCTAATCTACAGAACAGGCTTGCTGAGAAGCATCCAGCAGATGTATTTCTGCGCACGTGTCTATGAGTGAGAAAAGTACTAACTAACTGTTACTACAAGTGAGTTCGTAAAAGGAATGCATTTCTTTATATGTTGTTTTCATTAACATTTGTAACATGTGCCTTTTAAGCTTATGCTGAGTTGACACTGGCAGAATAATTAACTGAACAGGGTATTGCCATGCACAAGAAATTCATACATACCTAGAAATCATGTCATATGTAGACCCCCATCTGGTGACAACATCTTGTATCAAGGTATGTTGAGGAAGATTAAGTTCTGCTTGCTTTTTTGCCAGCTCTCTCCTTCTCTTCCATGAGTGGTTAAATCCTTGGACGACACTCCTGCAAGCCCTCACCGCAGCATCCACTTGGTCAATCTTCAGGGCCTTTCCAAGTGCAAGATTTAAATTATGTCCAAAGCAGCTGAGCCAGTTTGATGGGAGGAGGGATTTAAATGCAGCCTTCATATTTGTGCCATTGTCAGTGGTGACACACACCACTGCTGACTGCTGAATTCCCCACTCTTGAATTAGGTTTTCAAAAGTCTCTTTAATGTTTACACTGGTGTGGTCATCAGGTAAAAATGCAGTCTCTAAACATGCAGCTTTCATTTCCCATGCTGGTGTGATAAAATGAACTGTTAAGCTCATATAGGGGTGTCCAGTATTACTGGTCCAGAGATCAGTTGTAAATGCAAATTGGTTTGCTTCAGCCAAAGAGTTGGCAATGTCATCTTTTAATTGTACGTACATATTAGGGATTTCTTTTTCAGAAAAGTGTTGTCTTCTTGGGAGTTTGTATTTTGGAGCAACTGTTTTCATCAGAGCATTAAATCCTGGCCTCTCTACCATTCTAAAGGGCATCATGTCCTTTGCAATAAAGTAGGCTAGTGACTTAGTGATGGCTGTGTCTTTACATGCACTAGCCATGTCTGCATTTTTTTTTTTTTCAACAGACTCAAAAATCGTCAGCTGACCTGAAACTCTGTCTCTGGCTTTCTGTGGCTTTTTTGGAGCTCCCTATGAAATAACAAGAGAGAAAAACTGTCAGGTTCAACAGTATATGAAATAATATTAACATCAACACTGATATTTTAACCTGTTAACTTGCACAACGTTACCCATACATTAAAATATTTTATTACATGGCTTGGTTGAATTCCAATGTAGAATGCGGTCTGTTATTTCTTGATAACAGACCGTTGCCATGAAAAACAGAGCGTTGCTATGGATTCGGTTCTGTTTAGCTAAAGCAATACAATCGTTTTTAAATCAATAAAATCCTTTTTAAATCAATAATTTCTGTCAAAGTAATGATTTAATTGCTAGGTAGCCATGTAAAAAGCGGGATAATGTATATTATGATATATACAAAAAATATCACGTGCAATCACGTGTGTTGTAACACACACACACACACAAATAAGACGAGTAAAGAAAACGAGGTAACATTACTTAAAAAACGATGACCCTTAAATATGAACACAGAAATCCGCTGTTAACAGGTTAATGTCACATTTCTCATTCCATGACTAGTAAAATAATCACAACTTACTCTCTGTAAAATGGCGTAATCCGCAGGATGATGGACACGGAGATGGGTAAAAAGGTTGGTGGTGTTGCCCCCCTTTGCACCGACCGTAGCGCGACAAATTCTGCAGATTGGGCTGTCTAAGATGCTGTTTTCATTAAAGCCAAAAAACTCCCATACTGGCGAGCTTACTTTCTTCGGGTGTGGACAGATCGTTTCACTCTCTCGCGGCTCAGATGACATGCCGCCACTTGTCGCTTCTTCTCAGAATAATGGCTGGCTCGGGACGCGCGCGCGCTGCTTCTTCTTGCTTGATAGGTGTCAGCGGGTGCAATACTGCCACCAGAGAGGTTAACCAGGTACCGCGCTGGAGTATTTACGCGTCATGTTATCATACGAGTGCTATTCATTTTAAACATCGTGGTTGTTTCCAGTACCGGTATATTGTTACACTCTAAATTAACACGATGTCGATATTTCATGATTTGAATATCACGATTATCGTCAATACCGGTATATTGCGACACCCCTAGTTGTAACATAATGCAATTATGATTTTCCTTTTCTTTATATGTAATGATCTGTTGACAATATTGCTGTTGTGTATATACATGTGACATTTGGGTTATCTCACAAAACTTAATTATACTTAACTCTACTCTTGGTTGAATGGATCCCCTTAAATTAGTATGTGACCAAAACGATTATTACAACACAACTATGTTCCTTTTTCAATCGCTGATCGTTTGCTCCTGTCTGCGTCGCTGCCTGCTGTGAGTGTGTTTGCTTCGGTGCTGTAAGCTCCGTCTTAGCCTCGTATTTCTTTCTGTTTTGAACCATCATTTACTATGATTTCTAGTTGTTTATACTACTAAATACAGCTTACCCAACATCTCAGATTAACCTGACATCGCTAGCTTCTGTTACTACTAGCACAACACGCTAGTAATTCGCTAGCCCAG
Organism: Squalius cephalus; assembly: GCF_949319135.1. Classification (NCBI taxonomy): domain Eukaryota; kingdom Metazoa; phylum Chordata; class Actinopteri; order Cypriniformes; family Leuciscidae; genus Squalius; species Squalius cephalus. The sequence continues at coordinate 4,631,919 of NC_137122.1, forward strand.
TGGTTCCCAAACCTGTCCTGGAGTACCCCCAACACTGCACGTTTTCTTTGACTCCCTAATCAAACACACCTGATTCAATCATCAGCTCATTAACCTATGTTTAACCTATAACCATTGTGCCCTAGTTATTGGTGATTCGATCACACGGAATGTGAAAATAGAGACACCAGCCACCATAGTCACATGTTTACCGGGAGCCAGAGCGCCTGACATCAAAGCAAATTGAAAAGTGCTGGCTAATGCTAATCGTAAATACTCTAAGATTATTATTCACGTCGGCACTAATGATGTTCGACTCCGCCAGTCGGAGATCACTAAAATGAACATAAAAGAGGTGTGTGAACTCGCAAGTACGATGTCAGGCACTGTAATTTGCTCTGGCCCCCTTCCTGTTCGCAGGAGTGATGAGATAGTTAGTAGATTGTGTTCACTCAATGGCTGGCTGTCGCGGTGGTGTCCGCAAAATAATATAGAATTCATAGACAATTGGAAAGGTTTTTGGGGCAAACCTGACCTGTTGAAAAGAGATGGTATACATCTGTCCTGGGATGGTGCTGCTCTTCTCTCTAGTAATATGGCTCATAGTCTTTGAGATAAAAAATGACAAATTGGGCACCAGGTCAGGAAGCAGACAGACTGGCTAAACCGACCGTCTGCTAGCGGCCTCACGTTCACCAAGGTCAGATAAATCCCATCACATAGAGCCTCTTTCACCTATCTATTATCATAAAGAGACTGTCTGTTCCCCGAATTAGGACATACATACTTCTGCTTACAGGCAGAAGCTGAAACGGGAAACACCAGACTGTAGGACAATCCAGCTTTGGTCGGACCAATCGGATTCTATGTTACAGGACTGTTTTGATTACGTTGACTGGGACATGTTCCGGACTGCATCTGAGGATGACATCGATGTATACACAGACACCGTCACTTGTTTCATAAGGAAATGTATAGAAGATGTTGTACTGGCCAAAACAATTAAAATATACCCATATCATAAACCGTGGATGACCGCTGATGTTCGCACGGCCCTCAGCGCACGATCTTCCGCCTTTAATTCCTGTAATGTGGAGGAATATAAACAAGTCAGCTACGCCCTCCGTAAAACCATCAAGACAGCAAAACACCAGTACAGGAAAAAAATAGAAGCTCAGTTCACCACTTCCAACGTAAAAGAAATGTGGCAAGGATTGAATAACATCACAGACAGCATCGGGCATAAATACTCTTCTATGAATACTGCTAATTATAATTGTTAGTATTATTACATTGAGACCTATCTAAATTCTACTGTAGCCTACAAGTTATATTTTTCTGTCAAGTTATAACGAACTTTTATTTTTGACTGGTTGCTGTGAAGTCCTTTGAGTTTCTGTTTAGACGCACGCAAAGAGAACTGTTCAATTTGATATAAGAAACTGCTAAGACAGGGTGTCCGCAGGGTTGTAAAAGGTAGTAAATGAAATTAGCCAAAATTAAGGCCATTAAAAAGTATTAAAAAGTAATAAACGTCATCTGTCAACACTGTTGCCAGTAAGTTACTGTAATTAAGATTTGCAGTACATTACCGTTTTCAGTTTTACAGTATGGTACTGTAATTGTGTAATACAGTGCATTACTGTAAAAACGAAGCTAATCAGTACACTACTGTAATTATTTTTTATTTATTAGGGCCCGAGCACCGATGGTGTGAGGACCCTCTTGGAATTGCTCTGTTTATTAGGGCCCGAGCACCGATGGTGTGAGGACCCTCTTGGAATTGCTCTGTTTATTATTATTAGGGCCCGAGCACCGATGGTGTGAGGACCCTCTTGGAATTGCTCTGTTTATTATTATTATTATTATTATTATTATTATTCTTCTCCGCATTGAATTGCATTTTTGAGGGCCTAAACATGCGCGAAAACTCACGAAACTTTGCACACGCGTCAGAACTGGCGAAAATTTACATCTGATATAGGTTTCAGAATTGGACGGGGCAAAATGGCTCGATAGCGCCACCTATAAAAGTTCAACGGAGTGCGCCTCCCGCAACGTTCAACGTACGTGCACGAAATTCGGTACATACGTGTAATGACCTAATACCTACAAAAAAGTCTCTTGGAGCATAGCCCTAAACACAACAGGAAGTCAGCCATTTTGAACTTCCTCTCAGATTTTTGTGCAGTTTTTGCCATTTTCAGGCCTCATACTTTAACGAACTCCTCCTACAGTTTTAATCTGATCATCTTCAAATTTGGTGAGTGTAATCTTAAGGCCTTTGCGACGTTAAATTGCGAAGATCTTGAGTTTTCGTCGAAGTGCGGGTCCTCGGCGGCCTTACAAATTTCGATGTTTCGCCATGAAACAGGAAGTTGCTGTAACTCAGGCATGGAATGTCCAATCTGCCCCAAACTTCACACGTTTGATAAGAGTTCTGTCCTGAACACATGGCCATGCTCATATTCAGTTATAGTCATAGCGCCACCTGCTGGCAACAGGAAGTGACATGTTTAACACTGTTATGGACTCCTAATAACATATAAAAAAGTGCCAGCAAGTGCTAAACATGCTAACAACATACTAGAAGCATGCTAAAACATGCTAGCAAACTCTTAGCTAAGTGCTAAAGCATGCTATTATTGCAATTAAATAGGAATTTGCTGTAACTCAGGCATGGAATGTCCAATCTGCCCCAAACTTCACACTTTTGATAAGCGTTCTGTCCTGAACACATCTACATGAGAATATTCAGTTATAGTAATAGCGCCACCTACTGGCAACAGGAAGTGTCATGTTTAACACGTTGATGCCATTCTAGCAACATGTTAAAAATGCCATTGAGGTCTAAACATGCTAGAAACATGTTAAAACATGCTAGCTAATGTTAAAACATGCTAGCAATACTTAGCTAAGTGGTAAAGCATGCTAATTCAATGAAACAGGATGTTGTTGTTACTCAAGAAGGCAATGTCCAATATGCGCCAAACTTCACACTTTTAATAAACGTTCTGTCCTGAACACATGACCATGCTCATATTCAGTTACAGTCATAGTGCCACCTGCTGGCAACAGGAAGTGACATGTTAAACACTGTTGTGGACATATAAAAACATATAAAAAAAGTGCCAGCAAGTGCTAAACATGCTAACAACATACTAGAAACATGCTAAAACATGCTAGCAAACACTTAGCTAAGTGCTAAAGCATGCTATTGCTGCAATTAAATAGGAATTTGCTGTAACACAGGCATGGAATGTCCAATCTGCCCCAAACTTCACACGTTTGATAAGAGTCATGGCCTGAACACATCTACATGAGAATATTCAGTTATAGTAATAGCGCCACCTGCTGTCAACAGGAAGTGACATGTTTAACACTGTTGTGGTCTCCTAATAACATATATAAAAGAGCCAGCAAGTGCTAAACAGGTTAGCAACATACTAGAAACATGCTAGCAAACACTTAGCTAAGTGATAAAGCATGCTATTACTGCAATTAAATAGGAATTTGCTGTAACTCAGGCATGGAACGTCCAATCTGCCCCAAACTTCACATGTTTGATAAGAATCATGGCCTGAACGCATGCCTATGCTCAAATTCAGTTATAGTAATAGCGCCACCTACTGGCAACAGGAAGTGACATGTTTAACACGTTGATGCCGTTCTAGCAACATGTTAAAAATGCCATTGAGTTCTAAACATGCTAGAAACATATTAAAACATGCTAGCAATACTTAGCTAAGTGCTAAAGCATGCTAATTCAATGAAACAGGACTTTGTTGTTACTCAAGAAGGCAATGTACAATCTACCCCAAACGTCACACGTTTGATAAGAGTTATCTCTTGAACACATGTCCATGCTCATATTTAGTTATAGTCATAGCGCCACCTGCTGGCAACAGGAAGTGACGTTTAACACTGTTCTTGACTCCTAATAACATATAAAAAAATGCCAGTAGGTGCTAAACATCCTACCAACATACTAGAGACATGCTAAAACATAATAGCAAACACTTAGCTAAGTGCTAAAGAATGATATTACTGCAATTAAATATGAATTTGCTGTAACTCAGGCATGGAATGTCCAATCTGCCCCAAACTTCACACTTTTGATAAGCGTTCTGTCCTGAACACATGACCATGCTTATATTCAGTTACAGTCATAGCGCCACCTGCTGGCAACAGGAAGTGACATGTTTAACACTGTTGTGGACTCCTAATAACATATAAAAAAGTGCCAGCAAGTGTTAAACATGCTAACAACATACTAGAAACATGCTAAAACATGCTAGCAAACTCTTAGCCAAGTGCTAAAGCATGCTATTATTGCAATTAAATAGGAATTTGCTGTAACTCAGGCATGGAATGTCCAATCTGCCCCAAACTTCACACTTTTGATAAGAGTCATGGCCTGAACACATCTACATGAGAATGTTCAGTTATAGTAATAGCGCCACCAACTGGCAACAGGAAGTGACATGTTTAACACGTTGATGCCGTTCTAGCAACATGTTAAAACATGCTAACAATGCTTAGCTAAGTTCTAAAGAATGCTAATTCAATGAAACATGACTTTGTTGTTACTCAAGAAGGCAATGTCCAATTTGCACCAAACTTCACATGTTTGATAAGAGTTCTGTCCTGAACACACATCCATGCTCATATTCAGTTATAGTCATAACGCCACCTACTGGCAACAGAAACTGACATGGTTAACACAGTAATGCAGTACTAACCACATAATTATTGTGTACTAAGCATGCTAGAAACAGACTGAACATGCTAGCAACACTTAGCTGAGTCATGAAGCATGCTATTATCACCATTATACAAAACATTTTGTAACTGACTTTGACATACTCTTACTATATATACCTCCTTAAATGTACATTTCCCAACCATGCTCTGCCTTCCTAAAGCCACCGAGTGTTGATGGCACGGGTGCGAGGGCCCTTTCATCGCTGCTTGCAGCTTTAATTAGGGCCCGAGCACCGATGGTGTGAGGACCCTCTTGGAATTGCTCTGTTTATTATTATTATTATTATTCTTCTCCGCATTGAATTGCATTTTTGAGGGCCTAAACATGCGCGAAAACTCACGAAACTTTGCACACGCGTCAGAACTGGCGAAAATTTACATCTGATATAGGTTTCAGAATTGGACGGGGCAAAATGGCTCGATAGCGCCACCTATAAAAGTTCAACGGAGTGCGCCTCCTGCAACGTTCCACGTACGTGCACGAAATTCGGTACATACGTGTAATGACCTAATACCTACAAAAAAGTCTCTTGGAGCATAGCCCTAAACACAACAGGAAGTCAGCCATTTTGAACTTCCTCTCAGATTTTTGTGCAGTTTTTGCCATTTTCAGGCCTCGTACTTTAACGAACTCCTCCTACAGTTTTAATCTGATCATCTTCAAATTTGGTGAGTGTAATCTTAAGGCCTTTGCGACGTTAAATTGCGAAGATCTTGAGTTTTCGTCGAAGGGCGGGTCCTCGGCGGCCTTACAAATTTCGATGTTTCGCCATGAAACAGGAAGTTGCTGTAACTCAGGCATGGAATGTCCAATCTCCCCCAAACTTCACACGTTTGATAAGAGTTCTGTCCTGAACACATGGCCATGCTCAAATTCAGTTATAGTCATAGCGCCACCTGCTGGCAACAGGAAGTGACATGTTTAACACTGTTATGGACTCCTAATAACATATAAAAAAGTGCCAGCAAGTGCGAAACATGCTAACAACATACTAGAAGCATGCTAAAACATGCTAGCAAACTCTTAGCTAAGTGCTAAAGCATGCTATTATTGCAATTAAATAGGAATTTGCTGTAACTCAGGCATGGAATGTCCAATCTGCCCCAAACTTCACACTTTTGATAAGCGTTCTGTCCTGAACACATCTACATGATAATATTCAGTTATAGTAATAGCGCCACCTACTGGCAACAGGAAGTGTCATGTTTAACACGTTGATGCCATTCTAGCAACATGTTAAAAATGCCATTGAGGTCTAAACATGCTAGAAACATGTTAAAACATGCTAGCAATACTTAGCTAAGTGCTAAAGCATGCTAATTCAATGAAACAGGATGTTGTTGTTACTCAAGAAGGCAATGTCCAATATGCGCCAAACTTCACACTTTTAATAAACGTTCTGTCCTGAACACATGACCATGCTCATATTCAGTTACAGTCATAGTGCCACCTGCTGGCAACAGGAAGTGACATGTTAAACACTGTTGTGGACATATAAAAACATATAAAAAAAGTGCCAGCAAGTGCTAAACATGCTAACAACATACTAGAAACATGCTAAAACATGCTAGCAAACACTTAGCTAAGTGCTAAAGCATGCTATTGCTGCAATTAAATAGGAATTTGCTGTAACACAGGCATGGAATGTCCAATCTGCCCCAAACTTCACACGTTTGATAAGAGTCATGGCCTGAACACATCTACATGAGAATATTCAGTTATAGTAATAGCGCCACCTGCTGTCAACAGGAAGTGACATGTTTAACACTGTTGTGGTCTCCTAATAACATATATAAAAGAGCCAGCAAGTGCTAAACAGGTTAGCAACATACTAGAAACATGCTAGCAAACACTTAGCTAAGTGATAAAGCATGCTATTACTGCAATTAAATAGGAATTTGCTGTAACTCAGGCATGGAACGTCCAATCTGCCCCAAACTTCACATGTTTGATAAGAATCATGGCCTGAACGCATGCCTATGCTCAAATTCAGTTATAGTAATAGCGCCACCTACTGGCAACAGGAAGTGACATGTTTAACACGTTGATGCCGTTCTAGCAACATGTTAAAAATGCCATTGAGTTCTAAACATGCTAGAAACATATTAAAACATGCTAGCAATACTTAGCTAAGTGCTAAAGCATGCTAATTCAATGAAACAGGACTTTGTTGTTACTCAAGAAGGCAATGTACAATCTACCCCAAACGTCACACGTTTGATAAGAGTTATCTCTTGAACACATGTCCATGCTCATATTTAGTTATAGTCATAGCGCCACCTGCTGGCAACAGGAAGTGACGTTTAACACTGTTCTTGACTCCTAATAACATATAAAAAAATGCCAGTAGGTGCTAAACATCCTACCAACATACTAGAGACATGCTAAAACATAATAGCAAACACTTAGCTAAGTGCTAAAGAATGATATTACTGCAATTAAATATGAATTTGCTGTAACTCAGGCATGGAATGTCCAATCTGCCCCAAACTTCACACTTTTGATAAGCGTTCTGTCCTGAACACATGACCATGCTTATATTCAGTTACAGTCATAGCGCCACCTGCTGGCAACAGGAAGTGACATGTTTAACACTGTTGTGGACTCCTAATAACATATAAAAAAGTGCCAGCAAGTGTTAAACATGCTAACAACATACTAGAAACATGCTAAAACATGCTAGCAAACTCTTAGCCAAGTGCTAAAGCATGCTATTATTGCAATTAAATAGGAATTTGCTGTAACTCAGGCATGGAATGTCCAATCTGCCCCAAACTTCACACTTTTGATAAGAGTCATGGCCTGAACACATCTACATGAGAATGTTCAGTTATAGTAATAGCGCCACCAACTGGCAACAGGAAGTGACATGTTTAACACGTTGATGCCGTTCTAGCAACATGTTAAAACATGCTAACAATGCTTAGCTAAGTTCTAAAGAATGCTAATTCAATGAAACATGACTTTGTTGTTACTCAAGAAGGCAATGTCCAATTTGCACCAAACTTCACATGTTTGATAAGAGTTCTGTCCTGAACACACATCCATGCTCATATTCAGTTATAGTCATAACGCCACCTACTGGCAACAGAAACTGACATGGTTAACACAGTAATGCAGTACTAACCACATAATTATTGTGTACTAAGCATGCTAGAAACAGACTGAACATGCTAGCAACACTTAGCTGAGTCATGAAGCATGCTATTATCACCATTATACAAAACATTTTGTAACTGACTTTGACATACTCTTACTATATATACCTCCTTAAATGTACATTTCCCAACCATGCTCTGCCTTCCTAAAGCCACCGAGTGCTGATGGCACGGGTGCGAGGGCCCTTTCATCGCTGCTTGCAGCTTTAATTATTATTATTATTATTCTTCTTCTTCTCCGCATTGAATTGCATTTTTGAGGGCCTAAACATGCGCGAAAACTCACGAAACTTTGCACACGCGTCAGAACTGGCGAAAATTTACATCTGATATAGGTTTCAGAATTGGACGGGGCAAAACGGCTCGATAGCGCCACCTATAAAAGTTCAACGGAGTGCGCCTCCCGCAACGTTCCACGTACGTGCACGAAATTCGGTACATACATGTAATGACCTAATACCTACAAAAAAGTCTCTTGGAGCATAGCCCTAAACACAACAGGAAGTCAGCCATTTTGAACTTCCTCTCAGATTTTTGTGCAGTTTTTGCTATTTTCAGGCCTCGTACTTTAACGAACTCCTCCTACAGTTTTAATCTGATCATCTTCAAATTTGGTGAGTGTAATCTTAAGGCCTTTGCGACGTTAAATTGCGAAGATCTTGAGTTTTCGTCAAAGGGCGGGTCCTCGGCGACCTGACAAATTTCGATGTTTCGCCATGAAACAGGAAGTTGCTGTAACTCAGGCATGGAATGTCCAATCTGCCCCAAACTTCACACTTTTGATAAGCGTTCTGTCCTGAACACATGACCATGCTCATATTCAGTTACAGTCATAGCGCCACCTGCTGGCAACAGGAAGTGACATGTTTAACACTGTTATGGACTCCTAATAACATATAAAAAAGTGCCAGCAAGTGCTAAACATGCTAACAACATACTAGAAGCATGCTAAAACATGCTAGCAAACTCTTAGCTAAGTGCTAAAGCATGCTATTATTGCAATTAAATAGGAATTTGCTGTAACTCAGGCATGGAATGTCCAATCTGCCCCAAACTTCACACTTTTGATAAGCGTTCTGTCCTGAACACATCTACATGAGAACATTCAGTTATAGTAATAGCGCCACCTACTGGTAACAGGAAGTGTCATGTTTAACACGTTGATGCCATTCTAGCAACATGTTAAAAATGCCATTGACTTCTAAACATGCTAGAAACATGTTAAAACATGCTAGCAATACTTAGCTAAGTGCTAAAGCATGCTAATTCAATGAAACAGGATGTTGTTGTTACTCAAGAAGGCAATGTCCAATCTGCGCCAAACTTCACACTTTTAATAAACATTCTGTCCTGAACACATGACCATGCTCATATTCAGTTACAGTCATAGTGCCACCTGCTGGCAACAGGAAGTGACATGTTAAACACTGTTGTGGACATATAAAAACGTATAAAAAAGTGCCAGCAAGTGCTTAACATGCTAACAACATACTAGAAACATGCTAAAACATGCTAGCAAACACTTAGCTAAGTGTTAAAGCATGCTATTGCTGCAATTAAATAGGAATTTGCTGTAACACAGGCATGGAATGTCCAATCTGCCCCAAACTTCACACGTTTGATAAGAGTCATGGCCTGAACACGTGTCTATGCTCAAATTCAGTTATAGTAATAGCGCCACCTACTGGCAACAGGAAGTGACATGTTTAACACTCTTGTGGTCTCCTAATAACATATAAAAAAGAGCCAGCAAGTGCTAAACAGGTTAGCAACATACTAGAAACATGCTAGCAAACACTTAGCTAAGTACTAAAGCATGCTATTACTGCAATTAAATAGGAATTTGCTGTAACTCAGGCATGGAATGTCCAATCTGCCCCAAACTTCACACGTTTGATAAGAATCATGGCCTGAACACATGTCTATGCTAAAATTCAGTTATAGTAATAGCGCCACCTACTGGCAACAGGAAGTGACATGTTTAACACATTGATGCCGTTCTAGCAACATGTTAAAAATGCCATTGAGTTCTAAACATGCTAGAAACATATTAAAACATGCTAGCAATACTTAGCTAAGTGCTAAAGCATGCTGATTCAATGAAACAGGACTTTGTTGTTACTCAGGAAGGCAATGTAAGAGTTATCTCTTGAGTTATCTCTTATCTCTTGAACACATGTCCATGCTCATATTTAGTTAGTCATAGCGCCACCTGCTGGCAACATGAAGTGACGTTTAACACTGTTCTTGACTCCTAATAACATAAAAAAATGCCAGTAGGTGCTAAACATCCTACCAACATACTAGAGACATGTTAAAACATACTAGCAAACACTTAGCTAAGTGCTAAAGAATGATATTACTGCAATTAAATATGAATTTGCTGTAACTCAGGCATGGAATATCCAATTTGCCCCAAACTTCACACGTTTGATAAGAGTTCTGTACTGAACACATGACCATGCTCATATTCAGTTATAGTCATAATGCCACCTGCTGGCAACAGGAAGTGACGTTTAACACTATTGTGGTCTCCTAATAACATAAAAAAGTGCCAGCAGGTGTTAAACAGGCTAGCAACATACTAGAAAGATGCTAAAACATGCTATCAAACACTTAGCTAAGTGCTAAAGCATGTTATTATTGCAATTAAATAGGAATTTGCTGTAACTCAGGCATGGAATGTCCAATCTGCCCCAAACTTCACACTTTTGATAAGAGTCATGGCCTGAACACATCTACATGAGAATGTTCAGTTATAGTAATAGCGCCACCTACTGGCAACAGGAAGTGACATGTTTAACACGTTGATGCCGTTCTAGCAACATGTTAAAAATGCCATTGAGTTCTAAACATGCTAGAAACATGTTAAAACATGCTAACAATGCTTAGCTAAGTGCTAAAGAACGCTAATTCAATGAAACATGACTTTGTTGTTACTCAAGAAGGCAATGTCCAATTTGCACCAAACTTCACACGTTTGATAAGAGTTCTGTCCTGAACACACATCCATGCTCATATTCAGTTATAGTCATAACGCAACCTACTGGCAACAGAAACTGACATGGTTAACACAGTAATGCAGTACTAACCACATAATTATTGTGTACTAAGCATGCTAGAAACAGACTAAACATGCTAGCAACACTTAGCTGAGTCATGAAGCATGCTATTATCACCATTATACAAAACATTTTGTAACTGACTTTGACATACTCTTACTATATATACCTCCTTAAATGTACATTTCCCAACCATGCTCTGTCTTCCTAAAGCCACAGAGTGTTGATGGCACGGGTGCGAGGGCCCTTTCATCGCTGCTTGCAGCTTTAATTTTAAATTAGATTTCATAATTTTGATATATAAATAATTTTATTTTTATCCTACTTAAATACTACTAGCATACAAACCAATTAGACAAAGTTATTACAAAATACCATTTTTTTTTTAATTTAAAACATTTCATATATATCACAAAATATACAGTCTGCCAATGCTGGAAATGATGTGTGAATTTTTTACACATTAATGGGTGAGTTTAGGGACAACGATTTTTGTGTTAATTTTAACTTCATTGTGTCAGAAAGGTTAGCACAAAGATGTGTAAACCAGAGTTTCCGCTAGGAAAAAATGTTGCCGGTCAAAGTGACCGGCAGAGGTTTCGTTTTCCGGACATTTTGATGATATGCCGGTCAAATATCGCCTCTTAATTAGTCAAGTTTAGGAAAACTGGAGGCAGGCTATGTAAATTAAAAAAATGACATAATCAGGCCGTATAGAATGCAACATGTTTATTAGTCTAATATTCAAATAGACGAAAAAAAAAAAAAACATGAACGTCCGATTGGCGTCAATCAACGCCAGTTGTTTTTAGTATGGTTTCAAATTCATAGTTAAACAAACCAATCCCCCTTCCCCACATAAAATATCTGAATAGTAGCCTATTGTTTTTATTCAAGCAAACTTAATTACACACTCTCAGTATGTCTGATTTAGCTGGTGGTAACATTTAAATTGGCCACCGTGAAATGACTCCTTGTCATATGAGACAAATGACTAGGCCTATAACATTGTCTCGCGTCATTTTAGGCTACTTTTTACGCTGTTTTGCAGTGCTGAATTGTGCAGCTGCCGACATAAAATCAAAACTTCCCAGTGTCTCTCCACAACTTGCGATGCGCATAAGCCGCGTAACCTTGTTCTCCGCAAGGCGACTTCGCTGCTTTGTTTTGATCTGATTCTGCAGCGAGAACCCCCTCTCTGCAGAAACACTTGAGACAGGGATTACACAGGCTATCTTGGCGAGCTTGGTCCACTCTGGATACATTTCGTTGAAATCACATATGAGGACTTCGCAGGCTGTGGAGAAATGCAATCCTCCATAGCCACGGAGCGCTGTCATGACAGCGAGGGCATCACGTCGCAGGCTTACGGCATCGATAAGAGGAGCGGTGTCCGCCGACTCAATGCTTGTAAAATGGCAAATAATCCTGATCGCTGGTTCTGCATATTCTTGAAGAGCTATAAGATAATATAATAGGTGAGAACGATATTAGAATTATAGGCCTACAAAAGAATGCTGCGCTTATTATAAATAGGCCTGTGTGGGTCATTATATGGAAATGTCCATTTTTCCGTCCCTAGCCTTTACAGAAATATTACACTTAAAAAACATTTTAGGGTTACAATTTCTTTACATTTTAAAATAAAACTATATGTTATTTGAAAAATTACACCTTCTTGAGCCATCAATGTGGCAATATTAGATTTTTATAAATTCTATAGAATTCCAAGCACCACAGAAGTGCTCACAGTCATGTACAGAGGGAAAGTGCTTTATTTTGAGGCCAATAACAGGTTTTTACACCATTTAAAATACAATGATGTATACATAACTATCAAATATATTTGATATTATATTTATACTATAAAATAATTTTTTTTCTGTCACATTAAATACAGTCACATGTGACACAATAATAATTTTACATCCATTTAATTCTGCTACACTCAAAAGTTAAGATTTAAAGGATTGTATCACTACTTAATTTTAACCGGTTTTCAAATATTTTGATTGTTATAGCAAATGTGACCAGTCACGGAAAGTAAGGACACATGTCGGTTCTGGGGCATTTTGAGTTATTCACATATTCTGAAAGTGTATTCTCCAAGCTTTCCAACGATGTGTAACACAAGGAAATCTGATAATATTTGGAGAAGTTATGGCCATTTAAAGGTAGGCACTCAAAAACGCACAAAGGGGAGAAAACAGCATTTGAAGATTCTCACCTTTCTCCTGCTGGGAGTGACAATAGGGCTCATTTACATCTAATTTAGATAAGCCATACCCCCCTGTAAAGCTGTAAGCACGGGGGGAGCAGAAAGGCCAGGAAAATGTGCCATCAAAGAAAAAATAAAAAATAAAGTTTGCAGGTAATATATAAATAAATGTCTCTTAGCATCTACCGATAAAACTGTATAGGCAACTCTTGTGTACACTGAATAAAAAATAAGATAAACTCTAGACAATGTTCAAATCAAAAACAAGATGTGCTATGTGATATATATATATATATATTAGTATGAGTAGGCTATTAGTAGGCTATAGCATTCATTTCGTTCGTTTTTTAAATAAGATACTAGCTGAAATATGTTTTTTTAAATCAAGTGATCAAAGTGCTCGTTGCCGCGGCGATCAGTGGCGCAGATGCAGTGTTTTCTCGTGTGGCTCGCGCACACACCCCATTGTCTACACTCAACGCGCGCTTCAATCCGTTGCGTATACTCTCTATTCGTTCTGTTTAATATCACAAAACATAATGCAAATGTTTGCGTGTCCCTGCTTGATATACAACCACTGCTGAATATAATCGTTTTGATGAGAGAAAAAAACTATACGAAAAAAAAAAAAACCTATACGAGGGCGGGTTCGAACTCAGACCCTCTGACACGGCTGGCGAAAGCTCTACCACTGGACCATTAAGATGCATGTTAAAATAGTTGGCGGATCTAAATAAGTTGGCACTGACAACATGTATTAGGCTACATCTCATTAAACGACAAATTAAACCCCATGTAACCTACTATTTAAATCGATTGCTGGACATTGTAATGTTATTGGCGTCCATCTTCATTGAATTTTGAAATCAGATAGAGCCGGCCAGAGCGCTGCATAATAAGTAGCCACGCCGGCTTATTCAGTATGGAAATACACACCGACAATGACACGCCCCTACTGCGTGCTAGAATCTCCGAAAAACAAGCCGATTTCAAAATCAAAATGTACGCTTTTAAATATACCAATACTGCTATCTCAAACATGCAGAGGCTTCTTCGTGATCTCAACTAACAGATTCTGCAAAAAAACGAAAATCACAAATTTTGAAAAAAAAAAGCTTCTTTCTCATTTTGCTCGAAAGTTGTGCTGCCGACTTGTGTCCCTGGTTTCCGTGACGGGTCACAAATAGATGGTTGCGCAAACGAACTAACATCATTCAAGCACACTTTTAAAGGAGAACTCGGCAACTCTAGCGAACTCTAGTCACTTCTTCGCTGATTTTCCTTTTGTTGTCGCATGTTTTCCCCACGAGCTCCCCCTACAGCTGTGGGGGGACGTATTTCACAACACGGTCGTAAAAAACTCACTTGCGGCGGCCTCCTCCCCCTCTCCACCGCTGCTCATGTGCGTTTGTTTTGATCGGAGCAAGCCAACTGTATCGTGTGGAGCTATGTCTCCCGAGGTGGGTAATACATCATACATGCGTGTGTGTTTATGTCGAATTGCCGTAAAGCAATTCGTGTTTCGCGCTCGTTCTCGTTCTCGTTCTCGCTTCTCACGAGACTTCCAATTTCTATCTTGCCGGGACGGTAGTCCCCAAGTTGCAAGGTTGGTTTTCCGCCTGGGAACGCTGGGGGGAGCGGGGAAAGTCACCAATATCACCAGAAAAGGTTGTTTAACCATCCAAATTAATTCTAGACAGTTTTATTTAGTTAAAAAAGTTACCAAGTTCTCCTTTAACAAACCTGAGTAAAATAAATAAAACATAATCTCCTTATTTGTTGTATTATTATTATTTTTCGGTAACTCTGACATATGCTGAAAAAAAATAGAAATAATATTTCATAAAAACCTTTGAAATTGCCAAAGTAGTAAGGTAACACCAATGACAAAAAAAGGTACATGCCGTCTTTAAATAAATGCACAAAAAATATACATTTTTATTTATATTTTAAATTTTTAGTAATCTAATAATGTGGTGTAAGTTTAAATGTTAGAAAAATAAATACATTTTAAGACATCTTGACATACCAAAAGTGGACGTTTCGATAGAATGACCCGTATAATAAATCAACAGCTCCTACTTACCACTATGTGTCTGCGGATATCTAGAGGGGTTCAGAAGGGCATCGAGGCAGTGAAGTAGATCCATGCAATCCTCGGGGAACCGATCTTGCAAGGCATCTATCAGATGTTGAACATAGCGTTCCCTGGCTTTTCTGAAAGCTTGAATGGAGCGGTCGCTTGAATTGGTCACTTTGACATCCTTGTATGTGCCGTCTTTATAGCCCGCCTGGAATGTCTCCTCTTCTGGACCTGGGACATCTCGTAACTGTGTAAATGCCGCGACAGATGCTTGCACTATTGGTCGGATGCTGGAAAGATTGACGTTGTCTTTCTGAAAAACTAAATTCAGTTTTGTCATCACTGGTAGTAGATCGGCCAGTGCGTGAGTCAGGGCTATGAAGCTGTAGGTCTGGATTTGACCAAGCAGCCCTTGTGCTTGGGTATTTCCTTCCACGGCCTCTTCATGAAGTTCCATGGCCACAGCTGCCCAGTTGTGCTTCATGGCCTCCACAGCCCTGTGTAGGGATAGCCAGCGTACTGCGCACGGCTGCTTGAGGCTGACCATGTCCTCATCACTGAGTGTAGCTGTTAATTGGCGGAGCCGGGATGTTCTGGTGGCAGAGTGTCTGTAGAAGGAGTACACTGAGGAGATCGTGTTTTTGTAAGCTCGGATGTTTTCCACAGCTTTCGCTGCGTCCAGCGCAGCAAGTGCAGCCCTGTGGGCAACGCAGTGCACCTGGATAGAAAAGGGATTCGCTTGCTTAAATAAAGCACCAACCCCACCATGCCTTCCCATCATTACACTTGCACCATCTGAACCCAGGCCAATGACACGGGACAGTGCTATATCCATTTCGCGAAGCACCGCAACAACGCGATCATAAATGCATCTTGCGGTCCCGCAGTCCACATCATAATTTCCAAGAAAGCATGTCTCCACCTTTCCTTTTATTTCCAGCTTTAGATATATGATTAACTTTTTGTTCACAGTGATATTTACAGTTTCGTCAATTATTATTCCAATGAAGTCACTCTTTTTCAGTTTTTCACGGATCTGTTCCACCACGACGTGTTCTAATGCTCTCTCCATATCATCCACAGAGTCGCTGTGGCAATAAATGCCATCGGTGGTGACAAAATCTGGAGCCTCGAGAGCTTGCAGTAGCTCAGTCTGTGCAACAAAATGGTTAGATGGGAGATCATGTTTTGCCATGTGGAATACAATTTTGAGCTGAGAGCATAGTTTTTTCTTAGAAGTTTCCGTGGCCTTGTCACAGTGGCCTTTCATCGCAACCTGCTGTGGCGTTAAATTGAGCGCCGCAACATGGTCATTGCTCTGACTATGTTCAATGAGAGCAGATATTCTCAAATTATTCGACCCTCTTGTGAATCCGTTGCGTCGTCCTGCCTTTTCGCAGTGCAAACAGAACATTTTTTCGTTACTATCAACTACCTCACATCTTAGCCATGGGAACTTGGCTCCATTCCGGTCACTCCATTCCGACCGATAGGCCCTACACTTCGGCTTTTTCTCCGGTGGTGGTGGTGGAGCTGTCTGGACATCTGAGGTTTCAGGCGTTCCTGATTCACCATCGTCCGTCGCGTCTGGCTTCTGAAAAAAGCTTTTAAGGCTAGTCTGCCTGGGCCTGGCCATATTTAAAACGTCTCTCTCATTCGTTCGTTGTTTCTATATTACAGCCGTTTTAGGCGTGCGCTTTATTTGAAATGCAGAATGCGAATTCTTGTGGGTGAATACTTTATTCTGATTGGCTGCAGGGTGTCCATAGAGGACACATAGTAAAGGAGTTCTGGTGAAACTGACTGTTTACCGTTCGAAATTAATAAATAAATGCGCTGGCTACATCAGCAGTGAGTAACCATAGCAACAGGCAGTAAACTGAAGAGTTCTACGAGCTGAGTGGACTATCTCCGTTTGCTAAATAAACTGTCAGGCGTAAGGGAAACCAAGTTATTGTTTGTAAAAACTTTAGATTTCGATTGTAAAACTAATTAAAATATAAACTAATGTTTTAAAAATGTGTTATTTTGCAAGTGACCATGGTATAAGCGGGTTAATGCCCTTCGAGGTGTCCATTGTCAGGTAGCCTCCGCTGCGCGTCGGACGGTTCACGCCTCGCCATCGTCTAATACCTGACAATGGACAGCTCGTCGGACATTAACCCTACAAACGGTAGAGCCTGTTCCTTTATCCTCCTGGGACCCAGAAAAAAAAAGTTTTTTGAATTTAGTTTTTTTCCATGTCATCACACTGTTTAGATCACAATAAACAAATGGTAAAAAAACATTTTTGCAAAATAATATTTTATTCATAAGTTATGCTATGTCCTCTGTAGTGGACGCCAGGACTAAGTTGTTTAAAAAATAAAATGACATGAAATTATATGTATAGGCAAAAACAATGGGATTTTTTTTTCAATCACCAATAAATTTGGGGGTTTCAGGATTTTTTCAACCAAAATTTGTATAAAGATGATTCTCAACTATGTTATGAAAGAAATAACGGAATGAATTGATACACCATTTTACATTATGCAATATGTGGGTAAAATGTCCATAAATTAATATTCCCATTCAATGCAATGTATATATAAACTGTGTCTAATTTGCACCTTAATGTGTTCTTGGAGCAACATTTAATGAAAAAAGAAGTGTAATAATTGGAGTAATAATTGGCAACATTTTAATAATAATATCTAATATTTCATAGGAATATTGATGTATAATTTATTTCCATATTCACTTGTTGTGTCTCACAAAATGCCTGATAAACATGATTTAAGTCCTGGTGTCCTCTACAGTGGACACGTTTGAAATCAACGCCCTGTTCTGGAACAGAAAATATTTTTTTTATTTGAAACCCCTTAACATTTTCCTGAGATGTTGTTTTATGAAATACAATTTGAAAAGTAGTCCAATTTAAATTATAATTACAATATATTATCATATTTCCATAAGAATGCTACATTTGATCACTAAATTAATGTCAGACATTTTTAAAGACCAAGGAGAAGTTGTTTTCATGGTGAAACCTCCAAACATTTGGTATCTCTGAAAAGTCCTGAATGTGCTCTTTACAGGACACCCAGGTTGTGTCATGTGACATGTATGACGTCAGAGAAATTCACTAAAATATAATGTCCACTACAGTGGACAAAAGTCTATTCTTGGGTCCCAGGAGGATATAACATAGCCAAAGGTCGGTGTATTTTTGCTGTATACATTTTAGGCTTATTCTCAAATTCAGATTGTGTTAGGGGGCGGGATTATTAGGAAATTTTAATCGGACAATTTGACCGGAGAGATTTAATTTTGTCGGACATTTCATTTTTTTTTCGGTCAATGTCCGGCAATTACCGGACAACGGAAACCCAGGTGTAAACGTGTTAAAACACATTATGTGATGTCCTTCACTGCACACATTGTTAAAATCATACATAAAATCATAAACAAAACGTTAGCATTTGACAAAATGAATGTAGAGTCATTGGTTGTTTAGCTTATACAAGTATTAAAATGAAATATCAACCATTACATTCATAAAACTGCAGAATATAAATACATTTTTAAGCAGTCAAAAAGGAAATGTCCAACACAGGACAAAACACAGTTCTTTTCACAATACATGACACATAACCCTACCTTCAAAATAATTTCACTTATTTACAAAAATGCATTGGATTCATGTACACTGGTGGCCAAAAGAAGTATTTAAGTGTCTTAATGTTTTTGAAGTCTCTTTGATTCTCAAGAAACATTTCTTATTATTATCAATGTCTGACTGTCAGTCTACTTCTACTTCTACGAGTAAAAATCATCATCAAAATAATCTTTAAAAAGTCAACACAATGTTTTTGTCCACCTTTGAATAAATGAACTTCTCCAAAGATTGGTTCCTGTTCAGAAGTTGACTGACAACATCAGAATGTTCCCTGATGTGTGCGTGTCCACAAACACAAATGTACTCAGTCCTTCAGAGGAGAGCCCGGTTCCAACACTATATACTGTGAGAGAGAGAGAGAGAGAGAGAGAAATAAATATTAGTGTCAAAATATTTTTAACCTCCTTTTTTTACATTTTTATTATTATGTTTACAATAACTTAAGAATATATATTTGTACACAGCTTTGGCAATAGCATATTCAAACATTTCAACTGAACTAAATTAAATTATTCCAGATTAAATTTTAATACTTACAAATCCTAAATTCTGTCCAAAAATGCTGAGATCCATAGAGAGAAAGACTGACATCGATGATTTAGCCCATTTCAGCTCATCTGCAGTGAAGGGGTCCCTGTCTAAGACAAATATACATCAAGACACATGCTAGAAATCACTGAGTGATGATCGTTCTCCTTTCTACAGTAGTTAACCCTGTGCGCTGATGTTAGGACCTTCCTGTTCAGGTGGGACTGCAATGGTAGAGAGTCTTCTGCCTAATAAAATATCACAATAATGCAAAAATATAAACTTAAGTTGTTTAGAATGCTAGATTTAGTATTAGTATAGGATTTAGTTGCTCGTTGGCGTATTTTAACTCGACAACAAAGTCTGTAAAATGCTCGACATTTTACAGAGCAGAGCAGGACTTCTTGCGAGAGCAGGATTTCAAGAGCAGGACTTCTTGCCCACGAGGCTATCATGTTGTCCTCAATAACAGATGTACATTATTAGACAAATAAAACTTATTAAACAAAGCTATACTTTGTACAAAATACTTGAAAGTATACTTTCAATGCCTTGTCACAATGATCATTTCAAGCACACAGTTAAAATATAGGCCTACCTACATTTTTTTTTTTTTTGATAAAGTGCAAATGCACTTTTAAAAAAATAAACAGAATTTTCACTTTGTATATTTTTCTAAAATATATATTTGTTTAGAAAATATACTAAAGTACAATTATTTTAAAGTCTGTTAAAAGTTGTATTGTGAAAATAGGTAAAAGCATGATGCTAATATACTTTTAATATATTTAAAGATAGTACAATTATTGTTAGTATATTTGCAATGTACAATTGAAAAACAGAATATATTTCAAAAACAATAAAGTATACTTTTTTTTCACTAGGGCTATCAAGTTTATAAATGACCAACTTCTACAAAATAATGTATAGTCAATTCTCATTTCACTCGCGCGTCTGTGAAGTGAAGCAGGACAATAGAGGAGAATATTTAAACAATGCGCATGTCAAAACATCAGATCCGATTTGAAACTTGTGACATATAAACGCGCACATCAACCCTATTACTTTATTTATCATTCATGTAAACACCTTGTTCGAATTCATCAATCGGATTGATTTCATTCCGATTGTGTCCATGTACACTGTAAAAATTGAATAGTTGGATCAACTTAAAAAATTACTTCAATTGGTAACACCTAAAGAAATTAAGTTTTCTCAACTTAAATTATCACATTTTATCGTGAAAAACGTGATAATTTAAGTTGAGAAAACTTAATTTCTTTAGGTGTTACCAATTGAAGTAATTTTTTTAAGTTGATCCAACTATTCACTTTTTACAGTGTAGTGTAAAGACTTGCTCCGTTATGACGAGGTTGACGCGGAGCTCAAGCTTGCGGTGTGAAACTGCCGTTAGGAAGTGGTTTCTCTTTGTTTCCCCCTTTAAGCATTCGCGCTTAGTCTCACTGTGAAAGCAGAAGCACAGTATCTTTCTCTCTCTCATACTCAAACATATGTCCTATTTGCGGTCTCT
This sequence comes from Squalius cephalus, assembly GCF_949319135.1. Lineage (NCBI taxonomy): Eukaryota > Metazoa > Chordata > Actinopteri > Cypriniformes > Leuciscidae > Squalius > Squalius cephalus. Next base: position 4,652,904 of record NC_137122.1, read on the forward strand.
TTATCACAGTGAACATCGTGTTAAAACTTTGTTGATAAATACTTCATGACGTGTATCCGTGAATTTAGCGATCTCTCTCGTTGAAACTGGCGCTTTTAATCGTGATACGCCTATCTCTTCATTCGCGTGTGTGTTTGTTCATGCAGGAGTGAGAGAGCAGGACTTCCGGTGTGTTTTGCTCATTTTGCCTCGTAGAACTCTTCTTTAAAGGTATGTTTGCACTCTTAATGGTTATATAATTTGTTTTAAGTTTCAATGTGATTGAATAGCAGTCTAAGATATAATATTTGTTTGACTAACATCGTCAGTTACCATACACATAGGCAACAAAATATAACAGTGTTTCACAAAATATAACTTATATGTAATATAACGTTTAATGCAAATGAAAATACTAAGCATACTTGCAACACACCATCATATAAACACATCAAGAAAATGTGTGTAAATATTTTATAATATAAAGTCTTTTTGGTTATCATGCTGTGTCATTGAATAAGATTGAACCATAGTTATATTTTGTGAAACACTGTTATGTATTTTGTTGCCTACATGTATATGTGCAATTATGTATGGCACATTCATGCCTTTTAGCATTCACGCTTTCTGTGCTAATTTTGCCTCATATACTACTCCTCTTTAAAAGAGAATAAATTCCATCACTCATCCCATCCGTGCGTGATCATGCTTCTTTCCTGAGGATCTGATTGATATCTGATACAGTAGCATGAACACGACGGCTTACAAAACTATCAGATTAACTAAGGAATATGACATTTATTCATTAAGGCGAGACACTACAGGTGAACAGGGTAAAAAATGTAACTTACAGATACCACCATGAAACTTTACCAGTTGATTACTCGCATGAATTGCCAGCAGCCATATCACCCTGTAGCCCAAGACTGTGCTCCCATTGAAGATAACCAGGGCTGAGTCTGGTCAGTACCTGGATGGGAGACTCCTGGGAAAACCAGGTTGCTGCTGGAAGAGGTGTTAGTGAGGCCAGCAGGGGGCGCTCACCCTGTGGTCTGTGTTGGTCCTAATGCCCCACTGTAGTGACGGGGACACTATACTGTCAAAGAGCACCGTCCTTCGAATGAGACGTTAAACCGAGGTCCTGACTCTCTGTGGTCATTACAAATCCCATGGCACTTCTCGTAAAGAGTAGGGGTGTAACCCCGGTGTCCTGGCCACATTCCCTCCAATCGCCCTGCCAATCATGGCCTCCTAATAACCCCCATCCACTGAATATCACCTACCTATCACTCTCCAACCTATCTCTCTCTCTCTCTCTCTCTCTCTCTCCACTATAGCTGGTGTGTGGTGAGCGCACTGGCGCCGTTGTACTGTGACTGCCGTCGCATCATCCCAGTGGATGCTCACACTGGTGGTGTTGAGGAGAGATCCCCTGATATGATTGTGAAGCGCTTTGGGTGTACAGTAGTACATATGAGAGCGCTATATAAATGCCTCATTCATTCATTCATTTAAGAATAGGAGAAAAAAATGTATAGCAAGTTTTCTGTAATATTATGTTTAAATATGTTATTCAGGATATATGTAATTATCAGAGGGGATTATGAATATCTCCTTTTGTTACCCTGTAAATCAGAAAATACTGCCAATAGCCTTAAATTGATTTCCGCCCTATTTTTAGGCATATAATGTCATACAAACCAGGCCAAGAATGATATTTCAACAAATCCCTTTGAACAAAGCTTCACAATATAGTTAGGAATACGACTGTAAAGTTTGGTGTATGTAGGTGCTACAGAAGTGGAAAATCGTCACTAGGAGTGTGAGAAAAATCATTTTGAGAAAACGGCCTTTAAAGATTTATGGCAAAATTCCACTAATTTCTATTAAAAGCCATTAATTACAGACAAAATATGCTTTAGGTCCAAGTAAAATCCATGTATCACACTGTTTAACATCCAAAACTCATTATTGCTTCATCCATCACTGATCATAACATCCAAAACAACACAACAGTCCATCACACAGGTAGAATGACAAAGTATATATATATATATATTTAATATATGACATGTAGGCTATGAATCTTCTGTCTTCATTGGTAATCCCTTGTGTCTTCTTGCTAATGACAACTGTTTTCGGCTTCTCTAAGAGAATTTTACACGCATATCTTTCGACATTTTGAACCACCTCGGAAATGTCAGAGCGCGTCACGTGACGATTCTGAACAAATCACGTTTGAGAGAATTTGGCATCAGCCAATGAGATTGCGCATTTCGAGTTAAATCGCCTATTTTTCTTTCATGATTAGTTGCTGATAAACAAGAAATGACCATATTTGGATCCAACAGCATTGTACAGGAGAGAGAGAGCTTTCTAACGGTGTGTGTGATGAAGAAATCTACAGACGCAAACAGACAAAGTGTAGTAAAATAAAGACCTAAATGTGTTTTTTGGACATATTTTCAGCACAAGTCTGAAAGAAGACATGTTACTGAAGACAAATAGTCCAAAATATCAAAATTGACCAGTGTAAAAAAGCGATGTTTTTGCCTGCCGTGTCTCGTCTGTCAAGTCACCTTCATGTATATAGCGCTTTTAACAATATAGATTGTTTCAAAGCAGCTTTACAGTGATAATAGGAGGGTACCTTTTCTCCCTCAGAGCTGGGTTTGGCATTGTTCATTAAATCTAACAGTAAATCTAACAGTAGCCTATGTTTATTCCTGTTTACGCTTTCAACTGTTGTTCTTACCATTATTTATAATTGGAAGAATTTCCATTATTATATTCTGATGTCCATGAGCATAAAAACAAACTCAGTAACTTATATATTCTTGATTTTGGCAGATCAACTCCTCACACTACAATTCATCTTGAGTGAAGCTCCTCCCACTACATTCACATCATCAGTGAAGCTCCTCCCACTACATTCACATCATCAGTGAACCTCCTCCCACTACATTCACATCATCAGTGAAGCTCCTCCCACTGTAATTCATCATCAGTGAAGCTCCTCCCACTGTAATTAATCATCAGTGAAGCTCCTCCCACAGTAATTCTCCAATAAATGCTGTAAATTCCCATCAGCTGCAAGTGAAGACGAGCATCAGAGCATCAGGAAGAGCTGAAATCTGCAAAGACTGAGTTTATTAAAGAGGACAGAGAGAACATGAGTGATCCAGAACCCTGCAGAATGAAACACACTGAAGATCCTGAAGAACAAAGAGGTTGGTGTTTATTCTTCATTCATTCATGATGCTGAAGAACATTCATGTTAGAAACATTCAAGCACTTCATCACATTTAGATATACAGTTCAACTATGAAATGGCTGCAAAAGTTTCTGTTGTTTTAACACATGGTCTGTAAAGGGAGGTTTCATATTTATTGTCAAGATCAGGCCAAACTAAATCTAAATATTTTAACTTTTTTATTTTACAACATATTGTTTACAATTTGTAACAATGTTACCAGAATTTTGTGAGTATTTTTAATTAATGTCCAAAATGTAAAAATGTTCAATCTACTCTGCTTTACTGCAAACATTTGTGTTCTTTCTCGCAGTGAAATTCACTTGATCTTGTGTTTCTTGTGTCCCACTTTCACATGCATGTGAAGTCAACGGAAGGAGAAGTTTAGTGTGAACAGCCCTTAATTAAAACGTTTTTGTAGTTTTTAACATAATTAAATATCAATCTAAAAGTTGGTCAAGTCACCTTTATTTATATAGCGCTTTTTACAATACAGATTGTATCAAAGCAGCTTCACAGTGATAACATGAAAATAATACAACAAAGTTTGTTTCTAGAAGAAAATTGCATCATCGTCCACCCAAAATAAGGCAGATCAGTAATATTGTTGAATATTAAATGTCCCCAACTAAGCAAGCCAAAAGCCAAGGCAACAGTGGCAAGGAACCAAAACTCCATCAGGTGACAGAATGGAGAAAAAAACCTTGGGAGAACCCAGGCTCAGTCGGGGGCCAGTTCTCCTCTGGCCAACGAGCGAACAGTGTATGATTATGATCCAGGCAGCGTTACAGGTCAGAGGTCAGATTGGTCGTGTCGATGAGGCCTTCACAGGGCTGATGAGGCTGGCACCTCAGGATGCGTCATGGGTAGGTCCAGGTGCAGATCCACCATCTGATCTGGATACGGTCGGGGTCTACCTCACTTCAGGAAACGGAGAGACTGGTGGACACTTCAGGACTGCGTTGTCGTCGCGTCCAGGCGCTGGTCCTTCATCAGATCTGGATACGGCCTGGATCCGGCGGAAGAGGAGAGACTAGTTGACACTTCAAGACTGCGTTGTCGTCCCGTCCAGGCGCTGGTCCTTCATCAGATCTGGATACGGCCTGGATCCGGCGGAAGAGGAGAGACTAGTTGACACTTCAAGACTGCGTTGTCGTCCCGTACAGGCGCTGGTCCTTCATCAGATCTGGATAGGGCCTGGATCCGGCGGACTGCGGTAAACCTCGGGATAAACAGAGAGACTAATATTAGCGTAGACACCATTCTTCTTATGATGTAAAGAGTACATCATGATTTATGGGAAGTGTTCCTGGTTCCGGCTGACCTAATCTATGCAGCCTAGCATTGAATTATAGAAGTCTATATAATGTGTATAATATATATAATGTGTTATGTGTATGCTAGGCCAAAGAGATGTGTTTTTAGTCTAGCTTTAAACTGACAGAGTGTGTCTGCTTCCCAGACAATGTTAGGAAGACTGTTCCAAAGTTTTGGTGCTAAATAGGAGAAGGATCTACCGCCAGCAGTCGATTTTTAATATTCTAGGTATTATTAACTGGCCGGAATTTTAAGATCGCAATAGACGTGAAGGACTATAATGCGTTAAGAGCTCGCTCAAGTACTGCGGAGCTAAACCATTTAGTGCTTTGTAAGTAATCAGCAATATTTTAAGATTTAGGCGATGTTTAATAGGGAGCCAGTGCAGCGTTGACAGAACCGGGCTAATATGGTCATATTTCCTGGTTCTGGTAAGAACTCGAGCTGCTGCGGTTTGGACCAGCTGTTGTTTGTTTATTAAGCGTGCAGGGCAACCACCCAGTAGAGCATTAGAATAATCTAGCCTTGAGGTCATGAACGCATGAACTAATTGTTCCGCATTTGTCAATAAGCGCATGTGGCATAATTTAGATTTATTTTTAAGATGAAAAATGCGGTTTTACAGATACTAGACACGTGACTTTCATATGAAAGATTGGTATCAAATAGCAGGTTCCTAACTGACGACGAAGACTTAACAGAGCAGCCATCGAGTGTTAGACAGTATTCTTAAAACTCTCGCTATTATGTGAGGAAGGTTTTTGTCCAATATTTAGAATCTCTGTTTTTTCAGAATTAAGTAGTAGGAAATTACTAGTCATCCAATTTTTTATATCAGCTATGCATTCTGTTAATTTTGTGAATTGGTAAGTTTCGTCTGGGCGTGAAGAAATAAAGAGCTGAGTATCATCGGCATAACAGTGAAAGCTAATTCCATGTTTCCTAATGATATATCCTAATGTAGCATGTACAGAGTGAACAGCAGCGGTCCTACTACTGAGCCTTGTGGTACGCCATACTGAACTTGTGATCGATGAGACATCTCTTCATTTACTGCTACAAACTTATAACAGTCAGATAAGTATGATTTAAACCATGCTAATGCAATTCCACTAATGCCAACATAATTTTCTAGTCTATTTAAAAGAATGTTGTGGTCGATAGTGTCAAATGCAGCACTAAGATCAAGTAACACTAATAGAGAGATATAACCACGATCGGATGATAAGAGCAAATCATTTGTGACTCTAACAAGAGCAGTCTCGGTACTATGGTACGGTCTAAATCCTGACTGAAAATCCTTGCAGATATCATTTCTTTCTAAAAAGGAACATAGTTGTGAGGATACTGCCTTTTCTAGTATCTTTGACAGAAAAGGTAGATTCAAGATCGGCCTGTAATTGGATTAATTCTGTACGATCAAGTTGCGTTTTTTAACAAGCGGTTTAATCATAGCTAGCTTAAAAGTTTTCGTACATATCCTAGTGACAAAGATGAATAATGATATTAAGAAGAGGATCTATAACCTCTGGAAGCATCTCTTTCAGTAGCTTAGTCGGTATAGGGTCTAACATACATGTTGTCGATTTAGATGATTTAATGAGTTTAGTAAATTCTTCCTCTCCTATAGCAATGAATGAATAAAATTTTTCTTCAAGGAGACTACAATGCACTGCCTGATGCGATACTGTAGTAGACGATTGCATAGTTATAATTTTCTCCCTGATATTATCAATCCTGTTAGTAAAGAAGTTCACAAAGTCATTACTGCTGTGTTGCTTGGAAACGTCTGGGCTAGAAGATTTATTTTTCGTTAGTTTAGTCACTATTTCAAATAAATACCTAGTGATAGGTTTGAAAAATAAGCAGATCTAGCAGTTTTTAACTCTTCCGAGTCGCCGATCACGCCGGCGTGATCAAATCACATGACCAGTTTAAGACGTTGAAGCATAAAAACAAAGTCACGTTGAGCGCTGCTGTCCACTTCTGTCGAAAGTGCTGGCTTGAAACTCTATTTTACTTTTTGTTTTGTGTTGATAGACCAAGTAAAAACGGAGATATGATAATTTAAACTTTATATAAATTTTTTTTGAAAATATTGACGCGTTCGTAAAGGAACGCAAGATGGGATGCGACAGGCGTTGCATTTATTCTCATAACTTCGTCGGTTTTTGTCATAAAACAAAACGGAGAAAAATGTGTGAATCTGCTGACTCTGCTCTTCAGGCTGCACATTTTAGGGAGTGGAGGAGGAGCCAACTGAGCAAAGAAGTGAAATTGAAAGGCGCCCGTGGGAGTTGGGAGATTGACGGAGTAGACAGAGAGACATATATATAGAAAGAGAGAGAGAGAGATATTATTGCTAGTTTTTGGAAAAGTTTGAATAGATTTTGAGAGTAGTTTAGGAGTAGTGTAGATAGTTTAGGTAGTTTAGGTAGTTTTTTGTGGAAGGAAAATGAAGCGAATGTCTTTGGTCTCATTGTTGACAGAAACTGTTTTGAGGAGTGGCACAGATAAATAAATAAAAACTCACCTGATATTCGTTGTAAATAGTTGTATATATAGTTTGATTTTGTGTTCATTTTACCTTTTGTATAGTATATTTGCACTTTTTAGGAACCCCTCTTACTCAAGGAAGGAAAGCCCTGTAATGTAGCTGTCTGTGTAATTGTACATGAAGTGTTTTGTAGAGTTTCTAAGCAAAAAAGAAAAGAAAAAAACGCCTATTGCCACACCTGCTTTTTGCTGTATATAGTTAGATTTTATCTCAATTTTACCTTTTTTATGTTGTATTTGCACTAAATGGGAACCCTCATACTCTGGGAATGCAAGGCCTTAAATATAGCTCTCTGTATAATTGTGTGCATAAACTTTTAAAAAGTGGCAAAGCTAAAAAGAGAAAAAAAAGCCTATGGCTACACTCGCTTTTTTTTTGTAAATCATATTTTTTTTGTATATAGCTTGATTATATCTGAATTTTACCTGTATATGTTGACATTTACAACTTGTGTTTACATTTTAAACCTTTTAAAATGCTTCATTGAGCATGTTTGTGTTTTTTGTAGTACAAAAACTATAATTTTTCTATTCGGATTTTGTGTTTTTTGTGTGATTTTGGGTCCAGTATGTTGATACAGTACATAAAAGTGAAAAAATAATTGTCTGTTCATATAGGTGATGTTGTGCTGAAAAAAACAATACCAAACATTGGTATGGTAAACATTTGTTTATGTCGCAAAATAAAAAGTACTCAAAAACGGCCAAAATAGCCCAAGACTCCGAAGAGTTAAGGCCTCTCTGCAAGTAATCAAGCTTTCTTTCCATGAAATGCGAAATCCCTCTAGTTATGTTTTCTTCCAGCAATGCTCCATTTTTCTGGCTGCTCTCTTAAGGGCCCGAGTGTGCTCGTTGTACCACGGCGTTGGACTATTTCCTTTAATCTTCTTTAAGGGCAACGGAGCAACTGGAAAAGAGAGAGTTAAAAGTTTCTGTTGCAATATCTAGTTCTTCTAAGCTATCCGGGATGCTGAGATGATGAAACTGATCAGGAAGATTATTAATAAAGCAATCTTTAGTGGCAGAAGTGGGTAGGTCAGAATGATAGGTCTAACATATTTATAACACAGAGTCGGCTTTGCAGCTTTGGCTAAATGTAATTTACACAAGACTAGATAATGATCTGAGATGTCATCGCTCTGCTGCATTATTTCAACGTCATCAACATCTATTCTGTGTGATAATATTATATCTAGAGTATGATTACGACAATGAGTAGGTCCTGACACGTGTTGTCTAACTCCAATAGAGTTCAGAATGTCTTTAAATGCCAATCCCAATGCATCTTTTTCGTTATCTACATGTATATTAAAATCACCAACAATTAGTACTTTATCTGCAGCCAGTACTAACTCTGATAGAAAATCAGCAAATTCTTTGATCAAGTCTGTATGGTGCCCTGGTGGCCTGTATACAGTAGTAGTGATTTATCATTTACACTAGATAGTGTTACATTAAGCACAAACACTTCAAAATAATTATATTTAAAACTAGACTTCTCAGTAATTCTGAAGATATTACTATAAATTACAGCAACACCTCCCCCTTTGCCTCTCAGACGAGGTTCATGTTTATAACAGTAATCTTGCGGGGTGGACTCATATAAAGTAATATAATTGTTTCTGTCAAACACAGCACATCTAGATTATAGTCTGTAATAATATCATTAACAATAAGTGCTTTTGAAGTAAGGGATCTAATATTCAGCAACCCGAGCTTTATCATTTGCTCATCCGTATTATATCTGTTTTTTATTTGTTGAACATCAATTACATTTTTACCCCTGAATGGGTTTAGGAGTTTTTTGTATGTCCTAATTCGGGGAACAGACAGTCTCTATATGATGATATCTAGGTCAAAGAGGCTCTATGTGATGGGATTTATCTGACCTTGGTGACGTGAGACAGCTAGTAGATGGTCGGTTTAGCCAGTCTGTCTGCTTCCTGACTTGAGCCCCAGATTGTCATGTTTGAGCTCTAAGACTATGTGCCATCCCCAGGAGGGATGAATACTCTTTTCAACAGGCCGGGTCTGCCCCAAAAACTTTTCCAATTGTCTATGAATTCTATATTATTTTGCGGACACCACCACGACAGCCAGCCATTGAGTGAGGACAATCTACTAACTATCTCATCACTCCTGCGAACAGGAAGGGGGCCAGAGCAAATTACAGTGCCTGACATCGTACTTGCGAATTCACACACCTCTTTAATATTAATTTTGGCGGAGTCGAACATCTTTAGTGCTGACGTGAATAATGATCTTGGAGAATTTACGATTAGCATTAGCCAGCACTTTTAAATTTGCTTTGATGTCAGGCGCTCTGGCTCCCAGGAAACATATGACTATGGTGGCTGGTGTCTCTATTTTCACGTTCCGTGTGATCGAATCACCAATTACTAGGGCACAATCAACAGGATTCTCAGTGGGTGTTTCACTGAGTGGGGAGAATCTGTTTGATGTCAAAAAAATCAGTTTGGTGTCAAAATATGACAGTCTATTTTATTGTGTATTGTATTTTTTTTTTATCGCGCGATTAATGCCTACTAAACTTTGTAGGTTTTTTTTCACATGCTTTTGCAACAACTAGTAATGTTAGTAAAACTACAACACCACCGGATCTAGCTAGACCGGAAACAAAATAACAGGCACGCCGCACACCCTTGTTTGGGCTTGCGAGCCGGTGTTGTGCCGAATTTCGATTAATTGCGATTAATCGCGAGTTAACTATGACATGAATGCGATTAATCGTAATTAAATATTTTAATCGTTTGACAGCACTAGTATTTTAATGTTCATATCATATTAGATAAGTGTGTCATTGATCAAACATATTTAATAGTTCTCACTAAAGAAACATGGGATTTGTGCCTATAATGTTTTAAAATAATAACTGGAAGATCAGTGTACCTCATTCAGGGAAGGTTTCAGGGACGTATAATTAATTTATAAAAAGACATAAATTATTGTAATATTTTATAGCAGTTGTCTGTTACATCTGGGATCATTTTAATCTTCATTCACTCCATAATTCTCTCTTTGAATTATTTTGATTATTTAGAACATTTGAAATTCAGGGTTTTTCTTTCATTTCAGATCCGATGGAAGAGAGCGAGGAGAGTGAAGAACTGAGTGAAGTGGAGGAGCATCATGTCAAACCTGGAAAAAAACCTTTGAGTCACGCAAAGACTAAACAGACATTTTTAAAGAAAAGAAAAGCCAAGAATTCTTTTACCTGCACTCAGTGTGGAAAGAGTTTCAAAAGCAAACATAATCTTGAGATTCACATGAGGATCCACACCGGAGAGAAGCCGTTTTCATGTGATCAATGTGGAAAGAGTTTCAGTAAATCATCACACCTTAATGTTCACATGATGATCCACACTGGAGAGAAGCCGTTCTCATGTGATCAATGCGGGAAGAGTTTCAGTCAATCAGCAAACCTTAATGTTCACTTGAGGATCCACACCGGAGAGAAGCCGTTCACATGTGATCAGTGCTGCAAAACATTTCTCTGTGCATCACACCTGAAGAGACACCTGAGAGTTCATTCGAAGGAGAAGCCGCATTCATGTTCTGTGTGTGGAAAGACTTTTTCATGGCTGGAATATTTACGTGGACATGAGAAAATTCACACTGGTGTGAGAGAGTACATGTGCTTTGAGTGTGAGAAGACTTTTATTACAGCAAAGGATTTAAAACAGCACCAGAGAATTCACACTGGAGTAAAACCTTACAAGTGTTCACACTGTGACAAGAGATTCAGTCAGTCTTCATCTCTGAAAAAACATGAGAGGATCCACACAGGAGAAAAACCTTACAAGTGTTCACACTGTAACAAGAGATTCAGTGAGTCATCATCTCTGAAAACACATGAGAGGATCCATACCGGAGAAAAACCTTACAAGTGTTCACACTGTGACAAGAGATTCAGTCGGTCAGAACATCTGAAAACACATGAGATGATCCACACTGGAGAAAAACCTTACAAGTGTTCACACTGTGACAAGAGATTCAGTCGATCAGAACATCTGAAAACACATGAGAGGATCCACACTGGAGAAAAACCTTACAATTGTTCACACTGTGACAAGAGATTCAGTCGATCAGAACATCTGAAAATACATGAGAGTAACCACACAGGAGAGAAGCCGCACACGTGTGATCAGTGCGGAAAGAGTTTCTCTCTTAAAAGTGACCTGAAGCGACACATGAAGATCCATGCAGTGAAGAAACCACTTCACCAGAGTCTGAGATCACGGTAAGTAGATCATCTTTATGTGCTGAGAAACAAAATCTGCTTTTCCACCTACAGAAAAGGTTCCAGTTGTGCTTCCACTTGAGCCTGTTACGGCACGGCACAATTACAAACCGTTCTCGGCCTTGAACTCTCAGCACACTTGGCTAACCGTGCCGAACCGTGATGGTTGAATGTGTGAAGTGACATCGCCACTCAGGATCGGTCACTTGTCACTTGTCTGTCTTAGTGACATACTGTATAAGCAATTTGAGCGATGTAAACCAAATTTATAATAAAATCAAAAGAAATAACATGGTTCCTGTGCTCACCAACCATGTCATTTTTCAGATGCGTTTTGTCCATAAGAATGTTTTTCCTATGGATACACAATTAATTTATAATTAGTTTGGTGGTTGATTATTTTCATGATCGATTTCATCAATTAGTTATTGCAGTCCTAGTTAAAGTTTGTTTTGATCATCAAAAATAATTTAAGAAAATGAAACATCATGATACTGAAGAACAAATAGGTTGGTTCATTAATCGATTGGTTCATTTATCGAGATTTGCATTGTTTCAGGTCAAGAATATAAAAAGACATTCAGTTAATTAAATATAAAATAATTTTAACGTTGAACTTTCTTGATTTTGTCATTTTATATTAATTTGACACAGGAAAGGCCTAAAAAGCAGGTGAACTGGGAAGTCTGAAGGCCTTTTCACACTAAACATTTTGTTCAAGCTGGTTTCAAATAGAAACAGAGACATTCACGCTGGACTGGAATATTCAACTGCTAATGATGCAATGCTTTTTTCTTCAGATAATATTTCTACTATTTGCTTTGCCATTTAAAGACAAGTGCTGACCAGATATAAACTTTGAGCTGCTGCAGATTCACATTTAAGAGCATTTGGTGGCACTAGTGAAACCAGCATTAAATATTGGAATTACTTTTAAATAAAATATTAGCATTTCATGAACACTTTGACCTACACTTATAAAAAACACTGGATTAAAAACAACCCATTTTGGGTTGTTTATTGGCTGAAATATGCTGTGACTGACTCCATAACCTGTCCATAAACAATCAGTGTACAGCTCTGAGAACACATTTTAACTTTCTAAGCATTTATATTCTGTATCTTTTTTTTTTTTTTTATAGTAAAATAATTTTTTTGCAAGGCGGCAGGCGTTTCCATCACATGAAAAGATCGACGCGAGACTCATTTAGGTGACTCACATCGTGTCCCTGTATGTGGATTTGCATAAATTCAAAGATATACAGAGAAATAATGAATTTATAGATTAAAAAATTTGCACAAATTTGACGAAGCACTGCTTGCAAGAGGTTGCAAAAATCACGTCTGACCCAGGATCTGGGTAACACAAAAACTACCTAAACACCGGGTTGTCACGTCTGACCCAGGATCTGGGTTACAGAAAAACTACCCAAACACTGAAAAAACCTCAAAAAAATTTGACCTAAAAGGCTCAACCCAGGATTTGGGTAGAAAAAAATAACCAGATTTTTTAGTGTAGTGGTGGGAATAACGAAGCTTTTCAAAGGTTTGAATCAGTTGATCAAAGTGCTTCGTAAATCATTATTCACTGTTTTGAAGTGTTCGAAAAGTCAGAACAATGTAAATGCAACACAAACTCTTGCCAAACATGCATAAAAACACCTTTTACAAACCATTGCAAATGTGTTATTGAAGTAATCAATCAAATGCAATCAACACATCATCCAATATCATAAATATTAAGGATCTGTATAACATGTGGGCTTTTAATACTCAGCTAAACAGGCCAATAAGAGACTATTATCTACTGTTATTCCTTTTAATTATGCAAATGTCTCATTAAAACGTCTACAGATGTTTAAAACTGATCAGAGATCAGGCAAAACCCATAGACACTTGTTCAGTGGTTCGCTGCATGATGGGTTCACAGAGATCATTGACATTTTGAAATGGTTATGAAGCAACAAAGCCTCATTTACTGAAATCACGTGACTTTCACAGTTTGATTCACGCTCTGAACCACTGATTTGAAACAAAAGATTCATAAAGGTGTCTGAGCTTTGTGAAGCAGTGTTTCGAAATCGCCCATCACTACTTTAACTACATGAGTAAGACATGATTAGCAAGCTGTTTGCATAAAATAGTACATTGAAACTCACTTTATTTAATGTTTCTTTTAGACCTGATGGACGTGAAGAAGAAAGAAAAAGCAGAAGGCAATAAATCTGTCTCCTGCCCTCAGTGTAAAAACGCTTCACATGTAAATCAAGTCTGAAGATTCACATGAGAGTTCACATTGGGAAGAAGCATCTCAGGATTTCTCTCTGAAATCACATCTTCTCATTCTGAAGAAAGACCATTTAACTGTGATCAGTGCGGTAAACTGTTTCATTGGGCTTCAGTCCTGAAGAAACACCTGAAGATTCACACCAAGGAGAAGATTCATCCTTAATATTACAGCAGAAAAGACACGGCGGTGTGTGTTTCAGTGAAGAAGGCCTTTACTACAGAAGATGAACTGAAAGACCATCAGAAAATTCACACTGGAGAAGAAGGCCATAACACTGTTAAGAGAGATGTGAATCTGATATTAATTTTTAACTCGTTCTTCATTGTTTTTCATCAGAACATCTAGTTTATCTTCCACTTCTACTCTTCCATGCAAACGCAAGATATACTTTCATGTATCTTTGAAACTGGACACTTTTCTTTTCTTCTTCTCTTGAGATGCTTCGGCTCTTATAAGTCAGTAAAGAGAGAGAGAGAGATCTGTCTCATTCACTTTTACTTAATGTTTGTATTTGTTATGTAATGATTGATTAAACTCTTTACTCATTTTATCAACATCTCATTGTGTCCATTTCCTTATTTTCAGCTGATTCTGCTTGAATTAGTTATTTTAGTTCTGAAAGTCATGAAGTATCCTGATATGATTGCTTTTTGAGCTTTCCATGTTTTCATTTTCTCAATAGAGCTTTTAAATGCCTAATAAATTATATTTCACTGCACACATGACTGACATCGAATGAGATTGCTGTCTGTCTTCATTATTAACTGTTTCACCCTTGATATCCAGTATCATGTTTGAGACTATATCAGAAGATGAGAAAACCGCATTAGATAGTTCATTAACCCGACTAAGTTGGCAGAACTCAAAACATTTAAGGAAATCAATTGCAATCAAAGTTTAAGTAAGCAGAACTAGCAGATTTTTATTTTGTACTTAAACAGTTCAAGTTAAGAACAATTAAAATGTATGTGTACATTAATTCATACAATTAACTTAAAACTTTCATATAATCTCAATGTGAACTCTTTTATTAGTATAAACTTAGTTAGCTTTTAAAAGCTAATATGCTAACATATTAATTTGTTAACATATTAGCAATAGTATGTGATACAGAAGCACTTGCTGTATGAGCGCAACAACACTGAAAAAAATGATTCATTGACTTAGTTGAATTTACTAAAAAAAATTATGTTAATTGGTTCCACATAATTCATTTTAGCTACATTTAAACAAATGCATTACGTTGAACTAAGTTCAACTTAATGCATTTGTTTAAATGTAGCTAAAATCAATTGTGTGGAACCACTTACGATAAAAACATTTAGTAAATTCAATGAATTTACTGAAATCATTGAATTTACTAAAAAAAATTATCGTAAGTGGTTCCACACAATTGATTTTAGCTACATTTAAACAAATGCATAAAGTTGAACTAAGTTCAACGTAATGCATTTGTTTAAATGTAGCTAAAATGAATTATATGGAACCAATTAACATATTTTTTTTTAGTAAATTCAACTAGTCAATGAATCATTTTTTTCAGTGAATATAAAGGGATTATTTGCTCTCAAATCAAGCTGCATGCACCACTTGTCACCATGATGGTAACTATCAAGCCAACATTAACAGAAATTCTTCTAAATTAGCATAACAAAACATTAATCACAACCAAATCTCACAATTAACATTAATCTTACACAAAAAAAAAACACATTATATTACACTTAATTTTAGCATTTACTCTCCCTTTCGAGTGCCATCGGCAAAGCATGCTGGGAAATAGACATCCCAGCCGTTTCAGTTAAACTTAAGTTTGTCTAAATTAAAATAAGTAATTTCATAAAACTCAAAACAATGAAACAGTTCAGTTTACTTAAAATATATCAGTTATGTGAACTTGAAAGAAAAAGAAAGTGCTAAATACTCATAAAAGTTAATTTGACTGAACTAATTAGTTTAATTTAAGTTTGTCCTACTCAAACCAATTAATTATTTTGAGCGTTAGGGTTTACAGTGTAGAATTCTACAAAATATAATAAAAGACAGCTTATAAGACCATTACTTGACATGTATGAGGAATCATTTATTACTGGAAGGCTCACAGATTCATTAAGACTATCTATAATAACTATAATATTAACACCAAATAAACCCCCAACTGAATGCTCATCATACAGACCAATTAGTTTAGTGGGATGTGATACAAAAATACTTTGTAAAGCACTTAATTAGACAAATATGTTCCCCAAAAATGTGGCTGCAATCAGTTATAACAACTTAAAATTTGTTGAGATAACTTAAATATCCAACTTAACTAAACTAAACTAAAGTTAACTAAGCTTAATATTTTAAGTCAAGCATGGATTATCGACTGCTGGCGGTAGATCCTTTTCCTATTTAGCACCAAAACTTTAGAACAGTCTTCCTAACATTGTCCGGGAAGCAGACACACACTGCCAGTTCAAATCTAGACTAAAAACATATGTCTTTGGCCCAGCATACACATACTGTAATGTTGTATGAATCATGCATGTTGATTATGGTCAGAAAAATCTAGAGAAAGGGTTGGAAATTTCAGTCTATGTGGAAAAGTGTAAGATTGAAAATAAAGATATTTGAAAATGAACAAAAACATTTGCTTTTACTGTTTCAACCCCCCTCTTTCTTACCCCAATAACCATTTGCAATTCCTATAGGCAGAGGTATAAGTGAAGTAATCACAGTGCTCAAGGCCTGTAGGCCGAAATGTGTGTACATCGGGGGTCTACGAACTGTCACACCTTCAGTACAATGAGGAAAATTGTAATTATCTGATTGGTCAGTTTGAATGTCTCACATTTGGGTTACAGTCACATGGTCAAGGAAGGAATCAAAGTTGCTCTGGCCCTTTTTATTCTCTGGCTCTCTTTCTTGGGGAACTCTATCTTTGGCTCCTCTTTTCTTTGTCTCTTACTCTACACTCTCCCTCTCTTTCTATCTCTCAGGTAACATTTTACATATCTGCTGGGTACAATTAATGGTAGAAGTTTTTATCATCTCATATATTTTGTAACTATTGTAAGTGCAACCATAACCATATATTGTCATTAAACCCTTTCAACTACAAATAATGTGCAAACAATAGGTTACTGTCGTAACCCCGGTTCTCTGAAACATTGAGTGGAGAGATCCACCTATGGGAAGGGCATCCTGGGTTCTGAAAGCCATCACTGTAACAAATTGCAGTAGATTCTACAGCAAAATTCTACAGAAATGTATTGTTTTATCATTTTACAAGTTATTACTGTAATTCGCAATGCTTTATGGGTCAAAAAGAGTATTACAGTTGTTAACAGTATATTTCCCTGTCAACTGTAAATTGATTTACAGGTAAGAGGTGTTTTCACTGTAGTTCATATGGTTTTACAACAATTTACTGTGATGTGGCATTATGGGATTGCGCGGGCTGAATACAGGTTTGAAAACTGGTGGACTGTAGCAGGGCAAGAAGAGTTGAAGATAAAAGGCACTATTTACTCAATTTTTGGTAAGTTAACTTAAATTTACGTCGTAAAATATAACAATCTAATATATTACTTAATGCTGTTTAAGCGATTGAACAGAATTCATAACATAGGCATGTCAGATGCAATTAATTTTATCGACTTGTTAACTAATGCGTGTTATCAGGACATTTAGTGGGATGTAAAAGTGTTTGATTCCAATATTTTGGAAATTTAACATTTATTTAGTAAAGGAATGCGTGTCTTTAATTTTAAATTTCTTGTTTCAGGCGAGGCATAGAATCGCGACGGGGCGCGCCATAACAGTGGTGAGACGAAGCTGAACTGTTACAAGGTAAAACCATCGTAAATGTTATGGACGAATGCTGCAGTTTGTTACAGTTTTATTCGCATTTGCTCTCGAGAGAGTATTTTTAGAGCATTTGTAGTTTGGCAGACAAGACAAATCCACTGAAGTGTTGGTGAGACAAAACTATACGCACGTGCTATTAGCTTTCTTCACGAAAAACTTAGGCTATATATGATATTAACATCGTTGGATGCATCTATTTTCTCATTTATTTTTGTTTTGATTTATTATTGAGAGCATGTAAAACCAATGTTTAACAAATCCCTGCGTCATAACTAAATTCAAAATTACTGGCAAAAGATTTAAAAGTTCATTTTATTTTCTGTTCAAAGTTCCCATAGTTATTGTTTTCTTAATATAACTTGAACCTAAATCTAAATGAGAAATGTATCACTGTAAATTATGTCAACATGAGAGCAATACCATTGTAGGTTTTACTAAGCATATGACAGGTCACAGTAATGTACCACACTGCTGTTTTACCTGTGGTGTACCTGACTGTTCCTGTGCATTTACAAAATCTATATAAAGACCATACAGGTTATCAGAAGTCTCGTAAAGGTGCCAGATTTTGATATTGTCATTTCACATGTACAACTCTGAAAGACTTAATTAGGCAATAAAAGGCCATATTGATGAGGGCAGGGAAATAAAATGCCCCTTTAAGAGTTGTGAGAGGACATTTAGTGTAAAATCTACATTTGCATCTCATATCTCAAGAACACACAAAAACAGTCCACATGAGCTTCTAAATGAAGCGGTTTTTGCAAACCCGCCACAACATGTGTGTACATCTCAAGATGAGAGTGAGGGGCCTGAGCCACATGAGGTCTTTGAAAGTGTAGAAGATTCTTTTCTGAAGCATTTGACTTGGTTTTATTTGAAACTGCAAGCAAAGCTTCTTTTACCTTCATCTGTAATTCAGACCATCATTGAGGAAGTCCAAGGAATTCATGATCTGGCCCAGGCAAGCGTCTACTCAAATCTTAAGGACAAATTGTCAGAACTTGGGGTGTCTAGTGACGCAATAATTAATGTTACTGAAAACCTCAAAAAGAATGACTTACTTAAGGCAGGCAATTATATGTTGCGTACAGATCAATGTCGCAAGACAGTCTTTAAAAACTTCTTCAATTACGTGGAGCCAATGCCTTTGTATTTAGGTACCAATGACTCTGGGAAAGGATGCTTTGCCCAGTACGTGCCTATAAAGTAGGGAAGTAAAGTATAAAGTTGCGATTTAGTTTTACCAATATTGTGATTGCGATTTAATATGCGATTTTTTTTAAGCTCTTTACCTTTTCTATTATTCAACAAAAACAAGCAATAAATCATTGTAAAATAGGGAAGGGAATCTTTAGGCACCTCATACCTCACACGTTGAGACCTGTTAGTTAAAAAGTTCATCAACCAACAGATGAGACATGGATCGATATTAAAAGTACTCTTTAAAGTCTCTGCTAGAATATGTGGTTGAATACAATTAAAAGCTGAAGAAAAGTCAATAAAAAGCAGCCGCACAAAGCTCTTTGCACCCTCAAGATGTGTATAGTAGATCAAGTTGAAAAGAGTACATACTGCGTCTTCCACTCCCCGATTTGGTCTGTAGGCAAACTGAAACGGATCTAATAGATCCTGGACAGAGTTCAAAAGGTCGTCCTTCACAATCTTCTCTAACGTCTTCATAGTGAGGGACGTGAGCGCCACCGGCCTAAAGTCATTAAGAGACGCTGGAGCTTTATTTTTAGGCATCGGGACAATAATTGAGTCTTTCCAAATGCGAGGAACGGTATGGAGATTTAAAGACATTTTAAAAATAAAACAAAAAATGTCTACCAGCTGGTCAGCACAGTTCTTTAATATACGGCCTCCAATACCATCGGGGCCAGGACTTTTCCTTTCCTTTATACCTCTGTCTTTTAGGTGCAGCAAAAGAGTCGATACCAAAAAGAGGAGGCAGTAACAGAAAGAAAATAGTTCCGTGGTGGACGCAAGAATGCAGAGAGAAATAAGGCATTTAAAATCCTGAAAAAAAAAACACATAACTTTCAGAATTTAATTGAATATAAGAGAAAGCAGGCTGTAGTAAGGAAGACAATAAAGAGAGTTAAGAAAAACTTTTGGGGGAAGTATTGTGAATCTCTAGGAAGAAGTACACCATTAGATAGAGTATGGGGTATGATTAAGAGAATGTCAGGAAATAAAAGAGAGTATGGTTATCCTATAATGAAAGAAGGAGAGAAAGTAATAATAGAGAGTAAAGGTAAAGCAGAGTTGTTGGCAATGACATTTGTTAAAATACATAGTAATGGTAATTTAAGTAATGAGGAAAAGATACAGAGGGAGAAAACAATAAGAGATAGTGTCGAAGTAATACAGGATGATGGGGACAATGAAAGTACCATAAATGTGATGTTTACAATGGGTGAGTTGAATAATGTCTTAAGAAAATCGGGAAAAACAATGCCAGGGAATGATCAAATAAGTTACTGTATGTTAAAAAAATTAAATGACGAGAGTAAAGAAGTATTATTAAAGTTATATAATAAGGTATGGGAAGTGGGATGTTTGCCAAAACAGTGGAAAGAATCAATTATTGTCCCTATATGTAAACCAGGTAAGGATCCGAGTTTGGCAGAAAGTTATAGACCGATTGCTTTAACTTCACAAAATTATGGAAAAAATTTTATTAAGTATTATTTGGAGACAAATGAATTGATAAAGGATTACCAGAGCGGGTTTAGAAAGGGACGAAGCACAATAGATCCGGCTATATGTTTAGAGAGTGAAATAAGGAAAGCTCAAATTAAAAAAGCCTCAAATTAATATAGTCTGTTTTTCACAAAGGAAAAAACAAGAACAGATTCAACTTAAACTTTATGACAAAAATCTAGAGAGAGTGGACTGTTTTAAATATCTCGGGATGTGTTTGACAAAAAACTTAACTGGAAAATACATATTGAGAATGTTGTTAAAAAATGTAAAAGAATACTAAATGTAGTAAGATGTCTGAGAGGTAGAGAGTGGGGAGCAAGTAGGACCTCAGTATATATTGGATTAATTAGGGCAGTTATTGATTATGGATGTACAGTTTACCAGTCTGCTTCGAGAACATTATTAAAAAAGTTGGATGTTATTCAAAGTCAGGCGTTGAGACTCTGTTGTGGTGCTTTTAAAACAACCCCAGTAGCAGCATTACAAGTAGAAATGAATGAGATGCCATTGGAGATTAGAAGAAATCAGATAGCATTAACGTACTGGGCAAATTTAAAAGGGCATAAGGAAAGACACCCGACTCAGAAGGTGTTACAACCTTGTCAAGAAAGGGAAAGGCGACAGATTAAGAGCTTTGGTTGGATAATAGGAGATGCAGTCGATGGGATAGGAAATATGACGGTAAGCCCCACTGTGCCATTATCTAATGTTCCACCTTGGCTATTAGGGGAATTAGAGGTAGATTTGCACCTTTTAGAGTGGAAAAAGAGAATAGTATTGATAGGAGTCCAGTATTAAGCAGTATTAAGAACATGCAGTCAGAAGCAAGACAGGATATTTTGTTGGAAATAGCCCAAGCTGTTTATAGAATTAATAGAGTAGGAGTAGGAGTAAAATTCATCTGGATTCCAGCCCATATAGGAGTAGAAGGAAATGAATTGGCTGATAAATATGCCAAAAATGCTACCAAAAAAATCAGAGATAGATATGGTAATAAGTTATAGTAAGGCGGAAGTTAAAAGCATAATCAAAGCAGAAATGAGTAAGAAGTGGCAAGAGGAGTGGAATATGGAAACAAAAGCGAGAAAGTACTACAGTATCCAGAAGAGGGTAGGAGGTATGAGAGAAAATAATAGGAATAAAAAGGAAGAGGACATTATTTCGAGAATGAGATTTGGGCATACTGGATTAAATAGTACGCTTAAAATAATAGGGAAACATGAAACTGGGATGTGTGAGGTCTGTAATATTAACGAAACAGTAGAACATGTAATTATTAATTGTCATAGTATAAGGAGGAAAAGATGAGGCTGAAAGACTGGTTTAGAAAAGAAAAATTTGATTTGACATGAAGGAAATATTAAAAATGAATTCAGGGCATGTAGGGTATAGAGCAATATTTGTGTTTTTGAATAAAATAGGGCTTAGTAGAAGGATATGAGTTTAGTTGTTTTAGAAAGATGTATTTAATAATAATGATAATGTATGAATATTAATAATGTTATTAGATATTTATGAAGTTATTTATTGGTTTTATTTATGTATGTATGTATTTATTTATTTATTTATTTATTTAAAGGGTAGTGAGAAAAGGCTATTGTGATCCACACTCCATATCAGAAGGTGGTGGTAATGCACACTTAAAAGTTGTTTGCCAACCGCCATTAAAAGAAAGAAGAAGAAGAAGAAGCGTCGAGTCTTCTGAGGTGAGGAGAGCAGTTCACGGGATTTCTCATATTTACATCACACACACTTTATACAGTTTGATTAAGCGACAGGCTCATTTCTGTATTGTTTTCATCGATCACAGCGATACTTGTGCGTCTTTTCTGGCGTCTTCCTTCTGAAATAAACATTTAGTGCAGCAGCAGCGAGCATGAGGAGAATATGTTGAGTTCATTCAGACCTGAGCGAGTTTGTGTTCGTTTGTGTGATTGTCTCGATGTTTGGAGTGAGAACTGTTACTGAATGTCAAGTTAAAGTTTGAGGTCTGTGAGGGGAATTGATGGGAATCGATCTCAAGTGTTGCTGTTGCCGTTTTCATGTTTACCTTTATTCTTTGTCGACATTTATCTTTGGCAGATTAAAATTGATGAAGACACTTTATATTGCCCCTGTATGAGTAATGAACGTGGGAAATATCAAGATACATGCATGGGAATATGAATATTAATGAAGTTTGACACAGGAAACGTTACATTTTCTTCATTTTTTAGAGTTTTATGATCATTGTCAGTTTCTGTACAAATATGTAACACGTTAATGGAATTACTTTATTGCTATTAATAGTTATTATAAAGTCAAACTATATTTAGATTCACATATTATGGTGTTGTAGCTATTTGCCTGAAGGGGTTATTTATTTAATTATTTTGTTTTATTATTGGTGATTTATCACTTATTTTGATGGTTATATTGTGAGAAATAACAGTATTGTCTTTCAGTAGAGCAGTTTTACAGGCTTTTATCATGTAGCCTGACTCAAATAATGTGTTTCTAACAGCAAACACTCAGAATAAAGTGAGATGATCTGCTGATGACCCTGAATGGCTTGTTGAATGAGTGTTGATAGTCTGAGGCTCATCAATATTAACAGATCTGCTGAAAACACTCTTTATTTCATGACAATAGTTCCTGTTTTCACCTAATTTATTATGCTGATGTCTTCAGATCTCCTGTAAATTGTCACTTAAAACTCGTTTCAATGGTGTCAGCAGACTGAGGGGATTTGTTGCCTACTGTAGCTTTAAAGCTACCCAGCTAACACAAATACGTGACTGTTACGTAACTGCAACGTAATCTGGTGACCAAACTTTCGTCGTGGCGACGTAACTAGTTACGTCGTGGCAACCGGAAAAGTGAAATTCCTGGATTCGTTGTCACGACGTAACTTTGTAACGTTGTCAGTAAGTAACGGCGACGTCGTCGCAACGTTGTGGATCGACAGTCGTGTGTTGGTAACCAGTTGGTCATTTTAGTTTTTAATAATATGGGCGGACATGCAGTGGTCTAATTTAACTTGTCCTCATTGGCCCAAAACTATTTTAGAGACTTTTTCAACGACATATGAACGATACAGACTCAAAATTTGGTTAATTCAGTTCATTTACTATAGAACAAAGCACAAACAGCAAAAACAGTATGCAAACAGGTTATACATTTAAATGAACAAGGTTTTCCCCAAAAGCTTGAACATCAAACTACTCCTACACATCTTCATTTCGGTGGCACTAATAACAAAGCAAGAATAAGAAAAGAAAAATGCAAGAAAAAAAGAACAGTTGAGTGTTTTCCCATTTAACATTTAAATACACAAAGCAATTAGCACTGAAAGATAGAATCTGTATAAGAAGACAGTTTTGTTTAAAAATCGCTCATATATTTTTCTAAACATTTTCACAAAGTTATGGTTGTGGCAAGTGCATTATTTCCTTTTAAAATAATTTGATAACTTCATGACATGTATCACTATATTCTATAAAACCTTAGTTTGAAATCATTTTTTTGTACATTTAATAATACATATTATTTTGTTTTTCTTCTTCTTAAAGTCATGATTACAATGTCCATTTTTTAACTAGGAAACTAGGCCTATTTATGATTATTCCTGAAGGCAGCATTAAACCCCCACATTGTCAGGTGATGTTGCAACTAAGAAAACAATTTAAAATGGTGTCTTAAAAAAAAAAAAAAACTATGCCATCATTTTAGGTTTGAAGCCTTTCATATAATTGTTTTTTATAAATATCAGTAGTTTTAAAGCTGTTGAGATAATTGAGAAACTTTTGTCCAGCAATTTGTATATTCTCAAATGTTATTATGAATTTACAAGGTAATAAAAGTAAACATGATAATGCATCATCCAGAGGAGCCTAACTTATCTCTTTGGCAGAGTGAAAAAGTTTGTAGAGCTCTGATAAAATACTGATAAAAACTGCTAATTTCAAGTATGGGTAGGTTGGTGGTACACTTTCCATGTCAGGTGGTACAACTACAATTCATAATATTTTTGTTGTACCACCTTACATGAAAACTTAAATCATTTAACATCTGAAAATTGTTTAAACACATTGTCTTCGTGAGTGTTGATGTCATTAGAAGTCTTCCCAAGTGAGGCTGGAGCCTGGATCCGAACTGGAGCTGCTGTAATCTCTAGTAAAATATGCTGAGCATCCTGAGATCGAAACAAGGAGACAACAGGAGAAAGATTAGCATTGCTGCTGTTCATATTATTTCAGGCAAAAGATGGTCATGTGCACTTTTTACTATTTCATCACATAGTGCAAGATTATGAGATGTGTTAATTGAATGCTTGACCAACAAGATGTGTCTTTAATCTAGATTTAAATTAGGAGAGTGTTTCTGGGCCCCAAACATGATCAGGAAGGTTATTCTAGAGTTATTCCCTTACATTCTATTAATAGGAAATCATCTGATATTAATGAGAAGACATGGCCTAACGAGTCAGCATTTTAATATTTGAATACTATACATTCTTACAATGTAAACGTCCTAAACATTTCTGAGTATTATCAATGTTTGAAAACAGTTGTGCTGATTAATCTTTTTGTGTAAACCAATGTAAGTTTAATCCATTTTCTTTTTTCTCTCTCCAGGATTCATTGTTAAATAGACCCAACATATATAAACAGTAGTTTACACTACTGTTCAAAAGTTTGGGTTCAATAGAGTAAAAAAAAAAAAAAAAAAAAATTCATTTTTTATTCAGCAAGGATGCATTAAATTGACCAGAAGAGAGAGTAAAGATTTCTGTATCAAATAAATGCTTTTTTTCTTTCATTCATCAAATAACCCTGAAAAACACAAAAATATGAAGCTGCACAGCTGTTTTTAACACTGATAATAATCATAAATGTTTCATCTATGGTTTTAGTTTTACTTATTCACTTATTCATATTGCTCATACAGTGTCACTTAAGTTTGGATGTCAAAACTTTATTAAAATAAATTAAATAAAAAAAATTAAAAAAGTTTAAAGAATTTAAAAAAATAAGAAAATAACAGATGCATGGTGATATACAGTAAGTTAGGTGACAAAATATTGTGAGAAAATGGATATGAAGTTATTTAATGAGCTTCCTTACTTCACCTGTTTCCAACTTCTCTGGCAGCAGCTTTCTTCAGAAATGTTGAAGTCATGGAGCTTCCCCTCTGTTGTAGAAGGATTATTTTGTTGCTGCTGAAATCACAGAACTATTTTGATCAATTTGTGTTAACCATTGAGCTAGTTTCAGCCAATTTTCTCACTCCATGTTGTGACGTCATCGAGTACGTTTATGTTAAATAAATTAGCTCACTTCCAAACTAACTTATTTTTTACAAAACTATCAAAACCTCTCATCTACCCATAAGATGTGATTAAAAGCCCAAACTTTCATATCAAAAGCTCAAGCTATGAAGTTAGCATAACGTTACCTCTTCTGAAAACGGTTAAGATGCTAACGGACTTTTTCGAAGACACTAAACCATTTCTATAAAGTAAATATTCAACAGACACATGTCAATTACAAGTAAGAGAAGTGTCAAGAACAGTTGTGTATATTATTTGTGTGATTTTAGAGACTAAACTCACCTGAAAGCAGTGAAAACAACAGCGAGAGACGGAGATCTGCTGCTTTGTCAGTTGCAGTCAGTGGGGCGGTATGTCGGTTTCCATGGCAACTCATCTGTTTGAGGGCGACTCGAAGGTTCACGCGCACGCCCATTAAAACCTCAAAGCCACGCAACATTTATAAACATCTAGAATTATAACCTTACTTGAATAAAATGAGCGTCTTTCAAACCTATGGAATACTAAACAAACAATTGAAACAAATAAAATATTTCATAGAAATGCAGTCTGATAAGATGGTAATGAAATTACGGGCCCGTGACGTTGCAGTTCCGTTGCCAGTAAGTCATGAAATTACCAAGTTATTACGAATAGATTACGTATCTGGAACGTTGTTGGTTATCTTATAACCTTAGGAGGACGTACTAACGACGTTGTGAGTTGGTAATATGATGGTAATGAAATTCCGGTCCCGTGACGTTGCAGTTACGTTGCCAGTAAGTCGTGAAATTACCAAGTTATTACGAATAGAGTACGTATCTGGAACGTTGTTGGTTATGTTATAACCTTAGGAGGACGTACTGACGACGTTGTGGGTTGGTAATATGATGGTAATGAAATTCCGAGCATACGAGGTTGTAGTTACGTTGTCAGTTAGTAAAGTCATGACGTGACCAAAAAGTACGAATACATTACGTAACTGTTACGTCGTGTGTTAGCTGGGTACACTGTGTGATTTTTACCCCCATCTAGTGGTGAAATTGTATATGACTACCCAGTGAATATTAGTTTCTGTTCCTCTCAATTTCGAGGGCGTTTTAACTCCTACGGTGGCCGTATTATTCCAAGATTAACATGGCTTCCAGTTATCACTTCGTCCATGACAATAATAAACAATACGTCTAAAATGAATAAAACTACAGGACAGATGTCAGGAGGTAAACGTCACCCTTGGAATCGGCTATCCCAGCATAATCAGATTAGGCTAACGTTACAATGTGTACAAAGTAAAAGCAATTAAAAATAACACAAATTTACAGTGTCCTTTTTTTTTATATAGCTTAAAAAATTGCGCCTTTAAAACTATTCATCACCTGTGATCCGTCGCAGCACAGATTTATGTTACAAGGTAAACAATACTTTTTCACCATTGACGCGAGGATGAAGTTATACTAGAGGTCGTTCTGGCGTTATGCACAACCATGCTATGGTTAGACAAGCAACTATACAACTTTGAATTTACACAAATGAATTACAACAGGCTGAATTACCTGTCGAGAAGAAAGCAGGCAACCTCGGCGTCCGTTTTAAAATCTTTGCTCCTCATGAGCTGTTTCCATCTGGGAAAAGTTACTCCAATATTGACTACGGTCTTGCTGATTTGTCTGTCGCGTTGACGTTTTAATTCTCTCTTTCAAATGTGAGTACGCACACACACACACACACACCACACTATCTTTCAAATCTGCCGGCACTCGCGAGCTCGCGAGTAATCTCCCCCTCGCATTCGTCTCTGCGTCACTGAGTGTAAAGCGCGAAAGGCGAAGCTTTAATTTACTGGCATGTCCCTCTTTGGCTAATGTAGTTTCAAGATGGAGGGGCAACATGGCGACCGGCATTCGAACCCCTCACCCGTATGTACTTTCAATGGCAGATTATAAACTTACGAGAATACTTTATTACTTGAAAGAAGTAAATATACATTAATGAGCACATATATTTTTGAAAGAACTAAGTGTTTTTTGCTAAGAATCAACTAAAAAAGTTACACAGTGTAGCTTTAAAGGAACACTCCACCCATTTGCATTAAGCTTTGCATTGTTAGAAACCCAGTCATACCATTGAATGGTCGTGCAACACTCTCTCATTTTCCCCTGAGACGGGAGCAATCCGTATTTACCTCTTACACTTCCTCCCACAATGACGCAAAAATCGTCATTAATTTTTGGCATCTTTCCTGACGAAAGATGCTAATAAACTTGAGAGATAGGCTACCTTTTCTCCCTCAGCGCTGGGTTTGGCATTGTTCATTCAATCTAGCAGTAGCCTATGTTTATTTCTGTTTACTCTTTCAACTGTTTTTCTTACCATTATTTATATTTGGAAGAATTTTATATTCTGATGTCCATGAGCATAAAAACAAACTCAGTAACTTGTATATTTTTTATTTTGTCAGATAAACTCCTCCCACTGTAATTCATCATCAGTGAAGCTCTGCCCACTGTAATTCCCCAATAAATGCTGTAAATTCCCATCAGCTACAAGTGAAGACGAGCATCAGAGCATCAGGAAGAGCTGAAATCTGCAAAGACTGAGTTTATTAAAGAGGACAGTGAGAACAGGAGTGATCCAGAACCCTGCAGAATGAAACACACTGAAGATCCTGAAGAACAAAGAGGTTGGTGTTTATTCTTCATTCATGATGCTGAAGAACATTCATGTTAGAAACATTCAAGCACTTCGTCACATTTAGATAAACAGTTCAACTATGAAACGGTACACAATGTTCTGGGTTTTCTTCAACAAATGGTCAGTAAAGGGAGGTTTGAGACATTTTTATATTGATTGTCAACATCAGATCAAGCTAAATACTATTTTAACTGTTTTATTTTACATTTATTTCATATCTGGTTCCCAATTTGCAACAACATTACCAGAAGTTTAGTCATTTTCAACATAGTTTACAATTTTATTTTTTTAGGAATAGTCAGTAAACACCAAGTTACTGATAAAGTTGCATTTGTCAAATATCATACAAGTTACTCATAGTTATAGAGATTCTTCTTACAGTAACTTTGGTAACAGGGTTGATGAATACAGTCAATGCTACAGTTTGTGTAAAAACTGAGACAATGGATTGAGATTATTTTCTTGTCTTCCCATCATGGTGTAGAAAGAGCCCAGATGATGTCACTTCCTGTGTGTTTTAAGAAATACTGTGTTTTTAAAAGGAGGATAATCATGTCAGGAGTAACAGGGTTGAGTGAAACATGTAGGACACAGTTAAAGCTAATACAAATAATTACTTTATTAAAGCTGCAGCCACTCCAGGGTGTCCGCACAGTAGTAAAATGTAGGGGTGTAACGGTTCATAAAATTCACGGTTCAGTTCGATACAATACACTTGTGTCACGGTTCGGTTCGGTACGGTTCGATACAGCAAAAAGAAAGAAATGCCAGAGAAATTTAATGATTTAATTTTTTTTATTCTTTTTTTTAATTATTTATTAAAACTAACATCATAAAGTATGTTTTTTTTTTTTACTTTGAGCAATTCTGGAGCTATAATTGACTCTTCTTAGGAGCATATAAAACAAAACAGCTCCTTGGAAAAAATGAAATCTAATATTGTAGTAGTTACAGACAAAGGTTTATTTTAGTTCAGATTAACATTTGAGGGCAGCAATTGTATTCATAATGTCAAAATAAAACCGACGTAATGTTACTTGAAGGCATTATAGCCTACTATTCCTGCCAAACTTCCATGGTTGCAGTTAGTGTTACTACAGTAAATCCATGGTGAATGTTGCTGATCTGTGGACACTGGATAGTTCATTCATGGCACAATGTTTCTTCCTGGTTTCCACGTCAGCACTGTTTGATCCGTTAATAACGGAGAAATGTGAATGTTTCTCACTAGATCTCGCAGCGATGTTATTACTTCTGTGGCGAATTCAAATGCTTTCTTTACTGGATCTCTTAGCGCTGTGTAGTAACAGTGTCGCATGATCACGATCGGCTCGCGCTGCTTTGGTTCAAACTGATAAACAACGGTCCGTCAACCACACAATAACGAGTAGTTTCATTCCGCTTGCATTACGTTTGCCATTTGATGTTGGGCAATGTTGTGGTCGCGCCGGCGTCTCTTACATTATGAGCGCGCTTGCCACGCGCAACGTGCCAACATTTGAAATGACGAAATTTGGATCGGCAGGAAAAATGGTCCAACAAACCGTTCGGTTTGAACATGTGTACCGAACACCGAACCGAAAGCCTCGTACCCGAACGGTTCAATACAAATACGTGTATCGTTACACCCCTAATAAAAGGTAGTAAAAAGAATCTACCAAAATCAAGGCCCTTGAAAGGTAGTAAAAGGTAACAAACGCAATTTGACTTGGTAGTACATTTTTCATCACCACCTCAATATATGAGTTTCCATTTTTCAATATATTTTTGAAATGCGATATGGAATTAGACCATATTGAATATATCGATATAGTTCAAACTTGGGCTGTGATCCTTACTCCAAGCAGGCTGCTGACCCGGAGCTCTCTGCACTGCTCCCCGCGCCCCCGCCCCTCCTTTTCCACTCTGCGTGCGTGTTTAGAGCATGTTATGTTATGAGAGGCGAATGCTACTTCAGAAAACTCAGCACAATAGGAACTACCAGGCAGTGACATAAGTGTACGCTGAAATAAAGTCTTTCACCTCAGAAAAACGGACTTTCTTGTCCTGTCAGCCGTTATCCTCGTAGTGCACACTCTTCAATTGCACGCGCAAAGCGGCGGATCGCGCTGTGTATCGCCTCACTGTATATAAAGTGCAAAAGAAACTACGAGCATGCAACGCCACTACGCTGTAAATTACACGAAATAAAAGTAATGCAGGTATGATTTTCATTCTATTCACCAGGAGCAGTTTCCATGTTTCATTAACAGTTATTGTTAGTATTGTGTATTCACCATGGTAACTGTCGTTTCCATATTAACCCCAAAATGCCACTTTATTTTTCTTTGTGTTATTTTTAATATTTTTAAATGACTGTAGTGGCTCATACCAACATTGTATTAACAAAAACTAGTTTGGGACTGCTATTTAATAGCTTTAGCATAAACATAATGTTTATTTATTAATACTAGTCTTTACTATTAGTCATATTCTTACATTTTATGTTAAGTAAAGGGGGACAGTACTTGTGTGTGTGTTAACAAATTTTGTGTAAACGTGTTATAATTTGCATATATATACACACACAGACACACACACACACACACACACACACACATGGCATACAGTGTTTCCCACAGAATTAGATTCTATTTGCGGTGGTGTGGTGTTTGGGGACGGGGACGGGTTGTGATTAAGGCACAACAAAAGGGTTAAATATATCATACATTTTTATTGACACCAGAGTTTCCGCTAGAAAAAAATGGTGCCGGTCAAAGTGACCGGCAGAGGTTTCGTTTTCCGGACATTTTGATGATATGCCGGTCAAGTATCTCCTCTTAATTAGTCAAGTTGAGGAAAACTGGAGACAGGCTATGTAACTTAAAAAATGACATAATCAGGCCGAATGCAACATGTTTATAGCCTAACTTTCAAATAGACGGAAAAAAACATTTTCTGGTTCGTTTCTTCATTCGGATCTATTTGCGATCCATTCCATTCTAAACAAACAACGCAGTTTATATGCTTTGTCCTTGTTTCATTATTCATTAAGATAATAATTCATAAATGCATGCATAATTATCTGGGAACTTGATAAATGTTGCAGATATGTTTTACATGCATGCACAAACAAATGCCTTTCAACTTATGTGTGCAAAATTCAGAATAATATGAATGTGCAGCAATTTGTACAAATAGAGAGTCTAGGTCTATACGTGTTGTAGCCATTAAATAAGCTTATTTAGTTTAATATTTGTTAAAATATTATAATGTTATTTTTTAATTTATGTTGATTATGAAAAGTGAACCGCACGTGTAAGATAGGTTGCGCAATATCGAGAGACATGGAGCGGGTCAGACATGATTTTGACCACTTAATTAAGTTTTGTTTTGTAGAAAGACTTTGTTGAAGTGAATTTCGTTTTGTATAAATTGTATCTTAATTTTAATAATTTTTTTATCAACCAATTGCCTGGATTTAATAAATTAATTAATTAACAAATTAAGAAGCAAATATAGCAGACGATAGGCCTAATCATGACGGCGCCCGCGTGGTCACTTGCATTGCTCGTGAACTGGAGCGCATCTCATCCTAATTTAACGAAACACAGCGTAGGCCTCACAGACATGAAATATATCTTAAGAAAGCTTGAAATGTCTTTTTAACAATTTAAAATGAAAAGAAATAGGCTACTCTCTGATTATGTAATCCATGATGTGTATTTCTCTCTATAGGCGCGTTCACTACGGAGATGGCGATCGTCAACTTCATCTTACAGCTGTTGTTGCTGTTAATAAACTAAAAATAATAGGCCTATAATTTTATTAAACAATAAATTAAATAAAATTGTAATTGTATTAAAAAAGCAACAAAAAAATCCTGTTTAAGTTTATTTATTTTTTTTACCTATGCTAATTACGCATTAAATTCAGGTAGGCTACTGAGTCGCTGTCCTCAGTGCCCAGAAAAGCGCTGAAACGGAGATGAGGGGGAACCCGTTTTTATTTATTTTTTCTTTTATTATTTATTATTCATCCAGTTTTCTGGAGGCCCACCTACAATCAAAATCCTGGCGCCGCTAGTGCTTCAGCGGTCTGATATCAAGAAATAACAGACCGCATTCCACATTGGAATTCAACCAAGCCATGTAATAATGTTTAATAACTTTCAAACGGTAGAGCCTGTTCCTTTATAACATAGACAAAGGTCGGTGTATTTTTGCTTTATACATTTTAGGCTTATTCTCAAATTCAGATTGTGTTAGGGGGGCGGGATTATTAGGCAATTTTAATCGGACAATTTGACCGGAGAGATTTAATTTTGTCGGACATTTCATTTTTTTTCCGGCCAATGTCCGGCAATTACCGGACAACGGAAACCCTGATTGACACGTATACACATTTCCATTGCCAACACTTAGTGTCAGATAACTTAAAGACATTGCTATTGCTACATTGCTATGCCATTGCTACACTTTCTATGACTGCTCCACAGACGACTTGTTGCAAATTTTGTCACAGAGAAATAGAAATGGGACCGCTTTTCCTGAAAAATCTGCTTTTCTTACCTGCCCTGCTTCTACCCCATACACAAAATAAATATATTTGAAATATATTTTTGGAATATATGCAAATATTCGAAATTGACCCAATAAATATATTTTAGTTAAATATATGTAAATATATTTTTTATTTTTTTGAAAATATATTTTAGTTAAATATGTGAATATATTTGTCAATATATTTACTAACAACATATATGTTTTAACTTTTGCAAATTGTTTCATTTGAAATATATTTAGAAATTTTAAAAGTTAACATTTTTAATAGTGTGTGTATGCAGTGTTAGACACTGAGTTCTATTAAGTGTACTTCACTGTTGGAGTGTCACTGATATACTTGCATCATAAATATTGTGCATATTTTCAATATTTAAATGACTTCAGGAAAGATGTCAATAAAACAACAATAAATCTAATAATTGCACTTAGTGTTAGGTTCCACCTAATATGGCCTAATAGTCCTAGGAAAGCAACTATCTGTCATTTTACATTGCAGTCATTTAAATGTAAGTACAGTATTTATTATAGCTGTGTGTCATAATACAGTAGTAAAATATGGTAGCCTACTGTTGTGTATAGGGGAAAAGGTAGAGGAATTACTATGATCAAAATACATTTTCGACCCTTCTTTAGCAAGCTAAACATTTTATGACCATATATTTTGTCATATATTTTACATTACATGTTATAAATGTAAATATATTTCACACTTAACATTATATTTCAGAATATATTTCAAAATGATATATATAAGTGAACAACAATGCAAATATATTTCAATGTATTTGAAATATATGCCACATATATTTTTGACACTTTAAAATATATTTTAATATTTTTTTTTCTGTATGGGTATGGACAGAATACGAGACAGAGTTCTTTATTAAATTCATAAAAGACAAAATAATTACAATAATTATTTACCTCAAAGAAATGCCACAATCAAGACCTCGGAGCAGAAATGAGTGAGAAACACCTCAGATGTGCCGCTCACAGTATAAGGGTCTTTCCTTGCCATTAATGCTTGGATAACACGCTTAGGCCTATGTCTCTTTACATTAATAATAATGTCTAGTGCGGTGGCTGTGATATACAGTGAGGAAAGTAAGTATTTGAACACCCTGCTATTTTGCAAGTTCTCCCACTTGGAAATCATGGAGGGGTCTGAAATTGTCATCGTAGGTGCATGTCCACTGTGAGAGACATAATCTACAAAAAAAAAAAAATCCAGAAATCACAATATATGATTTTTTAACTATTTATTTGTATGATACAGCTGCAAATAAGTATTTGAACACCTGTCTATCAGCTAGAATTCTGACCCTCAAAGACCTGTTAGTCTGCCTTTAAAATGTCCACCTCCACTCCATTTATTATCCTAAATTAGATGCACCTGTTTGAGGTCGTTAGCTGCATAAAGACACCTGTCCACCCCATACAATCAGTAAGAATCCAACTACTAACATGGCCAAGACCAAAGAGCTGTCCAAAGACACTAGAGACAAAATTGTACACCTCCACAAGGCTGGAAAGGGCTACGGGGAAATTGCCAAGCAGCTTGGTGAAAAAAGGTCCACTGTTGGAGCAATCATTAGAAAATGGAAGAAGCTAAACATGACTGTCAGTCTCCCTCGGACTGGGGCTCCATGCAAGATCTCACCTCGTGGGGTCTCAATGATCCTAAGAAAGGTGAGAAATCAGCTCAGAACTACACGGGAGGAGCTGGTCAATGACCTGAAAAGAGCTGGGACCACCGTTTCCAAGGTTACTGTTGGTAATACACTAAGACGTCATGGTTTGAAATCATGCATGGCACGGAAGGTTCCCCTGCTTAAACCAGCACGTCAAGGCCCGTCTTAAGTTTGCCAATGACCATTTGGATGATCCAGAGGAGTCATGGGAGAAAGTCTTGTGGTCAGATGAGACCAAAATAAAACTTTTTGGTCATAATTCCACTAAACGTGTTTGGAGGAAGAAGAATGATGAGTACCATCCCAAGAACACCATCCCTACTGTGAAGCATGGGGGTGGTAGCATCATGCTTTGGGGGTGTTTTTCTGCACATGGGACAGGGCGACTGCACTGTATTAAGGAGAGGATGACCGGGGCCATGTATTGCGAGATTTTGGGGAACAACCTCCTTTCCTCAGTTAGAGCATTGAAGATGGGTCGAGGCTGGGTCTTCCAACATGACAATGACCCGAAGCACACAGCCAGGATAACCAAGGAGTGGCTCTGTAAGAAGCATATCAAGGTTCTGGCGTGGCCTAGCCAGTCTCCAGACCTAAACCCAATAGAGAATCTTTGGAGGGAGCTCAAACTCCGTGTTTCTCAGCGACAGCCCAGAAACCTGACTAATCTAGAGAAGATTGGTAAACTTTGATAATCATAATTAATAAATCACAATTACAATTCCAAGGGAATAATCGGCAATTGTGATTTTTGTCATAATCGCGCAGCCCTAAGGTGATGAAACCTGTTTATTATTTACTCAATTGTTTTTGCAAATGTTCACTGAAATAGCCGGTTTCAATAAAACTACTTGTGATGTCATATTTGGCTTTGACTTTGACTGAACATTTGCTCTCAGTTTGAGCACTGAGAGTTTGCTCTTCAGGCATTGGGGAATTGTTCGAAAACATTTTCACTGACTCTGATATAGCCAAAAGTTTTGCGTGTGGCAAGGATAAAACTAATATTTATGATGGGTGTGACATTGTCACACTTATACCTTATAGTAAGTAGTAAGTGGTGCTTTGCATACCCCTCCCACACCCCCCAAAAAAGGGCTGCTGCTTGATGTCGTGTTGGTAGTAAAAAATATTGTGGAGGTGGTAAAAAAGGTAGTAAATTCATCTCTATTATTCCTGCATATACCCTGCACTCTACACTTTGAGCTTGTGAAGTTTCTACAGACGCTGCAACAGCCGTGAAATGACGGAAATAAATTTAACATATAACAAATAATAATATTTTTTCTTTCATGTCAGACCTGATGGAAGAGAGCGAGGAGAGTGAAGAACTGAGAGAAGTGAAGGAGGAGAGAGAAGAACTGAGTGAAGTGGAGGAGGAGAGAGAAGAACTGAGTGAAGTGAAGGAGGAGAGAGAAGAACTGAGTGAAGAGGAGGAGAGTGAAGAACTGAGTGAAGTGAAGGAGGAGCGAGAAGAACTGAGTGAAGTGAAGGAGGAGAGTGAAGAACTGAGTGAAGTGAAGGAGGAGAGTGAAGAACTGAGTGAAGTGAAGGAGGAGAGAGAAGAACTGAGTGAAGTGAAGGAGGAGAGTGATGAACTGAGTGAAGTGAAGGAGGAGAGTGAAGAACCGAGTGAAATGGAGGAGGAGAGTGAAGAACTGAGTGAAGTGACGGAGGAGAGTGAAGAACTGAGTGAAGTGGAGGAGGAACATCATGTCCAACCTGGAGAAAACCCTTTGAGTCGCTCAAAGACTAAAAAGACATTTTTAAAGAAAAGAAGAGCCGAGAAATCTTTCACATGCACTCAGTGTGGAAACAGTTTCACAAGCAAACCAAGTCTTGAGCGTCACATGAGGATCCACACCGGAGAGAAGCCGTTCTCATGTGATCAATGCGGCAAAACATTTCTTAGGTCATCAGAGCTGAAGACACACCTGGCAGTTCATACGAAGGAGAAGCCGCATTCATGTTCTGTGTGTGGAAAGAGTTTTTCACTGCTGCAATATTTACATAAACATGATAAAACTCACACTGATGTGAGAGAGTACATGTGCTTTGAGTGTGAGAAGACTTTTACTACAGCGAAATGTTTAAAACTGCACCAGAGAATTCACACTGGAGAAAAACCTTACAAGTGTTCACACTGTGACAAGAGATTCAGTCGGTCAGCACATCTGAAAACACATGAGATGATCCACACTGGAGAGAAGCCGCACACGTGTGATCAGTGTGGAAAGAGTTTTGCTTTAAAAAGTGACGTGAAGCTACACATGAGAGTCCACACCGGCGAGAAGCCGTTCACATGTGATCAATGTGGAAAGAGATTCAGTCAGTCAGCATCTCTGAAAGCACATGAGAGGATCCACACTGGAGAAAAACCTTACAAGTGTTCACACTGTGACAAGAGATTCAGTCAGTCATCATCTCTGAGATCACATGAGAAGATCCACACTGGAGAAAAACCTTACAAGTGTTCACACTGTGACAAGAGATTCAGTCAGTCAACAAATCTGAGATCACATGAGAGGATCCACAGCAGAGAGAAGTTGAACACGTGTGATCAGTGCAGGACGAGTTTCTCCTTTAAAACTCACCTGAATCTACATATGAAGATCCATGAAGTGGAGAAACCACTTAAACACAGTCTGAGATCACAGTAAGTGGTTTATTTTCATGTGCTGAGCAACAAAGTCTCTTCTGTGTAAGTCGTACAAAACCTTTCTTTTTAGCAAACTTTAGCTGCGTCCGAAATCGCGTACTATGTGAGTAGGTACTACATTTAAATTAGAACGTACTTCGCGACCGTTAAAAAAGTACGTTCTATATAGTATGAATACGGGTAGTATGAATGGAGTCCGGACGTACTACATGCGCCATGTTGGTATTGTCACGTAACATGCGCGGTCCGGGCCCGCTGACAATCAGCGGGCCCGCTGTTACGTGAAAATACCAACATCACGTCAGCGCGAAAATTTTAAGAGCCTGTTCCACTGACTGCACCAGAGCAATGTTTTTAGTTCTTCTTTCCGCTTTCGTCTGCATTTTTACGTCGTTCGTGCTCACAATTCAGAGGAGTTGTTGGTCAGCTTCTCGTAGATCATGCCTTTGTCGAGAGCTTTTGTGTAATTTCTAAAATAAGTTAAATATCATTTGGCCAATACATTTTACTTCAGAAAAAAAAAAAAATCCCCCACACACACACACAAACCTGTGAACAATGACAGATGTAGATTTTTGGTAAGGAAAAAGTAATTTATTTGCTTGTGATATTACCATCAATGAATAACTATGAATGAATCAATAGTTTGCGTGTGTGAATGATGTAATAAAAATGATCAAACTAGAAGGAAATTTCAGATGGCACTTAGAGGCTTTTACATCTTATGTACTCATATATGTGTGTGTGTGTGTGTATATATATATATATACATATATATACACTCACCTAAAGGATTATTAGGAACACCATACTAATACTGTGTTTGACCCCCTTTTGCCTTCAGAACTGCCTTAATTATACGTGGCATTGATTCAACAAGGTGCTGAAAGCATTCTTTAGAAATGTTGGCCCATATTGATTGGATAGCATCTTGCAGTTGATGGAGATTTGTGGGATGCACATCCAGGACACGAAGCTCCCGTTCCACCACATCCCAAAGATGCTCTATTGGGTTGAGATCTGGTGACTGTGGGGGCCATTTTAGTAGGGCTGTCAACTTTAGTCGTTTAGTCGACTAATCGGTCGATGCCGTCTTGGTCGACTGACATTCTCATTGGTCGACCAGTTGCATAATTTTTTTTTTTTCACCAATAAAGAAATTTTCATCGATTTACTCCTTGATATTTATTCCTTTATAAGCAGTTATATATTACTGTATTCTAAATATAATTAGCCTATGTTTTATCCCCAACTTTAAATTCTTTAATTTAGGCTATTTTGTAACAGCGCCACAGTTTAGCACACCACGTAGAACACTTGGGAACCGCACATGTGGCTGGCTGCACTGCTGCTTCGCGCTCAGTAAGGAATATAGGTAGTTTTGCTGTATTCATTCAGTTAGAACCAGTGCTTAATTTGTAAAGTGGGAGGTCCCGGAGCGCAGCGGAAGGGTGGATCCGGCGACTCAAAACGGGGGTTGGAGGTAACGGAACAAATAAAAATTACACTGCCTATAGCTTCTCTGCAGGGGCGGCGCCAGATAATTTTTAACGCATGTGCTGAGGGGGTGCTAGATCATTGACATGGGGAGCTGCGCAAAACTTGGCCACTAAATATTTAATATTCAATTATTTTGAAGTATATCACAATTAAAGTTTTCATTTTATTAAATTGAACAAGCGCAACATTCAGCATTCAATCAAATATTTTAAAAGATGTAAGCTATTATTAATAATAATGTTCCATCCATCCATCCATCCATCTTCCTCCGCTCATCCGGGGCCGGGTTGCGGGGGCAGCAGTCTAAGCAGAGATGCCCAGACTTCCCTCTCCCTAGACACTTCCTCCAGCTCTTCCGGGGGGACACCGAGGCGTTCCCAGGCCAGCTGGGAGACATAGTCTCTCCAGCGTGTCCTAGGTCTTCCCCGGGGTCTCCGCCCAGTGGGACGCGCCCGGAACACCTTCCCGGGAAGGCGTCCAGGAGGCATCCGGAACAGATGCCCGAGCCACCTCAGCTGACCCCTCTCGATGTGGAGGAGCAGCGGCTCTACTCTGAGCTCCTCCCGAGTGACCAAGCTTCTCACCCTATCTCTAAGGGATCGCCCAGCCACCGTGCGGAGAAAGCTCATTTCGGCCGCCTGTATCCGGGATCTTGTCCTTTCGGTCATGACCCAAAGCTCATGACCATAGGTGAGAGTAGGAACGTAGATTGACTGGTAAATCGAGAGCTTCGCCTTCCGGCTCAGCTCTTTCTTCACCACGACAGACCGGTACATCGACCGCATTACTGCAGAAGCTGCACCGATCTGTCTGTCAATCTCCCGTTCCATCCTTCCCTCACTCGTGAACAAAACCCCAAGATACTTAAACTCCTCCACTTGAGGCAGGAACTCTCCACCAACCTGAAGTGAGCTTGCCACCCTTTTCCGACTGAGGACCATGGCCTCGGATTTGGAGGTGCTGATTCTCATCCC
The DNA here is from genome assembly GCF_949319135.1 of Squalius cephalus. NCBI lineage: Eukaryota > Metazoa > Chordata > Actinopteri > Cypriniformes > Leuciscidae > Squalius > Squalius cephalus. The sequence goes on from NC_137122.1 coordinate 4,692,476, forward strand.
AGCCGCTTCACACTCGGCTGCAAACCGTCCCAGTGCATGCTGAAGGTCCCGGCCTGATGAAGCCAGCATGACAACATCATCCGTAAAGAGCAGAGATGAAATCGTGTTGTCACCAAACCTGACACCCTCCGGCCCCTGGCTGCGCCTAGAAATTCTGTCCATAAAAATTATGAACAGAACCGGCGACAGAGTCCAACATGCACCGGGAACAAATCTGACTTACTGCCGGCAATGCGAACCAAGCTCCTGCTTCGGTCGTACAGGGACCGGACAGCCCTTAGTAAAGGACCCCGGACCCCATACTCCCGGAGCACCCTCCACAGGCCGCCGCGAGGGACACAGTTGAATGCCTTCTCCAAATCCACAAAGCACATGTGGACTGGTTGGGCAAACTCCCATGAACCCTCCAGCACCCTGTAGAGGGTATAGAGCTGGTCCAGTGTTCCACGGCCTGGACGAAAACCACACAGTTCCTCCTGAATTCGAGGTTCTACTATCGGCCGTATTCTCCTCTCCAGTACCCTGTCATAGACTTTCCCAGGGTGGCTGAGAAGTGTGATCCCCCTGTAGTTGGAACACACCCTCCGGTCCCCCTTCTTAAAAAGAGGGACTACCACCCCGGTCTGCCATCCCAGAGGCACTGTCCCCGACCGCCACGCGATGCTGCAGAGGCGTGTCAGCCAAGACAGCCCCACAACATCCAGAGACTTGAGGTACTCAGGGCGGATCTCATCCACCCCCGGTGCCTTGCCACCAAAGAGTTTCTTGACTACCTCGGTGACTTCAGCTTGGGTGATGGACGAGTCCACCTCTGAGCCCTCAGCCTCTACTTCCTCAATGGAAGACGTGACGGTCGGATTGAGGAGATCCTCGAAGTATTCCTTCCACCGTCCAACAACATCCCCAGTTGAGGTCAACAGCTCCCCACCTCTACTGTAGACAGCGTTGGTAGGGCACTGCTTCCCCCTCCTGAGGCGCCGGACGGTTTGCCAGAATCTCTTCGAGGCCAGCCGATAGTCCTTCTCCATGGCCTCACCGAACTCCTCCCAGGCCCGAGTTTTTGCCTCCACAACCACCCGGGCTGCAGTTCGCTTGGCCTGCCGGTACCCGTCAGCTGCCTCAGGAGTCCCGCAAGCCAACCAGGCCCGATAGGACTCCTTCTTCAGCTTGACGGCATCCCTTACTTCCGGTGTCCACCACCGGGTTCGGGGATTGCCGCCTCGACAGGCACCAGAGACCTTACGGCCACAGCTCTGAGCGGCCGCTTCGACAATGGAGGTGGAGAACATGGTCCACTCGGACTCAATATCTCCAGCCTCCCTCGGGATCCGGTCGAAGCTCCGCCGGAGGTGGGAGTTGAAGATCTCTCTGACAGGAGACTCGGCCAAACGTTCCCAGCAGACCCTCACAATACGCTTGGGTCTGCCGAGCCTGTCCAGCTTCCTCCCCCGCCATCGGATCCAACTCAACACCAGGTGGTGATCAGTTGACAGCTCTGCCCCTCTCTTCACCCGAGTGTCCAAGACATACGGCCGCAGGTCAGATGAAACGACCACAAAGTCGATCATCGACCTACGACCTAGGGTGTCCTGGTGCCACGTGCACTGGTGGACACCCTTATGCTTGAACATGGTGTTCGTTATGGACAAACTGTAACTAGCACAGCCCGCCGCCTCTCACCATGGGCAACTCCAGAGTGGTGAAGAGTCCATCCTCTCTCAAGGAGTGTGGTTCCAGAGCCCAAGCCGTGCGTGGAGATGATCCCGACTATCTCAAGTCGGAACCTCTCAACCTCACGCACAAGCTCAGGCTCCTTCCCCGCCAGCGAGGTGACGTTCCACGTCCCGAGGCCCCCGCCTTTGACTGCCGCCCAATCCTCTCAGCACCGGCCCCTTACGGTCCCTCCTGCAGGTGGTGAGCCCACGGGAAGGCGGCCCCACGTCGCTCCTTCGGGCTGAGCCCGGCCGGACCCCTTGGGGGGAGGCCCGGCCACCAGGCGCTCGCATACGAGCCCCAACCCCGGGCCTGGCTCCAGGGTGGGGCCCCGGCTGCGCCATACCGGGCGACGTCACGGTCCTCGATTTAATTTTTCTCATAAGGGGGTTTTGAACCGCTCTTAGTCTGACCCGTCGCCTAGGACTTGTTTGCCTTGGGAGACCCTACCAGGGGCATATAGCCCCGGACAACATAGCTCCTAGGGTCATTCGGGTGCTCAAACCCCTCCACCACGTTAAAGGGTCATGAAACCCCCCTCTTTCAGCTCAAGTCTAGCTCACAATCTTTTTGAAAAATGCAACTTAAATGGGCGTGGTGGCTGTGAGAAGGAGGGAGGGGAGAGTGGGTGTGGTATGGCACGGCAGGGGAGAGGGGAAGGGGGAAACTGTCATCGCCAGTGGCCCATGCATATCGACTGTCACTAAAAATCAGTGGTAAAACATGAGGAAATGCTAGATTTTCTTTATAGCTGGCAAAGTTAAAGTCTAATGAAATACACGGACACCTTGTTTTTGTCCTTTCAAAAGTAACTGAATGCCCTGCTACATATTAGCCTACTACAGTAATCATAATTGTATTTAAACATATAAATGTACATGTATATGTATAATTATGTCATTATAAAATATATATATTTGTTTATATACACACTATAAATGCATATTTTTGAAAGTAATACATTTTCCGCTTAAAAAAAACAATACGTTCCGTACATAGCCTAGCCTACGCGCCCCCTGAACCCACATAATAAAGAGAGACAGTGACATAGAAGTTTGCACAAAGCATACGTTCCATACAATTGAGGTATTATCGAAATATATACATTTTAATAACGAGTGATTATTTAACAAAAGGCAAGTAAAACGGTCAGGGTTACATTTTAGACACACAAACACACACACACACACACACCTCTGAAGCGATAGAAAAGTCCTCGCGACCGCATCACTCGCAAGACGAAACCTGCATTGGTGTACAAGTTCACCATTCTCCAGTTGAATGGTTGCTACACACACATAGATGTGTCCGTGGTTGATGGGCCCGCAGTCAGAGTCTAGCCCGGGCAGCATCGCGGGGAAAGACGCGCTGGAACTTTTGCACCACGAAAACAAATGCGCGTCCCATCATTGCCTCTCTCATCTACTACGCGATATCACAGTTTGACATGTCTGTCATTGGAAAGTTCCACGCAGTGTCATGAATAATTAAGAGAAAGTGTCTTCTCATTGGATAAGAAAACTCAGTACATAAATAATTATGAGACACCGATGAGTCATCAAAGTACTATAGTGCTCTGCCACGTCACTACCTGTGACGTGGACACGATGATGATTTTAAACCCGGAAGACGAAAATAGCGGAAAAAAACTAAAATTTAACCATTTTCCCCCTACTATTAACCCTCTGGGGTCTGAGCTGTTTTCTGGGCCCTGGAGGTGTTCTGACATGCTCTGACATTTGTGCTTATTTCTGTTACTTGTGACATTTTCATGGCTAAAGTCTAATTACACTGTATTCAGCACAAACTCTGCTACAATAATATATCAGCAGCATGTATGTAAAAGTTTGTAGTTTTGAGATAATGACATTTATGCGTGGTTTGTGAAAATACAAAAATAAATTCTCACTGAAATAAGGTCATGAAACCCCTACTGATTATTTCTTCACAAGACTTTTGAAAATTGTATGACGTAGCCTAGAATATTTGCTCTAAAACTATGTGAGAATCACCCTGACTGCTCATTCAGAGAAGACAATATATTGATTTAAAAAATTTACGACGTGTTTTGTGTTAGAAAGCAATATGCGAAGGGGCGGATCATCTCATTAATATGAAAGCTTTCCACACCTGAGAAAGACAAAGAACCTCCCTAATGGCCCTATTAGGAGCTTATCAGGGCCCATCATTCTGACCACCCTTGCACAAAGAATGAGGAGATTTAAAAAAGAATGGCTTTTAAAATTGTTTGGATTTATTTACAACACAACATAATCCAAAGATACACAACAAAAAAGCACTTATTGAAGAAAGAGACCTTTGTGCCATTCCTAAAAACATTGTACATACCTTTCATTTTCTAAGGTGTTTGATTTTCACTTTACCATGTTCATGTACAGAGACATGTACTGTGAATGTTGAAGTCAGCAGGACTCAGTGGCATCTGGGCCCTGAAAAAAAAAAAAAAAAAAAATTTAACATACTGATATCAAGAGAAAGGCCTGCACGATTTTGGGAATACATTTTAGATTTTTCTTGTTAAAATTGCTTTTTAAAATTCACAGAATACACACACTCACACAAATGTTTCCAACAATATATTATATAATGAACAACAGTTTTGTTGTGCCTTGTAGGTATAGGCTATGCGCAGTGCTGCATAAAATAATAACAATATAGCAGCCTATATATATTTTCAAAAAGATTTCAGTAACAACTAAGCTAGAGAAAAATATATTGATTATCATGTTACTTCAAATGTTTCCATTCGTTATGATGATATGAAATGAGATAATAGTAAAAACATGAAGCCGTTTGGAGCGTTTTGCTTTTCCAAAATATGATACATTCAAACGCGATCGCGATCAAAAATATGATACATTCAAACGCGATCGCGCTCAAATATAAAACATTATGGTTAGGCCTACCATATACATATCTACGTTTGAGCAGATATCCACAAACACAGTAACAGTAAACACGGGTCTAAATATTATAATATTCACCATATATCTAGCAACAGTTCAACTGCATTGTGAAATTTATGCAACAATAGCAAACTAATATGTAATCTTACCTTATCTTTCTTGTCTTCAAATATCGTTCTTCTTCTTCTGATGTAAATCCAATCTAAGCTCAGGCACTCTTTCAAACTCGACGAAAAGTGAAGTGAAGTGTTTTGTTGTTGAGGTAATGAGGGCGATCGCGTTCCATGTGGAGATTTGCATGTGAATATCTTTTGCGCGAGTGGGCGTGGTAAATTAAAAAATAATTAGGAAGCGTTTGAGAAGCTGGACATCTTGTTGGTTTTATACAAATTACTTAAACAGAGAATATTTGTTTTCGTTTTGAATCCGATCATTTAAAAGTACACACTTAAATGTTTATAAAGGTGTATGGCTCATAAATGTGTGACAAATATTCGCTGAGTTTTGTTTCAGTTTATAGACGTGCTCAAGAAAAAAAAGTTCACCGCGACGGAGAGGCAGAACGCACACCCTGTTTATTTTCTTTATTTTACAAAAGCACAATGTTTTGATTTGATTGGAAGTGGACACATACAAAAGTAGAAATACCACAGATTCTTTTTTTATATTTCTTTTTTCTGTATGACCATAAATGACGGAGAAATTTAAGTTTATAGTGCTACAATGTGGAGAAAATGCAGCAAAACGCGCCGGCGCGTTTGTCGACCTCAGAGGGTTAAATCTAACAGATGCTAACATTGTCTTCAATGGTGTTCAACACACATACCTCTGTTAAAATCTCAGAAAATTTGGTTTAGGGTTTCATGACCCTTTAAGGTGGCAGTTCAAGGAGGGGTCGCCCCCCTGATCTGAATAATAATGTTATTTCAACATAATATCTCGTTATTTCGACATATGTGTGCGTGCAACAAGCAAGATGTGCACTTGTAAATCCTGTGACGCGTGCATTGATTTTTATTAATAAACTAGTGTTTTCTGACAGTGTCAGCTGCAAAGATGAAGTTGACGATCGCCATCTCCGTAGTGAACGCGCCTATAGAGAGGAATGAACATAATGGATTACAAAATCAGAGAGTAGCCTATTTCTTTTTTATTTTTGAATTATTTCATTTAAAGACATTTCAAGCTTTGTGTATTTGATGTATTTCTCATGTCTGTGTGAGGCATAAACTGAGTTTCGTTAAGTTAGGATGAGATGCGCTCCAGTTAACGTGCAGTGACAGCGCGGGCGCCCGATTTTATTGTCTGTTATTTGCTTCTTATTTATTACAAAACAAAACGAAAATAAACCTATAGCCTTTCCTTCTATACAGCCTATTATTATTAGGATTGTTTTTTAGGCTATTTGGGTTTTTTGTGTGTTTTTTTAAAAACGCCTAGATCGGCTGGACAAAAGTTAACCCATAGCTTTGAAAGTAAAGAAGAATATACAGCCTGTATAAACGAGAGCTTTTGTTAGGATTTTTCATTATTTGGCAGTTTTAGCAGTTATATTTGTTGTAGCGTGTGGTGTGGTCAGGTGCGCGATTGTGACTGTCACTATATAGACCTAGGACAGAGCTCCTCACTTTGCAGTTAAAAAAAATCACTTAATTTTCAAAGAATTGTATTATTATTATAGTTTTATGTATTATTGATGTTTTTTCGTTGTTGTTTTATAAATGCTTTATGACAATTGTTTAATAAATGTTCAATCAAAATGCAAAACATCACGTCTTTTTTTTTTTTTTTTTTTTGTCGACTGATCGTTGCGCAGGACAGGACTTTGGTCGACTAAGCATTTCTTTTGTTGACTACAGCCCTACATTTTAGTACAGTGAACTCATTGTCATGTTCAAGAAACCAATTTGAAATGATTCGAGCTTTGTGACATGGTGCATTATCCTGCTGGAAGTAGCCATCAGAGGATGGGTACATGGTGGTCATAAAGGGATGGACATGGTCAGAAACAATGCTCAGGTAGGCCGTGGCATTTAAACGATGCACAATTGGCACTAAGGGGCCTAAAGTGTGCCAAGAAAACATCCCCCACACCATTACACCACCACCACCAGCCTGCACAGTGGTAGCAAGGCATGATGGATCCATGTTCTCATTCTGTTTACGCCAAATTCTGACTCTACCATCTGAATGTCTCAACAGAAATCGAGACTCATCAGACCAGGCAACATTTTTCCAGTCTTCAACTGTCCAATTTTGGTGAGCTCGTGCAAATTGTAGCCTCTTTTTCCTATTTGTAGTGGAGATGAGTGGTACCCGGTGGGTTCTTCTGCTGTTGTAGCCCATCCGCCTCAAGGTTGTGCGTGTTGTGGCTTCACAAATGCTTTACATTTACATTTAGTCATTTAGCAGACGCTTTTATCCAAAGCGACTTACAAATTAGGACTAAATTAAGCGAGTCATCATGAAGAGGCAAAAACAACAACAACGCAAGGAGTGCTCAAAATACGAAGTTCAGGCATTATTCAGAGTAGCATAAGCCAGATAAGTGAGGTTTCAAAGGGAAAGGATTTTTTTTTTTTTTTTTTTTTTTTTTTATTAAGAGGTTAAGTGTTCACGGAATAGATTGGTTTTCAGCTGTCTTTTGAATGTTGTCAGGGATTCTGCGTTCCGGATGAGGGTGGGGAGAGCGTTCCACCAGCATGGAACTGTGAATGAGAATGTTCTGGAAAGTGATTTTGTGGCTTTCTGTGATGGAACCACGAGGCGTCGCTCGTTGACCGATCGTAGGCTTCTGGTAGGGATGTAGACTCGTAGGAGTGAGTGAAAGTAGGAGGTATGCTTTGCTGCATACCTCGGTTGTAATGAGTGGTTATTTCAGTCAAAGTTGCTCTTCTATCAGCTTGAATCAGTCGGCCCATTCTCCTCTGACCTCTAGCATCAACAAGGCATTTTCGCCCACAGGACTGCCGCATACTGGATGTTTTTCCCTTTTCACACCATTCTTTGTAAACCCTAGAAATGGTTGTGCGTGAAAATCCCAGTAACTGAGCAGATTGTGAAATACTCAGACCGGCCCGTCTGGCACCAACAACCATGCCAAATTGCTTAAATCACCTTTCTTTCCCATTCTGACATTCAGTTTGGAGTTCAGGAGATTGTCTTGACCAGGACCACACCCCTAAATGCATTGAAGCAACTGCCATGTGATTGGTTGATTAGATAATTGCATTAATGAGAAATTTAACAGGTGTTCCTAATAATCCTTTAGGTGAGTGTATAAACATTGCTCAATTACCATTGCAAATCTCACCTAAATGTTTGCTCACTCAGTGTATTTGTGTTTTTATATTGGGATAGTTTTGTTATAATTGCACAAGATAGCTTGTTTTTAATATATTTTATGTAATAATTTCACAGTTAATCTCCAAATTAATGTAGAAACAACATAAAGACAGTATATTTCAAATAATTGTTTAATGGCATCTTTTTATGAATGAAGTGTTATTTGATTCTGATGTCACTGCTGCATCCACATGTGGATCCCAAACGTGTCCCATTTTCTCTTAACGTTAATTTAAGACTATTTAACTAATTTAAGACTGCTCTCATGAGGGAGCGAAAGAGAAGTCGATTCTGGCGCGCATCGTTCTGTGCGTCGTGTGTCAGCATCACAGACAGCGCATTCTCTTTTGTATTTTCACCGCTTGCATGGTTTAAAAGCAAAAACATTAATCGCACGCACCACCGTTGACAGCAGCACAGACATAACCGATGTGTTTATGTGAATAAGCGGCAAGACGGACGTTGTGACAATGTTTCCGTATGTATTTGACCGTAAGCGCAACAATGAAAAATAGGCAGCTTTATGTGGACGCACTGGGAATGAGGCACGGGAATAAAATCACGCGCAAGCGCAACCTTCGCAATTCAACGCCGGAAACGTATGATTTGCATTTTTATTATAAATTTGTGCGCATTATTGGTTGTTATTAGAGACTTCCGACGATCCTTAAACGAAAATACGAAAATTCTTACACATTTTAGCAATTTTTAAATGTTTGATGGAGTTTTTACACGGCACCCCTGCTCTCGCAGCACGCAACAACATTACTACACAGAGCTGGCAGATCCATTGAGAAAGCATTTTAAAGCTTTACAATAAGGTTTCATTAATGTTCCTGGCACCAAGTTTAAGTCCTGGAAATATATGAAAATGAGCATATTCATTTTTTTAATATCCAAAACTGAAGCCTGCAGTTGAAATACATTTTACTTTTTTTTTATGACTATCAGTGTGCATTGAAACAAATCTTTATGTATTTAATTTGCAGGAAGACCTACACTTCGAGTATTTAAGGAAGAACTGGCAGACATTTGACCAGGCGACCCATGGCCTTGGGCCTGGTTTAATGGGAAGCACATTCAAGTTCAACGTCTCCTGTCTAAAAGAAAAAAATTAAAGCACCTAAAAAACCTCTGAGAATGATTAAATGAACTAGTTAAAAGTACAGCAGTTTAATGATACATCTTTGCTCTGAATTTTTTGTGATATGTTGCTGTTTTATAAATTTAATTCACTGGTAATGTTTTGTATTAGTATAAAAAAGGAAAGCCATAATTACACTTGAATTTATTATTTTATTGTAATATTGGACTAATATTAAAAGATCGTTCAATAAAAAAAAATATATAGTTTGTGAACTGATTATTTAATCAACGTTTGTTCTTTCATGATCTTTAATACAAAGAATCTCCACAGCAGTCATTGAATGAAAAGACAGCAAGGAAAAACAGGGTTCCAACTTCCTACGCATTTTTCAAAATGCCCTACTGTTGTAAAGGTGGATTAGGGTTCAGGCTGTAGGACTGCTGAATGACTAAAGAAACATTTACATTATTTAATTACCACCCACTTCTACCAAAGACGTAAATAAGTTACAATAGCTAAATATGTGGGAGCGTTGCTATAGTGAGACGATATTGTATTGCAATAGGTAGCCCTTCAAAATCAATACCAAATCAAAACTAGTTTGCACATTATTTGTAATTGAAAGGGTTTAATGACAATATATGGTTATGGTTACACTTAAAATAGTTACAAAATAGATGAGATGATGATAACTTCTACCATTAATTGTACCCAGCATATATGTAAAATGTTACCTGAGAGATAGAAAGAGAGGGAGAGTGTAAAGTAAGAGACAAAGAAAAGAGGAGCCAAAGATAGAGTTCCCCAAGAAAGAGAGCCAGAGAATAAAAAGGGCCAGAGCAACTTTGATTCCTTCCTTGACCATGTGACTGTAACCCAAATGTGAGACATTCAAACTGACCAATCAGATAATTACAATTTTCCTCATTGTACTGAAGGTGTGACAGTTCGTAGACCCCCGATGTACACACATTTCGGCCTACAGGCCTTGAGCACTGTGATTACTTCACTTATACCTCTGCCTATAGGAATTGCAAATGGTTATTGGGGTAAGAAAGAGGGGGGTTGAAACAGTAAAAGCAAATGTTTTTGTTCATTTTCAAATATCTTTATTTTCAATCTTACACTTTTCCACACAGACTGAAATTTCCAACCCTTTCTCTAGATTTTTCTGACCATAATCAACATACATGATTCATACAACATTACAGTATGTGTATGCTGGGCCAAAGAGATGTGTTTTTAGTCTAGATTTGAACTGGCAGTGTGTGTCTGCTTCCCGGACAATGTTAGGAAGACTGTTCTAAAGTTTTGGTGCTAAATAGGAAAAGGATCTACCGCCAGCAGTCGATAATCCATGCTTGACTTAAAATATTAAGCTTAGTTAACTTTAGTTTAGTTTAGTTAAGTTGGATATTTAAGTTATCTCAACAAATTTTAAGTTGTTATAACTGATTGCAGCCACATTTTTGGGGAACATATTTGTCTAATTAAGTGCTTTACAAAGTATTTTTGTATCACATCCCACTAAACTAATTGGTCTGTATGATGAGCATTCAGTTGGGGGGTTATTTGGTTTTAATATTATAGTTATTATAGCTAGTCTTAATGAATCTGGAAGCCTTCAGTAATAAATGATTCCTCATACATGTCAAGTAATGGTCTTATAAGCTGTCTTAAATATTTTGTAGAATTCTACTGGAATCCCATCTAGCCCTGCGCTTTATTGATATCCCCTATAGCTTCACTAAGATCTTCTACTGTTAATGGACTATCTAATGCGGTTTTCTCATCTTCTGATATAGTCTCAAACATGATACTGGATATCAAGGGTGAAACCTTTAATAATGTAGACAGCAATCTCATTCAATGTCAGTCATGTGTGCGGTGAAATATAATTTATTAGGCATTTATAAGCTCTATTTAGAAAATGAAAACATGGAAAGCTCAAAAAGCAATCATATCAGGATACTTCATGACTTTCAGAACTAAAATAACTAATTCAAGCAGAATCAGCAGAAAATAAGAAAATGGACAATAACAATGAGATGTTGATAAAATGAGTAAAGAGTTTAATCAATAATTACATAGCAAATACAAACATTAAGTAAAAGTGAATGAGACAGATCTCTCTCTCTCTCTTTACTGACTTATAAGAGCCGAAGCATCTCAAGAGAAGAAGAGAAGAAAAGTGTCCAGTTTCAAAGATATATGAAAGTATATCTTGCGTTTGCATGGAAGAGTAGAAATGGAAGAGAAACTAGATGTTCTAATGAAAAACAATGAAGAACGAGTTAAAATTAATATCAGATTCACATCTCTCTTAAAAGTGCTATGGCCTTCTTCTCCAGTGTGTATTTTCTGGTGGTCTTCAGTTCATCTTCTGTAGTAAAGGCCTTCTGCACTGAAACACACACCACCGTGTCTTCAATCAGATGACCAACAGTAATTTAAAAAGAAAACAAATGTCCAAAAACAAACTTGTTGCCAGAACAATAAAAACAAAGATGAATCAAAAGTTATATAAATAAAATTAATAAAATAAGCTTCTTGACAAGTCTTTTCTCTTAAATGTATTTGAAAATGAAATAAAGCAATGCCAACTTATCCATTATAGAGTACTCTGTCTGTACGCAAGCAGCGGTTCAGCCGCGCGTGACAAACGCTGCCAGTGTGAAAGCAAAACGCTCCTGCTCCTGCTCACCATACGCACTGCTCCTGCGCTGCTTACGTTCTGCTAACGCGTGCAGTGTGAAACCGGCGTAACGGTTCACAAAATTCACGGTTCGGTTCGATACGATACACTTGTGTCACGGTTCGGTTCGGTACGTTTTCAATAGGCCTACAGCAAAAAGAAAGAAATGCCAGAGAAATGTCCTTGATTTAATTTTTTTTTTAATTAAAACTAACATCATAAAGTATGATATTTGTTTACTTCAAGCAATTCTGGAGCTATAATTGACTCTTCTTAGGAGCATATAAAACAAAACAGCTCCTTGGAAAAAATTAAATGTAATATTGTAGTAGTTATAAACAGGTTTATTTTAGTTCAGATTAACATTTGAGGGCAGCAATTGTATTCATAATGTCAAAATAAAACCGACGTAATGTTACTTGAAGGCATTATAGCCTACTATTCCTGCCAAACTTCCATGGTTGCAGTTAGTGTTACTACAGTAAATCCATGGTGAATGTTGCTGATCTGTGGACACTGGATAGTTCATTCATGGCACAATGTTTCTTCCTGGTTTCCACGTCAGCACTGTTTGATCCGTTAATAACGGAGGAATGTGAATGTTTCTCACTAGATCTCGCAGCGATGTTATTACTTCTGTGGCGAATTAAAATGATTTCTTTACTGGATCTCTTAGCGCTGTGTAGTAACAGTGTCGCTTGATCAAGATCGGCTCGCGCTGCTTTGGTCCAAACTGATAAACGGTCCGTCAACCACACAATAACGAGTAGCTCAATTTCATTCCGCTTGCATTACGTTTGCCATTTGATGTTGGCCAATGTTTTGGTCGCGCCGGCGTCTCTTACTTTATGAGCGCGCTTGCCACGCGCAACGCGCCTACATTTGAAATAACGAAATTTTGGTCGGCAGGAAAAATGGTCCAACGAACCGTTCGGTTTGAAAATGTGTACCGAAAACCGAACCGAAAGCCTTGTACCGAACGGTTCAATACGAATACGTATATTGTTACACCCCTAATAAATATATATATACAGTGAGGAAAATGAACACCCTGCTATTTTGCAAGTTCTCCCACTTAGAAATCATGGAGGGGTCTGAAATTGTCATCGTAAGTGCATGTCCACTGTGAGAGACATAATCTAAAAAAAAAAATCCAGAAATCACAATGTATGATTTTTTGACTATTTATTTGTATGATACAGCTGCAAATAAGTATTTGAACACCTGAGAAAATCAATGTTAATATTTGGTACAGTAGCCTTTGTTTGCAATTACAGAGTTCAGACGTTTCCTGTAGTTTTTCACCAGGTTTGCACACACTGAGGAGGGATTTTGGCCCACTCCTCCACACAGATCTTCTCTAGATCAGTCAGGTTTCTGGGCTGTCGCTGAGAAACACGGAGTTTGAGCTCCCTCCAAAGATTCTCTATTGGGTTTAGGTCTGGAGACTGGCTAGGCCACGCCAGAACCTTGATATGCTTCTTACAGAGCCACTCCTTGGTTATCCTGGCTGTGTGCTTCGGGTCATTGTCATGTTGTAAGACCCAGCCTCGACCCATCTTCAATGCTCTAACTGAGGGAAGGAGGTTGTTCCCCAGAATCTCGCAATACATGGCCCCGGTCATCCTCTCCTTAATACAGTGCAGTCGCCCTGTCCCATGTGCAGAAAAACACCCACAAAGCATGATGCTACCACCCCCATGCTTCACAGTAGGGATGGTGTTCTTGGGATGGTACTCATCATTCTTCTTCCTCCAAACACGTTTAGTGGAATTATGACCAAAAAGTTCTATTTTGGTCTCATCTGACCACATGACTTTCTCCCATGACTCCTCTGGATCATCCAAATGGTCATTGGCAAACTTAAGACGGGCCTTGACATGTGCTGGTTTAAGCAGGGGAACCTTCCGTGCCATGCATGATTTCAAACCATGACGTCTTAGTGTATTACCAACAGTAACCTTGGAAACGGTGGTCCCAGCTCTTTTCAGGTCATTGACCAGCTCCTCCCGTGTAGTTCTGGGCTGATTTCTCACCTTTCTTAGGATCATTGAGACCCCACGAGGTGAGATCTTGCATGGAGCCCCAGTCCGAGGGAGATTGACAGTCATGTTTAGCTTCTTCCATTTTCTAATGATTGCTCCAACAGTGGACCTTTTTTCACCAAGCTGCTTGGCAATTTCCCCGTAGCCCTTTCCAGCCTTGTGGAAGTGTACAATTTTGTCTCTAGTGTCTTTGGACAGCTCTTTGGTCTTGGCCATGTTAGTAGTTGGATTCTTACTGATTGTATGGCGTGGACAGGTGTCTTTATGCAGCTAACGACCTCAAACAGGTGCATCTAATTTAGGATAATAAATGGAGTGGAGGTGGATATTTTAAAGGCAGACTAACAGGTCTTTGAGGGTCAGAATTCTAGCTGATAGACAGGTGTTCAAATACTTATTTGCAGCTGTATCATACAAATAAATAGTTAAAAAATCATATATTGTGATTTCTGGATTTTTTTTTTTTGTAGATTATGTCTCTCACAGTGGACATGCACCTACGATGATAATTTCAGACCCCTCCATGATTTCCAAGTGGGAGAACTTGCAAAATAGCAGGGTGTTCAAATACTTATTTTCCTCACTGTACATACATACACACACACACACACACACATATATATATATATATATATATATATGTATATGTATGTATGTGTGTGTGTGTGTGTGTGTGTGTGTATGTATTGTTTTACAGTGTGTACTTTACTCTTAACACCTTTTACCTATTTATTTATTATTCTCAGGTAAGGTAAAGAAAGTCAAATCTGACCTAAACCATAAGCATTCAAAAGGTACTTACAATTTGGTCAGAAGACTCCCCTGTGGTATGTTCTCATTAAAAGTTTTCCAGCATCATAAATCTAAGTCTCAGTAGGCAGATTTTGTAATCAATTAAATTTATTTTAATTGGTTACTTGTCTTTTTATAATAAACAAAAATATAAAGGCAAATAAAACTTCATCGTTTAAGTATACAATACAATAATCAAGTTTTGAATCAAAGGTGTCGTAAGCTCTGGGCTTCTTATCTTCTGCTTGGGGTTTCTTGTCCCCAGCTCTGGGCTTCTAGGCGTCGGGGCACTGGCGTATCAGTATCCCAAGAGGCAATCAGTTCCTCAGTCTTTTATTCTCCTGGTGTTTACAACAGGAGTTAGGTTGACACTCCTCCAAAGTTTCCCAGATCCGTCTCCAGGCAGGTGCAAGCGGTCCACCTCTTCATGTCCTTGAACTCCAGTAAACTCAACTAAGATGGCTGAGTTCATTTAAAGTTCTAGGAGTCCTCTAGCTCAACATGGGTTGGCACAGTCACATATTCATACATAACCAATTAATGTACATCTATGCCAAAACAATATAAGCCATCTTTTACAAACAAAATAAATAACAACATTGAATGCAATGCATTATATCCAATACATTGGCTAAATATGTGTAACAAAAAGGCATCTACAATGCTTGTGAAGTTTCTACAGAGGCTGCCACGGCCGTGAAATGACAGAAATAAATTTAACATATAACAAATAACATTTTTTCTTTCATGTCAGACCTGATGGAAGAGAGCGAGGAGAGTGAAGAACTGATTGAAGTGGAGGAGGAGAGAGAAGAACTGAGTGAAATGAAGGAGGAGAGTGAAGAACTGAGTGAAGTGAAGGAGGAGAGAGAAGAACTGAGTGAAGTGAAGGAGGAGACTGAAGAACCGAGTGAAGTGAAGGAGGAGAGAGAAGAACCGAGTGAAGTGGAGGAGGAGAGTGAAGAACCGAGTGAAGTGAAGGAGGAGAGAGAAGAACCGAGTGAAGTGAAGGAGGAGAGAGAAGAACCGAGTGAAGTGAAGGAGGAGAGAGAAGAACCGAGTGAAGTGGAGGAGAGTGAAGAACTGAGTGAAGTGAAGGAGGAACATCATGTCAAACCTGGAGGAAAACCTTTGAGTCGCTCAAAGACTAAAAAGACATTTTTCAAGAAAAGACGAGCCAAGAAATCTTTCACCTGCACTCAGTGTGGAAAGAGTTTCACAAGCAAACCAAGTCTTGAGCGTCACATGAGAATTCACACTGGAGAGAAGCCGTTTACATGTGATCAGTGTGGAAAGAGTTTCAGTCAATTATCATCCCTTGATGTTCACATGATGATCCACACCGGAGAGAAGCCGTTCTCATGTGATCACTGCGGCAAAACATTTCCTAGGGCATCAGACCTGAAGATACACCTGGCAGTTCATACGAAGGAGAAGCCGCATTCATGTTCTGTGTGTGGAAAGAGTTTTTCACTGCTGCAATATTTACATAAACATGATAAAATTCACACTGGTGTGAGAGAGTATATGTGCTTTGAGTGTGAGAAGACTTTTATTACAGCGGACGGTTTAAAACAGCACCAGAGAATTCACACTGGAGAAAAACCTTACAAGTGTTCACACTGTGACAAGAGATTCAGTCGGTCAGCACATCTGAAAACACATGAGATGATCCACACCGGAGAGAAGCCGCACACGTGTAATCAGTGTGGAAAGAGTTTTGCTTTAAAAAGTGACGTGAAGGTACACATGAGAGTTCACACCGGCGAGAAGCCGTTCACATGTGATCAATGTGGAAAGAGATTCAGTGACTCATCATCTCTGAAAGCACATGAGAGGATCCACACTGGAGAAAAACCTTACAAGTGTTCACACTGTGACAAGAGATTCAGTCAGTCAACAAATCTGAGATCACATGAGAGGATCCACACTGGAGAAAAACCTTACAAGTGTTCACACTGTGACAAGAGATTCAGTCAGTCAACAAATCTGAGATCACATGAGAGGATCCACACTGGAGAGAAGCCGCACACATGTGATCAGTGTGGGACGAGTTTCTCCTTTAAAACTCACCTGAATCTACACATGAAGATCCATGCAGTGGAGAAACCACTTAAACACAGTCTGAGATTACAGTAAGTGGTAATCTCTTAGACATAGATTAGTTATAAAGAAAGAGAAAGAAAGAATAGTTTGAAAGAAAGAAAGATTAGTTAGAAAGAAAAAGAAAGATTCTTTGGAAAGTTAGAAAGAAAGATAAGTAAGATAGAAAGATTAGTTAGAAAAGAAATAAAGAAAGATTAGTTAGAAAGAAAGATAGATTAGTTAGAAAGAAAGAAATATAACTTAGAAAGAAAGAAATATTAGTTAGAAAAGAAAAAGAAAGATAGATTAGTTAGAAAGAAAGAAATATTGATTAGTTAGAAAGAAAGATAGATAGATAGATAGATAGATAGATAGATAGATAGATTAGTTAGAAAGAAAGAAAGATTAGTTAGAAAGATAGATAGATAGATAGATAGATTAGTTAGAAAGATAGATAGATTAGTTAGAAAGAAAGAGATAGATTAGTTAGAAAGAAAGAAAGATTAGTTACAAAGAAAGAAAGAAAGAAAGAAAGAAAAAATAGTTAGAAAGAAAGAAAGAAAGAAAAAGATTAGATAGAAATAAAGATTAGTTAGAAAGAAAGAGAAAGAAAGATTAGTTAGAAAGAAAGATTACTTAGAAAGGAAGATAGATAGATAGATAGATAGATAGATAGATAGATAGATAGATAGATAGATAGATACAGTGAGGAAAATAAGTATTTGAACACCCTGCTATTTTGCAAGTTCTCCCACTTAGAAATCATGGAGGGGTCTGAAATGGTCATCGTAAGTGCATGTCCACTGTGAGAGACATAATCTACAAAAAAAAATCCAGAAATCACAATGTATGATTTTTTAACTATTTATTTGTATGATACAGCTGCAAATAAGTATTTGAACACCTGAGAAAATCAATGTTAATATTTGGTACAGTAGCCTTTGTTTGTAATTACAGAGTTCAAACGTTTCCTGTAGTTTTTCACCAGGTTTGCACACACTGCAGGAGGGATTTTGGCCCACTCCTCCACACAGATCTTCTCTAGATCAGTCAGGTTTCTGGGCTGTCGCTGAGAAACACGGAGTTTTAACTCCCTCCAAAGATTCTCTATTGGGTTTAGGTCTGGAGACTGGCTAGGCCACGCCAGAACCTTGATATGCTTCTTACAGAGCCACTCCTTGGTTATCCTGGCTGTGTGCTTCGGGTCATTGTCATGTTGGAAGACCCAGCCTCGACCCATCTTCAATGCTCTAACTGAGGGAAGGAGGTTGTTCCCCAAAATCTTGCAATACATGGCCCCGGTCATCCTCTCCTTAATACAGTGCAGTCGCCCTGTCCCATGTGCAGAAAAACACCCCCAAAGCATGATGCTACCACCCCCATGCTTCACAGTAGGGATGGTGTTCTTGGGATGGTACTCATCATTCTTCTTCCTCCAAACACGTTTAGTGGAATTATGACCAAAAAGTTCTATTTTGGTCTCATCTGACCACATGACTTTCTCCCATGACTCCTCTGGATCATCCAAATGGTCATTGGCAAACTTAAGACGGGCCTTGACATGTGCTGGTCTAAGCTGGGGAACCTTCCGTGCCATGCATGATTTCAAACCATGACGTCTTAGTGTATTACCAACAGTAACCTTGGAAACGGTGGTCCCAGCTCTTTTCAGGTCATTGACCAGCTCCTCCCGTGTAGTTCTGGGCTGATTTCTCACCTTTCTTAGGATCATTGAGACCCCACGAGGTGAGATCTTGCATGGAGCCCCAGTCCGAGGGAGATTGACAGTCATGTTTAGCTTCTTCCATTTTCTAATGATTGCTCCAACAGTGGACCTTTTTTCACCAAGCTGCTTGGCAATTTCCCCTGTGATGGTCTGTTGGTCTGGCCTGTTCCCTTGTGTCTGGTTTGTTCTGTGTTGCAGGGGGCGTGGTTATTGCTTGTCAGTGAGATTGGGGACACCTGGGCCCAGGTGTTTCACGCCTTCATAAACCTACCACTCTCCTGGTTCCAGTAGAGCCCTTCTCTCCCGTGCACTAATTGTTTTGTTCATGCAACACGCAACAGTATATGTTCCATTCATCCAAACATGCACTTCATTTTACTGACCTTACTGATTTTCACACTTCATGGCTGTATTATGTTATGTTAGTTGTTGTATTAGTGTTTTGTTTAGTTAATAAATGTCTTTTTTTTTTTTGTGGTTTAAAACTGCGTCCTGCTATTTTTGTCATGGCTTTAGAGTCAGGTCATGACACCCCGTAGCCCTTTCCAGCCTTGTGGAGGTGTACAATTTTGTCTCTAGTGTCTTTGGACAGCTCTTTGGTCTTGGCCATGTTAGTAGTTGGATTCTTACTGATTGTATGGGGTGGACAGGTGTCTTTATGCAGCTAACGACCTCAAACAGGTGCATCTAATTTAGGATAATAAATGGAGTGGAGGTGGACATTTTAAAGGCAGACTAACAGGTCTTTGAGGGTCAGAATTCTAGCTGATAGACAGGTGTTCAAATACTTATTTGCAGCTGTATCATACAAATAAATAGTTAAAAAATCATATATTGTGATTTCTGGATTTTTTTTTTTAGATTATGTCTCTCACAGTGGACATGCACTTACGATGACAATTTCAGACCCCTCCATGATTTCCAAGTGGGAGAACTTGCAAAATAGCAGGGTGTTCAAATACTTATTTTCCTCACTGTAGATAGATAGAAAAGGTTAATATCAATATCAATATGTTTGGAAAGAGTTTCTGATTTTTGGCTTTTTTTTTTTTTTTCACTTTTCTTTGTTTGATTCTTTATTTTTTATATCTAGCATTACAAGCTTTCTGAATACGCTTTAGTATCAGTGCTCGTGTCTCTTTTCTGCCGTTTTGTTAATTACCTCGTTAGTAAACCAATACATCACAAACAAAAGCAGATCAGCTTGAATCTCCTCCATACTTATTATTAACGTGTCGCTCAATGGATTACTGTCCGTCACAGACTGGGAGGAGCATTCGCGTGCAGTTCTACGTCACCAGACTAATTTGCATAACCTTCCCAGTACTTTAGACCGCAGTGTAAACGCAGAAAGAAACTGGTCTGGGGCAAAAGAATTACTGGGAATAAAGTTCCTGGGACAAATTCTTCCGGGTAATTTCAGTGGAAACGCGGCTTTAATTTGTGTTCTGAAGATGAACGAAAGTCTTACGGGGTTGGAACAACATGAGGGCGAGTTGTTACTGACAGAACTTTCATTTTTGGGTGAACTAAACCTTTAATAACGCTGGAACATGGACAACTAAAGCACATTTATCACCATCACACACACTTTATACAGTTTGATTAAGCGACAGGCTCATTTCTGTATTGTTTTAATCGATCACAGCGATACTTGTGCGTCTTTTCTGGCGTCTTCCTTCTGAAATAAACACTTAGTGCAGCAGCAGCGAGCATGAGGAGAATATGTTGAGTTCATTCAGACCTGAGCGATTTTGTGTTCGTTTGTGTGATTGTCTCGATGTTTGGAGTGAGAACTTTTACTGAATGTCCAGAGTTAAAGTTTGAGATCTGTGAGGGGAATCGATCTCAAGTGTTTCTGTTGCCGTTTTCATGTTTACCTTTATTTCTTTGTCGACATTTGTCTTTGGCAGATTACATTTACTTATTAAAATTGATGTAGACACTTTATATTGCCCCTGTATGAGTAATGAATGTGGGAAATATTAAATCTATACATGCATGGGAATATGAATATTAATGAAGTTTGACACAGGAAACGTTACATTTTCTTTATTTTTTAGAGTTTTATGATCATTGTCAGTTTCTGTACATACGAATATGTAACATGTTAATGATGGAATAACTTTATTGCTATTAATAGTTATTATAAAGTCAAACTATATTTAGATTCACATATGATGGTGTTGTAGTTATTTGCCTGAAGAGGTTCATAAAGAGAGGTTATTGAATTATTTTGTTTTATTATTGATGATTTATGTTATATTGTGCAATATCTTTCAGTAGAGTAGTTTTACAGGCTTTTATCATGTATCCTGACTCAAATAATGTGTTTCTAACAGCAAACACTCAGAATAAAGTGAGATGATCTGCTGATGATCCTGAATGGCTTGTTGAATGAGTGTTGATAGTCTGAGGCTCATCAATATTAACAGATCTGCTGAAAACACTCTTTATTTCATGACAATAGTTCCTGTTTTCACCTCATTTATTATGCTGATGTCTTCAGATCTTCTGTAAATTGACACTTAAAGCTCATTTCATTGGTGTCAGCAGACTGAGGGGATTTGTTGCCTGCTATATGTAGCTTTAAGAAATTCTAGTATGGTAGTCTCAGCAAAAGCGTATAACAGAGGGATTTCTTTGTTCTGTAAGAAGGCATGTCTCCTATTCTCTCTATTATGAACACAGTATAAGGGTCCTCCAGGCTACAGATGTACATGTGGTAGGATAGCCAGAAACTGACCATATGACCTTGTTATTCAATGTGTCATATTCATATATGATGTAAAGTATACACACTATCTTAATGGTTAACTCGCTGTAACTCCCCTCATATATTCTTGCTATATCTTCTGAGAGAAAGATGCTAATAAACTTGAGAGATACCTTTTCTCCCTCAGCGCTGGGTTTGGCATTGTTCATTCAATCTAACAGTAGCCTATGTTTATTTCTGTTTACGCTTTCAACTGTTTTTCTTACCATTATTTATATTTGGAAGAATTTAACTAAACCAACTCAGTTACTTATGTGTTTGATTTTGGCAGATCAACTCCTCCCACTGTAACTCATCATCAGTGAAGCTCCTCCCACTGTAACTCATCATCAGTGAAGCTCCTCCCACAATAATTCTCCAATAAATGCTGTAAATTCCCATCAGCTACGAGTGAAGACGAGCATCAGAGCATCAGGAAGAGCTGAAATCTGCAAAGACTGAGTTTATTAAAGAGGACAGTGAGAACATGAGTGATCCAGAACCCTGCAGAATGAAACACACTGAAGATCCTGAAGAACAAAGAGGTTGGTGTTTATTCTTCATTCATTCATGATACTGAAGAACATTCATGTTAGAAACATTCAAGCACTTCATCACATTTAGATAAACAGTTCAACTATGACATGGCTGCAAAAGTTTATTTTTTAACAAATGGTCGGTAAAGGGAGGTTTCATATTGTCAACATCAGGTCAAACTAAATTGAAATATTTTAACTGTTTTATTTTACAACATATGGTTTACAATTTGTAACAATGTTACCAGAATTTGTGCGTATTTTTACGAACATGTATAACAAATAATAATCAGTCCAAAATGTACATTTTACAATCTACTCTGCTTTACTGCAAACATTTGTGTTCTTTCTCGCAGTGAAATTCCCTTGATCTTGTGTTTCTTGTGTCCCACTTTCACATGTGTGTAAAGTCAATGGAAGGAGAAGTTTAGTGTGAACGGCCCTTAACACTATATATTTTTACATTAAGCACCAACACTTCAAAAGAAGTATATTTAAAACTAGATTTCTTAGTGGTTTTAAAAATATTACTATAAATTACAGCAACCTCCCCCTTTGCCTTTCAGACGAGGTTCGTGTTTATAACTGTAATCTTGCGGGGTGGACTCATTTAAAGTAATGTAATCGTTTGGTTTTAGCCAGGTTTCTGTAAAACACAGCACATCTAGGTTATCTGAAATCATATTAGAGTTGGGCGATGTTTACAGTAAAACATCGCGATGGACGATGATATCGTCGGGGGGGGATGCTACGGAATCGTGCTGACCATCATGAAATGAGAGAGAGAGAGAGAGAATGCACATAGTAGCTACATACATCTACTGTGTTTACGGGAATACTCGGCTTGACATTTTTATATATCTCTGTGTTTATTTGGCCATTTAGGCGCGCAACCGAAGACAAAGGCTGCTATGCTTGTCCGTGTTGCGCTCGGAGCACGCGCACAGCATCCTGTCAGTAGAATTCAGTTCTCTTTCGCGACTTATCACGCTTTTAATATTTCTTTTCAATATAAAGCACATCCTGCTTTTTTCTTTCTTTCTCATTCATTCATGTTTTGTTATTAATAACTTTAAACAGAATTGTCAACTGAAATCTGCGCGAATTATCAACAATACGACACATTTATAGGATATAAAGGGTCTCTGCTGCAAAAGTGAAAGTCCATCGGCACAACCCTAAATCATATCATTAACAATGATATCATTAACAATGAGTGCTTTTGGAGTAAGGGATCGAATATTCAGCAACCCAAGCTTTAGCATTTGCTCATCTGTATTATAGCTGTTTTTTATTGGTTGAACATCAATTAAATTTTTAACCAAAAGTTTGGACGTTTTTTGGATTTCCAAATTCGGGGAACAGACATAGGGCCCTATCTTGCACCCAGCGCAATTGACTTTGTACACCAGCGCATGTTTCATTCCTATTTTGCACCCGCGCAAAGCGCGCTTTTCCCTCCACAGAAGCACGTCACTAAACTAGGGAATGAACTTGCGCTCCCTGGGCGGTTCAGCGCAAAAAAGGAGGCGTGTTCCGGCGCAAACAATCCCTGGTGCTATTTTACTGTTCCATAAAACAATTGCGCCACTGGCCAGAAAAAACCTAGTCTTAAGTCAGTGGCGCGTTGCGCGTTGTTCATTATGTTATTTTAAGGGCGCATGCTTGACCATAATGTATAGCGTGCACAACGCGCATACACTTTGATTCTCTAATCTACACAGAAGCAGCAGTTTTCATTTTTGCAAATCATATTATTACAAACGATAGATAGATAGATAGATAGATAGATAGATAGATAGACAATTTATTATAAAAGCATACATCTAGCTTACACATTTACCCACATTATTATATACCTGTTTAACCGAAGCTAATTTGGGTGTGTTTCTCCATCCCCAATGTCACTTCTCTCTCTTTTACGGCCGTGACGAGAGCGTTGCTCTCCTCGGCTGTGAACTGCTCCTGGCGCGCGCCTGGCAAATCCGCCGTTATAATAGCAATACGCCAAGGAAAAAGCACGTCTGCTCTTAAAGGGAATGTGAGGTGATGCTCTGATTGGTTTATTTCACGTTACGCCCATACCACACCTATGAATAATGAAGCTACTTCAGACCAACCCATTTTAGATTTGCGCCAGGCGCAAGAGTCATTTATCCCGCCGGGAAAATAGCAACAGCGCCAAGACCCACCCACAAAGTTACTTGCGCTTTGCGCTTTGACACTTGCGTTTCAGATCGTTAAAATAGGGCCTAAAGTCTCTATATGATGATATCTAGGTGAAAGAGGCTCCATGTGATGGGATTTATCTGACCTTGGTGACGCGAGGCCGCTAGCAGACGGTCGGTTTAGCCAGTCTGTCTGCTTCCTGACCTGGTGCCCAATTTGTAATTTTTTATCTCTAAGACTATGAGCCAAATTACTAGAGAGAAGAGCAGCACCATCCCAGGACAGATGTATACCATCTCTTTTCAACAGGTCAGGTTTGCCCCAAAAACTTTTCCAATTGTCTGTGAATTCTATATTATTATGCAGACACCACCGCGACAGCCAACCATTGAGTGAATACAATCTACTAGCTATCTCATAACTCCTGCGAACAGGAAGGGGGCCAGAGCAAATTACAGTGCTTGACATCATACTTGCGAGTTCACACACCTCTTTAATATTAATTTTGGTGATCTCCGACTGGCGGAGTCGAACATCATTAGTGCCGACGTGAATAATGATCTTAGAGAATTTACGATTAGCATTAGCCAGCACATTTCAATTTGCTTTGATGTCAGGCGCTCTGGCTCCCGGTAAACATGTGACTATGGTGGCTGGTGTCTCTATTTTCACGTTCCGTGTGATCTAATCGCCAATTACTAGGGCACAATCAACAGAACTCTCAGTGGGTGTTTCACTGAGCGGGGCAAATCGATTTGTTATGGTAATCGGAACGGAAGAGTGGTTTTTTGATCCGCGACTAGAGCGATCCCTCACTGTCACCCATTTGCCTTGCTGCGCAGGCACTAATTCAGCCAGAACCGAATCATGTAAAGAGTTCACTATGCTAGGCGCATCCAAAGCAGTATCTAAAGCTCTAGCACTCTTACTATCCTCAATTAAAGTTTGGATGCGTGTCTCTAGTTCTGAAATCTTCTCCGTTAGCCTGACTGTCTCCTTGCATTTATCACATATAAATCCTATATTGCCGACAGAGAAGGCTATGTTAAACATGTGACATGAAGTGCAGGTGACAATAACAGGACAAGACATTACTCACCGTGTTTGTTGACTGATTCTTACTCACCTGGGCTTTTTATGAACTCAAAGGCGCGGGCACGCGAGAGAAAATAAATAATAAATAACTGAGCGCACGGGTTGCGCGATAACAGGCTAGCGAAATACTAGCGTGCTGTTCTAATAATAACGGAAGCTAGCGATATCAGGTTAATCTGAGATGTTGGGTAAGCTGTATTTAGTAGTATAAACAACTAGAAATGATAGTAAATGATGGTTCAAAACAGAGAGAAATACGAGGCTATACGGAGCTTATAGCACTGAAGCAAACAAACTCACAGCAGGCAGCGAGGCAGACAGGAGCAATCCTTTCAAGTGTATTTTACAATAAGAGTTTTACTGTCGTTTCAGACCCGATGGAAGAGAGCGAGGAGAGTGAAGAACTGAGTAAAGTGGAGGAGGAACATCATGTCCAACCTGGAGGAAAACCTTTGAGTCGCTTAAAAACTAAAATGAAATTTTTAAAGAAAAGAAGAGCCAATAAATCTTTCACATGCACTCAGTGTGGAAAGAGTCTCTCAACCAAACATAATCTTGAGTGTCACATGATGATTCACACCGGAGAGAAGCCGTTCACCTGCTCTCAGTGTGGAAAGAGTCTCACAAACAAACGACGTCTTGAGATTCACATGAGGATCCACACGGGAGAGAAGCCGTTCTCGTGTGATCAGTGTGAAAAGAGATTCTCAGACAAACAAGATCTTAAGATTCACATGAGAGTTCATACAGGAGAGAAGCCACATGTATGCAATCAATGTGGGAATAGTTTCAGTCAATCATCATCCCTTAAGAAACACATGAGGATCCACACTGGCGAGAAGCCGTTCACATGCCATCAATGTGGGAATAGTTTCAGTCAATCTTCACACCTTAATGTTCACATGATGATCCACACCGGAGTGAAGTCGTTCTCATGTGATCAGTGTGGAAAAACATTTCTTAGTGCATCACACCTGAAGTCACACCTGACAGTTCATGCGAAGGAGAAGCCGCATTCATGTTCTGTGTGTGGAAAGAGTTTTTCACTGCTGTCTAATTTATATAAACATGAGAAAACTCACACTGGTGTGAGAGAGTACATGTGCTTTGAGTGCGAGAAAACTTTTGCTACAAGGATACATTTAAAACAGCACGAGAGGATCCACACTGGAGAAAAACCTTACAAGTGTTCACACTGTGACAAGAGATTCAGTCTGTCATCACATCTGAAAAGACATGAGATGATCCACACTGGAGAGAAGCCTTACAAGTGTTCACACTGTGACAAGAGATTCAGTCTGTCAGAAAATCTGAAAAGACATGAGAGGATCCACACTGGAGAAAAACCTTACAGGTGTTCACACTGTGACAAGAGATTCAGTTTGTCAGGACATCTGAGATCACATGAGAGGATCCACACTGGAGAAAAACCTTACAAGTGTTCACACTGTGACAAGAGATTCAGTGACTCATCATCTCTGAAAAGACATGAGAGGATCCACAGCAGAGAGAAGCCGCACACGTGTGATCAGTGTGGAAAGAGTTTCTCTTTTAAAAATCACCTGAAGCTACACTTGAAGATCCATGCAGTGGAGAAACCACATCAACACAGTCTGAGATCAAGGTAAGTAGTTCATCTTTATGTGCTGAGAAACAAAAGCTGCTTTTCCACCTTCGGAAAAGGTTCCAGTTGTGTTTCCACTTGAGCCTGGTACGGCACGGCACAATTACAACCGTTCTCGGCCCTGAACTCTGGGCACACTTGGCTAACCGTGCCGAACCGTGATGGGTGAATGTGTTTACTAGTGGTGGAAATTTGGATTCTTTCCAGAGATTCGTTCATTTTCAGTTCGTTCACCAAAATGATTCGTACATTGATTTGTTCAGTGACAATTTCTTCATATTACATAAATACGCCAGCAGGGGCGAAAAAGAGTCTCTTATGTGTCCACGAACGTATTTACTTGTAACAAAAAAAATTATTTGGCTTTATTAAAATGTGTTTCTCATTTACTTATTAAATGAATAAAATAAGTCAAAATCAGTGGTTCAGATGACCAAAGCACAAAGGTTTCCTTGCATTTAACATTTTAATTGTTTGGTCAGATGTTTGGTCAGACATTTACATATTCATAAATCTGGGATTATGTTAAACGTGGAGTTATGTTCTATGTTAAATATGAATATATAAACAATTGTATGTGCACAGTACCTATGACTGTGTTTTGCATCCGCTTTCTGCTGATTGCTGAATGAGATTGACTTGCATGCTAATGACCGACCTACCCGGTACTCGCCTGGTATTACACGCCCCTTCACAGCCTGAACGGGAATGCTATTGGCTGACACTACACAAATGAGACCTAACCAATACTGCCAATTTTTTTGATTGTTTTACATTGAAGGGGGTGGATTGAAATCCACTGCTGCTTCAATGTATATGTAATGAGTGATTATAATAAAGGTATTAATCAATGTTTTTCCTTCTAAATATCACATGGGTTGAATTACTTCTCTGGAGATTTTACTTTGTTATGGAAGTTACCAGTGTGATTACTGAAATGTTCTTTTCATGTATTTTTAATGTCTGTATTTGATATCTGAATGCATTAACAGGGCTTGCCCATTTATCCCGGCTTCCAGAAATGAAATAGGGAGTGGTTTTATGTTTGAGAAAGGTCTTCAACGTGTTAAAACATAAAGGGGTCATTAAAGACTATAATTTAAGGGACCATTTCTCAGTTAAATCCTTATTTTACATTTAGACTAAAGTGTCCAATATCCTTGAGAAAAAGAACTTGTTATCTTGATGTTTTGAGACGAGACTCCTGTTTATA
Organism: Squalius cephalus; assembly: GCF_949319135.1. Classification (NCBI taxonomy): domain Eukaryota; kingdom Metazoa; phylum Chordata; class Actinopteri; order Cypriniformes; family Leuciscidae; genus Squalius; species Squalius cephalus. Next base: position 4,720,283 of record NC_137122.1, read on the forward strand.
GTTAGAGCCTGGCCAAATCCAACCTTGGAAAAGCTGTGTGTCGGTGTGTGTGTTAGTCTTCTTGGTTACAGGTTAAGGATCTTCTGGCATTATTGGAGATTGACTGAGTTGTTGTTCGGGACATGCTGGCACCCAGCAACCCAAATCTGCAACCTGGAAGGTCACGACGTGCCTGACTTCAGGGTCCGAGTGTCAGATGCATAATCTATGGAGATATGCTTCAGTCTATCTGTATATGTGTGGAAAATTACTGTTTATTTCTTAGCCAATGAGAATCATTCAGCCTGTAAGCAATGACGTAGCTTAGACCTTGGAAATGGTATAACTGCTGTGATCTTTCTAACTGTAAGCGGGGCGGCCTACGAACTCCTGTGTGAGTCTTGAAGCTGAACTGCTGATGAAACTGCAAACTATCTTCAGTAAAACTTTTCTTCAATTTATTATAATTCTGACTCCGGGTCTTCTTTCAAACATCTGGTCCTTGGGTCCTAAACAGTTAACCCCTAACAACGTGAAGGACTATAATGCATTAAGAGGTCGCTCAAGTACTGCGGAGCTAAACCATTTAGTGCTTTGTAAGTAATCAGCAATATTTTAAAATTTATACAATGTTTAATAGGGAGCCAATGCAGTGTTGGCAGAACAGGGCTAATATGGTCATACTTCCTGGTTCTGGTAAGAACTCGAGCTGCTGCGTTTTGAACTAGCTGTAGTTTGTTTATTAAGTGTGCAGGGCAACCACCCAGTAGAGCATTGCAATAATCTAGCCTTGATATCATGAACGCATGAACTAATTGTTCCGCATTTGTCAATGAGAGCATATGGCGTAATTTAGATATATATTTTTAAGATGGAAAAATGCGGTTTTACAGATACTTGACACGTGACTTTCAAATGAAATATTGGTATCAAAGAGCACACCCAGGTTCCTAACCGACGACGAAGACTTAACAGAGCAGCCATCAAGTGTTAGACAGTATTCTAGATTATTACGTGAGGAAGTTTTTTGTCCAATAATTAGAATCTGTTTTTTTTTTTTTTCAGAATTTAGTATTAGGAAATTACTAGTCATCCAATTTTTTATATCCGCTATGCATTCCGTTAATTTTGTGAATTGGTAAGTTTCGTTAGGTTTTGAAGAAATATAGAGCTGAGTATCGTCGGCATAGGGGTGAAAGCTAATTCCATGTTTCCTAATGATTTCTCCTAATTGTAGCATGTACAGAGTGAACAGCAACGGTCCTAGTACTGAGCCTTGTGGTACGCCATACTGAACTTGTGATTGATGAGACATCTCTTCATTTACTGCTACAAACTAATAACGGTCAGATAAGTATGATTTAAACCATGCTAATGCAATTCCACTAATGCCAACATCATTTTTGAGTCTATTTAAAAGAATGTTGTGGTCGATAGTGTCAAATGCAGCACTAAGATCGAGTAACACTAATAGAGAGACACAACCACGATCGGATGATAAGATCAAATCATTTGTGACTCTAACGAGAGCTGTCTCGGTACTATGGTACGGTCTAAATCCGGACTGAAAATCCTCACAGATATCATTTCTTTCAAGAAAGGAACACAGTTGTGAGGATACTGCTTTTTCTAATATCTTTGACAAAAAAGGCAGATTCGAGATCGGCCTGTAATTGACTAATTCTGTAGGATCAAGTTGCGTTTTTTTTAACTAGCGGTTTAATCATAGCCAGCTTAAAGGTTTTTGGTACGTATCCTAGTGAAGGGTTGGGGTCAGAATCCCTTGCCTCTTCATTTTAAATTTACATATATCCTTTTGAATGATTACTTTATTCTTATTAACAGTTCAAGATACAAGTATATGCATGTTATCATAATCATTTCTATATTAATTGAATGAATCAAATATATACCCATGTGATTTCTGTGAGTGTTTAACCATTTTCTTTTAGGTGCATTCCAATGTATGCCCTTGATTTGTGTTCGCATACAAGGGCCCTTTTGATAATAATTCTTGTGAGATACAGAGAGCGGCGAGAAGGACTTTGTACTCATGTGTTGCTTATACCTTCATAGATCTGCATCTATCTTTCTTGGTTGACTTATATAAGTTCAAGGGTCAATTTATAATACATAGATTTACCTGACTTTTAATTAAGTGTGCATCCTCATGTGCATAAGGAGTAAATGGGGATATTATCGTTCCTGCTTTCCGAGGAGTGAAATGTTTTATCAGTCTGTTATGGTGGACTGCTCTTCTGATAATGAGCTCAGGCCTTCTTCAGCCTTGAAGAGAACTGTTGTTCGTTGGTGCTGTGTGTGTGTGTGTTTGATATTCTTTGCAGGTTCTTAACACTGTGATATACGACGTATAGACACAAAGACGCCTTTCTCGGACCCTGAAAGGTCACCATGGACTTAAATCTTGGTATTGGGCAACAACTGTTTTGATTAACGATGATATACCCACTTACCCACTTACCCACCTATTAAAAATGTATTCATGTTTAGACTTTGACTTCTGATTGGCTAAGAGAACAATGATGATGTCATGTATGTCCTTGGAAAAGGTATAATTGGTGTGAGATTTTGTGTAAGGTAGAGTTAGCTTGCGACGTCCTCGTGAGACTTTGACGCTGACTCTACCAATTTAACTGCAAACTATTCATCAGTAAATTTTTACTTATTTGATTGAACTTCACGACTCCTGGTCTTCTTTCATCATATCTGATCCTGGGTCTGATAACTGTACCCCCTTACACTAGAGACAAAGATGAATTAATGATATTAAGAAGAGGATCTATGACCTCTGGAAGCATCTCTTTCAGTAGCTTAGTCGGAATAGGGTCTAACATACATGTTGTCGATTTAGATGATTTAACAAGTTTGCAAAATTCTTCCTCTCCTATAGCAATAAATGAATCAAATTTTTCCTCAGGGAGACTACAATGCACTGCCTGATGTGATACTGTAGTAGACGGTTGCATAGTGATAATTTTGTCCCTGATATTATCAATCTTATAAGTGAAGAAGTTCATAAAGTCATTACTGCTGTGCTGCTTGGAAACTTCTGGGTTTGAAGCTTTCTATTTCGTTAGTTTAGCCACTGTTTCAAATAAATACCTGGGATTATGTTTATTTTCTTTTAATAGGTTAGAAAGGCTCAACCCAGGGTTTGGGTAGAAAAAATAACACAAGATTTGAATGTAGTGATGGGAAAAACCAAGTTTTTATTATTCAATGTTTTGAAACGTTTAAAACGCCACACGCTGGTCAGAATAGTGAAAATGCAACAAAAACTCAGGCCAAACATGCATAAAAACACCTTTTACAAACCATTGCATTCGATTAAATCGATTAAATGCAATCAACAAATCATTTAATATCATAAATATTAAGGATCTGTATAACGTGGGTTTTTAATACTCAGCTAAACAGGCCAATAAGAGACTATTAACTATTATTCCTTTTAATTATGCAAATGTCTCATTAAAACATCTGCAAATGTTTAAAACTGAGCAGAGATCAGGCAAAACCCATAGACACTTTTGAAATGGTTCGCTGCTTGATGGGTTCACAGAGATCATTGACATTTTGAAACGGTTATGATGGGAAAAAACAGAAGGCGATAAATCTGTCTCCTGCTCTCAGTGTAAAAAACGCTTCACATGTAAATCAAGTCTGAAGATTCACATGAGAGTTCACACTGGGAAGAAGCGGCTCAGGATTTCTCTCTGAAATCACATCTTCTCATTCTGAAGAAACACCATTTAACTGTGATCAGTGCGGTAAACTGTTTCATTGGGCATCAGTCCTGAAGAAACACCTGAAGATTCACACAAAAGAGAAGATTCACCCTTAATATTACAGCAGAAAAGACAGGGTGGTGTGTGTTTCAGTGCAGAAGGCCTTTACTACAGAAGATGAACTGAAAGACCATCAGAAAATTCACACTGGAGAAGAAGGCCATAACACTTTTAAGAGAGATGTGAATCTGATATTAATTTTTAACTCGTTCTTCATTGTTTTTCATCAGAACATCTAGTTTCTCTTCCATTTCTACTCTTCCATGCAAACCCAAGATATACTTTAATGTATCTTTGAAACTGGACACTTTTCTTCTCTTCTCCTCTTGAGATGCTTCGGCTCTTATAAGTCAGTAAAGAGAGAGAGATCTGTCTCATTCACTTTTACTTAATGTTTGTATTTGCTATGTAATGATTGATTAAACTCTTTACTCATTTTATCAACATCTCATTGTTATTGTCCATTTTCTTATTTTCTTCTGATTCTGCTTGAATTAGTTATAATTTTAGTTCTTAAAGTCATGAAGTATCCTGATATGATTGCTTTTTGAGCTTTCCATGTTTTCAATTTTCTCAATAGAGCTATTAAATGCCTAATAAATTATATTTCACTGCACACATGACTGACATTGAATGAGATTGCTCTGTCTACATTATTAACAGTTTCATATCCAGTATCATATATACATTTCAAAGAGTTTGTTCTAGTCAGTTGAAGTTCATTCACACCATGAGGCTTCATGAAGTCAGAACAATCACAATGAACTTTAAACAACACCAGAACCAGCTCCAGCTTTGAGATGTAGGGTGGGCCAAGTGAAACTCCTAGTTTTAACATTATAGTTTTTTTTTCCCGTAACCAAATTTTTATTTTATAAAAAAAGAGGAAGGTCTAGATATTTGCAGGGCTCAACACAAATGAGCTTTTCTACAGGTTCATTCTGGTTCAGATTTTTACTTGCCCTGCAATAATCTTCACTGGACCCACCACAAAAAATATTATAAGTATTTTAATAAATATAAAGACAAGTAAACAGTGCAAGTAAAAAGACCACAGATCAGGTCTGGGGCCCCTGGGCTTGAGTTTATGTTCGGGCACTGCATATGCTGAAAATGACCTCAACTAGAGCATCATTATAGAGTAGCACAACATACACAACAATTAAAATATAACCTATTTGAGGTTCCTAGAACAATTAATATGCAACATGCCAAGCCTAGTCAAAGTTTAGAGGTAATATTGAATATTCATTAAAGGTTCAATATGTATTATTTTTGCATTAAAATATCCCACAATCTCAAGGCCAGTGTTATATATTTTGTTAAGTTGATTACTTACAATATCTCAAATGTTTCTGGACAAATGCGCAAGTTGTAGTTGTAGCGTCTATCAAGCAACAAACGTTAGCTTGTTTCGTGCAGTCGTTATGCAACACAATTATTCTTTACCGATTGCAGCTGGTTCTGTCGACAAATCATGCTTAATTTTATATTTTCCAAATGTAGCATTCGGTAATAGTTATGTTTATGTAAGGAAAGTATTATTGCTTTAGGTTTGTGTTTAATTATTGACATTGTTTATCACGTCTGGTGTTTATGGCCATGTAAATAAATATAGCATGTGTTATACATAAAGATTAATCAGTATTTTGGCAAATGATGTGGGAATGTTCGAATGTACTTTTACAACAATTGTTTAGATCACGTAAAACTTGCAGCGTTATCACAACAATGAATTCGACATACAGTAACATCTATGATAAATAAAAGTGTGATGAGGTTCAAGAGTCAGGAAGGAAGAAGACAGGGGTCGGCGTGACTGGGACTCGTACGTCGTACTTTATTAAAATAAAACAAAACAAACAAAAGTCGCGCACAACGCGCATTCACCGTGGACACTGCGACGGCACAAAACAGTTCAAAAATGAGAGCTCGGATCCACCGGTTTTCTTTCTCTGCGTCCAATTTTCTCTCCAGTCTCTCGTACGAGTTCTCAGTCTCTCTCTCTCTCTCTCTCTCTCTCTCTCTCTCGCTCTCTCTCTCTCTCTCGTTCCAGCACGGTCTCTCCACGGCAATTCCTGCAATAAGACACAGGTGTTCGTCACCTACTTACGTCCCGCTCATCTCGTTTCTCTCTCTCCCGGTACAGACCGCGCTGAACCACGCCCCCCTCGCCATAAAAAGCATGTCATTAAATGCAACATTTATAAAAATAGGACTTTACCTCATCCATGAACATGATTTTTTGATTCCCGTCTGACTGATTTACATCAGTTAGTTCCCATCATTCCACGCTCCTTCACATCGTCATCAAGCCGTTGTTGTTGTTTAGAATGTAGCGCCCTCTAGCGGCAGAAAATCTTGCATATTGTACCTTTAATTACAGGATGTGCTCTATCATCATAATTGTGTAATCAGTGTTGTGTAATGCAGTACTAACTAATTAATTAATTACTGTAATTTAATTACTTTTTATTCTAAAAGTAAAATAAGGAATTAATCTTTAAAAATAGTACAGTAATCTTATTACACTGTTGAAGATGTAATTAGTAGCTTTTAGTAGAATAAAGTAAAAGTTGCGTGAATACAGTCTTCCGCTAAGTATTTTTATTTCAGTGTTTTTTCTTTAGTAAGGAAATTATTCAGACTATTTAGACTGTGATCCTCCTCTGCTTATTCTGACTATTTTGTGCTTCACTTGAAAAAGTTCCTTTCACCTTTAGTAACTGGAGTCACTTCAGTTATAAAATAATAATAATGATGGAAGGCTACTAGTAAAGCTGAATCTGCATGGCCCTGATTGGCTGCGGGGGTGTCCCGTACGCGCGTGGCCGCGTGCTTTGGAGGCCGATGACGTCACCGCTCGCTCGCGCCGTCTCTTCCGTCAACATTGTTTCCCTCATTGAGAGTTTCACCGTCGAGTCTTCTGAGGTGAGGAGAGCAGTTCACGGTATTTCTCATATTTACACAACCATCACACACACTTTATACAGTTTAATTAAGCGACAGGCTCATTTCTGTATTGTTTTCATCGATCACAGCGATACTTGTGCGTCTTTTCTGGCGTCTTCCTTCTGAAATAAACATTTAGTGCAGCAGCAGCGAGCATGAGGAGAATATGTTGAGTTCATTCAGACCTGAGCGATTTTGTGTTCGTTTGTGTGATTGTCTCGATGTTTGGAGTGAGAACTGTTACTGAATGTCCAGAGTTAAAGTTTGAGATCTGTGAGGGGAATCGTTCCCAAGTGTTTCTGTTGCCGTTTTCATGTTTACCTTTATTTATTATTGTCGACATCTTTGGCAGATTAACTAAATTGACATTTAAAGATCATTTCATTGGTGTCAGCACACTTGAGGGGATTTGTTGGCTACTTTATGTACCTATTATTTCTGTTTTCATGATTTTGTTCTGTTTTTCTTACCATTATTTATATTTGGAAGAATTAAAATTATTTATATTATTTTCTCTGATGCTCGTCTTCACTTGTAGTTGATGGGAATTTACAGCATTTATTGGAGAATTACTGTGGGAGGAGCTTCACTGATGATGTGATTACAGTGGGAGGAGCTTCACTGATGATGTATTCCAGTGTGGGAGGAGCTGATCTGCCAAAATCAAAAATATAAATCACTATAAATCACATTTATAATAAATGACACTTCTAAGCATTTATGTCTGTCTATCTATTAATTGTACAGTAACTGATGCCAATTCATTAATTATTTTTATTATTTTTATTGCTAATCCTAACATTATTCTGCTTCTTCATTAAAATACAGGTATCTAGAAACATAGAACATGAGTGATCCAGAACCCTGCAGAATGAAACACACTGAAGATCCTGAAGAACAAAGAGGTTGGTGTTTATTCTTCATTCATTCATGATGCTGAAGAACATTCATGTTAGAAACATTCAAGCACTTCATCACATTTAGATAAACAGTTCAACTATGAAACGGTACAGAATGTTCTGGGTTTTCTTCAACAAATGGTCAGTAATTGGAGGTTTGAGACATTTTTATATTGATTGTCAATATCAGATCAAGCTAAATACTGTTTTAACTGTTTTATTTTACATTTATTTTATATCTGGTTCCCAAGTAGCAGCAGCATTTTAGTCATTTTCAACATAGTTTACAAAATATATATTTTTAGGAATAATCAGTAAACACCAAGTAACTGATAAAGTTGTATTTGTCAAATATCATACAAGTTATTCATAGTTATAGAGATTCTTCTTACAGTAACTTTGGTAACAGGGTTGATGAATACAGTCAATGCTACAGTTTGTGTAAAAACTGAGACAATGGATTGAGATTATTTTCTTGTCTTCCCATCATGCAGTAGAAAGAGCCCAGATGATGTCACTTCCTGTGTGTCACAGTTTTAATACTGTGTTTTTAAAAGGAGGAAAATCATGTCAGGAGTAACAGGGTTGAGTGAAACATGTAGGACACAGATAAAGATAATGAAAAATGTTTATTTAAAGCCAGTTAAAGTTATGGCCACTCTACACTTTGAGCTTGTGAAGTTTCTACAGACGATGCACCGGCCGTGAAATGACGTCACATTCTGCGGCAGCTTTTTTACAAACATATATATATATAACATATAACAAATAATGATAATTCAAAATGTTAAAATAAACAATCCCCTCCACTTGAATGCTAAACGCTTGTGTTATTTCCTCACAGGGTAATTCACTTGAGCTTGTGTTTCTGGTGTCCCACTTTCACATGCGCATGAATGGAAGTCAGTGCAAGGAAAAGTCTAGTGTGAACGGCCATTAATAATTAAAACGTTTTAGTCAAATAAATATCAATCTCAAAGTTGGTGTCAAAATATGGCAGTATTGTATATTTTAATGTTAATATCATGTTAGATAATTGTGTCATTGGTCAAATATATTCAATAGCTCTTGCTAAAAAAACATGGGATTCGTGCCTAGTCAAGTCAAGTCATCTTCATTTATATAGCGCTTTTAACAATGTAGATTGTTTCAATGCAGCTTTACAGAGATAAATGTATAATTTAACCCTCTGAGGGCGCTGGCACGTTTTGCTGGATTTTCTTCACATAGTAGCACAATAAACTTAAATTACTCCGTCATTTATGGTCATACAGAAAAAAGAAATATAAAAAAAGAATCTGTGGTATTTCTACTTTTGTATGTGTCCACTTACAATCAAATCAAAACATTGTGCTTTTTTAAAATAAAGAAAATAAACAGGGTGTGCTTTCTGCCTCTCCGTCGCGGTGAACTTTTTTTTTCTTGAGCACGTCTATAAACTGAAACAAAACTCAGCGAATACTTGTCACACATTTATGAGCCATATATCTTTATAATCATTTAAGTGTGTACTTTTAAATGATCGGATTCAAACTGAAAACAAATATTCTCTGTTTAAGTAATTTGTATAAAACCAACAAGATGTCCAGTTTCTCAAACCCTTGCTCATAATTTTTAATTTGACCACGCCCATGCGCGCAAAAGATATTCACATGCAAATCTCCACATGGAACGCAAACGCGCTCGTTACCTCAAAAACAAAGCACCAAACTTCACGTCTCTGCTTTTCGTGGAGTTTGGAAGACACGCTGTGAGCTTACATTGGATTTACCTCAGAAGAAGAAGAACGCGATTTGAAGACAAGAAAGATGTGGTAAGAAATTCTTAATTATTAGTTAATGTTACTGTTGCATAAACTTCACATTGCAGTTGAACTGTTGCTAGATATATGGTGAATATTATAATATTTAGACCCGTGTTTACTGTTAAATACTGTGTTTGTGGATATCTGCTCAAACATAGATATGTATAATATGGTAACCATAATGTTTCATATTTTGGAGCGCGTTGTGCGTTTTAATGTTTCATATATTGGAGCACGCTGTGCGTTTGAAAAGCAAAACGCACCAAACATTAGGCTTCATGTTTTACTCCAACCTCATTTCATATCATAACGAATGGAAACATTTGAAGTAACATATGATAATCAATATATTTTTCTCTAGCGTAGTTGTTAATGAAGTGTTGCTTTTGAAAGATTTATAGGCTGCTATAGGTTATTGTTATTATTATTTTATGCAGCACTGCACGGGCCTATCAGGGCTCCAGACTAACTTTTTTCACTAGGAGCACAGTGGCCCCCAACTGAAAATTTAGGGGCGCACACCGTAAATCAACATGCTAACCAAATCTACTAATTTCCACTGTATTACTAATAAATACTTTGATAATAGATGCAGAAATTACAATGTGCTGTTTCAAATTCAGTGTCACATTTTATTCTGCACTTTTGAAGATGCAACAACAAGGTAAACTGACAGCACCATCGCTGTCATGACAGTACACATATTAAACAAAATACCATACATTCAGAATAAAAAAATGCTTAGTAACAAAGTGCTTAGTAACCTTTCGGTCATTTCACAGTTACAAACAATACTTAAATGTATGTAAACATTAGGGGCACTGGCCAATAACATTCCACTAGAACATGTAGACCTAACCAACTTGAGCCTTTACTCACTCCCCCTTAGGACAGATCCTGCTGTGTTCCACTAGGAGGCTCAGAAGGCCAGCCCTTGTAATTTGGCCTCCTAGACCTTTTACCCTGACTGAACCATGTTTGTACAGCTTCCTTGGCATCAAACTCTTGTAAACTAGGTCCCTCCATGCTAATTCAAATCAAGTCCTCCACAGTGTCTACATGCAGGGACATCAGATTTAATCCTCTTCTGAGCAGAAAATCCCCTTTCACATATAGCAGAGGAGACCGGGAGGACCAGCATGATGTGAACAAGATGTAGGATGTTCTACAAAGAATGGATCATTATTGTAGGTTTTTTTATTTAATCAAAAAGTAATAATTACTAACTAAATTAACAAGGATATGATCATAATGGGGTACCTTGTAATCAGAGCAGAATGGCAACTTAGTTACCATCATCCCCCATAAGGCATGGTAAGACTTGTCCATGTAGTTCCTAAAGATGAATGTCTTCATGGATTGATACTCCTCTCTTGCCAGATTGAAATCACAGCCATTTCTGAAAGAGTGAAATGAAAAACTGACCAAACCATCTAGGTTAAGGATCAAAGTAGATGTTTGAAATGTTGCTCTGTGTTATACTTTTTATATCTTTATGATAATTTAAAAAGAGTCACTAACCTTGTTAAGACAGAGGAAAAGTGGTCTAGCAGGAAGTCCAGCTCCTCTGCACCATAGTCTGTCAGCTCTTGTTGCTCTGCTGGCCAGGAATCATGACTGAATATCTAGAATGACTTCACTGCCATTGCTGATGCTGATGTAGACTCTTCATCTATCAAGGAATAGAAGTACAGAGTTGAGAGAAAAAGAAAAATTATGATAGCTTATCTTATTTTCACAGATTTTTTTAAAATATATAATTATGTGCTTTCACTTACAAAGCAGACTGCTGAATCTTTGCTTTAAATGAAGCAAAGTGCAGTCGATGGTTGCTCTCACTGCTTGTTGTAGCTTAGGTGTGCTTGCCATGGAGAGCCCTTCCTTTCCCAGCCCAGCAGCTTCACCTTTGATGGTGATCCCCTGGGTTCACAAAACATTCAGCATTTAGACAAGAAAAATAATAATAAATAAATCAACTCCAAATCTAAAATTCACTTAAAAAAAAAACTGCTCACCTGAAACTTGTACAAAAGGTGAGTCTCCCCCTCACCCTCTTGTTGTCTTCTCTGGGCCTGAAGGTCTGCCAGTAATTCTGCCAGCCTACCACCTGGCTTGCATCTCACTGACATGGCCTCAATAGTTGCAAGGAGATTCTCAATCCCATTCACAGCCTGTAAAAAAAAATCCTTGTGAAAAACAAGGGTAAAAGCTACATATTCCTTGATTAAAATTATTTGTTTAACTATATTCTTCTTAACATGTCAACATTACCTGAGGCAAAATAACATCATTTCTTTGGAGAAGAAAGCTGAATTTACTTATGGCCTCAAACAAGTCAGCCAAGAAGTGACAGAAACCCACAAAGCTTCCATCTTCCATCATCTTCTTGACCTGCAAGACATAACCAATTACTAACCACTAACATCAGTTATTTTGTATGCCTCCCAAATATGAAATCATTTTGAAATTAAATGCAGACCTTCCTTGATCTCCCAGCAATATCAGCATTGGTGGATGATGCAGTCAAATGTTCCATGTGGTAATACACTGCTGTGAACTGGCCAGGGTTCTGTAGATGTTTATCCTTTCCTCCAGGTTTTAGCAAGGTTTGGAGGGCCCGGTTCACATGTGGTAGCCAGCGTGTCCCACTGACACTACCTGGTACATTTACACGAACACCCAACTCCTCTCCAAGTGCTCGTAGTTCTCTCATAGACTTGCTGCTAAAGTGATATGTCTTCCAAACCATGTTGAGAAGATCGTAGACATGATCCACCATCGGAATTTTCCTTTGTACAGATAGCATTGCCAGCTCCAGTCTACAATTACAATGAATTAAACTTAAAATTAAAAATGCATTGTTTTGGTTACTACCCTATCTTTATTCTGAAGGTTCACATTTAACCTACCTATGTGGCATGCAATGAAAAGGGACAATAAAAGCCCCTGCCTCAGCTTGGAGGAGGGCTATTACCCCTCCTTTATGCCCGAGGTTGACAGCTGCACCATCAGCTCCCATGGCAACTGTCTTCTCTAACCACCCTGTTTCTGTCCCTAGATGCTGAAAGGCCTCTTTGGTGGCATCATATACACCTTAAAATGCAAGCACATGACAATGGTGTAAAATTATGTCTTACACTGGACGAAAACACCAATTGCCTGAACAGTTTTTTCCCTCTGTCATCATCATACCTCACAGCTGAAGTATTATGGAACCTTAAGTGATTATTTAAACTAATAAATATTCACAGTAAAGACAGCTAAATAAGTTAGTAATAGGTCTAAACAAAATGTGAATTAAAACATACCTTGAGGCACAGCCATTACGGCACCTTAAGTGATTATTTCCTCTTTTAAATATTCAAAGTAAAGACAGCTAAATAAGTTAGTGATATAGGTCTAAACATAATTTGAATTAAAACATAACTTACCTTGAGCATGTGCATGTTTCACTTCGATGTGGCCAATCAAAATATTCATTGGTTTCCCTTCGTTTAGGATCCTTGCGTATATGATTTCGCATTCCTTTGTTGAAACGTCGGTGTCCCCATCGATCATAATTGATAAATACGGTGCATCCTTGATTTTCGTGTAAGTCTTCCCCTTCAGAGTATCCGCAATTACTCCAACTAATTGTGCGCATGCTGTATCGTTGTTGTATGTTTCGTTAAGTTTTAAGCCATTCTTCCTTTGAAGGTCGAGCTGGCTTTTGTATTTGGTGAAGGGTAGTTCCTCCTTAGCAACGAAGTAGGCCGTATTAAATTTCAACATCATCTCTGCCTCATCTGCGCTCTGATTTACAGTCATTTGTCTTCTAAAAGCAACCGGCAGTGGCGTTGCTTTTTGACTTATAAACATGTCCCGGCACACGCGATGCTTTAGGCTGAGATTGTGTTTAATCAGTGTATTGCGTTTGAACTGCGAAGTGCCTGTACTATCAGCAAACTTTGTGTTCCCCGCAGTTCTGGGGTAGCTGCTGCAGTATTCGCAGTTCATAAAGTTAGACTGCTTATAGTATCTCAGCCAGCCGAATTCTTTCAGCCACTCTTCTCGAAAATGGTGAGTGCGGGCTTTTTTCGCCACACCAACCTCTGACTCTGCATCATCATCCGACGGTGACACTGTAGACTCTGGCACTGGCACACTAGCCGCAGGTCGGAAGAACGAATCAATAGTTCGCTTGCTCATAGCTCAGACGCACGCACATATCATATGATATTTGTCTCCGCTCCTTCCCACAGATGTTTACGCGCGCTCATTTATCTCTAGGCCCCTCCCCCTCCACACATTTTAGCCACTTACAGTGGCCATTCCTTATTCTTCTCACACGCATTGGCCGCCTCACAGACAGGCATCACTCAATGAGATGCGAGTGTGTGCTCGCGTCTCATGAGTATGTGTGCGAGTTTGTGTGTGTGTGTGTGTGTGTGTGTTTGCGTGCGTGTGCGCTCGCGTCTCATTGATTATTTCATTGCTCATTTAATTGATCATTGACGTGCCCCTTCCACGTTTAATGTATAAAAAAATGTGCGACTGGATGTAAAATTCAGTCGCACACTCTCAAATTTTGGTCGCAAAATGCGACCATTTGGTCGCAGTCTGGAGCCCTGCCTATGCCTACAAGGCACAACAAACCTGTTCATTATATATTGTTAGAAACATATTTGTGTGTGTGTGTGTATTCTGTGAATTTTAAAAAGCAATTTTAACAAGAAAAATCTAAAATCTATTCCCAAAATTGTGCAGCCCTATAGTTTCTCTTGATATCAGCATGTTCACAGGTTTTTTTTTTTTTTACAGGGATCAGATGCCCCACTGAGGAGTCCTGCTGACTTCAACATTCACATGAGTCTCTGTACATGAACATGGTAAAGTGAAAACCAAACACCTTGGAAATGAGAGGTATGTACAATGTTTTTAGGAATGGCACAACAGTCTCCGTCTTTGGATCATTGTTTTCAGTAGTGTGCTTTTTGTCATTTGTTGTGTATCTTTGGATTATGTTGTGTTGTAAATAAATCCAAACAATCAAAAAAACATTCTTTTTAATCTCCTCATTCTTTGTGCAAGGTTGCTCAGAATGACGGGGCCTGATAGTTCCTAATAGGGCCATTAGGGGAGGGTCTTTGTCTTTCTCAGGTGTGAAATCCATACATATTAATGATGTGTTTACGCCTCTTCGCATAAAGCTTTCTTACACAAAACACGTCTTACAAATTTTAAATCAATATATTGTCTTAACAGAATGAGCACTCAGGATGATTTTCATATAGTTTTGGAGCAAATATTCTAGGCTACGTCATACAATTTTCAAAAGTCTTGTGAAGAAATAATCAGTATGAGTTTCATGGCCTTATTTCAGTGACAATTGTTTTTTATATTTTCACAAACCACGCATATGGTTTGCACGCATTCGCAAACCATAAATGTCGTTATCTCAAAACTACAAACTTTTACACACATGCTGCTGATATATTATTGTAGCAGAGTTTGTGCTGAATACAGTGTAATTAGACTTTAGCCATGAAAATGTCACAAGTAACAGAAATAAGCACAAATGTCAGAGCATGTCAGAACACCTCCAGGGCCAGAAAACACCTCAGACCCCAGAGGGGGCAATTGATTGGTTGGGTCCTTACATGCACTTCGTGAGGCACACACGCATACTAGCACACACACGCAAGGTCTCTCGCTCCCTCTCTCTGCGCTCTTGATCGCTAGCTCTAGATTCCTGGAGATTTTAACTAATTTGCGGGCATCAGGGAGCCGTGATCAACATGTGGGAAATTCCTTGGAGACTTGGGATGTCTGGAATATATGTGCGCAGGTTTGGAATTTCCTACAAATCAAGCCTAAACTAAAGTACTGGTCTTATAAATTTTGATACAGAATTTTTTTTTCCCTCAATGTTTATTTTTATTATACTAAATGATTATGAAAAATATACATTATAAAGAACAGATAATACCCCCCCCCCCCCAACCCCATGAAACAGACCAGAGGAAAATAAATAAATAAATAATAATAATTTTAAATAAATAAAGAATAACAAATAAAAGCACAATAATAATAATATTAATGTACAAACATGTACATTCATAATAATTCTTTAGCAGAAGTGTTCTCCACAAAGGTCAGCAAAGGTTGCCAAGTGATAAAAAATCTCTTATTTGACCCATTCATAGAACATTGTAGCTTTTCCAATTGTATGTTATACATCACATCTTTAATCCAATGTCCATATGTTGGAGGTGAAGAGCCTTTCCATTTGTAAAAAATTAGCCTTCTGGCAAGAAATGAACAGAAAGCAATAACATCAGACTGGGATCTCCTTAGATTATTATCTTGACTAACAACTCCAAATATTGCTGTCGACATGGCTGGAGCGATACATTTACCAAACATTTTAGAAAAGGTCTCAAAAATTGGGCCCCAGTATTCTAGCAATTTCGGACATGACCAAAACATGTGATATAAAGTAGCAGGAGCTTGTTTACATCGATCACAAGTAGGGTCTACATCACTTTTAAATTTAGCCAATCTGTCCTTAGACCAATGGAGACGATGTACAATTTTAAACTGAACAATTGTGTGCCGGAGACTTATAGAGGATTGAGTGTATTCTCCGAATTGCTTCCTGCCAAACATCGTCTGATATTTAATCCTCAATTTCTTTTTCCCATTTTTGTTTTAAAGATTCTAAGGCAGTCAGATTGTGTAGATTGAGAAGTCCATAGACTTTACTTATGGACTGTTTTACTCCACACTTGTACTCGAGAATAGAATCAATGAGAGATAGAGCGGGACAACGAGGGAAACAGCTTGAATTTGATGACACAAAGCTTCTAAGTTGTAGATACCTAAAAAAGTGTGTATTAGGAATAGCAAATTTTTGGACTAACTGTTCGAAGGAGGCAAATGTGTCATTCAAATACAAATCATGTAATGACCTAATGCCATTTTTTAACCATATATCAAATGCTGCATCTGTCATAGAAGGGGTAAATATGTGGTTCTGTACAACAGGTGAGGCAAGCGGAAGGTTGATAAGTGCATAATGACGTCTAAACTGAAACCAAATTTTTATAGCCTGTAGTACAACTGGGGAGAATATAAGGTTAGATACTGAATGTGCCAGTGGCAGCCTAGAACATAATACTGACAGAAGGTTATATCGAATGGATGATTTCTCCATCTGTGCCCAGCTGGCTCTCTCATCTTCATCCAATAAGTATAGAATTGCCCTGATATTCACCGACCAGTAGTAATATAAAAAGTTCAGAAGGGCAAGACCACCTAAACTACGGGGCCTTTGTAATATTGTATCCATTGTCCTAGGGCGTTTTTTATTCCAAATAAAACTTATAATTTGAGTATTTAAATTACAAAAAAAAAGATTTTGTGAGAAAAACTGGCAAACATTGGAAAATGTATAAAAACTTGGGCAAAACAGTCATCTTAATGATGTTAATCCTTCCACCTAGGGAAAGGTGCAAGGAGTCCCACCTTTCAAAATCCTGCTTCAGACTAGCTAAAAGAGGTTGATAGTTGGCTTTATAAAGCTCTTTAAAGTTCTGCGTAAAGCAGACCCCCAGAGATTTAAACTTTGTCGTGGTGATCTTAAAAGGGATTGAAGAAGAGAGCACATCTGGAATCATGGAGCCGATTGGCATAAGCTCACTCTTTTGATAATTAACTTTATAACCAGACAGCTGGCCAAATTCATTAAGGAAAATTAACAAATTTGGAAGGCTCGAGGATGGGTCAGAAATGTACAAAAAAGGTGGTTGGCCGCACACTGATCCACTCAAGACTAAAAGTCTACAAAAATATTTATTTTATCAATTGCATCGTGCAAAAAAGTGCAAAGTGCATGTGAGTTAAAAACAGAGTAGACACAAGCAAACGTTTCAGCACATTGCTATCTTCAGTGCTCCAAAATGTACAACAACATATCGTCCGCATATAGAGATACTTTGTGCTCAAAATTCCCCCTCCACATCCCCTTGATATTAGTAGATATCCTGAAGGCTATCTACTTTTAAAGCAAACGTTTCAGCACATTGCTATCTTCAGTGCTCCAAAATGTACAACAACATATCGTCCGCATATAGAGATACTTTGTGCTCAAAATTCCCCCTCCACATCCCCTTGATATTAGTAGATATCCTGAAGGCTATCTACTTTTAAAGCAAACGTTTCAGCACATTGCTATCTTCAGTGCTCCAAAATGTACAACAACATATCGTCCGCATATAGAGATACTTTGTGCTCAAAATTCCCCCTCCACATCCCCTTGATATTAGTAGATATCCTGAAGGCTATGGCTAGGGGCTCAATTGCAATTGCAAAGAGGAGTGGCGATAGAGGACAGCCCTGCCTTGTAGCGCGCTTTAGCTAAAAAAAAGGTGATATGTTATTGTTAGTACGTACTGCAGCCAATGGGGCTGAATATAAAAGTTTAATCCAAGACATAAAGTTGGATCCGAAACCAAACTTTTTAAGAGTACAGAAGAGAATAACTTCTGAAGTATTAGTCGAAGAAGAGCTATAAATTATATTTGCAAGACGTCGGGTATTAAAGAAGGAATGTCGACTTTTAATAAAGCCCGTTTGGTCAGGTGAAATGACCACTGGAAGAACATCTTCCATTCATCGGGCCAGGACCTTGGCTAAGATCTTAGTGTCAGTATTCAAAAGCGAAATCGGGTGGTATGAGCTACATTCTAAGGGGTCCTTCTCCTTTTTAAGAATCAGAGAAATAACTGCTTGATGCATAGTACATGGTAAAGAGTGAGATAACAAGGATTCTTCAAAGACAGATAGCAATAATGGGGAAAGTTGAGGAGAGAATTTTTGAAAGAATTCAGTTGGATATCCATCTGGACCTGGGGTTTTGCCGGTCTGCATACTTCTGATTGCTGCTTCTATTTCTGAAATTGTAATTGAGTCAAGATGCGCAGCTTTTTCAGGGTCTATCAATGGTGTATCGAGTTTTCTAAAAAAAATCTTCTAAAGTCAACAGGTCAGAGGGTGGGTCTGAGGAGTATAACGACTGATAAAATTGATAAAAACAAGAATTAACCTCTGTACTATCCATGTGCTTCAGGCCTTGATCATCACATATCTCAGAAATAATATGTTGAGCTGATTGCTGTCGTAACTGGTGAGCCAGAAGTTTCCCAGCCTTTTCCCCGTACTCATAAAAATTACACCTCAATTTAGAGATAAGGTATTCTGCTTGTTTAGTTGCCAGCAAGTTGAACTCAGTTTGTAACAACATACGTTGTTTTAGTCTTGCTGGAGATGATGAACAGCTATTCAAAGAGTCGAGTTCTAATATCTGATCTGTCAATTTCTTTAATTGATCCTTTCTGGTTTTACTCTGACCTGCACAAAACGAGATAATTTGGCCTCTCAAATATGCCTTCAACACTTCCCATACAGTTGACACAGCCATTCCTGGAGTCATATTTACACTAAGAAAGGAGTCTATTTCAGAGGCAATATAACTCACAAACGTCTCGTCTGAGAGGAAAGTGGAATTGAATCTCCACGTGTGGTAATTTAGTTCTTTGGTAGCGATACGTAGCGTCATAGCCAGTGGACCGTGGTCTGAAATAATTATGGCTTCGTAATCGCATTTTATAACTGACAATAAGAGGCTTGTGTCTATGATAAAATAATCTATTTGTGAATAGGAGTTGTGTACCGGAGAAAAAAAGGAATAGGCCCGGGTGATAGGGTTACGAAATCTCCAGACATCGGCCATTCCGTATGTTTTAAGGAAATTGTGTATTGTATGTGCTGATTTAGATATTGAAACCGTTCTGGATGCGCTACGATCCAGAGTGGAGGAAAGGACGCAGTTAAAGTCACCACCGAGAATAAGATGATGCGTTACCATATTTGGCAACTTTGAGAAGAAATTACTAAAGAAAAGGTGATCATCCCAATTTGGGGCGTAAACATTGGCTAAAATAACAGGGAGCCCATTCAAATGTCCCACCACGATTAGGAAGCGCCCATCCGGATCAGACTCAATACTTGTTGCCACAAAGTGTATATTTTTACTGAGAACTATCGCCACACCTCTAGCCTTAGATTTAAAGTTGGAATGAAAAGTCTGACCCAGCCACTATTTCTAAGCCGGCAATGGTCAGAAACGCGTAAATGCGTTTCCTGAAGGAATGCAATATCAGTCTTAAGATCTTTTAAATGAGCGAACACTTTTTACGTTTTACAGGGTGGTTGAGAGATTTAACATTCCAACTCACCAGTTTAACTGAACCACCATTTACTTGAGAAGCCATATTAATATTGGTCATATGGAGCTGAGAGCAGTACGTTACAATAATATATCCTGATGTACATTGACTTCAATATTAGTCCATACCCTTTTAAGAAAAAGAAAAGAAAAGAAAATGGTCTGACATTTTTTTATTTGTCATCGACATGAACATGATGAACCAGGAACACCCCAAATATTAAGTCTACACATTATGTTCTTATCCGGGTAGCTCTTAAGCCAAACTAAACTAAGCAGAGCCCCCACCCAATTTGTCCTGACTTGAAACAATAACATAATTGACAACAGTCACCGCAAGACAAAATCACGAATTGAACATAACTGCATCACAGCAGGTAGGCTAACTAGACTTCCCACCGGGTTTATATAGTAGAGGGAAAAATCTTCAGTCACTTTCCGGTGTCATCCCCAGCGACGATATACTTCTTAACGTGGGCCATGGCTTTATCCGGGTCCAGGAATTCTCTATCCGCGCCATTGTGAGTGATCCGTAACCGAGCAGGAAACAGTAGGCCATATCGAACACCTCGTTGCTCTCGTAATAGACTCCTAACGTCCGTGAATGCGGCCCGTGCTTTGGCGACACTGGCAGTGTAATCCGGGAATATTGAGATGGAATTTCCATTCAGCTGGAGTGGAGCCTGACTGCGTGCTCGACGCAGGACCTCGACACTATCCTGATAGTAGTGTAGCTTTGCTACTATCACCCGTGACTTTCCTCCGGGGGTTAATGGTCTTAGGCTGCGATGTGAGCGGTCCACCAGAATTCTTTATCCAGTTTCAGCTCCTCGGATAGCAATTTAGAGACTGACTGCGTGGAAGCTGATTCCGGTCCCTCCGCGACACCCACGATTCGAATATTGCACCTCCCCTCCCCTCCATGTCCTCGGATTTGTCTCGCAGCTCTTTCAGTTCTGATTTTAAAGGACCCACAACGGCTTGTAGTTCGTTCACTTCATCCGTCCACGTTAACATACTGCCTTCTATATCTTTAATGGTAGTTTTCATTTGTTCAATGTCAGTCCGCATTAGCGTCGCGTTGTTTGCAATTTCCGTTCTGACAGCTTACAGCTCGCTCTTTAAGAATTTGAAATCGTCAGCGAGAGAGTTCTTAAGTTCAGTTCTTATCACTGCAGAAATATCTGCTTTTAAAGATGTCAGGATCTGCGACTTCAATTCTTCCATATCGGTCATGTCTGGTGGATCCGGTGTGCGGTCACGGTCAGAAGCTGAACTCTGCGTCGAGGGAGTATCGGGCCTAGAATCGCAGGATCCTTTGTATTTATATTTTCGAAGCTTAGAGGCCATCACTCTTTCCGAGACTCGATCATTACACACTGTGTGTTCAGGAATACATTATAAATCGCGCTGGGGATAATTACAGAAGATATGTTGTTTTAAATACAAATTTAGATAAAAATTAGGTAGGAGCTCAGCCAAACACGTTCTATTCCATCGCCTGCTCATTAGCGCCCTTTGATACAGAATTTTATTTTATTTTGTCACTTCGGGGTAGGTATGCGAAACGAATTTTCCCAAAAACGCTTTATCTGTAGAGTGGTAAAGGGATCCTCCATAGGGAGAGACTAGTTGGCACTTCAGCACTGTGTTGTCATCGGGTCCAGGCGAAGGTCCTTCATCAGATCTAGATACGGCCTGGATCCAGGAGGCTGTGGGAAAACCTCGGGATAAACAAAGACACTAAAATTAGCGTAGATGCCATTCTTCTTATGATGTAACGAGTACATCAGGATTAATGGGAAGTGTTCCCGGTTCCAGCTGACCTAATCTATGCAACATTGAATTATAGATGTCTATAATGTATTATGTGAAAGCTAGGTCAAAGAGATGTGTCTTTAATCTTGCTTTGAACTGACAGAATGTGTCTGCTTCCCGGACAGTGGTAGGAAGACTGTTCCAAAGTTTTGGTGCTAAATAGGAAAAGGATCTACCGCCAGCAGTTGATTTTGATATTCCTAGGTATTATCAACTGGCCGGAATTTTGAGAATGCAATACGTGAAGGACTATAATGCGTTAAGAGCTCACTCAAGTACTGCAGAGCTAAACCACTTAGTGCTTTGTAAGTAATCAGCAATATGTTTAAATTTATACAATGTTTAATAGGCAGCCAATGCAGTGTTGACAGAACCGGGCTAATATGGTCATACTTCCTGGTTCTGGTAAGAACTCGAGCTGCTGAGTTTTGGACCAGCTGTAGTTTGTTTATTAAGCGTGCAGGGCAACCACCCAGTAGAGCATTACAATAATCTAGCCTTGAGGTCATAAACGCATGAACTAATTGTTCCGCATTTGTCAATGAGAGCATATGACGTAGTTTAGATATATTTTTACGATGGAAAAATGCGGTTTTACAGATACTAGACACGTGACTTTCAAATGAAAGATTGGTATCAAAGAGCACACCCAGGTTCCTAACCGACGACGAAGACTTAACAGAGCAGCCATCAAGTGTTAGACAGTATTCTAGGTTATTACGTGAGGAAGTTTTTTGTCCAATAATTAGAATCTCTGTTTTTTCAGAATTTAGAAGTAGGAAATTACTAGTCATCCAATTTTTTATATCAGCTATGCATTCTGTCAATTTTGTGAATTGGTAAGTTTCGTTAGGTTTTGAAGAAATATACAGCTGAGTATCATCGTCATAACAGTGAAAACTAATGTTTTAAAGATAATAATTGGAAGATAAATTTTCCTCATTCATGGAAAGTTTCACGGACATATAATCATTTATAAAAAGGCAAGAAATTATCATAATATTTTATAACAGTTGTCTACTTTCTACCATTACATCAGGGCTCACTTTCATGTCCTTTATATTTATCTTTGAATTATTTTGATGTTCTGAAAATTAAATGTAACATTTGTTTCTTTCATGTCAGGCCTGATGGAAGTGAAGGAGGAGAGTGAAGAGCTGAGTGAAGTGAAGGAGGAGAGTGAAGAACTGATTAAAGTGAAGGAGGAGAGTGAAGAACTGAGTGAAGTGAAGGAGGAGAGTGAAGAACTGAGTGAAGTGAAGGAGGAGAGTGAAGAACTGATTAAAGTGAAGGAGGAGAGAGAAGAACTGAGTGAAGTGAAGGAGGAGAGTGAAGAGCTGATTAAAGTGGAGGAGAGTGAAGAACTGAGTGAAGTGAAGGAGGAGAGTGAAGAACTGAGTGAAGTGACGGAGGAGAGTGAAGAACTGAGTGAAGTGGAGGAGGAACATCATGTCCAACCTGGAGAAAAATCTTTGAGTCGCTCAAAGACTAAAAAGACATTTTTAAAGAAAAGAAGAGCCAAGAAATCTTTCACCTGCACTCAGTGTGGAAACAGTTTCACAACCAAACAACGTCTTGATGTTCACATGAGGATCCACACCGGAGAAAAGCCGTTCACATGTGATCAGTGTGGAAAGAGATTCTCATGCAAACGAAATCTTAAAGAACACATGATGATTCACACCGGAGAGAAGCCGTTCACATGTGATCAATGTGGAAAGAGCTTTACAAACAAACATCATTTTGAGCGTCACATGAGAATCCACACCGGAGAGCTGTTCAAATGTGATCAGTGTGGAAAGAGTTTCACAACAAAACAACATCTTGAGCATCACAAGATGATTCACACTGGAGAGAAGCCTTTCACATGTGATCAGTGTGGAAAGAGATTCTTATGCAAACGATATCTTAAAGAACACATGAGGATCCACACCGGAGAGAAGACGTTCACATGTGATCAATGCGGCAGAGCATTTCCTAGTGCACCAAACCTGAAGAAACACCTTCGAGTTCATACGAAGGAGAAGCCATATTCATGTTCTGTGTGTGGAAAGAGTTTTTCACAGCTGCAAAATTTACACACACATCAGAAAACACACACTGGTGTGAGAGAGTACATGTGCTTTGAGTGTGAGAAGACTTTTACTACAGCAAACTGTTTAAAACTGCACCAGAGAATTCACACTGGAGAAAAACCTTACAAGTGTTCACACTGTGACAAGAGATTCAGTGACTCATCATATCTGAAAACACATGAGATGATCCACACTGGAGAAAAACCTTACAAGTGTTCACACTGTGACAAGAGATTCAATCAGTCTTCATCTCTGAAAACACATGAGATGATCCACACTGGAGAAAAACCTTACAAGTGTTCCCACTGTGACAAGAGATTCAGTCAGTATTCATCTCTGAAAACACATGTGATGATCCACACTGGAGAAAAACCTTACAAGTGTTCCCACTGTGACAAGAGATTCAGTGTGTCATCATCTCTGAAAACACATGAAAAGACACATACTGGAGAAAAACCTTACAAGTGTTCACACTGTGACAAGAGATTCAGTCAGTTAGCACATCTGAAAAGACATGAAAAGACACATACTGGAGAAAAACCTTACAAGTGTTCACACTGTGACAAGAGATTCAGTCTGTCTTCAAATCTGAAAACACATGAGAGGATCCACACTGGAGAAAAACCTTACAAGTGTCCACACTGTGACAAGAGATTCAGTCTGCCATCATCTCTGAAAACACATGGAAAGACACATACTGGAGAAAAACCTTACAAGTGTTCACACTGTGACAAGAGATTCAGTGTGTCATCATCTCTAAAAACACACAAGAGGATCCACACCAGAGAGAAGCCACACACATGTGATCAGTGCGGGAAGAGTTTCTCTATTAAAGCTAACCTGAAGCGACACATAAAGATCCATGCAGTGGAGAAACCACATCACCACATGCATCGTTAAAATAGTCCAACAGACTACAGTGGCTCAACCTTAGCTATTTGTGTTTATCAAACGATGAGAATACCCCGTTATCCCACTACATAATATTTACATATGATTTGACAGTTTACTTGAATAAATACCTAAAATATAAAAGGACTGCATCATGCCTGACCCCTACACTTTTGGTTTTGTGACTAAGTCATTCTCTTCAAATGTTATTGAGGTTAGAAATGTGTATGCCAATAATCTTATGTAACTTTATAGACGGTCCCTAAATTTGCGAACATCAAACTTTATGCTGGTTAATCTCCAAAAGCCCGAAGCGAAAAAAAAAAAGTACTTCATTGGATTTCAAGTATATTTATATTTCCGATAGTATGTTGAAAATGTACAATTACACAAATTGTACTTTTTGTAAATGTATAAAAAGTATACTGGCATTACGCTTTCATTTTTAACACTCTTTAAAATAATTATACTATTTTACACTTTATAGAAATATATTATAATAAAATATACTTTAAGTGAAAGTTCTGTGTACTTTCTAAAGTGTACTTATTTGAAAAAAAATGTAAACATATTTTTTATATATTTTAAATTGTATGCTCAAAATTGTCATTGTAACATACACTGAAAGCATATTTTAAAAGTACACATTTTAATATCAACTGTAATATTAAGTGTGAGTGTATTTTAAGTTAGATCAGGACATTCTTTTAGAAAGTGTTCAATAGTATTACTATGAAAATGCACTTAAAACCATTTCTGAAATTTTGTGATGTGTGTAAATACACAGATAGCAATTATTGCAGCTGTTCTGTAATGTTTAATCAGTTTTGCAGACAAATAGGACACATCTTACGCACAAAATGACATTAAATAAAACATTAAAGGGGGGGTGAAATGCTCATTTTCACTCAATCTCCTGTTAATCTTGAGTACCTATAGAGTAATATTGCATCCTTCATATCTCCAAAAAGTATTTTGTTTTATTAAATTTTTAACATAAAGATAGGCTGTACCGAGTCTTTCCGGAAAAAACCGAGCGGCTGGGGGCGGGCCGTGTGGGCGAAGCTTAGCTGTGCTAACGCGCCGAGCTAGTGACAACACACAGAGACATTTGTTCAACAAACAGTTTTACTCACCGTCCGGTTCCAACGCACGACCGCGAACCTTTATCATTGTGACTGCTCGATCCTTAAGCATTAGACGATCTGCAAATCCGTAGATCTGGGCTTTGTTTATAAAACAATCATCGTCGAAATGCAGGGAACAAAAGTCTTACACAACTCCGTTTATGCTCAGGAAAACAAACTCCATCCACGGGTTCCTTAACGCTGGGTTCTTTGGGAATCTGTGCAGGGTTGTCTTGCCCTGGCAACCAAAAACAGACTTCTTTGGTGACATTGACTTTCCAAAAGCCGGGCAGGGCGCTTTGATGGCGAACTGCTTTCACTCTCTTGCTCTGGTCTACGAGTGCGCGCGCGGCCGCGATCTTACCGGAGAAGTGCCCTTAGGACCCATATAAGGAAATTCCGCCCTATCTTACGTAAGACAGAGCCATACTCGAAAAAAACTTTCCGAAACTTGTGACAAACCGGAAGGAGTATTTTTGGAACAAAAATACTCCTTCAAACGTACAACTTAGTTTTTGAAACTTTGTCCATGTTTAGCATGGGAATCCAACTCTTTACCAGTGTAAAAAACTCAGTATGCATGAAATGCATGCCCCCCCCCCCCCCCCCCTTAAATGCACACTTCAAAAGTACAGGTGCACAAAAAATGTGTGTTATGCTGAAAAGCAAGTGGTTTAAACCATGTTGCATCACCCATATTGCAACAGACAAGTTAATACTGGCTAAATTATAAGCAAAAAAATGAAATTCACTCACACTGTGTTAACATTGTCACAAGTGTTCAAAAAAGAACATTTCATTGGTATTGTTTAATGGAGAAAAAGCAGGGCTACTGCAAACAAGACCAATTGGAGAGTGTACAGATCAAGAAGTCGCTGACAGTCTTCATGCGTATTGGACTGATATAGAGGTCGGTTTGGTGTTGATGTCTGTAAAGTAGAAGCTCCCCAAGAATTTTAGTCTCTTTCAACAGTGTTGGGAAGTGGAATGACATACATTTTGTCCTTGGACTTAACCATTACACATTTACGCTCAAGTGATTGGGGATGCACAGCAAATACATTATGGATGTGAGACACCTCATTTATAAATGTGGAAAATATGTTTAACTGAGCATCTCTACACACCTTTTCTCCACTCTTGGCAAGCACTTTTACCAAAGTACAGAAGTTGGTTAATGTGGATGAGGCTCCATCATCAGATGTAAAAAGCCACCAGGGTCCTAACTTTGCAGAATGTTCCATCATTTAACTGTAAAACTTAATTATTTCTCTTTTTAAGAGTTGTGTTATTGTATGAATGATAAACTACACTGCTACAAATGAAATGGTCATAAAATAAACCTGAATTAACTGTTTCTTTGGGCAGCCAAAACCTCTGACATTGTTGAAACTCCGTTGATTTCTTTCTTAAGCTATAAGTACTTTGAAGTTTGTCAAATAATGTCTTTATGCTATCATTAGCATTTGCCATTGTCAAGTCAAGTCAAGTTTATTTATATAGCGCTTTTCACAATACAGATTGTATCAAAGCAGCTTCACAGTATTAAATTAAAATAATACATCAATGTTTGTTTCTAGTGGAAAACGTCCATGTTTGGTAATGCTGATCAATAGTATCGTTGATTGATTAATTAAATTAAATATCCCCAACTGAGCAAATCAATGGCAACAGTGGCAAGGAACCGAAAAAACTCTATCAGGTGACCTGATGGAGAAAAAAAAACCTTGGGAGAACCCAGGCTCAGTCGGGGGCCAGTTCTCCTCTGGCGTCTATGAACTAGAGGTCGGATTTAACTGTAAGATTAAAAGTATTATATGAATGCCTGGCTGAAGAGATGCATCTTTAATCTAGTTTTAAACTGGGAGAGCGAGTCTGAGCAACGGACAGTATCTGGAAGACTATTCCAGAGTTTTGGAGCTAAATGTGAAAATGCTCTCCCTCCTTTGGTGGACCTAGATATCCTAGGTATGACCAAAAGCCTCGAATTTAGTGATCTTAAAGAGCGCGATGGATTATAGGGCGATAGAAGGTCCGTTAAATAGACTGGAGCTAAGCCGTTTAGGGCTTTATAAGTCAGTAGCAATACCTTGTAATTAATACGGAACTTTATAGGTAACCAATGTAGTGATGATAAAATTGGTGTTATATGATCATATTTTCTTGATCTAGTAAGAACTCTAGCGGCGGCATTTTGGACTAACTGTAGATGGTTTATTAAGGATGCAGGACAACCGGCTAATAAAGCATTACAGTAATCTAGTCTCGATGTCATGAATGCATGAACTAACTTATCTGCATCAGAAACTGATAGCATGTTACGTAGCTTAGCAATGTTTCTAAGGTGGAAAAAGGCTGTTCTTGTAACATATGAAATATGATTTTCAAAAGACAGGTTGCAGTCTAGTATAACACCCAGGTCTTTTACTGTAGAGGATAAAGTAACATGACATCCTACTATGTTAAAGTTGTAGTGTGAGAGGTTTTTTGGGCGGTTTTTTGAACCGATGATTAGTACCTCTGTCTTGTCTGGTTTTAATAAAAGTAAATTGCGCATCATCCAATCTTTTATATCTTTAACACACTCGGTCAATTTGGATAATTTAGCGTTTTCATCTGGCCGTGATGAAATATAGATTTGAGTGTCATCAGCATAACAATGGAAACTAATTCCATGTTTCCTTATAATATTTCCAAGTGGCAGCATACTGTATATATTGAGAAAAACAGAGGGCCTAACACAGATCCCTGCGGTACTCCATAGTTTACTGGAGTTATGATAGATTTTTCTCCATTTAAATAGACAAAATGGTAGCGGTCAGATAAGTATGATCTAAACCAGCTTAATGCTTGTCCTTGAACACCAGTATAATTTTGTAGTCGATCTAAGAGTATTGTGTGATCTATAGTATCGAACGCAGCACTAAGATCAAGTAAAACTAGTATTGAGATACAGCCTTGGTCAGAAGCTAATAGTAAATCATTTGTGATTTTAACGAGTGCAGTTTCAGTGCTATGATGCGGTCTGAATCCAGACTGAAACTTTTCATAGATGTCATTTTCTTGCAAGAAAGAGCCTAGTTGGGCGGACACAACTTTTTCTAGTATTTTAGACATAAAAGGAAGATTTGAAATGGGTCTATAATTTGCTGGGTTATTATGATCTAATTGTGGTTTCTTAATGAGTGGTTTTATAACTGCCAATTTAAATGTTCTTGGAACATGACCTAAAGATAAAGATGAGTTAATAATATTGAGGAGAGGCTCTTCCACTACAGGTAACACTTCTTTCAGTAGTTTAGTGGGTATAGGATCTAATAAACATGTTGTTGTTTTAGATGAAGTGATAAGTTTATTTAACTCTTTTTGTTCTATAGTTGCAAAGCACTGTATTTGTTCTTGCGGGGTGATAGTTGAGGCTGAATTATAAGGCGCGATTGAGGACTGAACGTTTACAATTGTGGTTCTGATGCTTTCTATTTTCTCAGTGAAGAAGTTCATGAAATCATTACTACTAAACTGTAACGGAATATTTTGTTCAGGAGACATCTGTTTATTTGTTAGTCTAGCCACGGTGTTAAATAAAAACCTAGGATTGTTTTGGTTGTTTTCTATTAGTTTGCGGAGGTGCTCAGCCCTGGCCGATTTTAGGGCCTTTTTATAACGTGACATACTGTCTTTCCACGCAATTCTAAAGACCTCTAAATTAGTTTGTTTCCATTTACGCTCTAAATTACGGGTTTCTCTCTTTAGAACACGCGTAGTATTGTTGTACCATGGTGCTTTACTTTTCTCTCTGACCTTTTTTAATCTAATGGGTGCAACAATATCCAATTTTCCAGAGAGAATGGTGCTCATAGTGCTAGTTAATTCCTCTAGTTCATCTATTTGTTTGGGTTCACTGAGCAGCTGAGACAGATCAAATAAGCTATTTGAAAAATTATCTATGGTGGATGGAAGGATTGTTCTGCCTGATCGATAACGCGGCGCAGCATGACATATTACAGGAGTACGTAATATGCAAGTTACCATGTAATGGTCAGTGACATCATCACTTTGTGGAATGATGTCTATATCGGTTGGATCGGTTCCATGTGATATAATTAAATCGAGTGTATGATTAAAACGATGAGTTGGTCCGGTAACGTTTTGCTTGACCCCAAAGGAGTTTAATAAATCTGTAAACGCAGCCCCTAACGCATCATTTGGATTATCTACGTTAGGGGTGGGCGATATCTCGATATTTACGATATATCGAGATATTTTTTAAACTCGATATGGGTTTTGACATATCGTATATATCGATATATTGTTTATATTTAATTCTGATTTCGCCACTTTGCTTGTTTGCCTTCTCTGTGCTGTGCTCGCCCCCGCCCTCCTCTGCCTCCTTGCTTTTGTTCCCCCTCCCCTCGCGTGTTGTCTCATTCAACCAAGTCCCCCGAGTCCAGTCAGGCACATCAATCTTACCCTGCCCAGCGAGTGCTTGAAGTGCGTCAGAAACAGCGCGCGCGCGATCAGTTGTTGTTGGTAATTTGTTGTGTAGCGTAGCCTCTCGCCGCATTGCTTTTGTTTGAGGGCGCTTGACACACTCACACTTAACATGCTCCCCTGTAGAAACGGGCCTGGCAGCTCGCGCCAGGTCTAGACATGGTGAAAGTTTCCTGATTGTGACGGATGGCCGAATTTACATGACACATTATAAATTAGCATTA
Source organism: Squalius cephalus (assembly GCF_949319135.1). NCBI lineage: Eukaryota > Metazoa > Chordata > Actinopteri > Cypriniformes > Leuciscidae > Squalius > Squalius cephalus. The sequence goes on from NC_137122.1 coordinate 4,750,616, forward strand.
GCCTACCTATTCTGCTATAGATACAGTGCCAAAAAGAAGAGAAGAGGATAAAGGTGGATAAAGACAGAGGTAAAGTGATGTAATGAATGAACAGTTTATCAAATTGCATAGTAGTAAGATACTGTAAGAACAATGGGTCGTACATTAATATTAATATTAGCTCAAATGATCTATAGGGAATTTTAATAATTAATCATGAATATGATTAATATTTTGTATGTTACAGTTACATTAATTTATCGCAGCTGAACTAGATTGATATATGAACGATTACCATAACGGGTTATGGTTCGTCATTAATACATCAATTGTTCTTATTTCAGCTCGAAGTTATGGGATAACTTTAATGGAATTAATTTAGTTATCAAACAATCTGTTTGTCCAGCGAACAGATTGTACGTAAGATTAAATTAACTCTCAAGGAAAATTATCCTTCTTACAAACACGAGAAAGAGTATCTTTTCCAGGCCTTGAAAAGACACTCTCGGTGTTTGTAGACTAAAATTAGGTTACTTAAATCGTAGCCTACCAAGGTAAAGCATATAGCTAAGATCGAACATTTCAGGGACTAAGTAACATGGGCAATTAAAACAGAGTCAGTCAAGGACATATGGAATTTAATAATTAGACTAATACTACATCGAAACTACGAGTATACACAGAGTAAATACATATTTACAACAGAAACATACGGATGAAAACATTACAAGACCAAACGGATAACAGATGAGATAGGGAGAGGATGAAAGGGAGAAAGTGAAACTAAAGTTCAGGATGAGAGAGATCACCGAGATGCTCTCTCTCATCGCAAAAACACAGGTAACCTTTTGAGAGACAGCAAGGAATCAAATCACATTAAAAGTTCAATAAACTTATCTTGCAAAATGGTCTCTTTGTTGCTGAAGAACGCAGAGTTCATGCGTGTGTCCTAAGACCATCGTGCGTGTGTTTCTTTAAGAAAGCCGGGCTCGCGCTCTTGTGTCTTCTGGTGAGCGCGGTAGCGGGGTTTTCGAAAGAGTCTTTCTCTCTGAGTTGAAGTTGTCTGCTGCTTTTGCTTCATGGAGTCCGAAGGACGAAAATAAAGAAAAGACTTAAAGAAAATTGAAAACGCTCCCAAAGGGAGCCATAAGGTCTTCTCGCTGACGAGGCGGGTTCGTGAAAGTGCAGGAACAAAAACAAGACGAAAGGAAATACAGAACAGAACTGAACGGAACGCGGAGTGTAACCGCTTTTCTAGGGCACAGGAATTTCACTCCTCCCTGGGGCTTGAGCCAATTGGAATGCGAAATTCCAGGCGGGAGAAAAGTTCTTTGTCTCACTATGAGTTTGATTTGCATGTTTTATGGCAGTCTTAGGATCATGCCATTTCTACGTTAAACAATTATAACTGCAGTAAAATGCATTTTATCATAATTTGGTATCCATATCTTTCCTACGGGTATATGGAGGTTTAATTCAAGACCAAATTTGGTATGTTTAAAAGCTACGGCCTAGAAGTACCTTCTTACTCTGTAAGATAAGTATTAAAAGTTCGATTAACAAACTGGGAATAAGACTAACCTAAAATGTGATGTGCATTTACAAGTGGGAATGAAAATTAGACTTTTTTTTAAAAAGATCCACATGGCATATCTATGATTGCAACGGTGCACATCTGAAACATTATTCCTTTAAGGTTTACAAGAATACAACAACCCATCACAGAGAAGAACAATCGTGGAAAAGAGAAATTACATTCAGGTTTACATATTTCTTCAATGGTTATACATATAGAAAATGTAGGATTTAAGTAGGGTTAAAGATTAACACTGCTCCACTCCTAAAATCTTTGTTGCTGGACATTCCTTTAGGCAATAAAACAGCAAAGTGGGGGGAAGGCAATTGCCAGAGAATATTGTTGAACATTCTCTAACTAAAACACTTCAAGATTAAAGAATACATTTCAAAACCACACCTCTATTATAAAGCCAAATTAAATCACACATGCCTAATGTAATTGTACATAAATTAAAGTATATTCTATCCTAATTTAAACACAAAGGGATGTTTGTGTGTGTGTGTGTGTGTGTGTGTGTGTGTGTGTAGAAAGTTTCAAGTTTCGTTATCTCTCTGTGGTCCAGAGAGGGGAAGGGGGGGTTTGGAATGTAGAACTTTGCAAAGTGAAGAGAATGTATTGACTTTTATTATTCTCCAAGGTGCAATTTAGATCGTAAAAGTCAAGTTGTTCCAGTCTTTATGGAGCCTGGCGTATGATTTGTAATTTCGAAGTCAGGAGGTTACAAGCTCTGATAAGCTTAGCAAAGAACGTTTTGGGCAGGAATGTGCTTAGAAAACACAGAGAGTCCGAATTTGTTAATTCAGACCAACGACGAATGATTCGATAGCCAATGTTGTTACATTCCCCCTTTTCGTCCGGTGAAGTCCGTGTGGACATCGTCGGACGACAATCATCACAATGGTCACATGGCAGGTGAATCATGACAGTCGTGTAGCAGGTGGATCATGACGGTAGGAAGGCAGGTGGTGCTTGGAGCTGAGGATTCAGCTCGATGAGGTTCGGCGTGGTCTCTGACTTGACACCCCCCTTCTGGGGATTCCGTCTGAAACCTGCAAAGGTGCACAGCCCAATGTCGGCGGCGTTCCAGCCTCGGACCGCAGATGAAGTGTTCAGAACGGGCCGTCGAGCCAGTGCTCGGAGGGCTTTGTTGGCAGGAGCAATGTCCATGAGTTGGGACCCCCTTTTCTCACTACGGAGTTCCAGTCCTGGATTCAAGGTGACGTTGAAGTTTTTGGAGGATGGTAGTTTCAGTGCTGTCTGGTACTCTTTGCTGGGAAGCTGGTACCATGTCAGGCCATCAAGGTGTAGGATGACACCTTTCAGTACTTGAAGTCCCATTTTCTGGTTGAGCATGTTGACACGGCTGGTTGTGTCATGCTGGTCGTGAGTGACAGTGGCGGTGTGCACAGGTGCGTTAGCACGCCACCTTTCACCTGCTATCTCTGCTTGTGTGTGGGTGACTTTGCTGACCAGGGGGTGCAACCCGCAGATTTCTTCAGCGTTGTCTCTGAGTAAGGGTTTGCTAAGGCAGAGATAACAAATGTCTTTGGTCATAGTACACAGGTGTAGGTTTGGAGCTGAGTACCGTTGTGTGTCGCCATCGTGGTAGGCCACCACGTCTGGAGGGCTTATCTTGAGGTGGGTGTTGTTTTCCCAAAATCTGACCTTGCAAATGTCTGTAAGTCTGTAGACTTGGCTTGACTCGATGATAGGCGGATTTAGGAGAAGGCCCACTTCTCTCTGCTCGGGATCGACGCAGAGGGAGATGGTGCTACCCAGAGAGTAGGCCAGGTGTTTTTGTAGAAAGTCAGCTGGCGTGTTGATGGCGGAAACCAGCACAGTTAGCATCAGGCTTAGTATCAGGTATGGTGGGATTACACCTGTGGCTATGCTGTCATTGGAGGAGCTAACCTCCCACAGCATGTCTGTCGTTGGCACTGTAACCAGCTGAGTCTGGACAAAGTCACTCTGTAAGACCGTAAACTGCGGCTTCGTGGAGTTTGAGGTCTGGTTCGCTGCATTTACACTGGACACACCAATGTTAAACAGAGTTCTGGCGGCAGCTCCGGTTCCGAGCAACGCTCCCAGGAACTGGCTGGAGTGGTGGTTGATGCTTAGGAGTCCCGATTGTGCAACAGTCACTTTCTCAAGTTGGTTGAACATGTGTTCGACCTTGGCCTCGGCGTGAGAGAGGGAGTCCTCTGTCCGTCGGACACTTGTCCAGCTGTATTGGGCTACGGAGCTGGGGTGGTGTGCTCTGTAGACCGGGCGGGGCTGGATGAGTCGAACATGCACTTGCTGGGGGTAGGTCCTGCCGTCAGTGATCTGGGGTCTCGGTCGTTCTCTCGGTGGCAGCTGTCCTCTGGTTGGCAGACAGTACAGCATGGCGAACCACAGCAGCAACCTGGTACAGACAACAGGGAGAGAGAGAGAGAAAGGAGAGGAAGAAGCCAGCAAGGGTTGTCTTTGATTGGACAGGGCAGTCTTTTTACTTTGTGGGCGGCGACTGGGTTTAGTTCGCCTTGGCCCATGTTTTGCCACATCTTGCTGTCGGCTTGTCGCTTGCTTCAGTGTCTCGTCAGTGTCTCTGGTGTTGCGTTGTGCAGCACATGATGCGTTATAGATGAACATTAGCAGTTTATCCCCCTTTGTGCGCCGTGGCAGTACAAGCCTTGGCATTGTGATGTCAATCGGTGCACAACTCATAATGTTGTTCTGTACGCGCAGCATGTGCGTTGTGTTATGCAGTGGTCTGAGGCACTGGTTGTCAGTGAGGTCAGACGGCATGCTAGGGTGGTTGGAGGGTTTTGAGATGTGGGCATTTAAAGTCTTGATGTGGATGTCAGAAGCCCGCATGTCAGTTATTTTTGTCTTTGCAAACAGCGGAGTCAGCGTAAGCGGCTCTGAGGTAGGCAGTTGAGCATGTAAAGTTCTTATGCTGTGTTTAATCTTCACTTTCTTTAGGGTGGGTGGGTGGGTTGAAAGTGGCCACAGCTTGTTGTTTAGTGCGCCAGGCTTGGCAATGGCTTGAATGAGGTCATGTCGCTGCAGGTCAGTCATTACATTGAGGCAGCAAGTGTCAAAGTCTTTGGTGGGCTGTAAGGTGCAGGGTAGCGGATTCGAACCTTCAGTTGGTGCTGAGTCTGTGTCTTTTTGGCTGGCTGTGGGAGTTCCCATGAACTCTGTGACCGTTGTGACCTGACCGTCTGACTGTGACTGGAGGGGGCAAAGTTCTCGTACTTGAGCCCAGACTTTGAGCTGTTTCAAGTCCAGTAACGGTTCAAAACGATCTAGAAGGTCTCTGCCGATGAGGAACGGAAAAGTGTCCATTTTTGAGATGAACACGGGATGGACTAGACTCAAAGGACCAATCGTCAGGTGAATGTGGGCTACCTGTTCGAGCCGGATGTCATGTTGACTGTATGACTGTATGTTCAGTTCACAAGTTTGAGGTGTAAGAGTTCGGTCTTGTCTCTTAGCTTTAAATTGGAGTCTTTGGAACAGATGATTTGAGATCACCGTAATGTCCGATCCTGTGTCTATCAGGGCTTCCATGCTCACTTCCTCTTCCAACGTGATGTTCAGGTAGAGTTTTTGGGCCACCCCCTTTTTGATTAGGTTGCCCAGGAATGTTGGCATGACAGGTGTGACGGTCGTTGGGTGGTTAGGACCGGTCTCGTGTAGCTTGCTGTGGAGGCAGTTAGACAGAACAGCGTTTTCTGGTACCTTGGTATTTTGGTACCTGGTGTGAGGAGGTGTGCTGTTTCGTTCATGGTGTGCAGCTGTCAGCTGTGGAGCTTGGGTGATGCTGTCACATTGTGATGTGACAGTTAGCTCTGTGGTCTGTGGATGATGAGCAGTGTTCGAGGTGCTTGGCTCAGTCAGATGGCGGTCAGACAGGGTGTTGATTTCAGTTCTTATGCTTAGACATAAGATGTCTGGGTCTTTCTTGTCTTGCTTGTGAGTTTTTCTGTAAAGAAGCTCTTTCAGCACCCTCAGGATCTCTGCTGTTTCAGACGTGGCTGCGCTGTGTTTTTCTGATGTGGGCTCAGGATTGAGCTTACCAGTGTCGTGTCGAGAGTGGTTCCAGTCTCTGTCGGGGCTTGGTGTTTTGGCCGGCGGGTGATGCTGGTCCCAGAATCTTTTAGAGCGGTTGCTCTGGTGCTTTGGTCGAGCACCACCACGATTGTGTTGCCCTCTGCTGGCGTGGAACGGTTTTGACTGTCCGTCAAAAAGTCTGTGACTGTGGTGTTGTGGGGCGCCCTCTAAAGTCAGCTCTGGGCAGTGCTCAGAGACAGAATAGCTCGTGGGGTTTTTCACAGCCTTTTCAGAAATAGTCTTTTGCTTGTTGTAGGCTTTATGGGCTAGTTCTCGCAGCTGTTGTGTAGACATGCTTCGTGGGCACACGGCCACGCCCAAATGGTAACTTAAAGTGGGATGTAGGTTTCTGAGGAACAGAGTCTTAAAGTTGATGTCCTGTTCCATCCCGGGCTCATTCCGTGCTCCGAAGAAGACTTGTCGGAGTCGGTTGTAGTAGGTCTGGGGGTGTTCACGCCGACCTTGCTTGAGGTCTACAGCAGCGAAGAAACCTTGATCGGAGTCTGGATCAGAGAATTCACGGATCAAAGCTTGCCGTAATTGTTGGACGTCCGTTTTGACAGTCTGAGGTTGACGGTCTAGGAAGCTACGAACATCACTGCTAGCCGTTATTCTTAACAGATACAAATTGTCCCAAGCTGTCATGTTGGCGACAGTTTGCAAGTGAAAGTCGATGTCTTTTAAATAAGCATGAACGTCACGACCTTCTGCAGAATCTGGATCGAACATAGGAATGTTTCGAGCTAGCTTGTCAAGTTCTCGGGGGGTCATGCCGTGGTTAGTGGCATGGGTTGTCTGAAGGGGTCCTCCCCCTTTTGCTGCTGACAGGTGTTCTGGAAAGCTGGCTGGTGATGTCTTGAGCCGTGGGCTTACATCTACCTTTTCAGCTCTGGGTTCTTGGCTGAAAGAATTGGAGTGGCGGGCCGGGAGAAACTCTGTGATGTGTGTTTCTCCGTTCCAGCTACTCTGCAGTCTGTAAGAATGTTTCAGCTCTCTGTGAACAATGTCAAGTTCGTCTTTGAGATCGTGTTTCTGCAGAGTAAGCTCATGGATCTCAGCTCGGGCCGCTTGCAAGTGTTTCTCGCAGGCCCTGGCTTTAGCGTCTCTGTCTTTTATTTCAGTCTCTGCTCTTGCAAGGAGAGCTTCACCTTGTTGGAGTTTTTCGTCGAGTTCTCTTCTGGTTTCTTTCGCCGACTGTTCTCTTTGGTCTGTGTCAAGGCGAAGATCTTGCAGGGTATATTGAAGTCTTTCTACTTCTTTCTGTAGCTCTGGATCTGTGGCGTCCTCTTTCTCGCGCTGGTACTGGGTCTCGAGGAGGAGCTGATCTAGACGACTCTGGGTCCGGGCCTGGTCCTTCCAGGCCTCATCCGCTTGAAGCTTTAGCGTTGCGGCTTGCTGCTCCAGGTCGATGTTGCTCCGTTCGCTGAGCCGTGCCTGGGCGACGAGGAGGTGAGCTAGGGTCCCGGTGATCCTGGCGAGTTCTTTGTGGGTGTAACTCTGGCTAGGATCCTGTGCCATCAGCTGGTCCAGCTCAGTGTCCAGCTGCGTTTGGTTCAGATGCTGCAGGTCACTGGCTTCCTTGGGCAGGAAGGTGCTCGTTGTCGCTTCCAGCCATGTCGCTAAGTGCTCCCGACGGACCGCGGGACTGGATGCACGGGACATATTGGCTTCACTGTAGGCGAGAGAAGCACAGCACACACACAAAGAGACCAATGCGAGTTTGTTCTAAGGTTAAAGAGCTATACTCATACGGGCTATGCCGTTTATGAGAATTTTGGGCTAACTGATGCACAGTTAGACAGTTAGCGGAGCCAATTGACTTGGGTCGAAGGACCCGAACTAGAGATTTTGGCAGGCAGTAGCCTGGCGGGTCACGTGTTGTGACGCCGGCTCTGGTTGTCGCTCTACTTATTCAGTTTTCTTTGGTGGCTCTCACAGGTTACTGTCTTTAGGTGAACTGAAAGAAACAAATCACAACAAAACAAAGGATAGAAAAGATCAAAGTGAAACAAAACACTAGTGATGACTAGGTCTGGAATTAAATGAAACAGAACAGTAACACGGTACGTGTTAGAGAGGGTAACGAGACCTAAGCTATTACCACTGCTAGGGTTTAGGATAGGGCCAACAGGTGAGTGGGGCTATCGGGGCAGGAAGCCTAGGAAGAGGGTGTGGCTTGGAGAGGAAAGGTGGGTCAAAACACTTAAAATATATCCGGGGGAATATCTAATATTCTGGGGCTTATACTAAGAGAATGGGTTTTATCACATTTAGTTTACCTGATGTGAATTGAGGCCACTCAGGTGGAAACCAGTGGCTCGGTCAACCTCTCCGACAGTTCTCCAACACTTGACCGCAGTGCTCCCGGGCAACCTCGTCTCTCGGTACCACGGTGTGCCCACTCAAACCACTTGCGACTTTAAACACAAAGTGGCAACGCCAAGGTGTCAATCATCAGACGGCACGGAAAGATTGAGTTTTCCTCGGAACTCTCCTTTCGGAGTGGTCCTTTCAGCAGACCCCAGTTCGAGTGATTGTCTCAAAATTGCCTTGTGTGTCGCTGACGTTGACTTAACCTTTTGGCGGGCCAAATTGCTGATGTCGGGGTGGCGTGCCACAACCGGAGGTACGAGATTCAGAAGAGTCCGAGACACACGGCCAGTGTCAGGTAGCGTCGGACAGGTGAGCTCGCTTGCCGGAGACCAAGCAGAGATGGCTGTCAGATCACAAAGGGAGTACTACAATAAATACACAGAAGGATGAACAAGGGAAACTTAAAGTGAATTAAGGCTTGCTTGTTTAAAACCAATTGAGTAGTTATGTATGTAGAAAGGAGAGTCAAAGGTTTTACTAAATAATGATAAAACAATAGGAAGTTATGATAATGTTAATTATCAAAATGACCTAACCCGAAAGAGAGAAGGAAAAGAATAACAGTAGGAATAAAATAATAGGAAAAATAAATAAATAAATAAAAATTTAAAAATCAAAATAGAAAGGAACAGGATTGAAACACGGGAGAAGAAGCAGGCCGCAGTAGCTGGTTTTCACCACAAGGGGGCGTGCTCCCTCTCTGTGCTCAACCTGCCAAACATAAAACTTAATTCAAATTAAAAATTCAAAACTTGTTTAAATTAAAATTTAAAATAAGCATGTAAGGAAATGTAAAAATAAGAATGATCTCTTATAATAATCCAGATACCCTAAAGTATCAGTCCTATTTATAAAAATAATCAGGAGAGGAAGACGATATAAAAGAGTGAAAGGAGGGAAACAGTGATGCCGACTTAGTATCCACAAGGCCACACGGTGGCGCTGTTTCCTCCAAGTGGATACCAGTGGCTGAATAGACAACTCAATTTAAATTTAAAATTCAAACTAGTTCAAATCAAATTTAAATGAGCATGTAAAGAAACGGAGAACTCAGAATAATATCCCATAAAAATTAATGTTAACAGTGAAGTCTCATCAATAATTTATTAAGAAAACCAAAAGAGAAAAGTAGAAGTAAACAATTCACGAAAGGATTTGAAAAGAGAGGAAAGAGAGCTGAGTGAACCGACCTCGCGGGTGGCGGCCACTAGGTGCCGTTGTTTCCTCTAAGGGAATGGCTGAGATTTAATCTGAGTTTTAATCCAAATCTTGTTTGAACCAAACTCAGAGTAAATGTATCAGTCCAAAAGCAGGAAAATTGTCTAACACAAAATAATAAACGCACGAGCAAAGCTATAAATGCGAATAGTTATTTAGAGTTTAAACATTAATTCACAGGGAAATGAATTCAGCCGTGAAGAGAGCGTTATCTGATAACTGGCCACGCGATGGCGTTGTTGCACTCATGCAGGCGGAAATCAAGGGGGCAAAAGGGGTAATTTGAGGCTGCTAAACACTTACGCCCTCTGGCGTTTAGTAAATGGAATTACACAACTTCAATGTGATTCAAACGCTAAGAGCTTTTCAGCTCGCGTCACGCGCTGATTTCTGCAACACTCACAAATAGGACAGAGGTCTCGGCGGACCTTTTGGTGCTATTAATACTGCACAGGAAAGTATGGCGGGGTTTCTTCCCGCAAATACTCAAATGTGGACAACAGGAATTTTCCGTCTGTTGCTAGACTCCCATATTACACATGTATCAAAATAGCACTTGATTTGTGTATTTAGGTTTTCGATTGATTAGCTAGGTCAATGTTAACCAGGAGTTCACCGTTTTGTTGAATATCACTGGACTAACCACGAATTCAATAACGATATTGCATGCATGCAAGGCCTATGTTTAATAAGGAATCTCGCTTAGAAAACATATTTATTAATACCGGTAGTACGCACGTGAGAATTCTTCGTTCACAGTGAATAATATTAAATATTAATATTAAATATAATATTAAATACTGCAGTGTACGTAGCATTTAACAGTGCTAAAATCGTCTAGGCATATTTTAGCAACTTGTTAAAATGTACGTTAGGCCTACTGACTTCGGCTTTTTGCCTTGGACAGTTAGGAGTGAGTTCGCGTTAGCGACTTAACTCACAAATTCATAATTTCATAATGCGCAAAAATTATTAATAACCATATAAACAGACTGAAACTGAATATTGCCCATAAACAAAGTTTGAAATGCCCGCATTCTCCACCACAAACTGTAAGAACAATGGGTCGTACATTAATATTAATATTAGCTCAAATGATCTATAGGGAATTTTAATAATTAATCATGAATATGATTAATATTTTGTATGTTACAGTTACATTAATTTATCGCAGCTGAACTAGATTGATATATGAACGATTACCATAACGGGTTATGGTTCGTCATTAATACATCAATTGTTCTTATTTCAGCTCGAAGTTATGGGATAACTTTAATGGAATTAATTTAGTTATCAAACAATCTGTTTGTCCAGCGAACAGATTGTACGTAAGATTAAATTAACTCTCAAGGAAAATTATCCTTCTTACAAACACGAGAAAGAGTATCTTTTCCAGGCCTTGAAAAGACACTCTCGGTGTTTGTAGACTAAAATTAGGTTACTTAAATCGTAGCCTACCAAGGTAAAGCATATAGCTAAGATCGAACATTTCAGGGACTAAGTAACATGGGCAATTAAAACGGAGTCAGTCAAGGACATATGGAATTTAATAATTAGACTAATACTACATCGAAACTACGAGTATACACAGAGTAAATACATATTTACAACAGAAACATACGGATGAAAACATTACAAGACCAAACGGATAACAGATGAGATAGGGAGAGGATGAAAGGGAGAAAGTGAAACTAAAGTTCAGGATGAGAGAGATCACCGAGATGCTCTCTCTCATCGCAAAAACACAGGTAACCTTTTGAGAGACAGCAAGGAATCAAATCACATTAAAAGTTCAATAAACTTATCTTGCAAAATGGTCTCTTTGTTGCTGAAGAACGCAGAGTTCATGCGTGTGTCCTAAGACCATCGTGCGTGTGTTTCTTTAAGAAAGCCGGGCTCGCGCTCTTGTGTCTTCTGGTGAGCGCGGTAGCGGGGTTTTCGAAAGAGTCTTTCTCTCTGAGTTGAAGTTGTCTGCTGCTTTTGCTTCATGGAGTCCGAAGGACGAAAATAAAGAAAAGACTTAAAGAAAATTGAAAACGCTCCCAAAGGGAGCCATAAGGTCTTCTCGCTGACGAGGCGGGTTCGTGAAAGTGCAGGAACAAAAACAAGACGAAAGGAAATACAGAACAGAACTGAACGGAACGCGGAGTGTAACCGCTTTTCTAGGGCACAGGAATTTCACTCCTCCCTGGGGCTTGAGCCAATTGGAATGCGAAATTCCAGGCGGGAGAAAAGTTCTTTGTCTCACTATGAGTTTGATTTGCATGTTTTGTGGCAGTCTTAGGATCATGCCATTTCTACGTTAAACAATTATAACTGCAGTAAAATGCATTTTATCATAATTTGGTATCCATATCTTTCCTACGGGTATATGGAGGTTTAATTCAAGACCAAATTTGGTATGTTTAAAAGCTACGGCCTAGAAGTACCTTCTTACTCTATAAGATAAGTATTAAAAGTTCGATTAACAAACTGGGAATAAGACTAACCTAAAATGTGATGTGCATTTACAAGTGGGAATGAAAATTAGACTTTTTTTTAAAAAGATCCACATGGCATATCTATGATTGCAACGGTGCACATCTGAAACATTATTCCTTTAAGGTTTACAAGAATACAACAACCCATCACAGAGAAGAACAATCGTGGAAAAGAGAAATTACATTCAGGTTTACATATTTCTTCAATGGTTATACATATAGAAAATGTAGGATTTAAGTAGGGTTAAAGATTAACACTGCTCCACTCCTAAAATCTTTGTTGCTGGACATTCCTTTAGGCAATAAAACAGCAAAGTGGGGGGAAGGCAATTGCCAGAGAATATTGTTGAACATTCTCTAACTAAAACACTTCAAGATTAAAGAATACATTTCAAAACCACACCTCTATTATAAAGCCAAATTAAATCACACATGCCTAATGTAATTGTACATAAATTAAAGTATATTCTATCCTAATTTAAACACAAAGGGATGTTTGTGTGTGTGTGTGTGTGTGTGTGTGTGTGTGTGTGTGTGTGTAGAAAGTTTCAAGTTTCGTTATCTCTCTGTGGTCCAGAGAGGGGAAGGGGGGGTTTGGAATGTAGAACTTTGCAAAGTGAAGAGAATGTATTGACTTTTATTATTCTCCAAGGTGCAATTTAGATCGTAAAAGTCAAGTTGTTCCAGTCTTTATGGAGCCTGGCGTATGATTTGTAATTTCGAAGTCAGGAGGTTACAAGCTCTGATAAGCTTAGCAAAGAACGTTTTGGGCAGGAATGTGCTTAGAAAACACAGAGAGTCCGAATTTGTTAATTCAGACCAACGACGAATGATTCGATAGCCAATGTTGTTACAATACTGTAATTTAATGGCAGTTATTTTTACCTTAAACTTTATGCTAGCAGTTGTTCTGAGTTCTCCAGAGGCCCCAGACAGTGTGATTTTGTAACAATCATGTCAATTTTTAAATGCATTTGTATCACTTTTTTTTTAATTAATGTTTTACTCTACAGTGCCGTTTTTGGGGGATATATGGCATTTTTTTTATTTATTTGCCAAAATTAGTAATGATATTTTTATACAGGTTTATTTAAAATAGTGCAATATGTATTATTTCTTCCTTTATTTTACAGTTAAATTATTATTTTTGTATACAGGGATTTTTTTTTTTTTAAATGTCGCAGAAACACTTTGTTCCTGCATGAACTGCCTACCTATTTGCACTACAATAAAAAAAGACTTTGTGGTATTTGGCATATTTGTTTTTGCAGTAGTTTTTGGGGGGTTATTTTTCTTGTAAAGATATCGAGATATATATCGTATATCGAGATATAGCAAAATATATCGAGATATATTTTTTGCTCCATATCGCCCAGCCCTAATCTACGTGTATGTTAAAATCTACAACAATTAATGCTTTATCGACATTGACTAATAGGTCTGAGAGAAAATCTGCAAACTCTTTTAGGAAATCAGTGTAAGGCCCAGGCGGTCTATATACGGTAGCCAAGGCTAGAGATAATAGGGATGTTTTTCTAACATCTAAGAGAGTAACATTTGGTACAAGTACTTCAAACGAAATAAACGTATAACCCGTTTTCTGAGTAACATTGAGAATATCTCTATAGATTGTTGCAACACCGCCGCCACGACCAATCAGACGGGGCTCATGCTTATATGAGTATCCTGATGGAGTAGACTCATTTAGACCGAAATAATCATTTGGTTTAAGCCAGGTTTCAGTAAGGCAAAGTACATCGAAGCTATTATCTGTGACTATTTAATTTACAATAACTGCCTTAGGTGTGAGTGATCTAATGTTTAGAAGACCTAGCTTTAGAAATTGTTTTTGTTTACTAATAGCAACATTTTCTGTTTTAATAACAATTAGATTTTTCCTAGATCCTGCAGTAGATTTATTATTTGATCTCACTAAACGAGGAATAGACACAGTTTCTATGCAATGTTCTACACTAGTATTTATATCAATTAAATTGGTGCAGCAGAGACTGTGATTTGGACTTTTGGTTACTAGTCAAAAGGTATTTAACATTTTGGAGATGTTATCCGACAGAAGATCCGCTCCGAATCTGCTTGGGTGTAAGCCTTTAGCACGGAAAAGCATAGGACACTCCCAAAACAGATTCCAATTATTTACAAAGAGCAGTTTCTGCTCATTGCACCATGACATTAACCATTCATTTAGCGCAAATAATCTACTAAACTTTTCATGTCCTAGTCGGTACGTGGGAAGCGGTCCTGACACAATGATCGTTGTTTCAGGCGATGTGCTGCGTACCGTATCGATCAGAGTCCTGAAGTCTTTCTTCAGAACCTCCGTCTGGCGCAGCCTGATGTCGTTCAGGACCACAGTTCCGACGCGCTCGTCACCGTTCAGAATCTCGGGAACGCGAGCAGCGATTTCAGAAACACGAGCACCAGGAAAGCACCTTACTTTTACCTGACGTAGCGTGTACGTGCCGAACGATGGAATCGCCGATGATGACAGCATCGCGTTCTGTTTCGCGAAGAGGGGAGAAACGATTTTGGGTGGATATCTCGAAAACCGGGAGGGTCGGAGAGAGTCTTGGTCTAGACCTGACTCGCGTCTTCCGCTGCGGAATCATCCAGGCTTCGTGGTGGCGTGTTGGAGCCGGAGTGAACGAGACCATGGCTGATCGTGACCTCGGCACTCGGGACCGATGCTGAGAAACGCACGGAGTAGACAAGGTCAGAGTCAGCGGGTTAGTAACGTTAGTCACTGATTTGTGTGCATCGGCACGTGATGTTTCAAGAGCTAAACGCCGGTCTCTCAGCTAGGCTTGTCTCACTAAAAGGTCGTGGATCTGTTTCTCAACACCTTCCAGCTCAGACTGCAGTGCGTGCAGCTCGAATGTGTCCTCACCTGCACCAAAAGGTAGACTACTTTCATCTGATATATTCGCCATTTTAACAGATGGACAGTAAGTTAGCAGCGACGCTACCAGTGATGCTATCAGTATTAATACTAAATTATGACTGAAGTCTTGGATATAATCCGTCTTTTTAGTGGTACGGGTGTAGAGTAGACGCACGATAGGCGAAAAAATGTTTGTTTGTAAGTGAGTGTGGAGAAGACGCGTTCAGCCGTGATCCACAGGAGTAACCTATAAGAGTATCCGATGTTGGATCAATAATAGGCTTGAGAAGCGTCTGCTCAACAGTCCGTGTTGTAACCATGAGGTGAGGAAAAGTAGAAAATGTTCGTTGTAAGTGAGTTTAAAAAGAAAAATCAAAAATTATAAATCAAATCGATGGAACTCCAAAGACAACGCGTTCAGACGCGACGCATGCGCATTCGTCAATCTTCAAAAGTCCCAATTGTAGTCCCTGCTTTTTTTGAGAGACCCCTCCACCGAAGGAATCTATTCACTATTTGTGTTGGCACATGTGTTGATCCACTGAAAAACCTAAGCAAAGTCCCATTAAATGATTCAAATGGAAATGTGGATGTTGCCCACTGTGGTCCCCAGTTATGCACGCCTGCTGCCAATTGCATTAATAAATGCACATTAAAAGAAGCATTAGCAGCGCCATACAGTTTCTCAAAGTTGAGCACAAATTTTCGCAGAGCTTGTTCTGCCACATCCACATGTCTCACTTTGATGGCATCCTGAAGAAAAGTGTGTATCGCAAAAATTAATAAAAAAGATGATTCCAATACTTCTTTTTCAGAATGCCATTCAAAACAGGCAATGCATAAAACAACAAAAATGACCTCCACTCAGATGCTTTCCAGAATGTTCTGTCCTTCACTGATCTTGGTGCCCTTGTGAGTTAATGGCCAGCAATTCCTGGTCCATATCATTGACCTTACCGCCCAAGTATCAGTCTTCATTATGGTGCTTACTGTCTAGCCACATAGTGTTTTGTGACACCCAGGCAGACAGTGTTGGTTCTCAGGAATGAATCCAGTGATCATCTTGAAGCTCTCAAGTTCCATCAAAGGGGATGGGCCTTTCACACCCATTACTGGATTAGCAGGTGTTGCCAGCATAGCATGCCGAAGAGGATCCATCTCTGTCTGTAAAGGTGGTTCTGGGGTTTCCCAGACATATGGACCACCACCAGTGTGATGGCAGAAGTCACACCCATATTTGCCATATAACTGTTTTGTGTTTCTCAGGAGGGGGCAAGCAACTGAATCTGAGGAGCACAAGAGTAAATTAACTTTGCTTGTATGCAATAAACACAGAATGTGATCGTCTATTTGTCAATATCTGTTAATCGAAACTCTCTTCTTAGCACATGCATAAATATCACGACAAAACAACAATATAGCATTGAATAAACATACATATGTCTACTTATACACATACATGTTCACCTTAAGTATATTGATAGAAACTTGCGTTGTCAAGAACGCACACACATCAAACAAACAATGATGTCTCGTTACAGCGGCAGATATAAACTTGTTCGTTCATGTCCCTGACTCCGCCCACATGTGATGTCACAGAATAATTCAAAATAAGAGTTCGACAGGGATTTTATACAGAAACGAGGATGCACAAAGAATTGAGAAGCACCCATAAAGATGTCGTAGGCCTCCTCTCATTTGAGAATTGTCATGCTGAGGCCTCCATCCCCCAGAGTTCAACCAGGCAGATACATCTGTCTCTGCATCGGGAAGTGGCCCCCTCTCTTAATCAGAGAGTGGTGTTTAGGCCCTTCACTTCCCTAGCTCTGTGTTGTGCATATAAAATATATGAATGACAAGTTAGATATATATTTGGAGACTAACTTAAATACTGCTTCTCACTCAGTTGTTTGGGAAACCCTTAAGGCATATATGAGAGGTCACATTATCTCATATTTATCCCATAAAAATAAACAAAAGAGAGACAAATTATCGCAACTAGAACATGAAATAAAAATACTTGAAATCCAACATGCCCAAACCAAACAATCCGAAACCCTTAGTGCATTAAAACTAAAACGGACTTTGTATGACAATCTTTGCACTAGTAAAGCTGAAGCAGCCATGGCGAGAACTAAATATCATTATTATGAGTTTGGTAACAAAACTAGCAAGTTGCTCGCCTGGCAGCTAAAGCAAGAAGATACAGAAAAATACATACAATGCATCAAATCTGATGATGGCCAGTATTTAGAAGGCTCTAAGGACATAAACTTGGAATTGAAAAAATATTATGAAACGTTATATAAAACAAAGCAGTCAACGGAAACTGAAATCAAAGACTTCCTTAATAAATTAACAATGCCTAAACTTACAGTTACAGATAGGAATCTATTAGATGAAGCGATACTAGAAAAAGAGGTTCACCGAGCGATCAAGTCCTTACAAAATAATAGAGCCCCAGGACCTGACGGGTATCCAATTGAATACTTCAAAACTATCTTAGAAAAAATACTAACACCGCTAACAAACATGATTAGAGAAGCATTTCAAAAAGAAACACTCCCAAAAACATTGCAGTTGGCAACTATTACGCTACTTCCAAAACCTGGAAAGGATCCACAAAAGTGCAGCAATTATAGACCCCTCAGCCTCCTTAACTCTGATTATAAAATTTTATCGAAAATTATTGCACAACGCTTAGAGAAAGTAGTTCCAAAAATTATTAATACAGACCAAACGGGTTTTATCAAGAATAGACAAGGTGCAGATAATGTTAGGCGACTATTTCATAGAGTACACAAAAAAACACATCCATCCTGCCATGATCGTCTCTATGGACGCCGAGAATGCGTTCGACAGGATAGAACCAAGCTTCCTTCTTGAGACCATGAGGGCCATGAATTTTGGTGAAAATTTTCTGTTTCAGTAGGACCCTATTCGTCGCCCCCAGATCGCAGATCTTAACAAATGGGGTTCTGTCGGACGCCTTCCCCTTATCACGTGGCTGTCGTCAGGGCTGCCCTTCCTCTCCCGCGCTCTTCTCAATTGCAATAGAACCACTGGCTATTTCTCTGCGATCAGACATATCCATCACCGGCATAAAAATTGGAATGGAAGAGCATAAACTCGCACTCTATGCAGATGACTTATTAATATTTATATCTCAACCTATCACATCATTTCCCTCGTTATTGACTAATCTTAAAAAATACAGTGCTGTATCGGGATACAAAATTAATTACTCTAAAAGTGAAGCTTTTCCAATCAACATGACAAACCATTACATAAGTCTGCTTCCAGTTCAATTTAAATGGTGTACGGAGGGCTTCAAATACCTGGGAATCACTATCTGTAGCACTTGTGACAAAATATATGAAGAAAATTACGCCTCTTTGCTTACTAAATCTAAAAAAGAGTTACTGAGATGGATGGACCTCCCCTTATCACTGATTGGCAGGATTAATACAATAAAAATGAATCTATTACCCAAATTTATTTATTTATTTATTTATTCCAGTGTATACCACTGAAGGTTCCTATATCCTTTTTCAAGGAATTAGACAAATCACTTACTTCCTTCCTGTGGCACAACAAAAAAAAAAAACGAGAGTCAAACTCCTCACATTACAGGCACCTTATTCTAAAGGAGGCTTGAATCTCCCAAATTTTAAATTGTATTATTTGGCTGCATAACTTCACGCTCTGTGGATGTGGTTTCACTGCAGAGCAGATGAAGTAAAATGGATGTCAATCGAACGACATGAATTACAGGATAATCTATTAACAATCGTACCATTTTTGGAATCTAAAAAGAAACTAAAAACAATCACTCAAAACCCAATAATTTCTGCTACATTTAACGCCTGGCAGCAATTACACACATCAGTTGGACAAAACATAAAATTATTGGTAAATTCTCCACTCACGAACAATCCCAACATTCCAGCAGCCTTGGCGGATGGAATTTTACAAAACTGGGTGAGAAAAGGAGTAAAAATTGTTAGTGACCTTTACACTAATGATGTCTTTTTGAGTTTCAGTCAAATGTTAGAAATTTATGATATACATAAACGTAACTTTTTCAAATATTTACAAATTAGAAGCTGGATCAAGAGTCAAACTAAAGATAGTTTTCCACACAGACCCGAGGAATCTTTACTTGAAAAATGCATTTTTAACTCCAAACGCAATAGAATTAAAGGTTTAACATCTACAGTGTATAAAACCATAATTGACAACTTACCGGATTATGCCAGATATACAAACAAAACAAGGTGGGAGTCTGATCTTGGGTGTACTTACACAGAGGAGAATTGGAACAGATTATTGGAATTGGCACAAACAAAATTGGTGTCTTCTAAACACAGACAAATTCAATTCAACATTTACCATAGAACATATTTTACACCATATAGGTTAAGTAAATTAGGAAATGACATCTCTGATCAATGTCAAAGATGCACAATCTCTGTCGGAACTCTTGTGCACATGCTATGGAGTTGTACCCGTTTGAAACCATACTGGACTCACATCATCGCAGTAACCTCTCGGGTTTGTGGACAGGCTCTGGAAGCCGACCCTAGGATTTGGTTACTGGGGGACGTAACCTTACTGAAGGTGAACTCAAATAAGAAGCATTTTGTGTTACTAGCAGCAACGGCTGCCAAGAAGTGTATCCTGGAGGATTGGAAGAGTGTCACCCCCCCCAGCCAAAAGCACTGGGCTAATGAACTCCTGTCATACTGCACACCAGAAAAAAATCTACATTCTATCCGAGGAAAACTAGATGACTTTGAACTGACTTGGACTCCTTTTTTGAACATCCTGGCCCAACTTGACATGACCACAGACTAGATGTAAATCTATGCTTATTACTGTTTATTTCTATTTTTTATGATTATATAATATCTTGCTTTGTGGAGAGAAGGGTTTTTTTTTTTTTTTTCGTTGTTTTCTTTTTGTTTTTGTGTTTTTGTAAAAAATGAAAACTATAAATAAAATATTTAAAAAAAATTAATAATAATAATATATACTCCTGTAAAAATTATCTTGTCTGCTTCTATAAATGGTGTAAGCTATGTGGTAAATTCAACCAGGGTACTTATTTTGTATTTAAGTTCCATTTCTTACTAAATGTCTTTTTAAAAGTATAGAGAGATTTAATGAGATTTAATGTTATGTCATTTTGTTCTTTATTAGAAGTTATCCATTACTCCAGTCTAACAGATTAAAGATATATGTATGTACACACACACACACACACATATATATATATATACAGTATATACACACATATACATAGTATATATATATATATATATATATATATATATATATATATATATATATATATATATATAATACACACATTAATCCATTTTCTGATGTGTTACTTTTGATATGCCTACAAAGCATACTGGAGGTGTCATTAATTTATTATTTCACAAGTTCTCAAAAAAAAAAAAAAAAACGAGCACGTAGAGGTATAGATAAAATCATTCTTAAAGGAAATCCTGCATTACAACATTTTCTGATGTGTTATTTATGAAATATGGTACCCAGAACATGCAACTATATGTGCCGACAAAGCATACTGGAGGTGTCATTACTTTATTATTTCACAAGTTCTCAAAAAAGCGAGCACGTAGAGGTATAGATAATTTCATTCTTAAAGGAAATCATGCATTACAACATTTTCTGATGTGTTGTCCAGAAGCCATCTAATAATTTAAAAAGATATATCATAATTCACCCAGACAACTAATCTATGGCACCGATTATAATGAGTTGTCATGAAACTATAATGGACATGGGTGTTCATAGGCTATATCATATGCTTCTTACCTACAAATAACGGGATAATCCAGTGGTGAAACATCTTTATGCTTGAAATCGATTAAATTCTTCAAGCTTAATCAGAATTACTGTGGTAAGCTTTAAAACAATAAAGAGAATAAGTACACAGAATAAACTTTCTATGTTCAATGACAGCAAATATAATCAGAACATACAAAGTAATTATGTGTGATCAAATGATCTTACCTATGGTAGTAGCACTTCAAGGACAAACTAAATATTATGTGCATCCTCTTTATCCAGAGCACCTTTAATGCGTTAGCTTCAGAAAAAAAAGACAAAAAAAGACAAAAAAAAAGAAAGAAAATGGATTAATGTGTGTGTGTATATATATATACATACATACATACATATATCTTTAATCTGTTAGACTGGAGTAATGGATAACTTGTTGAATTTACCACGTAGATTACACCATTTATAGAAGCAGACAAGATAATTTTTACAGGAGTATATATTTTTACTGTTAAATGAAAAATGCTGCCCCGGTCCACAGCCTCATAATTCCCATACAACTGTTCCTTAAAAAAAAAAAAAAAAAAAACAGCCAAAAGCACTGAGGGGGAGGGGTTAACAACCATCCAACATTTTTAAGGTGGAACGAATAGTTCGACGAATTAGGAACTGGCGAAAGTAACTGGAGTCACTTCAGTTCTAAAATAATAATAATGGAAGGCTACTAGTAAAGCTGAATCTGCTGGCCCTGATTGGCTGCGGGGGTGTCCCGTACGCGTGCTTTGGATGCCGATGACGTCACCGCTCGCTCGCGCCGTCTCTTCCGTCATTGTGGTTCAGCGTGGTGGAGTCTTCTGAGGTGAGGAGAGCAGTTCACGGTATTTCTCATATTTACACAACCATCACACACACTTTATTCAGTTTGATTAAGCGACAGGCTCATTTCTGTATTGTTTTCATCGATCACAGCGATACTTGTGCGTCTTTTCTGGCGTCTTCCTTCTGAAATAAACATTTAGTGCAGCAGCAGCGAGCATGAGGAGAATATGTTGAGTTCATTCAGACCTGAGCGAGTTTGTGTTCGTTTGTGTGATTGACTCGATGTTTGGAGTGAGAACTGTTACTGAATGTCAAGTTAAAGTTTGAGATCTGTGAGGGGAATCGATCCCAAGTGTTGCTGTTGCCGTTTTCATGTTTAACTTTATTTATTATTGTCGACATTTATCTTTGGCAGATTACATTTACTTATTAAAATTGATGTAGACAATATTGCCACCGTATGAGTAATGAACGTGGGAAATATCAAATCTAAACATGCATGGGGATATAGATAAATATTAGGCTAAGTTTGACACAGTAAACGTTAGGCCTACATTTTCTTAATTTTTAAGAGTTTTATGACCATTGTCAGTTTCTGTACGTATGAGTAACATGTTAATGATGGAATTACTTTATTGCAATTAATAGTTATAATAAAGTCAAACTATGTTTAGATTTACATATTATGGTGTTGTAGTTATTTGCCTGAAGAGGTTCATGAAGAGAGGTTATTTAATTATTTTGTTTTATTATTGATGATTTATGTAATGTTATATTTTGAGATATATTTCAATATAGCAGTTTTACAGGCATTTATCATGTATCCTGACTCAAATAATGTGTGTTATTAGTCATTAGTAAAAAAAAATAGATGATCTGCTGATGATCCTGAATGGCTTGTTGAATGAGTGTTGA
Source organism: Squalius cephalus (assembly GCF_949319135.1). Lineage (NCBI taxonomy): Eukaryota > Metazoa > Chordata > Actinopteri > Cypriniformes > Leuciscidae > Squalius > Squalius cephalus. The sequence continues at coordinate 4,772,790 of NC_137122.1, forward strand.
TAGTCTGAGGCTCATCAATATTAACAGATCTGCTGAAAACACTCTTTATTTCATGACAATAGTTCCTGTTTTCACCTCATTTATTATGCTGATGTCTTCAGATCTCCTGTAAATTGACACTTAAAGCTCATTTCATTGGTGTCAGCAGACTGAGGGGATTTGTTGCTTACTATACGTTTATTTCTGTCTTTATGCTTTTATCTGTTTTCCTTACCATTATTTATATTTGGAAGAATTTCAATTATTATATTCTTTTCTATAGTTCTAGATACCTGTATTTTAATGAAGAAGCAGAATAATGTTAGGATTAGTAATAAAAATAATGAACTGGCATCAGTTACTGTACGATAAATAGATAGACAGTAGGGTAACAGTTCACAAAATTCACGGTTCGGTTCGATACGATACACTTGTGTCACGGTTCGGTACGTTTTCGATACAGCAAAAAGAAAAAAATGCCAGAGAAATTTCCTTGATTTAGTTTGAAGCTTTCTTGACATGACACCTTGTGTTTCCTCACCCCCTTGAAGATTCTCTTTCTGGCGTTCTCTATACCTTCTCATCCTTTCACGGGCTTGTTCTTTCTGAATTTCTTTCTTTCCATCTGATAGATTTTTCCTGTACTCCTTCAATCTCTGTTGCTCTTCCAATCTATGCAGTTCATATAATTCAGGTTTCTGCTTTAACTTAGCCCGGTACCTCCGCATTCCAGCAGCAGCTTTACTTGTTCTTGAAACCACATCTGGACCATTCTCATTCCTTGGCAGGTTTCTCTCTCCTCCAGGACGCTCCATGGAGCGAAGCCTCAACTTGAGGAGACCTGCCATAATTTCTGAAAAAAGTAAATAAAATAAAGAAAGGCCATATATGTAAGAATGTATGTTTGCAAAGGATATGTATAAGTAGGGGTGTGCGATATGACGATTTTTGATCGTGGACGATTAAAATGTCTCCACGATCTGCTTTTGAAGAAATATCGTAGAATCGTGCATTATATCTGTTCTGGCGCCTGTCCCAACATACTGAACAACGCGACGTATATTCACATAAAATGTTAACGCAGCGGAACGGGAGACTGCAGTTCACAAAAGTTTATAATTTGCATGTGCTTTAATGCCTTGTCGGTTAAACATTTAATTCGCGTGCTGATGCGCTGTTCTAACGCGTGCAGTTCTCAGCTCGTAGCCTACATGTGAAGCTCACATGCACTAAAAAGCCTGTCTACCAGCGCCTGGATTCTGGTCTAAGTTAGGTTATCTTTCGAGTCTTATTGTGCTTATACTGTTAAATACACACAAGGTTTACATAAACAAAGTCGGTTATGTCTAAAGTGAAAGCAAACTTGAAAAAATCTGCTTGTCTTAGACGCGTCGCGCGCAACTCTTAAAGAGACAGTAGCAATAGTAAACACGCTGCCGCTTGTCCTTAAAGGGATAGTTCACCCAAAAATAAAATTTATCTCATCATTTACGCACTCTAATGTTGTTCCAAACCTGTATTAATTTCCTTCTAATATTTTCTAATATTTTTCTAATATTAATATTTTGAAGAATGTGGCTATCCAAACTGTAGCTGGTCCCCATTGACTTCCATAGGAGAAAAATATACTATGGTAGTCACCGGGGTACATCAACTGTTTGGTTACCCACATTCTTCCAAATAACTTTTATTTTCAACAGAAGAAAGAAACTTATTCGAGTTTAAAACAACTTGAGAGAGTAAATTATGATAATTTGAATTTTTAGGAGAACTATCCCTTTTAATGTTAATAAAACAACAAAATGCAAAGAGAAAATCACTCACTGCTCTTGACTGATAACTTTAATAGTAGCTTTAATAAGTATAAATGTATAATTTATACAGTGAAGTCTGTTTTGTTTTATTTTCATATTTGTTCATTTAATTACTTTCTGCAATGCTACTGTTAAATACACCTACTGTAGCTGAAAACATAAAGCACTGTTTAACCTATTTAATTTGTATATTATGTTGTGTATGTGTAATGTGTATCTTTAATCTTAATATTTAATAACAAAGAAAATAATGACAAATATTTTTATCTTTGCCCCTGTCTGCCATTTTTTTATTTTTATATTTTGTTACCTAAGGCTTTGTTTTTAGAATTATGGACATTAGATTGGCTGTAATGCTCAGTCACAAAATAGTAAAACCAACATAAAACGAATTGTGATAAAATCGTTAATCGTGATTTTCCTGAAAAAAATCGTGATATTTTTGCCATATCGCCCACCCCTATGTATAAGAGTAATGACTAATTATTTTTTAACACTTGAAATTTATAATTGTTTAATTATATGCTCTGAACACCACAGCAAACTTAATTTACAGAATAGCTGTATTATTTTTTGAATACACTTCTTAAATTAAGAATCTGAAAAATGAATGATGACTGTTAGTCTCCATGTTCATGTCAATTACAAGATAAGGATATTATCTTCTCTATGATAGGCTGCAATTTGCATAGCCTGATTTACAGAATATGATGCTGCATGAATGGTGGCCTACAAAGTATTTGGAAAAGTTTTTTGATTTCATATTAGGCCTGCCGGTGTGTTCCTTTTAAAATAATGAATATAGGCTACTTCAGACATTTATTAGGCATGGCGTGCTAAATATGATTAGGAGAAATAATACACAAAACTATAGGCTCATTCTACAGAAACGTCCACTTTTGGTATGGCAAGATGTCTTAAAATTGATTTATTTTTCTAACATTTAAATTTACACCACATTATTAGATTACCCTTTGACTTAATGAAAATGACAGCTTGATTTTTTTTATATTTTTTTGTGCATTTATTTAAAGACAGCATGTACCATTTTTTTTGTCACTGGTGTTACCCTACTTCTTTGGCAATATTAAAGGTTTTTATGAAATATTATTTATAAATTTTCCAGCACATGTAGTCAGTTACCGAAAAATAATAATAATCCAACAAATAAGGAGATATGTTTTATTTATTGTAATCAGGTTTGTTAAAAGTGTGCTTGAATGAGCTTAGTTCGTTTGCACAACCATGTATTTCCTATAACAATGAACATATTTGAAAACCAGTTAAAATCAAGTAATGGTGCAATCCTTTAAATCTTAACTTTTGAGTGTAGCAGAATTAAATGGATGTAAAATTATTATGTCACATGTGACATTGTTTAGATTCAAGATGAATGGCGTGCTCAATTCCTTTTAAGTTTGATTTGGGTGCTCTTCGGTCCAAGGTAGAACATCTTAAGAGGCAGTGTAGAGAAAAAAAATATATAGATTGGATTTTGGATATGGAGATGGATATGGAGATTTTTGGATCTCCATAAATTGGATATGGAGTTTCAAAGCAATGGACTATCCAGGATTAAATGAGATAGATTATAGACCTTTTCTGTGATTTTGTAACATTGTTCTTTCCTGTGACTACTCACTTTTCATATGTATTGTATATGTTTATGCATATGTTTGCATGAATGTGTACATGTGTATGCATGAATGAATATATGCATGCTACCTGTTGCTTGTGTTTTTGCTTACATTGTGACCAACAGCTTTAGTGCTGAGAATCATGTGAGAGGCGTGCCCTAGTAATTTACATTTACATTTATCATTTATCATTTATTCATTTAGCTGACGCTTTTATCCAAAGCGACTTACAATTGCTATATATGTCAGAGGTCGCACGCCTCTGGAGCAACTAGGGGTTAAGTGTCTTGCTCAGGGACACATTGGTGTCTCACAGTGGATTCGAACCCGGGTCTCTCACACCAAAGGCATGTGTCTTATCCATTGCGCCACACCACACCTATATGCATGCAATTTATGCATGCTATCTGTTGTTTCTTTGTTTATTATTGTGACCAACAGCTTCAGTGTTGAGAACCATGTGAGAGGCGTGCCTTAGCAATGCATGAATATGCATGTTATCTATTGCCTGTGTTTCTGTTTATTATTGTGTGACTAATAGCTTTAGTGCTGAGAACCATGTGAGAGGCGTGTCCTAGCAATTACCTGCAGACCTTCAATACTGATTGTCAGCACCTGTGTGTTTGCTTCTACCTGTGTGTCTTTGTCATTATAAGATCAGTTTTTTATCTGCTTCACTATGCCCTGAAGAAGGCCCCATGCCGCTACGCGTGGGCATTTTAAAGTTGTCCATTTAGGACATGTCATTTTTGCAATAAAGACATTTTAATTAAGGAGTGCCTCGGGTATAAGAGATTTTTTTTTCTCTACACTGCCTCTTAACATGTGACATTGTATTGACAATTTTTTACCACAAAGCTAGCTAATGTTTAAACTAGCTTTATTGTGTGCCGTCAGTGCGGAAAATCTGCGTGTGTTCCTTAACATGCCCAGTTCAGGCCATCCTTAAAAATATTCTTGTTTGCCGTAACCCGACCGACCCAGTCAATTTAGGTCCGACCCAATTATTTATTTTTTTTCCCTTTTAGTCCGACCGACTTGCCGATTGTAAACTTGCGTTAAGACCGACCGATTTTTTTTTACTCTTCAAACAACTAATACAAATGCAATAAAATGATATTAATTATATTTTATTGTGAATAAATAGGCGTACATATAGGCTACAAACGTAGGCTACGCTCTTTCTTTTAAATAAAAACCCGTGGCGTCATCTATGATTATAAGGGCTGTGTAGGCTGTAGGCCTATGCGAAATGAAACCGAAATCGCGACACTCAGATCCATGAAAAATATGTTTTAGTAGGCTAATTCTATGAATTACACTGCGCAAACCAAAAGTAGGCTATTATACCCACCGGATGAAGAGGGATTGGCTCTCCACAGAACATAATTTATAGCCTATTCATTTTATTTTATTTTTCGTGTTCGCATTTATGAGGAAGAAACAATGTTACGGACGTGACCGCTCTGAAAGCAGCAATTAAAACTTCACAGAGATCTCAAACAGGCATTTAAAACACCAAATATTAAGAATGGGCATATCAAGCAAAATAAAATTCGATGATTGATCGAAAATTGTATCTCTCCCCCCACATGCTCACCGGCCACGCTCCGACAGTAAATTTCTCTGTAGGCTACTGTCTAATAGGCCTGTGTTGTAGCCCACAGTCATTAAAAAACGATTTAGTTTCATATTCATGTTTAAATAAAATAATATTTATTTTTTAAATTTCATGTTGATTATATGAAAAGTGAATAGCATGAATAAGATAAGATGATCCCGAAAATATCGGAAGACAAATGGAGTAGGCAGACATGATTTTAACCACTTCATTAAGTTTGTTTTTGTAGAAAGTCTGTCTTTAAACTGAATTTCGTTTTGTATTAATTGTATCTTAATTTTGATCAATGTTTCATCAACCATTTTCATGTATTTAATAAATAAGAGGTAGGCTAAATAAGGCAATATAATCAGGACACGGAGTCGCCGGCGTGTGAACTGGAGCTGGTCTCTTAAATGAACCGAAACTCAGCGTATAAGCTACTTGCCTCACAGACCTGAGACATATATATATGCCTGTATATAAAAAAGCATGAAATGTACACTTTTAAACAAAACAATTCAAAACGAAAGAAAACAGACTGCTCTCTGCTTATGTAATGAAATGTGCATTTCTCTCTGGCGCGTTCACTAGGCTACTGCGAAGATCGCGTCAGCATCGTCAACTTCATCTTTGACACAGAAAACACTTGTTTATTAATAAACAATTGAAATGTCTCCTTGATATATTTGACATACTAATAATCATCACTTTTCCCAATTCTGACAGCTTAGGTGCGTTATTGGCAGCGCTCCCGTTACATGAATAGGCCTATAATATTACCGCTATAATATTATTCTTTGGTGTTCAGTTTATACAGGTTTTCTAATTGTTATTTAATATATATATATATAGCACGAAGTTCTGGAAAACTGTCAGTGAAGTCCCGATATGCAAATTTGACCAAAATTGTACATTTTTTTTTTACATCGACTCTCGAAAAAAAAAATATAGACCGACCAACCGACCTTTTTTTTTTTTTTTTTTGCTGTTATGGCAAACCAAGATATTTTTAAGGATGGCCTCACTGTTGTTTAAAAACATATGCCAGGGTTCACCAATCTCGGTCCTGGAGGGCCGCTGTCCTGCAGAGTTTAGGTCCAACCAGCTCCAACACACCTGTTTGAAAGTTTCTAGAATGCCTAGTGAGACCTTGATTAGCTGGTTTCAGGTGTGTTTAATTGGGGTTGGAGCTAAACTCTGCAGGACAGCGGCCCTCCAGGACCGAGATTGGTGAACCCTGACATATGCGATTGACGCCGGCAGTTTATTCTAATGGCATAAGTGAGATTGTGTTAACGCACTATTAACGTGTTAACTTCGACAGCCTAAGCTATATTCTTACGAACATTGGACAGAAAAAAAAAAATCATCGATGTTGACTTTCATGAACAGCTTATTGAGTCAAAAATACGCAGAAAACAACGTTCGAAGTTGGACAGACTGAAAATTTTCGTCTAATTTACGAACAAGATGTGCAGAATCTGTCGAAATGTATAAAACCACCATTCATACAGCTCTTTCACGATGAACACGACGCCGCTTTCGGTCCAAAACCACTCGCAATCATCCGACTTGCACACTATTTTATCCTTTCTCACCACAATGATCCTATTTAATGTTTACTTAACCAAAGTTTACCACTTCGTACCATTTTAATGTTTGTAAACTTTTGGACAGAATCCACAAACTTACCCACATTCGTCGAGATCCGTGAAATCCTGTTAACTCTTCCTCCCACGCAGAGCGACCGTGACCTAGACAATCTTATTTCTGACATGAGAACCGTTGAGACATTAGGAGATGGAAATTCAGCATCAGAATGAAATGTACGAGCGTTATGATTTTTGGACAGAAAATCTCGGCCCCTGTTTTATCCCGATTTATTAACAATTTATCATGTAGCAACGCATATGAAAATTTAACTTACACAAGATGTTTTTATCGTTTTGCTACTGATAGAATTACATGGAAAAATTATATCTCTGCTTCCTTTAGAATCATAGTTTAACGTGCGTAACTGCTTGGACAGAAAGTGTAACGAACGTTAGTAAATGTTTCCATTGCCTCGTGGTGGATTAAGGGTGTGACAGTCGTCAATGATTTGTGTTTTTCCTATTCCGTACTGGGGATGGCGCTGTTGAGCGTATATATCCGGGGGAACCAGGTAGGAAGTTATTTAAGGAAGTGTGATTGCGGCTCTCTCTCTCTCGTGCTCTCTAGCCTTTGTTGTCAGGCGCGGGTCATTCCAGTCATGGCCACGCTAACGGATGGCTTGTGAGCATTGTTGTTGTAGCCCGCGTTGCATTGATGTGTTAATGCTGCGGTCTTTTCCTGTTTTTAATGCTTACGATTCAGATTTTGAGGAATATGTTTCCCTCATTGAATTTTTGGGAGTTGTTTAGAGCGATTCGGTGATTTGCGTGTAAATGGAGCGTTTGAGAGAGAGAGAGCTTTTTCCAATCCAGTTATGTTGTGGTTTAGACGCTAATTCAGGGCATTATAGGTAGTATGTTTTGAGGAGGTTTTGGTGTAGGGAGGGTTTTCTTTTGGTGTTTATTTTGGCGCTCGAGTTGCCGAATTTTCCTCTGATGCGGCTGCTTTGTTGTATTTTGATTCATTTATTGTTGTGAGGTAATTAAAAGGTAAATGTTTCTTGCATTGCAGTTAATTATATGAATTCTTTTTTTGATTTATTTGTCATTCATTTATTGTTGTGAGGTAATTAAAAGGTAAATGTTTCTTGCATTGCAGTCAATTATATGAATTATTTATTTGATTTATTTGTCATTCATTTATTGTTGTGAGGTAATTAAAAGGTAAATGTTCCTGGGCCTGAAATTAATTGGTGATTTGTTTAATTCGTTTTTTTCCCCCGTTTTATTTCTCTTTTGAATTTTATGTATTGATGTACTGAATTGTAATATGACTGGAATTGAATTTGAATCAATTTTCTTGTGGTTCCTTGTTTTGTTGCTTCATAATTGACTGTCATCCCTATGTGTTGTGGGAAAGCAAATTTATTAAAATGTTTAATATAGGTTTACATTGAATTTAGCATGTTAAGGTTAGGTATAAATTATGATTATCAGAGTTTTCTAGCAAAAGACTCTGGTCAGTCCTGTTTTACTGAAACTCTTGGAGTTTGTGTTTTAGCAAGAAAGTCCAGCCAGTCCTGTACTCGGGTCTCAGTGTTTGAATAGATATGCTGAGTGGATTAGGGTGGGCAATGCTCCCAGTTTAGAACCGGTTCCTAAACCTGTCTTTTTCGGTTCCTGCCCCTAAATGTATATAAACTGTAAGAGAACATTCACGTTCAGACTTGGTGACTGCAGCTACCGACAGCTCGTGTTCTCAATAAAGAATCCTGCTGAAGAAACAACCAAGTCTCCTGGTCTTTCGATTCTAAGTTCACAACAGTGTAGTGTTTCTAATGAGGGATTAATTAAATAATTGTGGTGGTTTTTACCCCTGGCGCCCGAACCCAATCCTTTAAGGCCAAATACCGTCTCAAGGGAATTATACTTTTAGTGTTAGTAGTAGTATTTTGTAGAAGACACACCAAAATAAATGTTATGCGCCAAAATTCAGGATTTTATTAAAGGAAATGAAAGAAATGACTCAGGAAAAATCCAGATGCACTGAATGTCCCACCCTGACATCCGCAATTTCTGGGGACGGAAATAAAATAAAGTCTCATTACATGATAATGCCAAGGCTTAGTGGGATAAAAGTAACTTTATTATTTCTTACATCTATCTTTAACAAAATAGTGAACTAAAAATAAAAAATGACAACAACTGGGTATTATTCAATCTATATTGTTCATTACACCCCTTGTGGACATAAACTGTGGAATCGCCCAGCTAAACTCTGTAGGAAAGTGGCCCTCCAGGACAGAAGGTGCCCATCCCTGATATATATTATGTTTTGTCAAAAATAAAGTCATCAACTAAGATGTTATTATAGTGTTTGTTCCAATGTAGGCTATATCAAACTAATGAATCCTTTACTTTGAAATACGTATGATAAAATGTATACTTTAGTTTTTACAAAGAAAGATTACACTGGAAATATTGTTAAAATTTTAATTGTTGTTGTAATTGTATAAAATTTTTAATAAAGCAAAAAAATATAAATACAAGGATAGATAAACAAAATCTTAAAAGGTCAATATAAGCCTTCTCTTTAAATAATTTTTATTGTGTTTTATTAGTGACACATTTGGGTAGAGAATATATTCCAAAACTTTCTGAAAATACAGTATGAGAATTAACTGCACAATTACTAGAAATGTTTACCTTGGATATTATACAATTTGCAAGCACAATTTGTGAAAACAAAACAACAACTGTGAACCAATTTTGTATATTTTATTTATATTTATATTTATATTTATTTATTTATTTTGTCCTTGCATTCTTTCTTGTGGCTCAGTGACACACCTGAATGAAAGGCTCATTATGTTTGCAGCCCATTATGCGAGTCGTTGTCTTCTCAGGTGAGAACCACTCAATATTCATGATGCGCATATTGCCTTTCCAAACAAAAAGTGTCTTACAAAATTTAAATCAATGTATTGTTTTATGTGAATGATTAGGCAGGATGATTTTCAGATCATTTTGAAGAAAAAACTCTAGGCAACAACATCCATTATTTAGAAGTCTTGTGGACCTATTTAGTATGTGTTTTGTGGCCTTATTTCAGAAACTTTCATTTTTTGTTTTTTAAATAACCATGCATAAACATTATTCTCTCAAAAATACAAACACGTATACATGTTGCTCACATATTATGGTAGCCCTGTTTGTGCTAAATAGAGTGTAATTACACCTTTGCCATCAGTGTCTGCTTGTTTATTTAAACTAAGTTGTCCTACAGCAGATGCACGTCGCACCGGCGTCCAACGACGTAACTTCAGCAGAGCAGCTAGCTGTCTCTTTGTTTCTGTGTTGTCGGTCACTAGCGCACAAGGCAACGCTGTGTGCATCTAATACTCATGGGAGTTGTAGTGTCGTAGTGTCACTCTGCAATATAGCTTATTTCAGATGCCTTTCGAAAAGACTACAATTAATCAACCCGCCAAAGTGGCTAGTTGGAGTGACTGTGTTACCTGCCACAAGCAAAATCCACCCGCATTTGGCTGGTTGGCGGGTGTTAATGTCAAGCCCTGATGCTGCTGGTATATTATTGTAGCAGAGTTTGTGCTGAATACAGTGTCATCAGACTTTAGCCATGAAAATGTCACAAGTAACAGAAATAAGCACAAATGTCAGAGCATGTCAGAACACCTCCAGGGCCAGAAAACACCTCAGACCCCAGAGGGTTAATAAGTTATTTTCCAGCTAAAGTTAGTTTTGATTGATTCGCTTCCGTCGCAACGATCATTTGTTATTAAATTAGGGGCCGCTAAGACGACACCATTCTCTCTACACAGACTTTAAACGTGAACCTGTGATAAATGCTGATGATGCTCACATGCGCATTAAGAATTGGTTCTATAGTTATGTGCGTTTGAATATATGTGTGCAGGGTTGTAATTCCCTACAAACCAAGCCTAAACAAAGCTCTTTCCTTATAAATTTAGATACAGAATTTTATTTTTTGTCACTTCGGGGTAGGTACGCGAAATGAATTTTCCCAATGACGCCTTATCTGTAGAGTGGTAAAGGGATCCTCCATAGGGAGAGACTAGTTGGCACTTCAGGACTGCGTTGTCATCGGGTCCAGGCGAAGGTCCTTTGTCAAATCTGGATACGGCCTGTATCCGGCAGGCTGCAGGAAAACCTTGGGATAAACAAAGACACTAAAATTAGCGTAGATGCCAGTCTTCTTATGATGTAAGGAGTACATCAGGATTTATGGGAAGTGCTTTGTAAGTAATCAGCAATATTTAAAGGGCACCTATTATGCCCCTTTTTACAAGATGTAATATTGGTCTTGGGTGTCCCCAGAATGTATTTGTGAAGTTTCAGCACAAAATACCCCACAGTTAATTTATTATAACCATTTGAAAATGTCATTTTTGGGGCCTGTTTTAAAAAGAGCTGTTTTGGTGTGTACCACCTTAAATGTAAATGAGCTGCATATCCCCGCCCTGCTGGACCCAGATGATGAAGAGAGGCCGGCACAGAATAAACACGAAAGAGAAAGGACTAAACGTCTCGGAATGGTTATTTGATACATTTATGTACTTACAAAGTTTTAATCGCGTCCCCTTTGCAATTATGGATGTGCAACACACACACACACACACACACACACACACAAACAAATTGTGATAACTTTCGCGCAATTTTTTTAAACTAACTTAACGTTACACACACGCTTATGTGGCAAATATGAGAAGATGGCTAACGTTACAGAACCAGAAAACATATCCTGCAGGGAGATAGACGTTTATATACTGTCTATGGAGATAGAGGTATTCATTTTACATTTGTTATTGCTGCAAAAAATAATGTATGTGACATAAAACTGTCTGACGTTGTTTGTTGAGACACTATGACGACAACAATAATAGCTTTAGACGCATTTGTTGTTGAACTGGCTGACATCGATTGAAATGACTATTTGCTCAAAAATAATAAAATACACTTACTTCTTCTTCTGGAGGTGACGTTGGATCGCGAACAGTAGGCAACGATCCACACTTGAGGATTAACTTTGACCCTCGTTCACTAAACAGTCAGTCAGAAAATCATTCTTGTATTTAGGAAGTTTAAGTGGCGCCTTTTCTTCATAAATAAAATCCATCCGCTGCGTTTTCAGTGGCTCTGATGTCAGTGAAGACTAGTATGTCCATTCTTACATCCCACAACAGAACACCTAAGTTACACTTCTTATGAGACATTACCGGCTGTCGTTGAAACAATGGAGGATGGTGTACAGATCACCGAGGGCGGGGTCTATGCCAAAACCAGACTGTCAATCAAACACGTCGGTGGGGCTTAGCTCAATTCTACGTCACAGTGAGAGCAATCTTAGAACAGGGTGTTCTGAGACAGTGCTTGTGATTTATTGAGATAGTAAAAAAACTACTGGGTGGATTTTTATCATTCTAGGGTGGTTTTGCTCACACAATGCCAACACACATTCATGTTCAAACACCATGTAAAAGTGAATTTTGCATAATAGGTGCCCTTTAAAAATGTATGCAATGTTTATTAGGGAGCCAATGCAGTATTGACAGAACCGGTCTAATATGGTCATACTTCCTGGTTCTAGTAAGAACTTGAGCTGCTGCATTTTGGACTAGCTGTAGTTTGTTTATTAAGCGTGCAGGGCAACCACCCAGTAGAGCATTAAAATAATCTAGCCTTGATGTCATGAACGCATGAACTAATTGTTCCGCATTTGTTAATGAGAGCATATGGCGTACATCAGGGCTCACTTTCATGTCCTTTATATTTCTCTTTGAATTTTTTTGATGTACTGAAAATTAACTGTAACATTTGTTTCTTTCATGTCAGGCCTGATGGAAGTGGAGGAGGAGAGTGAAGAACTGAGTGAAGTGAAGGAGGAGAGAGAAGAACTGAGTGAAGTGAAGGAGGAGAGTGAAGAACTGAGTGAAGTGAAGGAGGAGAGAGAAGAACTGAGTGAAGTGACAGAGGAGAGTGAAGAACTGAGTGAAGTGGAGGAGGAGAGAGAAGAACTGAGTGAAGTGGAGGAGGAGAGTGAAGAACTGAGTGAAGTGAAGGAGGAGAGAGAAGAACTGAGTGAAGTGACGGAGGAGAGTGAAGAACTGAGTGAAGTGACGGAGGAGAGTGAAGAACTGAGTGAAGTGAAGGAGGAGAGTGAAGAACTGAGTGAAGTGACGGAGGAGAGTGAAGAACTGAGTGAAGTGAAGGAGGAGAGTGAAGAACTGAGTGAAGTGGAGGAGGAACATCATGTCCAACCGAAAAGCGTAAAGCCGTTCACATGTGTTCAGTGTGGAAATAGCTTTACAAACAAATATCATTTTGAGCGTCACATGAGAATCCACACCGGAGAGCTGTTCAAATGTGATCAGTGTGGAAAGGGTTTCACAACAAAACAACATTTTGAGCATCACATGAGGATCCACACTGGAGAGAAGCCATTCACATGTAATCAATGTGGAAAGAGATTCTCATGCAAACGATATCTTAAAGAACACATGATGATCCACACCGGAGAGAAGCCGTTCACATGTGATCAATGCGGCAGAGCATTTCTTAGTGCATCACACCTGAAGGAACACCTGAGAGTTCATACGAAGGAGAAGCCATATTCGTGTTCTGTGTGTGGAAAGAGTTTTTCACAGCTGCAAAATTTACACACACATCAGAAAATACACACTGGTGTGAGAGACTACATGTGCTTTGAGTGTGAGAAGACTTTTATTACTGCGGACAATTTAAAACTGCACCAGAGAATTCACACTGGAGAAAAACCTTACAAGTGTTCACACTGTGACAAGAGATTCAGTCAGCCAGGACATCTGAAAACACATGAGAGGATCCACACTGGAGAAAAACCTTACAAGTGTTCACACTGTGACAAGAGATTCAGTGAGTCATCATCTCTGAAAACACATGAGAGGATTCACACTGGAGAAAAACCTTACAAGTGTTCACACTGTGACAAGAGATTCAGTCTGTCATCACATCTGAAAACACATGAAAAGACACATACTGGAGAAAAACCTTACAAGTGTTCACACTGTGACAAGAGATTCAGTCTGTCATCACATCTGAAAACGCATGAAAAGACACATACTGGAGAAAAACCTTACAAGTGTTCACACTGTGACAAGAGATTCAGTCAGTCTTCAAATCTGAAAAAACATGAAAAGACACACACTGGAGAAAAACCTTACAAGTGTTCACACTGTGACAAGAGATTCAGTCGATTAGAACATCTGAAAAGACATGAGAGGATCCAGACTGGAGAAAAACCTTACAAGTGTTCACACTGTGACAAGAGATTCAGTCTGTCAGCACATCTTAAAACACATGAGAGGATCCACACCAGAGAGAAGCCACACACGTGTGATCAGTGCGGGAAGAGTTTCTCTATTAAAACTAACCTGAAGCGACACTTGAAGATCCATGCAGTGGAGAAACCACATCACCGCATGCATCGTTAAAATAGTCCAACAGACTACAGTGGCTGAACCTCAAGTTTATCAAGCGATGAGAATACTAGCTATTTGTGTTTATCAAGCGATGAGAATACCCCATTCTCCCGTAAAAAAAATGTAATATTTACATATGATTTGACAGTTTACTTGTAAATAAATACCTAAAATATAAAAGGAGTGCATCATGCCTGACCCCTACATGAACACTTTTGGTTTTGTGACTGTAAGGCTCAATCCCAATTCACCCCTTGCCCCTACCCCTTGGCCCTACTCCTCCGTTTTGCTCGTTCCCGTGAAGGGGTAGGGCTGTCTCAATTCTCTTTTGGTTGGAGGGGTAGGGGTAAGGGGAAGGGCCAGATAGCCCTTGAAACGAAGATTTTTCGGGACCACACTTCAAACAAAGGGGTATGAGAAATGTACCTTCATACACCGGCTACAGAGGCAACATGACTGGCAATAATCATTTTCTTTACGGTCATGTTCTTCAAAGAAACGGTTGCAAAAAAATCGTTAAAGTTACAATATGACGCATAAAAAGCAAAAGTTTGAAGCGAAGTGGATGCGCGAATGAGGGGAATTCGCATCCACCGCGCCGCGCTAAACGCCTCATTCGCACAGCAAGACCTCCAGACGCGCGTAAACGCGTCTTATCATTTAAATCACTCGTGCCAGACGCTCTATTCGCGTTTGGTGTGAACGCAGCATTAGGCGTCGAAGATATTGTCATCTCCGTTGTTTTCTGCAAACTTCAGAAGAAAAATGCAAAATAATAGCTGTAACTCACGCAAGACTACAGCTGACGACGGCATCTTGGAAGTTTGTGATAAACATTGGCGCATCTCCTGTGACGTAGGCGCTAGCGACGATGTATAATGACATGTAACGGTGTAGTAGTGGTGTCCCATTTCTTAGGGGAATATTTTCACCCCTACGCCTTG